>NC_090280.1:102620679-104083179 GCF_037392515.1 Haliotis asinina | reverse complement strand
GGGTTCTTCTTGTTTCAGTGTGTTAAACGTTTTAGCCTTATCAGATATTTCTACCAGAAGATAAGGAATGGACTTAAAGGAAGACAGCTGTGCTGCCTTTGTTGACTGCTGGTCCTGCACCCTGACATTTCAGCTGCCTCAAGTGAATGTTATTTCACATGGTTGAGGGACGGTAAAGAACAACAGAAATCCAAACTATAATATTTAGAGTTAAATCTTGTTGTTATGGACTGAAGATGACCAGTTTCCACGGTATCTTGTTTGTGTCATTGTCATACTGACAATTTTCCACGTGTGTCACGAGGCCTTTTGTTGTAACAGAATGTAAGCCAGACAATCTCGTGATTGATGTTAGTCAGTGTGTGAAGGGAGTATGGCCTGGAGGAGGTGAGACCTAGATGATGTGACAACTGTACCCTGGTATATAACCTCTGATTTTCAGTGTTCCTGAATGGCATGGAAGTCATTACTTTGTGCACAGACATAAATGTATGTTTGATCTTGTGGCAATACGTTGCATTGCAGTCATGTTGTAATGTCAGCCTTGTCTTCATTTCCATAAGCAAAGGAGACAAGCATGGTCGGGTCAATTGCTTGCATGAACGTAAATTCAGTATGTTTTGAGAGACTGACGTTCTGCAAGATCCAGGTTAGAGTTCATGTTGTTGATGGAGTGTCTCAGCAAGCTTCTGTCAGTTAGTGCCTTAAAACAAGATTCACACCTTGTAGGTAACCATGGTCACTGACATGGTTACCTGAGGCTGCTGCTGCTGCTGTCGTCGTCCATGAATGCTGTGCATGAGGATAATGGCAGCAAGGATTCTGTTGACATGAATTATTAATTATGAACACTAGTGACTACAGTTATTAAAAATAAATATACAGTATACAGCTGCACCAATATGGCCTGGAGGCTCCCGCTGTGTCAGCAGTGGATAAATGCAGTTAAACCGTGACAAGACTTTTAACATACTGTGACCATGTTACCAGTCTTGATAATCATAATATTAGACAATTACCAGTGGCAGCCTTTCTGTAAGTAAGTGTAAGTAAGTGAAAGCATCTTGGCTGTTATCCTGTGTCTGGTTAGGATATGTTCCTTTTTCCATATCTCGTTTCAATAAATATCAGATATATTTAGATAAAATATAAATGAACAATAATGGCAGCAAGGACTCTGTTGACATAGATTATTAATTACACCACTAATTAAAGATAAATAATTACTGCAAATCTGCACCAAAATAGCCTACAAACACAGTGGGAGTGTGCCAGTTCACTTTGACCATGGTACATCATGGTAATGCAGAACAACGCCTTCTTTAGGCAGTGTTGGTTTATGGGATATGATCATAATACAGAAAACTGACAAGGTCCAAACTTTGCATTGTTTAATACCATGTATAAAAAATAATCATAATCCATGTTATTTTGAATAAAACTGTAATTTATAACTAGATACAAAAAAACGATGTGAAAATAGAAAATACTAATATTTTAAATTGCTTTGTGGTTCTACGAAACCGAATATGAAATAAGTTCTACTAATATTGCAGTATGCCATTTCATCACTCCTCCTGGATACTGCATCTAATTGTGCATATGTTACAGTCACACTGTGTAATCAGTTAGTTTGTGAAATGACTGTTTTCGTCAGTCACTTCATGAAATGACTGAAATTTTGCCAGGAAGTTACACAGTGTGACTGAAATGGTTGTTTGTTAGTGATACTTCATATCTGACAAAGCAAAATATACATATCACATTTTTTATTTCATATGCATGTAGTCAGGTAACCATTATTATTCAAAGCCCATACAAAGAAGGGCAGGTCTTGGCACATACAATATAACTTGTTACATCAGTTTAGCCATTAATAGTATTAAGGCAACAACCGTTACATCTCAATTTGGTCTCAAACACTTGCACCTATTTGTCTGCCACCTTTAGAGTCCTGAACAGCCACATTTGACAAAACCCAGCCCACCATATATTGATGACATGGAAACTGCTTCTCATAAGGAAAGACACATGTCTGTGTTAATGTCTGTGGTTGTCAAAAGATGCTCCAGGCAAATGTCAAACTGATTACAGGAGTAGTGCCCTGTGAGAATACCTCTCTTGGTAGCAGTTGTGTACAGGTCATTCTCATTTCTGCCCATTATGACACCCAATTTATTGCATGGATCTCCTCTACCACGAACAAACATAGGACTTGGCACAGCTACATTATCACCAGGTGCCCCTGCACGTAAGGCGATTCGACTTCTCTTCACCATATGCTGGGCCTGTTTCACTTGTGGCTCTGCAGTTAGTATTCTCTGATTCAGGATTTGCTATTGTTCTTAAAGCTGGAGTGTTGTCTTCAGGATACATATTCACTGGTAGGAACCGGTTTGACTACCACGCCCTTGGTCATTGGTCTTTTTCTGGCACTTTTGGCATAGTGATTTGAAAAGCTTAACACTGTCACACAAGATATTGGCATATTTGATACTCAGTTGTTGCATTATTCTATCTCAACCACAGTTTCCTATAGCGACATGCTCTCTCCTGATGACATCACAGGTATCGTCAATGCTCTCTCCTGATGACATCACAGGTATCGTCAATGCTCTCACCTGACGACATCACAGGTATCGTCAATGCTCTCTCCTGATGACATCACAGGCATCGTCAATGCTCTCACCTGACGACTCACACGTATCGTCAATGCTCTCCTGATGACATCACAGGTATTGTCAATGCTCTCACCTGATGACATCACAGGTATCGTCAGTGCCCTCTCCTGATGACATCACAGGTATTGTCAATGCTCTCACCTGATGACATCACAGGTATCGTCAATGCCCTCTCCTGATGACATCACAGATATCATCAATGCTCATGAAATACACGGGTGCATCATCATGGATCTGGTGCTTCCTTTTCATGTAGATATCACCGCACTGCAGGGCCTCATACTTGGACAGAAGGTAGTACTCTTTTTACTTGTTGAGTCACCAGCCTGCCTAATCTCTTCTACCAGAGTGAAGTACTCCTCTCTGGGAATCATGTACTTCTGGTACTTGGCGTATCCCTCTTGCAGTTCAGTAAGAAACCGTTGCTCGGTACTGTTACCCATACTGAAAGTTGGCCGCAAATGTCTGTTGGTGGCCGTGTTCGGGACATTTTATGTGATTCAGGTGGTGTTTTAGGAGATGTTTTCATAACTACCTATTCCTGCCACTTGAAGTTGAATCTTCTCCTGGAAAGAATTAAACCCTCAGAACCCAACACCAGAAAAGGATGTTGTGGTAGCCATATTGCTTCAGTGTATACTCCCTGTGAACTCATTGTAACATTATGCTAATAAGGATGTTTTCATGACAATCAAAAAACTCAAAACTTGATACGAGAAGCAGTATCACCAGTGAACCATTTCAGTCAGATAGTGTAACTCCTAGGGCCAAATTTCAGTCATTGCATCAACTGACTCACCAAAAAAGTCATTTCATGAACTGACTTATTACACAGTCTGACTGTAACACATATTCTGGTTCAGCTTGTCGTAAGAGGCGACTAACGGGATCGGGTGGTCAGACTCGCTGACTTGGTTGGCGCATGTCATCGGTTCCCAATTGCGCAGATCGATGCTCATGTTGTTGATCACTGGATTGTCTGGTCCAGACTCGATTCTTTACAGACCGCCGCCATATAGCTGTAATATTGCTGAGTGCGGCGTAAAACTCAACTCACTCACTCACTCACATATTCTGGTGTTGACTGCTGCCTTGACTTCACAGAAACATGGAGCAGTCAGGTGTTGGGGCATTCCTCCATAGGTATATCAACCATCAGCAGCCACTTCAGGTGTAACCATGGTGATCTATTCTTCTTTGTATTATACAAAATCTGACTAACTGGGCTAACTGGGGATTGCAGTTCCTACTGTGGGTCTGACACCAGACTTGAGGTATAATTCATTCAGGGACAGACACGACCTTATGTCTCTTTGTCACGTCAAAGTGTAGGTACCTGGGCGCGACAACAGACGTGAAAGTGTTTCCGGTGATTTTGAAAATTACCAGCGGCTAATGCTGACATGGTCTGAAAATTCCAGCTGAACTATTTTTTGTCTGGAGAGAAAGTAATCAGCATCCATAATGAAATACACTCAGTTAATGTGTTGCAGGATGTGTTGTGTGTTGCTTGTTTTTCTGGAATATGTTCATTAGATCTACAATACAATTATCGATTCAGTTCGATGCCATGCTGAGACAATCAGAAAATAATTTCAAATGGTCCAGTTACACTCAATAAATGTGTTCAGAATGTCATTAAATAAATTGAATAAACTGATGAATAAAATCAACAAAGAGCTTTCCTAAAAGTTGTGAAACATACATATAAATTACTGTTTCCATCCCTTGGTACAATCATGTAATGTAAGTCAAGTCTGACAGACACTATGTCTAATGCGAAAAATATGCATGAAGTATATTTGTCAGAGGTCATAACATAGCATGATACATCCAGCAAGTTCCACAATTTATGGAGAGACAGCGGTTTCTTGCTTAATGTGTTTTCACGACCATTGTTTTACCCAAAACTTTCGTCTAAATCTGAAAGTTTTTGTTCACAAGGATGGTACATTGTATCCATTACTGTAATATGATTGGCTGCCTTGGGTCACTTGCCTGATTTTGGCCAATCACAAAATTTATAGCAGACTGTATCGAAAAAGCGTCATTAGAAACCAATTTTTATCCAATAAAATGGCTTCTTGCAAATGTGAAAATAATCTCATCAAGGATACTGTGATATTGTTGATGTTCAGTGTTTTGAACGATATCTGCTATGAAGCGAATGACCACGCATGTAATTCATACGAAGCTTATAAAATGGAGGTATTTTTTCTGTTGTGTCTTGTTAGTGATTGGAAAGCCACTGATATCAGGAAATGGGTGACTGTACATATTATTTAAGATATCTTTTTATGATAATTTTGTGATTACGTAAATATGACAAAATGGAGGAAAAGGCACGGGATATTATGGAAAAAACATCACCATATTTTTCTATACTCTTGACCACTGAATTAGATGTTTGACTTTCATTTTGCTTCTTATTTGTCCCCAAAAAGAACCCTATCAGTGTACACTGTTCCTTTTAACCACCGGAAGCTATTTCTTTCAATACGCACACAGTGATTATCATGTGCTGTGGCTACAAGTAGATATTGAGACGTGGAAGTGTGCGAATGTCTGTATCAGCCAATCATATGGCTTGATCAGCATATTCGCAGTTTGTTAGAGTCTATATTTAGATGTGCCAAGATGTCGTTTTTAACTGCAGTTTTATTAAATTTACTGATAAAAGGCAACTTTATGCAATGCAAAATTTACTTGCCACAGCTACAGACAACATTTCAATATGCTGGATCACCACAATACTTGTTAATAATTTGTTAAAAAAATGGTAATTACTGGAGAACGGGAACACTGTGTGAGGTATAATACAATCAGGGACAGACATGACTTCATGTTTCTTTGTTAGGTCAAACTGTGGGTACTCAGGTTCGACACCAGGAGTGAGGTGTAATACAATCAAGGACAGACATGACTTCATGTGTCTTTGTTAGGTCAAACTGTGGGTACTCAGGTTCGACACCAGGAGTGAGGTGTAATACAATCAGGGACAGACATGACTTCATGTTTCTTTGTTAGGTCAAACTGTGGGTACTCAGGTTCGACACCAGGAGTGAGGTGTAATACAATCAGGGACAGACATGACTTCATGTTTCTTTGTTAGGTCAAACTGTGGGTACTCAGGTTCGACACCAGGAGTGAGGTGTAATACAATCAGGGACAGACATGACTTCATGTTTCTTTGTTAGGTCAAACTGTGGGTACTCAGGTTCGACACCAGGAGTGAGGTGTAATACAGTCAGGGACAGACATGACTTCATGTGTCTTTGTTAGGTCAAACTGTGGGTACTCAGGTTCGACACCAGGAGTGAGGTGTAATACAATCAGGGACAGACATGACTTCATGTGTCTTTGTTAGGTCAAACTGTGGGTACTCAGGTTCGACACCAGGAGTGAGGTGTAATACAATCAGGGACAGACATGACTTCATGTGTCTTTGTTAGGTCAAACTGTGGGTACTCAGGTTCGACACCAGGAGTGAGGTGTAATACAATCAGGGACAGACATGACTTCATGTTTCTTTGTTAGGTCAAACTGTGGGTACTCAGGTTCGACACCAGGAGTGAGGTGTAATACAATCAGGGACAGACATGACTTCATGTTTCTTTGTTAGGTCAAACTGTGGGTACTCAGGTTCGACACCAGGAGTGAGGTGTAATACAATCAGGGACAGACATGACTTCATGTTTCTTTGTTAGGTCAAACTGTGGGTACTCAGGTTCGACACCAGGAGTGAGGTGTAATACAGTCAGGGACAGACATGACTTCATGTGTCTTTGTTAGGTCAAACTGTGGGTACTCAGGTTCGACACCAGGAGTGAGGTGTAATACAATCAGGGACAGACATGACTTCATGTTTCTTTGTTAGGTCAAACTGTGGGTACTCAGGTTCGACACCAGGAGTGAGGTGTAATACAGTCAGGGACAGACATGACTTCATGTTTCTTTGTTAGGTCAAACTGTGGGTACTCAGGTTCGACACCAGGAGTGAGGTGTAATACAATCAGGGACAGACATGACTTCATGTTTCTTTGTTAGGTCAAACTGTGGGTACTCAGGTTCGACACCAGGAGTGAGGTGTAATACAGTCAGGGACAGACATGACTTCATGTTTCTTTGTTAGGTCAAACTGTGGGTACTCAGGTTCGACACCAGGAGTGAGGTGTAATACAATCAGGGACAGACATGACTTCATGTTTCTTTGTTAGGTCAAACTGTGGGTACTCAGGTTCGACACCAGGAGTGAGGTGTAATACAATCAGGGACAGACATGACTTCATGTTTCTTTGTTAGGTCAAACTGTGGGTACTCAGGTTCGACACCAGGAGTGAGGTGTAATACAATCAGGGACAGACATGACTTCATGTGTCTTTGTTAGGTCAAACTGTGGGTACTCAGGTTCGACACCAGGAGTGAGGTGTAATACAATCAGGGACAGACATGACTTCATGTTTCTTTGTTAGGTCAAACTGTGGGTACTCAGGTTCGACACCAGGAGTGAGGTGTAATACAGTCAGGGACAGACATGACTTCATGTTTCTTTGTTAGGTCAAACTGTGGGTACTCAGGTTCGACACCAGGAGTGAGGTGTAATACAATCAGGGACAGACATGACTTCATGTTTCTTTGTTAGGTCAAACTGTGGGTACTCAGGTTCGACACCAGGAGTGAGGTGTAATACAGTCAGGGACAGACATGACTTCATGTTTCTTTGTTAGGTCAAACTGTGGGTACTCAGGTTCGACACCAGGAGTGAGGTGTAATACAATCAGGGACAGACATGACTTCATGTTTCTTTGTTAGGTCAAACTGTGGGTACTCAGGTTCGACACCAGGAGTGAGGTGTAATACAATCAGGGACAGACATGACTTCATGTTTCTTTGTTAGGTCAAACTGTGGGTACTCAGGTTCGACACCAGGAGTGAGGTGTAATACAATCAGGGACAGACATGACTTCATGTTTCTTTGTTAGGTCAAACTGTGGGTACTCAGGTTCGACACCAGGAGTGAGGTGTAATACAATCAGGGACAGACATGACTTCATGTTTCTTTGTTAGGTCAAACTGTGGGTACTCAGGTTCGACACCAGGAGTGAGGTGTAATACAATCAAGGACAGACATGACTTCATGTTTCTTTGTTAGGTCAAACTGTGGGTACTCAGGTTCGACACCAGGAGTGAGGTGTAATACAATCAGGGACAGACATGACTTCATGTTTCTTTGTTAGGTCAAACTGTGGGTACTCAGGTTCGACACCAGGAGTGAGGTGTAATACAATCAGGGACAGACACAACCACTTGTCTCTTTGTCAGGTTGAAGCATGGGTACCCAGGTTCCACCACAGATGTGAGGTATAGTGCAATCAGGGTGGGAACCCAGGTTCCACCACAGATGTGAGGTATAGTGCAATCAGGGTGGGTACCCAGGTTCCACCACAGATGTGAGGTATAGTGCAATCAGGGTGGGTACCCAGGTTCCACCACAGATGTGAGGTATAGTACAATCAGGGTGGGTACCCAGGTTCCACCACAGATGTGAGGTATAGTACAATCAGGGTGGGTACCCAGGTTCCACCACAGATGTGAGGTATAGTACAATCAGGGTGGGTACCCAGGTTCCACCACATGTGAGGTATAGTACAATCAGGGTGGGTACCCAGGTTCCACCACAGATGTGAGGTATAGTACAATCAGGGTGGGTACCCAGGTTCCACCACAGATGTGAGGTATAGTACAATCAGGGTGGGTACCCAGGTTCCACCACAGATGTGAGGTATAGTGCAATCAGGGTGGGTACCCAGGTTCCACCACAGATGTGAGGTATAGTACAATCAGGGTGGGTACCCAGGTTCCACCACATGTGAGGTATAGTACAATCAGGGTGGGTACCCAGGTTCCACCACAGATGTGAGGTATAGTACAATCAGGGTGGGAACCCAGGTTCCACCACAGATGTGAGGTATAGTGCAATCAGGGTGGGTACCCAGGTTCCACCACAGATGTGAGGTATAGTGCAATCAGGGTGGGTACCCAGGTTCCACCACAGATGTGAGGTATAGTACAATCAGGGTGGGTACCCAGGTTCCACCACAGATGTGAGGTATAGTACAATCAGGGTGGGTACCCAGGTTCCAC
This sequence comes from Haliotis asinina, assembly GCF_037392515.1. Lineage (NCBI taxonomy): Eukaryota > Metazoa > Mollusca > Gastropoda > Lepetellida > Haliotidae > Haliotis > Haliotis asinina. The sequence goes on along the minus strand of NC_090280.1, from coordinate 104,074,354 downwards.
CACAGATGTGAGGTATAGTACAATCAGGGTGGGTACCCAGGTTCCACCACAGATGTGAGGTATAGTACAATCAGGGTGGGTACCCAGGTTCCACCACAGATGTGAGGTATAGTACAATCAGGGACAGATACGACCTCACATCTCTTTGTCAGGTCAAACTGTAGGTACCAGGTCTGACACCAGATGTTAGGTATAGTACAATCAGGGACAGACATGACCACACGTCTGTTTGTCAGGTCAAACTGTAGGTACTAGATCCGACACTAAATGTGAAGTATAAAACAATCATCTGTTTGTCAGGTCGAACTGTAGGTACTAGATCCGACACTAAATGTGAAGTATAACACAATCATCTGTTTGTCAGGTCAAACTGTAGGTAGTAGATCCGACACTAAATGTGAAGTATAACACAATCATCTGTTTGTCAGGTCGAACTGTAGGTACTAGATCCGACACTAAATGTGAAGTATAACACAATCATCTGTTTGTCAGGTCAAACTGTAGGCACTAGATCCGACACTAAATGTGAAGTATAACACAATCATCTGTTTGTCAGGTCAAACTGTAGGCACTAGATCCGACACTAAATGTGAAGTATAACACAATCATCTGTTTGTCAGGTCGAACTGTAGGTACTAGATCCGACACTAAATGTGAAGTATAACACAATCATCTGTTTGTCAGGTCAAACTGTAGGCACTAGATCCGACACTAAATGTGAAGTATAACACAATCATCTGTTTGTCAGGTCGAACTGTAGGTACTAGATCCGACACTAAATGTGAAGTATAACACAATCATCTGTTTGTCAGGTCAAACTGTAGGCACTAGATCCGACACTAAATGTGAAGTATAACACAATCATCTGTTTGTCAGGTCGAACTGTAGGTACTAGATCCGACACTAAATGTGAAGTATAACACAATCATCTGTTTGTCAGGTCAAACTGTAGGCACTAGATCCGACACTAAATGTGAAGTATAACACAATCATCTGTTTGTCAGGTCAAACTGTAGGCACTAGATCCGACACTAAATGTGAAGTATAACACAATCATCTGTTTGTCAGGTCAAACTGTAGGCACTAGATCCGACACTAAATGTGAAGTATAACACAATCATCTGTTTGTCAGGTCAAACTGTAGGCACTAGATCCGACACTAAATGTGAAGTATAACACAATCATCTGTTTGTCAGGTCGAACTGTAGGTACTAGATCCGACACTAAATGTGAAGTATAACACAATCATCTGTTTGTCAGGTCGAACTGTAGGTACTAGATCCGACACTAAATGTGAAGTATAACACAATCATCTGTTTGTCAGGTCAAACTGTAGGCACTAGATCCGACACTAAATGTGAAGTATAACACAATCATCTGTTTGTCAGGTCAAACTGTAGGCACTAGATCCGACACTAAATGTGAAGTATAACACAATCATCTGTTTGTCAGGTCAAACTGTAGGCACTAGATCCGACACTAAATGTGAAGTATAACACAATCATCTGTTTGTCAGGTCGAACTGTAGGTACTAGATCCGACACTAAATGTGAAGTATAACACAATCATCTGTTTGTCAGGTCGAACTGTAGGTACTAGATCCGACACTAAATGTGAAGTATAACACAATCATCTGTTTGTCAGGTCAAACTGTAGGCACTAGATCCGACACTAAATGTGAAGTATAACACAATCATCTGTTTGTCAGGTCACACTGTAGGCACTAGATCCGACACTAAATGTGAAGTATAACACAATCATCTGTTTGTCAGGTCGAACTGTAGGTACTAGATCCGACACTAAATGTGAAGTATAACACAATCAGGGAAGGACATGACCATGCTTGTTTAGCAGGCAGGGGCGTAGCTACCATTTTCAAGAAAAAGCCTGGGCTCACACATGATGCTGGGCAAACCCTCAATACTCTCTGTATGTAAAGCTTTGCAACCTATCAGGCTTACATGAAAAAAATTAGCATGCTGTGCATCTGTCAGGACTAGTATCATCTACAGGCAGTTTTCTCCCCAAATACTTTCTGTGTTACAACCACTACTTGTCTGAGGTGAACTGTGTCCTATTTGGTTACAGACACAATGTCTTCCCATCAATATACATTGAATAATGACATAGAATAGAGAACATTAATATTAAGGTATCACAAAGGGGATGAGGACTTCAGTAGTATTTCATATGTGGTATCAAAGCTGTTTCCTGATTATAATATAATCCCTGATAATGACAGAAGTAGGTTTTGTAGATAACCTTGTTACCATGGTTACCCAGCCTCTTGATAAATCCAGCCAGAGCTGTCTCTTTGAACCCCGGATGCCAAGAGCCAGCATGACCAGTTACTTCCACCTTTCACCTTGACCTATGGTAGACCCCAGCTCGGGGTCATATCAAATTCTCCCTGGTATTTATCTGGCGTGAAAGGACAGTGCTTGTCGACTTCACAGGTAACATGGCCTACCCAAGTGCACAGTGTGATGGGAGAAACTGTTACCAGCTCTCTCAATAGTCTCTTCTGTCTCAGTCCCTGAAGCACATTATTTTACCTACTGCCCAGCCCTACCTACAATGCTAAGGCCCTAAATGAAGCATGTCAAGATTTCCCCAGGTCCAGAATCTACCTGTTAACTGGGGCTTCTTTTCAAAACAAATGGGTTTATTTGTTGCTATCTGCATTATATATATCAAGGGAATGTTTGTCAACAAGCTCTCCAGTCTCACGACTTCTGAGGTGAAAGGCTTGTATTGAAGTCTTGAAGAAATTACTCTGTTAAAAGAGGCTTGTATTGATGTCTTGAAGAAATAACTCTGTTAAAAAAGGCTTGTATTGTTGTCTTGAAGAAATAACTCTGTTGAAAGAGGCTTGTATTGATGTCTTGAAGAAATAGTTCTGTTAGAAGATACACTTGAACAATATGTGTATGGGATGAGCCTATTCAGTGGTAGGCAAACAATTTATTTCTGGATTTTTATGTTATCTGTTACAGTATGGTGTTATGTGTCTCCTTGGTGTCTGCTGAAGCAGCCTGCATTTAATACTGCACTAAAAGTACATTTAGTAGATAAGCCTTAAAGTGTTAATCTTTTATCAGTTTGTGTTGTTACGTAATATATGGAAATACAGTTGGTTGAGATGCTCTTCACTGTATGCCTGAAATATTTCAGATGTATTGTATTAATCCACTCACTTCATATCAATACCTTTATGAATGATGCAAGTGTTTGGGGTTTTTCCAACTGTTATGGACTTTATAACAACCTTGCTTCCAGTTTTCATACAGTACAGATGCCAGTGTTTGAATAATATCACCATGCTATAATATATGTGTCTCCATATACAGTTCCCACAGTGGAGACCAACGGGATCGCAGACTCGGAGAACAGCTCCTCAGGGTCCAGCACTCCTACCAGCACTAGGGATGGACAGAAGACTGAAGAAAACGAAACAGAAAAGACAAATGGAGAAGTGAAGGAAGGAGAGACAAAGGAAGGAGATGCCAAAACTGATCAAGAAATTGTTTTGATTCAGGATACTGGGTTCACTGTGAGCATCACTGGGCCGGGGATTGAAATGTTCGAGTTGCCGGTAGGTACAATACAATCTGATGTAGAAAAGCTAGGTCTATCCTGACTTGTCATCATGTGATCATGTGCTTGAATCCTGGTTTCGCACAGAGAATGTTTCCAGATTTGTTCACACCAAACCTTTGCTCTGGTGTCTGGGTTTCAGCAAAGTAGTAACATATATCAGACTTGAGGCTTTCCTCTCACACACGATTGGAATGGACATTTGTTTGTGGCTATAATCATAAACTGGCATTGTTTCCATGGCAGTTGATTAGATTAGAAAGTTTTGCAAGTGTGTTTCCGAAAAACCTAAAATAATTACGTCACTGCTCGCAACTGGACAACTTGGATAGACTGAAATTCGTATCGCCGGAAGTTCCCGCATATATTGTTGCTGTACTTGTTATAGTATTATCAAACTTAATCCTGACTTGTGCTTTGTTTTTTTCAATTTTTTTTAATGTACTTTGTTAGTGAAAAATGGAAGTGCTTTCTTTCACATCTTAAATCTAAAAAAAGCTAAAAGAGGTATAAACTGTTTTGCAGGTATTACAAAACCACAAATGTAATCCAAAGCTTTTTGATTTTTAATTTCTTTTTTTTTGTTTTATTACTTTGTAATTTTATTCATAACTTATCATATGACGTTTGTGTTTCTGCTGACTCTAAACACCCGATCACACAACACAGTGTTGTATTTACAGCAGCTCGTACGAGTTTTACAATATTCACCTCAGATGGTTGCAAAAATGCTGAATATTCAACAGCAAACAAATACTGTATTGAGGATATTTTGTGACCCTAAGTAAGTGCCCCCTATTAGAAATATTGCTTACAGTTCCAATATATCTAATATCTAGAACTTCATACACATGTGATGCAGTGATTGGAAATGTTATACTGGAAACCTTTGAGCTATTGCAGGAAAGGATGCATCACAGTACTGCTGTGTTATTTTCGTTGCAGCATTGATTACAGATACTTAGAGTATCACTTATATTCCCAGCATTACTGTACAGCCAGTCACTATGATTGCCTGTATTTCACACGTCATTTGAAAATCTGTGTCAGGGCTCCTGGACTCTGAGTGGTGAACACTTTGTTGACATTTTAAAGTCAAACTGAAAGAAATATGACTTTAAATGGGTCTAAGTACGGCATTTATGATATATATATCCATTTGCTGTCTACTGAAGTGTTTCAAGGCCTCATTTGGGGTAACCAGAGTGTGTTTGGTGTTTAAAACTGGAGACTCGGTGCACTGATGGCAGCTTCACTCCCAATTTCAAGCGGGCAATATTGAATTAAATTTTTAATAAAATTATCATAAAATATACATAAAATTTGTTTTAAGAAATTGTAAATAAATCCAACATCCAGAAAGTGAACTTTGCATGATTAAAAAACATATTTGTTGGCATGGTATCTCCAGTGTTCAGTACACATGGTAATGACTGAATGTCATGAAGACAAAACTTGAATTCAATCATGCACACCCTTTTCTACAGGAATAAACGTGGGCACAATACACAAGAAAATACTTCAGTATGTTTCATCATGGCCAGTGTGAACAGTGAAGTATGTCAAAGGTAGTGACATACGGCGTTATCGGTTGATTGACTGTAATGTGTGGTGATAAACCTGTTTTAAATTACAACCCCCACCCCAAATCCCCCTTCTTGGGGTATCCTAATAGGCACCCCTTTTAGATTTGAAATAGGTAAGCACTAGTACACCAGAAAGTATAGAATTCTTCAGTTTCTGGTCCTATCATCTTCCAAGAACACCCCTTTATTACATGTGATAAGATTTAAACAAAGTACAGTTCAACTTAAAATATTTTCGTGGCAAAAGATAAATGTCAGTTAAGTTGAGATAGTTGTATTTGGATGGCATTCCGATGTGATTCCCATGGATGTCAAAAAATGAAAATTCATGGATGTCAAAATCTGTGATATAAGGTCTCCAAAATGTTGTGTCTCTCCTCTTACAGAAGTGGCCATCCATAGTTTTACCCTTTAAATGTTAGTGACGGTTTCATCATCAAGAGTGTATAAGAGTGTGTTAGTGCTGATATCTCGACAAGTAAACAAAGACTGACGTTAATCAAGTAAACAGGTCTTTAAGGTAGAACATTTCTTTTGTATGTACCCTCATGTTGGTGCATTGCTGAGAAATACAGTTGAACTCTCACCTAGTGTTTTTTTTTAAAGCCACCTGATGGAAACTGAGTTAATTTGATGTGTGTGGATGCAGCAGCTTGTGTGTCATTTCGCTTGATACTTCAGTGTCTCATGGAGAGCTTAATGAACAGCTGCCATGGTGCTCATCACAGCATAAATATTTCAGCAAATTCACTTGATATTTTTCCAGTAGTATCATTTGTCTGGAAAACGTTGTGCTGAATGTTATGTGCTTGGGCTATTCCCCTTTCTGTTGTTTCTGAAGCTGACTAGTCTCTGAATCTGTTGTCTCTGGAGCTGACTAGTCCCCCATTTGCTTGTTCCTGGAGCTGACTAGTCCCCCATTCTGTTGTCTGGAGCTGACTAGTCCCCCCATACTGTTGTTGCTGGAGCCGACTAGTCCCCCATTCTGTTGTCAGGAGCTGACTAGTCCCCCCATACAGTTGTTGCTGGAGCCGACTAGTCCCCCATTCTGTTGTCATGAGCTGACTAGTCCCCCATTTGCTTGTTCCTGGAGCTGACTAGTCCCCCATTCTGTTGTCAGGAGCTGACTAGTCCCCCCATACTGTTGTTGCTGGAGCCGACTAGTCCCCCATTCTGTTGTCAGGAGCTGACTAGTCCCCCATTCTGTTGTCAGGAGCTGACTAGTCCCTTATTCTGTTGTCAAGAGCTTACTAATCCCCCATTATGTTGTCAGGAGCTGACGAGTCACCCATTCTGTTCTTTGGAGCTGACTAGTCCCCCATACTGTTGTCATGAGCTGACTAGTCACCCATTCTGTTGTCAGGAGCTGACTAATCCCCCATTCTGTTGTCAGGAGCTGACTAGTCCTCGATTCTGTTACCTGTGGAGCTGATTAGTATCTTTGACCTGGTGTCTTATGATCTGGCATCTGGGTTGGCTGAAGTATTTGGGTCTTTCTGTTTCCCAAAGGCGGCAGTGGTTTCTTCAAATTATGACCTCCACAGTGAGGGCCACATTATACGTTAAAACGGTCACTTGTCATGCAGAACACAAAGGTTCAGTTCCCCACAGGTACTATATGGGAAGCCAAGTCCTGGTGTCCCCTGCTGTGATATTGCTGGAATAGTGCCCATACCATATGCACTCACTCGCTCATGATTGATATACAAGGTGCCGTTCATTCTATGTCCAATGATGAAAGGTTATGTACCATCTTTTCATCTGGTAAATGCCATGTGTCATCCTTGTGACACAACTGACACTAATATGGAATGCCATGTTGGCTGATCTTGGATTCACCAGCGACATCTGTGACAGTGTCATGAAATACTATTCGCTTTTAATGAGATGGATCTCAGCTTCAATGCTTTTGAATATAAATGTGGAACATTCATTGTTTGATGGTGTAAGTTCAGGGTTAATATCATGACCTTTATTATCTGATGTTCATTATCTCTGTTGTGATTATCAGTCCTGATAATCTATGATGTTTGTCACCCCCAACATGATTATCATTCCTTGATAATTAAGAGGAGTGAAATAAACCTTTTGACAAGTATTAATTTAAGAAATGCACCAAAATATTAGTTTCTCTCCCTGTGTATTTTCATCCTGAGGATTAGTTTGACAAGAAGTATTTCTACATGGTATCATTGTTACGACTAATGCACTTAAAATGATAGTTCTGTCTCTGTGATTGCTCGATACACCTTGATTTTCCTATAAATACCCTGAAACACTTCTTGGCTGTAACATTATCATCTGCTCAATGAGAACCTTCTTACTGATTCATGTGCATATGTATTTGGACCAGATGTACGATGTTGTTTTTTTGTTTTTTGGTTGTTTTTTTTTTTTGTTTTGTTTTTTATCCCCCACATGTATAGTCGACACCTTGTCTGTCCGGAGCATAACTCAGAAGCCGTTCAATATTTTTAGACCAAACTTGATAGATATAGTAATCTCAGCCTATGGTTGTGCCTTTTGCTATTTACAGATATATGGCATTTATATTTTTATTGTTTTTCCATGGAACATTATGGTGTTAGTCTTACGGTTGGGTGGGCTTCATTTCCGAAGCAGAACTCAAAAACCGTTCAATATTTTTATCCAAAACTTGGCAGATATATCAATCAGAACCTAAAGTGGTGCCTTTTGCTCTCTACCGGTTTTTGTGATTTATTATTTTCTCGGTTTCCATGGAAACGTTCCAGACTTAGTCTCAAAACTGGAGGGATGGGCTTCGTTTCTGGAACAGACTCAAAAACCATACAATGTTTTTTCTGCAAAACTTGGTAGATATATCAGTCTGAACCTATAGTGGTGCCTTTTGCTATGTACAGGATCTTGTGATTTATTATTTTCTCGATTTCCATGGAAATGTTTGGACCTAGTCTGAAAAGTGTGGTGGCGTTGAGGATAAGTCATCATCTGATGATCATCATTTTTTTATGTGATGAACCCGAATTCTTGGTTTCAGACACGAACCTACAATGTATCAATCCCTTTCAGATAATGTGTCACATTGACTGAAAATCCTGAAGATCCCGATGAGAATCTTAAGTGCCAAGACTGTGATTTTAAAGGTGCACTCACCTCAGGTCTACGATAGTTTGTGCATGTGTATATGGAATTTGTTTATCTTGCACAGTTGTATTATTGCACTGATGGCCTTCTCCTTCCTCAACAAGGTGAGTTCGATGGAGCTGGTGCAGGAGATCCACCAGGTGTTGATGGACCGCGAGGACACGTGCCACCGGACCTGTTTCTCCATACAGCTGGATGGGCTCACGCTAGACAACTTTGCTGAACTCAAGAGTATAGATGGCTTGAAAGAAGGTTCACAGATTAAAGTTATTGAAGGTGTGTAGCATAGCAACAAAAGTAACATTACTAGAAGTAGTGTTTTCATCTAACTTACTTCAGAAATTAAAGTAATGGGGTATTTTTACTGTCACCAGTTTGGTAGTGCAGAATGTCAACATTCAAAATGGTGCCATATGCTTGAATTCTACAGGACAATAAGGAAACTATTGTTATACAATCATGTTTTTGTTACAAATGTAGGTGTCATGTCTATCATTCAGGGGTGCATCATAGACAGCGTATATCTTATATGTGGAGTGTAATTCTATGCAGCAATATTCCTGTGAAGGAAAGAAATTGATTATAACTATGGCAACTGCTCATGAAATGGAAGCTGCAAAGATGAAACATGTTCTTGGACAAACGTAATAACTGTCATTGAGATGTCTCTTAACTTCTTACCTTTTTCTGTAATAACTGATTCGTGTGATCTCTGTTGATGTTAATGTTTATGTTGGAAACTGGATCTGTGTTGATGTTAATGTTTGTGTTGGAAACTGGATCTGTGTTGAACAATTTTGCAGACAAATACATGAATCGAATAGGAGTTTTATTTCTGCACAAGAACTGCAGGGGTCAGTGACTAGCACCTGATCCGCTGTGCTAATCCTGATCCTCTTGTCTCCCCAGAGCCATACACTGTGCGAGAAGCCAGGATCCACGTGCGTCATGTTCGTGATCTGCTAAAGTCTGTCGACCCAGGGGATGCCTACAACGGCTTTGACTGCAACTCTCTGTCCTTCCTGAACATCATCACAGCTGGAGACATCCTTGGTGAGACTGTTTGAACAAAGAATTTATCTGAATATTATTGCTGAAAAACAATAGAAACTGACTTGTTATGTTGTTGCTGAAGGATCGAATAAGAACAGCTAGCCTTGAGATGCATGCTTGTCCACTAGCCTGAGGCAATGAACCATGTACAAGTGGACCCTCACAGCTAGTATGTAACCTCTGCATGAAACAGTATTTATTTACACCTTTCAGCAATCAGGTCATTGTATTGTACTATTGTTGTCCACTTGCACTTTGGTTGTTACTCTCTGTTGATACCGTGTTATTGCCCTGTTTTGTAGAGTAGATACTGCTATCCATATGACTAGTCTAGTGTGAATCGGTGATGAAAGGCTCTCTGTTGGAGTTGTGTGTCAGCTGTGAAGGAGAGATAGGTATCACCAATTCAGGTGTAATAATAGTACTATTAGTAGTATTGAAAATTTCTGTTTTCCAAATGAAGGGTAACATCTGTTCACATGAGGATGTCTGAACCATTTCAAGGCTGCATTGTTTCCAGGGAGTGATTATTTTCAGAAATAGCTCACAGAATGTCAGCCATAATGAAGCTATAGCAACATGCATGTCAGTTACTCTGATACTGCCTTGAACATTGTTGTGTTAAATCGGTTCTTAATTGTCATGTTTCCTTGAACGTTGTTGTCTTAGATGGATTGTTAACTCTGATATTACCTTCAGCGTTTTGTCTCAGATAGGTTGTGAATTCTGATATTGCCTTGAACATTGTTGTCTTAGATGAGTTGTTAACTCTGATATTGCCTCAGTCACTGTTATCTTGGATGGGTTGCTAACTCTGATATTGCCTTGGGCACTGTTGCCTTGAATGGGTTGTTAATTCCCATATTTCCTTATGCACTGTTTTGTCTTGAAATGGTTGTTATCTCAGATGTTACCTTGGGCTCTGTTGTCTTGAATGTGTTAACTCAGATATTGCCTTGAACATTGTCATCTTAGATCAACTCTGATATTGCCCTAGGCACTGTTGTCTGCATGGGTTGTTAACTCTGATATTGCCTTAGACACTGTTGTCTGGATGGATTGTTAACTCTGATATTGCCCAGGACACTGTTGTCTGGATGGGTTGTTAACTCTGATATTGCCTTCGGCACTGTTGTCTGGATGGGTTGTTAGCTTTGATATTGTCCTGGGCACTGTTGTCTGGATGGGTTGTTAACTCTGATATTGCCTTCAGCACTGTTGTCTGGATGGGTTGTTAACTCTGATATTGCCCAGGACACTGTTGTCTGGATGGGTTGTTAACTCTGATATTGCCTTTGGCACTGTTGTCTGGATGGATTGTTAACTCTGATATTGCCTAGGACACTGTTGTCTGGATGGGTTGTTAACTCTGATATTGCCCAGGACACTGTTGTCTGGATGGGTTGTTAACTCTGATATTGCCCAGGACACTGTTGTCTGGATGGGTTGTTAACTCTGATATTGCCCTAGACACTGTTGTCTGGATGGGTTGTTAATTCTGATATTGCCCTGGACTCTGTTGTCTGCATGGGTTGTTAACTCTGATATTGCCTTCGGCACTGTTGTCTGGATGGATTGTTAACTCTGATATTGCCTAGGACACTGTTGTCTGGATGGATTGTTAACTCTGATATTGCCTTGGGCACTGTTGTCTTGGATGGGCTGTTAACTCTGATATTGCCCTGGACTCTGTTGTCTGGATGGGTTGTTCACTCTGATATTGCCTTGGGCACTGTTGTCTGGATGGGTTGTTAACTCTGATATTGCCTTGGGCACTGTTGTCTGGATGGGTTGTTAATTCTGATATTGCCCTGGACTCTGTTGTCTGGATGGGTTGTTCACTCTGATATTGCCTTGGACACTGTTGTTTTGGATGGGTTGTTAACTCTGATATTGCCTTGGACACTGTTGTCTTGGATGGATTGTTAACTCTGATATTGCCTTGGGCACTGTTGTCTTGGATGGGCTGTTAACTCCCTGAGCATTGTTGCCTTGGATGGGTTGGTAACTATGATATTGCCTTGGACACTGTTGTCTTGGATGGATTGTTAACTCTGATATTGCCTTGGGCACTGTTGTCTTGGATGGGCTGTTAACTCCCTGAGCATTGTTGCCTTGGATGGGTTGGTAACTATGATATTGCCTTAGGCACAGTATGTATCCATGCAGTGTCAATCACAGGATATGCCTGTATCATACTCAGTTATTTGAGTCTGTTTCATAGCAAGAGTACTCATGCTAAACAACAAACAATCCAGCAGTGTGTAATGCAACAAAGCAGCATGGTGCTACATGGAGACTGTGTTGATCGTCATAGACATGTTGTGTTGTAGAAAAGAAGCGTCAACCTCCCACATCCCTGGACTGCACCCCTCCAGACTACATCATGCCCAACAGCAAAGAGCGACCCCTCATTCCATTACACCCAGGGATCAAGGAGCAGAGGGTAGGTCCACTTGTCAGTCGATATCTATGTGAATTTTCTATTTTCGCCATCTAATGTGATGACATTGTTTGTGAATTATCTCCCCTTACAGGCAAATGTGTGATTTTGACTTTTTCTCCCTCCCCCTCTTCATCTTTGTGTTGTCCTGACTTGTTGTATGCGTTGGGCCATTTCACGAAATGCTGTGAGTGTTGCCCCCTCCCTTACTTTCCCTGACTTGCTGCTAGAGTGGTCCCCTTTCCTCTTCCCCAACTGACTGTGAGAGTTGTCGTCCTTTCTCTCCCTTGACTTGCTGTGACAGTTGTCCTCCTTACTCTCCCTTGACTTGCTGTGAGAGTTGTCCCCATTACTCTCACTTGACTTGCTGTGAGAGCTGTCATCCTTACCCTTGCTATGTGTACATGTGTTTACCCGACCTCCCCATCTGTCTTGTGTGCGTTGCTCACTCACATGGCCTGCTATGTGTTCCAGGGTCCACAGTGCATCAAAGTGCTCACCTACAGTGGCTGGAACCCTCCGCCAGGAAATCGACGGATGCATGGTGAGTGCAAGACGTGGTCAGTCACTTCCCATGAAAAACAACAGGCATGAATTTCTCATGTTGTACTTTCTACCAAAACAATTATTGGAGTAAGTGTAATCGAGACTGGAAACTAAAGTGGAAGACCTCTATACCAGCATTCATTGCAAGTGGGAGAAATGCAGGGAAAGGGGACATGCCGTTTAAGGAACTTTTCCCTTTTCAGTCTGGGAATGATCTTCATTGTGCCATAAAATACGACTGAATACTCCACTTTTTCAAAATGTCCAAAACTGTTTGCCTACCAGTTTGGTATCTTGGATTGATTTATCATATCAGTGGCATGTAGCACTCACCAAGTTGCAACGTCAATTAGCTTAAAGCTGATGGTAATTCACAGTGTTGTTATTACAAGTTCAGATGATCAGCCATCACCAGGAGAGCCGAGATACTGGGTGATGCCAGTTTGTGGAGTGTTAGTTACTGTACAAACAGTCATTTGGGCAGTCTTAGTGTTGGAAGTATGGAATGAGCTATCAGCAAATTAGAGGGTGCGCAAATGATGATAAATTAACTAGCTTCTGCCTTAGCATGAGACGTATGCTCCTACACTCTGAACTAGTACATGTGTATATCACACTACCTCCGAGTATGACAATACTATCATATGTATAAGTTATATTATTTAAGTTGTGAATAGTTCATCACCTGTCTGTTGAACAGGTGACCTTCTCTACCTGTATGTGGTGACCTTGGAGGATAAGAAGTACCATGTGACTGCCTCCACTCGGGGCTTCTTCCTCAACCAGTGAGTATACCTGACACTTTGACACTGTGTCCTAGTTATGTAACTGTCCTTACTATTCCACCACCTGTCCTCTAATGTACTGGCTTCAAAGGCTTTAAGGGGACTTAGGCCATTGCAGCCTACAAGGATTACACAGTGGAGTTGTCTGACACTTTGATGTTCTTGCAGGTCCACCGAAGATGACTTCAACCCAAAAGCCGCCCAGCCAAAATACCTCTCCCACTCTCTCATAGATCTTCTAAACCAGGTGAGCTTTCTCCCACCCTCTCGTAGATCTTCTAAACCAGGTGAGCTTTCTCCCACTGTCTCATGAAGCTTCTAAACCAGGTGAGCTTTCTCCCACTGTCTCATGGAACCTCTAAATCAGGTGAGCTTCTCTCACTGTCTTATAGATCTCCTAAACCAGGTGAGTTTTATCCCACTGTCTCATAGATCCTCTAAACCAGGTGAGCTTTGTCCCACCCTCTCATATATCCTCTAAACCAGGTGAGCTTTCTCCCACTGTCTCATATATCCTCTAAACCAGGTGAGCTTTCTCCCACTGTCTCATAGATCCTGTAATCCAGGTGAGCTTTCTCCCACTGTCTCATATATCCTGTAAACCAGGTGAGCTTTCTCCCACTGTCTCATATATCCTCTAAACCAGGTGACCTTTCTCCCACTGTCTCATATATCCTGTAAACCAGGTGACCTTTCTCCCACTGTCTCATATATCCTGTAAACCAGGTGACCTTTCTCCCACTGTCTCATGTATCCTGTAAACCAGGTGAGCTTTCTCCCACTGTCTTCACAAAGGTTTACAGGTTTTCAGGCTTAATTTATATACACTCATAGACATGAGTTGAGCTATGTTTCAGTGCATCATCATTAATGTCACTAATTATTCAATAAATGTCAGCTATAAAATAAATAAGTAAGTAAATAAATAAGATACCAGATATAATATTCAAAGGAACATGTTTGCAAACTTGTACAGTTTTCAGGTTTTCTGTATCAGTTTCCCAGTAATAACAAGGAGTTCTCTCTTGTCAGATTAGTCCTGGTTTCAAGAAGAATTTCTCCATGCTGCTGAAGAAAAGGGCCCAGAAGCACCCGTTTGAACGTGTGCCAACCCCATACCAAGTCTACAGCTGGATGGCACCCCAGCCCCATCACCACATAGACTACATCCGTGCTGAGGACGGTGAGTAGATGCCTCATAATCTCCACACTGAATCACAGGGACTTCACGCTGAACCACAATGACTTTCATTCATAACTGATGTTTCTCATCATAATTCATTGACGAATTTGTGTTCCCAGCTATCCAACCTAATTATGAGATTGCTATGAATCGGGACCGTAACATTTATTTTCAAAGTCATCTCATACAGAAACTAGGATCTGCATGTACAACTCATGTCACTCATTGCCAAACACTTCACCTCCCAATACATCACAGTGAGTGTAGTAATGCTCTAGCCTGAATCACAGTATATATCAGTACAGTTTATTTGCCAAGACCGGACTAATCACAAGTGTTATTTTGTTCTGGTCCCTGTTGTCATGTAATCTTTTCTGTCATTTTTTTCCTCTCCCCACTGTTGTCCTACCAAATTCATCATGGTTGTCACCTTGTCCTGTTTCAGCCTTCTCCACCCGTCTTGGGTATGAGGAACACATCCCTGGACAGACACGAGACTGGAATGAGGAGATCCAGACCACCAGGGAACTGTCCAAGAAGAACCTGCCGGAGAGACTCATCCGGGAGAGAGCCATCTTCAAGGTGGGACACGCCCTTCACTCTCACTTTGTTCATAGATTGGGTGATCACATGTCAGCATACCAAGGTAATGTGCCACTCAATATCACTTACTGTATTGTCAGGTGTTCTTTGTCCTAGGTTCACAGCGACTTTGTTGCGGCTGCTACTCGGGGTGCGATGGCTGTAATCGATGGAAACGTCATGGCCATCAACCCAGGAGAAGAGGCCAAGTAAGACAGGATTCTTTCTCTGTAGAATTGCAACCAAGTAGCGTGCTTTCCTCCACTTGCCACTGTTTCCCACCAACCTACCCCTTTACTACACCCCCAACCTACCCCTCAAGCTACCCTCCAGCCTACACCCACCCCCATCCTACATCCCCAACCTACCTACCCCGAACCTACCTACCACCAACAACAACACCCCCAACCACTCTCCCAACCTACACCTCAAGCTACCCCCCAACCTACACCTACCCCCAGCCACATCTCCATCCTACACCCAACATCTGTCACTGCATCTCTATATCACATTTTCCCATCCTCCCACTCCATACCACTAAACACACCCGCAACCACATTCCCAATCACACCCCCAATCTAACCCCCCAAAACACTCCCCCCAACCGCGCCTCCAACCAACCCGGTGGAAACACTCCTGACAAACACTGCTCCCATAAACACACCCCCCCACACACACACACACCTACTCTCCAAATTTATCCTCCACCAAAATACCCTCAAACACACCCTTCACTAACCTACCCTTACACAACCACCCCCAGCTCCTGCCCCCTTTCTCTCTGTTATTGTATGCTATATTATCTTTTCTTTTTTCAGGATGCAGATGTTTATCTGGAACAACATTTTCTTCAGCTTGGGGTTTGACGTCAAGGACCACTACAAGGACTTTGGTGGTGATGCTGCCGCCTATGCTGCACCAGTACGTCAAACTCGTCGCCTGTAACTGGCTATCCATGACCCCATGCTTACTATCAAAACTACAATTTACATTTCAAATTCATATGGATCTTGTGCTGTGGATGGGGTGTACATTATGATATAGTGCCCTCCTCCAACTGTTAACAAGGCTGTAAACAGGTGCTTGAAGGTGTATCCACTTATCTACACAAAGACTACGTTGCCTTATTGCATCAGAGGTGGTAGGGTGGCCTAGTGGTTAAAGTATTGTCTTGTCGTGCCAAACAATCCCATAGTAAGAGTCCTAACACATCAATTACTAGAGAACTCACAAAATAGCCAAAAGCCCCAAAAGTAATGAGAAATGTAGGGTCGAACCACATTGTGTGATAAGGGCCCAAGACACTGGAATGTTGAAAAAAAATATGCGGAAGCGGAAGGAACTCGTTCCGATTCTCCACATGGGTACTATGTGTGAAGCCTATTTCTGGTGTGGCCCACCATGATATTGCTGGAACAGGAACATCTAACTAAACTGTCACTCATATTGCATTGAAGTGTCATTGTAATGTGTATCTTGTAAGGCTAAGTAAGAAAAGTGAAATGTTTCTCGGGCATCAGCGCATCACTTTTATTTGTGCTCCTAAACATTTTTTATTGTCATTGAAATAAAATGATTTTGACTTCGCCGCGTCGCTATCATCCATTTGTCCACTATAAGAATGAGTGTCTGTAAGAACGAGTGTAACTGAATGTACAACTCATTAACATGTGCTAGATTTCCCAAGCTGTGTTTCTGAGAGAGAAAAATAAAATGAGTTCCTTCCTTGTCACTCTTTTGCTATGAAAATATTTTATACAGTCTAACTGCCCGTACTATTGAACAAAATGTGCTTGAGAAACTTGAGATGAATGAATGTTGAACTGATATCCAACCTGTTGCTATGGTTACATCCATGTGTATATTTCAGGGCAGTGACCTCCAGGGAGTGAAGGCATATTTTGGTATTGACCCCGAGAACCTGTACACGCTCGGCACTGTGGTGATCGACTACAAGGGCTACCGAGTCACAGCACAGTCCATTATCCCAGGGATCCTGGAAAGGGAGCAGGAACAGTCCGTCGTGTACGGTTCCGTCGACTTTGGTAAAACTGTCGTCACAAATGAAAAATATAGAGAGCTGGTGAGTTTGAATCTTTTCATGTGCAGTATTCAACACAACAAGAATTTAGAATCTGTATCCATCTGTTATGCAAGAGGAAACAAAACAGCTCATTGATCACACAGCTTAGCATTGGTCAAAGAACAAAAAATAACATCCTGTTCAAAAGGACGGAACCACTCCTTATGTCAATGATCTAAACCTTCACATGCTACATCATGTGTTGGGCATGGAAGCCATCTTGTTTTTTTCAACCACGAACTTGTAAAGATGATAGGTCAGGACCTGAGACTGTTTTGATTTCTAAGAATTTCCAGTAAACCTTCTGAATTGAACTGTAATTCCTCTCAAGCAGTTCTAAAAAAGTAGAAAACATTTTCTTTGAATTAGGCAGAAAGAACAATCTGTGGATACTTTTCTCAACAAGTGGCAGACTTGGAAACTAAAATGTAGGCTCCAGTTTTTCAGATGTGCTAGGGTAGGATTATGAAGAGCACACAAGCAGTTTCTCTTCTAACAGTATTTTTAGTATTACTAACCAAATAAATTTCAATTTCAGCTTCAAAAGACGGCGAGTCAACTCAAAATCCGACCTCACAAGTAAGTTACTGTATGAAATCTAGTTTTGACATTGATTATTAAACTATTTATAGTGTTGCATCGTCTTGCAGTTCAGATATTTATTAAGAAACTCAGAGGCAGTTCTTGAAAGTTTGATTACAAGTGTCAAATGCCACTTTGCATGTTTGCCATGTTTATCAGTCAGAAAATAGCCTCCGTATTTACACAGAAACAATGTCTCGCTTTTACACATGACACTGATGGCATTGATATGATCTTGTGACTGAAACTTTGAAATCCTGTTTAGAACCGGTCAACCTCTGCTTGTTATACAGGCAGACTAAATGCTTCAGGTAGTCAGACTTCACAGAAATATGGAAATAGGTGAAATTTTGGGGTGAAACGATAACAATGTTTAAAGACTCATCAGCGTAAGAATATAGAAAGTCAAAACATACAAGAAAGTTTTCTAGGTTTCTTGTTGGTTTGGCGTGTTAGACCTTGAATCACAAATATTGCTGAGTTTGACACAAATGAAAAACTGTTTTCTGCCACAGGGTGCTGAACAACAAAGATGAAGAAATTGAGTTGTTTTCATCCATAGAGTGCAAGGGCATTGTGGGTAATGATCAGCGCTATTATGTGCTTGATCTCCTACGAACTTTTCCACCTGATGCCAATTTCCTGCCAGGTACTTTCTTTTCCCCCTCAAAGATGAAACTGTTTTATTAATTTAAAGCGCGAGACAATTCGTTCATATGACTTTCTGGAAAGAACTGCAGTAATGAGCAGAAGCTGTTTTTTTTCCTGCTTCCATATTGATATTATGTCTCCATGAACCAAACTGACCTTAAAGTCACTGAGAAGCTGAAACTTGTTTCATATTTTGTCTCAGTTCTGGAGTTGATGATGATGATGATGATGATGATGATGATGATGATGATGATTCTAGTTAAGGAGGGAGATGAGCTGAGCAAAGAGATGAAGGAACATGGCTACCCACGAGATCATCGGCACAAGCTGGCCTGTCTCAGACAGGAGCTCATTGAGGCCTTTGTAGAGTAAGTAGATCCCACATGGTGTGGCATTAAGTCAGTATTTGCTGGTCTGTCAAGCAGATACTCCTCTGACAATCACCTTGTGCCTGAGCATCACAATATTAATATGTTCAATATTTCACCCTTGAAATTTATGGACTTTCAACAACATTGTATAAAGAGTAATTTCTCAAACCATGAGTGTCAGTTACTTCTAGCGGAATTTTGGTAGTTTGAGCTTTAGCTCATAATTTTGGAAAATAAAAAACAGAAGCCAATTTATGCTCGCAGCATTAAAACATAATTTGATGTCTTAATATCTGTACAAACCCTGAATAAAAACGTTGCTTAAATTATCAATCACTGGACTGTCTGGTCTCAGTTATTGACAGATTGCTGCTAGACAACTAATATTTGTCTGGGTGCCACTATTAAAGACACTATGATCCTTTATCTGTGCATTATGTTGCCCATCAGTGCAAGATTGGAGATCATGAGTTCATGTCGTGCTTTCAGAAACAGATACGTGGCGTTTGTACGGCACGCAGCCTTCCAGTTTCAACAGCTACAGCTGCTTAAACAGAATAAGGTCAAGGACACAGACAATAAGGTCACGGACACAGACAACAAAGTCAAGGATGGGGACAACAAAGTGATTGAAAAGCATGCAGAAAAGGAGGCCGAGAAAGCCGTTTTAGAAGTGAAGGTGAGATATCAGACAACACGTCCTGCAGTACACAATTATACTGTATAATTATTTGGTCATCTCTTGTAACTCATTTCTGCTTAGCATCTGTTCCATGAACACTTTCATACTGCAACACTTACAGCTAACTCCCATGGCTTAACATTGCCTAACTTGTTTTATTTGTCAGAAGAGGTGAGTATGAAATATTCTTGGACCCTGTTGCTGTTGTATCAACCACTACTTTGACTGATCCAGGCTTGAGTGTTTAGATGGATTGAATGTGACTTCTGTGTAAAGTAAGAAAGAAGTTCTAGTTTGTTGTGTACTTTGCTCAGTCCCCTGAGAAGTTGGTAAATGGCAGTGCTGAAGACCCAGTGCAGACAGCACAGGCCCAGCTGGAGAATGACATTGCCACAGAGGAAGCCAAGAAGATTGTTGAGACCCTCACAGGGACGGACAGTCAGACATGTGAGTTACCATAGTGACTGGTTGTCGAGGTGGCATACTGGTGGTCTCGTACTTACACCAGAGCTCAGTGCCGTCTCCTTTGCTAGTCCATGTGCATTTGTCTGAAATAAAGTCAGCTATATGGCTAATATATTGTTGATATTGGCTTCATTGCAGATCAAGTCTTTAAAGGGCATTTAGAAGTGAAATACATAAGAATGAAGGTTTTATGGATATCAACTTCTTTATTATGGGAACAGTTACCTGATGAAGGAGTAAGCATTAACTCCGAAACATTGTGTTCCTTCATCGGGAGTAAGCATTAACTCCGAAACATTGTGTTCCTTCATCGGGAGTAAGCATTAACTCCGAAACATTGTGTGCCTTCATCGGGAGTAAGCATTAACTCCGAAACATTGTGTTCCTTCATCGGGAGTAAGCATTAACTCCGAAACATTGTGTTCCTTCATCAGGAGTAAGCATTAACTCCGAAACATTGTGTTCCTTCATCAGGAGTAAGCATTAACTCCGAAACATTGTGTTCCCATAACAAAGAAGTTGATATCCATAAAATCTTCCTTCTTCTTCATCGCAGATGCTGAAAAATGCAAATTCATGCCTGCAGACTCTTAGTAAAAGTGAAGGTCAAACAAATTTTATCATAAATGGTACAACTGAAGTACAAAGACAAGCTTTGAGAGGCTCACTTGAAGTGATGTATTATGCAATGTAACAGTTCCACAAGCCTTAACTCCTAGCCTTCTGTTCCACAGTCGAGGAGAACACGAAGGATATTGTGAAGAAGGCGGGTAAAGCAGTGGGCTCTCTCAGTGACACAGAGTTCAACGTGACCTTCAACCCAGATGTGTTCCAACCTCATGTAAAGCATGCGGACCCAGAAGTAAGAGTTCTCTTCCCTGATATCTTCACTAGCAAAACTGTGAACATCCCTAGAATACATCTGTGAGTGTATTTATGAAAACTGCCACCCTCACAAGATATGACATGTTAGCTCCCAAAGTTTTCTCCTTCTCCCATTGCAGAGCGAGATGTTGAAGAGAGAGAAGCAGCTAGTGAAGGATGCTGCTGAGTTCCTCGTTCTACACCAAATACCAACACTCGTGAGTAACCGGCTAATGTCAGAAAACACATGATAGTTTGACTCACCTGCTTCTTACTATTGATGCCACGCTCCATCAGTCATGGAGATTTTTCGCTCTATCTTAAAAAGTTTTAATAAATGCCTTCATTTTCAGTATTTGTTAATTTGTTATTTTATTTTGTGTTCTATATAATGTCAGTGATTTACCTGAAACTGATTTATAACATAATTTTTGCATAACATGCTTTGTTAGTAGAAAGATTCTTTTTCATGAGAGATGCCACTGGGGGTACATAAAAAGCATTAAAAAGTCCATTTTTGATCCCAGCGTCAGTTGTAACTGTAATTTGGAATGAAATATTAACAAGACAAAAACAACATTTATGTCTTGTTTGACCACCTCTACGGAACCCAGAATGGACCCGTCCACCAAGAGCAGGTAACTGTAGACGCCAGCCTCGTACTTCACTTTCCATGCTGTCGTTCGCTAGTATCAATATGTATATCCATCAACTTTGAACATGTTGTATATTCTTCCCTGATGTTTCAAGATAAGTGCTTCAGAAACAGTTACTATATGTTTGGTCATCTTTTATTCACATGGGCGATAGTTGATAAGATGTTTTGGGAAATTGTTATTCATCATTTACGTCTTAATCCATGTTGGCTTGGAATGTGCTTGTCATGATGGCGGACAGGAGGCAGCTTACTTTTTCAAACTAGCATGTAAGCTTTTTTGGTTGTCGTCTTACTGAATTTGTAGATAATTTACGTCTTTTTCTGGTAGACATGGTATAATAATTGATTTCCGCTAGAATTGTGTTCATGTATATATGTATTTATGGGGTCCATGTTACGGAATTGAGCTACCATGTGCAAGTGCTTTTTTAAGTACAGTCTTCTTGCTGGTATGGTGGACATACTCCGTGCTGTGGTATCTTCAGGCCAAGGCAGCCATTGAGGTTCCTGAAGGTCACGAAAACAAGGGGCTTTACTCCATGTATTTCATAGTGTCCAAGAAGGACTGAGGCCTGAACAAAATGCTAGACGTGACGTCTTTCAGGATGGAGACATTGCACGCAGTGATGTGGGGGATTGGCTCATGTCAGTCAATCTCAAAGACGCTTATGTATATGTACCAATGCTACCTGACCTCAAGAAGTACCTGCACTTCTCCTTCAATGGGATGTGCTACCAGTTTTGTGTGCTCCCCTTTGATATCTCCAGGGCGCCAAGAGTGTTCTCCAAACGTATGTTAATCCCAGCTCAGTTAGCCAGGTCAGAGGGCAGGTTTTGTTGCCCGTACCTTGACGACAGGCTGCTCCACGCATTAGGGTAGCCGTTGCAGGTTATGGGTATTCTCATACATGGATCATCACTTTCAAGAAATCAGAACGTATACCGACACAGGACCTGGTTTTCTAGTGGGCAACATTCAATACAGAGAAGGGGATTGTCTCCCTGTCTCAGGAACGCATTGTCAAAATTCAGAAAACTGTTTTTCAGTTTCTTGGGACTCCCACAGCTTCAGCTGAGTCGTGGCTCCAGTTGCTGACCCTCAGCTGATTTTCACAAGGACAGGGTCAGCATGACATTGCCAGATACCTATGGCCCTAAGAGAGGCAGCATCTTTCATGTCACAGCTCCTATTGAACTCGCAGCTTTCACCCAGCCTTCCCCACCGGGTACCTCTCTGCGACGTGCTCACGTCTTAGATGTACCTAAGACCCTCAAGGCTTATATCAAGCAGACATTGGCTATCTGGAGAGATAAGCAATTGTTTTGCTGTTAAGGTGGCGGTAAGGCTGGTCTGCAGGCAAACAAGCAGACCATATCTAGGTGACTTGTCTCTGCCATTTGTACAAGCTATACACAGAAACGGTTAACTCTATCTTTTGGTTTAAACGCTTATTCGGTTAGAGCTGTAGCTACATCTACAGCTTGTGCTGTGGCTCTAACTGTTGAGGAGATCTGTTACGCAGCTGTTTGGAGTTGGCCAAGTACATTCATCCAACATTGTCAACTTGACACACACCAGCGAGCGTGCTTGGTGAAATGTGGTTTCATGTCGCCCCCTCCCTCCCTAGGTAGATTTAAGACCCGGGATGGGAGTAGGGCATGCATAGTTCGCTGCCTCATTTGCATATAAGCCAACTAGTTTACCCTGGACCTGGACCACACCCTCGTCTGATTGGCTGAAGGAGTCACGTGGCCAGGTAAGCGAACTATTCCTTATTTTATAGTTGGGAAATTCCACTTCTCAGGGCTTTACTCTGGGACAGAATGCCTCTCCCAGGACTCGTGTCTTTAGGAGTCTGTCTTATGCTTATATGTACCCCAAGGAGGATCTCTCACAAAAAAGAATTGAACAAACCTATAGAGGTTGCTGAATCTTTGATGATAGTCCCATCTCCATTCTGTGGTCGAACAAAAAACATTTTTGTTTTGTAAATATTTTATTCAAGATTATAGTTACAACTGTCGTTAGGATTTAAATGGACAGTTTAATGCTTATATGTGCCCTTTCATCAAAGAATCAGCAGCTGCTACAGGTTTGTTCGAACTTAAAGACGTAATAAACATGGTTGCAGTGGAATAGCCTTGTGTTTACCTGTCACCTCATTAGATTCCTTCATTGGTACAGTGTGTGAAACACAGGTTTGGTGCCCCTCCATGATATTTCTGAAAGCGACACAAAACCGAACATACTTTCTTTGAATAATGTAATCCTTGCAGATCAATGACTGCCTTGACCACACCTCATCCCCCATTGATGGCCTTACTCTCACAGAGGCAATGCATAACAGGTACGTTCCAACAACAAAGGGGACTTGCACAGTTATCTCCCTTACTTCAGGGTGAGACGCTAAATTGAAAGATGTAGACCTGATGGTTTGTCTAAATCATATCACTTCTCAGAAATGAGCCCAATGTTACTCTAAATAACTTTCTTAGGACTCTAAATCACCACTAAGTGTCTTGTCAGCAGTACTATGATGTGTCACTTCGAGTATTCTTCCCCAAAAGTTTGTCTTGATTGAGCGGTTTAAATGTAGAATTTAAAGCCTATTTGTTATATATTTAAAATACTTTGCTAACACTAAGCCCTTTGGAAATGATTTTCAGTATGGTACAATTTGCCCAAGTCATTTTTGACTAGGGTAAGGAGGTTGTTATTTGTGCATGGTGGTGGGTCGATCTCCATGTTGGACGGTGGTATGGTTGGGCGCCACTATAAAACTACACCTGTCTTAATTAGAACAAGCAGGCAGACATCCACACAGATGTTTTGAGACAAACAGAGACTTTCATCACAATATTACCTTTGTTCCAGAGGTATCAACATGCGCTACCTTGGCAAGGTTGCTGAGATGTTCTCCAAATACCCCTGTGTCTCATATGTACATGTAAGTGTCATTTTAGTATCTATTTTCTTTTTGAAATACTGGTATGCTGATGTTTCAGATATTTGCCAGTAAATTTGCTGTCAACTTTAGTGGTTGATGTTAATTTTGAATGTTTGTTTCTCTTATGTTTCTAATATATCTGTTTTAATCTCTCTATTTGTCTGTGACAGAGTATAGCCATCGGAGAGCTGATCAACCGTGCCATCAAGCACCTGTTCAAGACGTACATGCAGGGAGTGGACATGATGAGTCTGTCAGCCGCCATCAGCCATTTTCTCAACTGCTTCCTGGGATCTTATGCCTCCCCCCACGCTCAGGTCACCCCCGAGGAGGTAATATATCTATCTATCTATCTCTCTCTCTCTCTCTCTCTCTCTCTCTTCTCACACACACCCACACACACACACACGCACACACACACACAAAAACAAAAGAGGATGTGCTTGTACATCTCAATGAAGGGATGAACGCACCAGAATTACACTGGCAGTAGCTCTCTTGAAGTTAACAGATGTATGTGTGATGAAAGTTTGTCTTGTTGTGGCTTTATGGTTATGGCGTATCTGTTCTTCAGCTTCAGAGCAAAACTGCGAAGAGGAAGAGCAAAAAGAAGAACAAACAGAGCACAGTATTCAGCATCGGTGAGTCAAGGACTTCATGTGTAAAGTGTAGACAGGCTAGTCTCATACCTCACAGTAACATGTGTCTCATGGTTGAACTCATCATCTCTCATCGCCAGCTAGAGGGGTTGGAGACATTTTTCTGGATCAGTTTTCTAGTGATGTTATACGGATGATCTCTACAGGTCTGCTATTTTCAGATAACACAGAGTGGCTGTCAGAAACACCAAAAACACTTTGGAAGAAAATTGTTGATGAAGTTGACGAATATTATGGTTACACTTTGGAATGGTAAGTGTCTGAATTCATAGATGAATGTCTAAATACTCATCACATCAGGCTGGCTTAATGTGTCCTCTCTGTTGGTTATAAGAACTGATTGCTTGGTTACTTGGCCTACTGCAAGTCGTCTTGCCATCATGGATCACTGATTAATAGTGTCCACTGTCAGTTTTTAACTTTCTACTGTCCTGGTTTGAATCTGTCAGGGCAGCATGAAACAACAGCATCCAGAAGGGTGGTGGAGAGGGTGTCAGGAGTTTGTTAAGCTTGGCTTGGTTTGAATCCTATTATCTGAGTGTCTTCTTCCCATTAGCATCATCATAACAAGGATTAGGAGATAGCAGACGGGTAACAATGGCCGCTTACTTTGGAGACCACCACTGTCAATGGTGCGATGACATGTTGTTACTGCAGTCCTGCAGCTTAAGTACAACTTTTCCTCAACAGTTCATTTCTGTTGACCATCCATCTTCTTTCCTCCCTCCTTTAAACTTTCTCCCACCTTCAGTGTCATTGCTACACATGAGTTGTCTCCCCTTTGTTTAGTGATTCTGTGGATGCTGCTACTGAGAAGTACAACCTCCATCGAGCTGCGCTGTTGCGAATGTTCTGCCGCACATGTGGTGTTCAGATCCTGCTGAGGGAGTACCACCTTGATTCTCGTAACAAACAGATCTTCTACGAGGATGACATCATCAACGCTTTCCCCATTGTGAAACATTTGCATCCCAAGGTATGAACACCGGAGAATTTTATATAGAATTCATCCTGTCTCGCAGTTGTAAGTGTGAGACTTGCTGGAGGAAAGACATTCCCTGGACAAAAATGAGTGGCACTGGAACAATACTTGGTGTTGTGTCATTGAGGATGGGAATAGGTCCTATTTACCAGGAAACAAGTAGATAGTACTACATTTTGGGAAAATTAGCAGTTAATATTGAGCAATTTGTGAATTTGTATGACAAAAGTTTGTACTGATGTTAACAAGCAGGAGTTAAGAACTGGGTTAGAATTGGTCGTCAGCAACCCATGCTTGTTGTAAGAGGTAGATAAGAGATCAGGTGGTCTGACTAGCAGACTCGGTTGACTCATGTCATAGTAACCCAGTAGAGTAGATAGATGCTCCTGCTGTTTGTCACTGAATTGTCTGGTTCAGATGCAGTTAATTTCAGATGGACATCATATAGCAGGAATATTACTAAATGTGATGTTAATACAACATAAATAAATACGGTGTTAAAAAACAGGTGTTTTTCCCTTAGGCCACTGATGCCTACCACTTCTTCACGAGCGGCCAGAACAAGATCCAGCAAGGTTTGTTACGAGAAGGGTATGAGCTGATCAGTGAAGCCCTCAACCTTCTCAACAATGTTTATGGAGCAATGCACCCTGAGATCGCTGCCTGTCTTCGTCTCCTGGCACGGCTCAACTACATTATGGGCGAGTACGGTGAGGTCAGTATGTTTGAAGTATTTCAGTGAATACAAGCTGTACAAGCACTCATGTTATGCTTCTGTTGTTTCACACTTTATGTGGATCAAGAAGAATGTACAAAGAAGTAGGAATGTTTGTTTATTGATCCTGGAAAAAGAGGAAGTAAATTCCAATTGGCTCTTGTAATTCCTTGTAAATATTTGATTAATACTACTCATCCTAACCTGGAAAGTTGTGGAAAGTCTGAGTTAGGGACTAGCAGTGTTAATTTGTCCAGTATTTATACAGGCTAGGTAGAGATAAGTCAGCTGGAAATCGGCCTGAAACTTTCACTTATGGGATGGTAAGTGATGGATCTAATTAACGGAGTTAGCCACAAAGAGGTCACTTCTGTTGTTGGTTTTCAGGCGTTGTCATTCCAACAGAGAGCTGTCCTCATGAGTGAGAGAGTCCTGGGG
This sequence comes from Haliotis asinina, assembly GCF_037392515.1. NCBI lineage: Eukaryota > Metazoa > Mollusca > Gastropoda > Lepetellida > Haliotidae > Haliotis > Haliotis asinina. The sequence continues at coordinate 104,047,355 of NC_090280.1, read as the reverse complement.
ATTGATCATCCCAACACCATCACAGAATATGTAAGTAGCAGGGTTTTATGTGACACGTCAATGTGCATCTTTTGCATACAAATGTCGAGCATGGACACAGAAAAAAAGTTTAGAGTCCATTCCACAGCTTACCTGTAATGGATTGTATTTGGCTGTAACTGACTGGCATGATTGTATGTTACAGGCACACCTAGCTCTGTACTGCTTCGCCAACAACCAGGTGTCCAGCTCACTGAAGCTGATGTACCGTGCTCGATACCTGGCCCTACTGTGCTTCGGCGAGGAGCATCCGGAAGTCGCTCTCATAGACGTGAGTGGTTAAATACCTACCTTGTTGGCACAGTAGTTGATAAAGAGAATTGTTCTTCATGCCACAAATCAGTTTGTTTCTGTACGTTAGCAGATTCACGATCCATGGGTGTTTAACCCACTTCCTGTCCAGCTAAAAACATAGTCATTAGTCACATGGAAGTGAGTCTCCACAGAGTAATCATAACTTGTGATTTCTATTTAAGAATGAAAATTGAATGTTAGTGTCATCTTCTTTTAGAATTTTTTAAGGTTTTGTTAACTTTTGAACTTTTGTATTTTTTACCTACCTCACCATAGGTCTATAGCATATTATCTCAAGCTTCGCCTAGTAGGAGATCTGATGGAGTCGAATTGCTATTCAATCTTGAATGGTTACTTCGCAATCGTCATGATACGGAAGTATCTGGATCTCCCCACTGCGCATGCTTGCAGACTCCACGAGAACTTCACTTTTACGTCAAGCGTCATCTTGTCTAGACGTGTTTGGGTTGCTATCTTTTTTTTTTCAGCTAATAAAGTTTGATTTACCAGCTTTTACACTGATTCCTTTTATAAGTTCTTGGTGTTTGGGTAGGTAATATGTTTCAATCTTTGTGTCAGTTATAGCGTCTAAATTCGCTATTGTACACTTGTCGGCTACCTCATACGAGACACGGTCGAGTGTCTCTTATTTTCGATATTGCCTCCGTTGATATTTCTTCCGCCGTGTTTAAGCTTTTGTGTCTCATTTTTTGTCACATGTTACTGTATCTAGTGTATTTTTGCTGTCCCTATCACAGGGGCAGCCATTTCACTTGTCATTTGCAAAGCAGCTGCTGCATGTGCGAGTGGAGCAGTCCATTACATAGTAAGGGGTGTTTTTCATATCCTTATTGTCACGTTTATTTTTTCATTTTATTACAATAGTTGTGTGTGACACAACACTTGTGTGTGGTGTGTAAAGGCCTGAAGTCCGGCAAAGATCCTCACCCCTGGTGTCCGGATTGTGCTACGATGTTGTGCACCCTTGAGCAGCGTTGTGCGGCGTGTATGAGTTTGACAAGTGTAGAGTTTACAGTTTTCCTGGCTGTGGTTAGGAAGAGGTGTGGTGTGTAAAGGCCTGAAGTCCGGCAAAGATCCTCACACCTGGTGTCCGGATTGTGCTGCGGTGTTGTGCACCCTGGAGCAGCGTTGTGCGGCGTGTATGAGTTTGACAAGTGTAGAGTTTACAGTTTTCCTGGCTGTGGTTAGGAAGAGGTGCAGCATGTACGAGTTTGACAAGTGTAGAAAAACTCAGAAGTTACGCAAGATGTCCCGTTCGCCTGCGTCCTCATCAGCATCCAGATTGTCAGCGCCTTGTACACCGGAGTTGCAGACAGTGCTGGAGAAGCCTGGGGCTGCGTCTGATGCTTTGTCGAGAGTGGAACCGACACTGATGCTGACACTGATGCCGACGCCATCTACCCAGGCTGGGAGTTGGGGTGGACTTGTCAAAGCCAGATGCCCTAGCGCACCCGGAGGTACAACAGATTCTACGATCATTGCTAGTACCTATCACTTCAATGACGTCGGGCACATCTCAGGAGCTGACGGACTTTGCAGCGACGCCGAGAGAGGTGCACATCCGTTTACTGACGTCTGTGGCCGCATCTCAATCAGCAGGAGCGCCGGGCTTGATGAGATCAGTACAAGGGTTGGACGCATCAGCATATGGAGCACCTAGAGGCGCCACTACTGTCACCAGCTAGAGATCAAGATGCACAGAGGCTAATCATCGAAAGCCTACAGACTCAACCAGGGGCGCCCCCCCCCCACCCAAGGCAGAGGGAAGCGGATTTTTTTTCAGGCGCTTTACTCACCTAAACATGTGCTTGCCAAACAGCATGGTTACAGACACAGCCTAAATGCTAGCAAGGGTGTCGCTGTGAACAAGATTTCACAATGATCAGTTATCTGCCACACCGGTGATGTCACGTCTACAATCTGATTAGTCCTCGAGGGACTACGCCCTGCACAGAAAGTGATGTTATTATTCCAGTGTTAGGAAGTTGCCTACATTTGTCATAGTCATTTTATGATGGAAAGATGTTTGTACACATTAGACTAGCAGTCTACAGTGTCATTTGTCACTTCAGAGGGCATAGAGATCTTCGCCCCGTAAAGAAAGCCAGTGATGTTACATCTACAATCTGATTGGTCTTTGAGAAACAACGCCCTGTGCAGAATGTGGTCTTACTGTTCCAGTATCAGGAAGTTGTTGGTGACTTTCAACGCTAGAGAGATGTCGATTATACTCTAGATTAACAGTATACAGTGTCATTTGATTCGTCATAGAGGTCTTCTAACAGCAGACTCAATGCTGCCTAACAGGAGGCATGCAGCAATGAATGGCAGTTTCTGATTGGACAGCCAGCCAGCAATAAATAGACTTCCTTGGAATGTTAGCACGTTCATAATGAACAGCGTTGATGATCTGAAGTCAAAGAATGACGCATCTTCACGCATACAAGCTTATCTTGAGAGAAGTCAACTCAGTGTACAGGTGGACTTCACTATCAGGCTATTAACTCAGCTTGGATGACTTGAGAATCTAACTCCTCGGGTTTTGATTCATCACATCGCTGTCCAAGGTTCGGGGGGGGTCGAAGTTCAAGCCGATGATTAAAACAAGTTCTACTCTCTCCATTATCACTATATCAGTGATAATGTCTACTCGGTCTGCTCACATCACCTAAGGATATGACCAGACGAAGACGCCTACTACGTCTATGACAGCGGTTTCTGGGTCATGGTTTCATGTCCTGACCGGTTTACGACATTGGGCATCTTGAGACCTGCTATGGTAGACTCGCCAGTCAATGTTTGCGCAGGAACATACATATTAAGCTGGCATTCAACAACCATCTTTAGGTAGACACCTCTCTCCAAGGATGGAGTGCCCATCTAAACAATGAGGTTGCAGCAGGATTCTGGAAGAAGGAAGACTGAGCTCTTCACATCAGCCAGTTGGAGATGAAAGTGGTGATGCATGTCTATATTGTCGACAACACCGAGAGACAAGCTACTGATGATCCAAAAGGACAACTCAACAGTAGCCTTCTAGGTAAACAAGGGTCAACAAGGCCTCAACCTCTACTACACCTGACGATTCTACCCTTCGACGTGGTCGACAGTCTGAATCTCCAAGTAGTATATACTATGGTGGTTCTGTTCCCTTGGTAGTAGTAGTATATACTACTCTCCAAATAGAGAGGCGTTCCAACTAATCGGCTTCCAGAGTGGGACCAGTTGCAAAAGACTTTGAGGGCCAAGGGTTACTCATCTCAAGTGGTGAAGATCATCACCCGGGCACACAGAGCTTCCACTCAGTCACTCTATGATGACAAGTGGGCTACATTTGAGAAGTTCTGTGCCCAGAAGTCACAGGACCCGTTGTTAGCGTCACCCCAGTTCATGGTGGAGCTTTTAAGGTGCTCGAGCAACTCAACAGCAGTAACAATGGGACTTACCTGTCAGCATTAAACTCAGTGTTAGCTGTCAGAGGAGACAGGAAGGTCTCGAAGGTACCAGAACTGTTTGCTATGTTGAAGGCATTCAAGGTGGAGAACCAAAAGGCACCTGAACGTTACGTTACAGCACTTGAGAGGTCGCACCTATGAGCCGCTGGACAGGACATCGTTTGACAACTTAATGGGGAAGACAGTGTTTCTGTTGGCGCTAGCTACAGCGGCGAGAGTTTGTGAAATTCACGTGCTGGATGTGACTAGGGTCCGGTTTGAACAGACCAGACATGGTACTGTAAACTTGGACCTTTTCTTGGATTTCCTGGCAAAGAACCAGCTGCCAGGTCAACCAGACAGGTTATTCACCATCCCCCCTCTGACTGCCATCATCGGACCAGAGGATCGGGAAGAGCAGTTACTCTGCCCGGTTCGGGCCCTCCGATCATATATCAGGAAGTCCTCTCTTCATTGGGGAACCAGGAAAAGGTTGTTCCTGCCTTTTTCCATGACGACTAGAGGGGAAGTCACCAGGAACACAGTAGCCTTATGGTTACAGCAGACCATCCTGGCGGCTTACAACACAGAATATCTTCCACACCCGTCATCTAACAACCTGCCTGAGATTCGAGCGTTAGCCTCAACTATGGCCCTGCACAGAAACTGTACAGTTCCTGCTTCTGGCGGTCCTCTACAGTGTTTGCCAGCCATTACTTGGTGGTGGAAGATATGGAGGGGCTGCAGCCTTTCAGACCATTGGTAGTTGCACAGCAACTCATGCGTCCATCCACCGTATTTGGAACGATCTTACTGACCTTGGTCTATGGGGGTCTTGTACTTACATGAGATAATGTACCGTACCCCGCCGGAGGTTAGTATGTGACCTACTACTCTGATTCTGGTTCCAGTGACCTTCACGAGAGATTGTTGCGGCAGACCGTCTTACGGTGAATCAGAAGTGGTCCAGCTGCCCCGAGGCATATGTGGGATTTTGCTGACAGTCCTCTGGAGTCCTACACCACCGTCCTGTCTGTTGTATCCATATGCTATAGACCTATGGTAGGGTAAGTAAAAATTTGTTAACGGTTAGTCCCTCCCAACGCTGGATGCTCCTCCCCACTACGGACTCTTCAGACCTAGAAGTAAAAGTGAAGTTCTCGTGGAGTCTGCGCGCATACGCAGTGGGGAGATCCAGATACTTCCGTATCATGACTGTCGTTGATTGCAAGGTAGCCATTCAAGATTGAATAGAGATTCAACTCCATCGGATCTCCTACTAAGCAAAGCTTGAGGTAATATGCTATAGACCTTTAGTGAGGTAAGTATTTAAATATCTAAAATATTTAGATTTTATCAGTTTGTTTCCGAATAGTCCTGTGACACTAGTCGGTGTTGTACTCCATCCTGGTGAGATGGTGGTGCAGATCATTTGGTGTTTTCTGATCTTCTGCAGAGTAACATTGGCCTGATACTACATGCTGTCGAGGAGTACGAGTTGTCCCTCCGCTTCTTGGAGCAGGCATTGCAGCTGAATACAAAGTATGTGTTATGTGCTTTAAACACTCTAGCATCCTATCCTTTCTTCCTGAATTTGCTTGTGACGTGAAGCCTCAGATAGTGAAATAAAGAAGTTTCCCGCAGACCCTGGCTCAGTGAATCTACATACAGTGGACATGGGTAGCCACTTGTCTAAACAGTTGCATGTCATGATGCACAGCTGCCTCCCTTTGGTGGTTCAAGCTGACATGAAATAATAGGAATTTTGTTTTAAGTGGCTTTTGATACACTCACTCACTTTAATTCAGTCCATGTTTGCTGTGTGTTTGCAGGTATTTTGGTGTGAAGAGTTTGAAAGTGGCAATGAGTTATCACCTGGTAGCCCGTACACACTCATGTCGTGGTGACTTCCGAGCCGCACTGCTCAGTGAAAAGGAGGCTTTTGCCATCTACAGGCAGACAGTAAGTCACTTGTACAACATGTCGTTGGTGAAGGCAGGGATGTACTAGCGAGCTCCTTGGTGTACACTGTCATGTTCAGTAATGGCCACAGTGAGAGACCAATGAGGATTAAATGTTTCGTTAAAATACATGCAATTATTTGTGTCAGCTTCGATCGTAATCACGCAGTCACATTCTTCCTTTTGTTAATTTTTATTTTTTTTGTTTCTTGATTTGTGTTCATTTTGTGGAAATGTTCTCTCCTTAGTGTGTATTTATTGCACTGTCATGATATTTTGACAGCTGGGTGAGGACCATGAGCGTACCAAGGAATCATCAGAGTGCTTAAAGCACCTCACACAGCAGGCGGTCGTTTTCCAGAAGAAGATGAACGAAATCTACAAGGGCGAGAAGAGCATCACGTTCCCCCCGATACAGATCCAGACACCTTCCCTCTCCAGTGTACTTGACACACTCAATGTCATCAACGGCATCGTCTTTGTCCAGATCAGGTGAGGTTTTCATTGTCGTCACATCATCAGATAAAGTCGTCATGGTTACATGATTTGGGAAGTCATTGCTGGCATGGTTACATGATTTGGGAAGTCATTGCTGGCATGGTTACATGATTTGGGAAGTCATTGCTGGCATGGTTACATGATTTGGGAAGTCATTGCTGGCATGGTTACATGATTTGGGAAGTCATTGCTGGCATGGTTACATGATTTGGGAAGTCATTGCTGGCATGGTTACATGATTTGGGAAGTCATTGCTGGCATGGTTACATGATTTGGGAAGTCATTGCTGGCATGGTTACATGATTTGGGAAGTCATTGCTGGCATGGTTACATGATTTGGGAAGTCATTGCTGGCATGGTTACATGATTTGGGAAGTCATTGCTGGCATGGTTACATGATCAGGTGAGTATAGAATACTGTCAGGACAGTCTTAGGGCGATTCTGCACACTTGTCATCGTTGTTTCATATTGAACGTGTGCCATATCCTGGTAATACAACTAAGATGAACCTGTTGTTGTTGTAGTCATGACGACATTGAGAAGTTCAAGCAGGAGATGACCAAGAGGACAACAGATCAAAAAGAGCTCCCAGAAATTACAGCGAGTGGTGACGCAAAGACGTCAGACTCTGATAATGCAAACACAAGCGCAGTTGATGGCGCGCCTTCATGTCAGGACTGTGCTTGTGATAACAAACTCCCCAGTGAGCCTGCTCAACTAGTTAATGGGGACATGAAACTCCAGGAACCCCTTCCAGAGGTTACTGTGACAGAGGGGAGATAAACGGGGTCATCTGTGTGCTGAACATAAGAAAACCTTTCTAAGGGAGACAACTCCAGGCAGCAGCAATAAAGGTCATAGTTGACTAGACAAATTGTAGGCGGTGTAGTTGTGTGTATTGTGAGAATTGAATGTGCGACCTTGACTAGCTGTGGGTTGTCTCCCTTTGTATATAAAATGGAGCCCAACAGGGCATTGCATATCATCTGCAGATGCAAATAGCAGATTCACCAGTCTTCCTTCATCGTCCATTCACCTGCATATGTGTTTGTCTTTCACTTGGATATTGTATGTGGAGCGTGCACCTGCGATGAAGATAACGTACAGATATCTGGTTGAGAACAAGTCATGCTGACTTGGACAAGCCGTGTGTGTTTTTGTGCCTCATGTTATTCCATGGCAGCGTTTGCTGCTTCTGTAATCAGAATGGCTGATCAAAATATATATGAAAAACATTTAACCATGTGAGACAGGCCTACGTTGATCCAAGTGTGTTGAAGCTTTCAGTGTCGACATTGACTGAATTGTGCTCCATGGAGAAAACCGTGTTGCGACCCTTCATCTTTACATCCATGTATAAGCAGCTGGTACAGTGCATTTATTAAACGTTCAAATTAGTTGTGAGGGAAATGCTACCTCGTTGTATTGCTACTGCTGTACTTGTGCGTCAGCTTCCTCCAGAGTTCCCTATACCCCTCACATCAAATCCATTATGTGATAATTTTACCAGGAATATATTTCTTTTGTTTGAACATGTCAAAATAGGTAAATCTACTTGTTGAATGGATGATAGTGAATCTAGATATGATCGTGTCCATTGTCAGTTAGCCAGACTATAGATCCTTTATTTATGTTAGATGTGCTTGAACAGATTCGCCATTATGGCTTTGTAGTGATCACAGTTCTGGTGGTGCAGTGCTACAGAAGTCAGGAACAAGATACATTTGTGATGAAGTAGTGATTAGAGAGAGGTGACGAAACTTTGGTGCTGATTTGTTGCTGCATGTTTAGCATATCAGCACGGATGTGTAACACAGTTTAGTCAAGGATGTTTTGTCTGTGGATATGTAACCAGAGCTAGTTCTGTTGTGCCAAGTTTGAATCAAGTGGTGTGGAGAGAAAAGTGGCTGTTAGTGTTGACAAATTGTTGACTATGCAGGCCGACGATGCCTTCTGGGTGATCATCCTCCTGTAGCCAGGATGTAATATCTCCATCCCTCTATGCAAATACCCTGCAAACTTAGGGCACTATACCTTTGTTTGGAGCATGAATAGAATGCTGAAAATATCCTGATTTGAAGAATGGAACTTCACTTCCCTAAACAAATCGTTAGTTCAGATTTGATGCAGGGTAATAGTATAATGGATGGGAGTATAATGGATGGGAGATTGTATACAGTGGATAGTGAAGGATGCTTGTGTTTGACATTGTTAGTGGATTGTTCATCAACAGTACATTGTTGTCGGCTGATACAAGAGTTATTCCACACAAGATGGCTGCTGTATATTAATGAATAACTCTGAGTTCCAAACTGATAATTTATTCAACATCATTCTACATGATCATCAGTAATTGGATAGGCTAAATATTGTATATGACCAAGAATACATATTTATATTTGTCTTTTAACCAAGAATAACTGTACCAGCTGGTGTAGCAAGAGAAGTAGTCAACAATTTCTGTAACAGTTGAAACATGATGACATGGTAATTTCTGCTACATGGGTATTGTGCCATGGAGTGGTATGCTGGAAGTTCCCATCTGGGAGCACCTGTTGATACGTAGTTTATAGACCATTCCATTACTTCTACAGATAGCATTCCTTTGTAGCTGTTTTGCTGAAATTGTTAAAGTTATTTTATTAGTGCTACTGACAGTAGTCTGTTTTGTAGAAATGTTAAACATCTGTTTTGCTTTTCATAAATTACTTCTTTTACAACCAGGACCATTTGTACAGAGAATGAATATTGCATTTGTTTATGATATATTAATACTCCAGACTTTTTAGAAAAAACAAGTCTCTTGAATAATGTTGCTTTTTCAGTGGCTAACATAACCATTGTCCTGTGTAGACGTGGATTACACAAACAGTCCTTCTTTGGTCTTGGTAATATGGCTGGCGACATCTCAGAAATTTGTCCTTTCCTGTTAAGAAGTACACTACTAAGAAGAAGCTCAGGACTACACAATTCTTTCATATTAGTGTAGAAAGTCATTGACACTTGCATAACTTTGGCAAGTTTACACTCACCATGTTAACACGTGTGACCTTGGTAAATATCAGGGTCATGGCCTTTGTCACCTAGGTCAATATCTGGGACAGGGTGATAGAGGCCGCATTTGTTATCAAAACCAGAACCTGAATCAAATGTGAGTTGCAGGCATGTTGTGTTTGATGTGTGATATAGAGATGTTTTCGCAAGATGCATGCTCAAGACTGTATGTGTTCATTAGCCAATGAGTACTAAACTGTCAGAAATAGAAAAAAAATGTTTTTAGGCTGTTACTCTGTTTCCTTCAAAATCACACAGTTGCAAATAGGATATGTCAAAATAACTCACTTCAGCCTAACTGGGCATTCAGTGGGAGGCTGAAGATAATATGCAGAAAGCAAATTTACTTGTAAAATCGGGCAAAACATGAAAAAAAATACCACCAGCTGCTGAAAACAATAGTTCAGACTATAGATGGCACTTAGGTCCGTCAGCCAGGTATAATCACTGACTGTCGACTCACCTGGCATGAAGTTCATGCACTGCCTATGGGGTCATCACAGGGGGTCATCTCAAAGATTTATTTTTTGCTTTTTGATGTTTGTTGAATATGTCTCATCTATTCATTAAAAATCTTACATGTCTTTCTTTTCATGAAGCTTATGTTAAGAAATGTAGAAGACTATGACACCAGATATCCACAGAAAAGCATCATATTACATGTCTAAAAATGTGAAGGTGTCATGACCACCCGAACATTGACAGGTCTGGATATTGTTAGGAGATGCTGTGTACTTCCCTTCTTTAATTCAGCTATGGGATTATCATATCGTAGTTGATATCTCCCAGCCCGACCCCAACCATCATCTGCTTCACTTGTCCAGGTTTTGCTTTTGAGACAACCCCTCCTACATGTTTCTTTGTATAGTGAGACTCCATGGTAGCTACATCCTTAATAGTTTCTGCATGCAAGTTATTTTTTGCGTTAGCCATCGTTTGTAACGAAGCTGTGTCTAAATTCAAAATGGGCATTGAAAAACATGCCCTTTGTGATACAACATCTTCCCACACTAATTTGCAAAAAGCCATGGTCTGTTCCAAACAAGTCACTTTGAACTTTGAAAAATATCTGCATTGCTCATTTCTGCAATAATCTCTCCTCAGTAACGTCCCTTTTTCACGCTTCCTATCTACCTACCACTGGAACTGTAGCTAGGCTTATTTTGACAGATATTTCACTTTTTCGCATATCAATTACATAAATTGTAGAGATAAATGTCAAAAATCAGGTTTTTTCATTTCTGACAGTACTATAGGATAGCAAACATTCCAGTAGATCCCTTCAGAGTGTCAAAGATTTACTAAAATTACTGATTAAGCTCAGGCCCCAGCTTGGATCAGGAAACATGTTGAGGTCAGTTATCAAGAAATAACTTCGTAACTTTATTATTTGTCTCTTTGATATTCTTTGCCATAAAAGACGACTGCTTGTCGTAAGAGGCGACTAACAGGATCGCTGACTTGGTTGGCACGTCAACTGTTCCCAATTGCGCAGATCAATGCTCTTGTTGTTGGTCACTGGATTGTCTGGTCCAGACTCGATTATTTACAGACTGCTGCCATATAGCTGGAATATTGCTGAGTGTGACGTAAAACTAAACTCACTCACTCACTTTGATATTCTAGTAGCAGTGATGGCTAGATGTACCACCAGTTTACTCCTAGATACATGGTATGCCTATACATGCAACAATGCTTGTCTAATTCTGTATTGACTTTTTAAACCAAATATTAAATATTAAACCCTTTTATTTAAAATAGAGAAATTCTCCCATGCTCTTATCTTTTGTTGCATAAAGAAACTTAATCAGGAATCAAGACAGCTCAAAAGTGGTATTTTAGCCATCAGTATTTGTTGAATGTCACAATGAAATGTGGCTATGTGGAAGATTGTAAAATTTAGTATTTACAATATTTACAGAGAACGTTAGATTTTTAGAGGATTTATTTTTTGGAGAGTGTTAGATATATATTATATGCTTGTATTGTATGCACATGTGTGATAGTAGCGTTGTTGTCAGGAGATTTCAGGGGGTTTATTTTCTCATCGGCTCACTCGTCAGGATACATGTCATCTTATTCCTCAGAGGATCTGCTGACAAAAGATTTGTCTTACTGACGACATTCACACAGATCCTGAACATACCTTGACAGTTTGAGTTGGTAATTTAATCTTTGTGATACTGATTTAAGATAAGGAATACTTATTCCTACAAATTTTTCTGCAGGATACATAAGAAAATGTATAGTAAATAATTGCCTGCCTCCTGACCAGTTGAAGATTATAAGGTGAGATAACACTGTTGATATAACAGCTGCCATAGTGTTGCGATTTTGTGTGTGGGCGTGAGTTACTGAGTGTGTACGTGTGTGGGGAATGTCACTACATCTCAATTAATGATTTGCATAGCTATTAATATTTCGTTTAATGATTTGAAAATATAAAATCTGTTACCTGTATTATCAATATTGAATGAAATATGTATTTGACAGAGCAAGTTAGTAACTTGGTCGAATATCTGTGCAAATTCTTTTTTCATATGTTCATGAGCTAATTTGGATATTTGTTGAGACTGAAGTCTCTATGGCCACGGCCTATATATGGTGGAATGTATCAATCCAGCCTCCATGGACAAAGGTACCTGCTGACTTGGAGAATACTTCCCACCTGGCTCAGATTGGTTTTTCTAAGATAATAATCTAGTGTTTACTTCATACTCAGGTGCAAATTAACCTGACTATTTCTTTTCCTTGTAATGATTCAATGTACTTTATAGTTTCAATTTCAAAATTCATTTGTAACCATGTATGTTGGGGTTTGGTAGTACCTTGTTGCCATGGTGATGCATGTATTAATGGGGTTTGCCACAGTAACAGGAAAAATTGTGTTTTTCTTTCTGATGTTCTAAAGCTGCTAAGTGTTTCTGTCAACTGAGTGCATAGACAATCCCTATCTTATTCGTGAAAATGTTACCTATCAAGTGGACATGGTGACTGCATTTTGAAGATTGGATCGTTTGTAATGTTTTGTGTTCTCCCCGATCCTGTCTGTTCTTCACTGACAAATTACACCGAGATAACCAGTTTAGTTAAAGCCTTTGTGATAGTTATTTACACACTGCAACAATAGTACTATATATTTCTTCGTTTTTCTTGCCATGTAGATGAATGAATATAAGGTGAATTGTTTCAGATAATCATAACCAGTATGTATAATGTTTGTGTTTTTCCAGTAGTCTATCACCAGATCATGTATGGCACAAAACTTGATGTTGTGAAAACACTTCATGTTCAACCAATCATAGTTGCCATTTTACATTGTAAATTTAGCATATTGCTCTTGAGACATATTCTACACATGATATTTGGGTAGATTTCATTGTAGTAATGTACCAAATGTTTCCTCATTGTCCATGTAACAGGGTGTTTGTTCTCCATGGTAAGATCTATATCCTGGACCCATCTGCCATCATAGCTTGTCGAGGGTGAGACCAAAATGTGACATTACTCACAACTGTTTGCTCAAGTACTGGTAACCTGTAAGACTATCTTGACATTTCTCACAGCATGGACAGCCTGAAAAATATTTTCATGAAATTGTGTCTCATAGATAAGCCGGTTCACCTCTACAGACTACTGTTTTTTTTCAGGTCCTCGAAATTCAGCTTATCAACATGGGATCTACTTGTGTTATATAAAACTATCATAATATATTGACGCTTTACTGAAAGATCAAAAGTGATGACAGTACTTTTTAAAGTATACTTTTTGTATTACCTCACACTGAATTGCCATTCTAGTCTGCCCCCCTCATAATCAAACTTAACCTTGGTAACTGACGATTCATATCAGTTATCACAGCCTGGTAAAGTCTCCTACAAACAAGTCTCCATAGCAATGGGACCCAGGGTATGTGTCACAATCAACGGAGAAATGCTTCACTGGATGGTGGAGGATGAGGTTTATCATGTTCATGCTGGCACCATGTTGGATGAAGGATGGTGTAATAGTTAGTGCATGATGAGAACATCCAGCCTGTCGGCTTCATCACGGATAACTCAGCTAGGGACAGACACGACTAGATGTGTTAATGTAGTAAGTGTTTTAGTTGAGGCGCTAGCACCACAACTTCCCGTGGTTAGCAGGACTGCAGACAACACTTGTTCACTTGACAGCAAGAAACTGAAAACCCTGAATATGTATAATGAGTACATTTTCATCTTTATGTATGGAGTTGTTGCATGAGTCAGTATGTCAAGATTCAATACTTTCATTGGGGCTTTGGACAAGTGGCTGAACACAGAACAGCAACATCTTGTTATGGGATGTTTTTTTCAATGCAAAACAGGAAACAGGTGATCTCCGTTACAGGAAGTTGAATTCTTTTGAAGATGATTGATTTTGGCAGGAGTTGTTTTTCAGATCATTGGACATCTTTTGGTGATTGGGTGCTGCAGCACTTAATCTTTGCAAAGCACAAAACTAAACATAAAAACCAGTTGAAAATTAAGGCCATGTTGACAAGTGTTGTCCCCAGTCTTGTTGACCGACACCATGTTCGAGACCTGAGAATGAACAGTGTAGGTTTTGTTTCTGTGTGTGGCGTGTGTTTGCAGAGATCTAGAACTCATGTACAGTAATGAGTGGTGAATGATTTAAAACATTAACCAAGAGTTTGATAAGCAATAAAAAATGTCCAGAATAATTATTGTATTTGTTTGCTTTAACTCACTGATATCAAGTTGAATATGGTGAATATCGAAGCAGAAGCATTCAGTACATGTGTCAGCAAGCAGAGAAAGACATGACCACTCGAACAAAACTCATGGGTTGTCAGGAAATATGGAGGTTCGTGGGTGACCTACTTATGCTGAGGTTCAAGAATTAGCTATACAGAGTTACTTCCCTTGGGCATGCCTGCTCGTATGTTTTAAGTAACTCACTGATCGCTGCACCACTTGGGCCTTTATCCCACATCTACACTCAATGATACACTAGTGTAATGGTGAAAGTTGCATTAAAGCCCAAATAATTCACATGAAATATGTATAAGAAAAGCAGGATTTATGGACATCAACTTCTTCATTGGGAATAACCAAATGTGTTTGAGAGTCTGCTTGCTCTTTTGTCATGTGAAGGATCAAGCATACACTCCGAAACGTGTTGTTATTCACAATGAAGAAGTTGACATCTCTACTCTTCATGCATTCCACTTCTAAGTGCCCTTCAAAGATGAAATATGTACATATTCTAGATGAAACACTTGTCGCTAGTAGCTGCCACCAGGTAGTTGCATAGTGGGAGTGTCCAGGAAAAGACAAACCCCAGCCAGATCACATGTTCATGCCCTGTATGAGCCGTCACTATGTTCAGCAGCCTATAAATCTGCACTTGACAGTCCACAATGTGATTGATGATCCACTCCCATATGGGTATGATGACACGTTCAACCCAGCCTGTCAACAAATGTATGTTCCCAGGAATCTAAAACCAAACCTGTCAACAAGCGTATGTTTCCAGGAATCTAAAACCCAGCAAGAAATCAGTGCAAGACTCCTGTAAATGCCACATCGGTTTGTCTTTCATTTTGGACCTCGATACTATTCTAAAAAAGTGATCTCAGACCAACAGCCATCATCATTCAATGTAATCGGTCACATTATATTGATTTTTGGATGTCATTATGGTTTTACGACACTATTAGCAATGTTCCAGCAATATTATGGTGGGGAACACCAGAAATGGGCTTCACTTGTATCCATGTGGCAAATCGAACCAGATTCTTCTGTGTTGTAATGAGAGTGTTTTCTGTAATTTGTATTATAAATCATTAAGTGATAGATATTATAGGTCACATTTCGTATCACGGTAGTAGTATTTTAGCGGTACGCCTTTTAAGGTAGTGCTTTAGAGCTGTCTCCCTACAGGCGCTCTTCTGTAAATGAGTATGTGTTTTGATAGTTGGTAAACATGAGGCCGAACATGACAGTTAATGTCAATGTGGTGGCACAGTGCTGGAACATTCAAGAATCTGTGACTGCACAAAGTCTGGTTATTGACAACACACACATGGACTTACACTCGGAGTTGTCATCATTCGGCTTATCTACATCCGCCTCTTCGTCAACGTTTGACCTACATTATCTACATCTGTCCGCCTCTTCGTCAACGTTTGACCTACATTATCTACATCTGTCCGCCTCTTCGTCAACGTTTGACCTACATTATCTACATCTGTCCGCCTCTTCGTCAACGTTTGACCTACATTATCTACATCTGTCCGCCTCTTCGTCAACGTTTGACCTACATTATCTACATCTGTCCGCCTCTTCGTCAACGTTTGACCTACATTATCTACATCTGTCCGCCTCTTCGTCAACGTTTGACCTACATTATCTACATCTGTCCGCCTCTTCGTCAACGTTTGACCTACATTATCTACATCTGTCCGCCTCTTCGTCAACGTTTGACCTACATTATCTACATCTGTCCGCCTCTTCGTCAACGTTTGACCTACATTATCTACATCTGTCCGCCTCTTCGTCAACGTTTGACCTACATTATCTACATCTGTCCGCCTCTTCGTCAACGTTTGACCTACATTATCTACATCTGTCCGCCTCTTCGTCAACGTTTGACCTACATTATCTACATCTGTCTGCCTCTTCGTCAACATTTGACCTACATTCAAGACAGCTTGCTGTGCAACATATAACTCTTTTACTGAAAACCAATACTTTGGTGTGACCCATTACTTTACTTTGTTTGTCTCTGTTGCTTTGTACTAGAAATCTCTATTGTGAATATTTGTATCTTGCTTTTGTCTGCTCAATGCATATTACTGAATATTTAAGACTTATCATTGTTATTTTGCAGGTTCATAGGGAATTCCTTATACCTTTTGTCACAGAAAATGTCTAACAATAACAGCGTGACTGATGGATGCTTTAACTGCTTGTCTATGCACTGCCCATGAAATTTTTTAACTGTGTTGTATCTTTGATCCAGCTTGAGACTTGTCAGGTCTGGATGGTGGCCATGTGATGATGATGGAGTTCTGATCACCATAGCCCTAACATCACTTTGCACAACGGCACGCACGATTTCCTCAATTCTTATTGATTTATCTGGTGTAGACAATTTTTCAGGTATATCAGGTGGCAGGTGATCTAAAGCCTGATCAGCAACACTACAACCACAGCCCTCAATACCACAAAAAGTTGAATTGCAAACAGTTTATTACAAAAACAGTCTCAACAAACTGTTAACAAATAACAGTAATCAAACAACACACAGGACTGTCAACACTTCGGAGGGAGGGAGGGAGTGTTGTTTTAACATTAATCAGTGTTTCATTAATATCACTGAATATGTGACAAAAGCTTAGAAATGAGGAGATGCTTTGTGTATTTAAAGGTGCATTGATGCGGAGCGAATGTTTCCCGCCAAACGGTCTTATTACAAAACCAAGCAGCAAATTGGTCAGCACTCGCTCCCTCAACCTTGACAAAGGGACTGGGCTCCTGTCCACATTAGCAGAATTACCCGGATGCCCATCACATGCCGTTACTTAAAAATATCCACGGTATTCCTTATCTGATTGTAACAAAATATCCCAGCAGGTGTACGGTTTTTTTTTCTGAAGCATGGATGGTACAGTGACTGATCCAATTTGATCCTATTGCTGTGTTTTTTACCTCGATATTTAATCATGTCATGTGAAAATGTGTCTACATACACGTAGCAAGTCATTTGTTTCATATAAGTCCAAAAGATTGCAAAGCTTTATATTTAGACAGTTTTGAGGGTTGGCCCAGCTGTCATAGCAGACATCATAAGTAAATTTTGGTAGCTACGACCCTGGTTTATTATCTATGATAATAAAAAACACACAGGTGATTTATCTGAATTCGTAAATAACAATGACCTTGCCATTAGTAGAGAAATCTGAAAATTTTCTTACGTAAAAAAACCCTGATTATACCCATTTACCCAAGTACACAGCAAATACCTTTGTGCATTTCTTATGTAACACCGAAGTTCCGTTGGTGTCCTCAAAACAGTTTCAGCCCAAAAGTGTTTTCAGACTGCATGCGACACAGAGATTACATCTTTCTTGTTGTAACTCGCGTTTGATGGTGTAAACCTACACCTGTTATTTGTCATCATTCACTTGATGGTCAGTTCACACCAATAAAATTACTCGACATAGGTTCCCATTTGGCATTTCTCCTGTCTGGAGTAAATAGTCAACATTATAAATTAAGGTCTGTAGTGGCAAATGTATTGCATGTTATGTAATATGTGCATGTAAGTGATGCAAGAGGGTTTAACAACTGAGTTACAAAAACAAACATCGATCAAAGGATTAACCGATAACACACTGATTGATTTATTACTTCCACAACGGATTTGTCAAGAAGGCAGTGTTCACGAGTGTAGATTTACGTAATCTATACTGGATACACCCTGTCGTAAAGAACGAGTGTAAAAACAACATCCTTCCTACAAAGAATTAACCGCCACTGCCTTGATTGATTGTTGCCCATTATTGGCTAACGAATGGCGGACATCATACAGTTAGTTGCCAGGTGTGCTGTCCTGGGTGACCAGTGAGATTATGTACACACCAGCGTGAAAATTTCTCAAACGATGTGTCACTTTTTCGCATATTAGACGGTTGAAAGAGACAAGACATAGAGCAGGATTATTTACCAGCTGCAGATGAATGGAATATCGTTCTTTTATGTGGATATTGGATTTAATATTTGCATTTTGTTTTAATTTATTTCTTGTAGCATTCAGCAGAATCTGTATTACAGAAAACATGCACTAGGTCACGAATAGGGTGTGTGTGAAATATGATTCACGTTGGCAATCTATATAATGTTTAGATATTAAAATCATGTTAGAAATTCACTGTAAGTATAAGCAGACTGTGTGGGTTTTTTTTATAACTTTCAAATGCATACAAATGTGACAAGGAACTAATTAGGTTTATAAGACAAAATATAAAGACGTACACTGACTTCGTTATTTCTCAGTCCTAACATGTTTTTTTATATCACTGGAAGGTGAGTAAACTTCAAGGTGTTTGATTTGTTTTCATAACAACTAAGTAAAATGACTTCATTTTTGTTGATCAGTCTACACATAAACTATCAGTTGTGCATATGGGAGGCGCAGCAGAGATCAGTCACGAATTCTGGGATATCATACGGGTACTCCCAGGAGAAAAACAAAACAAAAGAAACCACCAGTCCACGGAAATTGCTCCGCATCAGTGCCCCTTTAACATTACACGCAGCAATATTCCAGCAATACGGCAGCTATTTATAAAGTAATTCTGAACTAGGCAATCCAGTGATCAAGAACTTGAGCATCAATGTATGCCGATGGGATGTGATGACATGTCCACCAAGTCAGAAAGCCTGACCACACAATCCTGTTGGTCGCTAGTTACAATCATGTGTTAATGAAGACCAATTCTGATGGCTGTAGAGGTGCCAGCAACTACAGCGAAATTGACCTGCAGGGGCAAACAAACTCACAATCTGGACTTACTATGACTCCGTCAAGCAGAGTCTGGCACACCTAATGGAGACAGCTCTATTCAGTTATCTCTTGCTTCCTCACCACAGGAGTACATCATTTCTGAAGTGAAGAAGAAAAGACTAATGCTAAATAAAAAAGTGAAATGTTTCTTGGGCACTGGCGCATCACTTTTATTTGCGCACACTTATATCTGGTCTGACTACAGAACTGTATCTACTGGGTATACACAAAGATGACACAGATGTCCCCCACACAAGATTCTGGTATACACAAAGATGACACAGATGTCCCACACACAAGATTCTGGTATACACAAAGATGACACAGATGTCCCACACACAAGAGCCTGGTCACATCTGGTCTGACTACAAAACTGTATCTACTGGGTATACACAAAGATGACACAGATGTCCCACACACAAGATCCTGGTCACATCTGGTCTGACTACAGAACTGTATCTACTGGGTATACACAAAGATGACACAGATGTCCCACACACAAGAGCCTGGTCACATCTGGTCTGACTACAAAACTGTATCTACTGGGTATACACAAAGATGACACAGATGTCCCACACACAAGATCCTGGTCACATCTGGTCTGACTACAGAACTGTATCTACTGGGTATACACAAAGATGACACAGATGTCCCACACACAAGATCCTGGTCACATCTGGTCTGACTACAGAACTGTATCTACTGGGTATACACAAAGATGACACAGATGTCCCACACACAAGATCCGGGTCACATCTGGTCTGACTACAGAACTGTATCTACTGGGTATACACAAAGATGACACAGATGTGCCACACACAAGATCCGGGTCACATCTGGTCTGACTACAGAACTGTATCTACTGGGTATACACAAAGATGACAGATGTCCCACACACAAGATTCTGGTATACACAAAGATGACACAGATGTCCCCCACACAAGATCTGGGTCACATCTGGTCTGACTACAGAACTGTATCTACTGGGTATACACAAAGATGACAGATGTCCCACACACAAGATTCTGGTATACACAAAGATGACACAGATGTCCCACACACAAGATCTGGGTCACATCTGGTCTGACTACAGAACTGTATCTACTGGGTATACACAAAGATGACACAGATGTCCCACACACAAGATCCGGGTCACATCTGGTCTGACTACAGAACTGTATCTACTGGGTATACACAAAGATGACACAGATGTCCCGCACACAAGATCCTGGTCACATCTGATTGACTACAGAACTGTATCTACTGGGTATACACAAAGATGACACGGATGTCCCACACACAAGATCCTGGTCACATCTGATTGACTACAGAACTGTATCTACTGGGTATACACAAAGATGACACAGATGTCCGACACACAAGATCCGGGTCACATCTGGTCTGACTACAGAACTGTATCTACTGGGTATACACAAAGATGACACAGTTGTCCCACACACAAGATCTGGGTCACATCTGGTCTGACTACAGAACTGTATCTACTGGGTATACACAAAGATGACACAGATGTCCCACACACAAGATCCGGGTCACATCTGGTCTGACTACAGAACTGTATCTACTGGGTATACACAAAGATGACACAAACACAAGATGCTGGCCTCATCGGGTCAGCAGGTGGTCTGAGGGAAAGAGAAAAACCTCAGCAGAAGAAAGACAGACAAAACAAGTGTGGAAATTTTCCATGGATGTGTGGATTTCTGACGGGTTTTTTTCAAACTGATCAATTTTATGAATTGTCTGAACTTTTTAGATGACACGATATTAAGTTTTCAGCTGAAAACCGATTTTCCTGTTGTCATCCTTGCACAAAGTATAATACTTTTTAGTCATGTCATGGCACAAAACAGGGATTGTTGAAGTAAAGAATATGATACAGATATTACTAATAACATTCCATTTATAGATAAGTCAATGTTAGTCACTGTCACTGATGATGGTTCACACCTGGACTGTCGAAAAGCAGTTGAGTGTGGCAATGCCCAACACTGCTTCAGTAACACCCAGTGTTAACTACCTTGAACATAAACCCGAGAATAGCAGAGAGACTGCGCTAATCTGCTCTACTCTAATTAACAAGGGAGAAGACATTAGTAAGCTAATTTTGAGGAAATAAGAAAAGAGTTAACCAGATTTGTCACCGATCCTACCCAATGATACAGATACAGGTAGAAGTAGACAACTGTTGTTGAAACTAAAGATGGTAGCTAGATTTGTATCTCATTTGTTACATTTCATTCTCACGGATACACATGTAACTACATCAGTGAGGCAAGTAACACAATGTCAACATGGTAAATGTGCAGGTGCAAGTTACCTTCACAGAACGTCTATGATCACAGAAATTTACATCAAGGAGGTTGCAAGTACAAGAAGGAAAAGGAACAGAATGACATCACATACTGGTGTCGTGTGGGGGAACCTGCAATGCTACGTCACAGTACAGAGGACACATCCAATTTCGGACCAAATCAGTGAAAGAAGGTTCAGAGGAACCAATTCCTGAATGATGGCCATCACACAAACAATAATCTAGAAGACCTAGATACTTCATGGACTAATCTTCTACAATCTTTTCCACACATTCTGGGTTCATTTCAGATCCCTTCATCAGGTGAAGTGACACTTTCTTCTTAATTAGACCATTTAACCAAGTTACAGGTGAAGAAGCACACAAAACCTGTTCAAGTCTGCCAAGTACATAGCTGAGGAAGTAACCCGCCACATGGTGCATCCAGTATGGGCGCAGACACAATCCAGAATATTTGGCTCATGTTGCCAACAGGTGTAGACAGAATCTTAGGCCAAAGAATCTAAACAAACGTGAATTATAGGTCATCAGTCATTCAAAAGATTGTTGCATGTCTTGCCCACTCCACTGTAAGTCTGATGTGTAACAATGGATTTTGAAGTTGCCACAAATATTTTTTAAATTGTAGTTTGGCATTGCCGGAATGTGCGGACATGATATCAACAAAGAAGCCAGTCTGCCACTCAATGTCCAGCTCCTCTATGACGGAAACCTCACAAGACTTGTGAAGAAGTCTGCATCTGCTGATCACTTGGAAATCTTCACTGCTTGGCGACTGAATAAGGGAAAAATCAGCCCAACTGCACACATGACGATGTGTGCAAGAGAGTATGTTCCAAGTGTGTTTGAATAAACTCGTGAGAAACTGAAAGTCCTGTAGTACCTGAACCTGATATACCAGTCCTAGACTTCTGTGGCTCTGATGATTTAGTGCATGAGAACCTAAAATTATGAACTATATGTCTTGACCTTAAATGCAAAGACATGCTTGGCAATTACCATATTATTATTATATTGTGTTTTAATGCTACATGTGTCAATTAGAAAATGGAAAACATTTGTAAACGTTTTTTGTTTGGCCAATATGACTAAGAATAAGGCTTTTTTGACATTTTTAATGGCCAATTCAACTTTTTCTATCGGTGCAAGAATGAAGATCCGAACAATGACCTTATCATATACTGGATGATGATGCAACTCACTGTCATCAGTCATAGCAATGATCATACGGTATGTCAGACGATGAAGTTGAACAAGCACCTGTTACTGTGACAGTTCACATTAGTCAATACATTTTGCATCTGCATGTAACCATTCCCTTGATCCAAAAACTAGACTTGAAAGGGAACTTAGTTACTAACTTTAAGAAGTTCAAAAGAAGCTGGCACAATTAAGTTACAACATCTAAACAAGAGCATCACTTTGAAGACATGTAATGGGACACATGTTCTTGAAAGTTTTCATTTACAAGGAAGATGATGAAGTGTTAAATATGAAACAAATGAGATAAACATTTGAAAGGTATTGCCTCAATAAAAGAGATGAGGAAGACAGCTTAATCAGTGACAGATTAGTTGTGGGGATCAGAGATCAGAACAGCAGAAAGACAGGAATCTAAGATCACTTTGCAAACATGTGTCTCAATATGTAGGGCCCATTAGACACATCAGCTGAAATCTACCAGTACATCAGAATCAGAGAAAGTGACAGCTATTAGAAGTGAGGGAGTTTAATTTAATGCCGCACTCAGCAATATTCCAGCTATATGGTGGCGGTCTGTAAATAATTGAGTCTGGACCAGATAATCCAATGATCAACAGCATGAGCATTTATCTGGAAAAGGATGACAAGAGTAAACCAAGGCAGGGAGTCTGACCATCTGATCCCCTTAGTCACCTCTTATGACGAGCAAAGTTGCCTTTTATGGCAAGCATGGGTTGCTGAAGGCCTATTCTACCCCGGGTCTTTGTATCTTATATGCCATGAACAAGGACGCCACACAAATTTACAGAGTGAGTGTGGCCATGAGCAGTGTTTGTCCGACACAAAACCTGCGTATTTGAAGCACAAATCATCTCAAACGCTTTCGTCATTGTTGGTGCAATGCTACTGAACCCTATGTTCAGATAACCTAAGCTTGTAATTTGATGTTGTTTAAAACTACTTAGTTTATTGTTTGTCAGTTAACTGCTCAGTGTAGATTAAATACCTGACCTGCCTTAGCTTGTATTTTATTGTTCTTACCCAACTACAGTTGATGTTTTGATGAAAGTTTCATACTGAAGTTTGGTCCAACAAACATGTCCAAGACTCCCTCTCATGGCACCTGGGAGTCATGACACCTAAATTGTCATGTCTAGGGCAAACACTGCATGAGGGGTCAAGGGATTCCTATAGCCCTTCATACAGCCCTTTATTCAATCTTGATGTGATGGCAAGAGCTGGTTTGAAAAACCTACATGGGCAGCTACATGTAGGTTCACCCAGACACAAAACGGTGCATCACTGTGTTAGAGAAGTCTGAACAACTGCCACCATTATGAGTTTATGTAAACTCATCAACATGGCGGCTTCAGCTGGTTCTTCAAATACTGCATGACCTGATGCATCAGCTCGCGACTGTCTCCGTCCCGCCACACCATCTCGAGTATCACCTCTGGCTGCCCAGCATGCTTCTTCAGGTTCACGTCACACTTCAGGATGTACCGCTTCTTGCCATCGGAAGTCCCCACATCTGCTTTTTTCACTTCTGTCTTGATACTTGCCTCAGATTCTGATTTGGTCAAGCCATCATTTCCGTGTTTGTTTGTATCACAACTGTTTGATTTGCTATCATCGGCTGGAACTGATTCCGCATCTGCGTTTTTCACAATTTCTGTTTCCTCAACAACTTTGATCCTTTTGCTTTCACCTGATTCTTCTGACAGAGTAGCTGGTGCCTTCCTCTTCCTCTGTGCAGAATCTTCAACACTACTGTCCTCATCCATATTGTTGTTGCCGCTGACATTGAGACAACCACTGTCATCACCTCCCTTCACCTCATCACCAAGCTTGTAATGTAGGACAGGGACATCAGTTGTGGAGCGGGTAGAGTTGTCTGCCCCTTCTCGTAACTTCTGTCGACGTTTACGTCTCTGATTAGACCAGGTGTTTTCATGTGCTATAACCGCAAGGCTGGCAAAGCCCTTGTGACATTTCTTCTCTCTGTGCTGAATCTGTTTAATAAGAAAATGATCACATAAGTATTAGTTATCATTCTGAATATTAATGTCAATCATCAGAGAAAAACAGTTACATTCCACACCACTTTGAATAATATTCAAAATATACCAGATAAGAGCACAAAGTGATTTAGATCTAAGATGGCTAACCAGACTTGTGAAACCCATAAACATGCGTACAGCAGACAGCCTTACACATATAATCAGGAAAACTGGAGTTTGAGCCTGCCACCACAGATTGCTGGCATGCCTATGGGAGGTGCAACTCTGTACAACAAACTACAGTGCCAGAGACAACCGGCCACAATGACATTTAAAACCTTGAATTCCAGCAAGACTCATCTTAACATGAACTTTAACACAAGAAAGACATATTGAATTTCAGACTTTGATTTAAAGGCCTTTGAATGAAAGATCACAGAAACAACGCATAGTCACTTGAAACTCATCATGTGTTTTCTGAACACAAAAAATGATTACAGATCCTTGACTGCTGGACCCTGGATCTAGAGATCATTCACTTACAGATGCAGGATTCACAGATCCTCAACTGATAGACCCTGGATCGAGACATCGTTCACTTACAGATCCAAGATTTACAGATTCCAGACCTAAATATTCTAATTCTACCACATTTAAATATTCTAATTCTGCCACACCTAAATATTATAATTCTACCACACCTAAATATTCTAACTCTACATTTACAAATCCTTTATAGGCAAACTCTACATTTCCAAATGCTTTATGTGCAGATCCACAATTTCTACTTCTGAGATCAACATGTCTATCTATATATATATATATATTCCACGCATTCACCTGAAGTCCGTCAAGTATAGTCTTTACATGTCTCGTCAGATTTGGCACATCATAGATAGCGCCACCAGCTGCAAACGGCACAATGTATGACAGAGGGGGTTTTTCATTCTTGGAGGACTGGAAGGGAGATTTCTGCAACAAGAACATGACAGCTGACCGGGTCATTTCTGTGATCCAGTTTACAACATACTTCACATCCAGCCGTAGAAGAGTCAGTTACTTGAGGTAAGGTGAGGTGAGGTGAGGTGAGGTCAGGTGAGGTGAGGTGAGGTGAGATCAGGTGAGGTGAGGTGAGGTGAGGTGAGGTGAGGTGAGGTGAGGTAAGATGAGGTAAGATGAGGTCAGGTGAGGTCAGGTGAGGTGAGTTTTACACCGCACTCAGAAACATTCCAACTATATGGATGCAGTCTGTAAAACTTGAATCAACTGCATAAGCATCGAACTGCACAAGTTGGAACTGATGAAGGTCAATCAAATCTGACCTGATCCTGATAGTTGCCTCTTACGACAAGAATGGTCGACTTTTGTGTCAAGTATGGGTTCGTGAAGACCTATCCTACCCCAGACCTTCACAGGTCAGAATTGTGGCAAAGATAAAGAGCAGACAGGAAGATGGAAGCTGACAGGTATTAATCAATAAGAAAGGGAAGTCCTTTTGTCTCTGAATTATTTGTCTGCACCAGAAATGTATTAATCTTAATAACAATTATTGTTGTAAGGGAGTAAAATGATTTAAAAAATCATTTGTATATATTTATTTATTTCCTATGAATGACGTACTAATTGTGTCAGAAGACAAACAAATCTCAGCATATATTTTCTCAAATTTTAACCATTTACTCAGAAGTTCAGCCATTCAATTAGCTTCTTTGTCTACATATTCACAAATGTTGCAGTTGTAGTATGAACAACATATATCCATGTCTACAACATAAAAATCATGTCCAAACAATTATGCAGAGAACTTCAAACTTCAGACTCTTCAAAACCTCTGTCTGGTCCTGTCTCAAAATCACAAAGGGGTAGACTTACTGGGAAGACAACACTTTCATCAAATGACCAGGCTATGCCCCACCGCATTGTCTTGCCCTGACAAAACTCTGTAGTAGCGTATTTGGGAACCTGGAAAGAACATTGCAATTAATAAATGTGTCATGAATGTTCTTTCGGTCAAAAATAAAACAAAACAGCTCTCATTTTCTTTTCCCACAAAACTATGCAAACTATGCTACTTTTGTGGAGAGCAAACAATAATGACTGCAAAAATGTACCCAGGATGCAATTTCTTTATTATCAACATTAACATGTACCCCCTCCAACCCATCAACATCCACCTGTACCCCCTCCCACCCATCACCATTAACATGTACCTCCTCCAACCCATCAACATTAACATGTACCTCCTCCCACCCATCACCACTAACATGTACCCCCTCCCACCCATCACCACTAACATGTACCCCCTCCAACCAATCACCATTAACATGTACCCCCTCCCACCCATCACCATTAACATGTACCTCCTCCAACCCATCACCATTAACATGTACCCCCTCCCACCCATCAACATTAACATGTACCTCCTCCCACCCATCACCATTAACATGTACCTCCTCCCACCCATCACCATTAACATGTACCCCCTCCCACCCATCACCATTAACATGTACCCCCTCCCACCCATCAACATCCACCTGTACCCCCTCCCACCCATCAACATTAACATGTACCCCCTCCCACCCATCAACATTAACATGTACCTCCTCCCACCCAACACCATTAACATGTACCCCCTCCCACCCATCACCATTAACATTTACCTCCTCCCACCCATCACCATTAACATGTACCTCCTCCAACCCATCACCATTAACATGTACCTCCTCCCACCCATCACCATTAACATGTACCCCCTCCCACCCATCACCATTAACATGTACCTCCTCCCACCCATCACCATTAACATGTACCTCCTCCCACCCATCAACATTAACATGTACCCCCTCCCACCCATCACCATTAACATGTACCCCCTCCCACCCATCACCATTAACATGTACCTCCTCCCACCCATCAACATTAACATGTACCTCCTCCCACCCATCACCATTAACATGTACCCCCTCCCACCCATCATTAACATGTACCCCCTCCCACCCATCACCATTAACATGTACCTCCTCCCACCCATCACCATTAACATGTACCTCCTCCCACCCATCAACATTAACATGTACCCCCTCCAACCCATCACCATTAACATGTACCCCCTCCAACCCATCACCATTAACATGTACCCCCTCCCACCCATCAACATTAACATGTACCTCCTCCCACCCATCACCATTAACATGTACCTCCTCCCACCCATCACCATTAACATGTACCCCCTCCCACCCATCAACATCCACCTGTACCCCCTCCCACCCATCACCATTAACATGTACCCCCTCCCACCCATCAACATTAACATGTACCCCCTCCAACCCATCAACATTAACATGTACCTCCTCCCACCCATCAACATCCACCTGTACCCCCTCCCACCCATCACCATTAACATGTACCCCCTCCCACCCATCAACATCCACCTGCACCCCCTCCCACCCATCAACATTAACATGTACCCCCTCCCACCCATCACCATTAACATGTACCCCCTCCCACCCATCAACATTAACATGTACCCCCTCCCACCCATCACCATTAACATGTACCCCCTCCCACCCATCAACATTAACATGTACCTCCTCCCACCCATCAACATCCACTTGTACCTCCTCCCACCTATCACCATTAACATGTAGCCCCTCCCACCCATCACCATTAACATGTACCTCCTCCAACCCATCACCATAAACATGTACCCCCTCCCACCCATCAACATTAACATGTACCTCCTCCCACCCATCAACATTAACCCCCTCCACCCATCAACATCCACCTGTACCCCCTCCTACCCATCACCATTAACATGTACCTCCTCCCACCCATCACCATTAACATGTACCCCCTCCCACCCATCACCATTAACATGTACCTCCTCCCACCCATCACCATTAACATGTACCTCCTCCCACCCATCAACATTAACATGTACCCCCTCCAACCCATCACCATTAACATGTACCCCCTCCAACCCATCACCATTAACATGTACCCCCTCCCACCCATCACCATTAACATGTACCTCCTCCCACCCATCACCATTAACATGTACCTCCTCCCACCCATCACCATTAACATGTACCCCCTCCCACCCATCAACATCCACCTGTACCCCCTCCCACCCATCACCATTAACATGTACCCCCTCCCACCCATCAACATTAACATGTACCCCCTCCAACCCATCAACATTAACATGTACCTCCTCCCACCCATCAACATCCACCTGTACCCCCTCCCACCCATCACCATTAACATGTACCCCCTCCCACCCATCAACATCCACCTGTACCCCCTCCCACCCATCAACATTAACATGTACCCCCTCCCACCCATCACCATTAACATGTACCCCCTCCCACCCATCAACATTAACATGTACCCCCTCCCACCCATCACCATTAACATGTACCCCCTCCCACCCATCAACATTAACATGTACCTCCTCCCACCCATCAACATCCACTTGTACCTCCTCCCACCTATCACCATTAACATGTAGCCCCTCCCACCCATCACCATTAACATGTACCTCCTCCAACCCATCACCATAAACATGTACCCCCTCCAACCCATCAACATTAACATGTACCTCCTCCCACCCATCAACATTAACATGTACCCCCTCCACCCATCAACATCCACCTGTACCTCCTCCTACCCATCACCATTAACATGTACCTCCTCCCACCCATCACCATTAACATGTACCCCCTCCCACCCATCACCATTAACATGTACCCCCTCCAACCCATCACCATTAACATGTACCCCCTCCCACCCATCAACATCCACCTGTACCTCCTCCCACCCATCACCATTAACATGTACCCCCTCCAACCCATCACCATTAACATGTACCCCCTCCCACCCATCACCATTAACATGTACCTCCTCCAACCCATCACCATTAACATGTACCTCCTCCCACCCATCAACATTAACATGTACCCCCTCCAACCCATCACCATTAACATGTACCCCCTCCCACCCATCAACATCCACCTGTACCTCCTCCCACCCATCAACATCCACCTGTACCCCCTCCCACCCATCAACATCCACCTGTACCCCCTCCCACCCATCAACATTAAGTAGTATATACAATGGGGGTTCTGGACCACTTTCAAGAAATGTCTCTACAAAGCCTTATTTACTAAATAAGGCTTTGGTTGGGACCTTAGATCTTGCTACTATTACCCCTACTACAAAAAGGTTGGGTGTCTATGAAACAGTTTACCGTGTATTGGTTGGAGGTAACACTGTGCCGTACGGTACGATCAATAATTCTTCTCTTACAAACCCCCTACCCGGCCCATCCCTCAAGTAGTACAAGTTAGGTTCGTCGGCTTTCATATCCATTTTATCTATGTTGTAAGTTTTGACTGACCATATAGGATCGGTGGCCCGCTTACGGCTATCGCCCTCGTGTTCCCCTACTACTTAACGTTTGTGCCTATGTCATGTTTATATCGATGAAACAGTTTAACGTGAACCGCCTACGATCTCTTTGGTGTTCATAATAAAGGCTTGCTGGGCTTTTTGTATCCCCTGTTCTATGTACTTTTTTTTCTCGTCCTCGCTGATAGCAGACTTACGAGACTTGGATCGAATATCTTGTTTCATTCCGTTATATTTTTTGAGTTCAGAGAGGATTGAACGAAACTCCTCTTCTGAGATCTTACTATCAGAGAGTGCCGTGGAAATACGCTCACTCACTGTGTTCAGCTTTGCTTCGGCCAGAACCCTGGTCTCGTCGTGTTTCAATGCCTTACGATTAAGTCTGTGTGATACTAACTTAAGCGCCAATCCTGCCAACCCTGCCACCCCTGCCGTTATTTCAATACCTAGCACTATAGGTGCAGCCACGATGGTAGCCAACAACCCAACGCCTGCCGCCCCTAGTCCCATGCTGGTTGCCATAAGGGTAGTGTCAGCCCCGTCCACGATATTGAAAGCTCTATTGTACTTTTTACATAGTGCTTTCCGCGTGTCACGGTCTTGTTCTAGTTGACGTTTCACATCACATAACTGTCTCAAGCGGAACCCATCTACGGTTTCCAGCGTCTTCGCTACTTCCTCTACGACTGGGTACAGACCCATCCTATAATTTATATTTTGAAAGATATTTTAATTGGGTTTCAGTTAAAAATCTATCAATGAATTTGAAGTCTACAAGTTCTAGACTACTAGTCAGGGCAATAGGTGAGAGGCTAATAGA
Organism: Haliotis asinina; assembly: GCF_037392515.1. NCBI lineage: Eukaryota > Metazoa > Mollusca > Gastropoda > Lepetellida > Haliotidae > Haliotis > Haliotis asinina. Next base: position 104,016,734 of record NC_090280.1, on the reverse strand, counting down.
ATTTCCTGTTGTAATAGAAACCCCACGGAGGCTTATTAAATGGTTTATAGGACCCGTGGTATCCCGTTGTATAACAATACGACAATATTGGTCTATGTAAGACCAGCGTATTGACACCCCGGGTAAAATTTGGTGTACTATTGGGGAGGTTCCATGGAATATAGACGTAAAGAAGACTTCTATGATGAGGGTGAAAGGGAGGATATTCTATCAAGATTACTGCTAAATGTTAATTTATTGTTTGGATAAGCACTTAACCCCTTTTTTTCGTAACCAGTAGATGCTATGTGTACTAATGTCTTCTCCGGAATGAAATCCCCGGCCCAGATACCGTTGTTCTTAATCTTAGAGACAACCCCATTATTTAATGTGATATAAGGTGAGGTGAATGTTAAGTTGATCAGCCATTTGGGCTCTTTTAAATCTGGTAACGGCACCCGTCTGTACACGTTGTCTTTGAAGTGAAGGATATATAATTCATCTTCCTCACCAGGCTGATCGAATCCCTCCGTGTCTCCTAGGTCGTTAAGCGTAGTGTTGGGATGATGACTGGTCATTATTATACTATTACGATATAATTTCCAACTGGTTTTCTGATAATAATTCAGGGGTTAACTTCATACCCATGAAGTGTATGTTGTCAGGCAGGAAGATATTGATTAGTGATATCTTGTTTTCCACGATCACGTTGACCCCCTGCAGACTGGTCTTGGAGTCGACACCCACCCGCACGTAAACATTGCAAACTTGATACTGATGTTGTTTGCCCCACCCGAGTTTGATCCCCTTCACGATCTCGACATCATTCCCCGATGGTTCCCCTAGGTAGACTTTGATGATCAGTGTTGCGTTTGCCGTTAGACTCTCTAGTATCTTAACCACGCCTTCGAATTCAGACACCAACTGCAATTTCACGTTTTGTATGGCCGGTTTACTCGATAGCATGTGGGCTGCCACAGTGTGGACTGGGCTGACGACTACGCTACGTCTCTGAGTTGGGACGTAAGCCACGAGCAGGGTTCCATTGTTCACGACTTTGTTTAGGTGGTTGTCTTTGTTATCCGTGAACACGTAGGGAGAGACGAGTCTAATATTGATAAACCAGTTGTTATCGGGTAACAACACCCACTTGTCATCTTCGGTGAAGACGAGCATATATGGCTTGTTTCGGGCGACGGTAGTGCTCTCAACATCGTCTAAGTCGAACAGTTTACCCCCGAACGATGGGTATATTACCCAATTATTATCACCGGTGTTGACAAGGGTGTACTTAGTGTTGACTGTTGCTCTTGTGGTATCTACTATATCACTTAGGGTTCCACCGGAGGGGATTTCAACGCGTTTGTAAATGTTGTTTTTCAGTTGCAAGGCGTACGATTTACCATCTACTCCGGGAGCGTCGAAACCGCGTGTGTCTCCAAGGTCGGAGAGCCCGATATTGACGCATTTTTTAACTCCGGGCCCTTGTGCGCTGGTCATTTTACATGAAGCGTTAAGCTGAGGTATCCTATATTTACAGGATTATGATTTATATCTAACACCGATATTGTCAGCTCAGGTATGTTGCCCTGGGTTAATCTCTTATACTGCCGTGGTGAAAACGACTCGGTTCTACCGTCGTTGTATTTCTCAGTTTTCACCGGCACTGCTCTCAGTATAGTGGAAGGGTGACCTCCTTGAATGTTGTACGTTGTGCTCACCTGACTGAGATGAATGTACAGCTCTCGGTACGGTACTAGGTCGGGTAACTTCGTGCCTGTGACGGTTGTTGTCGGTTTTATCTCGTCAGGAGACATACCGAGTATCCTCGCTAATGGCCGGCCGAGCCTCAAGGAGGTTCTTCCGTTGTTGATTAACACCACTGTGCCGTTTGAGTCGTTCATCTTGAGTTCGGCTCCCAGGGGTTTGAAGACCTCGTCGTTTAGAGAGCACACGCTGTAGTAGCCGTCAGTTATCTGACTGCGAGTTCCACTGACGAACAGCTTATTGTTGCTGGCGTTGATGTTAGTCCATTGCGGTAGGTAGGTGATATCGCAGAGTGCGACTTCGAGTTGACCTGACGTGTTATCGATCGCGTGCGTCAGCTGAACGGCCTCACCGCTCGTTATTCCTGGAAGTGTTATGTACATGTTAGAGTATATATGCTCATTATATAATAGTTTTTAAAATGTATTCCCCTGGTGTGTTTTACCCTAAACTGGATGTAGATTTCTCCCCCATGAAGATCGTGGTTGCTCCTGGGTTGTATTTCAATGCCCAGTTTTTAGATGTGTTCGATCAGTATAAGCTTTCGGTGACTAACATTGAGGCAGTCCACGCTTGGTTCAACAACCCTATGCAGTTCTGGCAGAATCAATTAAACTTTGCCGTGTGGTGCGCTACAACGGGGTGTGGTGTGACATTGACCGACACTCGGCGTGGACCGCTGAGTCAGTCTGTGTTCAAATTCCACGTGTACTACCAGGTCAGACGTATCCTTAAAGAGATCAGCGTCCCCCTCCCACAAGACAGTGGGTGGAAAGCAATAAACAACGGGTACAAAAGACGGGCCTACGAACGTATTTGCAATGAATTCGAAATAAACCCGAAGACGGATTGGCGTTTGCCGGGCCCGAACCACGGGTTGGGTATTCCTTATGATGGGGGGCGACCAGTGAAAGAAGTCAGTGATGATTTACTGAAACGAGATATACTACGCCCGGACTTTGCTTTGTCGAGTAATGAATGGAGGGATGATCGTATGAACTTTAAAGGTGGGGTTGCTTTCACAGTCCAGAAAGTGGAGCAGTCAACCTCAGACGGGTGGAAAATGTTCATGCTGGACACGTCGAAATGATTCACTCGTGCCGGGGTAGTCAGGTTGAACGACTCGATTCGAACGTACGTGTGGGCGCTGTTGGGTGCGCAGTCGATGACGCGTTCCAACATCCTCGGTAAGGGAACTGCTTACGACGCTCAGACACAATTCGTTTCCAACGTTGAGGATGCTATCAATTCTCCAGTTGATCTCCCGCGGGCCATCGACCGTTACCAAAACGTGTTAGAATACGCCAGATCGAAAGTCAATTACGTGTTCGGTGTGGGGCTGTACATGGCTCCGAGTGATATGCAACTGAGAATAAAAAAAGTGGTGGGTTATAACAACAAAATAGTCATAACCACGGCGGACCAAAAGTTGGGTATCAACCCCGATATTAACACCCCCTATATCCCACACATCCCACCACGTGAAAAGGGTATAGTGGCGCCACCCCCGGAGTCTAAAGTTCATGTGCCCCCCCACACACCCCCATATACATGTGGGGGTACCCCCCTATCAGCAGCATATTGATAATAAAACAGCCTTAGTGGTTGGTGGGGTAACTTTGGGACTTATTTGGTTAAAGATTTCTTAGCCGCTACGTACACCAGACCCGCCACGGCGACGATGGCTGCCCACAGGTTTTGACTGAGCCACATGGCAGTTTTAGACAGAGCGCTCAACAACCACGAGACGATGCTACCCAGGATGCCGGGAAGGGCTTCGGCGGCTTTACCAGCCAGTTTAGCTAGGCCTTCCCCGAGTTTTTTTATCCAGTCTTTAACACCACCGCCACTTGGAGTTCCCCCGCCGCCGGCAGGCCCCACAGGGGTTCCTCCCACCAGTGACACCACCAGGGTTGATATGATGAAACCCAATGCAGTCAGAATACTGGCGATGGTGATCCCTTGCTCCCGGAACAATATCCGAATCCTGTTGGCTAAAGTTGTATCCTCATTCAGTATTCTATCGATTGTTTCCCGAATACGACTGATCTGGGATCGAAGCTGTTCACGATTCGAGGAAGCGGATTCCAATCGTGTACGTCTCTCGTCTTCTAAATCGCGTAGTCGTTCATTGATACGACGCTTCATATCATCGTTTTCAGTTTCGTTGAGTTTGTTTTTTTCCCTAGCGATGTGCTCGTCGATTTCGTTCAGTTTCCCCATGTTGTTCACGAGTTCTCCACGCACGCGTTTCACGGCTTCGTCTAAGCCGCGCAGTTCCCTTACCGGAAAGTCAAACCCCGGTAACGGTTTGTCCCAGTAGGTGCTCAACAGTTTTTCTATGCTGTCCGAGGCTTCTGTAGCACGCTGTGGTGTCATTTCATCTCTAGTGGTGAGGTGGGATCTGGTAGCTTGCAGATCTTCAACAACGGCCTTAGGTATTGCACCAACGTAATCATTCATGTTTAGATGTTCACGGATAAATTCGACACCATGGCGGCTGGCTAGAGTTGACAAGGCCAGTGGTTTTTTATTGCGCTTGTTAAAGAGGTCAACCTCTGGTTTAGACTTAAGGCGTAGAACACCCTTTGTATCAATAAAAAAATTATCAAGGTATCGGCCCTGTGGATCAACGTAGTATTTATCACTTCTTAAACTTTCGTAATAATCATCTACCGTTGTTGCTAAAAGTTCTTGGTTCAATGGTGAACTAGTAAATGAGGTCTCCTGCTCATCAGATGCCTGGGCACTAGCGCCCGGCATCTCCGTCATATCTATGTCTTCATTCATTAGTATTTAAATATATTTTATTTATATATAACAATGTACGGCAGAAAATTAGATCCTTTCAGAAGATTGAGAGAGCCATTAGGCACCAGAGCCGTGCGACAGTCGGTGACCATCACCAACAATCCCAGCAAGATAGACCAGAATCAAACTCTGCTGGTTAGATTTCCAAACCTTGGTGAGAATGACCTCATTGTACCAGGCACTGTTCGACTGGCATTCAATATCACGTTGACCTCCGACAACGACAAACGCGAGCTAGTGCGGAACGTGGGTCGAGCTATCATCAAGAAAACGACCGTCAAGATCAGCGGTAACGAGGTGCTGAGCATCGACGACAGCGACGTGTTTCACTGCTACAGGGATCTCTGGAAAAGCGAGGGAGAACGAGTCAATGATGTGTACCAGGGTATCAGCAAATCAACCCGGGCGCGCATAGGGTATGTCTTCACGCAAGACCAGCAAGACAAGCTATCGGACGGTGAAAAGGCCATCGCTCGAGCATACAGGAATCGATTCTGCGTGCCGCTCGACTTCGAGTTGCTCACGGGACACGCGCCGTTTTACCAGGCAGCGCTGGGTGATAGGCTCGAATACGAGCTCACGTTTAACGACTATAGCAAAGTAGTGCGTACGCCGAACGGTGATGAGGCCAGTTATGCCATAGACAACATCTCTCTGGAGTTCGACATGGTCACTAGCCCGGAGCTGGCCAGGCAGGTTCGAAGCCAGTACTCTGGGAAGATGGCTATCCTGTACGATCGCGTACTGAGGCATAGATCAGTCGTGCGAGATAAGAGCGACACTGTGTGGAATATCAACCTGAACGTGCCGGTGCGATCGATGAAAGGTATCCTGGTCGTCCCCGTGGAGTATTACGATCCATTCCGGAGGGACAGCGAGAAGTTTTTCAACCCCGAGATTGAAAAGGTGGAAGTGACCATCGAGGGCGTGCCCAACCAGCTGTTCAGTCATGGTATGAGACCACACCAGCAGTGGGATGAGATAAAAAAGCTACCAGTTGGGGACTACATAACAAAGGACCTGGACCTCGGCTCCGTGCAGATCGGTGAATACCTGACCACCAAGTATGCCCTATGGTTGGACATGCGATCCACGGATGATGATAAACTGCACGGTAGCGGGCGCCGTATAGATAACGGCAGTGAAGGGATAACCATCCAGATTACTAAGAAGGCTCAACCCGCTGGTAAGTTGAAATTATATCTGTACGTTATTATGGACGCGCAACTTAATATAGACAATGGGAGATTCGTGCAAGCCATCTACTGATGGGGGAGACCCCCGGGGGTACCCCCAACTACCCACTGACCCACACTGCGCCATAGTGTGCGGGCAGACTGGCTGTGGGAAGACCGTTTTCGTGTTGGATATGTTGGAGGGTTACTACAAGGATGTGTTCGATAACATCGTTATCATGTGCCCTACTCTGAGTATGAATAAAACGTACGCGCGACCTTGGGTGATGACGGACCCGGACGTACACAAAATCGACCCTGGAACACGCCTGCAGGACTGGTTGAAAGCTCTTCACGAGAAATTTAAAGGGGAACCGACGCTGTTTATACTGGACGACTGCAGCGCTAATCGCGAGATAACAAAAAAGAGAGACATGCTATCGTACCTGGCCTTCTCCGGCCGGCATGCAAATCACAGCGTCTGGGTGCTAACGCAGAAGTTCAACTCGGTGTTGAAAGACCTCAGGGAGCAGACGCGATGGGTGGCCTTATTTCACTGCAAGGACAGGGATTCGTTCGAGGAGTGTTTGAGAGAGAACGATGTGATGAGCAAATTAGAACGGGAACGGGTAAAGAAACAGCTCGCTGAAACTAAACATGCTAAGCTCGTGCTAAAGACCGACCAACCAGTAGCATATATAGTATGCTAAGCAAAGCTAAGCAAAGCTAAGCAAAGCTAAGCAAATGCTAAGCATAGTTATGATATTTGAAGTATTTGTCGTGTGCAACTTAACCTTCATTTCTCTGTGTTTTGTCTGCATCGGGTATTATATAGTTAAAACTAAATCTTACTTGTTATATTATAAGATGGAGTGTGAGGAATTGCTCGAACAGTTGGGGGGTACCCCCACTGGGGGTGTGGGGGATTCCCCCAAGCGAGAGAAACTGGTGGCGTTGGCTGTTGGCGGCAAAGCCAAACATTACTTTGGAGACTACACTCCTGATAAAATTCACAAAATGTCAGCCGAAGAAATCGATAAGCTGTACGCTAGATACGAGTCCCGGCTAGGAGCAGAAATGACAAAGACAATAGGATCGGCTATGACCCAGATATACACCGGTATTGTATCACACTTCCTTCCCATTCCACCAGAGCGCCGACTTTACCTGTGGGAAGACCTCGAGAAAGACCCTTTTATCGAACACGCCGTGAGCTCTATCAGCTGCGGGCTGTACCACAAATATGGTATGTTGTTGGCTCCAGTGACGGCGGCGATTATCACGGCAAAACATTGTCAATTTGAGAGAAAGAATAATAATAATAGTATAGATGGATGCTGCACAGGAAACCCCAGTGGAGGTACCCCCAACAGTGATGGAAGTGACTCCTTCACAGGAGACCAGGGAACCAGTGGGGGAAGTGGCCCCTTCACAAACAGTAACCAGACAGAAGAATCCTAAGAGAGTAGCTGCCGGTAAAAAACGGTGGTGTAACCAACATAAAGTGACCAACCCCCGACTGTTGTTGGCTGTAGGCGTAACTGCTGCCTTGGCTATCTCGTGGTTATATACACGTGAGGGACGTGAGGTGGTACCTGAGGTGGTAACCCGCACTGTTGGGGGTGTAGGGGGTACCCCCACCGTCGACCCGCATATCATGTTATAATTTTAATATTTTATATCATATACATAATGTCTGAGGGGAAAACATTCGTCAACGACGCATACCACGCCACAGTGGTCGCCAGTCTAGCCGTAGGGTACGCTAGGTTGACTAAAATGGTGCTTAAACAACCAACTATCAAGCTAGATTTCAACCTGCAGGATATGGGTATGCTCATAATGAACCTTGGTATGGCGATGGCCACAAAAGACATCCTAGTAAAACAAGGGATAATACCTGATAATATAATGAAATAAATATAGGGATGGCCACGATAGCTATGATGGTCGGTGGGGCGTTAGTGAATGCCCTGGCATTTTCCGGGAGTAATTTCCTCTTCTCGAAACTACGAGATGATCACGCGGCTGAAATACAGGAAGAAAGGAAGCGGCACGATCTCGCTACTGAGAAATTACAAAGAGCACAGGCCGAGTACGCTAAAAAACGCCTCCAGAGGATCGATTTTATTAACGAACAACTCCAGCGTGAAAACCATGCCGTTCAAACATTCAACGATGTTGATGAAGCAATGAAAGAATACTACCTACTAACTGGTAAACAATTGGAACCGCTCAATAAACCCACACTCGCTCAGTACTACACACCATCCAAGGGACAAATGAATCGTGAACTGGGCTTCATAGCGTTGGGTATAGCAGCTACTGCGTTGGTTGCGAAGCAATTAAATTAAAATACCTATATAAGTAAACATGAGACCCGCTCCATACCGATGCGAATACATACTTATGGGGAAGACCGAGGCCTGTGGTAGGAAATGCAGGAATCAGGGGTTCTGTTGTTTCCATATGGGAAGTCCTAACTACACGTGTTCTGTGTGTGGTATCGGGGTTAAAGGACACTACTGTCTATGTAAAGCTCACGGAGCGAACGTAGTCAGACATCAACTCATCTACGAGAATAAAAAGGGCTACATAAAAGAACGTAGGCGACTGCTCAAGATAGACTCCAATGCGTGAAAGGGTTATCTCCCTTTACTGTGAAGCAATTAGACATTGGTTCTCTTAGGTGTAAACACTATGTCTACTGTACGCGAGCTGAAGAGGGTCGCAAAACAGAGAGGTGTGATCGGGTATTCTCGAATGCGGAAGTCAGCATTGTTGAGATTACTAGGTTTAGAAGTCCCTCCTACGGTAACACAATTAAAAGCTCAAGCAAAACAGCTTGGATACACGGGTTATTCAAACCTGGGGAGAGCCGGGTTAACCGCATTGTTATCACATGCCCCCGTAGCAAAACCTCCCACTGTAAAACAACTGAAAGCCGAGGCACACGATTTGGGTTTAGGCGGGTATTCCCGTATGAGAAAACCACAGCTTGTAGAATTATTACGACATAATAGAGCTATTGACCTACAGTTCGTGCGCACTGAGCGCGCTGTAGGCAACTATTTGAGAGGTTGGCGCATGCACGTTGATAGAAACATAGACATTACAGATATCAAGCCTCTGATAGCTGATAAGGTCAACCAGGAACTAAATAACTTAGGAAGTATCAAGTTTCAGATCACAGTGAAAATGTCGCTCGATAAGCAGGTTGGGAGTACCACTGAGTATGTTCAGCCTTACTTCCGAGGTCAACAAGAGGTCGCCACACATACAGAGACCATTGATACATCAATCGATACCAGTTTTCAGCAGATACGAGAATACCTAGAACGCTACACACACTTGGGGTCCGGGTGGGCTGTAGATAAAATCGATAATGTCTATCTAGACATAGCTAACTACGTGCCGTTCAGAGGCGGGTCATACCTAGCCTTGCCTCCCTACTATAGGAACAAACATGCCATAGTAAACGTTAAGAATAGAGGAAACGATTGCCTGAGGTTAGCTATCAGGTCAGCCTTATTTCCAGCTGGCACTCATTCAGATAGGCTTTCTAGCTATCCCCAAGACGATGGGCTCAACTGGGATGGTATAGATGAACCCACCCCCATATCCCAGATCACTAAAGTAGAAAAACAGAATAATCTGGCTATAAATGTCTTTGGGCACGAAGGTAACACAACAATAGTACACAGGGTCAGCCCGGTGAAGGATCGCCAAGTTATCAATATATTCATGATCCAGCGAGGTGACAAGTATCACTACACATGGATAAAACACTTTAGCAGGCTGTTGTATGACCAATCGGCACACAGAGAAAAGACCCACTTCTGTGAACGATGCCTACATGGCTTCACCCGAGCTGATTTATTAGAATCCCACCGGGATGATTGTCAAGGTGTGGAGCAGACGGCCATACGAGTCGACATGCCTAAGGAAGGTGATAATATCCTAAAATTCAGTAACCACAAGAACCAAATGTCTGTGCCTTATATCATATACGCCGACTTCGAAGCCTTAGTGGCTGCCGCCGGCGAGGCTCCCAGTGGTAGCTTCACCCACAAGACACAAGAGCATAAAGCCTGTTCGTTTGGATACATTGTCGTCCGTTGTGACGGGGAAACGAAAGCTCCGGTAGTGTATAGGGGGCCTGACGCGGCTGAAAGGTTTCTAAAGTGTTTGCAGGAGGAAGAAAAAATTATTAGGAATGCATTGTATAAAATCCGAGTCGACAGGCTAGCCCACGCTAGTAGCACTAACTGTCACGTGTGTGACTCACCACTTAACGGTGATTCGGTGAGAGATCACTGCCACATAACTGGTAAGTATAGAGGCGCCGCTCACAACGCGTGCAACCTCAAGCTTAAAATCAACCCTAAGACAATAAACATCCCCGTTGTCTTTCACAACTTGAGAGGGTACGACTCACACTTGATCATGCAGGCCATCGCAAAAATCGATGGTAATATAACGTGCATCCCCAACAACATGGAGAGATACATCTCCTTCAGCTTAAACGGACTTAGGTTCATTGACTCGTTTCAGTTCCTCCTGTCGTCACTCGACAGTCTGGTCAAGGCCAACAATACCTTCCCTATCACCGATCGATACACAGACGCCGAGACTAGACCCCTGCTTATGAGGAAGGGTGTGTACCCCTATGAGTACATGGATAGTTGGGTCAAGTTCACCGAGACCAGACTACCCCCTATTGACTGCTTTTATAGCAAGCTGAATGAGGCGTCCGTCTCTTGAGATGATTACTCACACGCGACTAACGTATGGAATAAACTGGGTTGTAAGAACCTGGGTGATTATCACGACCTGTACTTGAGGACAGATGTACTGCTGTTAGCCGACGTGTTTGAAACGTTTAGGCGGACGTGTTTAAAGCAGTATAAACTCGACCCCGCATGGTATTACACCAGCCCAGGTCTGTCGTGGGACGCCTTGCTTAAAAAGACCGGAGTTAATTTGGAATTGCTCACAGATTACGACATGCACCTATTCATTGAGAAAGGCTTGCGAGGTGGGATTTCCATGGCATCCAAACGATACGCTAAAGCAAATAATCAATACGTGAAAGGTTACGATCCTAACAAACCAACCAATCACATTCTCTACCTAGACGCAAACAACCTGTACGGCTGGGCCATGAGCCAGTATCTACCTACAGGGGGATTCGAATGGGTACCACACGTTGATGTTATGGGGGTTGCACCAGATTCGAACAAAGGGTATATCCTCGAGGTTGACTTAGAGTATACCAAGGAATTACACACATCACACAACAGCTACCCCCTGGCCCCCGAACGTATGAGGGTTAACCCAGACTGGATGTCTGAGTACCAACATAACTTGTCAGGTGGGCGTGTGACAGACGTTGAAAAACTCGTGCCTAGCTTAATGAATAAGACCAAGTACATCGTTCACTATCGCAACCTACAGCTGTACCTGTCGTTGGGTATGAGGCTGACCAAAATACACAGGGTGCTCATGTTCGACCAGAGCCCATGGATGGAGCCCTACATCAGAATGAACACAGACCTACGAAAAAAAGCCACCAGTGATTTTGAGAAAAATCTCTACAAGCTCATGAACAACTCGGTGTTTGGTAAGACTATGGAGAACCTGAGGAAACGCGTGACCGTGAAGCTGGTTCGGTCGAGTGAGGAAGACAAGCTCAGGAGATTGATAGCCAGTCCGGCATTCAACCGTAGTAAGATATTCACAGACAACCTGGTTGCCCTACACATGAAGAAAAGCCACATAAAATTCAACCGGCCTGTTTACGTGGGGATGAGCATCCTCGATTTATCCAAACACCTGATGTACGACTTTTACTACAACGAGCTCAAGAAACAGTACGGCGACAGGTGTGAAGTGCTGTACACTGACACGGATTCCCTGCTGATGGAGATTCGAACCGAGGACGTGTACGAGGACATGAAAAAACACCTCGATTTATACGACACCAGCGACTACCCTAAGACCCATGCCCTACACAGTACGGTAAATAAAAAGGTCCTAGGTAAGATGAAGGACGAGTGTGCTGGCACGCCCATAGCCGAGTACATAGGTTTGAGACCTAAGATGTACTCCATACTGAAAGCCGACAATAGTGAGATCCGGAAGGCTAAGGGGGTTAAGAAGTATGTGGTGAAACAACACATCAAACACGCCAGATTCAAGGAAGCCCTGTTCAAGACCCGTACCTTTAGGCATAAAATGAACACACTTAGAAGTGATGGACATAAGATATACGGACTGACTATAAACAAGACGTCCCTGTCGCCTATGGACACGAAACGTTGGATAGCTATTGATGGGATAAACACATACGCGTATGGACATGAAAAAATTTGAGGCTATTTACTACAGCCCGCGTGGGTACTGGAAAGGAGCTAGCGCAGTAGATAAGCTAGCTAAAATAGCGCGAGTACCCCCGGAGGAAGCCAAAGCGTGGCTTGAAAAACAAGCCCTGTGGCAGATCTATTTGCCGGCACCACGCTACGTACCTAGAAGGAGGTTCGGTATTAACATACCTAATAGCGTTCACCAGGCAGACCTACTGTTCCTACCCCACGACAAGAGGTACAAGTATGCCTTAACCGTAGTGGACGTAGCCAGTCGTTACAAGGAAGCCGAACCCTTGACCACGAAAGATTCGGCCCAGGTAGCCAGAGGATTCGAACGTATATACAAACGCAGCCCGCTGACGTGGCCAACAGAGCTGCAAGTTGACCCCGGACGGGAGTTCATGGGTGCCGTGTCACAACTGCTAGCCAAACACGATACAAAGGTCAGGCGTGGCACGGCCGGAGCCCATCGCAGCCAAGCCATAGTTGAGAGATTTAATAGGACTTTGGCTGAGCGCTTGTTCGGTCATCAGTATGCTAGGGAGATGGCCACCCCTGGAAAACGATCGACTGAATGGGTCACGAGGTTACCCAAGGTGGTGTCGGCAATCAACCATGAAGTCACCCGTCTCACCGGTAAGAAACCGGCAGACGCTATCAAACTAAAATCAATAGTTGCAGAGTCGGCCGCTCCATTGCGTGGGAAGGAGAAACAGATACCAGATAGGGTCCTAGTGAGGTATCTATACCAGCCGGGGGAACACGAGGGCGATAGCCGTAAGCGGGCCACCGATCCTATATGGTCAGTCAAAACTTACAACATAGATAAAGTGGATATGAAAGCCGACGAACCTAACTTGTACTACTTGAGGGGTGGGCCGGGTAAGGGGTTTGTAAGAGAAGAATTATTAATCGTACCGTACGGCACAGTGTTACCTCCAACCAATACACGGTAAACTGTTTCATAGACACCCAACCTTTTTGTAGTAGGGGTAATAGTAGCAAGATCTAAGGTCCCAACCAAAGCCTTATTTATTAAATAAGGCTTTGTAGAGACATTTCTTGAAAGTGGTCCAGAACCCCCATTGTATATACTACTACATTAACATGTACCCCCTCCAACCCATCACCATTAACATGTACCCCCTCCCACCCATCACCATTAACATGTACCCCCTCCCACCCATCAACATTAACATGTACCTCCTCCCACCCATCACCATTAACATGTACCCCCTCCAACCCATCACCATTAACATGTACCCCCTCCCACCCATCACCATTAACATGTACCTCCTCCCACCCATCAACATTAACATGTACCTCCTCCAACCCATCACCATTAACATGTACCCCCTCCCACCCATCACCATTAACATGTACCCCCTCCCACCCATCACCATTAACATGTACCCCTCCAACCCATCACCATTAACATGTACCTCCTCCCACTCATCAACATTAACATGTACCTCCTCCAACCCATCACCATTAACATGTACCTCCTCCCACCCATCACCATTAACATGTACCCCCTCCCACCCATCACCATTAACATGTACCCCCTCCAACCCATCACCATTAACATTTACCTAGTCCCACCCATCACCATTAACATGTACCCCCTCCCACCCATCACTATTAACATGTACCTCCTCCCACCCATCACCATTAACATTTACCTAGTCCCACCCATCACCATTAACATGTACCCCCTCCCACCCATCAACATCCACCTGTACCCCCTCCCACCCATCAACATCTACCTGTACCCCCTCCCACCCATCAACATCCACCTGTACCCCCTCCCACCCATCACTATTAACATGTACCTCCTCCCACACATCACCATTAACATGTACTCCCTCCCACCCATCACCTTTAACATGTACCTCCTCCCACCCATCAACATCCACATGTACCCCCTCCCACCCATCAATGTACACCTGTACCCTCTCCCACCCACCAACATCCACCTGTACCCCCTCCCACCCATCAACATCCACCTGTACCCCCTCCCACCCATCACTATTAACATGTACCTCCTCCCACCCATCACCTTTAACATGTACCTCCTCCCACCCATCAACATCCACCTGTGCCCCCTTCCAACCTATCAACATATACCTGTGCCCTCTACCACCCATCAACATCCACATTTACCTCCTTCCACCCATCAATATCTACCTGTACACTCTCCCACCCATCAACATCTACCTGTACCCCCTCCAATCCATCAACAAGCACCTGTACCCCCTTCCACCCATCAACATACACCTGTACCCCCTCCCACCCATCAACATCCATCTGTACCCCCTCCCACCCATCAACATCCACCTGTATCCCCTCCCATCCATCAACATCTACCTGTACTCCATCTCATCCATAAACATCCATCTGTAGTTTCTGCAACAATCAACACCACCTGTATGCCCTCCCACCAACCAACACCTACTTGTACTTCCTTGCACCAATCATTACTCTCCTGAAGCTCCCCGTCACCAATCAACACCCACCTGCAGTTTGCGTAGCTCCTCCTTTAAGGGAGGTATGCTGGTCTTCTTGCCAAGCATGGTGGTGTACACCCTGTACCAAGACATCATCAAACTACATTTCCACAACTATTCTTCCACAATGTCCACAAACACTAAACACAATGCCTTATTACCTTCTGTTTCATAACAAAATGACACTAATATATTCATGGATAAAGTGTTCTTCACAAATTTGTAAATCACAATCACTTTGCTCAACATCCAAGATAATAGATAAATCTCTCCAGTACACAAGTTAAGTGCCAACTAAGATTGCTAAAGATAAAAACACTTGTGTGTTTGTTTGTTATCAAACAGCACATTCAGCAATATTCTCGCTAAATGGCATTCATGACCAGACAATCCAGTGATCAACATCATAACATCTGTGGGGGACTGATCATCTACCTTACACTGGTCCTCAGAGATGCTGAGTCAGCGATCAGCTGTTTGACAAACATCACCTCCCCTCCAGGGGCGATGCTCTCCTTTGGGCTGGCAGTGCTGACAGAGCAGGGTTCGCTACGGTCAACGCTGCGGGAAGTTGACACTGCCTGTGCCTCATTGTGGTCCGCGAAGAAAGGAGGATTACACATACAGAAGTCGTAAGTCACGTCCAGATCTTCATCTAAGAGTGCTCCAGTAATCAAAGCATCTTCTGTCACTTTCTTTACTGCAACCATGATAAAGAGGGTTAAAACATTTTCAGTGTAAACTAGCACATAAATGGACAGTTTAAATGAGGCTACACTTTAGTGGCAAATCATGTGACTGACATCATGAGCACCAGAACATGCGCGAAGATACAGTCTGAACATCCCAGTTCATCAAGAATAGAACTGCAATTCACATTAAACATAATAAAATATTGTGAGTGAAAATTTACTGAAACAGATTAAGTCATTCTTCACATAAACCAACAACTGTTTTGTGAGTGAATATTTTGTTATTCTGCTTGTAGCAATATTCCACCAATATCACAACTGGAGACACCAGAAACCGGCGTCATGCATTGTAGCCAAAAGGGGAATCAAATGCAGATCTTTGGCGTGATGAATGAACACTTTCACCACTGGGCTACCACTCCCAACAGAATCTTAATAGTCACATGACGATGAAAGAAACGAAAACAAACCTGTTATTGCTGAAGTCAGACTATTTTTCAAAACATTCTTCTTAGCATAGAAGACATTTTGAGCATCGATATCTGTTGCAAGGAAGGACCATTTGTTCATCTTGTTACCTAGTAACGGATAAACGCAAGATGAACCAGTACCTGAAATGGACAATGTGAGATAAAGAATCCCTGACTACCACATCACTTGAATACTTCCTCACTTGAATACATCACAAAATACAGTTACTTGAATACATCACAAAATACAGTTACTTGAATACATCACAAAATACAGTTACTTGAATACATCACAAAATACAGTTACTTGAATACATCATCATTTGAATATGAGGTCACTTGAACGTGTGGTCACCTGAATGGTCAGAACACTTCATGCAAGCACATGAATTTAGCATCATAATTGAGAATACTGGGGTGCTGACCCATATCCCCTTTTAAATTTCATTCCTGCCAAATCATGTATCATCTGGACATATACTCCTTATCTGATAAGGATTAGTTTTAACACATTTCTTTCATTGTATCTGAACATACTGAAAAGCATATCAAACTTCTAAAAAAGCCACTCAAAGAAATACCTCTTCCACATTATATTTTAGGGGTGATATGGACAGAAGTCTTGATACAGTGCAGGTACTGTCGCAAGGAAACAAATCTAAAATATGAGAAAACCAGGTTTTACATCTATCTGAATCATCACTCAAAATGCAAATTGCTCATTTCAATGCAGAACTGAGCACACAGATTTCAGGTCACTATGTCTTACTTACCAATATCGATTCCTCGAACACCAGTCTTTTTCCTTCCAATGATATCTTCAACCCACAACAGGTAATTTAGTCTCAGTGGGATAGTGGGAACCAACCGATCCTGAGGCAACTCCACATCAAGGTCAAAGTCTTCCTTCAGCAAAGTTTTTGTGAGAATTCGCAAATCTTCAGGGTTCTTGAAGTCAAGGAACACCTTGCCTGCTGTGTCCTGAATAACATGGCTACGAAACTCAGGGTACTTGCTAGCCAGAAGTTGGAAGTCTGGTTTCTGGCGCCTGTAGGGGTTCCGTGGGTGCATGTACTTGTTGAGGGACATCTGTGAAACACAACAAAGAATACTTGTGGCAAACCTTTTTGGTTCATCTCTCAAAATGACTGACAGGAAGTCTGATAATGACTGGGAATGTTCTGATGGAAAGAGTTCCGCCAGTACCCCCTCTTATTAAATTGTAACTTTGCACCAGTAGTCTTTCCCCTGTGTAATATTCCAACACTGAAACAAGTTCATTGATAGTTTTTGTTTTATACCCATTCTAGTTTACTGAATGTGAGCTCAAGTAATCAATATTCGCGCACCTAACACGTTTCGGAACGGTATGTGGAATTAACAAGGCATATGAAAATCAATAATTATACAAACCTTCATCAATATAAAATGGGTATAAAAGCACACGTCTCAGCATTTGACAAATCGCTACGGTAGCGGAACGAATTGATTTGATCTTGAAAAGTCATATTAATTGCTTTTACTTAGTAACTTTTCATGAAAAAGTGTTGTAAAGATGTAAGCGTAAGCCAAATTTTGTTTTGCTTAAACACTGCTGTTGCTATTAGTCATAGGAAAATTTCCCTACAAACAGCTTGATGTTCCTGCACCTCAGGGGAGTTAACCCTGAATGCTTACGTAAATGTTCTCAGACAATTAGGCAGAACTGGACTGGCTCATGGTGTTTTAACACACCTAAATTCTTATTACAACAAATCTCATGCACATGCAAAACTCAAAAACAACTTACAAGGAAGTTCTGTCAATACATGTTTATTCTGTGATACATTAAGTCAGGCACCTACACACCAAATGGCCACAGATGTACTTGCCACTGGTGACAGGTTTGTTTCACATGCTGTCCGAAAATATACAATAGTACAAAGTTTCTTAAATGTAAAGTTATTAACAGCAAACAATATAAACGGAGACTTCGTGTGATGACGGGTTCATGCTGATTTTACACATAGCCATAACAGCCCTTCATAGCAAAACACATTTCTCGTGCAAGCGGATGTCCAAACTGTCAAATCTCAAGTTCAGACTCACACACGTGTCTGACAAATGACCAAGCTGACCCTCACAAGACAGTACACTGTCAACATCTGCAGTTTTACCTGGGGATGTGTGCGCCAAAATGTCAGGTTGATCATTTTCTTCCCACTGACGATTTAAATAAGGGTTTCAATACAAATTCCCGGGCTGCACAAGTTTTTCCCATAGGCCTCTCTGACACATTCGAGCTCAGCATGTTTCATGAGCGAGCCTTGTACCCAGATTGTAACTAATGTATTCAGTCGAACACACACATTGCTTTCGGGCTAATGTTCAGGCAAAACTTCATTAAATAAGGATTGTGTCTGAAATGGGCTTCCACAATTATTTTACCTGTACAGCATCCCATTGTCTGGGGTCATGACCTCTTAGCAATACCATTTACCAATACAGATGACTCATGAATGAAAACTATTTTCTCGGGTTTAGTTTCATTTTGATGTTTCTGCGTTAGTGCAGAAGAGTAAAAATATGTTTGCTGGAAAACTTTGGATGAAAAACTCTACTTTGAAGTTGGTGATTTCCAAATTGTGAGAGCAGGAAAAAGATGACTTCTTGTTTACAAACACAAAATCTCACGTCACACTTTTTTGCGACGTGGCTGCGTAAATCCAGAAGTGACAGGTGTGCGAAAATAGAGGTTCGCAAATTTACATTATGCCAGGATATATTTAGGGTGAGGTATGCATTTCAGTTTGTAATTGATTTTTGATGGCGGTGGTGGTAAATGTGGAGCTCTTATCGAAGTCAGATACCTTACAATACATTAACTGGTCTCTGCCGTAGTGTGTAGCTACAGTCTTCGAAGCTGTAACCACTGTCCTTCTTTTCTACTGCGGACCTACTAGTTGTTTTTCTTACAATTTTACGATTTCTACTCTTCGCCGTTGGGTCATGCTGTTTAGAAGCATAAAAGCTAAAGAGTAGAAATTTGCATTCGGTTATTTTTGTCAATTTTGCAATAGGAATATAATGGTATGAGTGGAGGTATGGGCTAGAGTGCAATATACCGGGCGCGCTACCCCGAGGACTGCTGAGGACTTGCTAATGAGCGCGGTGCTGTATCCTTAGCCCTTTCGGCACACCCTCCTAGATCCTTAGCCCTTGGGCACCCCCTTTCTAGATCTTAGCCCTTGGGCACCCCCCTTCTAGATCCTTAGGGTTAGTGAGTAAAGGTTAGGGTTGGCTTCACTTTGGTGCGAGTATATCCATCCGATAAAGTCGGGAAAACCCCAAGTGCCCCCGGTAAAGCGCACTACTCCCGAGGTATGTAGACAATTGACTCATGGTGATACCCATGCTTGGAAAACGAAAACAAAATTTAAGTAAGACACACAACTTTACCTTCAGTCACTCACAGACGATTTGACAACCGCTGAAGAACATAAGAAAATTTATACCAAGCCAAACCTAATATACATGCTGTGATGAAACCACTAGTAATAACTCATTTCTTGATAAAACGTTTACAGAACGTTTAAACTCTTTCAAAGAAACATGAGTGAGCCGCCATTGGATCCACGTGACATCACTTCCTACATGTGAATCGCATCACTTCCGGAAGCGTGTGGACATGCGCAATATAAACTTCAAATTGGAAGGGGATAATACGTGTTCTTGCTCTTCAAGTTCGTAAAATTTCGATTATCTGTGTTGGTTGGAGGAAATTACTTTCTCTGACACATCTCAGGTAAAAGCCCTATTCATATTTTTACCCTATTTTTGAAATCACATGATTATCACGCGTGTTAGAAAGACTTTTCATTGACAGTTGCTGTCACTTGGCTGATAACATGGCGGTCAGATGAGAGAAAGCATGCAAAAATTATCATTCATAATTATTTAGCAAATTCGATGTGTTTGATAATGATAACCTCTTGTTTTGTCTTTCAGTTGGAAACATATGTTGTGAGACTCCTTTCATGTACATAAAATATGCGCACGCAATGATGTCATCGGCATAAAACGATCGATCTGCTTCCTCATTTTAATTCCAGACAAGTTACACGCATATCTATTCCAGCATCGATTCACCATTACGTCAGTACACAACATACTGATGCAGGCCGATATTTGTCGCAAATGACAGACGAAACAGATGCTGTTAGTGAAATTAACAGATCAGCTCTGAGCAAATGTCAAAACAGAATAAAATAGGTCACCGAGGAGAAAATTATAATACATGGCAGTTTTCAATGACATCAGCTGTGCTAATCATTCTAAGCAAGTTTTGTGACTGCTTGGTGTTCAAAGGTGGACTGGTGTTCTGCCAATCTTGTTTTTATTTGAAAATGTGTGTGGAAGGAAATATCTGTTACCAACTTACCAACAGGCTTATTATGTATGCCAAAATATATACAAGAACTAAACAAAGACATGGCCTCTGAAGTAGGCGTTCAGATGATCTGTGCAGCTGTAGAACTAGATTGTATATGTGTATTGAGAAGAGAGGATATTGATTATGAAGTATTGCCAGCTACATGATAATGGTTTGGTGATGATGATAATATAGATACATCTACCCATAAATTATTTTGAACATGTTGAATTCTTTAGTTTGCTTGGTTAGTTGCATTGTGTAATAATTCCTTCTGCCCAAATGGTTTTCTATGTCTGTCTTTTAAACTTGAATCAACTTGATTGAATTTCTGTTTGGCATTATGTCCTGTTAATTGTAGATATATTCTCTGACTGTTGTCTGTTCTGTAGATGTAGGTGCCTTACATTATCATGATTATCTATGAACTGTTCTTATTTCACTGACATGGAAGTAGACTCTGACTTTGAAACTGGCCAAAGTTATTTCCAGCTCCGTGTAAACATAATTATATGATAAATAGGCTGTATGGACATGCTTTTAGATGTAAAATGGTGGTTAGATGTATGGTTAGGTGTAAAACTTGCCAGCCCTGTCCAAAACTTACTGCTCAACAATATCTTCATTAATGAGCATTCTAGAAGTTGGTGAGTCAAAAAAGATATTGGCCAGTCAGTGTAACAGTCAATCCAAGATATTGATCAATCAATGTAGAACAAGTTAATCTCTGCCAAAGATTTTTGTTTTCTTTGACTCTCCTGGCTACAGGTCACAATTATTGGTCAACACAAAAGATGAAGTGAAGTCAATAAAAAAAATGGAAAAGGGAAAAGTTACACAAGTTCTTTTGTTTAATGCATAATATCAAAGTGGTTTTCTCATGTGATCTAAATGTTGTAGGAGAGCAGTTGGCCGAAGTTATATATTGTGTGTATGCTGCACAGTTCTCTCAGAACGTGTACATGAAGGTCAGTGGGTCAGGAGTGAAGGGCTGGGGTTTGCTTTATTTCTTTTGTGTATGAATGTATTTAAAGACTGTGAATGACTTCGCAAAACATTTTAGAGGTCAAATAATGCTTATATCAAAACTGATGTTGGTGAAAAGAGATTACTATAGTACAATATTCGGGCAGAATGACTTGTATCATCTAAAGTGCATAGTAAACAGCAGTGTTGTGAAGTTTATGACATTTTCTAATTTTGGAGGTGGTTGAAGCATCACACCAAAGAACCGTGTTTGACTTCCCACATGGGTACAATGTAAGAAGCCTATTTCTGGTCTCTCCTGCCATGGTATTGCAGCAGTATTGCTAAAAGTGGCATAAAACTTCGCTCACTCATTCACATTTTTGTTTTTTTGTAAATGTCCCTTCAGAAATATTCCTCATGAATGCACCTGGCGATACAACAGGTCTTTGACCCTAGCATCCCTTTTCACCAGGACCTATTACAGTGGCCGGGTGAGAGGGGGCCTGAGGCATATAGACAGTAACAAGGTGTTATTGCCATTGTACCAGTGATTCGACTAATAAGCTTGATCATAATACAGGTGACTAGTAAAGTGCAAACCTGTCAATCATCTGTATATGGAAAAAAACACAGAACCAATATTAAGATACTTTTGTCAGTTATATTGAGACAACATTTGGAGCAGAAACAGAACTTTATATAATTTGAATTGGTTATTGTCATGGATTAATAGTAGTATATGAATTGATGAGTTAATACACAGTTGACTTGAAGCCTGACTTGGAATGTTTTATTAAGTTCAACATGTTCAAGGGCCCTTCTCACTGCTACAAGTGCCAAAGTGGGAGACAAACAACAGATCAGTTGATTTAGTAGACTAACATCTAATCCTGAAGAAGGCCATATCTGACAGAAAAAAACAGTTCTTAAATTATGTTAATAAAATATAAGAAGGAGCACTGAGGCTTTAGTTTGAGAGACTGGTAATCCGGACTGGCCACATATTACAGACTTGCAGTAGGCATATTTGTTTCAGGGTGTGTATTATAGACTACTGATCAAGATTTGTGATAACAGCTAGACCTGTGTGTCTACAATATTATCTACACAATGTCAGTGTTATACTCTTGGTACAAGCACTGACGCTGACTAAGTCTGTTTTCCTCACATTGTATTTTTAACATGACACTTTCCATGTCTGTTGACCCAAATGTATTGAATATAAGTAATGTGAAACTTACAAAATACATATTTTCAGTATTTTGAACAAACTGTCTTAAATTTGGATGGGGCCATATTTCACTATTGTCACTCTGATGCTTGTGCAAAGTATGTTATGTGTAAATACTAATGAGGGCAAGTGTAGAGGAGGAGGACATGACTACAGGTGATGATGTGAAAAGACAATCAAGTCAGGTATAGTTACACCGTGTGTGTGAGGCTCATGGTGTATATGCATTGCTGACAACATAGGACAGGTGTGTTTATCAGTGTGAAACTGTATGGTAACCCATGTCAGGTCAGTCTTGTGACAGGCACATGATGTACCCTGTATCACTAACACCATAGGAAAGATAGGTACTATGTTGCTGATCTATACAGAGTATCACCAGTACGGGTTAATGAGTGGGGTACATTACCGGTATGTTAACCCCTGTCATGTGATCATTTTCGTGGTCACCAGAGGGTGCCAGCTGGTTATTTGGTGTGAGCCATCTCACTTGTCAACTTTAGGTCAAGTTTGTCATTCATGATAAACGAAATAGATCTAAAGAAAGTCATTTACTGCTAACATGTCTAATGTGAGTAAACATTAGGTTAAATTTGTGAGAATGTTATGTCACTTGTCCTGCCTGTCTAGTCACTAGTTCTGAGTCTACAGGAATCCCTTAGAGAGTTCCCAAACCATGCTGAATACATTATGTAGATAGACTTGCTGTTTGTGTGTTACCTGTCTGTGTATGTGCAAAGAGTCTGGGATGGGGGGTAGCCTAATGGTCAAAGCATTTTATTATCATGCCAAAGACCCAGGTTTGATACCCCATATGGGTACAATGGGTAAAGCCTGTTTTGTCATGTCCCCTGCTGTAATAATTCTTGAAAATTGGTACAAGCTGTGTGAAACCCACATTTTATACATCACTAATTGGAAGGACTTCAAGTGGTCACAGCAATCGCTGATTTGATAAGAGTGGGTAGCTGTCATAAAGCTGTCAGCTGTGACCTCAAGGATTTTGTGTCTACAAACTGATTTGGATAATAGACCATTAACTTGTCTGGTTCGGTAATTAGAATAACTATAACCTTCTTCTCTGCAGCTGTAAAATGAGAATATTGCATCATGGATCATATCTGGGCCTGCTCAAAGGAAGAAAGCTTGCACAAAGTCTGCAGCAAATATCAGTAAAATTCTCAATTTGGATTTAGAAAAAAAATTCTCAAATGTATCTAATGACTAACTTTCTTGCTTTGTAGAGCTGTCATCATGATCATGCTTACGACTGACAAACCAGTAAATTGTTAAAGGTTTTAATGTTTAATTTTATATGATTGCATTTCAGTTTCAAAATTCAGTTGAAGGAATAACTGAATAGTTTCTTCCTCCTTCTTTGCCTCTTCAGAATCCTTGAATAATAAAAACATGCACCATCTTCTCGCCCAGCAGCGTGTGCATGGCAGCGCTTCTCAGCTCCTTGGGGAATGTAGAACCCATGCTGCCTGTTAGGCGCTGGAAGATTTGCATACACAAGATGAACTCAGTAGCAGGGAGTTTGTCTCATATCACATTAGACTCCGGCATGTCTAGAACATGTTGTACATGGTGACTAACATGAGTTGTGGGTAAGAATGGCTGATAAAGTGGGTGAGCAGCTCTCACCCAGATCCAGGATGGTTTGCTGTTCCGACTACCCGTGAAGGTCCCGGGGTAGAATAGGCCTTCAGCAAACCATGCTTGCCATAAACGGCGACTATGCTTGTCGTAAGAGGCAACTAAAAGGATCGGGAGGTCAGGCTTGCTGACTTGGTTGACACATTTCATCGGTTCACAATAGCACAGATCGATGCTCATGTTGTTGATCACTGGATTGTCTGGTCCAGACTCGATTATGTACAGACCGCCACCATATAGCTGTAATATTGCTGAGTGTTGCGTAAAACTAAACTCACTCACTCCTGTGCCGACATAATGGCAAATCGATGCTGGCATTAGCAACAAGTAGTTTGTTGTTTTGTAGCTAAGCTGTAGTTCACAAAGGCTGTTTATGTGAAGTTTGTTTAACACTGCCCTCACCAGTGTTACAGCTGTATGTCGGTAAGTGGTCAAATCTAAACCATACAATCGAGTGATCAACAGCATGAGCATCGATGTATGTAATTGTGATAAGCTGACATCAACCAAGTTAATGACTACCCAGTCCCTCTAGTCATCTCATGAGACAATCATGCGTTGCTGAATATGGCTGCAATGATTCACCCAGGCCTCGATTCAATTAGATTTGATTTATGATATTGGACCCCAGATTTGATCATTTTCTTTTCGATTCTTCATGCAAGTGAAAACATCAGATTTCATTTAACTCTCAGAGTTGGCTTTTTTGGCATGAGAACCATCATCAGCTTGGAGATGTCTACTAACAACTATTCTCCATTGATAATTAACCTAGGGTCAACCAGTCACATTTTGCCTTGTTTCAAAACTCAGTCCCTCCTGGATTCCGCGGTTGCAGAAAACATCGCAGAGTTTACCTTTCCATGCTGAAAAACGTCTGGTCTGCGGAAAACGCGTTTTCTTATAGAATCCATGCAGAATTTGCGACTTTTCTGCCGCGGAATTTGCTTATTTGCTTATTTTAAAAACTGAGTGAAAGTGGACTGACAACCGAAATGAAAAGTAGAGTTAATGTCAAAAGTAGGATCAGTTACACATTAAACGAACTCACATTTACTGTGACAACATTTTCAAAATAATCATGATTAAAGATACTTTATTAATAAAGCAAGTTTTTGGCATTTTTCAAATAATATTACACGAACTTGACACTGCAATTAAGTTCTCAAAATTGATCATTTTGAAAATTGAAATTGTTGCAGATTTAGTTAAAATATGAGATTGTTATTTGCATGAAACAGGAAGTTGTTGGCCTACATCGAAGTTACGAATGAGAGGAGAGAAATAACTTTCAGCGAGTGTTTAATCCTCAAACACATATTATATCTGTGCTTGAGAATGAAACTATGAAGGTCTGTATAATGTTTTTGTTTTTGAATATTGAAAAATAAGGTGCAGAATTTGCTTAAATTTGCCGTGGAATTCATAAAAATTTGCCGTGGAATCCAGGAGGGACTAAAATTACATTCTGGCTGCGTGGAAATAATTGAAATAGTATTTAAATTTCAAATCAAAATTGGAATGATGGTTATCAAAAACCAAAAGTATGGTATCAGATTCCATATTTGATGAATCAAACTGAAGTCAGACTTGCAGACCTATAACTGAAGAGAAATTCTAACCCTGATCTGTTCTTTTACAAAGCAGTCCTGGGACATGGTCAGCCTATGAACAAAGACATTGGAATTTACTGTGTAGAGTTGTCTCCTTCGCATGTGCCCGGATTCACAGGCCCTTTGTTTGAGTTCTTGACATGTTACAGTAATTCTAATACAGAGACCCTTGAAGGCCTGGGGTAGAATAGGCAACCCATGGTGGCCATAAAAGGCGACTGTGCTTGACGTAAGAGGCGACTAATGGGATCGGTTGGTCAGGATTGCTTACATGGTTGACACATGTCGTCAGTTCCAAAATTCACAGATTGATGCTGATGCTGTTGTTTTGGGCATCTTTCAAATAATATTACACGAATTGCGTTCTCAAAATCGATCATTTTGAAAATTGAAATTGTTGCAGATTTAGTTTAGATATAAAATTGTTATTTGCATGAAACAGGAAGTTGTTGGTCTGCATCGGAGTTACGAATGAGAGGAGAGAAATCACTTTCAGCGAGTGTTTAATTCTCAAACAGAAAATGGTGTGGGTGCTTACTCAAGATGTGATGTCTCCTTCGCTTTTGTTTGGATTCACAGGCCCTTGGTTTGAGTTCTTGACATGTTACAGTAATTCTTTAACAGAGACCCTTGAAGGCCTGGGGTAGACTTGGTTGATACATGTCGTTAGTTCCCAAATTCACAGACTGATGCTGATGCTGTTGATCACTGGATTGTGTGGTCCAGACTCGATTATTTACAAACCGCTGAAAGATAACTGGAATATTTCTCAGTGCAACATAACTCCGTCACTCACTCCCTTTAACAGAGATTTTTTTTCCATGTTTTGTTGCCCAAGTACATTATGACTACACAGAAAGGGAGATAACACCTGTATTTTGTTGTCAATACACCTTTCATCATATTTATACCCCAGAATCTTGCAAACACATTCTAAAAATAGGAATTGATAAAGCATTGATTTGAATGCCTGTGATATACAGATTTTAGTGTCCTGTGTGCTTTATATGGAGGATGTCGATATGAAGCAGGGTCTCCCATTGTCATGTTGATGTGATGAGGAAGACATGATGGCTGGGTATAGAACTGACTCTAGGCTTTATTTTCAAGCAACAATGAACAGTAGCTGAACACTGTGTGTGATTTTACAAACGGTGACAGTCATGTGATAAGTGTGTCCACTCTTTGTTAACATTACGTGGACAACAAGACCTTATGTTGTTATCATCCTGTAGTGACATGTCCAACATAGCTACTGTGATTGGTGTATTCTTGCCCTCGTAACTAGTCAGTGTGTGGCCTCTATCTTAAACGCTGTCCAATAAGATTCTGTTACATTCTCCATCTTTAGTGAGCTCAGCAGTATTAGTCCATGCAATATCACTGAAACTGATTATTAGTTTTTAGTTATTAGTTTTGTTTGTCGCTTCAAATGTTAAGACACAAACTGTCTGAACTATGAACTTGACATAGACTTGTAGATGGTACCTGTTTGTGTGCCAGGCTAGCCACAGTGGCCCACCGTAATGGGGATTGTGTGGGGATAATGACAGGTTGGAGTGGACACTAAACTGTTGGCTGCCAACCACAGAGGAAAGACCCCACTTGTCAAACTGTCTTGTCATATCCCGTAAGTCACATTAATCTTGTCATAACCACCAATTTCTTAAGTTTGAAATTTGGACAGCCACTCAAGTGAAATACATATATTCAAGTGTGGAGGAGGTAAGAACCACACAAAACTCTGAACTGTGACTAAACTCAGTCATGTAGCAGTGTTTTTTACTAGCTTATCACAGTGCTGTTTGTCAAAACATTTGATATCATTTTGCATATTTGGAGTGACTAAATAATGAAATTAATCAGGTATTGTTTGCTTGCCTCAGTAATGATTGGCAATGGTTTCAGAAGCAACACAGTCAGCACTGGTCATTCTGCTGAGTGTTGTTCTGCTATAGTTAATCTGGACTGATAACATGACTCCAGAATTGTGTTCCTTTGTTGTTGATGCTGGTTCAGTGGAGTATTGACATGTCACAATACATTTATCATTTTCATGCTATTTCAAGGCAGAACCATAACATGATCTGTGATCCACTGACTACTGGAGTTGAAGCCAGGCTCTCTGTGACTCTGTAATCAATGGTATTATAAGGAATTTCTCTTCTGTAGAGACAGACCCTGAATAAAAGCTGGAAAATATACCAAATAAGATAACTCTTCTGGGCACCAGAAAATTTAACTGACTGTGCCGCGATTTGGTCACTTGAAAATGAAAATAATTAGAGTTATAGTTACTGCTGTTGTATGAAATGAACAGGTATCTATAAAAATCAACTTTTGAGCTAAAATCCTTATCTAAGAGTAAGAGCCGTTGAATCCTTGTTTGTTTCCATCATCAAACATATAAGGACTAATGTCCCTTCATCAATGTTGCATCTGCTGAAATGAGGAATGGCTGTATGACACACAGTGTTAGATAATGAAAGCATTGTCCATGTGGTCAAATGAAGTACAGGAATGTTCTTAAAGTTCCAGTGAATGGTCTGATTCCATTAGTACCTAGTATATTTTCATGCCTTCCTTTGACGTGAGACCACCACAGAAGAGATGTCCAAACGTGCTACTTTAGGAGCCCTGTTACACTAACAACAAGTTTCTGCCATGAACATATTTTTGAGAAAAAAAAGCTCAGAGTTAATATATAACAAAAAGGAGCCCCAAGACATTCTTCATCAAATCTAGACTTGCCACATTTTGTAGACTTGAGTGGGATTTTGTGAATATATAATATTTGCTTCAGGGTCTGTACATTCTGTATGGCAGACTAGAGCCCTGTAAGCCACGCAGTTATCATAGTCATGTGATGTCTTTAAAACAAGAATCTATTATCTGTTGTGTTTCAGGATTTTCCCAACCCCTCCTTTCTAATCCTAGCTGCTGGAGATGTACAGTGCTGAGCTAGCATGGAATACTCTACTATTACATTTCATACAAGGTTTACCTACAGGCCTTCTTTGTTACAATGAATAATCAGTGCATGCTCTGTGTTTGTTTTCTCCATTATATAGTGATGACATTTATGATAAGCCTGGATTATCTTGTCTACAAGAAGTCAGTGTAATGTGTTACCATCTCTGATGCATCGACTGTTGCTTGTTCCAGATGAAGTAAGCATGGACTAGCTTACGAAGCGCATCACCCTAAAGTCAAGAACAAGTCAACAATTAATACAGAGGTTCTCACATCAAAGGATTCAAAATGGTTTTATCACAAAGGCAGAAAGATGAGCTGTGAGTATACTGAGTTGTTGTATAGTTCATATAGCGGGAATCAAACTTCCATAACATCCATGGGGGCAGTTGGGTAGCTTAGTGGTTTATATGTTCACGCAACACAGAAGACCAGGGTTCAGTTCCCCACATGAGTACATTTTATGGTCATCACACCATGATATTGCTGGAATATAGCTAAAAGTAGTGTAAAACTACGCTCATTCTCTCACCCTTCTATTAGTACATTAAGAGAGGTAGTACAGCTTGGGGGTGAACACATTCTATCATCACCACAGCATGTGTTGTGGGTCCAGTGTGTCCTTGGAAGGCAAATTTATGTAAGGGCATGAATGAAGTAATGTTTAAGTTCAGTTGCTAATTATTGGTCGTTGAGCAAGTGTAAATAATTGCGCTCTTCACTGACTACCACATCACACTGTAGTCAGTAGCAGATCACAGCTAGTAACACAAACAGATAGTATACAAGTTGTTTCAATGTATAATGCACAGCCTCGCTTTCTCAATGCTCGCTTTGAGAAAGATAACATAGTGACAGACTTAAAACAGTATCAATATTTCCATGCTCTTGACCTTGAAGGATGACATTTTGAAGGGGGCAGATGGCTTCAGGCAGAAGTAGGCAAGCATCTCTTTAATCTGTTTGATACAAAATCTGGTGTATCGATAAGATTTGTGTTTTTTACACCAGTGCATATAAAATAGTTTTTGTTTAGTTGTGTTAGCAAGGGCGTATGTATGTTAGATAATATATTAAGTTTAAGTTGTTTCATATAGCCTGCGGCGTCTGTTGTTAGACATCTTCTCTGTTTTGTAAACAGTAATTGTAATGATGTTAGTTGGCCAGACTGCATTGGCTCTTGGTTATAGTTGCATGAACTGCATGGGACATACACCTTCATGTTGAGTGTAGTGTGCACCGTCCAGACTATAGAACTTGGCACTGACTCCTCTTCACTTGTGTTACACAGGTGGCATCCAAATCAAACTAATGCCAAGTCGGAATCTGATCCAAATTATGTTTAAGTCAAAACAGATTTGTCAAAATTAGGTGTTACTGATAAGGTGTTATTACATTTTAAGAATGACAAGTTATGTTGAACAAGCACCTGTCAATGTAACTGAATCCTCTGTGTAGCAGTTGTTATTACATGATGATGTAAATGTGCCTCTTTCTGCAAGATTGAGGGTAACTAGTAAATCAGAAGAAGTGATGTTGAACAAGCACCTGTCAGCAGGAAGATAATGAGTTGAAGTGTGATGGGTAGCATCTTCCCAGTACCAATACTGTATACCTGTTGCCCAGCAGAGTGTGTGTGTGTTGAGGAGAGGAATCCAGTTCTCGTCAGTAAGTGCACCTCGCCATGCAGCACAAGACATCATTTCTCACTTTGTCTACTCTGACAGAACCGTATCTATAAACAATCCCTTTTAAAATTGATGAGAGAATTGTGCAGTACCATGCTGTCATTTGTAGAACAGATCAGGTGAATAATGAATGTAGAGACTGAACACCATAGTTTCTGAGTTGTGGTGTAGGTGTTTGTAATTGTTGAGGTGAGTTACAACAGATGGTTTAGCTAGGCAGCCCAGGGGAGGACCTGGCATAGGGCAGAAACACTGTTTTAGACTGTTGCCTAGTCTGTGAGAATATTTGCTTACAGAATAGAAACATACAGCTTCTTTTGAATTGAAAACTACCCCCCACTAAGATGGGAGGATTCTCAACATGTGAAAAATCTATGCTTGCTTCATTGAAGGCTTTAGTGTTACAGTAAGGATTGACTAGAGGGGCGTTCAGGGCCCGTAATACAGACTAACGCTCTTCGTTATGCACAATGTCAGATGATGGACTCGATGATTAGTTAATGAACGATCATGAATGAGAAATGAAAGGTTTCCATAAAATCAAAAATATCACCTAATTGTCTACTGATATCAAATACATCAAATTGAGTTGATAAATTAAAAAATATCTGAGGTTTGCAAAGGATATTTATACCTTTATCAACGAGTGTTGATATAATTGGCATCTGTAGACACGCGGATGAGATTCTGTTTATCATCATTTTTCATTAGTTTTCAATGAAAATTGTATATCTCAGAACTGCCGGTAGATTTGCAGTGCAGCATGTCATAGCATTGTGACTTCAACTTCATGATATCCTAGTATTGTCAGGGCATTGTACAAAATCTACTGTCAAAACGATATCTCCTGATCTCATACAAGCATTATCTCCTGCAGAACACAGTTTTGGACGATAAATATTGAAATAAATTATCCTACACTGAAAACCACACAGTAAGATATACTGTCACTTGATATGGTTTATTTAAACATTTTCTTTGTCTGAAAACCAGTTGCAAGAGGAACCAGCCATGTTCATTTTTTTATGTGCTTTCTAGTCTGAAGACTTTCTGGAAATAAACCACTTTGCAAACAAAAGTATCAGATTACTTTGGTTTCAGTGTTCAGTAAATGAATCAATAATGAGGAGAGACACACCCACTGGTCGATAAGTCTGTGAAGATGAGAAGACTGATGTTGCCCCAGATAAAGTTGTCTAACCCTTACCATACAGTCATTAGTGGAAATCATTTTCTATTCTGTAGTATTTTTATCAGCTCTAGTGTTTATGGAGGCAGATTGAGTTATGAATTTCAACTTAAAAGGTTATGTTTAGTTCAACACCATCACTCACTATATAAACATAAGTCTCAGTAGATCGCTTGCCTCTTTTAGTTACCACCAACTGTATCAAAACATTGCACTTAAAGATTGAAAGAACGGAAATCCATAAGTTTTCTTCTGGGAAATCAATTACTTAGATGGACACTTCTGTCTTAAAGTTAATGTCTGTATGTATGGAAAACATCTGCAGCATTTGGTCAGCTGTAGGCTGCAGGATGCTGGCATGTCTCCACCTGTGGAGGTCAACTGCAGGACCAAGTGATGGCTGTAGGATAATAACATAAACATGCACAAAGACAGGTGCTCTCATTATCAAATTGACAAGCTGGCAGCCATGATTTCCTCTACCACGCTTTAGTGACAGAGACACATGGGGCATGACTGCATTCCTGGTGTGTAAAAACTGGAACATTTCCCTCATTTCTGGACAATATAAGAGGATAATGGTGTCATTACTTGTGACAGTTACACGTTTGTGTTGTGGGTGTTGTGCTGGGCCTTGTTGTTGCTTCTGTTGTAGTTGACTAACCATGTGGCATTGGTTTCCACTTTTTATTCCCAGGTTTTGCTGTAGCTTTGTTTTACATGAAGTAAGTTTTAAAAACAGAATAACCATCCATAATCCAGATCTGTAATCTAGATTAGTTTAGGTCACACTTGAAGTTCAGAATATCTGTGACAAAGTCACTCAATTCTATAACTTAATATATACTGTAAATCATTACATTTTTGCGAGCATGATATTTTTGCAATAATTGCAAATGACTTGAGCTCGCAAAACTATCATGACGCAATTTGCTGGTAGAATGCAATGAATAATCAGCAAACAACCTGTCCTATCTCCGCTTTATTATTAACCACTTCATATAATTAACAATAGATCTAGACAATACAGACATTAAGCAATGACAACAACGCGAAGAATGACTAATTCCTAGCATTACACGTACCCCCGTGTGACATGTCAAACAATGGATACCTGAACAAAAGTCACCCTATCAATACGTCCAATAGTCCAGACAGGCACCAACCACGCAACACACATTTCTCAGAGACTGTTTGAAGGGCCGAGATCATCCAGCGGGCAAGAACAGGTGTCATGACACTTATCTGGAGATCAACAGCTTAGCCGACACTAACTTAACTGGTCCTTCATCAGTGCCAATTTATTAGAGTCATTCCAGTTAATTTAATCCCTTTGAACTGTTTTAAGCTTATCTGGCCTATGCAGCAATTGTTGTTTTTAGGAAAACGTCACTGATTGCATGCGGAAGTACTCCACTGAATGGTGTTCAAGATTAGCGGCAAACTTTAATATGTGATTGGATTTACTTCAGATAAAACTTTCAGATGCAAGTAAGCTTTGAAACTGTCAAACTAAACTATGTTTAAAGAATTAGGGAAGTCGCAAAAATATTGTGACGTAAAAACGTCTGTTGGTCGCCACTCGCAAAAATATCATGACGTAAAAATTTCGTGATTTACAGTACATGTCAGATATGTTCATGTTGACACTGAAGATAGGCAGTTTGTTGTGCTGTTTATTCCCACATGATGATGAGGTCATTTACACTGGTAATAATGCATATTCTAAATGCACGGGCATGTTAACAAGTGTCAGAGGGGTACACCTAGAACATCATGTAGACTACCAGTTGTGGGGCTCCTTCTGTTTTGAATACTGCAGTGGCTGAACAGGTTAGTGCTGGTGAGTACTCTCACTCTATAGTGTGGGTTCAAGCCCCATGTGTGTGAGGTGACTCAGCCACCAAACAGTACATGTTACGTTGATACAGAACATCAGTTGATGATATCTGGATCTTATTGTGATCAATCACCCAAGAAAATGTTAAAATTTCTTTAGCAATCACACTG
This sequence comes from Haliotis asinina, assembly GCF_037392515.1. Taxonomy (NCBI): domain Eukaryota; kingdom Metazoa; phylum Mollusca; class Gastropoda; order Lepetellida; family Haliotidae; genus Haliotis; species Haliotis asinina. The sequence continues at coordinate 103,983,222 of NC_090280.1, read as the reverse complement.
GCCCAAATCTCATCCCATCATATCTCAAGCACCCAATTCTCATCTATTCTCACCTCAAGACCGGAAATCAAACGGATGCAAATTCCCTATCATGTCAATGTATAGATATGTAATGAATCAAGATGTACTGTAGCAGTGATTATGGAAGTGTATATGGTGTTGTACAAGAGCAGTGTGTTATGTTGTATTTGTGGTGTGAGAGTGACAGTCTAAACTGACCTATGACAGCTCCAGACAACCTGCTTGTGTTGTCTGTTCACTGGGTGTACCTCTGTCTTATCCATGTAATTCCTGATTGTGTGAAGCTGCAGCATCGTATCTGTCAGATCTTTGAATGCTGGATTGATGCAGACGTTCAATCATGCTTTGTGGTTTAAGGAGAAGTGTTTTCAACAGCCTTGTAAAATATCAATTGATGTACATCAACAGGTTTAGGTTAAGACACATCTGATGGTTGTGAAAACACGGAAGCCAGCACACAACTAACAGACTAACCTGGCCATTTTAATATACTGTAGAATAATGAATATGCATGGACACAGATACCATGCCTACTACACAAACTGTGTGAGCTGGTGACAGATTGCCTGGAGCAAATGTGAAAGAAAAAGTAGCAATGATTGTGCCCTGTTATCATGCTTTAATATCAGATATCTGTGTTAAAGACCCAAGCAAATCATCAGATTGAACATAAATGCTGGGGTTACCAGAACATCAGTCAGGACTGTTGGGAACTGAGGCTGTTTATATTGACATATGGCATAGCTGTGTATAATTGCTTGTTGATCAAGCGCTGTGTAAGAGGTGAGTTGTTTTGTCGACAAACTTCCTTTCTTGTCCTTGTGACATCGTTGATATGATGTCAAAGCTATAAAATATAGAATAATTCCCAGTATGTCAGTTTTTACAGGGTACAAGCAGTTCCCCGCCGTCTTGTGTTTGATGCTGTATAATGACAACATCGTTCTAAAGTACAATTAGAATGTGCCCCTATCCTATGTGGCGAGGTACAGAGTCAGACTGATTCAATGTGTTCCATTCCATTCAGTGTCGTTCTGACTCACAGACCTGTCGATACTGTTGTCTCTGAACTAAAGTAACTTTCATTGTTCACTGAGTTCATTTAAATGCATTTGAAGGAATTACACTTTTTGTGGAAATAGTTTGAAGACAGTGTGATGCTTAAGTGCTGTAGATCAGGCTGTGATCTGGCTGTGATATTGTGGTGTGTTATATCAGTAGTGTTTGTCTGGTAGTTTACACTAGGCCAGTGATATCAGTGACCACAGCGGTGAGTCACTGCACTGGTATTCCCAATACAGAGACTGGCTGGCCAGCCAACCAGCACACGTCTTATATTCACTGCCAACAAGGTGGAGTAACTGTTTCACTCTGCTAGCTAAGCTATATCCTCTGTGTTGCAGTTATTACCTTCGTCATAAATATCTCATGGCACTCTGTTTGAAAAATATTAATTAATACCTGTAGAGATGTTGAGATGGTTTGCTGCAGAAAAGAAATGCTGATGATAGAATGCTTGTGGTTGGAACTCATGCATATTAATGTGAAATGTTTGTTTTTAGGATATGTTACCTTACAGCTGATCTCATTACTTCACGACTGAGCTCATGGACACAGACACCCTGAACATATGGATATTGCTCATTGTAGTGATGGAAAAAATATTGACTGTGATCCATACGATATTTGTGACTTTTGCTAAATATTATCTGTATTTGCAAGCAACATTTATCTTCTCCCAGAGGGTGAGAGTGCACTATAATTCTATATAGCATGAAAGATTCACTGACTCACTCACAATGCGCACGAGTATATTAGTCATCAGATAAACATATGTTTATGTCAAGATATTGATTTCTTTGTGTCAGTCTTGAATTGGATGAAAAATGTATCGTATTGCTTTGACACTGTACATCATTTAGCAATCAGGTTCTTGTAGTGTATTCATTTCCAACAGTGCATAGGTAAGTAATTAAATCTATTTCCATGACTTCTCAAGGCCTCATCTCCACATTCCATTCCTTAATGACATAGCATTAGGTTTGATTACAGTAACATGGATTGATAATGATGAAAGTCACGCTGCCTGACCCCATCACCTTGTTGACACTACTGGTTTAGTTGGTGTACTTCTACAGGTGTGTTCAGTTGGGCATAGATCTGGATGTTCAGCCAACTAATTCATCACAGCACTGGTACAGAATGCATTCCTTGTGAGACTGGTGTTTATTGATTGCCATTCTTCCTGATGGTACTGTGGCTGCTGGTGCCCTCCCTCCCTCTGATGGGGCCGCTGTGACAGCCTGCCTTCAGTATGTTGGTCTCCCAACAGTCTAGTGAACATTTGCATCATTGATGGCAGCTGTACAAGGGAGGACCAGAGACGCTTGTTGATCTGTGGTGTTGTTTCATTAATCATCAGGACTCGCCAGGGATCAGGGGAGATAACTGAAGGTGCTTAAAGCTCTGGACCTTGGGGCAACTGAACACATGTATGAATACAGATTGTTGTATTGCTCAGGGGCTACGCTTTGTAGGACTTATCTCATTTGTAGACTCTGTGTATTATAACTAGTGTGTTAGAGTGGGAAGTTTGTGGTTTGATTGTGGGTCACATCTTACTCAAGGATGTTAGAACATGGTACATGTTGTTACCTTGCCTATATAATTTAGGATTAAGGCTGAAAACAACGACTGGTCAACTTGGAGTCAGTGTAATAAGTTGATACGCTGAGGCGTGATATTTGTTTTGCACACACCACTCATGTATGTTTAAAGGTTTATTGGTATATGAGGGTAATTCATTTTTAACACTCTGTCATACCTTTTTTCACACAAGGTCTCCCTCTACAAATCACAGAACTGCACATCTCCTTACTTGACAATGTCTACTACTGCTCCTTGATGCTACTATTGTGTACGGAAGGAAAGAAAAATTGGAAAACATAGCATATATGCATCACAGCAATGGTGAACGGTCTTACTCTTAGAATCATTTACAGACGTATTTATCTGAAGAAAGTATTGTGTTATTGCTTATTTACCTGTATAAACTAGAGTAGCAATGTTGTGGTGCATATATGAAACGAAACATAAGATTACTGATGTGCCATTATATTTGATTCAGTACTCTAAATCGACTCTCAAGTTTTTCAGGTACTCATTTATAGAAAAAAATAGTAAGTATGTACTCCTGATGTTGAAAAAATTATCTGGAGTATATTCTCCCTTTGTCTCCTAACCATCCCACTGTGTTTAACGGATATTGATATTCATTACTTACTGGCTACGCAGTGCATCCTTAAATAAACCAGGTGTGTGTACAGAAACATATGGATTTGTCATGAGTCTTGTAAAGCAACACATATTGACATAGAGTAATTGTCTTCAATATTCACATTACCAGCTACATTCCTCAGTTGAATCCCGACCTAGAATCCCTGGCAATATCTGACAATACTCCCCACCACTGGTCATGTGGTCATTGTGTTAAGTATTGACACTAGGACTCAGGAATGTATTCTGCCATTAATATATATAGCTATGGCCTGATTGCCAATACTACAACGGCTGACTGCATGTCTGTTTCAGCTCTCAGTATGAGAGGAGGACACAGTGTGTGACCTGTAGGAGGTTATCAAGTTGTCACATACGACATTAATGTGTATTTTATAACACATGAGCTGAGGTGTGACAAGCAGCCAGTGCAGTAAGCATGGGGTTTCTGTCAGAAACAATTTGATGTATGAGTGTTCTACAAGTGTTATTGTCCTCAAGGAGATCCCTTGTGTAATGTGGAGGAATATTTTGCTTTGAGCATGTTAAGTAGTTGAATAAACACTATAGGTGTTCTCACCACGTTACTTGAGAGAAAAATCAGCCCTCCACACATCTTGCATGTTCATAAATATCACTTCCAAATGATTCAAGGGCACACTATGCTGCCAATGATGTTTATTTAAGTGTGGGAATTGTTTGTTGTACTGGCTGCTTGCTACAGAGATATGAGATTGATCATCTTCATTTATCCAGGGAATCTTGACATTTAGTTTCCATTGGAACCCTGGATTTGATTAGTTGAATATTTGTAGTGTCAGGCTGTTTAATAGAACTCAATGCATAGCTATGGTAGTGAATTGAGCGGAAGATATTTGTCTTAAAATTTAGTTATAACACCCAGTTTAATTTCCCATGATCACTGCTTGGATGAAGTTTGTTTGAATGTTTAATTTCACAATTTAGCACTGATGTTATCTTTGGAAAACAGCATTTATTTGCTGTCAGGAAAACACTATTTGAACACATTAGTTTTGGAACTGAAATCTGTAAAATCTGGCATATAGTTTCATGTGTATTAGGTTTGAGGAGTGCCAACAGGACAATTGGAGAATGGCAAAGTGACATTTCTTGCATTTGTGACTGAAAATTTAACAATGCCAGGTTTCAGTGTCCTGATCTTTGGTTTGCTTAGAATGTGAAAGAAATCATACAGCTTGGAGTTGATGAATTGTGAAGAACTTGTAATGAATTAGTCCACTGTCTTGGAATGCAAGCCACTGACGCCATCTCCAAGACTATAATACCCCGTCGAGGCCGTATAATGCAAATGATGGACAGTACTGACGTAAGCAGACTGGGATCAGCAATGGTGGTAACGGATCTGCCATTTGCCCTACAAGGCTTCATGTTTGCTAGTGGCATTAGGGATTGTAATATCAGTATTGATCTGGTGGAGGAAGCTATGTCACACAGACCTGAATCACTACCACTGATGCCATGGTCAGGTATAAAGAGAGATCTCTACCACTAGTGCCATTGTCAGGTGTAAAAAGAGATCTCTACCACTGGTGCCATTGTCAGGTGTAAAGAGAGATCTCTACCACTGGTGCCATGGTCAGATATAAAGAGAGATCTCAACCACTGGTGCCATGGTCAGGTGTAACGAGAGATCTCGACCATTGGTGCTGTGGTGAGGATTACCTCCAATATCAAACTGAGATGCTGGGATATCACAGGAATGCTCTCTCAGCTAACCCTAATTCACAAGGCTGAGTTAGAAGCTAACAAACTACAGAGAGTTCCGCCCACCTCTCCCTGCTAGGACCTACACACAGGTGAATTATTGATGCTTCTTGATGCCATTCTGATTCTGTAGCATGAATACCAGTGATCCACCTGGTGTGGTGACACATGTGCGGTAGAATCACCCTTGATTGCTATAAAGTATAATGATCACAAGGGTGGTCAGGACGTTTTTGAAGAATCACTTTTGTGGCAACTTAAGCTTGGTGTTGATGAAACACTGTGTTCATGATTCCTACTGGATACATTCCAGCCTGTGTTCGATGTCTGACATCATTCATGGCTACCTCCAAAAGCAGTGAAAGAGCATATTCATTTTGTAGAATTACGACTCTGGCTAACCAGAGAACAAAGATTCATCGAGGTTACAGATCTTGAGATTTGCTGGCAACATTCGATATGAACCTTGGATGTCTAATTGCAAAAGTACCAGATATTGTTGGTGTCATACAGCTGTACTAATGCTTAGTCTATGACTGTATATAATTATACCCCTGCTACAAAGTAACGGGGGTGTGTAGCATTCATTCCGTCGGTCCATCCTTCCGTCCAGAAACTTTGTTGGAGCATATCTCTTAAAGCTTACATGTTAGGTTCACTAGACTTCACATGTTAATCATTACCCACAGATGTGCCTCTTGCTATTATGAAGTTGTTATGCTGAAACTCTACATGTGAGGTTCACAATGACCCACAGATATGCCAGGGGCTAGTTTTTGCAGAATGTGATTATTCAAAATGTGATGTTAATTTTTCACTTTTCATGGTCTTTATTTGTGTCATATGTACCAATATGTGCACCAAGTTTATTCTCTGTATCTAGATTAGTTATTTCTATGAGGTTATCAACATGTGATTTATTTTCCGCATCTACGTGGGTTGTTTTGTTCATGTCATAGGTATAAATATAGTTCTGATGATTCTAAATAGTTAATTTCTTCACTTCATGTATGCAAATAAAGGCGTTCTTGGCAAAACTATTATCTAATACAGTCAGTCCGCGTTAGTCCGGACCCCGACAATCCGATTCCCGCGATATCCGAACAATAACTACCTGTCACCAATCTTGTTTACTATGTAAATTCATTATCTGTTGATTCAGTAATCCGGTGCTTCACTCTCCGTATCCGGACGCTAATCAGTGGTAACAGATTAGCTAATTACACACAGTTTTGCTTCATTAATCTGGCGGTACATCAAAAAGGTTCGGATAATCCCTTCACACCATGAGCCCCATTCAGTGGTAATTGTTAAGTGACACCTCCGAGTTGAAGATGTCGTAAGTTTGTGATTTTGATCATTTAGTAGGTCTCACTTTTGGTTAGTTGGAGTAATACCTGTCATGCTTACTTCCTGTATAAAACACTGATCGTGTCAAAATGAGATCAGCTGACGCTTGTCAGTCATAATGGCAAGACCCGCCCCTAGTCTTAAAATATGTGAAATTACTGCCGTACGAAAAAAAAAAGAAATTTGTACATACAAAGAGAAAACCCGAAAGCCAGTTTTGATCTTATGTGAAACATTTTGGTCAAGAATTCGGACATTCTATCGGCAAGAGCACAATTTCGAACATCTGATATGGTTTGTGATTGGCTACGACCATTTGACAGACAGATGCAATCACGTGGTTGACACGTGATCTTACTTTGTGACAATGCTGCCAGGCACAAGTGTGCCAATGACCAACGTGAAAGTTCATTTCATTCACTGCATTTCATCCAGTGTGCCGACCGGCCTCAAATGCTTAATCTCCAAGAAGCATCGAGAAACCTGGACCGAAGTAAAAAGCTCCACCATTCAGAACTGTTACTGTCATGTAGATTTCTATCACAAGTGAGTTTTGTTACGTTATCCAGACATGATTATACGCATTGATTGGATATTATATGAATATTCAAGTTATGTCTGCAAACTGTAATAAAGTCTTTTGAAAATTGTAAACGTTCGTATATTTTTGTATTGCCATGTCAAATGGAAGTAACTCTACTGTAGTTGTGTTCATAAAAGTTCGTTTCAGTAGTCCGTACGTTTCACTATCCGAACGTTTTTGATGAAAAACAGAAGTGTCCGGATTATCGCGGCCTGACTGTATGTATATAAAGTTTGGTAGCATCAAGTTATGTGAGCTGTTGATTCCTGTCACATTATATCACTATCAGTCATTTCCATGTTCCAAAGAGGGAAGTTGGGCTGCGTGAGCTGTGCTCACTTCTACACTTGTTTTGATAGTAACAAACTAACTCACATGAATTGAAATGGAGACCCAGGGAGGCCAGAGATTCAGAACATGAGGAAATCTAGACTTGCTTCATTTAAGGCTTTAGCAGTGCAGAGAGGGCTTGGCCATAGGGAAAATAATGTGGTTCAGAGACTGTGAGACAGACTATCATACAGCGTATAATTCTATCATGGGTGTCATGCCACAGATGTTGTCTTACATTCTTCTGCATCGGTTGGTGCTGCAACGTCAATAGTTCTTGAGACCAGATGGAAAAAATGTTGTCAGATCTGTTATTTTGTTTTAGTTCTTTGGTTATCAATAAGTGCAGCTTGTTTTTGTCATTACACTCCTTAGCATTGCAAAACCAAGAAAATCATGCACCAAGTAACAACAGTCATCCAGAGTTGTTTGTTCTCTCTCAAGTGTAATCAGTGTTTCATTACTTTGTCTTACATGAAATTTACTGGTCTGTCTAGATATGCCTGTTTCTCAGTCAGGACTCTGACCTGTGGAGGGCATCTGAGGGTGTGTCCTATGAGATACTTAGGTGAAGCAACCCCACAAAATAATGTACACAACTAAAATGTGTGTATGTTCATTGTCCTGCCTTTCCTTGCCCTCTCATCTACTAGATAATTGAGACGTCTGTTGTCTGTCCCAGTAGACCATGATACTGCCCGTGATACTCAGAGGAGGGGTTGCAGAAGTGTACAGAGACTGCAATTAGTCCTGATCAATACTGGGTATTCCTGTATCCTGAACACCTCCTGCCACCTTAAACATTCATGAGTTCTCTGTCAGCAGTGGCGCTCTATCTGGGAAGACTCAGTACGAATAGTGGAAGGCTGCAAGAAGGATTGTGCTGTGTAATTAGCATCTTGTAGTGATTTTCTAATGGTTGTTTGAAGGGTAAATTCCCTGTGAAGTTGGTGTGGTTTCAGCGACAGGTGGCAGGCACCCTGTACATGCTGTAGTTTGTAATCATCTTCGTTTTCACTTTCCCACTCCAGGGTTACCTAACCAGTGAGGATTCTGGCTTAGTATAAGAGGCCACCAAAAGGAATATGTGGTCAGGCTATGTACCTTAGTTGATAGAATATTGTTCATAATATCGATCACAGGATTATCAGATCTGTACTTAATTGTCTATAGCCTTTGATATAACTGGAATAGTGCTGAATGTGGCGTATTCATAGATGTTAGAAAAAGAATTTATTCTAATTATCCAAGTTATTTGGTATGCAGTAGGTGGGTTCAGTGTCCTGATACTAGTGATAGAGTGTGTCATTGTATTACAGTGTCACTGTATCGCAGTGTTGGGAACAATGTTAAAAATTGTTTAAGGTAATGTTTCCTTAAAGTCTTCAGTCTTGTTTGGTAATGTCATGTCTTGATTGTATGATATAAAGTTCTTTAAAGTACACGACTTAAGCAAAATGAATACAATGACATGTGGAAATTGTTGAGACACCTCCCTGTATGTTATACTGTGTATTCCCTGCCAGGCTTGACTTTATTTTCAAGGTCCCCACAACCCTTTTGTTAAAGTTTGATATCTCATGAAGTGTGGTACCTCATGTCTTCAAATTTGGTCAACCCCCATTGGGTGATTACACAGAAGTAAGTTGATTGTGTTGACCTTGACCTCATTTCCATGATCACCACAACTCTTTGACCACTCATCAAACTCTTGACACAATGTTTGATGAACTGTTATACCCAATATGACCACTTTTTGAACTTATGTTAAAACAGTATTCCATTAAACATTGCGACCTCAGTTTTGTCAACAACCTACATTGGGTAATTACCCAGGCACCAGTCACTTCACGCATTTTGTCGGTGAGCAAAATGTAAAAAGTAGTGAACATGTTATAAATATTTCATTCTTCTTTAGCGGCGGGGGACATTGCCATGTTAGTGGCGAACACTTATTGTTGTTGTTGTTGTAGTTTCCATTTCCTAAGTTACCAGTCAGGATGTGACACATGAAGCTACAACTGAGTGACACTGCACAGTTTCCGCCAGACAGGAGAGTAGCTGGACCACTGATACAGTCCTGCTAACATGCATCAATGTGATGCCCATTTACACCAGCACTGATTATTGGAGATGAGAAGGATATTGATAATATGTTGATTTTCTGATAGTTCCCTGTAACACAATGAAGTTATGCTCCTAATCAGAAGATTACAAATTCACATTCACAAACAAACATGTTGTAACATAGAGTAATGTTGAGTCAGTTTCAGGTAAAGTTTAGTTGTGTAACAGGTTACAGTTACTGACTTGACTTATTATCTCTGTGTGATATGACATGGTGTTCCTCCATCATGGACCCTGCAAGGTCTAATGTGATATGGGTAAAGTGTTATAGAACAGCATTCCATGAAGGTGGAGCCTGCAAGGTCCTCTGTGATATAGTATTGTATTCTGGGAGTCTGGGCTCTGTGATGAGTCATGCTGTGTAGACCACAGGCTGTCCATACCCTCACACTCCAGGAAGCTGCCAGATGGTTGAAGCAGGGGAGATGGAAGGAATGTTGAATTAAGACAAGTTAAACTTGCCTTTGGAAGGAGCTAAGTGTTGTAGCCCTAGCATGTTGGTAGTTGGGAAGGGTCTGTAATATTGTTAATGTTATCTCCTGACCATGTCACTCAGATTCAGTCCAGCCAGTTTCTTCTTGATCCACTTTCAAAGTGTGATGGGGACTTAGGTCGTCAAGACTTGTACATGTGAGACATGGGTCAGTTCGGCAGCTAAGATATGGATTGTCAGACAGTTGGTAAATATCTTGAAGAATATCAGCAGATGAATTATGGTTATCTGTCAGTGCTTGAACCTTTACCTGTTACAGTGCTGTCAGTGCTTGAACATTTACATGTCACAGTACTTTCAGTGCTTGAACCTGTACCTGTCACAGTACTGTCAGTGCTTGAACCTTTACCTGTCACAGTACTGTCAGTGCTTGAACTTTTACGTGTCACAGTACTGTCAGTGCTTGAACTTTTACGTGTCACAGTACCGTCAGTGCTTGAACCATTACCTGTCACAGTGCTGTCAGTGCTTGAACCTTTACGTGTCACAATACTGTCAGTTCTTGAACATTTACCTGTCACAGTGCTGTCAATTGTCAGTCAGTAATCAATAGTCAGTGATCAATGATGCCAGCCTACATTCTACAGCTTCTCTAGCTTGTGGTGGTGTGGTTCTGGCCATCTACCACCACCAGTACAGACCATGGGTTGCCAGGCAGTACAGAGCGTGTGTTGCCAGGCAGTGCTGACCATGTGTTGCCAGGCATTGCTGACCATGTGTTGCCAGGCAGTACTGACCATGTGTTACCAGGCATTGCTGAACGTGTGTTGCCAGGCAGTGCTGACCATGTGTTACCAGGCAGTACTGACCATGTGTTGCCAGGCAATGCTGACCATGTGTTGCCAGGCAGTACTGACCATGTGTTGCCAGGCAATGCTGAACGTGTGTTGCCAGGCAGTGCTGACCATGTGTTACCAGGCAGTATTGACCATGTGTTGCCAGGCAATGCTGACCATGTGTTGCCAGGCAGTACTGACCATGTGTTGCCAGGAAATGCTGACCATGTGTTGCCAGGCAGTACTGACCATGTGCTGCCAGGCAGTACTGACCATGGTTTGCCAGGCAATGCTGACCATGGTTTGCCAGGCATTGCTGACCATGTGTTGCCAGGCAATGCTGACCATGTGTTGCCAGGCAATGCTGACCATGTGTTGCCAGGCAATGCTGACCATGTGTTGCCAGGCAATGCTGACCATGGTTTGCCAGGCATTGCTGAACGTGTGTTGCCAGGCAATGCTGACCATGTGTTGCCAGGCAATGCTGACCATGGTTTGCCAGGCATTGCTGAACGTGTGTTGCCAGGCAATGCTGACCATGTGTTGCCAGGCAATGCTGACCATGGTTTGCCAGGCATTGCTGAACGTGTGTTGCCAGGCAGTACTGACCATGTGTTGCCAGGCAGTACTGACCATGTGGTGCCCAGTATCATCACACAGATGCAGCTATTGGGGCCATGTTTTCAGGATCCTGCTAACCAGTAAGTGTTCAATGGCTGCTGTTCTTTGATGCCTCTATTACAGACCATATGTTGGTGTTGGTACTTTGATAATTGCTGACCAAATATAGGTGTTGCTGATATTTCCACCAACCTTTCTGTACCCCACCTGTGTGCTCCGTAATCTAAATACAGTTGTCAGTATTCAGAGAAGTCTTTGTTCTTACCCCTGCAAGTCAAAACTGAATTGTTCCACAGTTGCCTATTTTGGATTGTCATGGATGTCTGTCTCTCTATGGGTAACCCTGATGACATATTCTCATAGAAAGTGATCAGTTGTAAGACAAGTATCACATATGTTTACATTTTCCAAGAAAATTACATTGCTTCATTACTTGAGTGTGATGACATCTGTAGATGTAGGCACTGACTAGGGTAATGTTCAATGCTGACTGTGGTAGGGTTTCACATTGACTGGGGTAATCACACTGAATCACTGGGGAATCAGGCTGTGTTATTCAGACTGCTAACCACTGTGATGTACTGCACCAAAATTGGTCTCTCAGAGCCTGTTACTGTTTGGGGAAGAAGTCATGTGCAGATTATTTAGTCACAGCATTCTCCTCTTGTGGAAATAGATTATCCAAGTAGTGTGCTTGGTAGAACAAATATGTACCTGAACATGCTGTCAGTGAAATCTCTGAAGAAATCGCCCCAGACACTGTTTGGATGAATTGGGTACCAGAGGATTCCGTGGAGTGTTGCTTTACCTTATATAGAATGCAACATTCAGCTGACAACTTAACTAAGTTATACATTAAACATTCTTTGCAAAAATATTCAATTCTCTCTCTCTTTTTTTTCTGATGGAACTTAAGTAGGGTACAATGTGTGATTGTGTGGTGTTCTACTCTGATGCTAGTTTCATCAAAAGCAGGTTTTGTCTGGTCCAGTTTCAATATTGACAGTCATCTTGAAATTCTGCCACTTTTCTAATTCCAGTGAAAGTCTGCTTTCAAATTCCCTGATATATGTTGGGTACATACTAAAGTACTGTCGGAAATATTAAAAAAATTGTTCTTCGGCTGTTACTCTGTATCCCTCCAATTTACATAACTGCACATAGAATATGTGGAAATAACTGACATCGGCCTAAGTGGGCATTCAGTAGATCTCCTAAGAGGGTATCCAGAAAAGCATGTTTACCTGTACATTTGGGCAGAACTTGAAAAAAATATATGAATAGCTGCTGAAAACAATAGATCAGACTATAGATGGCAATTAGGTCGCTCAGCCAGGTTTAACGGAATGTCAACTCACCTGGCATGAAATGCATGCGCTGCCTACTGATACAAGGGGTCATCTCAAAGATATTTTGTGCTTTTTCATGTGTGTTGAATCAGGTATTGGGAAAGACAGAAGCCATGAGCCATTTTGCAATTTAGAATAAAAGATAGCCCATTAAAATTTTGAAATTTACTACTGATACAAGGGCCTCATCTATTGCTTAAATTCTATGTGTCTTTCTGTCATGAAGTTTGTGTTCAGGTATGTAAATGATTATGGTACCTGATGCCCATAGAAATCATTGTTATAAATGTCTTGAAATACATATGTGGCATGACCACCTGGAGATCTACAGGACTGGATATTATTTGTACATTGTCATGATATGCCATGTATTTCCTGGTTTAATTCCCCTAAAGGAACACTTAGTTTCTGAATATATAGAGTTTTTATAGTAACAAATGATCCCTAGTGAAAAGGAAAGTAAGAAGAAGCCTTAATGAGATGGTAGATTCAAGACAAGAGGAAATCTAGACTTGTTTCACTGAGGGCTTTAACCTTGCAAGGAGGGCTAGGCTAGACCATGGCCAGAGAGAGAGTACATGTCCAACTCCTACATTGACTTAACATGCCATGGGACAACTGGAGTACTGCACTGGGCAATGTTAAAACCAACTCAACTAATTAATGTGTCTCTGTGTAACTAAAGAGTGCTATACATGAAAATCAAGCTCGATTGGTGTGGTACATACACTTAAACATTTTCTGTTGAACAACTTTCTATTTAGGTCTTTGAATGGCATTTAGAAGTGATGCACTTAAGGGAGAGAGTTCCTCAAAATAAAGAAGCTGATATCCATAAAAATTCTCTTCTTTCTTTAACTTCTATTTATAAACTTACATTTTATTTACAACAATTTATGAGTGGCATAAATGTGGTAGAGCGATATTAAACTGAATATGCACTCTGGTTTAACTAACCATGTGATGCTTTGGGACTTGCCACATTTTCTAGACTTTCATGGGCTTTCTTAGTTATATTTGCATCAGGGTCTGTATGACAGATCACCTGGGTGAGATCATAAGCAAACATCATGTTGAAAGATTTGAGGATTTATGGAATGAGTGAAAGTAGAACTGTTGAAGTGTGTTTTTGTTCATAGTCAGCTGATACCAGCAGTCAGATGACACGGTTCAGTGTCCCATGTATAACTATCTCATGTAAATATGACATGTTTGTCGTCTTATCAGCCACCAGCTGCTGCCTCACGTGACCTGGTGGTGACAGACAGAACCTTGGGAATGTCGGGAATGTCTGGGAATTATGTATACACTCATGGCTGAAATACAGTTAACAGAATCCTGCGGTTCCTGGAACAGTTAATACCTGTACTGAACGGTCAGACTGACTGAAACTTTCAGCAGGAGTGTATGAGAGGCTCTCATTAGCCATCCCCAATTTGTCAGTCACGTTTTGTTGATTGGAACTGTTTTACCTCATCCACATCCTCAATGGTCGGTTATGTTTGGTCATGCTGCTAGTCTTGTTTGTTGGGCCAAAGCAATAACGCTATGGCTGTGGTGACTTACATAATAGCATTCAGACAGTCTATCAATTTCTTGATGTTCATGGATGTTGTTAAAAGATATTTTATGAGAGAGAGCATTCCATGATGGAACAGAGCCAATATTATATAAACTAACAATATGAACACAGTAGGTACAAAGAGCTAGAAATACACTGCTACATTCCACATACATTGTAACAATTTCACAGTAGTGTAATGACATGGAAACAGTATGAGAATTGGGAAAACAGTAGTAATAAACAGAATGTGTCCATTGTTGCAGATATGACATATCTCTGGACATGTGTTTGTAAACATTGTTGGAATTGTTCAGATTTATGCTGTACCATATTCTTGATCATGATTAAGGATTGTTTGTACAAGATTTCATTTCTTAGCTATACTTTAATACAGAATATCAGATCAATTCAAAATTCCAAAACTTTGGATGACAGTGAGCATTGGATGACAGTGAACTTGTGGTTTTGAAGTGGACAGATGTAATGCCAGCTGCTGTGACTTGACCTTCCATCAAGTACATCCAGGGAGTGTGACATGCACTTTGTATTGATGTAGGTGTGACCTTGACCCCATGTTCTGCTGACCCAGGACAATGGGGCAGTAGACTGGGACTTAGAAGGTTTTCCACTGTTGACATTATACTGCTGTGTTGGTCCATGTCATTAGTGGGATAGTCCCACAACCCTTTGATGCAGACTGTAGGCTTTCTGGTCAGTTGATCCTGCAGATCAAGTAGAACATGACCAAGACGTCTTTAGGTGAAAGTAAATAAATCAAAATCCTATCTCACTTTTAATCTGTTCTAATGCTTTCTTGGACCACAGTGGAGATTCTCAGTGAGAATGGACCCCCTTGCAACTGATAAAAATTGTAATAGATCACGTGATCACTAGTGGTGTCATGATTATTTGAAATAAATCAAAACAAATTTATCACATTTTCTCATAATCGAACACAAATGATTTTGTAACTACTGTTGTTGTATTTGAAACATTTGACAATATCTTGAACATATCTTGGAAGTTGTTTAGACCTGAAAACATGTTTAAATCAAAGAAAACTCACCTCACTTACGGAAAAGCCATGATTCTACATCTTTGAAGACTTCAATGAATTTATACCCGTGAAGGTCCCGGGGTAGAATAGGCCTTCAGCAACCCATGCTTGCCATAAAAGGCGACTATGCTTGTCGTAAGAGGCGACTAACGGGATCGGGTGGTCAGACTAGCTGACTTGGTTGACACATGTCATCGGTTCCCCATTGCGCAGATCGATGCTCATGTTGTTGATCACTGGATTGTCTGGTCCAGACTCGATTATTTACAGACCGTCGCCATATAGCTGGAATATTGCTAAGTGCGACGTAAAACTAAACTCACTCACTCACTCAATGAATTTATGTTCATGATATATTAGTCGTCACTTTAAACTAGCAAGCTACATTGTCTTACATTCAATGTGAAGTTTGAAATTGAAATTTGGAAGCAACAGAGAACCATGTTTTAGTTATTTGCAATAACAACCTGAACAGGTAAATCTAAACAATTGCTCATTAGTAATGAACCAATCATCAGTTGTGAGATTTCAGCCAATACCCAACACTAATCAGGTTCTGTGACTTGGTAGGTTGTGTCTTCATATCCCACAGGTCTCATGCTCATAACATCAGCCACTGGATTGTCTGATAATGCACACGTAACCATAGACGATATTATGTCAGTGTCTGACTGATGACATGCATGTAACCGTGGACAATATTATGTCAGTGTCTGACTGATGACATACATGTAACTGTGGACAATATTATGTCAGTGTCTGACTGATGACATACATGTAACCATTGACAATATTATGTCAGTGTCTGACTGATGACATATATGTAACCATGGACAATATTGTGTCTGTGTCTGACTGAAGACATACATGTAACCATGGACAATATTGTGTCTGTGTCTGACTGATGACATACATGTAACTGTGAACAGTATTATGTCTGTGTCTGACTGATGACATACATGTAACCATGGACAATATTGTGTCTGTGTCTGACTGATGACATACATGTAACCGTGGACAGTATTATGTCTGTGTCTGAATGATAATATACATGTAACCATAGGCAATATTTTGTCAGGGTCTGAATGATAATATACATGTAACCATAGGCAATATTTTGTCAGTGTCGGAATGATAATATACATGTAACCATAGGCAATATTTTGTCAGGGTCTGAATGATAATATACATGTAACCATAGGCAATATTTTGTCAGTGTCGGAATGATAATATACATGTAACCATAGGCAATATTTTGTCAGTGTCGGAATGATAATATATATGTTACCATAGGCAATATTTTGTCAGTGTCTGAATGATAATATACATGTAACCATAGGCAATATTTTGTCAGTGTCTGACACAAATACAACTACATGGACTGACATATATTGGCCAATGTTTGTTATGATAATAAATTATGAACTTGAAATAATGAAGGGTATGTTATTGTATTTCACTCTAACAATCATCATCAATATCTCCAGGGTATACGTTCTGAAGAATCTCCACTACACTCCGGATGCATCTACGACTAGGCCCGATAAATTTGTTACTTCCCTTGGCTGGCGTTTTATCCAATCAAGTGTATACGCAGTGTTGCCTGTGGTTTTGAAAATTGCCACTTGCTTGTCTGAAAATTCGAGCTGAACCAGTTTTTATCTGGAGAGAAAGTAACCAGTATTCATAAGGAAATACTGCATTAATAAATGTGTTGCACTTGCAGGGTGTGTTGCTTGTTGTTTGAGAATATGTTCATTAGATTACATTAAATACAATTATCGATTCGATGCCATGCTGAGGCAGTCAGAAAATGATTTCAACATGTCATTAGAAACCAGTTTTTCAAATAAAATCGCTTCTTACAACTGAAAATACTCTCGGCAAGGGTACAGTGATTTAGTTGAAAATCACAACTTTCGAACGATACCGGTCACCGAGCGAATCGCCTCACATGTTATTCGTGCAAAGCTTATAAAACAGAAGTATTTTCACTAATGTGTCATGTTAGCGAGTAGAAAGCTTTTGATAACGGAAAATGGGCGACTATATATACTATTAAAGATATCTTTTTATGATCATTTTCTGGTTTCGTAAATATGACAAAATTAAAGAAAAGGCACAGGGTTGTTATGACATGTCACAATTGGAAAAAACATCAGCATATTTTTCCATACCCTTAACCACTGGATCAGATGTTTGACTTTTACTTTTCATCTTATTTGTTCCCAAAAAGGTCTGTATCAGCCAATCACATGGCATGGCTTGATCTGCATGTGCACAATGTGCTGAAGTCTATATCTAGGTGTACCAAGACATTCCTTACTGCAATTATGTTTAATTTCCAATAAAAGGAGGCAACTCAATGCAATGAAAAATTTACCAGCAGCAGCTACCGGCGGCAGTTGAAAATACCGGATCCTCCCAGTTATTATCGGTAAAGAAAAGGTAATTACTGGAGAACAGGAACACTGGTACGCAAGGAACTTGGAACAAACCAATCACAACTCATTTTCGCTTTTTAGATTATCTAACCGATTAAACTAAGCAACACAAGCCTTGCACAGGTTCTGACAGAGGCAAAAGGAGTTCTTGCATGTATGTTTTTTTAACTTTTAGGACCTATCAATGTGTCCTTATGATTTCCGCAAAATGAGAGTTGCGCTGCAACTGCTATCTTTGTTCAGTTGTAACCGCAGCTTAGCTGATTGGCTACTTTGAGAATGCAGAGCCAGCAAAGAGAGGTAATAAATTTTTCGGGCCAAGACGTAGATGCATCCAGGGTATAGTGGAGACTTATCGTAATGTATACCCTGGAGATATCGAGGATGTCTAACAATTGGATAGGTTTTTTTCTGTGTATTATCTCATCATAGAAGCATCATGAACTCCAGCATGTGCCTGCTATCAGATTCAATAATCTAGCTTCCTGTGTTAGTGACAAGAGACTGACTAACTCCTCTATTGATATTCCCTGTACACTGCACTGTGTAAACCCAGCAGGTCTGTACGCCCAACTTGACACACATTGCACACAAGCCAGCACATTCTCCTACGTACCTGTATTTCTGGTTTGAGAAGGAAGAAAACTGGCCCCACTTAAATGTTTTAATCTATTGTTGCCTGTTCTTTCTCTGAATGATGAGGACATGTATGCTGTATGGTGGTTGCACCATTGGTAAGCTATTGTGAAATGTAGGTATTTACAGAGGGAATGTGTGAAAATAACCTGTATCAGGTAACCATGTAAAATGTGCCAGAATCATGTAGGCAGGCTCTGGGGCATTGTGTCAGTGAACTTGTTGTAAATCATTCCTTTAGTGTTGACAATATGAAATGTGGATGGGAATGCTAAGTAAATATGAGATCAGTTTCTAGTATGTACACAGCACATGATGTCAGAATATTGTTTGTGTTGGAGTCTGTGCAGCTGGAGACGGTCATGCATCATATAACTTTCCACCCACATTATGTTCGCTCAGTGTGATACAACTGTACAAACAGGTGATAAACTCACTCTCTCACTCACTCAGTCTCACGCATGCAGACACCATTTGCTTGATGCAGTGGTGTTGCCTCACGTTTGATGGTTTCCATACACTTTCCTCCATCAGTATATTGGTCAGGTTTCAGCGTCCACATGGATCTAAAACTGATAAAATTCATTAATACTGGATGACATGTCCATTTGATCTACTACTTTTACCAGTAAGTTGGTGGCAACTCTGTGACCCACCATATATGGCTGGGGGCATATAGGGTTACCTTCTGTGTCCATCTGGCTGTATGTTTGTCCTTATTAAAACAGAATGTACTCTATCCACTTTTCCTAAAAAAAACGCTCTGTGGAATTCAGTGGACTAAAACGTTGGCTTTCTCGGGACTCTTAATGATGTGCATTTCATATTTTGTTTTTGTAGTGTATTGTTTTGTAAGTTTAGAAACATTTGAACTTTTCAGTACATTTTGATGAATTTCTCTGTGATGATAGTGTAATAGCGGACAAAGAGAGCGTGTACGTTATCCACTTCTCCTGAAAAACTGCTTTATGGAATTCAATGAACTTATACTTGGTCTTTCTTGGGACGCTAAAGGTGTGCATCTCATATGTTTTTAAACATTTGAACCTGGGTACTTTTTGTTGAATTTCTCTATGATAGTTGCATAGGGGATGAAGTCTGTCCACTTCTCCACAAAAACTGCTCAACAGAATTGCATGAACTTCTGTGTCTTTCGTGGGGATACCAAAGGTGTGTGTTACATAATTTTTTATACAATTTCTTAATTTTGTCACTTTTTCAGATATTTGAACTGGCCTGTTCATTCCATCCAAAAGGTGGTGTACAATATCCACTTCTCAAAAATTACTTAATGGAATTCATTTAAATTACACATCTGCTTTAAAGGGACTCGAAAGGTGTGCATCTCAGAGTTCACAGATGTTTATTGAACTTGTTTTAGTAGAAATTAATCACCGGAGCACACTCAGTGTAGGGAACTCTACCTACAGCACCGGGGGTATCCGTGTCTCAGGACACACTTTTATGTGGTATGTTATTAGTGAAACAAATATAATTTCTAACCCTGATCAATAAATCCAGTATGACCCTCTGAGCTGTCAGTTATTAGCTGGCTAGTTCAGTGATGCCTCTCATGATGTGTGTACAGTGTTGTTGACGTTGGATTTATATGTTTCCAGGAACAAGGCTATTGCTGACTACCTCAGTTCCAATGGCTACATGAATGCTCTCGGGGAATTCCAGAAAGAGGCCTCTATGGTAATGTATGAAGATACCAGCCAATGGCATGTTGTCGCTGATCCTGTGTCCTCACCACAGGGAAAATATTTCTGATTACCACAAAGCCAATGTAATTCTCTCACTGGAATGTGCTTGGAGATTAATTTTTCTGTGAAAAAGGCAGCTTGTGTGTATGTTAGAAAGAGAATGTTTGAAGAGGGTAATTCTGTTTGCACCCAGAGTAAGCTGTGTTTGCCGTGCTGAAAATACTTGACATTTGTCATGGAGTACAACATGACACTGATTGTGCTGCAGTGACTTCCTGTAGGATCAGTCTCTGGTAGAGCACTATATTCCCCCTTTAGCAAACACATCCAGTACCTAGCCATCCTGCACTAGCTAGATGTTGTATTGACCGTCATCTGGAGGGTCAGAGATCCATAACATGCCCGTTCATCCTCACTTGAATAAACAAGCCTATGTATATCTTACAGCCATTCTTTTCAGTAGACTTTAGACTGATCTTATCTACAGTGAATCACTCACCTTTCTCCACATTCATGCAAGTACCGTCAGTTTCATACAGCAACTTTGCAGAATTCTGTGTACATTTTTGGAGGGGTCATCTCAAAGGTAACATCTTCTGGGAAGAACAGTGCTTAATGCACTTAATAGAGTGATAATGTTCTTCTTCTCAGATGAAAACTTGGCCTCATAATAGTGACTTACTTGATATGCATACCTGTTGACACATTTCTTATCTCTATACAAAAAGAGACATATTTGATATTGCAAGTTATTCAGTTAATGAAAATAAAAGGGCACCTTGAACAAGTGATCTTCAACTTGTAACTTAAAAGAAACGATTATTTGCAAGCCATAGCACTGGTATAGTGATTCCTCCATGATATTGTGAGCCAGAGCTTCTACAGCAGGGTTATGTCAGGGATTCAAAAGTCTATTAAAAGCCACTTGCCACAGGGCAAGAAATGTTAAGAAAGTAACTTGTCCCTATGACATAGTAATGAAGATGAAATTTTGAAAGAATAACTCAACATTGTATTTGATGTTAATGTTTAGTGCACTATTTATTGTGAAGTGATAATTAGCAAAGAAAGATAACTCTACTTTCTTATCATTGTTAAGTTTAATAGCTACATTTTGGGTGGATATGAAATGAAATCCAAGTTTATTTGCAGTTTGAATCCGTAAGGAGAAATTATCTTGTAGCCCAGGGACAAGTAAGATACTATTATTTGATTGCCCGAAATGAAAACTAACTTGTTGCGGGCATCAGGTGATAATATTTTTTAACCCCTATGTATATGTCCTAACTATGTTAAGTACTTGCTATCCACTGAAAGCTTACCAGCTTAAACATACAGTTCGCAGAACCTTTGTTTAAACACTAGAGTGCTATGACCAAACCCAGTGGACCACTGTTGCCCAAGATCTCTAGGATCCTGAATAAATGGCCCTTGATAGCCATTTGGAAAAAGCTGCTTTTCTCAAATTGGGATTTTGAGATAGGAGAAATTTGTACACTTTATGAAAGGCAGTTATGTCAACAACTAAAGAGTAATATTTATGTTTAAGGTATGTTAAATGTATACAAGTCAATATGTCTTAGTGGACTTAATATCAGTGATGCACTACATGGCTGGAATATTCTGATTTATGATAGCATGATTTCAAATTTGGACTTTCTTTTCTGACATTTGCCGGTTGTGAGTTAACAACTGTGTCATTGGACAATCAAAACATCCTCTGCCAATACATGTGTGCAGCATTGTTAACCTGCCATATTGCCATGTGTTTTGACACCATCCAGTCAGGACCCTACCCCAGGTTGTTGTGTCCATGAAGTAGATAAGTAGGTCCTGGTAGCATAAGCTCAGATGTGACGACATAGTATTAATCCATCTTACAGAGAGGTCTCCAACAAGAAATCACTTCTTTCCAAGATTCTATTCTGAATGTCAATAGTTCCTGTGTACTTCCTTTGGAACACTAATGATAGGTCTCATCTGGTCAGATATCAAGATACCCAGAGCTGCAGACTGCAAGTGTGTTAATTCTTAATCACTGATAAGTAACGTCAAATCTGATATCTCCAAACCATGCTGATTACAACCGTGAATATTGACATGATCCAAGCAGGCAACCAGTGTCATGCAGTCTATTGAGTTTACTGTAATTGTTCTCAAATCAAAACAAATAGTTAAGTTCCTCAACTCAGTACGTCCTCCTATTGAACACCACTGGTGAGGCCCATGATGCTGATATCACCCATTTCCTGAACAAGTTCATGTACAGCAGTTCAGGAGCTGCACATGTGGAGATCTTCATCTAGGTGTACATTACCCATTTTATTGCAGAAAATGAAGGCGATAATAAGCTGGCTACTCATATTCTCCCTGCTAACTCCAGTTATCTCCACACTGATTGCCAACTGCATGCAGCATGCCACCCGAGGCTGCTAGCTGCCACTGTCTGAGAGACTTATGTATTCTAGGAGAGGGAGAATTGCATCATGCACTGTTCTAGGGCGTTAGCTGCCTAATGCTTAGTGTAACTTAATTTACTGGCTCAGTTGGAAGATTAGTTTTAGGGATCCAAGACAATTCTGTGTGTTCTTTGATCTCAGAAAAACTGAGAGGAAGATAATTTGTCTCAGTAAAAGGTCCATGAGCCTAAGGTGAGCGCAGTGAGGTATCTGTTCTCATGAGGCTGAAGTCAGTCAGTTCATGGCATATGACAGAAAGGGTCCCTAGTGTGTCATGCTTATTCCACTTTTGCAGTTCCAGGCCTTACCACAGGCTTCTTCCACTGCCGTGATTTAATCCAGACCAGTACCCTATTATCCCTATAAGCTTGACTTATCCCACTATATCCTAAGCTTATCCCACAGTCATGATTCCAGTGAGATCAGTATCCCAGTACCTTAAGTTTATCCCTGAATACCCTAGACTGCCGTTGTAAAAAAACAACCTAAGACTACCTTAAGCCTTTGTTATGGTATAGGAGTTACGGTCACTTTAGTGCTAAGATCGTGTTGAACAACGGCCCCTAGTCTATCCTGTCATGATCAGATCTCTATCCTAGTACCTTAGGCTTATCCATATTTTCCCCAGGCTCAACCTACTGTCATGATTCAAGTCAAATTAGTATCCCAATACCCTAGGCTTATCCCTGTATGTCCAAGGTTTATCCCACTGTCATGATTCAAGTCAGTTCAGTATCCCAGTACCCTAGGCTTATCCCAATGTCATGATTCAAGTCAGTTCAGTATCCCAGTACCCTAGGCTTATCCCACAGTCAAGATTCAAGTCAGATCAGTATTCCAGTACCCTAGGCTTATCCCACAGTCAAGATTCAAGTCAGTTCAGTATCCCAGTACCCTAGGCTTATCCTACTGTCCTGATTCAAGTCAGTTCAGTATTCCAGTACCCTAGGCTTATCCCACAGTCATGATTCAAGTCAGATCAGTACCCTAGGCTTATCCCACTGTCATGATTCAAGTCAGATCAGTATTCCAGTACCCTAATCTTGTCCCACAGTCGAGATTCAAGTCAGATCAGTATTCCAGTACCCTAATCTTGTCCCACAGTCAAGATTCAAGTCAGATCAGTATTCCAGTACCCTAGGCTTATCCCACAGTCAAGATTCAAGTCAGATCAGTATTCCAGTACCCAAGGCTTATCCCACTGTCCTGATTCAAGTCAGGTCAGTATCCCAGTACCTTAGTCTTATCCCACAGTCATGATTCAAGTCAGTTCAGTATTCCAGTACACTAGGCTTATCCCATAGTCAAGATTCATGTCAGTTCAGTATTCCAGTACCCTAGACTTATCCCACAGTCATGATTCTAGTCAGTTCAGTATTCAAGTACACTAGGCTTATCCCACAGTCATGATTCAAGTCAGATCAGTATTCCAGTACCCTAATCTTATCCCACAGTCATGATTCTAGTCAATTTAGTATTCCAGTACACTAGGCTTATCCCACAGTCGAGATTCAGGTCAGATCAAATCAGTATTCCAGTACCCTAGGCTTATCCCACAGTCGAGATTCAAGTCAGTTCAGTATTCCAGTACCCTAATCTTGTCCCACAGTCAAGATTCAAGTCAGATCAGTATTCCAGTACCCTAGGCTTATCCCACTGTCCTGATTCAAGTCAGGTCAGTATCCCAGCACCTTAGTCTTATCCCACAGTCATGATTCAAGTCAGATCAGTATTCCAGTACACTAGGCTTATCCCACAGTCATGATTCTAGTCAGATCAATATTCCAGTACACTAGGCTTATCCCACAGTCATGATTCTAGTCAGATCAGTATTCCAGTATACAGTCAGGCCGCGTTAATCCGAACACTTCTGTTTTTCATAAAAAACGTTCGGATAGTGAAATGTACGGACTACTGAAACGAACTTTCATGAACACAACTACAATAGGGTTACTTCCCTTTGACATGGCAATACAAAAACATACGAACGTATACAAGTTGGCTGAATGTGCGATGTGGTGTTTGGGGGCAAGAAATCAACTTTCACGTTGGTCAGTTTGACATTGGCACACTTGTGACTGGCAGCATTGTTACGAAATAGGATCATGTGTCAACCACGTGATTGCATCTGTCTGTCAAATGATCATAGCCAATCACAAAACATATCCGATGTCCGAAATTGTGCTCTTGCCGATAGACTCTCCGAATTCTTGACCAAAATGTTTACACATAAGATCAAAATTGGCTTTAGGGTTTTCTCTTTTATTTATTTATTTTTTTGTGCTGCAGTAATTTCACATCTTTTACGCCTAGGGGCGGGACTTACCATTATGACTGACAAACATCTGGTGATCTCATTTTGACACAATCAGTGTTTTATACAGGAAGTAAGCATGACAGGTATTACTCCAACTAACCAAAAGTGAGACCTACTAATTGATCAAAATCACAAACTAACGACATCTTCAACTCGCAAGTGTCACTTAACAATTACCACTGAATGGGGCTCATGGTGTGAAGGGATTATCCCAACCTTTTTGATGTACCGCCGGACTAATGAAGCAAAACTATGTGTAATTAGCTAATCTGTTACCGCTGATGAACGTTCGGATACGGAGAGTGAAGCACCGGATTACTGAATCAACAGGTAATGAGTTTACATAGTAAACAAGATTGGTGACAGCTAGCTATTGTTCGGATATCGCGGGAATCGGATTGTCGGGGTCCGGACTAACGCGGCCTGACTGTACTAGGCTTATCCCACAGTCATGATTCTAGTCAGTTCAGTATTCCAGTACACTAGGCTTATCCCACAGTCGAGATTCAAGTCAGATCAGTATTCCAGTACCCTAGGCTTATCCCACTGTCCTGATTCAAGTCAGGTCAGTATCCCAGTACCTTAGTCTTATCCCACAGTCATGATTCAAGTCAGGTCAGTATTCCAGTACCCAGTAGTTCCCACCCTGTCATTTGGCTGCTTGCATGTCATCTTTACCAAGCTGTTCATGAATGTGTCACTGCCTGTCATTAACACCATGGGTTCAAACCTCATGTTTTGTGGGTTTCACCTCCTAGATGACATGGTGTAGCTGTGGTATTTTAACCACTTTCATGTGGTAAGATATAACTGACTTTGTTGACTCATCCCGGGATGATGTTGACCCAGCTTTTTCTCCTCTACAGTCCCCTGAGATAGAAAAGAAGTATGCAGGTCTCCTGGAGAAGAAGTGGACCTCAGTCATCAGACTGCAGAAAAAGGTAGGATATAACTAGTAGGAGTAGCTGCACAATTAGGACTTCTGTTGATCAGTGGATATTCTCTGTTTTATATGTTCTGCGTTTTTGTATGTTATTGAAAACAAGTGGAAAGTATGTTTGCAGATGTGCACGATTAGAGATTACAGGAGTTTCCAAAACTGACTGAAATGTGTTATCTCCTTGAAGATTTCAATATTGCTTCCCAGTAACATATGACTGTCATGAAAGTAGGGAAAAAATCAATTTTCTCAGACATGGCTAATTGCATAATTGACTTCAGTAGAATATATCACTATCCATCACTGGTCACTCACTCTCACTCACTCACTCACTCACTCACTCACTCACTCACTCACTCACTCACTCACTCACTCACTCACTCACTCACTCACTCACTCACTCACTCACTCACTCACTCACTCACTCACTCACCTGTAATCTGTGTGCCTGCAGGTCATGGACCTTGAAGCTAAACTCTCTGAAACAGAAAGAGAGTACAATGCAGGTGCCCCTACGCGGGACAAGCGCAGCCCACTGGAATGGATTCCCCGCCCCCCAGAGAAGTACACCATGACTGGACACAGGAGTCCCGTCACCAAGGTCATCATACATCCTGTCTTCGCAGTTATGGTCTCGGCTAGCGAGGATGCCACGCTCAAGGTAGACAACTCTTACAATTCCTAGAAACACATTTAAAGTGTGTAACCATAGTCCCAACCCCAAGTCAAGTACAATTCAGTCATGATAACATTCAAATGTACAAGAAACAATTCCAAGAGTGAAGCTGTGGCTTGTAGACCTGAAGGATTTTGACACAACTCTCTGTAAATCACATCATTAATTAGAGAATTGTGACACTGTCTGTTGAGGTGAATGCATTTGCATTCAAAGCATTCCAATTTTGTAACAACACTTATCCACATGTAACAAAACAGTCAACATCAGTCACCAGACCAATATTTTTCATATGTCCTTCGTGAAATTTCTGATTTAGATTTCCCTTGATTGTTGTCAGTCAAATAGTATGTTCTTTACCAACGAAACATGATGACAGTATATTTTGTTTCAGTTGTGGGACTATGAAACTGGGGACTATGAGCGGAGCCTAAAGGGACACACAGACTCCGTACAGGATATCTCCTTTGACTCCACAGGAAACTTCCTTGGTGAGACTTCGACACTACTATTTAGTTTTGTTTGGTCTTGTAACCCACTTACACGTCTGTTATTGTCTTGAGAATCTCAGTATGTTGAAATGCTGGTTAATGGCAGTTTGGGGTTTCTAGATTCAGTACCAACTTTCTTTGAACATGCTGAAATGAGGACTTACTCAGTTGTCGTCAGGTTTGCCGATGTCTTGGCACAAACAAATTAAGAAACACGTTCCTGATTCCCATCCTGCGTTAAAGACTTTTTCTATGGAATTTCTATTTCCTTTTGAAGAGTTGTGTCAAGCTGTGCTCAGTAGTATGGTAGTAACTTGTGAGTAACCCAGTCTGAACCAGGTTCATACTCTCAGTACCACTCTAAGCAGTGATGCCTGGAGACAACTAAATCACTGACTGACTACCTGGTGCAGTTTCTTGGCATTGGTTGCTGGCATCTCAACTCAGTATCCACACAAGGGATAGAGATTAAGGAAAGTTTTCAGGTTTGATAGAATCCAGCATGTCTGTCGGTAAGCCATGTGTAACGTGTCACTTTTGTTGCAGCCTCATGTTCAGCTGACATGACCATCAAGCTGTGGGACTTTAAAGGCTATGAATGCATCAAAACTATGTACGGTATGTACCACCATATTCCTCATGCCATCACTGGTGTCCAGCACTTGATGGCTGCTTCTCCCTGCCACCAGACAGTGACATGCACTGTCCTGGAGGAGAAACTCCAGTCAACAGACTGATGTAGCATGTCATTGTATAAGCTTGCATGTCAAGGGTCTGTGTAATGAGATGCAGACATCTCTAGTTTCTAGGCACTGTGATGTAGGGAAACTCAAAACATTTCATAATTTCTTTTTTTATAAATGTTTTTCTAGCCATTGGAGTAGTTAATAACTGTCCGATATGAGTCCTTAATAGCACGTAACCATTACACCAAATTTTACCAGTGGAAGAGCCTAAAATCATCAGTCCGTTACAGTATCCTAGGTTAGGAATTCATGTTGGCCTGGGCATGTTAATTTTTTCTGTTGCTGATGTCTATACTATGAAGATTCATCACCTGAAATCTGGTTCTATTGACCTGAAAAAGTCATTTTGGTGCCTGACCCTGAAAAAGTCTAAACATACAAAAAAAAGGGTACTGTATATCTGCTCTCATGTGTCTGTTCCAGGGACAGTGATGTAAATTGTATATGTTTAATGAGATGTACATCTAATTGATGTTTTTTCCACTTTACAACACAGGCCACGACCACAACGTTTCGAGTGTGTGTTTCATGCCAAGCGGGGATTTCGTTGTCTCGGCTTCCCGAGACAAGACCATCAAAATGTGGGAGGTGGCCACCGGGTGAGTCACGATTGTCATTGCATGGACTAAATTAAGGTTCATATCAAGGAAGCCTGTGTAGACTTGCAAAATGACTGCATCACTTGATTAAGGCACCAGTCTCTCAAGTAACTGTCACCTTCCAAATGTCAAGACGTTTTGTTCTATTCTTGCATATGATGTGGTTCCTGTAATGTGATGTTGGTATGGATCATCAAGTACTGTCACTATCATCTCTGATTCATGTGAGGAATGGTGGGGTAGGGTAGTCTAGTGGTCAAAATGTTTGCTTGTCATGCTGAAGATCCAGGTTTGATTCCCCACTGGGATACAATGTGTGATGCCTATTTCTTATGTCCCCATGCCACTATAGGACTGGAATACTGCTAAGAACAGCATTAAACTAAACCTACTCACATATTCTGTTTCATGCCATGTGTTCAATCAATTACTTCTTTTCCTTATGTCCATTTTCCAATTTTTTTCTTTTCTTTTATTGTATTTTGTGTGAAAGGATTAAATTTGATAAAGACACAACATCCAGAAATTTGTACAAGTTCCTGTGCTGGCTCAACATGGGAAGCTAAGTTGTTCAGTGATGTTCATAGTCCATAGAGTTAAATAGGGGACGTTCATGAGGAGCTACGTATTGGTTGTTGTAGGTATTGCGTGAAGACGTTCACAGGCCACCGGGAATGGGTGAGAATGGTGAGGGTGAACCATGATGGCTCTCTCCTGGCCAGCTGCTCAAATGATCAGGTAACTCGCCAACTTAGGGCTTACATACTGCCTGTAGTAACAAACTGATTCCTGTCTGAGATGAGAACATGGATGACTCTCACACTGTTGTGCATGGATGGTTTCTGGTGTATGTGTTCACTGATTTGTTCACTGATTTGTCTGTTATTTATCCATCATACTTTTGTGAAACAACTCTCTGTTGACAACTAATGAGTTTAAGAACCCAAATCTCTGAGCACCCCGTAAGGTGTAGTTGAATCAGTGATGTGCTCTGATTGTGATCATAGTTGGACCCTACCTGCTATCCTGTACATGACTCAACCTACCTTTTACTCTGTACATGACCTACCCTACCTGGCACCCTGTACATAACCGAACCTGCCTTTTACTCTACACATAAACTACTCGACCTGATATTCTGGACATGACCCAACCTACCTTTTACTCTGTACATGACCTGATCATCTTGCTACCCTGTACATGACCTACCCTACCTGGTACTCTGTACATGACCTGACCAACCAGGTACTCTGTATATGACCTGATCATCTTGCTACCCTGTACATGACCTACCCTACCTGGTACTCTGTACATGACGTGACCAACCAGGTACTCTGTATATGACCTGATCATCTTGCTACCCTGTACATGACCTACCCTACCTGGTACTCTGTACATGACGTGACCAACCAGGTACTCTGTATATGACCTGATCATCTTGCTACCCTGTACATGACCTACCCTACCTGGTACTCTGTACATGACCTACCCTACCAGGTACTCTGTATATGACCTGATCTTCTTGCTACCCTGTACATGACCTACCCTACCTGGTACTCTGTACATGACCTACCCTACCTGGTACTCTGTATATGACCTGATCATCTTGCTACCCTGTACATGACCTACCCTACCTGGTACTCTGTACATGACCTACCCTACCAGGTACTCTGTATATGACCTGATCATCTTGCTGCCCTGTACATGACCTACCCTACCTGGTACTCTGTACATGACCTACCCTACCTGGTACTCTGTATATGACCTGATCATCTTGCTACCCTGTACATGACCTACCCTACCTGGTACTCTGTACATGACCTACCCTACCAGGTACTCTGTATATGACCTGATCATCTTGCTGCCCTGTACATGACCTACCCTACCTGGTACTCTGTACATGACCTACCCTACCTGGTACTCTGTATATGACCTGATCATCTTGCTACCCTGTACATGACCTACCCTACCTGGTACTCTGTACATGACCTACCCTACCAGGTGCTCTGTATATGACCTGATCATCTTGCTACCCTGTACATGACCTACCCTACCTGGTACTCTGTACATGACCTACCCTACCTGGTACTCTGTATATGACCTGATCATCTTGCTACCCTGTACATGACCTACCCTACCTGGTACTCTGTACATGACCTACCCTACCTAGTACTCTGTATATGACCTGATCATCTTGCTACCCTGTACATGACCTACCCTACCAGGTACTCTGTACATGACACTATTGCTGATGTGACGTTAAATATTAACTCTCACTCACTCACTGTACATGACCCACCCTACCTTTTACCCAGTAAATGGCATGACCCTGTGTATCTGCAGACTGTCCGTGTTTGGGTGACGGCCACAAAGGAGTGCAAGGCTGAACTTCGGGAACACGAGCATGTGGTGGAGTGCATCACCTGGGCTCCGGAGTCGGCCCACCCTGCCATCAACGAGGGAGCCGGCAGCGATGTATGTATCACACCATTCCTTATGGACTGGCTGACTTATCGTCACTTCCCCAGCTATCTGCAAGACTAAATATATAGATATATATATTATAATATGAACTAGTCAAGAAGTGTTTCTCAACCAAAGTGGTCGTAACTAGTAGAAATAAGTAGAAAGTCTGTACACTAGATAGACTGTCAGTGATCACATTTCGTTTTGTGTTCAGCCCAAGAAACCCCGCAGTGGGCCCTTCCTGATATCTGGGTCCCGGGACAAGACCATCAAGATGTGGGACGTCAGCGTTGGACTCTGCCTCTTCACCCTGGTTGGTTTCAGTCAGCAGTGACATCATACATTAACCTCTTGCTGTTCTGAGGCAGAACTATTCTTGCATCTATGCCCTGTTGTACTAGCCAATGAAAACTGGGCACTGTGCTGTTTTGAATTTGGCCATTCAGCCTTGGAAAGGCCACTGTTGGCTCATTGTGGGACTTGATATTGTGGCATTGATGGCATTGAAAATTGCTGATTCTGTGCAGGTTAGAATTGGTCTTCAGTAACCCATGTTTGTCATAAAGGTGATTGATGGGATCAGGTGGTTAGGCTTGCTGAACTGGTTGACACATCTCATCATATCCCAGATGAATGCTTACCTGTAAGCTGTTGATGACTGGATTGTCTGTATACAGGTGCAATATTGCTGAGTGAATCATTTAAGAGCAAACACAATCAATTGAGACCAGTTGTGCCATCAACCACTGGAATCAGTTGCCCAGGTTTGATTGGTCTGGTGACTTTGACAACACCTCAGTATGTGTAGGTAGCTGTGTCCTGACTGAGAGTGGAGTGCTGTGCTCTCAGTGGCTGTGAAACCCACAGTGTCACAAAGTCTATTACAAAGTTTCCAGTATTCAGTCTGTACAGTTACATGTATTTATCCCCTCCTAGGTTGGCCATGACAACTGGGTGAGGGGACTTGTGTTTCACCCTGGCGGCAAATTTATCTTGAGCGCAGCTGACGACAAGACGCTGCGAGTGTGGGACATCAAGAACAAGCGGAACCACAAGACTCTGGAGGCCCACACACACTTTGTCACGTCACTAGGTGAGTGGCATATTTCACACATACTTTGTCACATCACCAGGTGAGTGACATATATCCCTAGGTAGTCTTCATCACCTCTCAACATGGGCAACAAATAACATTCCTTCATGTCACTAGGTTGTCTTCACCTCAAACATAATGATGAATAACACTTTAACACAACACAAGGTAGTTTTCATCACCTAAAAGTGGGCAAGACCCATGACAATTTGGGATAGAATAGGTCTTCACCAACCCATGCTTGCCATGAAAGGTGACTGCTTGTCGTGTGAGGCGACTAATGTGATTGGGTGGTCAGGCTTGCTGTCCCCCTTAGTCTTCTCAAAGTGAGTGACAAATAACACTTCACAGTTTCCCATGCACACCTTCTAATTACACCAGAAAGTTTTGTTTTACTCTGGGGTGGGCAACTTTATGCACCATTACTTTGATTACATAGGATATGCATGCTTGACAGAATCACCTACGTCAAGGCACCATATTTCTCATGTTAACACAAGAAATTAGAGAATGTCACACATTTAGAATTCTTTGATGCTGTATCTGTTCTAGAAATCCATGTTTTGTTTCCAGATATGCACAGAACTGCTCCGTATGTAGTGACTGGAAGTGTGGACCAAAATGTCAAAGTATGGGAGTGCCGTTAATAGCCAATCAAAACATAGGTACAGAGGAAGGAACTATCTGATTGGTCATTGCTGTGGGTTACTACTAGAGTCCGCAGATCGGACAGAAGAGTTATACAGACAAACGAGTATCTTGTTTTGTGGTTGCGTGGCTCCGCAAGAGATCTTAGGCATTACATATTTATTATTCTCCAACACAGGGTTGAAAAGCTGTCTATGAGAGAGTGCTTTCAAAACTACTCATTCTGACAGCCTAGGACTTGTCAAATGCATTTATCTCAAAGATTACAGAAATTTGCAATCTTGTCAATGATAACGTACTCGAGGGATAGAGAACATGTTCGGCAAGTGCAAGAGATAGCAGGAAAAATGACAGAAAAATGGCTTGTTGGGTAGCTAGCCAAGCCAGCTGAGTTCAGCAATTATAATCAGCCATGGCTGTTGCCATAGAGGAGACTGACAAAGGAGACCTGTTTTGAAGCCACTTTCTCATACGACCAACAACCCTGGACCTGTGTGATATTGTGCTTGTCTGTACTGGCTTGACGGGACGATTCTACAGTGCACTGTCCCTTCACTGTTTGGCTGCATACATGTGTATTTAAAGAACCTCTTGTGGTCTCCTGCATAGTTAACCTCACTTGTCTAAACAGGCTGCTTCCATAGTTGATATTGTCACATACGTCAAGTACGTGTAATGTTGTTCAAGTAATTTTTGACCAGTTCTAGATGATGTATTCAAACTCATCATATCCTATCATCTTAGGTCACACGGAATATTACTTCAGGTGTGTTGGAAATTTTTAGAATGAATACTTGTGCTCATATTTGTCCTCTGTCATGGATTTACGCCCTTTTTTTCATGTTTAGTGCATGAAGCATATGCATGGGCAATATACTGGCCGTTTGTGTCCTAGGTGTTTGGTAGGTATACCAATTATTGGAAGGTGTCAGGTCAAGCTTGAAGACTGCCAGTCTAAGTGAGTTCATGATTTTCATCTAAAATATCTTTACTTATTCATCATGTTTGGAGTTTTTGAAGCAGTATTGTCAGGTCATAATCAAGTTTGAAACCTTCAAAACTTAAACCACTTTCTTCATTTGTTTATTGTTATTTCGCCTGTCAAGCAGCGCTGTGACCTGCAGAGGATGTTGGTTCGTTTGTGTTTGTCAGCTGCAATATTAAGAGCTTGGATAAGTTACAAAATTTGTCATCTCAGATTTTGTTTTTATGATCAGCCTTCAGCCCATAAGGGATATAAGATGTCTCCATGGCAACTCACATGTGCCCAGCTCCTTCAGATCATTAAGTGCTGTTCATCTGTACATACTAAATATCTCTGAGATATTCTTCGCCAGTTTGTTGCTAGCTAACCACAGATTCAAGGGTACAGGTGGTCTGAGGATGCCAAACAGATATCAGTCAATTCTGCCCGTTCGCTCTCTCTTGCATGAGCATCTAGTTTCCCACAAGATTGTAAATTTCAAAATGGTTTTGTACAGATGTAGAAGTAAGACCTAGAGCGTTAGTGAGCTGTCGCCCAGCTTAGTTTACTATAACGTACCTGACTATGATGTCAGCATCTGATTCAAGGTGTAGCGGTTGAAACCAAAGTAACCACTTTGTTCCGTGATCCCCTTTCCTCAGGTTTATTTTGTGAGCTCCATGCTTGCACCAGTGCTATGTTTGTTCACCCTGTGTGTTACAAGACATTCTCACATACACAGTCTTCCTGGGATCCCCTTCGCCCACACAACCTCGGGACAGAGACACTGCAAGAAACAAACAGAAAGGTCTGTTGAGCTCGTTATCAATCACAATTCCTGACAGTCATGGTAAGGGAGATAACTCTCCCCTTCATTGAAATGTTTTTTGTTTCGCTTTACGTAGTGATTAATGGGTGGTCTGCTCCGTACGGTAGAGAGTTAGGCTCAGAATGGACAAGGAGAAACTGGTTACATACTCCACATATTGGGGTCGTCTTGTTGACTGTGTGAAGTGATGTGTCCGAGGTTGCGGGGATACGGGATCCCAGTAGACTGACATATTTGTTACTGTACATACATCCTGTTGTTGAGTTTGTGCTCGGCTTTGCTATAATTGTAATTTATTTACGACCTAGTGGTCCCGTAGTAACCTTGTGATAGCACCACATTTGTACAGATGTCAATAGCCGGATATATACATGTCTGTCTGTTCACCACTTGTCTCTCTACTGGAGTTATGTCATACACATAAACTAAATGTTATGTTTGTTTCGATTTGAGTTTAAAAAATTAGCATATTCAGATGGGACATATGCTTTGTCTTGTTTATCTTTCTGACTGGTATTTTTGGAATTCTTCTAAAATATGTTCGATTCTAACAAAGACATGGAAAGGTTGTCTGAAGCTTGGCCGGGTTTAATGTAGGTGGTATTATAGACAGTGTGTGAAATGGCTTCTAGAGGAGTTAGTGTGCGACATAATATCATACACATATATATACTAACCATGACTACGATGGCGCTTGTCTTAAA
Organism: Haliotis asinina; assembly: GCF_037392515.1. Lineage (NCBI taxonomy): Eukaryota > Metazoa > Mollusca > Gastropoda > Lepetellida > Haliotidae > Haliotis > Haliotis asinina. Next base: position 103,948,211 of record NC_090280.1, on the reverse strand, counting down.
ATCAAATAACATTCAAAAGTTTTGCAAAATCCTACTTACAAAATGAAGGTGAAAAGTTGGGAGATGTGTCATCAACAGAAACCGATCAAGTTATATTTTATGTTTCACATTGCTTTATTTATTGTGTGTTTAATCTCAAGTCAGTTGAGTTTAAATCAAAATCATTTCCGTCAACACATTCCCTCCTGATATTTCGCAAGTAGTTATACTTGATGAAGCAAACGTGTCCGATTTCCTCACCTTTCGTACTTTCTTGCACTGGAAATGAAACAAGCAATGATCTGCAAGTCTCTGCTTCCCTCCATGGCCCTCTTACTGTCTTCCCAGACAGAAGGAGGCTAGATGTGGGGGTTTACTCTCTCTGCAGGGAACACTGGCCTCAACACACTCGCACAGAATGAAGTCGCACAATGCAAGAAAATTTTGCCAGGAAGAAGTTTTGTTTGGGGAAATTGTATCAGACTTGAATTTGCAAAATCAGAGTGTATGTTAGGTTAAAGATAAAATGTGTGGCAGTCACTTGAACAGATTACTTTGTAGGTTGAAGATGTTGATTTCTCAAGCCTTACATTCACATCCATTTTGCAGGTTTAATTCAAGAATGTTTGCGTTTCATCAGTCCTGACAACACCACCATTCATTTCCATTCAGAGTTAATTTTTGGTTTTGTAGAGGTATAGCTGGAGTGTTGAAGAAACTTGCTATGTGCATTTACTGTCCAAAGCATTGGACAGATGCTTCATGTTGACGTGTTAATGCTCAGCTAATATCTAAGTCACTTTCTTGCATGACCAAATTGCAGTAGCAGGCGACAGACAACAGGGCCACATTCCATGGAGGGAGCCCTGTTGTTGATAACGCAGACGTGGAACTAATAAATCACAGGGTCACTCCATGGAACAAGGATTTGATCTGTGCTGTGTTTTTGCTATGCAGACTGCTAGCTGATGTCGTATACAATTACGTTATATTTTCATATGTGATTTGTGTGATACTTTTATAATTACTGTTTGTGAATCTACTCCAGACCATCTCTTTACATCATTTTAGAATTTAGTTGTCTCCCTTCAATCACTGCCAGACTCCAGTGACATGTATGTAACAACTTTAACGCTGTGTTAATTTACTAAATTTTATGTAATCTGTCAAAGTGTGGAGGTATGGGGATGGGTACATGATTAAAATATAGACAATATGTAAAAGGAAATTGTTATTAATATTTTGGTAATACCGAGTGAATAATTGTTCTTGGTCTGCAATGATGGCGCACATAGTTGTTCCTTCTGAATCTACAATTGCACATTATTCAAAGATCTGCATTCAGACCCTACACTAAACACTGGTACAGTTTTATCTGTCAACGTTACCAAGTTTTGCCATGTATGTTTTAGTGAGTGATATTTAATATATCTTTAGGAATTTCTGAGGGAAAGTGATTTTGTTTCTTTTTATTTTAAATGGATCAGTTTCTCTCTGCACTGTGTATTCCATAGTGTCACCAATGCTTCGGAACATCAGATATTTAATGTATGTCATGATATTGTCGCCTACCTGCTGACTAGTAATATGGTGAATTAAAACCTCAAACACCAAGGCCAGTCTTGTCGTTTTTCTGTCCAATCTTGTAAGGATTTCCCTCTGTTGGATCAGAAGTGGAAGTGGCTGGGTTCAAATCCACAATCCCATGAGGATGGTAGTTTAAGGTTTATCTGCACCATACTTACGTCCAAGTGCTTCACCAAATCTATTACGTCAACGAATTTGGTGAGAGGTTTGGGGTAGCCTGATGGTTGAAGCTTCCACTTGTCACACTGAATACTGTCATGGGTGCAATGTGTGAAGTCTGTTTTTAGTGTCCCATTGTGATATTGCATGAACATAGCTAAAAGGGCTTAAAACCAAACTCAGATACTGACTCTCTTGCTCCAGCTTCAAGTTCACATACCTGAATATATCAGGAATGCTCTTCAGATGAGTGTTAAATCATACTTTTTCAATTAGTGGGTACTACTGTCCAGATTCCAGTTATGATAAAACAACTTCAGCTATTTTAAGCTTAGCTGTTCAGTGGGTAGAGTTGCTCCCTGAATTGCTCTAAGCTGTGGTTATGATGAGTTTGAATCCCAGTGTCTGCATATAGGCTCTCCAGATGGTTTGAAACAATACAGTACGTCTGATGTCCAACATTCAGGTAGTTTGAATCCCAGTGTCCGAATGTTGGCTCTCCAGATGGTTTGAAACAATACAGTACGTCTGATGTCCAACATTCAGGTAGTTTGAATCCCAGTGTCCGAATGTAGGCTCTCCAGATGGTTTGAAACAATACAGTACGTCTGATGTCCAACACTCAGGTAGTTTGAATCCCAGTGTCCGAATGTTGGCTCTCCAGATGGTTTGAAACAATACAGTACGTCTGATGCCCAACATTCAGGTAGTTTGAATCCCAGTTTCCGAATGTAGACTCTCCAGATGGTTTGAAACAATACAGTACGTCTGATGTCCAACACTCAGGTAGTTTGAATCCCAGTGTCCGAATGTTGGCTCTCCAGATGGTTTGAAACAATACAGTACGTCTGATGCCCAACATTCAGGTAGTTTGAATCCCAGTTTCCGAATGTAGACTCTCCAGATGGTTTGAAACAATACAGTACGTCTGATGTCCAACATTCAGGTAGTTTGAATCCCAGTGTCCGAATGTAGGCTCTCCAGATGGGGTTTGAAACAATACAGTACGTCTGATGCCCAAGATTAAGGCCATGTTGTATAACACTGCATCTCTAATGTAAAGAAATTATTTGCGTTTTCACATCTGAGAGTAGAGGGTGCAACCAGTCAACCCTCAGAACCAGTATAAAGTCATGGAGTTTGGCTGGACCAGCAGCTGATAATGAATCATCACTAACACAGCCAACAACCAAACTCAAAGTTTGGCTAAATAAAACCATTACCCGAAACACCTCAATCTGCTCCTTGTAGCACCTCGCACCTCCCATGACAAGTGGATTTCATAAAAATTTACTATCCCAAAGCGACGTTCTGGTGATATCGACGTTTGCATTGCTAGCGCTGTATCGGGGATGAGCGTGCGCGATTGGCGTGCAAAGACAGTTTCTTCGGTAGGGCGGATGTCCAGTTCCTGTCGTGAGACGTTTTATTGGCAATTTAAATGCAGAAGTTAAGTTATGTAAATAAACATCGATATCATTTACCCAAGATCGCTACTACCACTTCAGATGCAAAATCAGTTGCTTGTTTACTCATCGTCGAAAACACTTACAAAATACCCGGATGTTGCAAGCGGGTACAAATTCGCCGATACGATGTCATCAACGCTATTTTTGTAGGAAACACGTTATTTTTGTGTGAAATAGATGAATATATCTATATCAATCAAGGGTAGCAAAAGCAAAACTTTAAATGATACATATAAAATAAAAATTACGTTTTTGTCTTACATCGTCGAAAACCCCTAACACCGGAATACTTGGAAATATCAAAGTCTTGCAAAGTTTGGGGCTCAGTCTCAACCAGAATTGACTGACTGTCAAGGAAATGGTAGTCGATGACGACAAAGTTCGGTTTGAACATAGACTGGGCTTACCCCAGCCCAAGTACACTTAGTCTCAGTGTATCTCGTTACACTCCACCACTAAGTCTAACAAAACCTAGTAGAAGGTCGCGTCAGGTAAGCCTTGAGCGAGTAATGACCGCCCAGTCAGACAACGGCTACTGTGGGGGGGGGGGGGGGGGGGGGGGGAAGTGTGTGTCAAAATAGTCAGGTCACTGACACAGTCTAAGTAAACTTATCCTCAGTACTTTTCGTTACACTGCACTAGCAAAACCTTATGGGAGGTCGCGTCAGGTAACCTTTGAGATTGACCAATCAGAACACAGCTTACCAAATCGCGAAAGTGGACATTCGCACACACCTTTTGAACTTTTTATCTCGAAAAGGTTCATACCCGAACGATTCCGAATGCTATTTAGCGTAATAATTAGCTAATATTTCCACAGGATGACATCCTTGAATATTGCCAAGAACACCATTTTCAGCGACAGTATACTCGCCGTTGTCATGGTTGTAACGTGTGCCGTGTGCATCACCCGGAAGCGAGCGTACACTAAATAACATTCGGAATCGTTAGGGAATCGTTTTTGGGATAAAAAGTGCAAAAGGTATGAGCTAATCCCCCTAAACCGCGCCTACCTTCAATAAAAAGCAAATCGTATTATACTTTTCGGAAAAAAGAAACTACAGATGCTGTTATGCGGAGTGCATAAAACACGACAACATTGCTCAATTACAGTAAAATCATAACTTTACAAATTTACAAAACAGAACGTTTGGACAACCACAGGGGGTTATTGAGGCCACTTGGTTATAGTGAAATGTCAATATCTGGTGTGACCACCATGAACATCGATAACCGCTTGGCAGCGCTGGAAGCAAGGAATGAGGAATGTTTTGACTCTTGCTGAAGTGCTGCATGCAGTAGTGTCTTAGGTGGCGGATTGCGCTGATGCAAGCGTCGATCAAGAGTATCCCATACATGTTCAGTGGGTGATCGAGAAGGCCGATGTAACACCTAAATATTGTTTTGCTGGATGAAGTCCTGTAGAACACCTGCAACGTGAGGTCGGGTATTGTCATGATCCAAAGATCAGCCGTTGAGGAAGGATGCGACGTGACCCTGAACTGGTCTTCTGGGGAAAGGTCCCACAACCAATTGCGCACTGTCTGGTCGGATATTCGTGGCAGTCCAGGGATTTGGATTGTTGTGGATGATGCGGCCGCGGTGTTGGAACGAAGACGTCTCAACCGGATGTAGCGTTCATGGGTGGATGTGCTAACTCTAGGTCGACTTGGACTGGGTCTGTCATTAACAATCCCAGTATTGTTGTATCGGACCCATGGGTTTGAGATGGTCTGTTTGAACTCGATGAAGTGATGTGATACCAGTCCTTGTAAACGGCCTATGGAGTTGTCTCGTTGAGCCTCTGTCAGGCGTTTCATTCTCCATAGTGGACTAAAGCAATGCATTTGGAGTACCACTGATGTGGCTTTTTAAAGCTACAGTCATAGGTTTTTTCCAAGCTGGAACTTTCATGCACAGAAACATGGTCATAGGTTCGAATCCTAAACTAAACCTGACTGTGTCCATACAATTTACTTCTTTGAGAGGCAAGTTGGAGCAAAAGGAATGATAATAGTCTGTGGATGAACAGCTTCTTTACTAGCGGCGTTTCGGTGTAGGTTGAAACACGTAATTAAGTCGGTGATCAACAGTGACTGGGTAGTGTTAGTACAATACAAAACCAGTACAGTCACCATACACATGGACAGCAACGTCTGTGACCTGCGTCATTTCCAACTTTCCCGCTTGATCAAGCTGGCGCCTTGACAACTGGGTTACTGTCCATATAAACATGCTTAGTACTGTTTTTGTTTTGCATTACTGTCTGTGAAGGAAGGAATGCGAGGTTTGATCCATCTTGCGTGAGTGATAGGTCAGTTAATCATGTGTTTGTGAACCGAAGTGATCAACACCCATCCCTGCACGTGCATTCACCATTCACACGTGAAAGCATTCAGATACATATTTACTTATTCTAATTCATTAGTCTTCCAGACACTTTCTCATATGCCACAGCCACCCACACCCATAATGAGCTGAAGTATAAATTCAGTCCGAACACTAGAAGTCCCACGGTGAACCCATGGGTGTTCAAGGCTCGGAAAGCCCAAACTTGACGTGAACGGCGACCCAATGTTTAGGGTGGTCATACTCGGGGACTTAGTCACTGCTCACAAGGGGAGGCGGGATAACCTATTCATTAACGCTTAAGACCCGGGCTCGATGCCCCACGTGGGTACACGGTGAACCCATGGGTGTTCAAGGCTCGGAAAGCCCAAACTTGACGTGAACGGCGACCCAATGTTTAGGGTGGTCATACTCGGGGACTTAGTCACTGCTCACAAGGGGAGGCGGGATAACCTATTCATTAACGCTTAAGACCCGGGCTCGATGCCCCACGTGGGTACACGGTGAACCCATGGGTGTTCAAGGCTCGGAAAAGCCCAAACTTGACGTGAACGGCGACCCAATGTTTAGGGTGGTCATACTCGGGGACTTAGTCACTGCTCACAAGGGGAGGCGGGATAACCTATTCATTAACGCTTAAGACCCGGGCTCGATGCCCCACGTGGGTACACGGTGAACCCATGGGTGTTCAAGGCTCGGAAAAGCCCAAACTTGACGTGAACGGCGACCCAATGTTTAGGGTGGTCATACTCGGGGACTTAGTCACTGCTCACAAGGGGAGGCGGGATAACCTATTCATTAACGCTTAAGACCCGGGCTCGATGCCCCACGTGGGTACACGGTGAACCCATGGGTGTTCAAGGCTCGGAAAAGCCCAAACTTGACGTGAACGGCGACCCAATGTTTAGGGTGGTCATACTCGGGGACTTAGTCACTGCTCACAAGGGGAGGCGGGATAACCTATTCATTAACGCTTAAGACCCGGGCTCGATGCCCCACGTGGTTACACTGTGAGCCCATTTCTAGTGTCCCCCGTCATAATATTCCTCCGATATTGCTAAAACGACGTAAAACCACACTCACTCACTAACTCACTCTTTCCTCACAATGTCCATCGCTGGATTATCTTGTTCAGACCCGAGGTGCTGAGTGCCGCGTTAAACAACACACCTAAAAAGGACTGTCGTAATTTAGCTGACATTCAGAAAGCTGCGTTCAATAAACTCCCATTTTTCAAAAGTTTATATTATTAAGGAAAAATTCAAAAAGACGCTATGATTTCTAATGTTATGTGTTTCATCTTTTTTTCAGAGTGAAGAAAATATATAACTAGCCCCACTGCCAGCATACTGAACCAGAATTATTAAAATTCACGTAATCTGGTCTGAACAGTAGTTATTTATTACCGACCTGTATATCCCACAATTGTGATCCCCGACGAGGAAGGTATAGTCCACTATAGATACAAAGGTATCTCCGACGTGGTAATTCTCCTGTAAATTGTCGCCAATGGCAGTTTGATATGATAGATGGGTCATATTACTCCGCATTCCGCTGTCTACCCCCTCACATTAGACAACCAGTTCATTGATTGTATACATGGCGTCTCGATGTAGCGAGACTATACTTTACAGGCTCCATACACCCCATTAACGTATCGCTTTCCTATACAGCTTTAAGAAGAATGGCTGTAATAACGTAGCGAGGAGTCTGCAAACAGAGACGAACAACAAGTAGAAAACAAACGAGTGACCTGTGATTACTGAGGGTGCCCACGGCGACGATGTTTGCAATTTGGATACGATGACATGTGTCAGTCAAGTCAGCGAACCGGACCACCCGATCCCGTTAGTCGCAATTCTAACCCGGATCTTCACAGGTTCCCGGTTTCCTGGATGCATGTAGAGTGAATGAGTGAGTCAGTCAGTGGCATGAGATGAAACTGGTCTCACACGTGTACCGCTCAAGTGAAACCATGAGTGCGGTCATTGTGCTGAAAACCTGAAAGATAGTTGTGGCGAGACGGGATTCGAACCCAAGACCATAGACCCGTGGTGTGTCCAAGAAACAAAAGTCGGCACTGCTAATGGCGGTGGTTCAGAAGGCTCAAAACCAAAACAAAGCCTACAGAGACTTTGGTCGTAGAACATAACCACTATGATTAAAACACCCATGAAAATCCAGGGCCCCCTTTCACAAAACTCCCGTAAGTCTAAGCTCTCGTAACGTTTCTCGTAGCATTGCTACTTTCTATGTTACAGTATTGGAGGTACGAATGCCACAAGAAAAGTTACGAGATCTTAGGCTTACGGGAGCTTTGTGAAACGGGACTCGGGTCAGAATTGTTCTTCAACAGTCCATACCTGTCGTAAGAGGCGACTAACAGGATCGGGTGGGTCAGACTCGCGGACATGGTTGAAGTGCCATTCTGTCCCTGCCTAGATCGATGCTCATGATGTTAATTAATCACTGGATCGTTTGGTCCAGACACAGTTATTTACAGACCGCCATCGTATAGCTGGATATTGACTAGGTGCGACGTTAAGCAGCCTACCACCAAATTATTAAACGCACATGTATATTGATGCCAGACCAAGAATCGTGATAGTGTGGATGGAGGATTGTATCCCACAATCAGCGGACCCTGCTGAGTATAACTGGTATAACGAAAGAAACTGGAGAATACTACGCTTTTAGACTTTGCCATTGCGCAGGTTGTCTACCGACATATTTATACATCTGTAGCCACGGATTGTATTTACTGCTTGAATATTAAAACAACATGTGTATAAAACTAAAGTCACTCACTCACAAAGTTCACCATGGTCAGATTTGACAGATCAGTTCTGCGCAGAACACAATTGTTAGAAAGGCATTCCTTCTGAAAATCACTTATACGTTTTCAAAATATCGTTTCTGCTAAATATCTTTGATTAAATTTCAGGAATTAGATCACAATTCATCTGTAATGAGATTTTCAGATTGAACTTTTAAGCTTCGTCATAAGAAGCTCATGACTAGGCCGGGCCCGCCCGGACATGACCCCGGTGGAGAGCCCCAGTTGACTTTGTGTAGATCTAATACCTGTGTGTTGTGGTCCAATTCAAACACGCTCTACACATGACATGACACGGCCCACCTGAGCCAGCAATGCCAGTAGCCAGTCTGGACCTACCCTGGGTATTAGCGCAGAGAACGCTGCTTATAGATTATTGATCAAAATCAAAAGTCCGCAGCAGTGTTATTGGTGGGACGCTGTAAATCTTGTTGGAGAGAAAACCTGTGGCGACGTTGATTCACCTGCGGCAGGAACGACGTACACCAACCGCGACACTGTTTGGTGTACTCAAGTGTAGGGTTGGAGGTGAAGAACAAGTGGAAGTTTTTCATGTTTACTTGTTTACAGTGGGACTATTGTACAAGCATGGCCGATCAGTCCTTTATCATTGTCAAGTACGGAGGTGAGTACCCTTACACGTCCGTCAGTTTTAGAGGACTGAATGTCACCGCTGTGTCCATGTTAACTGGAATATGATACTATGATGAAAAACCGATTTGCAATTTCTTTTACCACAAACTGAGATGTGGTTGGTGTAGCATCAGCAGCAGCCACAGCGTAAACGCCGTCGATGCACGTGCACCGTTGTTTACAGGACTGTACAAGGCAAACGTAGAACCAGAAATGTCTTCGGGACGTGTAAGAAGGGATCTTTACCAGTGGACTAGTGTTCCAAAATGCGGCTAGGGTCTTCTTCAACCCTTCTTTAATGATTTATCTACATCTTGCACACCCGAGACGGGACGTGTAAGAAGGAATCTTTTCCAGTGGACTAGTGTTCCAAAATGCGGCAAGGGTCTTCTTCAACCCATCTTTAATGATTTATCTACATCTTGCACACCCGAGAAGCACAGAACCATCACTTGATTTCGCCTCGAAATAAGACCGTAAAAATACTCTGACACACGCACCGAAACACACCTTTCCTTCACCAAATTTCTGAGATGTGAACTGCGTATAGCAATTGTTGTGTTTTTATATTATTATTGACTGTCGTGATTTTTGGTGTATCTAACGAAAATGTTTAATGAATTAATCAATATATCTGTCGTTTATGGTCAATTAACATCTAGTGTCTTTCTAGGTATTTTTCGTTGCCATGACAACCATGTGCTCAAACGGTCATTAAACAGTTTCGTTCTGAATGAGCTCATAATGAACCACTGACTAGACTTTCTGACACACTGATCTTCATTACACCCATTCGACACGAGTATGCATGACCTAGCACAGAATAATCCCTTTGTTCAAACACCTACCCAACCGTGAACGAGGTTTTCCGATCGAACGCGCCCGCACCCGTAATATGTTACCAAACAATCGATTGTTTTATGATATGATCGAACATGGCTAGATCACCGGGTGGGAGTGGATTATATTGATTTTAGACAAAACACACGAGACCCTGGCCGTTATGTATCGATACAGCCGCGACTACCGGATACTGGTGTTTGATGAAACAAGGTCTGTCAGTTATAGCGTCTTAGAGGCTTAGACTGAGCTGTGTCGTGACGAGCCTGCTGATTGTAATGGTAGTCACGGCGTCCTAAAACAAACACACTCCATATAATATACCATTTGTGTCGTTTGTTTGTTCATTGTAAACATGGACAATGTATACAAACAGCAACAGTTTATGTATGTTTCAAACATTACATGAGCTGTTGTTTTTTTAAAAAATCGTCACGATCTAAATGTAGCATGAAGAAGTCAAGAGACACAATGAGAAATACTTTCATGTTGACAAAAACCATGACACTGTGTGGATCGCGTTTGTAGACCTGTACAAGACAATACTATATATGGCCAATACACCGCGCCTTTATACACAGTGTAATCATCATTATTATGTGTTTCTACGTCCCGGTGAAATTCTGTGTTGAAAAAGGGGATGTACTGAGTGCCTGAGGTCGACATCCTGAATTCGAATCCTACATTTATTTGTTTTTTTCAGCAACATATCCACGTCGGTGGCTCAATGTCCACCTTGTCCCTCGAAACCGGTAATTTATTTCGACCAAAGCAGTTATTTTCTCATGTTTCTGTGGTTTCATCCAAAGTGCAGCCATAGAGCAATGATAGGGCACATGTATTGCCCTCTCGGGGAATCGAACCCGGACCGTGTTCGTGACGCAGTTTCGTGTTTCCACGTGGCTAATGCCTTCATCGTCAGATAGGGCGCACCTGCTCTGAGAAGAAAGAAGCTGATCCGACACAGGGGTGGCCACGGAGGCTCGTCCAACGTCTCACCAGTTCTAGTAGGCTGAAGTTTCACTGCTATTATGAATATTTTAAATGGGTTTCAAAGACGTGTCGGTAGCATGTCTTCCCAGACATTTCCGTGGTGGGTGAGAGGGAGGAAGTCGTCCTGATAACTGCATCCATTATTTCCGTCTGGGTTCGACTTATCTGATTGCCTGTCGATCACAGGGTTCTTTTAATCCTGGAGATAAAAGAATAGTTCAATGTAAAAGTAATGTGCTCTTATTGAACGTTCACACGTACAGGAACCGTCCACTAGCTTTCTGTGTTCAATTATTCAGTATTTCACTGATTGCTTGAATTGAATTTTTTACTCTTAATAAACGTGCAGGATTTTGTTGGGAAACTCCTGACTTGCATGCACACCACGATCCAAGAACAATTTTTTTTCTGGAGAGTATGTAGCGGTATTTATATATACTGACGCCATCTTCTCCACTCCTACAGATCGCTATAGATGAAGCTAGACAAAGAAGTTTCCAGGGTTTGGGCGTTGGTGTCTGCGCGCGTGAATGCATGTGTGTGCGTATGCGGGCGTATGCGTGTGCTCTTCCAATTGACACTGGTGTCGCTGTCAGCACCACTAGCCCCTACTATGTACACAAGTGTGGGAGTGTAATTCAGTCCAACCTTATATTAATCTACAAAATGTCAGCCTAAATGTATTTCTATACCTCCACCCATCCTTATTTTATCTTATTTAGGTATGTTTTCAGGTCTAGCAAATGTGTATCAACAAAAGCATATGCTTGATATATATTTTGCACAGTCTGATAAGTAAATATGAAACTGAGTACTCCTTAACTATACAAATACTCAGTGTTTGTCTGTGATAACACAATGGACCGGCTGTCCTAGAGTCTGATCAACATGATCATTATACGCCACACTAGATGTCAGTACTACATTCACCTGTACATTAAACCAGGTACATAACAATGTATAATTGCACAAGGAACGCGTGTGTTTTCTGTTATTGTGGATTATCGTTTAATCTGGAGATAATCCCGACAGCAGCAGGTGCGTGTTTACGTATGCAAGGATCAGATGATAAGTGTTAATTCCACGATGGTAAACAAAAATATGTTGATCTCATAAGTCATTTATTGTTTATCCTCCTTGTTGAAGACGAGGAATAGGCTTTGCACACAAAGCACGTCCACCCGCTAACCTTGATTTAGTGACATGAGAGCGTCGAGAAGGACAAACACGCCAGGATATATACCCAGTAACTTTGGGTAAAGGTGAGCTACAGGACCTGATGACCGTGCTTTCACTCGTCATCCTCATGTCAGTGTTTTATACCTTTACACGGTCTGCAACACAGCTTTTGTCACCCGTCGTCAATGTCGTCAATCTACAATCCTGAACGAGAATACACAACCTCTCAAACCTAATTCAAGGTTTGTAAACAGGTGTTCAATGCAAAGAAACACTCTCACTCATGTCGAAAAGATCTCGATTAGATGTATCGGAGAAAGTTGAGGTAAAATATCTGTAACAGTTTAGTGTTATTGAACCATACTGCAGCAGTACTATAACTAGTGGTTATAATAGCATCAACAATATGATAATAATGAAATAATAACAATAATCTAGTTATTACAGTGTATGAAACTCCTGAAAAAATACCCAGGACGCCCACCGGGCTTATAACTGGAAAATGTTGTTGGCCCCGCGAACATGTAACCAGCACTGTATTAAAAACAGGAAACTGAGGTAAGGTGTTAAAATACTCTTATCAAAGAATTACTTACAGTGAGGTAACCTTAAACATATACAAAAGCAGATTTTACCAAGCACAACTGTGTGGTCCCTGTTGATCCATTTAGTGTCACTGCCATGTGAATGATACAAACAGGCGAAGTCAGACTGGTCAGTATCTTTGGCAAGAATGATCTCTACATGTTCTTCATGCAATTAGCTCAGGGGATTTGTAACTCTCCTTCTGAAAAGTAAATATGTGCAGCAGCAAATTTAACAAAATCAACTTGGTCACTGAAAGCGTTCTTCAGATCAATCACGTTTAGTGTTGGATGAAAGGGTAGACTGATCTGTAGAAGTTACGGTTTGATTGATCATGAACTATACATACAGACATCGTCTAGCTACCTGTAAACTATTTTCTAATTATCACCCGTAGACAGTGACATGGTAAAACATATACCCATGGAAAACGGATTGGTCCACAAGGCTGGCTATACACAAAAATTGTAAGCCCGCCATGTAACTAGCAAGCAGCGGGGCGCCATGAAGACGCTATTTCATTCACTGGTTATTATATTCCAGCTGAGCGCACTGCCTTATTAACCTGGTCAACTGAACCATGTGCACTTTTCATTTTTATTCCTCAAGGAATATTCAACCAAACTGACTTTCACAATTTCAACCCTCCGGGTACCCATTTATTACTGGATGTTCAGAGGTGTATTTCCTCATGTTTGCAGTGCTGTGAACACCGGCATGCACGTTTACACGTTGTCTTCCTGAGACGCCTGAAGAACTAGGATATCCCAGCATGCAATATCGGTTTGAATTCCGTAACTACATGCAATCAGATCGATGTTGAGTTGATACTGTTCAACACGTTACCAGCTCGTTTAGTGGCATTGTCACGCACTGTGAGTTAGTGTCAGCCATACATCTAACAAATGTACCCTGATGTAGCCTTATTCCTAGCCATCATTGCGTGTCACAGACCCCATGAAGTGGCTTCATTAACTAGCCATCTAACTGTTCAGATTGATATTCCACCAGCCTTACAAACCCAATCTGCCAATCTGACATGCCACCGCGCGACATCTCTCGATCAAAGCCTCGTTCTGACAACAGCTATGGAGGCGTCCTAACACCCGGTGCTCTCCTGTCAATGACGACTAGAAGTGCTATTGTTACTGGGGGTAGTTTAGTATGGAGTAAGGGCGTATCTTACACCAGGGTTCGGGGTGAGCTGATAACCGTCGCCATTTGATTCGACGCGGAGTTCAGTCAGATCAGTAAAAGAGTTATGTTGTAACCGACCTCAAACATGTAATAGTTTGGGTGAAATTCCGGAGCACAGTTACGGACAAACCCAGTGACACTATCAGAGTTTCCGGGCGGGCTCAAGGGACGTAACTCTTTACAACTCTCAGACAACTGGGCCATCCGACCCCGGATCAGACCAAGGGAATCAATAATGATATGAAAGAGTCGACAATCAAAGAACCATGAACCAGATGGGACATATCATACATATTGATATATATGTTTTGTCTCAATATTCCTTGTTCTAGAAGAACGGTGTGGACTCAGGGTTGTTATTGAGTCAGTCCAAGTTGGAGCATAATTATTAATAATAATTACAACCAACTGCGTCACCCTCACGCCCCCAGCACCTCTCCACCAACTCCGTTACCCTCACGCTCCCATCACCTCTCCACCAACTCCGTCACCCTCATGCCCCTATCACCTCTCCACCAACTCCATTACCCTCACGCTCCCATCACCTCTCCACCAACCCCGTCACCCTCACGCCCCCAGCACCTCTCCACCAACTCCGTCACCCTCACGCCCCTATCACCTCTCCACCAACTCCGTCACCCTCACGCCCCCAGCACCTCTCCACCACCTCCGTTACCCTCACGCCCCCATCACCTCTCCTCCAAGTCCGTCACCCTCACGCCCCTATCACCTCTCCACCAACTCCGTCACCCTCACGCCCCCAGCACCTCTCCACCACCTCCGTTACCCTCACGCTCCCATCACCTCTCCACCAACTCCATCACCCTCACGCCCCTATCACCTCTCCACCAACTCCGTCACCCTCACGCTCCCATCACCTCTCCACCACCTCCGTTACCCTCACGCCCCCAGCACCTCTCCACCAACTCCATCACCCTCACGCTCCCATCACCTCTCCACCACCTCCGTTACCCTCACGCTCCCATCACCTCTCCACCACCTCCGTTACCCTCACGCTCCCATCACCTCTCCACCACCTCCGTTACCCTCACGCTCCCATCACCTCTCCACCACCTCCGTTACCCTCACGCTCCCATCACCTCTCCACCACCTCCGTTACCCTCACGCTCCCATCACCTCTCCACCACCTCCGTTACCCTCACGCTCCCATCACCTCTCCACCACCTCCGTTACCCTCACGCTCCCATCACCTCTCCACCACCTCCGTTACCCTCACGCTCCCATCACCTCTCCACCACCTGCGTTACCCTCACGCTCCCATCACCTCTCCACCACCTCCGTTACCCTCACGCTCCCATCACCTCTCCACCACCTCCGTTACCCTCACGTTCCCATCACCTCTCCACCACCTCCGTTACCCTCACGCTCCCATCACCTCTCCACCACCTCCGTTACCCTCACGCTCCCATCACCTCTCCACCACCTCCGTTACCCTCACGCCCCCAGCACCAGCACAACCTACACTAAACTCTGTCTAGAGCTACTTCGTGACGTCCATCCGTCTTCTCCCTGTGGTTAAAGCGTCGGCTCGTCATGTGGAAGACACAGGTTCGATTCTCTCTATCTGTATAAACTGAAACTTGTAAAGTGCTGATATCCAGGGAAAATGCTGCTCAAAAGCGCTGATGTGTTTGAGGAGAAACAAAAGAATTCCACTAATAAAGAGCTAAGTTGAAAAAGTGTGTCTTGAGTTTTGATTTGAACCCAGTGAGAGTAGTCTGGGATTTGATCTGGAGTAGAGGTTTGTTCCACAAGCATTGTCTAGCACATTCAAAGGCTCTTTCTCCAAAGGTTTTTGTGCATGATTTTGGTACTTGCACTTTAACTTTCATCTGGTAAAGGTGACACTGAGTCTGTTCTCAAGAAGTCTGAACAGGACATCAGAGTCTATGGTGTTGGGGGCAGCTGAAAGATCCAGAAAAAATAGATTTAATCAAGGCTGTTTCAGTGCTGTGGTCAGCTGGGTAGATTGAAAGGGTTCATAGCAGTTGTGGGTGTCATATGCTCCCTGAGACGTACGGCAACAACTTTCTCCGTCAGTTTGAAAATATAAGGCATGTTTAACACAGGACGATAGTGTTTCAGGATTCCACGGTCCAGATTAGGTTTCTTTAAAACAGGCGTGGCCAGTACTTCTTACATCGTACGTGGTACGCACGACTGTGGGAAGAAGCTTCTAACCACAGAGGTAAGGAAAGGTAGAGATCCATCCATGGATTTCTTCAGAAGCCAAGTTGGCATCGGATCCAGGGTATTGGACGTATCGGAAGTACTTGAAATAGGCTTTCGCAGTTCAGTTACAGAAGTTTCCTGAAAGTATGAAAGGATGGTTGGACATGCAGGCACGCGTGGTTCCTGTTGTTCTGTGACTTGGTTCAGGGATTTTCAGATGTTAAGACCTCTGAGAATCTGGAAGTTTGGTTCTCTTCTGTTTGTACAGGAGTGTGTTTGAAGCCTGGGTACACTGCGTAAACCTGGAACATTACAAAAACCGCCATAAACTGTACTCACCCGCTCTCTCTCTCTGGTGCACCAGTCCCTTGATCTGATATACCGGTACCCGCCTGCATTTCAGATGACCAGCAGGCGCTGTTCAACCCCTGGTGCACGACCCACACGCTCATTGAGTGGATCAGAAAGAAGTGTAACTGCTCGCACGACAGTAAGTAGTCTTCATATTGATTCATGACACTTATCATATTTTCAGAATCTGATTTAAAGAAAGTGTTAGAAAGAATGACTTAAAAGTTGAAAGTTGAATGACCCTTGTGTTACATTATCCCGTGCATAGGGTAGTGTGGGATGTAGGGTGTAGCCTGGCTTGCTGGCTGGCTGGTTGTTTAATGCCGCATGCTGTATAGTCCCAACTATATGCCAGTACATAATCGAGTCTGGACGGGTCAGTGATCAACTTCATGATCATCGATCTACGGGTATGCTGTTGATCACTGGATTGTCTGGTAAAGGCTACATTATTTCACAGACCGCCACCACATAGCTGGAATATTGCTGAGTGCGACGTAAAGCTATATTCACTCTCTCACTCGATCTACGCGATTGGACTTCGACGACATGTGTCAACGAAGTCAGCATGCCTGACCACCCGATCCCGTCAGTTGCTTCTTATGACAAGTACAAGTTACTGAAGACCAATTCTATCAGGGTTCTTGGCGGGTGTGGAGGGGTGCAGCTTATAATCTCGTTTTGTATCCCTATAGGAATGAAAGCATAACACTCACGTGTTTGAACCGCCAGTGATCGGAAGCACCTGCATCTGTTTCAGTTACCATCGATCTCATCGACCAAGACGGACAGGTGAAGAATCTTGCAGGGAGTAACGAAGAATATGCAAACGAGCTTGTAAATGGAAGAGAGACGTACATCTTAATACGGGTGGAAAGTACGTATGCCTATACACCGATGTTCACAGAGGTGGAGCGTGTACCTGTACGTGCATCCTTATACGTATACACATACATTTTAGTACGGGTGGAAAGTACGTATACTTGCACGTACGTTTTAATATAGGTAGAATACACTTGCACATATACATTTCCATTTCAATACGAGTGAATGGTAAGTATAAATACACACTCACTCACACACACACTCACACACACACACACTCACACACACACACAAACACACACACACATCTTTATACAGGTGGAAAGTACGTATACTTGCACGTACGTTTTAATATAGGTAGAATACACTTGCACATATACATTTCCATTTCAATACGAGTGAAGGGTAAGTATAAATACACACTCACACACACGAACACACACACATCTTCATACGGGTGGAAAGTACGTATACTTGCACGTACGTTTTAATATAGGTAGAATACACTTGCACATATACATTTCCATTTCAATACGAGTGAAGGGTAAGTATAAATACACACTCACACACACACACACACACACACACACATACATCTTCATACGGGTTGAAAGTACGTATACTTGCACGTACGTTTTAATATAGGTAGAATGCACTTGCACATATACATTTCCATTTCAATACGAGTGAAGGGTAAGTATAAATACACACTCACTCACACACACACACACACACATCTTCATACGGGTTGAAAGTACGTATACTTGCACGTACGTTTAATATAGGTAGAATACACTTGCACATATACATTTCCATTTCAATACGAGTGAAGGGTAGGTATAAATACACACTCACTCACACACACACTCACACACACACTCACACACACACACACATCTTTATACGGGTTCAAAGTACGTATATCTATACATACATTTTAATACGGATGTAATACGGGTTGAAAGTACTCGTACCCACACTTGCAGTATATTACGTCTGGGGCGTCCCTCCTTTAACAGTTAAGAAATAGGTAAACCCAGTACGGAAAGAATTTACGTGTGCCGAGACATACATCGTAATATTTCGGACACCACGTCCTAAAAACATGCATTTAATGTTTAACGAAAAAGGTACACCTAATTATGCCAGCTCTGTCTACCATAATTACCCACCCAATGTCCCGGGATAATGTACGACCTTTAAATTCCCTCTATTCACGCCGTTGATCCTGTACGTAAATAACCCGTAAATAATTTGTGTGCACGTCAAGTCCGAGGTAGCTAAAACCTGCACTTCTGACTACGATTTATGTCTTACATACATGTGTTGATTTTGGTTCTGAAAGCACACAGGTAGGCATACAATGGAAATAGAGAAAGGTGTCACATGTATCATGTACCAATATTGCTGTGGTGGTGTCACACACAGATCAGGTTCACTCCCCGGGTGGCCGTCATTGTTCCTGACACGGGCATGTTGCCATACATAGTGTTTCTATATACCCCGGGTGGCAGCCTTCCTAGCCGTGGGATTAAAAGGTCAACTTATTTCAGGTTTTCATTTCTATGTTTAGCTTACATGTTCTGACTGGGTTGGTTAGAGGCAGTAACCGAGCGTCCCCACCTCCCTTCCCCCAGCCCGAGCACTGCATCATCCTAACACCAGTCTTAAAGTAGTGTTAGTCACACTGTTTCTCAACACATAGGTCCAAATTGTGGGAAAAGGTACAGAATTGTAAGGTATTTAGGCCACGTGTTGTTCTAGATCTGCCAGCCTTTCGATATCACTTGCTGCTTTCCTCTAATATCTGCAACGTTCGTCGTCCTTTTCTTTTGCATGACAGTATCTCCGTCATATGGGAATTACGCGTTGTGATACACTGTGGCCAAATTGTGTGCACATGTTACGGATCATGCATAGTTCAATATCATGGCCGGTATGACTAGCATTCAAGATATGAAAGAACCCCAAAACAATGGCAGTGCCAACATTGTGTGGAGATAGAATTTGTATTTTACGGAGAAAGTGTAATCCTAAATATAACATGTGTTATGAAAAAATGTACGAATGCTGCACAATTCAATATTATATCTTACATGATCGACATTTAAAATTTAAAAAAAAATGAAATATCCCAGAACCTTCAGGTAAACAACAGGGTATTGGTTCAATATTTCACCGTGTGTGAAATCTTTAAACTAACCAGAGTGCAGTACATATGGGCGGTGTATCTGTATGAACTAATGTATCACACATGACTGCCTGCATGCCCCTCAGCCGAACACACTGACATGAACGAAAGACATTTTACATGAGCACACTCATAGACAGGTAACCTTCAGTGTACCGTGTATACACAAATATTGACCGAACTACATGTTTGCTTACTATATTTATATGTCTATTGGATGAACACGTTGTGTCGGGTAGGTTTGAAGCCCCATGTGATAGACGTCCGTGAGCTGTGCCCTGGCTTCGCTCCCACGCGAGGGGCACGTGTCGTGCTCCCAGTCACACCTACCCTGACTCAGGCTTTATAATACAGACTTTATCTACCACGAGGAAGTGACGTCATAATTTCTGTTGTTTACCGTGTTTCCTTTGACTTCCATGTGATTGCACTGAAGCCAGCAAGTCAACAACCATGCACCGGTGATATTTTGTGCCGTTGTTATCGAGGTGCCCATGTTTCGGCTTTGGGAAACTGTAAATGTTGTTTTGGAGTAGGTCAGTGCGTCAGTGCGCCAGTCCAAGGTACATGTATACCACAACGCCGCTGTGTATCTGACGAAGTGTAGAGTGGCCGAAAAAAACGGGTTCATCGGGTACTCATGTTCTGTAACTGAAATACCACGGAATATGAGTTAAAACCAGTGTCCCGCACTAACTAATCGTTTGGTGTATAGATGTGCATGAAACTATCATACAACACTATTCATTACGTTCACTGTGTGAAGTGGTTTTGTTTATGTTCCAGAAGCGGGTGAGAATGGCCAGAACCGATACGTGTCACTGTTGAACAACCTGGAACACGTCAACCCAGACCTGATGGGTGAGTGAGTGATTGAGTTTCCAGTGAGTGAGTGAGGGAGTGAATGGCCGGCGTGGTAAACGCGGTCGCATAATATTTTTATCACCCACAGACCTAAAGCTATATAGCTCATATTCCAAACCTTAAGTCTAATTTTGTTTCAGTGAAACTTAACAACCTTTCACGACCAGCCACAAGAAATCGAAAAGACCGCTACAAAAAGACAAACAAATCTGGAAAAAGCGGATCAAAACCAGATTCGCCCAACAAGCGGCCAACTAGCAGCGAAAGGCGGTCCAAACTTGGCAAATAGACTGCAAGCCATTCGGAACCTTCCGGCTGAAGTATTTTTGTGTTTTGATGAACAATCGGAGCTGTCAGGAACAGGTGCTCGATAAACTGTGTATAGTGGGGATTATACCTACACCTGGAGGGCAGAACCTTGCGAAACCAAACTGTCTGTAACCGATTACAGCCACCCGTCTATTACTGCAGGAACACAGACATCAAGCAATACCCAGTGCGTGGAACTGCCACGTGACCTGTTTACGTCACAGTGGAAATCCCTTTGAACACACAACACGTGGTGTGAGTAGGTGAAAGACTACACAGATAAGTGGCGTGAGCAGCGTTTCAAATGAACACTCGATGACTGCCTTTAAAAGTGGAACATTCTGTAGGAGACTCGAACTGGACATACTCATCCGAAAGGAACGAGTCGTTGTGAATGCATTTAACGTCAAAGATATATTCATATTGTTTCAAGACTGTGGGAGGTGTACTATGTGGATGTAAACTTTAGGACAACCAAGGGAGTGCTCTAAATCATGCATGAACGGTTCGTGTGTGTCTGTATTCAGATATGTTTGAAAGGTTTCCTGCGCCCATCAGTACAGATCAGGAGGGTTAACATATGCGACCAGTAACCCCCATGCCGTTATCTAGGGACATTAGTGTTTGGGGCTTCTCTGGACTGTCGCCTCTGGAAACGTTCCGGCCGTATCATGACAGAGGACATCGTCCCGCTGGTTTCAAATTGTACATGGACATACCACGCATGGAGCCAATTCTAAATATTTCTTGACTATTGAATGTTAGTAGTATCGGTGCGAAACACGCTTCCGGGTTTGAAATCGGCCCCCCGTAATAATGTTGGTGGTTGCATGGAGGCGACTACATGTACACAGACCAGGGATAATCGTGGTTGGATTCAGGTTCAAGGTCATACCTCGGCGCTTTGCTCATGATATAAATCGCTGGTAAGGACAAGCAACGTTTGTCTGGTCCAGCCTTGATCATTTACATCCCGTCGTCATGGTGGCACTGTTCGACACGTAGAGTACAGCGTGCACTCACTTATAGCATGGTGTCTGTGCTTGAACCATGCTTGTGTTGCCATTGGTACTATACCCACACACGGGCGTACTAACACCATGGGGTAACGCCGCTCGGTGCAATCAGACCATAGTTCTGGGTTCAAATCCGTTTTAGGTATACCAAATGAACACCAGAACTTCAACGTCTTGCTAAAGTTAAATGTCAGTTTCAGCAATAAACCAAAACCCTCGATGTTACAGTATATTCACATTCCTACCTGATTATATACACCAGCTTAATCTGTCGTACAGACCCTGAAGCAAATTTATCCAAGAAAGGCCATGCAAGTCTAGAAAGTGTGGCAAGTCTAGATTCCCCTAGAAAATGAAGAAAGTCTCAGGTCTCCATTTCATTATATTATTATTTTTTTACTATGAACTTTTTTCAGTAAATATATTCATTTCAGAGACTAGTTGTTAGTCAAACATCAGCTAGACAGCTACACTTTGGTGGGGCTAATCATATCCATTTAAATATGCTCATGTCATATTTTGTGAGTGTGTTTTGCGCATGTTATATATAAGGAGCGAGATATATCAAATATTACCCACTCGGCAATACTGTTAGCGGTATTATGATGTCCATAATCTCATCCGGGTTATCGGGATGTAGATATCACGGCGATGAAACCATGCTTAGGTAGTGTTTCTTATATTGTTTCTTATATTGTGTATGTAAAATAGGTATGTATTTAGCCTCAGACAATGCTCTTTTACATGTGTCACCGACTCCGAGTTTGAATTGCGTCTACTCATTAGTTTGTAGAAATATACAGGTATTTACCGAGTTCTCGTCCATATCAACACTGTATAACTTTCCTGTGTAATATGTGTATTAAACCAAGCCTTCCCTTGTGATTGGTTCCTGTTGTCGGTGCGCCGTCAACTCCCGTCTATGAAAGTCTGGGTTTATGAATAGATCACAGGGGCTTGTATTGCTGAAAACAATACGTCCTACATATGTGTATAGATATCAGTGTAGGCTTGTCGGACCCAGGACGTATATGGATATCGGTGTAGGCTTGTCGGACCCAGGACGTATATAGATATCAGTGTAGGCATGTCGGACCCAGGACGTATATAGATATCAGTGTAGGCATGTCGGACCCAGCACGTATATAGATATCAGTGTAGGCCTGTCGGACCCAGGACGTATTATTTTCAGCAATACAAGCCCCTGTTGAATAGATGATGTGTTACGACAGTAGTGATTGTCACCGCAACATAAACTAGATGTCCCGTGTCCCGTGACGTTACCTTTGTATGTATATTATTCTTAAGGTATTTCCTTTTTGTAAAATTGATATCGAACATTATTTTGGTTTCGTTTATGTCATTAATGTGAGAGGATAAAGGACGGATACTTTTTGAGAAAGGTGTGTGTGTGTTTGCTCATACCCATGCAACCTCTCTCTAGATCCGCCTGTGAAGATAGAAGCCCAGGGAATGTCAGCCGGAATTGCCGGGGTAGACAGGGTCTCTTAAACAGTGCGTGTGTTTGTCTGCTTGCACTTGTTTCGTTTAGGCTGAGGCTTGTGCATCATTTGTACTCGATAATTTGATTTAACGTAAAACTGGAGCTGAACTTGGATCCGGTTTTTTACGCCGTCACAGTACTAAAGGACCACCCGAAAGTTGGGCGAGTGGACAAAGCACATGCCCAGTCAGTAGAAGGTCGCTGGTGAGATCCAAAGTCACATAATACTGCAAAGACATTAATATGTTTCCTGACATTAAGGAGATGAAACGAGGACTGGGTTACTGTAGAGTCATTTTGCTGTGTTGGAGGTGGGTAGGCTACAACGTACGAGGCGTTAATCGTTAATCCCAATCTCATTTCCACATCGGCAGACGTCTTTACCAAGTTCAATCAAAGTCAACATAATTCAGCTAAAGTATGGCTTTTCACAACCTGAAAAATGTCTCGAGCTCACGCCCCAGGACGGACTCAGGTAAGTCAACACCTTCAGTTAGGCATCCTATATGTCATAGATCCAAAGATATACAGAAGCGAAAGCCAAAGTACCAAATCTCTGAAAGATGGTGATCTTCTTGAAGGTCATACAGAACGAAGGTAGTTTCAGAAAATCAGAACTACATGTGACTGATACTAAAGCTAATAGGTATGTCTGCCCTGCTAGTGCACAAGGATGGGAACATAGCAGGAGTGCCTGAGGCAGAAAGTATCACAAGTGTATGCGCAAGTATCACAGGTGTATATGCAAGTATCACAGGTGTATGTGCATGTGTGTGTCTGTCTGTCTGCTCCAGCTGGGCCAGGCAACACTGTTACTGTGGAAACACTATTTTACCCATTTATGAATTCCTTAAAAGACAACAAACACATGATATAAAAACCATACCAATCTTTAATCAGGAGTTTATTGCACACAGTACCAGTAAGACTGGTCAGTATTAGGCAGTACTAAAGAGTATTAAGCAGTATTATACAGTATTCAGATGTGCAGCATATGTGCAACATCTTCTTCCTGTAACATCAGTCACCCTGTATGCAGGAGACAAAAATAGCAGGGTGATTCTCCCTGTAATGTTCCAACTCCCAGGATACAAGCACTTGTTGACAGAAACACATGACAGCATAGCATGATTTCTGTGAGTAAGCCGAGCGTCCAGGAGAGTGGCACAGTGAGAGTAAGTAAGTATAGTCTTATGGCTCTCTGCAATATTCCATCTACGTGCTGGCACCAGAAATGTATTTCACATATTGTACCCATGTGGGGAATCAAACTCTGATCTTCAGTGTGACTAGCAGAAGCATTAATCATTAGGCTACCTTACTGTTCTCGTCCCTGGGAGAGTTGTGGCAGCGTTCCAATAATATCACAAGTGTCACTGCTTTGGCAACATTTGATGAGATCATCCTGTATGATTCACAGATAGGTAATGATGGGAAAAAACAAACATATGATCTTTATGATACATACACAAACAAAATATATTTCTATCTATCTATGTGTGTGTGTGTGTGTGTATATGTATATATATATATATAGAGAGAGAGAGAGAGAGAGAGAGAGAGAGAAAGATATTATGAAGAGAGATAGAGACAGAATACAGGATAACAAAGTCACCTATATCCCCTACTAACCTGTAGAGCAGTTGAAAAAAAACAAGAAAACAAAGAATCCTTCACGAAAATGTCTACAAGTTATGATTATGCCAAACGTTTTGGTGTGTATATAGAAAAGTGGAAGGACAGTAATGAAAGGTTTCATAAGTTATGATTTGGAAAAGAGCAACACCACCAATTTCAATCAAAGTCAAACTTGTTGCCACGGAAACATAAAAAAATATTTATTCAGAATTCCAAAACTACCAAAAGGCACAAGTACACCATCAGATCTATCTATGTGCCAAGTTGGATAAAGAAATAGGAAACAGTTTTAGAGCTCTGCTTTGGTAAAGAACACTACCACCAAATTCAGTAGAGGTAAAACTTGTCATGGAAATGCCCAGGGGAGTTTGTTCAGAATTTCAAAACTACCAAAAAGCACCAGTAGGGTCGTGGTGATCTTGAAAATAAGAAGGTCATACAAAATTGGGTATGACAGTTTATGAGATATCCCGTTACCAAGAATCAGGACCTATGTACAGATTGACCTACAGACGCTTCTTTATACATAGACCTAGTTCCACATTGCGGCAGGGACAAAAATGTCTGGTTGGTGAAAAACACATTTTCATGCAGAATACCTGCCAAGTTTGCCATTTTCCTGCTGATCACACTCATGAGAATACTGTTTTAGATCATGTGTCCAATTCTAGAAAACATCTTGTGAGAAAATACTAAATGTCGGCTGCCCTTTGAATGTGATGAACCTGTGAATCTGATACAGCCATGTTTTTGAGAATTATCATTTTTCGTAACTACAGAATGCTTTGCAGAATTTTGAAAAACGGGATGCAGAATATATTTAAATTTGCTATGGAATTCTTAAAAATGAGGAATCCAGGAGGGACTGTCTGTATAATGGCAGATGTTTAACAGGATATGTGTGCTTGTGGAGAAGGAAATCTCCAAAATCATAAATTCCTCAATCAAAATAAAAATACAATGTAGCAGTATATCAGTTCAGTATTTCATAGAAATACATTCTATTAGTATATCAATGTGCGATATTGCATAGAATGTATCAGTATATTGATTCTATAAATTTCATAGAAATATGATGTATCAGAATATCAATTCATTATGTTACATAGAAATCAAATGTATCATTATGTTGATTTACTATAAAACTGAAACATAGCATACCTGTATATTCTATATTACATGGTATAAAGAGCATTGTGTTGTTTTATATATGATAAATATACATAGATAAATATATTTCTGTTAACCTTTCAGAATCAACATCAACATGCAACCCACAGATCCACAGTCAAGACACCCACACAGGACACCCTGAGTCACCAACTCCCTCACAGGACACCCACAGTCACCGACCCACTCACAGGACACCCTGAGTCACCAATCCAACCACACAGGACACCCACAATCACTGCTCCAGTCACACAGGACACCCTGAGTCACCAATCCACCCACATAGGTCACCTAGTCACCAATCCATTCACACAGGACACAGTCATCAATCCACCCACAAAGGACACCCACAGTCACCAACCGCGTTACAGGACACCCACAGTCACCAATTCACTCACAGGACACCCACAGTCATCAACCCCCTAACGGGACACAAGCAGTTCCCAAACCCCTCAGAGAAAAACCTGCAGTCACCAATCCACTCACAGGACACCCAGTCACCAACTCCTTCACAGGATACCAAGTCACCAATCCACTCACAAAGGGACACCCACAGACACCAATCCCCTCACAGGACACCAACAGTCACCAATCCACTCACACAGGACACCCAATCACCAATCCATTCACACAGGACACCCACAGTCACCACTCCGGTCACACAGGACACCCACAGTCACCACTCCAGTCACACAGGACACCAACAGTCACCACTCCAGTCACACATGACACCCACAGTCACCACTCTATTCACACAGGACACCCACAGTCACCACTCCAGTCACACAGGACACCCACAGTCACCACTCCATTCACACAGGACACCCTTTCACCACTGCAGTCACACAGGACAACCACAGAAAGGGAATTGTTCATATCAAAATTATATTAATAAACTAAGTGGCAGTTTGTTACAGTGGCTAAATACCCTCTGTATGACGAAGGATAATGACTGAATAGACCAGGGGTAGATTAATATTGGTTATGTCACCCTGGCAACTCCTCAAAAGAACCAATGAGATGTGACTATGTCAATAGCAACAGCTATTTGGAATGTAACTGTGACATGGTAGTGAAACCGCTGTCATGGTGACTACAATGTAACCTGTTGTCATAGTGATGACTGCAATGTAAGCAGTTGTCATGGTGATGGCTACAAGAACTCATCATACGTTGGCATGGATAACATTGGTCTCAGCCAACATAGCAACTGTTATGAAGACCCCGTACAGGATGAAGAGGAATATTCCGTACGGCCTTGACATTCGGAACCCGGAAAGCGGCACAATGATGAGTGATGACACGAGGCTGAGACAGAGGAAGGCAGCTAGGATCAGCTCCACCAGCGTCAACCGCAGCTGCAATAGGCACAAAATGGTTGCTATCATACAGCTACATGCCCCTGGTTAACACTATGAAGAAACAATACCCAACATCAGGTGGTAAAAGTGACACACACAGGAGGCTTTGGCCTAATGCTCTGTACATTCATGTTACACTTAGTACAGAAAATCCACAAACTACACTGACACAAGACCTACCTCGTAGTTTCCTCCTCTCTTGAATGTACCAATCGTGAAAGGGATTCCAATACCTAGCAACATATCTGTCCGTGATAAGGATGGAATGTACTCTTGTGAAATACTCCTCAGCTCCTTCAAAACATTTACGATCAAGCTATAGTGGTCGTGAGTTTGAAACAGATCAGTTTTACTTCCCCCATATGTTTAGCTGCTATCAATATTCTTTAAATTCTGGTCTGTGGGGGTGGTGTGCGATGTCTGATGTCCGAACATTTAAAGATGCAGTATTAAAGAACAAACAAACAAGCTGGTTAGGATACTGAAGAGAGGGCCACCAAAACAGGCAGAGATGCCCATCCGAGGGTACCCTTGCCGCGCCATGGCAAAGTCGGCTATCAGATCTGCAAGGCAGAATCACAATTCGACGTTTTCAGATATTATAGTGCTTCATCATAAAAAGCAGAATGATTTCAGTTGGGTACGTGCATGTGAAACGGATGGACAGCCAAAGAGTCACTCTGAGAAAGATAAGATCATATAGTCCATGCTCACCCAGCAGAACTCCAGACTTTTCATACATATGATGTGAAGGCTGAGTGGTCAAAACAAGGTTCACTGTTCGCTCAAATGAATATAATGAAGTCAAGATCTTAGCCAGTTGAATTTCAGATTTTTCATATATATGATGAGATCAAAACAGAATGTTCCACTGCTGGCTCAAACAAACACACAAGTCACTACTCCATGTAGAGACTCACCTCCTATACTGTTGCCCCAGGCCAGGAATGTCAGCCCCAGGATAGCATTACTGATGTTGAACACAATACCAAATGTCTGAAATGACAACTTCAAATACTATAAAGTCTGTATATATCCTGTTATTTTATGCTGTTGTCTCCTCAGAGTTACCCCCCTTGCCTCACAGCTGCCACAACTTCAACTGCTGCAAGAAATAATTGTTATCTATCACTTTATTGTACTCAAGGATTCTTTTTATACATCATTATGTTTCATAGTTTGTGCAGGATAAGTGAAGCATGTCAATTTCAGCACAGATACATATTTTCATGAATGAGCTGCAGCCATACCAATTTCAATGTCCTATTGTGGCACTTGAACAACAGACGTTTTGATCGGAGGTTAGGTGCTTTGTTCTCCAGACTAATGAGGCATGTTGTCATGGTATATCTGTCATCAATTGGATGACTGCATGCCTTGTTAGACAATAGCACATTTAACATCATCGATCCAGATTCACTTATAATATTACTTATTCAAAAGCTCTTTTAAATTGGGATGTAATATGAAATATATTCTCCATGACAATGTAATAGTGATGTCCACTGAGACACCAGGCCACAGTTTAATGTGTAATAGTGATGTCCACTCAGACACCAGGCCACAGTTTAATGTGTAACAGTGACGTCCACTGTGACACCAGGCCACAGTTTAATGTGTAACAGTGATGTCCACTCAGACACCAGGCCACAGTTTAATGTGTAATAGTGACGTCCACTCAGACACCAGGCCACAGTTTAATGTGTAATAGTTATGTCCACTCAGACACCAGGCCACAGTTTAATGTGTAATAGAGATGTCCACAGTGACACCAGGCCACAGTTTAATGTGTAATAGTGACGTCCACTCAGACACCAGGCCACAGTTTAATGTGTAACAGTGACGTCCACTGTGACACCAGGCCACAGTTTAATGTGTAACAGTGATGTCCACTGTGACACCAGGCCACAGTTTAATGTGTAACAGTGACATCCACTGAGACACCAGGCCACAGTTTAATGTGTAACAGTGACGTCCACTCAGACACCAGGCCACAGTTTAATGTGTAATAGTGATGTCCACTCAGACACCAGGCCACAGTTTAATGTGTAATAGTGATGTCCACTCAGACACCAGGCCACAGTTTAATGTGTAATAGTGACGTCCACTCAGACACCAGGCCACAGTTTAATGTGTAACAGTGACATCCACTGTGACACCAGGCCACAGTTTAATGTCTAATAGTGATGTCCACTCAGACACCAGGCCACAGTTTAATGTGTAATAGTGATGTCCACAGTGACACCAGGCCACAGTTTAATGTGCAATAGTGACGTCCACTGAGACACCAGGCCACAGTTTAATGTGTAATAGTGATGACCACTCAGACACCAGGCCACAGTTTAATGTGTAATAGTGATGTCCACTCAGACACCAGGCCACAGTTTAATGTGTAATAGTGACGTCCACTCAGACACCAGGCCACAGTTTAATGTGTAATAGTGATGTCCACTCAGACACCAGGCCACAGTTTAATGTGTAATAGTGACATCCACTCAGACATCAGGCCACAGTCTAATGTGTAATAGTGATGTCCACTCAGACACCAGGTCACAGTTTAATGTGTAATAGTGATGTCCACTCAGACACCAGGCCACAGTTTAATGTGTAATAGTGATGTCCACTCAGACACCAGGCCACAGTTTAATGTGTAACAGTGACGTCCACTCAGACACCAGGCCACAGTTTAATGTGTAACAGTGACGTCCACTCAGACACCAGGCCACAGTTTAATGTGTAACAGTGACGTCCACTGAGACACCAGGCCACAGTTTAATGTGTAACAGTGACGTCCACTTTGACACCAGGCCACAGTTTAATGTGTAACAGCGATGTCCACTCAGACACCAGGCCACAGTTTAATGTGTAAGAGTGACGTCCACTGAGACACCAGGCCACAGTTTAATGTGTAACAGTGGCGTCCACTATGACACCAGGCCACGGTTTAATGTGTAATAGTGACGTCCACAGTGACACCAGGCCACAGTTTAATGTGTAATAGTGATGTCCACAGTGACACCAGGCCACAGTTTAATGTGTAACAGTGACGTCCACTCAGACACCAGGCCACAGTTTAATGTGTAACAGTGACGTCCACTCAGACACCAGGCCACAGTTTAATGTGTAACAGTGACGTCCACAGTGACACCAGGCCACAGTTTAATGTGTAATAGTGACGTCCACTGTGACACCAGGCCACAGTTTAATGTGTAATAGTGATGTCCACTCAGACACCAGGGCACAGTTTAATGTGTAATAGTGATGTCCACAGTGACACCAGGCCACAGTTTAATGTGTAATAGTGACGTCCACTCAGACACCAGGCCACAGTTTAATGTGTAATAGTGACGTCCACTCAGACACCTGGTGTCTGAGTGGACAGAGTTTAATATGTAACAGTGACGTCCACTATGACACTAGGCCACAGTTTAATGTGTAATAGTGACGTCCACAGTGACACCAGGCCACAGTTTAATGTGTAATAGTGATGTCCACTCAGACACCAGGCCACAGTTTAATGTGTAACAGTGACGTCCAATGAGACACCAGGCCACAGTTTAATGTGTAACAGTGACGTTCACTATAACACCAGGCCACAGTTTAATGTGTAATAGTTATGTCCACTCAGACACCAGGCCACAGTTTAATGTGTAACAGTGACGTCCACTCAGACACCAGGCCACAGTTTAATGTGTAATAGTGATGTCCACTCAGACACCTGGCCACAGTTTAATGTGTAAGAGTGATGTCCACTGAGACACCAGGCCACAGTTTAATGTGTAATAGTGACGTCCACTGAGACACCAGGCCACAGTTTAATGTGTAATAGTGACGTCCAATGAGACACCAGGCCACAGTTTAATGTGTAAGAGTGATGTCCACTGTGACACCAGGCCACAGTTTAATGTGTAACAGTGACGCCCACTGAGACACCAGGCCACAGTTTAACATGGCTTCCCAGGTAAGGTAAAAACAAGTACCATCTATTAACATAAGTCGGGATCAAACCATCAATAGGTCTCCAAGTAGGCACCCAAGTCCAAGTCTTGGGACTGGATCTATGCAATACAATTTAGAATCCAGGATCTGAGGACTGGTTGAAGGAAATGAGAAGCGACATGTTTCAACTGACCTGCAGAATGTTAACAATCTCGTTAGCGACCGAGTAGATCCAGACAACAGCGACAACAAAACCCAGGTAGGCAAACAACTGAAACAAGGACGTACAGTCAGGGATATAAATATAACTGTTCTATTTCTAGTTACATTCCTGTGTTAACTACTGGCTGTACAGAGCTACTAGACCTATCAAACGTTTAAACTCACTAGAAACATTCATCATACGTTATGTTTATATGTATGGCTTCAATAAAGATTGATTTCTCAACAAACTTGAGGGAACCAACTGTAAACATTATGTAGGTCAACTGTACAAGGATAATCCATCAATTTGCTGAAAAGCATCAGCAAATATTGTGAATATGTACAACTGCATTTTTTTTTGGGGGGGGGGGTGCAAAAAATTTGCCAATTTTCACTGATTTTATCAATTTCATGACAGTAATCTTTCCAATGTTTTACCATACATCAGTTCATGTGTAAACATTACCATTTCACACTATGGATATTTTGCAAAACATAGTCTAGAACACTTGCCTGAAGTAAGTTACTTTATTTTACTATTAACTTTTGATGGGAAGTATATATCCCCCAAGTACTCACTCACAAGATATAATTCATATCAGATACTGACAAGTTTCTTTGTTCTTCTCTTGTTCCAGCTGACTGGGCGTATGCAAACTAAGGATTAAAACCTCATTTCTGCCTTGGAGCTTTATCTGAAGATTGGTTCAAGTGCTGTTCCAAATGCCAAACTGTCTAAAATTTAATAAAATCTGGACATTATCCATCTGTGTATTATCGAGAGCTGCAGAGCTCCTGGCTACAGGCTGGATACATTCAGTCACTTGGTCTATTCAGTACAGAAATACCTGCATGCAACATGAAAATGCTGTTGGGTGATTAAATGCTAACTGTTTAATAAAATTCTTCATGCCTGTGTGTGAGCTATGTCAAGTTGGGTAATGGTTATTTATTTTGTGTATTTTAAAAATTTCAATAAATGAATCATGACTACTACGACTCACAGCATGGAATCTAGGCTTGTCAGTGTTCTTGGTGACACAGAAGACTGTCATGCCAAGGACGCCACCGATGATCATTACCAGACCCCATACTGGGAACGCACCGCCCAGTTTCACAAATGCAACTGGAAACACAAGCATGAAATGTTAAACCTTCCCCAACACAACAGTGCTGGCTCCCAAATCCATGTCTTCCAAAGACAGTGTTGAAGTCTTCTCTCTGAGACCTACAGTTGTGAGTGAGTAAGCCTAGTTTTACAGGACTTCCAGCCATATTCCATCATCATCATAGTGGGAGATACCAGAGAGGGTCTTCACACATTGTGACCATGTATGGAACCTGAGGTTTCACCCTGACGACCGAACACTAGGCCACCCACTTACAGTTACATAATGTAGAGCTCAATATATCAGCCTTATATAACTGACCTGTGAATATTGGAGGAACTGGTGGTAGATAGCATGAACATATAACAGCTGGGTGTGATGACACAAGCAGGTGAGTGCTAACAACCAATCCCTAGGCTCAGATAGTGCCAGTCAAGATAGCAATCTTACAGATTTGTGGGTATTATGAAACACGACGAAACATTCCCCCTTAATTCTACTGGATCTACCTTTTGTTGCAAAAACTCCAAACACTGGCCCAGTAAAGCAGTGTAGGGAGTTTAGGTGTCTGTTCCAATTGTCTTTGTCGTCATCACTGCCACTGTAGTCCACCACGGGGATGGTCAACTTCAGCATCAGCAAGATTGGGCACTGCACAACACAGATACAACAGTCTGTAGCAGCAAATAATATTGGTGAGTGGGGTTAAAATTTAAAATCAGATGACGATCACCAGGTAATTTTAACGATGAAGTCCCTGCAAGATATCCAATGTCTATTACATGATTCACAGGTAAGAGCAGCCTATGGCTTCACATAAATACAATGTTCAAGTTCAATATTCCCAGAGACAGACACCAGGGTAAAAATAATCAGGAAGTTTCAGTTTTAAAAGATATATGCAACATGTTTATTATTCACATTCTCAAAAGAACAGGACACTCAAATGATCAGGATACAGGACACTGACCATATGGCGAGACAGGACATTGACCATATGGCGAGCAATGTCATACTGCAAGTGGAACTGGAGAACTGTAATGTTTTTGATTCTTACAAAATATGGATTAACAGTTAAACGAAATACGTGACAGGTGCTTCCACTCTTTTTCAACTGTTTATTTTTAAGCACAGTGGCATGTATAACCAGACTTCACTTTTCACAGGGTGTATCTGTAGTTGTTATCATTGACTAAATTGTGAATTACTCAATCAAGCTTGTCAAGAAATTAGGCTGAAAATATTTCTGATAACTACAGCTGGTTGGGTCAGTTGAAGCCAGTCGTTCATTAGGATGGTACACTCAACAGCCTCCTCACATGGCCTCTATGATGTGCCTCAGAACTTCAGCCAAGTATAGTATTGGCAAAAACATCTCACTTATATCCATTTCTGCAAGTCTTCCAACCTCCCAGTGTTTGAGAGACTGTGTCTAAGCAATGTGGAAGCACATATATGACTGAGAATATGGACAAGAGCAAGAGTGTCAGCTTCTTAAAGGAATAAGGATATACATAATGTTGTGTTTCTCATTTACAGAAGTTGACATCCATGTACAGTATGGTTCAAAATTATTGAGAATAGCTAAAGCATTTCATATTATTAAACGAGAACAAATCAGATAAAATTGAATGTATTGTGAAAGTGAACTGACCTTTTCATGTTGTGTAGGTAACATTTTAATATTTTATCAAGTCTCCTTGAGCTTCATGGCACAGTCTAAGACGGGTAGGCATACTTCCTATCAGAGAGGTTAGTGTCTCGTGAGTTATGCTGTCCCAGTATCGGACCACTTCTCTCTTCATGTCTTCAATTTTTGTCAACCCCTTTTGATTCACACATTTCTTCATCATCCCCCAAATGTTCTCAATGGGATTTAAGTCGGGACTATATGCAGGAAGTGGTAATGCAGTCACATTTTTCTCCTGAAACCACTGCTTGGCATGTTTTGCGGTGTGTTTAGGATCATTATCTTGCTGCAAAATCCAGTCATTTCCATAAAACACATGTGCACTTGGAAGGAGAAAATTATCTAATATGTTAGTGTAGCGTTGACTTGTCAGATTTCCCTCAAACACACACAGCGGGGTCGTTCCTAATAAGGATATCCCTCCCCATACATGAAACTTTGGGCTGTATTTAGGTCGTCGATACAACGGTGCTGACGCAGACTTTGTCCATATTTTCGCATTATTGGGATATACCCATATTGAGCTTTCATCAGTAAAAATCACATTTTCCCAGTCAAAGTTTTCATGTGCCAAACACCACTCAACACGCCTGTCTTTATGTTCTTGTTTCATGAGAGGAGAAGGAATTCCAGTCTTTTTCTCCCATCCAAGATCAATCAAATTTCTTCTAACTGTAGATTTTGATACAACTGTTGATCCCCTTTCTATCATTTCATACCTGATGTTGGAGATGCTTGCCCTTTGCTTTTTAGACGCTAAAATTCCCATCCGGACGCGATCTGAGAAGTCCAATTTTCTGGGTCTCCCTGCTCCTTTCTGGTGCCCAAAATCCTTTCCCTCTTTAAAATTCCTCCTAATCCTATACACAGTAGAAAGAGCAGTTCCTGTTCTCTCTGCCAATGTATTTACATCATCAATTCCTTGATTACACAACTCAAAAATCAACCTTCTTTTATCTTCAGCAGACATTGTTGACAGTGCTGAGGAAAATGACGTCTGCTACAAATTCAGGGGAGGTAACTCTAATTGTACTATACTCAGTAGGCCAAGATGAGTTACCTCCCTTATACCATTACTTAGTTTTAAGTATCAGTGAATCAGTTGAGGTGTTAGGATAGCTCAAAGTAAGAAGAAAAATTCTCAATAATTATGAACCAGACTATACATTCTATTCCTTCCACTTCTAAATGGCATTCAAAGACACTGAATATGGACCCCTAAATGCGTTAAAACTAAGGTTATATAAACATGGTGATAAACATATACATACTGAGTTTGAGAAGGAATGCTTACAGTATTTCCCCATAATATTTCCACTGTTATTTAATACTGATGACCTTATCCCCCCCACCCCCACTAGAAAAAAAAAATGCCATTTTCTGTATAATCTCACCTTGAAAATTTCATAACCTTTTGAATAAAACCTCTTGTCAGGCCAGTTCTCAACATCAATTGGATTTACAGCTTCGAGGAATTCCATGAAGGCAGAGTTGTCCTCCCTTTCTGAAGAACTCTTCTTAGGCAGAGTGTAGTTTTCAACCTGGGCGTGTTCCAGTAGAGGACTTCTTTCATGAGCTGGTGATGAATAAGGTGATGCATAATGAATTATATTTGGCTCATAGTTGGCAATAACACACATGCCTGTACTGTTACACAGGGGAAATTCAACTAAACTACCCATGGATTGCAGAGGGGAGTTAAATACCCCCTTCAATGTAGTAATAAATGTAAAATGTGAAAATATTAATAAATGATAAAGTTTCCAGTAAAGAATCTGTCTACCTTAAAAATGTTACGTGTCAATGGATAAGTCTCTCAACAATTACTATTTGATTTACAACTATTCTACATGAATATATATCTCTTGGAGAGAGCTGTTCCTGTTACAAGTGTCTAAAATGGAAACACTAATTACTTTTAATCATACACAGCATGACTTATCACTGAATCTCATGAAACAATTGAAACTTTTATCCTTTCCATGAAGCAGATGTATTTGTGCTATCAAACATTGTGTGCAAGACGATCGATCCTTTTCAGATCCTCCAGGCCATCATACTATTTTTTACTGGTTATAACCTATGTATCCCCTCCTCTACAATTGATCGTAACACACATATATGTACTATACTTCTATATAGCTGGTCATAACACACATATATGTACTATACTTCTATATAGCTGGCTATAACACACATATATGTACTATACTTCTATATAGCTGGTCATAACACAAATATATGTACTATACTTCTATATACCTGGTCATAACACACATATATGTACTATACTTCTATATAGCTGGCTATAACACAAATATATGTACTATACTTCTATATACCTGGTCATAACACAAATATATGTACTATACTTCTATATACCTGGTCATAACACACATATATGTACTATACTTCTATATAGCTGGCTATAACACACATATATGTACTATACTTTTATATAGCTGGCTATAACACACATATATGTACTATACATGTACTTCTATATAGCTGGCTATAACACACATATATGTACTTTGATTCTATATAGCTGGTCATAACACAAATATATGCACTATACTTCTATATAGCTGGTCATAACACACATATATGTACTATGATTCTATATAGCTGGTCATAACGCATATATGTACTATACTTCTATATAGCTGGTCATAACACACATATATGTACTATACTTCTATATAGCTGGCTATAACACACATATATGTACTATACTTCTATATAGCTGGTCATAACACGCATATATGTACTATACATGTACTTCTATATAGCTGGCTATAACACACATATATGTGTACTTTGATTCTATATAGCTGGTCATAACACAGATATATGCACTATACTTCTATATAGCTGGTCATAACACACATATATGTACTATGATTCTACATAGCTGGTCATAACACATATATGTACTATACTTCTATACATATATACTATACATATACATGTAGCTGCTCACAACACACATATACATGTATGTACTATACTTCTGTATAGCTGGTTATAACACAAATATATGTGTTACACTTCTTCAGAACTGGTTGTAACACACATGTATGTACTATACTTCTGTATAGCTGGTTATAACACAAATATATGTGTTACACTTCTTCAGAACTGGTTGTAACACACATGTATGTACTATACTTCTGTATAGCTGGTTATAACACAAATATATGTGTTACACTTCTTCAGAACTGGTTGTAACACACATGTATGTACTATACTTCTGTATAGCTGGTTATAACACAAATATATGTATTACACTTCTTCAGAACTGGTTGTAACACACATGTATGTACTATACTTCTGTATAGCTGGTTATAACACAAATATATGTGTTACACTTCTTCAGAACTGGTTGTAACACACATGTATGTACTATACTTCTATAGAGCTGGTTATAACACAAATATATGTGTTACACTTCTTCAGAACTGGTTGTAACACACATGTATGTACTATACTTCTGTATAGCTGGTTTTAACACAAATATATGTGTTACACTTCTTCAGAACTGGTTGTGACACACATGTATGT
Source organism: Haliotis asinina (assembly GCF_037392515.1). Lineage (NCBI taxonomy): Eukaryota > Metazoa > Mollusca > Gastropoda > Lepetellida > Haliotidae > Haliotis > Haliotis asinina. The sequence goes on along the minus strand of NC_090280.1, from coordinate 103,910,477 downwards.
ACTATACTTCTATAGAGCTGATCATAACATAACCATTTGTACTGTACACCTTACTAACGGTTATAAGACATATATGTCCTACATAGCTAGTTATAACACTAGTATCTGTACTATACTCTTACAGCCGGTTATAACATTAGTTTCTATGCTACATTCCTGTACGAATGGTTACAGCAGAAGTACCTATAATCATTTAGGAAACTGACAAATCTATCCTCAAGTACATCGTTATTTACTTCACCTATATCATGTGCAGTAAGCAGGATGCATTAACTTAATTATACAGTAATTCAATCAGAGACTTCATAGTTACACTATAGCAACTATTAGTAAACACAGAATGAGAAATAAAGTTATTGAAAAAGCAATTCAAAATGCCAAATAAAGTGTGGTGATCTGCCAACATCTTGGTGAAAGTGCAGGATGCAAAAACGAACAGTATAAGAAAATATAAATAAGCATACTTTAAGGCAGACAAATTTCATGTGTGAGAACTGTCATGTTTAAAACATTGTCATGTGTGAGCATGGCAGATGGACTTTTTACAAACATACAACCATGAAGCCTTACAAACTGTACAGGTCCTGGACACTGAAACAAGCCCCAGCGCGGTCGACCTAAACACAAAGCAGGACCAAAGAGCAGATTAAATATGCCCAATCTCATAACTCAGCCAATCAGGTACAAGCCTATCACACACAGATCGGGCGACAAGACAATGAGGGATGACAGTGGGATAATCTCTAGATACAGAGAAACTGACGACACATGCTGCTGGGCAGAGTGCCGCATTCTGGGAGACAGTCATCTGTGAACATGTGTTAGTAGTACACACAAATACAGAAAGCAAGAAAGACCAGCTGATGCATAAAATGCCATGTCAAGAATTTTCTCCCTTCCTTCTCAGAGAGAGACACATGAATTTCTGTATTACAAATTTCTTTCTTTCAAACCAGGTTCAGCAACATGTATGATCACTTGTGTCATTTTCACACATACTGAATGGCGACTTGGAAGTCAGTTAATGCCACTTGTTATTCAGTACTTGTTATTTATTTACTGAAATCATAGCTCAAAGGACAAAATGGCTTTTTGAAAAGTTCACAAAGGGGGAAGTGGTGCGCAAACTGTTATAGATTCATTTTGTACCTGTTAAATATTATTGACATATTTCATGATAGCTACTGAAAATAGATTTGTAAACACTGGTTTAAGTCCTTCTCTCTCTCTCTCTGGGCAAACAGACGGACAAACATCATGAATGCTGGCCTGGGCAAACAAACAGACAAACATGATGAATACTAGCCTGGACAAACAGACAGACAAACATGATAAATGCTAGCCTGGGCAAACGAACAGACAAACATGATGAATGCTAGCCTGTGCAAACAAACAGACAAACGGATGATGAATGGATGGACATTAGGTGAAAGTGAGAATGACACTGCAAGATATGCTTCTGTACCTCTGGTATCTATGGAAACTGTGGCCTGCAACAGTTCCTCTTGAATGTTATATGGATTCGTGGGAGACGAGGCGGTTCCATCTTGTCATAGACAACATATGTGGGAAAATGTTAGTAAAATACATGGCGCACATTCTGCAAGATGTCACACAACAGCTCCACAACTCGAGTAACAGCATCAACTTCACATTGTTAAACTCATTTACAAGAATATTCTGGAACGAGAGTGTTGAAGAGTGTCACAGAGCGTCAGATCCTTCCCTCAATCACCTAACTGTTTCGTCAAGGCTCATTCCTGAACCCATATACACCTTCACTCAAGTCAAATTACAGACAAACTTGAACTAATAACATATCAAGTAGAAACTTTAACGAACACCATTAATGTTGAACATCTGTTGATTTTGCATGCATATAGCATATCACATTTTCTAACAGATTCTGTTCATGACTGTACATGATATATGAAACCTCACAGACTTAAATGAAACGTACACAAGAACTAAACTACATTGTAAATAACTAATGAATAAGTACATACTTTACACTGTTTGGGCTTTACCATAAGACTCATTGAGAAAGTAGGAGAATTCTGTGTGCATCTTCCCCTACCTGCGGCATTGACAGACACTGCAGAATCTGGACAGTCACCCTCATGTCCCAAGTCCTCTGTGTGTGCTAAAAGTTAGTACAAGCAGTGAAAGCACCAGTCACCTATAAAAAATATCTATCACACAGGAGACATCAACAGTTTACCTGAAAAGTTGCCAATAATAAAATAAATGCATACATTTACACTTTTTCTCCTGTAATTCTGTTTTTTAAATAAGTGACTGGCCTTACAGCTGAGGTCATTTCAGGCTTGTGAGAGCAGTACAGACTTTACTGACCAGGATCAGTGCGGGGAGTTATGCTGATTTGAACCCCTATTTCAGTGAGGGTGATACATTGACTTGAACCTGAGTTGGTCTTAATGTGCGACAATGCTTGTTTACTTTGCTGTCAAACAAAATGTCATATTTTCCTCATTCTGTATATCAAATGTGCTGGAATTACAAACAAACTTTTATGACTTAATGCAGTAATTTTAGAACTTCCATGAAAACCTCATAATTAGTTCATCATGAACACAGAAACTTCGAGAGAAATTCCACCTCAAAACTGAACTACATGAAAAAAATATGAAAAGAATAACAAATCCATTTCTCACTTGGCGGCGGCACGATCACTGTCTGGTCCTCGGGCCGATGTCGTCCCTTTTGGTAAATGTATCTCCCGATGACAACCACGAGCACATAGAACACATACAGACCTATGAAACCTGTAACCCACAATGTCCATCACGCTTACTTCCAAGCAAGTGTCATTTAGCCAGGAAGGAACTGACAATATTGTTAACATGTACAGCTTCAAACACATGATGGGAGCATGTTTCTTTTGGTATTTAGATATACTTGTATTTCAGAATGGTGTATATTTACAATAGAGATGAGTGAAAAAATATAGCTGGAAGACAGATTTTGGTGTGGGTTTTTTTCAGTCAAAATCTCAACTTCCACCACCACCCCTTAAATACACTTGAAACATTTCTGTACCCATTGATCATGCAATCTAAAAACTGAATGAACAACTTTTCAGCAAATTTTCAGCAGTTTTAAGACCTTTGGCAACAAAATACTTATTGTCCTGACACAGTACCTGCCAACATTTTAATGTGAACATTTCAGGAGAGCAGAACAAGTATTTTCTAAGAAGGATCAGCCATTTTATATTCTGGGCACAGGCACCATAAATCAGTGCACTGTGAATTACTTGTTTAGGTTGGCTCATCCTGGTGTAAGGGCATGTTTTGCATGAGTGTGCTTGATTAGCAACTGAACAATATCCTGTATCTCTGAAACACCCAGAGGTCCACAAAGTTGATAACTTCCGTTTCTCTGAAGTGATACCCACAGGAGTAGCTGTTCTGCTGATTTTCAGTGCGATGGGGCTCACATGACATTTTAATATGCATAGTATTATAAGCTCTTGTTTCTCAACCTAATGCTTCAAACTTTGTTATCTCCTTCTTCCACAGGATGTAGAAAGTCCAGAATGCAGCAGCCAGATAGAAGATGACATCACGGAGAAACGGGCGCTGCATGGAATCAAATGGGCAGACAACAGCGATGACACCAGCAACTATCGTTGTCACAAACACACCAGCACCTACAGGAAAACACAAAGAAGGGACATAACTCTTGGAGAACATAATTAAAGGACATAAATCTTGGCAAACATAATGCAGGGTGATAATTCTTGGAGAACTTAATGAAAGGACATAACTGTAAATACTGTAGGAACACAATTCTTTCAAACTGATATTACCTGGTTCAGTTTTAAGCCTGTAAAATATCATGAGTAGGCAGGGAAAGAATGGCAACATATCATACAGTCCTCACACCCATAAAGTATATCGCCAGTCCCGTATACGCAGTGAACAGTGCAGACAGAAACACACACACTACTGGGTCCACTGTTCAATGGCCACTAGATGTATCTTGTAGGCAGGGAAAGAATGGCAAAATATCATACAGTCCTCACACCCATAAAGTATATCGCCAGTCCCGTATACACAGTGAACAGTGCAGACAGAAACACACACACTACTGGGTCCACTGTTCAATGGCCACTAGATGTATCTTGTAGGCAGCTACTTCAGCAAAGGGAGGTAATTCCAAACTCATGCACACTGAGTGATATCCAATCAAAATTTATATAAATAACAAACAGAACGACATCTAACTACATATCATGTACAATTCATCAACTGAAAAATTCCAGCCTGACTAACCGAACAGGGCGCCCACAGCCATGCCTGCATCCCCATTCTTGGCACTGCCTATAGCTGCAATGGCAGAGAAAATATCTGGGGCTCCGTTTCCAAATGCAAGAAATGTTACGCCCTGATTCAGATGAAGGAACAGAACAGCAGTGAAAGTTGCTACATCGTGTCATGGGAGATGGGACAGACTTCATGGGGAAACAGTGAAAGTTGCTAGACCACGCCATGGCAGATCATCAGGGACAGGCTTTTTTGGGAAACAGTGAAAGTTGCTAGACCATGCCATGGGAGATGGGACAGGTTTGTTGGGGAAACAGTGAAAGTTGCTACATCATGTCATGGGAGATGGGAAATGTTTGTTGGGGAAACAGTGAAAGTTGCTAGACAATGTCATGGGAGATGGGACAGGCTTGTCGGAGCAGTAGTGAAAGTTGTTACACCATGCCATGGGAGATGGGACAGGCTTGTCGGAGCAGCAGTGAAAGTTGTTACACCATGCCATGGGAGATGGGACAGGCTTGTCGGAGCAGCAGTCAAATTTACAGTCATGGAGAAGGCTTGTCTGTGTTGGGCAGATCAAGGTACTGAGGTAAGTATTTCTGTTTCTATAATTTCATGTCCAAACATTTGATTCCATCCAAAGATTTGTTTGTACATGGTCTGCCATCAGCATAATTACTGAGCAAAATTATACAAGGAAGGATGGGGTACTGTATGGACAGTTAACTTTAAGGAGTAACTTGACAACCTCTGCATGGTTGTACATGACAGACAGTTGCATTTCTTTATTTAGTGGTATGCAGTTGATTGTTTTGGGCAGTCATGGATGCAGGTGGGCGGTAAAAATTTTATAATGTTCGTCGCTGATGGTGTCTGACAGCTATAAATGCCAGGGTTCTGCCATGGAATTGTAAGTACGTGTAATATGCCTTTGTGAAACTGTGCTTAATAAAATTGTTCATTGATAGCCAAAATAGTTTGAGAGTGATTTGTAGTGATTTGTACATGTTAGTGCCATAGTTTGGGTTATTTCACAAGGTGAGTTAGAAATGTGAAAAGTGTTGTTACAGACATGAAAGCATTTAAGTAGGTTCTTGGTTGATATGGCTTCAGCTTAAACATGCTTCGTGTGGTATACTGATGACACTTCATCAAACACAACTTTAGGAATTTGTGCCATGTGTTCAACCATGTAATAAGTTGTGTTGAGCTGAATGAGAATATCTTAGAATTTGTTGTTTGTTGACTTTTGAGATTTGTAAAGGATACGGCCACATTGTGACTGAGCCTCAGTGTCCTTGATATGACGGTCAGTGATGGGCAGAAGCTGAAACACAGGAAATGTACATCACCTGTGTGATATACACCACAGTCTGGTATCACACAGTCAGGGTGATATACACCACTGTCTGGTATCACACAGTCAGGGTGATATACACCACTGTCTGGTATCACACAGTCATGGTGATATACACCACTGTCTGGTATCGCACAGTCACAGTGATATACACCACTGTCTGGTATCACACAGGGTGATATACACCACTGTCTGGTATCACACAGTCAGGGTGATATGCACCACTGTCTGGTATCACACAGTCTGGGTGATATACACCACTGTCTGGTATCACACAGTCACAGTGATATACACCACTGTCTGGTATTACACAGTTAGGGTGATATACACCACTGTCTGGTATCACACAGTCAGGGTGATATGCACCACTGTCTGGTATCACACAGTCAGGGTGATATACACCACTGTCTGGTATCACACAGTCATGGTGATATGCACCACTGTCTGGTATCACACAGTCAGGGTGATATACACCATTGTCTGGTATCACACAGTCATGGTGATATGCACCACTGTCTGGTATCACACAGTCAGGGTGATATGCACCACTGTCTGGTATCACACAGTCAGGGTGATATGCATCACTGTCTGGTATCACACAGTCAGGGTGAAACATACCACTGTCTGGTATCACATAGTCACGGTGATATACACCACTGTCTGGTATCACACAGTCACGGTGAAATACACCAATATAATTATGTCTACAAACCACCATTTGGTACAGTAATACGTCATCATATGCAAGATAAGTGTCTATGCAAACAAAATTACATTAGTACAAACCTAACAGGCTTAAGATATGACACACATTTTAAAAAAATAAACCATGAAGTGATTTAAGCAGAATAAGAAAGTTATATGTCTATAAACTTGTCCTCATTCTTCACCTCCATCAAAGAAACAAAATAAACTGTAAATGCAAGATTGCATGTTTCAATATTCCAATAATTTTATGTGTTAACATTGTTTAAAGTTTAAACTTCATCTTAAACTCAAATTTACTAAAACTTCGAATTCAAACATCTTAACTCGTTGGTCTAATGGTTATGGCTGTGGATTTATAATCCTAAACTTACAGGTTCAAATCCCACTTGCATCAGCCAAAACTTTTGTAACTAATTTAACTAATATTCATAATGTATTTAAATTAGCCTCGTTTCCAGCACTTGTTTATCACATGACATCCCTAAGGTAGCACATAATCTAAAAAAGCATGCTCTTCAGTCTGTGCCTGACCACCATGCGGGAAAGCTGCTCACCTCACTGTCTGCTAATTACAGCATGTTAAGGAACAAATGTAAGTTACTTTAAATTCATATCACTTCTACTTTTATTCCTATATTAGCTATAGTAGTAATGAGTTATATATAATTATTGGTAAACAATTTTTGATAAGTTTAGTGAAATGCTGTTCAACTGTATGTTCAACCGGATGTTTTTGTGCAGTTTTAGTGCAGTGTAAAGTTTGTTCATGCCTAAAGTAAATAAGTTTGAAGTGCATTGAGCAAAGATTATGAAATTACTTTTCTTACATTGTAGTTTTTTGAACCTCATCAGAGCTGTACAGATCTCCTCATGCTCCTGATTCGTTCATTCATCTGTCAGTCAACATCAGTCAGTCAACGTCACAGTTTTCATGAATAAATTACAGCCGGATTCTTGTAACTAAAGGTGAAAATAATAAACTCTGATGCGAGTGTCGAAGATTTTGTTCTTGCATCTACATTTGTTCAAAAAAATTTGCAGACAGTGAGGTACGTATGGTGTTCATCTTTCAACGTTTAATGCGTGGTGGTCTACAGTTCTCAATGATTGCAACGTTGAACCGTGTGGCAATGTTAACGTTTATTGTCAGAGTTTATTGTATTCAATATTAGTTACTATTAATCTATTCAACCTGACATTCCTGGTCAACGATTATATATTCCTCCTACTATGTGATGTGACTTCCTGGTGCGTAGCTGACGTGTTTCAGAAGCATAATGGCTGAACGTAGCAGTGATAGCGATGCTTCTCTGGACATTCATGAACGTATTCAGCGTCTGAGAACCATGACTGAGAAAGGCAAAAGTGAACATTTACGTTTGTTGAGGAACAAGACTATTGGTGCTCTTTCTAATCTGACAAAGTGCAAAAATGAACTTGAATCTTTATTGTTTGATAATGATAATTTGCCTTTAGTGAAGTCATGTATTCACAAGTTACATGATTTGTCTTCCCGTTACCAAACTTGTAATGAGATTTATTCCAGTTCACTTGACACCGAGGAAGCTAGAACAGCCGCTGTCCAGCACGCTGAGGCTAAACTTCGAGACATCAAACATGTTCATGATTTAGCTGTGAGCTGGATTGGAAAAGCTGAACGTGAGTTGTTTGATCAAGTACGTAATCAATCTGTTTGCCAAGATTCAGCAGATGATAAACAGTCTCAGGTATCCAGTAAATCTCAAATCTCTCATGTCAGTTCTACTCAATCTGCACGGTTAATGGAGAAAGCTAAACTTGCTGAACTTCGTACAGAAAAAGCAATGTTTGAAACACAATCTAAGATTAAGCAGTTACAGCTGGATATTGACATCGCTAAAGCTACAGCAAGAGAGAAGGTGTTTGCTGATGAAGAGGAAACGATTATTCGCCAGCAACACGTCAAGTTCCATAATCCAGATCATGATGAGATACATCAACCTCTTCTATCCTCCGATGTAAAGTGTGAGGCAAACATTATCCCAAATCTTGTAAACCTTGATCATTCACTGAATCCAAATGCAACTGAATACCATTCTTATGACTCCAGACGTTTTGATAATCACATGAAAGGCAATGAACATTTGCACAGTGTTCCTGGTTATCCTATTTTTGCTCCAAGTAATCAGTTTATTGAAGCCCAGCAACAAATGGTAAATGCAATGTTTCTTCCTCGGTCTGAAGTTTCTAAGTTTACAGGGGAGCCAACTGAATTTGCAGCTTTTATGATGGCGTTCGATGCTCACGTTGTTCCCCACACAAACAGCGATGCTGATAGGCTGTAATATCTAGATCAACAGTTACAAGGTGAGCCCAAAGATTTGATTTCTGGATGCTTATACATGGATGTTGCTTCTGGATATCAACAAGCAAGACGCCTTTTGTTTGAAGAATACGGTAACCCAAACAGGGTATCTACTGCTTATCTGAACAGAATACTGTCTTGTCCTGTTTTGAAACATGATGATTTTCAAGGACTTAAACAGTTCTCTTTCAATCTTAAGAAATGCTACCATGTCATGCAGAGTATGTCTCAGCTGTTGGTTCTCAATCATGCTCCTTATTTGCAAGCTATTGTGTTGAAGCTTCCACAACATCTCCAGAGCAAGTGGAGGGACCGTGTAACGTCTCTAACGATGAATGGGGAGTGTTTCAACGGATTTAAGGACCTGGTGGACTTCATCGAATTTGCAGCGAAGTCCGCGAATGAGCCAACATTTGGTAAACAGGCGCTTACCGCTAGCCAGGATCTTCTTCAGCCTAAAAATAACAGCTCCAGTAAAGGTAAACAGTCTTCCTCAAGGTCTCAGTCAGCAAGTTTTGTCACACAAGTTGGACACTCGCCTGATGGTAAGGTCAACAGTCCCAAATGTTTCTACTGCAAACAGTTTCATGATCTTGATGAGTGTAAACATTTCAAACAGAAATCCCTTGTGGAAAAACGTGACTTTTTGAAAACCTGTAACAGATGTTTCAGTTGTTATGGTCTTGGTCATTCTGCTAAAGGGTGTATGAGGAAAAAGATCTGCAAGACCTGCAATAAACGTCACCCAACAGCTATGCATGATAACAGTTATCAGTCCAGTAGGAATGCAAGTCACGAGGTTAACAGGGATAAAGTGAATGAGCAATCTAACAAAGGTTTGAACAATTCTACAAGTTGCAATGCATCCAAATCTAATTGTATTGAAACCATTTTCCAACCAATTCTTCCCGTTCAAGTAACAGTGAAAGGCAGCAACAAGGGGACGACTACCTACGCTATGTTGGACAACGGGAGCACTGGATGTTTCATGACTGAGGATCTGAGAAATCGACTGGATGTCAAGTCTAAACCAGCTACACTGAAGCTTCAGACGATGAATGGCACAGAATATGTCAATACATCTGTGGTAAACGGTCTTGTCGTCTCGGACCTTGATGGCACTAATCATGTGAGTCTCCCCGGTACATATTCTAAGGAAGTTATGCCTGTTGATCATGCTCACATTCCAAAGCCAGAATTGCTCAAACAGATACCTCATCTCAGAACAGTTGCAGATAAGTTGCCAACGTATATGCCAAATCTTGATATTGGAATTTTGATTGGTAGTAACTGTCCAGATGCTCTCAAACCTTTAGAAGTTGTTTCATCAAATGATTCAGGACCTTTTGCTGTCTTGCATAAACATGGCTGGACAATCAATGGCCCAATGCAAGTTCGGCAGAATATTGTTGACAATACCGTTGTCTGTAATAGAATCATCCTTCATGAAGTTGAGAAGTCGAGGGAATGCATAGCACCAGAAACAGTTCTGAAACTATTTGAATTAGATTTCAGTGAGAACGATCTTGGTTGTACACCAGGTGCACGTGGTTACTCTATAGAGGATCAGCAATTCATGGAGAAAACAGAAAACAGTATTCAGTATATTGATGGCCATTTCCAAATTCCACTTCCTTTCCGTAATGAAAGGCTTATGCCAAATAACAGAGAGCAAGCTATCAAACGTGTCCTTTGGCAAAAGAAGAAAATGTTAAGAGATAAAATGTACCATAAGGACTACGTGAAATTCATGGACACCATAATTTCAAAAGGCTTTGCTTGTGAAGTACCTGAAAGTGAGTTAATTGGCAAAGAGGGTTGTGTTTGGTACTTGCCCCATCATGGCGTATACCATCCTAAAAAGCCAAACAAAATCAGAGTTGTATTTGACTGTAGTGCAAAATGTAATGGTTGTTCACTTAATGATGTTCTTCTCCAGGGACCAGATCTTGCAAATTCATTGATTGGGGTTCTCACAAGGTTTCGTTCAGAATCTGTGGCATTTATGGGAGATGTGGAAGCCATGTTCCATCAGGTCAAGGTGCCAAAGGAACAACAGGACTTTCTTAGATTCTTCTGGTGGCCCAATGGGAATATTCAAGGGGAACTGAAAGAGTTTAGAATGACTGTCCATACATTTGGAACCATATCGTCTCCAACCATTGCTAACTATGCCTTGAGGGAATCGGCAAACAAGGCAAAGAATAGGTATGATAATGACGTTATCCAAACCATTCTGCGGAACTTTTATGTGGATGACTGCCTTAAATCTGTTAAGGATGATCAAACTGCAGTAAAACTGATATCCGATTTACAGTCAGTATGTGCAGAAAGTGGCTTCAATCTCACCAAGTTTACTTGCAATAGTAAAGAGGTTCTTTCGTCTATTCCTTCTGAGCATTGTTCCAAAGAAGTACAGACTATAGATTTGAGTTATGATGATATTCCAATGGAAAGAGCACTTGGTATGCAGTGGGATGTTATGATGGATAGTTTCAGGTTTTCAGTTAATCTACCTCACAAACCACCAACCAGAAGAGGAATTTTGTCTACAATGTCCTCTCTGTACGATCCACTGGGACTTGTCTCTCCTATCTTGTTGCCAGCGAAGAGGATTCTCCAAGATCTCTGTAGAGATAAATCTCTCGGTTGGGATGATGAAGTTGATGATGGCCATAAGCTGAGATGGGAGCAATGGCTCTCTGACTTGGAATATCTGAAAGGTTTGTCTGTCAGACGTTGTCTCAAACCAATAGATTTTGGAAATATTATTTCAAGTCAACTGCATATCTTCTCTGATGCCAGTGTTTCAGGATATGGGTGTGCGGCATACCTTCGCTTATGTGATGACAAGGACAACATTTATACCTCCCTATTGATGGGCAAAGCCAGGTTAGCACCCTTAAAAATTGTGACTATTCCAAGACTTGAACTTACTGCAGCAGTCACAGCAGTGAAAATAGGCCAGTTTTTGCTCAAGGAATCAGATATTGATATTGATAGTGTTACATACTATACTGACTCCACGACAGTGCTTCATTACATTTGTAATGAGCGTAATAGATATCCAGTCTTTGTGGCAAACAGAGTCAAGATGATCAGGGATTACGCCTCTCCTCAACAGTGGAAGTACATTGACACTAGGCAGAATCCAGCAGATACTGCGTCTCGTGGATTAAGTTGTAAACTGTTTCTTAAGTCAACAGCTTGGTTCAGGGGGCCAGATTTTCTTAGAAGTGCTGAATTAGAATGGCCTGTCTTTGAATCTGAGAGTCAGGGAGCTGTTAGTCTGGTACAGTCCAATACTGATGTTCAAGACACTGGTGCTGCTCAACGTCTTCTGAACCATTATTCGTCATGGTATCGTCTGAAACGAGCGGTGGCACTCTACCACAGATTCTTCTCATACCTTCAATCAAAAGGAAAAATTCAAAAGCACAAGTATCTGAGGTCACTGACAATCAAAGAGCTTGATGTTGCAGAGTACAGTATAGTCAGGTGTGTTCAGCAGACTCATTACAAAGCAGAACTTGCTTCCCTTGTCAGTTCATGTGAACGAGGCCGAGTACACGTTAGTCTCCCTAGAAGCAATTCGATTTGTAAGTTGAATCCAGTTGTCCGTGATGGTTTGCTGTGTGTTGGTGGTCGCATTAACAAAGCTGACATCTCAGATGACATGAAACATCCATGTTTGTTACCACGAAAATGCCATGTTTCTTCTTTGATTATTCAAGACATTCATCACAGTTTGGGACATGCAGGACGCAATCATGTCTTGTCTTCTCTGAGAGAAAAGTACTGGATTACAAGTGCAAACTCAGCAGTTAGAAGTGTCTTGAGTAAATGTGTCACATGTAGACGATTCAAGATGCCAACCAGTGTACAGCAGATGTCTGAACTGCCAGCAAATCGCGTAAATCCAGCTCCTCCTTTCACCTTCACTGGTGTTGATTTTTTTGGCCCGCATATAGTGAAAGAAGGTAGAAAAAGTGTTAAACGGTACGGTGCTCTTTTCACGTGTCTAGTTAGCAGAGCTGTCCATCTAGAAACTGCTAATTCTTTGGACACAGATTCTTTTATCAACGCTCTTCGCAGATTTATTGCCCGTAGAGGACCAGTGAAAGAAATTGTATGTGACAATGGTACAAACTTCAGAGGTGGTGCAAAAGAACTGAGTCAGTCTTTGCTTGATATGGATCAGTCAAAACTGGCTTCATATTTTCTTCAGAAAGGTATCACTTGGAAGTTTAATCCCCCAGCTGCGAGTCACATGGGCGGTGTTTGGGAAAGAATGGTGAGATCTGTCCGAAACATTCTGAATCCTATGCTGCATGAGTTCGGTCACAGACTGGACGATGAGATGTACAGAACTTTCCTGTGTGAAGTGGAAGCTATTTTGAACTCTCGACCTTTGACCCCTGTGTCAAGTGACTCTGATGACCTGGATCCACTTACGCCAAATCACTTACTCATGTTGAAGTCAAACGTCTTCATTCCTCCTCCTGGAGATTTCAAGCAAGATGATATGTATGGATATAAACGCTGGAGACGAATTCAGCATCTTGCTAACGTTTTCTGGTCACGCTGGAGAAAGGAGTATCTTGTGAATCTACAACAGCGACAGAAGTGGAATCATCCTAAACGTAATTATCAGCTGGATGACATTGTGTTGTTGAAAGATGAGTATCTGCCCAGAAGTGCGTGGTCTTTGGGTCGCATCACTAGAACTGAGCCTGACAAAAGTGGTATTGTCCGGAACGTAAAAGTGAAAATCAAAGGCTCTGAACTTCGTAGACCAGTTCACAAGCTGGTTCTACTTCTACCATCAAAGTCATTTTGATTCAAATTTGTATTTTGCATTTCAGAATTTGTTAAACACACCGGGTGTGTTTAAGAGGCCGAGTGTGTAAATGCAAGATTGCATGTTTCAATATTCCAATAATTTTATGTGTTAACATTGTTTAAAGTTTAAACTTCATCTTAAACTCAAATTTACTAAAACTTCGAATTCAAACATCTTAACTCGTTGGTCTAATGGTTATGGCTGTGGATTTATAATCCTAAACTTACAGGTTCAAATCCCACTTGCATCAGCCAAAACTTTTGTAACTAATTTAACTAATATTCATAATGTATTTAAATTAGCCTCGTTTCCAGCACTTGTTTATCACATGACATCCCTAAGGTAGCACATAATCTAAAAAAGCATGCTCTTCAGTCTGTGCCTGACCACCATGCGGGAAAGCTGCTCACCTCACTGTCTGCTAATTACAGCATGTTAAGGAACAAATGTAAGTTACTTTAAATTCATATCACTTCTACTTTTATTCCTATATTAGCTATAGTAGTAATGAGTTATATATAATTATTGGTAAACAATTTTTGATAAGTTTAGTGAAATGCTGTTCAACTGTATGTTCAACCGGGTGTTTTTGTGCAGTTTTAGTGCAGTGTAAAGTTTGTTCATGCCTAAAGTAAATAAGTTTGAAGTGCATTGAGCAAAGATTATGAAATTACTTTTCTTACATTGTAGTTTTTTGAACCTCATCAGAGCTGTACAGATCTCCTCATGCTCCTGATTCGTTCATTCATCTGTCAGTCAACATCAGTCAGTCAACGTCACAGTTTTCATGAATAAATTACAGCCGGATTCTTGTAACTAAAGGTGAAAATAATAAACTCTGATGCGAGTGTCGAAGATTTTGTTCTTGCATCTACATAAACATAAAAGTCAAGTCTGCAGAAGGGGTGTGACGCAACTTGGACATTATCATAAAATATTACATAATATAATATAATACATTTACAGAGCACCTGATGTCCACCTTACGATGCACAGAGGCATTAAACACAAGTTATAAGCAAAGTGCAGATATTAGTACCTCAGTTTAAAACTGAATATACAGGTTTTTTCTCTCATGACTTTCGAGCTGAAGCACAAAGTGTTAACACTGTATCATCACACAATCTTTACATGACCTACTCCACATGATTTATAACAAGGCCATAACTCACAAGTCATCTGCAGTGACTGCTAGACCAACAAACAGAAACAGCCACCATAGGAACTGGAACAGACAAAAATACAATAAACAGCACTACAGAGGGATTGTCTAGGGAACCACAGGGCACTAGAACTGCACTAAATTCACACTACAATGGGACTATCTAGGACACTACATAACACTAAAACAACACTACATTCACACTACAAATTGAAAATCTAGGGCACTTCAAGACATTAAAAGAACAATACATTCATACTACAAGGGGACTATCTTGGACACTACATGACACTAAAACAACACAACATTCACACTACATATTGAAAATCTAGGACACTTCATGACACTGAAACACCACTACATCCACATTAAAAATGGATTATCTAGGACACTTCATGACACTAAAACAACACTGCATTCACACTACAAATGTATTATCTAGGACACTAAATGACACTAAAACAGCACTACATTCACACTAAAAGTTGAAAATCTAGGACACTACGTGACACTAAAACAGCACTACATTCACACTACAAATGAATAATCTAGGACACTTCATGATACTAAAACAACACTAAATGCATACTTCAAATTGAAAATCTAGGACAATACATGACATTAAAACAACACAACATTCGCACTACAAATGGATTATCTAGAACACTTCAAGACACCAAAAGAACACTACATCACAATACGCTACATGACACTAAAAGAGCACTACATACACACTGAAAATGAATAATCTAGGATACTTCTTGATACTAAAACAACACTACATTCACATTACAAACTGAAAATCTAGGACACTTCATGGCATTAAAACACTACATTTGCACTACAAATGGATTATATAGGACACTACATGACACTAAAATAGCACTATAGTCACACTACAAATGAATTATCTAGGACACTTCACGAGACTAAAACAACACTGCATTCACATTACAAATGGATTATCTAGGACACTTCATGACACTAAAACACTGCATTCACATTACAAATGGATTATCTAGGACACTACATTACACTAAAACAGCACTACATTTACACAACAAATGGATTATCTAGGACACCTCATGATACTAGAACAGCACTACATTCACACTACAAATTGAAAATCGTGGACACTGCATGACATTAAACCACCACCACATTTGCTTTTCCAATGGATTATCTAGGGCATTACATGACATTAAAACAACACTACATTCATACCACAAATGAATAATCTAGGACACTTCATAACACTAAAACAGCACTATGTTCACACTACAAATTGAAAATCTAGGACACTTCATGACATTAAAACAACACTAAATTTGCACTACCAATGGATTATCTAGGGCACTACATGTAGGGATGGGTTTAGTTGAGGGTACCATAGTACACCTGACAGAAAATTTAGATTTACCTTCGGGAAAATAAGTGTGTCCTGACCTTTTGATAATCCAATTAAATTTAATACATTGCACTAGAATTTGTCATTACAACAAATTGATAAGAAATCAGAAAACATCATATAAACCTGTAAGCTAGCCTGTCTCATAGTGACTCTACCACATTACTTTCCCTTCGGTCTTCTCCTTTCTACAGTGCTATAGTCCTTAATGAACCAAGTCTCGATTTCACAGATTCTGACTCTAGCATCTACATGACTCTCCTTTTCTGCTACTAACCAAATGATATATATTAGCCTCATTGTCAAAATAATGGGGGGATGGATCATAAGGCCACAACACGTTGGGAGAATTGTTTGTGTACACAACCATGATTAGACTACTTCTCATGACCTTATACTCCGGGAATGCATGCATACTGTTTCAAGCTCTGCGAACCTATCCACTGTGCATGCATTATGAAAGCACTTTTTCCCCCAGCACTGGGGGAAAATTAGTTAATCATTTGAACTCCAATTTCCCATTTTTGCATTTTTTGTTCTACTTTATAGGATGAATTGGCATTTTTGATGATTTGTTTCAGTAAATACATACTGAACAAGATAAAAAACTGCAAAGTGGTGTTTTATATTGCAAGCGTCTTTTAAGAAAATATATTTACACTGCACAGTGGGGAAACTCCATACTTACAAGTATGACCAGCGCCAATGGAACCAGATTACCCAGAGTGCAATACACGAACTTGGTGTAGTCAATGAAGCCTTCATCGATCTGGCAGTCATCTGTTGTGTTCACAAACTTACAAATGTCTGTCAGATTAGGCATTGTGTGGAAGTCACGGCACTGAAATATAACATAAACACAATTTGAAAATACAATAAAAACAAAATGAGAAAATACACTACAAACATAATATCAAAATACACTATAAACATAATGTCCAAATACAATATAAACACAATGTCCAAATACAATATAAACACAATGTCCAGATACAATATGCATACTGTCCAAATGCAATATAAACATAATGTCCAAATGCAATATAAACATAATGTCCAAATGCAATATAAACATAATGTCCAAATGCAATATAAACATAATGTCCAAATGCAATATACATAATGTCAAAAATATACCAGTAATATATATAATGTTAAATACTTGGTCAAAATACAATATGAACATAATGCTATAATACAAGATAAACAAAATGTCAAAATATAACATAACCAATGTAAAACTACAATATATACATGAATACACAATGCTATAGACATAATATTAACTGCAGATTTGATTATACACGTTTACCTCATTACCTGATGTGTAGACAACTGTAACGTACAGGGTTCAGTGTTTCATGCATCCATATGTAACATAGGGTTCAGTGTTTCATGCATTCATATGTAACATAGGGTTCAGTGTTTCATGCATCCATATGTAACATAGGGTTCAGTGTTTTACGCATCCATATGCAACATGTTTCAGCTATTGCAGACATACTAAACATTTATTGCGTCATGTAATTTTCAAATGTAGTTCGATAAGACAAATAGAGATATCTGACATGTTTTAAATGCTCATTTGTTTATGATTTCTCATCAACGTGTCACTCTGCCCTGTCACCTCACAGACTACTGGACAACATCAAGCATTTCACTCATAATAATGGTATACATTTGATATGTATTCTACATGTGATGGTTGGAAGTGATGATAGTACCTTTGTCACACGACCCATGAAGGTCCCGGGGTAGAATAGGCCTTCAGCAACCCATGCCTGCCATCAAAGGCAACTATGCTTGTCGTAGGAGGCGACTAATGGGATCGGGTGGTCAGGTACGCTGACTTGGTTGACACATGTCATTGGTTCCCAATTGCACAGATCAATGATCATGTTGTTGATCACTGGATTGTCTGGTCCAGACTGAACTATTTACAGACTGCAGCCATATAGCTGGAATATTGCGAAAACTCACTCACTCACTCACCTTTGTCACACAAGTAGTGGAATCAAACCACCTCAATGGGACAGCTGGCTCTACCATTGGTCCTCCAGTGATATCTTTGTGTTTATATGTACAATACCTTTTTCTGCCTATAGTTAATCTGTAACCGCCAACGTCTGTACACCTCACAATGAGAAGTCAACTCAGCATTAGTCTATTCCAACATGCAGGAATCTGGCTATGTTTTGGACCCACTAAGTAATGCCTCACAAGATATCAATGGCACTGGTTGTTTGGCTTCATGCATTCAATGTATGATCACTCCCCTGGGTTAAATCTGTGGGATATTCTGAAATCAGTAACTATTGACACTATTTCTGATCAAATTACTATCTGTTTGCTAGCTACCAAAGTACGCAATGTTACATAAACTCAACAGCAAAATATGATTTGAAACTTCCTTAACAATAAGGAAGGTCAATAGCCTACTCGCACTTATTGCAGTAGAGCTCATATATATGGGTGAAGCATGATCTGAAACAATTTAGGCACGCACCTTTAGAACACAGCAGCACAACCTGTCATGAGGACGCTAGGGTTTGGTTAACCAAACCAAACCTAACCCTAATCACCTACAATTTTAAGTTAAAGAGACTTATGGCATGTTTATAAAGTGTGTGGTGTTGTATTCTAAAGGCAGACCCAAACAGAAAAAAATAAATTGGGAATTTTGCAGTGTGTCCACATGTATATTTCCACGGATATCCACGATTAGCGAGCTATTCTGAATAACAGTTAATGGCGACTTTAAGGCGGAACTCACACAGATCCTACTTTGAGTGAAACAGACAAGGATATGCATCATCTCTGAGTTACCATAGAAACAGAGCTGTCTAGAATTAAATTATTAAGTACTGTCAAATTGTCAAAAATATCAATACCTCTTTAATGTTTTAACGAAACAGTATCAATGATTTCATGAAAATACTGAACCAACAAACCTGCTGTAACAGTAAGAGTGCATACCGTCAAAACGTTATCGAAACACATGAAATATGACGCAAATATTCTCAAATTTTAGAAATAAAAGCCATATGTAAGAAACATACATCTCTCTGTACAGTCAGTCTGTCCTTTTGAACAAGGACGAATATCACGATAGGGAAGAGGTTTTACGAAACTCGACATTCTACACATCACGACACTCACTATTGCCGCCACATGGGGATTTCCAGGGATTCCCCAAAGTATTAAATTCGTCACTTCCGCTTTTTTTTATAGCTAGAAACCTTTACTGACTGTTCCTATAATACATAGCCGAAAGAAGTCTTACCTCTATGTTACCCCCGTCCCTCAAAGTTCGTAGTTTCAATAATGGGTCTTCACCGATCCATTTAAGGCCCCGACCAATGTGGCTTTGTCCATTTTGAGACATATCATTCCAGGTGTGTTGCGCTTTCAACAAGCCCACAGCGCGATTATATGACAGTAACATTGCAGTCATCGCCACCATGGCACAGAGCCGGAACAGTGTCCTACAATTCTGTTGTAACATTCTGAAGTGCTGACAATGAAATGTCATTCCTGTGAGGAAAGTGGCTTACTCCATCGTATCAAATTAAACACTAGTTGTCTCTATCTCACCGTCATGTGACATCAATCAAGTCACGTGACGTGTGTGTACTTTTGATATCAGCAAGAAGGTATATATATCCTGTTGAGCAGAAGATTTCCTTCCGTCTACCACCCAATCTGTAACTGCCCAAATAGGCACTGCAGTTATTGTTTGTATGGAAATACGTTGTTCGTCTCGGCTCATTGACATCCAGTCTGTGGTTGGTCTGGTCAGGACTGGAAACTACACACCAGCGACGCATCAAAATGTGATGTAAATCACTCTCACTCACTCACTCACTATCTTATCAGGGGAAGGTGAACTATATGTATTCATAAGCGAAAGTATGACTGACCTACATCACTGAATAAGTGTTAGCATAAGTGATACATGATATCTATTGTGTCAACCCGCGAGTACATGTACGAGGGGATGTCAATAAGTTTTGAGCCTTGAGCATCTTTCGTACCCAGGTGTCACAGCCTATGGTACGACATTGAACCTTGGGGTGTAGCTGATGTGATATGTAAGTTTTGGTATCCTACTCTCAGAAGTTATTGAACAGCTCACATTGACAGAACGAGACACGGCAGTAATTAAGTTTTTAGTTCTTGAAGGAAACTCGGCGAAGAACATTGAAGAAAGGCTTTCGGCAGTTTATGGGAAGTCTTCCCCTTCATTTGCTACCATCAAACGATGGGTCAATAAATTTAAGCATGGTAGAGAGAGTCTTGAAGATGTCCCCCGTCCAGGGTGCCCAACAACAAGCACTAGTCAGGAAAACATTGACAGAGTGCATAGGCTTGTGCTGGAAAATCGTCGAATCACACTCTACGAGTTAGAGGAGACCACAGGCATTTCACACGGATCCATCGAGACAATTCTTCATGAACACCTCGTCATGTCTAAGGTGTGCGCAAGATGGGTGCCAAGAATGCTTACAGGTGAAATGAAGCAAACAAGGGTCACCATAAGCAACTCCATGCTAACCAGATACAACAAGAATCCAGAAGATTTTCACTTTAGGCTAGTAACCTGTGATGAAACCTGGATCCACCACTATGATCCTGAAAGCAAACAAGAATCATGGAATGGAAACATGTCCCTTCTCCCAGGACCAAAAAGTTCAAAGCCTCCAGATCAGTGCAGAAGGTAATGGCGAAAAAGTCTTCTGGGATAGCAAAGGCGTCATCCACATAGATTACTTACCAAAAGGAAGAACAATGAATGGGAAATATTACGCTAACTTGTTGAGGCAAGTGCGACAGTCAATCAAGGAGAAGCGCCGGGGCAAGATCAGACGTGGTATTCTTCTACATCAAGACAATGCTCCAGTACACACCTCTCGCGTTGCAGCCGCTGCTGTCCAGGGATGCGGGTACGAAATCCTGCCGCATCCCCCCTATTCTCCAGACCTGGCACCAAGTGATTACCGTCTGTTCCCAAATCTCAAGAAACACTTGCGTGGTCGTAGATTTCAGGATGATAATGAGTTTATTGCTGCTACTGAGGCTTGGTTTGAGGACCAAAATGGCGCCTTCTACAGAGATGGCATCAGCGACTGGCAGAAAAGATGGAACAAGTGTCTTGACTCACAATGGGACTATGTTGAAAAATAAATGTGGTTCATACCAATGTTTTGTGTTTTTCTATGCAAGGCTCAAAACGTATTGACACCCTCTCGTATACATGAGATGAATGTGTGTCTGTGGAAGGTTTTAAGCAGCCCTGTCTCACAGTCTCTAAATTTATCCCATCATTTGCCCTACAGCCTAGGCCTCCCTGTAACGCCCAAGCCCTGATGAAGCAAGTCTAGATGTTGGACTCCATTTCAGTTTAAATGGGATTGTTTGTTACAATCACAGACTAAGCGTTAGTCTAAGCTGCAATGTTCCACCAATATTAAGACACAAAAAATGGTTTGTATAACGTCAGTGTATGAAATAAGCCAATACCTAGCCCGACATCAAAATGAATTTAACCAGACCAGACACCAAGATATGGTGAATTTAGACGATCGTAAATTTCGCCCTAGATCAGTGGCTGGCTACCTGTAAAACAGCGACTGTGTGGAGATAACACGGATAATATCCGCTCATAAGTATGTATCCAAGGTAAACAGCGGTCTGATGGAGATAACACTGATAATATCCTAAGTATGTATCCAAGGTAAACAGCGGCCTGGTGGATATAACACTGATAATACCCTAAGTATGTATCCAAGGTAAACAGCGGTCTGATGGAGATAACACTGATAATATCCTAAGTATGTATCCAAGGTAAACACCGGCCTGGTGGATATGACACTGATAATATCCTAAGTATGTATCCAAGGTAAACAGCGGTCTGATGGAGATAACACTGATAATATCCTAAGTATGTATCCAAGGTAAACAGCGGTCTGATGGAGATAACACTGATAATATCCTAAGTATGTATCCAAGGTAAACAGCGGTCTGATGGAGATAACACTGATAATATCCTAAGTATGTATCCATGGTAAACAGCGGTCTGATGGAGATAACACTGATAATATCCTAAGTATGTATCCAAGGTAAACAGCGGTCTGATGGAGATAACACTGATAATATCCTAAGTATGTATCCAAGGTAAACAGCGGCCTGGTGGATGTAACACTGATAATATCCTAAGTATGTATCCAAGGTAAACAGCGGTCTGATGGAGATAACACTGATAATATCCTAAGTATGTATCCAAGGTAAACAGCGGTCTGATGGAGATAACACTGATAATATCCTAAGTATGTATCCAAGGTAAACAGCGGCCTGGTGGATATGACACTGATAATATCCTAAGTATGTATCCAAGGTAAACAGCGGTCTGATGGAGATAACACTGATAATACCCTAAGTATGTATCCAAGGTAAACAGCGGTCTGATGGAGATAACACTGATAATATCCTAAGTATGTATCCAAGGTAAACACCGGCCTGGTGGATATGACACTGATAATATCCTAAGTATGTATCCAAGGTAAACAGCGGTCTGATGGAGATAACACTGATAATATCCTAAGTATGTATCCAAGGTAAACAGCGGCCTGGTGGATATGACACTGATAATATCCTAAGTATGTATCCAAGGTAAACAGCGGTCTGATGGAGATAACACTGATAATACCCTAAGTATGTATCCAAGGTAAACAGCGGTCTGATGGAGATAACACTGATAATATCCTAAGTATGTATCCAAGGTAAACACCGGCCTGGTGGATATGACACTGATAATATCCTAAGTATGTATCCAAGGTAAACAGCGGTCTGATGGAGATAACACTGATAATATCCTAAGTATGTATCCAAGGTAAACAGCGGTCTGATGGAGATAACACTGATAATATCCTAAGTATGTATCCAAGGTAAACAGCGGTCTGATGGAGATAACACTGATAATATCCGCTAATAAGTATGTATCCAAGGTAAACAGCGGTCTGATGGAGATAACACTGATAATATCCTAAGTATGTATCCGAGGTAAACAGCGGTCTGATGGAGATAACACTGATAATATCCTAAGTATGTATCCAAGGTAAACAGCGGTCTGATGGAGATAACACTGATAATATCCTAAGTATGTATCCAAGGTAAACAGCGGTCTGATGGAGATAACACTGATAATATCCTAAGTATGTATCCAAGGTAAACAGCGGTCTGATGGAGATAACACTGATAATATCCTAAGTATGTATCCAAGGTAAACAGCGGTCTGATGGAGATAACACTGATAATATCCTAAGTATGTATCCAAGGTAAACAGCGGTCTGATGGAGATAACACTGATAATATCCGCTAATAAGTATGTATCCAAGGTAAACAGCGGTCTGATGGAGATAACACTGATAATATCCTAAGTATGTATCCAAGGTAAACAGCGGTCTGATGGAGATAACACTGATAATATCCTAAGTATGTATCCAAGGTAAACAGCGGTCTGATGGAGATAACACTGATAATATCCGCTAATAAGTATGTATCCAAGGTAAACAGCGGTCTGATGGAGATAACACTGATAATATCCTAAGTATGTATCCAAGGTAAACAGCGGTCTGATGGAGATAACACTGATAATATCCTAAGTATGTATCCAAGGTAAACAGCGGTCTGATGGAGATAACACTGATAATATCCGCTAATAAGTATGTATCCAAGGTAAACAGCGGTCTGATGGAGATAACACTGATAATATCCTAAGTATGTATCCAAGGTAAACAGCGGTCTGATGGAGATAACACTGATAATATCCGCTAATAAGTATGTATCCAAGGTAAACAGCGGTCTGATGGAGATAACACTGATAATATCCTAAGTATGTATCCAAGGTAAACAGCGGTCTGATGGATATAACACTGATAATATCCTAAGTATGTATCCAAGGTAAACAGCGGTCTGATGGAGATAACACTGATAATATCCGCTAATAAGTATGTATCCAAGGTAAACAGCGGTCTGATGGAGATAACACTGATAATATCCTAAGTATGTATCCAAGGTAAACAGCGGTCTGATGGATATAACACTGATAATATCCTAAGTATGTATCCAAGGTAAACAGCGGTCTGATGGAGATAACACTGATAATATCCTAAGTATGTATCCAAGGTAAACAGCGGTCTGATGGAGATAACACTGATAATATCCTAAGTATGTATCCAAGGTAAACAGCGGTCTGATGGATATAACACTGATAATATCCTAAGTATGTATCCAAGGTAAACAGCGGTCTGATGGAGATAACACTGATAATATCCTAAGTATGTATCCAAGGTAAACAGCGGTCTGATGGAGATAACACTGATAATATCCTAAGTATGTATCCAAGGTAAACAGCGGTCTGATGGAGATAACACTGATAATATCCTAAGTATGTATCCAAGGTAAACAGCGGTCTGATGGAGATAACACTGATAATACCCGCTCATAATTATGTATTCATGCTAATCAGCGGTCTGATGGAGATAACCCTGATAATACACAGTGGTGTGGCACCTCAGCAGCTTACCACGCGGCTAGGAATCCGTTACAGAAGAACCCTCAGAGGATTTTGTATTCCATATGAGGATTTATGATTCCGCTTAGCTAAGGCAAGGACATTCTTGTGGCAGGGTCGAGAATTGTGTAGATCTTTGGAAGTTCGGAAAGCAATGTAGGGTTAAACTGTTGATGTAGATGTGGATGTTGTGTAGTTGATTCTTCATGGCATTGTGGCCAGTGCAGACGCCACAGGAGTAGAGGCACGTTAAAGTAACGCTTAGTCTCTGCATATATTTAATCGTCATAGCAACCAACAAACTAACCCATATAAACTGGAAAAGGAGCCCCAGGGAGACCAGAGATTTAGTCCCTGAAGAAATCTAGACTTGCTTCATTTAGGGCTTTAGCATTGCAGCCAGGGCTTGGCAGCCGGGACTGTGACACAGACTAAAGGCAAGTGTTCACGGGTAGCAATCACAACATGAATGTCCTGTATGTGCTGTCTGGACATTTGACCAGGTGCAGTAGTGTGCTCTGGACGAGACCAATGAACACCGGAGTATGTTGGAGACATCTTGTGGGACCTAGTGGAAGACTAACATCTAGTCTCGGAAATGCACATATTTCAAAGAAAAAAGAAGTTCCCAAATGAAAAGGAACGTAGAGAACTTTCTTCATTTTCAGACACTGTGGCTGTCTAGACTTACATGGGTTCTCTTTGGCATGTTTGTCTCATTGTCTGACTTATCACATGGCTAAAGTTACTCAGATGTCTGACAGTTCCTGCACAAGTCATTCGCATGCACTGACACATTTGTTTGTCTCATTGCCTGACCTATCACATGGCTAAAGTTACTCAGATGTCTGACAGTTCCTGCACAGGTCATTCGCATGCACTGACACATTTGTTTGTCTCATTGTCTGACCTATCACATGGCTAAAGTTACTCAGATGTCTGACAGTTCCTGCACAGGTCATTCGCATGCACTGACACATTTGTTTGTCTCATTGTCTGACCTATCACATGGCTAAAGTTACTCAGATGTCTGACAGTTCCTGCACAGGTCATTCGCATGCACTGACACATTTGTTTGTCTCATTGTCTGACCTATCACATGGCTAAAGTTACTCAGATGTCTGACAGTTCCTGCACAGGTCATTCGCATGCACTGACACATTTGTTTGTCTCATTGTCTGACCTATCACATGGCTAAAGTTACTCAGATGTCTGACAGTTCCTGCACAGGTCATTCGCATGCACTGACACATTTAGGTCTGGGTCCAGGCAGATGTACTTAATATGTAGACCCTTTATTAAACATAATAAACACTGGCTGAATTCACAGCCATATGCAAGTCTGTATATTCCGGGAACATCTGACTGGTTCTCATCGAGTGATTGTCATCTGTGCTATATCTGACCGGGATACAGCCGAGCAGCACTGCACGCTTGATGGCTGCAATACTGAGCCATTGTAAGACGTTGCTCGTGCGTTGCAGCTGCATTTTGTGGGGGACCTTTATGATAATTCTTCGTCTGAATATGAACCAAAAGCCCTTAATTTCTTTATCATCTACTCTAAACTGAAAAACTGGACAGTAGAGTAGCCAGGTGGTAAAAGTGTTCACTTGCCAATAGGAAAAACAGGTTTCATTCCGCGACACACACCCAACGGATATTTTCAAAATTGTTTAAACTGATACAAATCAGTACAAAATATATGACAATAGCAACACAAAATAGAGAGGCAGTATAATTAAACCAGCCATTATTGCATAAACACAAAGATGGTAATGTTCACCCTTCAACAATGGTCGTATTTCCAAATGTGCGGGGTGTCCATGCTGAGAATGACTTGTTAATCATGTCACACTGCTTTGTAGTTTGTTGGCTTCACACAAGGCACGTCAACTTGGAAATCAGCACGAATACTTCCTTTTAAATTCATACCCGTGCATTGAGAGTTTAGTCGACGCTAATATACTGTACAGTCGGCTTTTTCTTATTCGAGCAGTGTACGGTGAACGCTAGAGGCTATGGTGGAGATGAAACTACTTATGACAGAGCGTATCAATCGAATGAAAATGGTCGCGTCTGTACCAGACAATCTAGTGATTAACAGCATGAGCATGTGTCAAGCAAGCCAGGGAGCCTGATCGCTTTTCCGACAAGACCACCGACTTCCAGCTGAAATATTGCGACCAGCATTGTTGCTGAAGACCAGATATATACAGGTGACAAGTATGTCCTGCAGCACTTTTCCCGCGTGAGCGGTATCTCATTGCTGACGGTCTGAGGGAAGAGGACTTGTATCATAAATTGTAACTTGGAACGACGGATTGCTTGTTTTGTAAAACACAAGGTAATCCAACTTTGTTTTCTAAGGAAAACATTTAAATTTTGCACTTTTGATGTTGCTGGAATATTGCCCCAAATAGCGTAAAACCATACTGACTGATTCACTAGGCGACAAGGTGTCGGCAACGTAGTATGTTGTGTTGACTTCAAGAAAGACTACGTAACACTGCATGAAGCGTTTGTAAAATATAGGTCGTCAGTTACAGTGTAAGATTTGACAGCCGTTCGGCATTGAATGAAAGCAGACAGAGCCTCAGTGTGATGTTCGGCTGGGGTCTAGAGACAGGGAGGTCCATTCCATGGAAACAGACAGTATCACTTAATCTTTACGCTGATGATACTCAGCTGCTTCTTGGAGTGTGACCCCTGAAAGACCATCAGTCGGTAATGACCACCTTGACAGTGGGTGAGGGTTACATAAGACTGTCAGGGCCAAAGATAACTTTCCCATACCCTGATACCTGGAGGTCGGCAGAAGTCACACCCGGTTATACTGTCCCGGGCTCAGGGTGTTATCATGGACTCTGAAGAGGCGCGTCCACTGTACCGATCATCCCCGTGACTACATTGATTCGTAAGCGTCAGGCAGAGAGCTCGGGGAGTGCAATAATCTGCGTCATGGAAACAGCTGGGCTCGTGCAATAGCCTGCGTCATGGAAACAGTTTGGCTGGTGCAATAGTCTGCCTCTGGAAAACAGACCATCACTTATTTTCAGAGATTCGTATATTTTCATTCTCACAGGTTCTGAACCACATTATTTTCCCTACTGACTAGCCCTCTCTGCAATGTGGTCTCTCTCACAGTCCCTGAACCACATTATTTTCCCTACTGACTAGCCCTCTCTGTAATGATTAAAGTCATAAATCGTGTAAGTATAGATTTCCTCAGTTTCTGAATCACTGGTCTCCCTAGTGCTCCGTATCAATTTATATGGGTTAGTCTGTTACTATCAAAATTACATGTATATACATTCAGAGACTAAGCCCTAGTCTAAGCAAAACCATACTCACCGACGCACTGACTCACCGACTCACTCACTCACTAACTCTCCACAAAGCCACACAGGCAGTCCATTGCTGTCTGTGCTTGATCATTGTCAGCTAGAAACAATTGTT
This sequence comes from Haliotis asinina, assembly GCF_037392515.1. Taxonomy (NCBI): domain Eukaryota; kingdom Metazoa; phylum Mollusca; class Gastropoda; order Lepetellida; family Haliotidae; genus Haliotis; species Haliotis asinina. The sequence continues at coordinate 103,882,335 of NC_090280.1, read as the reverse complement.
TAAGGTAGCTCTGTTGACTTTTCTGCTTGAAACAAGACTTATGTGTTTCTACCTGGAACTATTTGCACTACATCGATCTATAGCATGATCTTCTAACCACGACCAACACGTGCTCCATGGCACGGCCCCCGTTGATATGCCTGTGATGTCCTGATTACAAGTTTCACTTTCTGAAAATGGAGAAAGTCTCTTGGCTCCTTTCTTAAAGTATTATTTCATCTTTATAGATTTATCTTACCTATAAAGGTGTTAGTTGTCAGAGATAGGGAATTAGCTTTAAAGTGTCTATTTTAAAGAATAAAGAACAAAATATCCATTGTAAAGGAACTACAGAACTGGTGCCCCTTTCCCATTTTACTTTGCATCAGCATATAGATCCGTTTACTTTCTGGACACTGTGGCAACAGCTCTAATTAGAGTTAACACGACACGGCGATGTTGTTGTTCTCGTCCAAAATACCTTGTAAATATGATAATTAAATAAAACGTTTGTTTAAAGGTTAGCATATAGAAAAGCCATACATGTTATGAGAAGCCTTTCAATCATGTTTTTTTAATGGTACGTTCTAACGTTTTAGTTTTAATGTTTGTCATGAAGATAAATGTTTTTTGCATTTGCGGGGGAACAAACGTCGATTAATGTAGCTAAATGTGTCCCTTTCGTCGGATAATTTGGATTCGCCCTCTTTGCATAAAATTCCAGCAAACAGCTAAAATAGTATGAATGACTTTCGCTTGTTTTCATTACATGACTTAAGGTTAGCCTGCGAGGACATGACCCGGATCACGTGACCGGGGAGAGCACGAGGCCGCGTGCTGACAGTCAGACACACAAACCACTCTCAGCATCCAGTTGTTGGAGAAGAATGGGTCAAGTTGGCCCCATGTGTTTACGAATATACTCAGTCTGTCGTCATAGGAGACAAGGGATGCCCTTAGTTCATGATATTCAACTAGTGACTGTCTGTAGTGATTCCTTTTCACCAGATTTCTACCATTCCTAGTCCGAACTGTCTATCTGCGTTCCACTTCATCTGGCATGATGCAAAGGCTATCGCGATTCCAAGATGTCTTGCCTGTGCGGTCAAGGCGTATGGGTGTTTTTTCAGCAGGAATGGTTAGACTGTTTTCAGACGAAGTGTTTAAAACGGAATATCAGGATCGAGAACGTTCAAGATCAGTGACATCGTTTTATTACCAGAGCGCTATCGATCAAACAGCGGCCAAGGTATTGTTTATGAAAATGCCTAACATTGTCCGGTTTTCGTCCACATTGTTGTTTTATCAAAACATTACCATCTTTGCGTATTTATTGAGTAAGTTAGTCAATGTGATATTCTTAGCTCTTATACATGATGTTTGCTGTCTGTATAATTGTGATATCATCTCAATAGACACATTTCTTGGTAGAGTATCCACCACAATATTGTTGTTTTTGCACCGGATGGAATCAGCTGATCGACTAATAATTTCCTCAGGGCAAAGACTTTGCGTTATCTATTGCTCATATTTGCTGCTACAGACACGAATCGCCTGCAAATCAATAACTATATAAATCTTTAGTGTTATTAATAATAATTTTCAGCTCTGAATTTAACAAACAAACCTATCTTCTCAGGGTCGAAACAAAACTCCTCAAAACTGAATGTATGGGGCACAGTTTAAAGGGGCACTGATGCGGAGCGAATAATGCTTCTCGCCAACGGTCTAATTACGAAAGCAGACCGCAAATTGGTCAGCGCCCACTCCTTCGACCGTGACGGACAAAGGAACTGGGCTCCTGTCCATATTAGCAAAATTTCTTCACTTAAACAGTCAGGAGGCCGGATGCCCATCACATGCCATTTGTTTAAAAATATCCATGGTATTAATTCCTTGTCTGATCGTAACCATATATCCCAGCAGTGTAGTTCTTTTCGGATGCTTGGATGGTATACTTACTGATCCAATTTGATCCTATTTCTGTGTTTTTAACCTCGATATTTAATCATGTTACATGAAAATATGATGTCTACAGGCACGTAGCAAGCCATTTGTTTCAGTACGGAAGATTGCAAAGCTTTATATTTAGGTAGTTTTGAGTGTTGGTTCAGCTGTGATAGCAAATAGCATGCGTAAATTTTGGTAGCTATGGTAGCTACCCTGGTTTATTATTTATGATAATAAAAACACAGTTGATTTATTTGAATTCGTAAACAAAAAAAACGATGACCTTGGCTTTGGTAGATAAATCTGAAAATTGTCTTGCGTAAAAAACACCTTATTTCACTTATTTACCAAAGTACACAGCAAATGCCTGTGTGTATTCCTTATGTAACGAAATTCCGTCGGTATCCTCAAAACAGTTTCGGCCCATAAGTGTTTTCAGGCTGCATGCGACACAGAGATTACATCTTCCTTGCTGTAACTCGCGTTTGATGGTGTAAACCTACACGTGTTATTTGTCATCATTCTCTGGATGGTCAATTCATGAATTTATAGCAGGTATGATTAGTAGCAACACCACTCGGTTACTCAACAAAGGTTCCCATTTGGCACATCTCCTGTCTGGAGTAAATACTCAACATTATAAATTAAGGTCTGTAATGGCAAATGTATTGTATGTTATGTAATATGTGCATGTAAGTGATGCAAGAGGGTTTATCAGCTGAGTTACAAAAACAAACATCGATCAAAGGATTAACCGATAACACACTGATTGATTAATTACTTTTATCTTCTAGCGGATTTGTCAAAAGGCAGTGTGTGTAGATGACTACACCCTGTCGTAAAGTGTGAGTGCAAAAACAACATCCTCCCTTCAAAGAATTAACCACCCTTGCGTTGATTGATTGATTGCTCAATATTGGTCAATTAAATTACTTAGAATAGTGGACATCATACAATTAGTTGCCAGGTGTGCTATCTTGGGAGACCAATGAGAGGTTTATCTAGTTTTCACCAACGAAAGACGTGAAACGATGTGTTACTTTTTCGCAAATTAGACAGTTGTAAGACACGCGACACAGAGCAGGATTATTTACCAGCTGCAGATGAATGGAATACGATTTCTTTTACGTGGATATTGATGGATACATTCCTGAACAAGGTAGTAACCTGACACTGTTGCTATAAAATTAGTCTGTTTTACATTCATTATTTGCATTTTGTTTTAATTTATTTGTTGTAGCATTCAGCAGAATCTGTATGACAGAAAACACACACTAGATCGCGTATGTGTGTGAAATAGGATCCACATTGGCAATCTATACAATGTATAAATGTTGCTGTTATGTTAGAAATTTACTATGAGTATAAGCAAATCTTGTGTTCTTTTATTAATTTTCAGAATCATACAAATATGACAATAAACTAATTAGGGTTATGAGACAAAATATAGAGACGTACATTGGCTTCGTTATTTTTCCATCCTAATAGTTTTTTTACCATTTCTACCACTGGCAGATGATTAACCTTCAAAGTGTTTCATTTGTTTTCATAATACATTTGTAATGAAGTACAAATGACTTCACCTCAGTTGATCTGTCTATAATTAAACTATCAATTGCGCTTACGGACTGCGCAGCAGAGGTCACGAACCAGTCACGAATTCTGGGATATCATCCGGGTACTCACGGGAAAAAAACAATAACAAAAGTTTACACCAGTCCACGGAAATAGCTCCGCATCAGTGCCCCTTTAATATTCCCGTGACCTGTATGAACATCTTTATAGAAGTTTTTTCATGGAATTAGTTTCAAGGTTGCCCTTATGTTTAGAAGTCAACTAATGTGTCATACTATTACTTAAGGAACCATAACCTAAATTTGTTGGTAACCTTGATTCGTGGATCGCAGTAATAAGGGATTGGTAAAGGCAGGGGCACAGGCCATTTTGCACATTAGTCTAAGAAACGACCCATTAAAATTTTGAAGTTTACTATTGATACAGGGACAATGGCCCATTTTGAATTCAGAAAGTACCTAATAATCCTGAAAATGGCCCATTGATGTCATGAAGCAGTACTTTTGATGTACATACAATGCCTCATTGCCAAATCTCTGCATTACATGTACATACACTAATTTCCAGCACTGAGGTAAATAGCCCAAGATCACAAATGCCATCACCATCAAATAATAATTTTATAAAATATCATGTAGAAAAGATACCGTTAGCTCCAACCTTCTCACTTCTCATCATCTGCATTCTATGTTATCAATACTTAGTGCACAGGGCACTCTTAAAAAGTAACGGACTCCATGAACCTATGAAGAATGGATGATTATTGCAAATGGCTTCAGTGCATATACAGAATAAAACCACACATTTAAAATTTGATTTTCACACACTTCCCTTATATCTGCGTATCAAGGTTATGAGAGTGTAATGTTTAAAAAAGGAATATTCGATTGTAGTTTCATTATGATTTGTAGCCTGACTGACTAAACATTTTGGTACAGGGAACAGAGCTCCAGATAAGCAGCGTATTTGCATATAATATGCTGTAGAAAAGTTTAAATACACAAGAAAAGTAAATGCCAGTGTATGAAAAAAACAGTAAATATTTATGTTTTTACTGTGTCTAAATAACGATGCGTATTTACCCGGTACATCAAAATCATATACTGATATAGAGTATCAGTATCAATTCATGCCAAAATCATATACTGATATAGAGTATCAGTATCAATTCATGCCAATCGGAAAAAAAACTTGAAGTTTTTCCATCTCTAAAAACTTTTGATTAAGAGAATCTTGAATAATTGAAAATGCATTGAAGATGTGCAACAGAGATAGAATACCAGTCATGGGTTGTGAACCCTTCACTGATTGGCCCATCGATAAATATCAACCAGTGAAATAGCTGTTGTCTTTCTACATGTAATGTAAACAATGGGTAATGGTGAAAACTTAAACTCACTCAAATTGAAACATATGGGTTGTTTTTATGCTATAAGCAGAAAACTGTTTCCTGAGGGGACTGCTAGATGAATAAAGAGGCAAGTGCTGTGTTTCACAATCAGAGTCAATTGATGGTGATATCTTAATTGAACTTGTAACATAAGCTGTTCCTGTCATCAAAACAGATGTAGACCAAGGCACATGATTTTTCCTTACATTGTGAGTGGACAAAGCTAGCTTAGCTATTAGCTAATATTTCAGCATTGTTTGTTATTGATCTTTAACCTGGATGATCTTGTATTATCTCTATTGTTGAATGAACACATTACACTTCTTAAACTTGCTATTTTTAATTAATACCAGGATATTAAAAATATGGAGGATATAAGAAAATATAGATACCCACTTGAAATTGGAAATACCCACTTATTTTCACAAGTATGGGTAACATACCAACATGGCCAAAAGCTTATCTGGAGCTCTGGTGAAGCCTTAAGAGTATGCAAGCTGGATAATGATTTATATGCGATTACATATTGCCCTGAACATGTCATGTTCAGTCGTAAAGAAGTGGTATTAGCTTCAGGCCATTATTACATGGATATGGTAATCAGACATCAATAGACAGAATAATGGATTCGAATCATCTGTCAAGCAGAACATATCTGTAATTATGCAGAAATATAATTATGATTGAAATAGTCCACATGATCTGTATGTGTGTACTTGTATTCTTTGATGGCTATTTTAAGCCAATTCACTTGCAAAAACAACATCTGCATCTTGTTTTCTTTAGTATTTTTAAAAATTTTGTCATTGCTATTTATAGATACATATTGTAAATTTCAATTAGAAAATATGTTACAGAATACATCATGCAGAAGTTAAGACATATTGAGAAACCAGACACTGGAAGTTCGACCAGAACTTGAAGAAATTATCGATTCATGAAGGTATCTTAGCAGAATATTTTGTCAGGTCATAATATTTTTTAAGCTACTGTTCACAGTTAAAGATGATATTTTTGAAGAGGATCATCTGCATCATGGTTGACTGTGGTAAAGTCTGGTAGTCTGTTAGACATTCACATCATGGCGTTTTGACACAGACTGATTGTTTTGGACAGTATTTCTAGCACCATTTTATATTTTTTAAGTGCTTTAAATCAATGAAATGAGTAAACCGTGACCTGTCATTCATTTTAGCTAGTTGTGTCAGTGTGGGTGAGACTGAACAAGAAGTTACTGAAGGTTATCCACAAGGAAGTGAGATACGTGGTTTCGTCACATGTACCTATGTCTTTGTACTCTTAGTCATAGATATTTGGGATGCTTGACAAATTTAGAATTGGATTGAAAATGCAGTTTTGAATTGAAGATGCTGTATTTTGTCAAAATAACTCATATTAATGAAATTATAATTTGCAATACTACACACTAAACATTCAAGCATTTGACACTTTACATTGAACAAGTAGTGACAGCTGCTGAGGTCTCGTTACAACATAGTAGCAAATAAATCTACAGGGTTTGAGAGGAGTGACTGTTTAATATGTGGGGAGTGCATCTTGTGCGCTGATGCGTGCTCCAGAGGATGTGGCACAGCTATGGTCAGGTATAAAGTAGATGCAAACTTCTCATGATTGTTGCAGGGCTTGGATGAGTTCAGAAACATCAAGTGAAGGGTGTTGTTGACGTCATCCAAACCCTTCTCACATGTGTTCATTGAATTTGGAAGGTCGTTGTTGCAGGTGCACATTGTTATTTGTGAACCATGTGTATGGAGAAATGGAAAGACACCACGGGCAGATCCAGAACTTTGGAGAAGGGTGCGTAGGGGGAGGGCAAATATAATTCATGAAGTACATAGGTTAGTGGAGAATGATCATACAGGTAAACATTTTCGGGGGGAAGGGTGGGGGTGCAGCAATGGTCAGTATCGGATGGGACTCAACCAAAAAAAGTACTAGAATTTGTACTTTACTAAGAAAGTGAAATCCCAAATATGACATATGTTGCATTTGACCACTTTCTAAATGGCATCGTGTAATCATAATTTCATCTTGATTGGGGTAAATTAGGATGAATAGTTTTGATCTGCAAGTTGGTTTGGACACTGTTGTTGAGAAACCTTTGGAACAACATTGATTGATTGAATGTTGACTAATATGGTAAATAGAATTTCAAGAAAAGACAGCTGGCATGTGCATGTGAAATGTGACCCATCTGACTGCCTGAGACTGACTGGATTTCTGACAAACAGTCTAATTCTGTAGCTTGTCAGACTACTGGCCTGGTAAAAATTCTAGATGTTCCATATGTCTAATTCATCAGATCTGGTAAGGTTAAATCTTTTTCTGGCTAGTAATTTATCAGTTACTAGTCCAAGTGTCTGACATGGCTTTTGACTTATGTCATGCACTGGTATATGTTCAGATATACACTGAATATTTTGTGCAATCAGACAGTACAGTTACAGGATTGATTCTAATGCTTCTCAATGGATTTGTAGGCAGTCCCTGTCTCACACAGTGACATAGGCGCGACCATTCTAAATGCCAGGTACACAAATTAGGATATTCTGTTTTGGATGATAACATAGTTTATGGTCAGGGACAAATTCAACCACTGTGTTTGAAGTTTAGATGGGGTTTGGGAAATCCAGTGACAAGTTTTCATAATGTTTACTGATTCACAATAGATTTGAATGAAATTATAGTTGCGATGTTTTAAGTTTAATTGGATAATCAAAAGGTATAGACACACTACTTTTCACAAAGGCACAACTGAATTTTCTGTCCAGTGCACTTTGGCACCCTTTGAACATGTTGAATAGAAACCACATTTCTATCCTGAGTACAGATTTTAAAACAACGGTCACATCTTACAGCCACACACGTAGATGAAAGGGTGAACATATTAGACCCATATTTTACATTAGTTAAATGGATTTAATTGGAGTTCAGCGTAGATCAACATAGTTACGACCATATTTGAACTTAGCAAACCCATTATATGGCTGTGATTAGAGAAAACATTTCCAACAAGTTAAAAGTATCTCTACAGTTAGCTTGAATGCCAAGACCCTAGAGTTTCTGAAGTTTGACCTAAGTTCTCCCTTGTAGACTGAAAATAACCCTACTGCATTTGGGCTGAACATATGTAGTACACCGTGGTAACATGACTCTATAATCAAACTACGCTTTACTATGTTAATCACCACAGTCCACTGAAACTATGTACATGACCATAAGATGTGACTGCATCTCAAACCCCAAATCCTCGAAACAAAAATGCAATTAATATTTTTTCAGCCTTGACAAACCTACTTAAAATGCTATGTGCAAGCGAATACGACGACATTTCTCGACAGCTGTGTAGTGCAAATTGAACGTAAAAGTAAGAGTGGATAATTGATTCAAACACTACCTGATAGTGTTACCACTCGACATTACTCGTGATGATCATGATTGTTTATTGCATGTGAAATAGAGGCCATTAATAGCCAATAGGACTGTTTTGATTCATTTCCATATTTGGTGAATCAAATCATACTTTCTTGAATTCAATATGTTATTTGTGATCTTTGGAATCGAACATTCCTAAAATGATTTTACATTGTATTTGTATTGTATTTTGGTTTATATATAAGAGCTCCAGATTATCTGAGTATTGGTGTATAATATATCATTGAAAAATTGAAATACACAAGACAAATAAATGATGAAAAACACTTCATATTTATACAACTCAAAATAATCCAAGGAACACCTAGGTTTTTTATGATAAAGAAAACACGTATGATGGGATGAAAAGGAATTTTATTGGTGGTTATGGTCAATTCATTGCAGAAACTAAATCAGATGAATTCACATCAAACACAAACAGGGTATGGACACAATGCATCTTGATAGGGGTCACTCCCCAAAGTCACAGGAACTATAGTTCTCTAGTACAGCGTGTGTCCCCCTCTACTTTCAATGCAGGCGAGGCACCGTCGTTGCATCGATGCAACAAGATTCCTCAGAGTGCCTTGGGGAATGGCAAACCACTCTTGTTGCAGGAATTCCAACAACCGTGCAGCGTTTATTGGGGGCGGATGATTGACCCTTACACCTAGCCCCAACATGTCCCACAGGTGTTCAATGGGCTCTATATCAGGTGAATAGGCCGACCAGTGCATATTGTTGACGTTTTTTTTGCTGGAAGTCAGTGACCACTCTCCCACAGTGTGGTTGTGCATTATCGTCCTGCAAAATGGCTGCTTGACCAAAGATGTTTAGGGCAGGATTAATGATGGGTTGCAAGATTTCATCCCGATGCCTTATGGCAGTCAGATTCCCTTGGATGTGATAGAGAGGAGTGTGATGACCATTGCTGAAGCCTCCCCACACCATAACTGACCCTCCACGAAACCTGTGTCGTTCCCTAAGAAAACCTTTCACCAGGACATCTGTACTCGTGAATATGGCCGTCAAAATCTAGGCTCATCAGAGAAGAGCACATAGTTCCACTGATGCCTATTTCAACGCAAATGGCATCTGGCCCATGCTAAACGGTTGACTCTGTGATGTGGAAGCAGTGGTGGACGTACGACTTGATGTTGTGACCTTAAATTGTTTTCATGCAGATGGTTCCTGATAGTCTGATCTGAGACATTGACGTCTCCATTTCGGAGGAGACTTCTAAGGGTGTTTGCAGTGACAGTTCTTTGCCGCAATGCTGTGATGACGATGAATCTGTCCTGTCTTCGAGTTGTTATTCGTGGACAACTTCGGTGGCGTTGTTCACAGACTTCTCCAGTTGTCTGGAAACGAACCCATGGTCTGTGAATAACTGAGGGTGAAACATTAAGTCTTCTTGCTGCCTCACATATGGCAATTCCCTCCTGGATCCACCCGACAGCTCTTCCCCTGTCGGCAATGCTTAGACGGCGACGTTGAGGTATGGTTTTCAACATGTGACTAATCTGTGTTCCAAACGTTACGTATAAGGTGAATTTGTGCATGATGTTCAGGGAGATATGCACATGCACTGAATGGTTTGGGTGTATTCGGGAGAATAAAACCCATGGAAACCTCCATTTGAAACTTAAAATTGCGGAAAAATGTGTACCTTCTAACTTCAAACCCTTCAAAATGCTGTTTGGTTATCATCCTAATATAACATGACCTTTCAACCCTTACCAGATGTAGATCAAATGAAGTCATTACTTTGTACCCAATCTCTGTAAATTTTCGAGGATATGAACCAAGAGCATCTGACCCAAAATTACCACTGTTTCTTGGATTCTTTTGAGTAGTATACATTTAAGCTATGTTAAAATAAAAATACATATTTAACGAATCTATCAAAATCATGTAGCACATTATATGAATTCAAGTCAATCGAAACAAACTTAAAGGTCACATGTAACCAACAAATGAAACATAATTAAATCACAGTTATCACTTATTAATGATATATAGAATGTATTGCTAATTGAAAAAAAACAAATGTACACAATTATGAGCATATTATCGCAAATCAAAAGTGCAATTTGTATTCAGGGTTACCACCCTTGAAACGAAGCAGCCAAAATACTGAACCTAGTCAGAGCCGGTGGGTGTGCGCTTAAGTGTAACGAAGCCATTTCATTAGCCACTGGTTCATTTGCCAATACACTCAGCTGGCTGTTTGATTATGGTGTATATCCTGATAGGTGTCAATTTCAAATTGCCTGTGGTCAATGATTGAAGTTGTGCTTTGTATGTTGTCATTAGGCAGACATATAGTTGTCAATAAACCAGACTTTGAGTTTTTCTCTATGACAGAGTCTGCTTATCACAATCAATAAGTTTTTTTTAATGTAACAAGTAGATAATGTCTCCTGTGCACAACCAAGATTAGACTACTGCCCATGACCTCATTCTCAGGGCAGGCATACTGTTTCAAGGTCTGTGAACCTATTCACCACTTTGTCCCCCCAGCGTTTGGGAGGGGGAAATTAGTGAATCAGTTGAACTCCAATTTCATGGCCTTTTCTTCAGTGTGTTTTTTAATCTAACAAGTAGATTATGTTCGTCTCTGTGTGCACAACCAAGATTAGACTACTGATCATGACCTCATTCTCAGGGCAGGCATACTGTTTCAAGGTCTGTGAACCTATTCACCACTTTGTCCCACCAGCGTTTGGGAGGGGGAAATTAGCGAATCAGTTGAACTCCAATTTCATGGCCTTTTCTTCAGTGTTTTTTTTTTTTTCTACTTTATTGGTCAAATTGGCATTTTTGATGAATTGTTTCTGTAAGTGCATACCGAAAGATATCAGAATCTGTGAAGTTGTGTTTTACATTGCATATGACTTATAAATGAGCTTGTATGACTAGCTATTGGCAGCATGTAAGTGGAACAACATAGTTGGAGCAAGGTTTGAAAAATAGTTTGCTGTGTGAACCAAAACTTTCTCCACGGTTAGCAGGGTTTTATGGGACACAGAATTCCTGTAAGTGTTTTCAGACATTGTGAAAAGTGATATATTTGATATAAAAATCATAGTTTAGTTAGGATCCGAAATGTATATATCATTTTGATGAAACTACTGCCTGGCCTACTGTGTCGGGGGACTCATGACATCTTGGCTGGTTTTCCGGTCCCCAGTGTGGAATGGGTTTAAGTATTGTCAGTTTCTCTTGTCTTCTTATGTTGTAGTCCAACATCATTCATATCCAATCGTTCTGAATAACAGTGACAATAAACATACAGTACCGAAAGGTGATGTGTCATCTGATATTGCTATATAATAATGATGAATATATTTGGTTTCCAGTCATTTTTCTAATAACATTGAAAGTAACTATATTATAACAAAATCATTATCAAATGGTAAGTGTCCATGATCATCGATTTCAACCCCAGGACTCCCAAATTTGAGGAGCCATATAAAACCCTGGGTTAATGTTGAACAAAAAAGACAGCCATATGAGGTTATGTTGAGGTGTGTGTCATAACAAATCTCAATTTGACAACTGTTATGGGGAGATGAAGGTATGCTGAGTGTACAAAACTTGCCACAATTTTCAGTGTGCCAGCTTTGTCAGATATATAACATGAACTCAGTTCTGTAATTGATATACAGAGTTGTAGCCTATATTCAAGGATATCCTTGATTTGTGGATCATGGTAATTATTGTGTTTACTCATAAGTATGATGTCATGAATCAGTACTTTTGATGTACAGACATTGTCTCGATTTGCTGACAAAAAGTTCGAAATCTTTGCATTACACGTAAATGTACTATATCTAATTGTTCAACACTGAGTTATATAGCCCAAGATCAGTGTTACAAAATTATATGTGTTCACAAAATGTTAAAGGTCACATGCAACGTAAAACTTTGCAGATTCTGGTACCTTTCGGTATGCACTTACCGAAACAAATCATAAAAAATGCCAATTCAACCTATAAAGTTGAAAAAAACGCGATGAAGAAAAGCCAGCGAAATCGGAGTTCAAACGTTTCACTAAATTCCCCCCAGCTCTGGGGGGAAAACTGGTTTCAACTGCTGTGCTGCGCTGCGTCCATAACGCATGCGCAGTGAATAGGTTCGCGGAGCATGAAACAGTATGCATGCCCAGCGTCTGATGTCGTGAGCAGTAGTCTAATCTTGGTTGTGCACACAAACAAGTAATTAATCTACTCGTTACGTAAAACAACTTGTTGATTGTGGTAAGCAGTCTCTGTCACAGAGAAAGCTCAAGGTCTGGTTTATTGACACCTATATGTCTGCTAAAGACAACATGCAATACACAGCTTGACCACGTACAATTTGAACTTAGCACCTATCAGACTAGTTGATTTATGACTCATGCACCCGAGTCCCGTGTCTGCCACATTATGTAATTAGGCACATGTGATACACATGACGTTTTTATGTCTGTGGGTTGCAAACAAACTACATTCATTTTTTTCGGGTGACTGGTTCTGACGGAAACTGATGCAAACTCTTGTCAGTTTCAAGTCCTGCTTTGTACTTGGACGAATGACCGATTCCAGCCACGCAGTAGTTTACCATCTCTACTGACATGATTTTTTATTGGATCGAGCGCAAATTCAGAGAACATGTATTTTCCAAACCAAACATCTCTATATACATTCTTCATGGATAACGACTTCTTTTCGTGTATATGATTTTGTTTGACAACAGTATATGAATCCATACTGAAACGACGCATCAAGTACACAAAAAGAAGTTGTTATCCATAAAGAATCTTACTTTCTTGTGACTGGCTATACTTCTAAAATGCCCATCAAACAGATCATCTTTCTATACACACCCTCAGCATATCAGCAAATGAACCAGCCAATCGGAAGCCGTCGTTACACTTGAATGCATATCCACCCGCTATGACTGGGTTCGGTCTCCCGAGGGCTTCGTTTCGGGGGAAGTAAGCCCAAGTACAAAATATTGCACTTTTGAACCGCGATTGTACGCTTATGATTGTGTTTCTTTGTTTTTTTAAAAGCACCAATGTATATTATATGTCATGAATAAGTGATAAATGTGTTTTAATTATGTTTGATTTTTTGGTTGCATGTGACCTTTAAGTGAAAAAGGGTACAGTTAGCACCAGTCTTGTCACATCTCATGGTCTGTTTCTTAGATGTTAGTAAACAGTAAGTCATGTGACGCAAGGTGGTGTCCCCTGAAAATTGAAAAACTATTTAAATCCATGATACAAGGTGTTGTCAAATTTTGTGTGCACACAAATGGGTAATGATTTCAAATGACTTCAGTAAATAGTTTCATTCGTGATTGGAATATCTTATTCAATTTGCTGAATCAGTGAATAAAGTAATTAGTATCAAAACGAAAATGTGTATTTTATATACAATTTTTGCTGTACTTCCCTTGCATGCATGAATGAAGTTCAGATGTTAATCTAGTAATGAAACAAAGGTACTAAACAAACCCATTTGAGTGAAAATATATAAATCTTGCTTTTACATCATCTTATAGTGATCTTGGTATCTACACCTAAATGGATGTTAATTGTAACACTCTTATTTAATTTGATGTAATATGGCCACTCGTCATTGTCTTTAGTCTTATTTTGTTATTGCATGACTGACTATCATGAATAATACATAAACTATTTATTGTATTTGTTACACCATATTTGTATTACATTCATATTGCCTCATAATAGATTTGTTACAATCCTAGTAGCCAATCGGTTTTGTAATTTCTTATGATGAAGAATCTGATTTGATTGGCAGAGTGGTGCTAGGGTGATATCATGGATATAGTTGAGCCCATTTCTGGTGCAGAGGTTATTCCTTAGTAGGTCAGTCAGTACTCTTGATACTCTCAAGTTGTATGTCATGTTGTATTGAGGGCCGGTGTCAGACAGGTACTTTGTTCTTTGTATTGATATGTAGCTGTGCTGTGACGTAGGCAGGCTGTGGTAATTACACAGCCATTCAATAGTTGTGAAGCATCATTTCCAGTAACGCTCCCAGGACTGCAGAACACATTGAGCTCTAGTCAAGCAGAAGTCTGATGTTATCTGTCAGCTAGTGCTTCAGGCTAGCTGTTGATAAATGTTTCAAGAGACTGATTTTAAGAACATGTTTATTGTTTGAATAGACAGCCTACCTTTAGAATACAGCACCACAAACTTCAGAAACAAGTCATAATACTCTTTTATGTAATTGTAGGTGATTAGGGTTTGGTTAGGTTAGGTTAGGTTAACCTAACCCTAATGTCCAAATGAGAAGTTGTGGTGCTGTGTTCTAAAGGTGCTATGAATAGACATCAAAACAAATTGTTGCATGAAGTCTGCAGTCCAGACAAAGTATAGAATGTTAAATATGAGGCCAACATAGACTAGACACCAGACTTGTGTAATTTACAGACTTCTGTCATGAATTAGAATATAGAAAGGTAGTAACTAGTATCGTACCTAATCATATGAATGTTTTTTAGCAAGTCTAATCCAAGTGTTAGCATGGTTAGATATAAATCATGAAATCATGGTGAGTAAATACATTATAATTATTGTGTATGAATTCAGCTTATTGTCTGAAGATTTGATTGGACCAAACTGCTGCATGTAAACTGAAAATTATCCCATGTGAGATGTGGAAAACAAGTGGAAATCTAGACTTGCTTGATATACGGACTACAGGTTTGGTGAGAACTGGGCTTCAAGGAAAATAACATATATCATGGACAGTGAGACAGACTCTCAAGATTCCAGTACTGGTATGGATATCTCTGATGATGATCAGAGCAATAGTAAACAGCTGCAATTATATCCCATCATGAAATCTTTTGGGCAATAACAGGACAGTAGAATTGTGACCATTAATTGATACAAGAATAATCGTGATTCTAGAGGTGCCACATGCGAAATATTGATACGGTTGTCATGAATCAATTCAGTATGATAAATATATACTTAAAAAGTAATCCAAAAACTTTAAAAAAGTAAGTCAATGTATTCATTGCAATAAAAAAGTTGTCAGCGACATGGGAGCGGTCATGTACTTGGTTGCTGTGCAACGTAAACTCTGCAGTATTTACAAGCCAAGAAAATCTCAGATGGTGTGGAAGTGGTAACTGTCACCTTCAGATTTCACAAAACCACCACAACAGGTTTTAATAGTCAAGTGTGGAAACACTCCCTTATGTCTGAAGACAAAGGCCAAGTGTAGAGTTTGCTCTGTGGCTGTAATGGGAACACTACAGATATGCCTATGCATTTGAAGAGGCACTATTCGAGCATCGCAACAGGTTGCAATCAAAGGCACAAGAACTTACTGAACTTGCTAGAGACGAAAGTTTGAATTCGTCTTCCACATCAAAGTGTGCAACCTCACCAGATATATTCATGTACACTCCCTAATTCCCAGCTGGTAGTATACAGGTACAAACAATTATCAAGGCTCTTGTGTATTTTATCATCACTGATTCCCAGCCATTTTGTCTCATGAAAAATTGTGGATTTGTGAAATTTGTTTCTACCCTCAAACCTAAGTACAAGTTGCCAAACAGAGCTGCTGGTTTTTCATTGTTTCTTACAGGTTAGAAATTTTGTGGTTTTAGCAGTTTAATGGTGCTTTAACAAGAAGCAATAACGTTTTGAATTCCTTTGAAATATTGCAATTGATTCTAATTTTAGTTATTACATTGCCTTTGAAACAGCTCTTTTGATATGTTAAAGTGGTGTGGATATTTGATCAACCTTATATTCATGCTTATATCAAAGTATTTCATGATTTACCTGGTCTTGATTCATGACATATGAAAATGACATGATCATTGAATGGGAACATTGTGATAAAACTATGACAAGTGTCAACTTCATATAAAGACAATGTAAATGCTCAGATTGAGATCATTTTCACAAAGTCTATGTTATTATTTGTGCCAAAATGTCAGCTGTGCCAGTGTTGATCCGAGCTGTCCCACTTATTTACGAAGAGACTCAGGTTTCCTTAAACATGTTAAACATTTTGAATAAATTATCTTCCATTATGACATGCATTATTCTTCTCAGAAGAATACTTTCCCTGACATGAAACAATAACGCATCATAACATTACAGCTCATCAATAACGACTGACACAAGCAAGATCGATCATTTGTGAGTTTCTCCTGCACTATGCTGAACCCTTGTTAATTCTGAACCTTGATGCACACACCCTTAGAGCAGCAACTTCAGTTACTCCGCCTTCTTGAACTCTGAGTGCAGAAACATCCGTGAGATCTGAGTATATATGAGAGTGAGAGATTACACTAAGTGTTTGTTATGTTTGCTCAAACACTAGTATTTGTACTAATTATGCTATACATTCTTCAAGTCACTTGTAAGAGGTTTGGACAGTTGGACCTAATCTGGAGGCTGAGGCATAACATGTGCGTGTATAACTTTAGCCAAGATTTGCAACTGACCTGTACCTAGCGTTCCCTTTAGTCAGTGAATATCAGTTTGGATAAAAACTGTGTCAACGTTGTGGACATGACCAATGCTTGTGTATGACCTGTATGTTAACAAGGTACAAATGATGCATGTGTTTATCTGTGACTGAATACACTGACCTGTTGTGTACAGTAAGATTGGACACAGTTGAGGATGGTTACTCTCCCCTTGAAAACTCTTGGACTATGTTGTTAGTGATGGTTCATTGTTTTGTCCAACTTCCAAAAGCTGACTGATCAAAATTTGGGCTTATGATTTATCACATTGTGACTAAAGTTGCATTGAAATGTGGAATGTAGAGATTAACATACAAATTTATTTTCTATTACTTGACTTCATTACAAAATACATGTTGTGTGTGGTTGACCTGTTTATTAGTGATAATGTGAAGTCGTAGTCATTGATGGAGATGGACCTCAATGTTTTTTCACTTCATTCCAAGACAACTTACTTTTGTCTCAGACACCATGAGTAGGAATGTCTTCTTGATAACATGCAAGGGAGTGTCCACTGTAGGAATGTGCCTGATGGGGCCTCAAAACCTTGGTGACCTTGGTAAGATGTAAACAAGTTAATGTATAGGGGTAATGCCAACTCATTCAGAGGAACTGGGCCAGCTATTAATAGCAGCTGCGCATAAAACAAAGGTGTAGACACACTATTGTGTATGCCTCTGACTTGGCAGCCTTGCTAAAAGGCTGTTCCAAATGTGAGCCTATGTTGTATCCTTATAATATACATGTCTATGTGAGTGGAAAGTACATCTAAGTACATTCTATGTATATCATGTATGTAGTCTGGGAATTATGGTTTTATCTAAATCATTTAATTAGAATTTAGAGTGAGTTTAGTTTTATGCTGCATTCAGCAATATCTCAGCTATTTAGCATCAGTCTGTAAGTAATAGCTGGATGAGACAATCCAGTGATAAACAACATGAGCATTGATCTACACAGTTTGGGTGTGATGACATGAGTCAACAAAGTGAGTCTGACCACTCGTTCTCGTTCGTCACCTCTTTCAATAAGCATGGTTTGAAGACCAAATCTAGCCCAGACCTTCACGGGTCCATTTAATTAATTAGAGACTTGCGCAGCTGCTTTGCAGCAAGAATCTGATTACAGCCTGCTTCAAAATCATTGGATATTTATTAAGTGCATATATCCATGCAACTAGTGCTTGTCAAGGCGCTGTTATTTGTTTCCCCTCAATCACTGGCACTACTTATATTTGAAACAAGTCATTTAAGAAGATTTGACAGAAGCCCCCAAATAATTAAAAAGTAAAAGTAAAATAATGTAAACTAGTACTATCAAAGTAAAGTTAGTCTCAGTGTTATTCGTTACACTCCACCACTGAGTCTGACAAACACTAGTAGAAGGTTGTGTAACCTTTAAGCGACCTATGTCTGGCCAATCAGTAGTGAGACAGTTAAATAGATTTAACCAATCAGACAACGGCTACTACATAGGGATCGGAGGAACTTACAAAATGTTCATGTCACCGACACTGATCTCTCCACAAACAAATATCTACAGATAACACAGTTATTTGACCTGCAGTATATATGCTTTGGGGTGTCTGTTGACATGGTTACCATTAGCTAATATTGCTGCAAGATGGCATCCTTGAATATTGCCCCAAACACTATTTTCAGCGACTGTTTACTTACCGTTGTCATGGCTGTACTGCGTGCGATGTGCATCATCCTGAAGCGATCATTCGGGTACAAAACTTTTCGAGATATAAAGTTAAGAAGATATGTGCGAGTTTCCACTTACGCGATTTGGTAAGCTGTGTTCTGATTGGTTCATTTCAAGGGTTACCTGATGTGACCTCCCATAAGGTTTTGTTAGACTCAGTAGTGGAGTGTAACGAAAAGAACTGAGGATAAGTTTACTAGTGAGATCATGAAATCTGAATATAATCAAATGATCTTTAGCAGAGTGCTGAGGCAGTGAGAGCCCATGAAATAACATTGAATCAACTGACAATGATCCTGGAGCTATCTTCATCAATTCATGCTTTTAAACACACAGTGCATTTTGAAAAGTAGTCAGGATTGTAGCCCCAATGTGACAGGCTGTTTAATTAATGACTTTTCTTTCCAACATACTTGTGTAGATGATGACTGATACATTTATTAAAATATGCAACAAAAAAGTGTTTGGGAACACCTTAAAATTTGATAGTCATATATAAACTTAAAGGTGGTGAGGCCATTTATACTCGAAGGTAAATGTAACTTTTTGTGTGCTTAATCAGTACTTTAAACGACATGTTAGAACATGAATAAAACAACAGATTCAATATTCTTTGAGTTTGAGTGTAAAGAATCATTGTTAATAACAGCGGAAAACAAATTCCAACATGTCCATTAAATGCCCATTAGGCTCTCAAAAAGTTGCACTTACCTTCGAGTATAAATGGCCTCACCAGGTGTGAGTTTAGATATGGTTAGGTTCACTAGGTTGTTAAGTACAATAGGCCTCTTGTTGATGCAACTCTACACAGGCCGTATTCACCCAGTTTCATATATTACATGCTTGTCAAAATGTTCTTCGTTTGATGATTCAGTGACATTTATCACTTTCATGTTACAACGGATGGTTGATATTCTTAGGCAAATGTATGTGGCAGCTTTTGTGTGATAGTTTTTCTATATTTTTACCCTGTTTATTAACCTGCTAAATGTGTTCAGTGGTTGAGAGGCGTGGTGCAAAAACTTTGACAAAGGGTCATTTAGCAATGTTCATTACTGTAATTTGCACACACTGACTACTGTAATGCAGTGTTTTTTATTTTGAATTCTTCAGCTTTGAACATCTGGAGGTTGTGGTAAAACTTAACCAGGTGAAAGTATTGTTCAAATAGCTACATGCTTACAAAACTTTTGTGTAAATGAAGTAGGTGTGTTTGGTGGCTGGTGTGTGCTTGTTTCATTTTATATGACCGTCTTGAACCATGTTCCACAGTCATCATCTGTGACTGCCACATTCATATCCATGGGATTTATGGGTTAGAATAGCCAGCTAAGGCCTATGGTAAAACGCCACCAAAAAGATTAGATGGTTCATGGATGGCAGTTTTCTGCGAAAATTCGTGTTTTTCAATACAAATTATTCAGTCTTGAGATTCGTCTAAATCCAAGAAAAATATATTTATCTGGGTGAAGTCCCGCTTGTCAACGTCAAGTACCAATGTCTGTGTCTTGGGCTGTCAGTGTCAAGTACCAATGTCTGTGTCTTGGGCTGTCAGTGTCAAGTACCAATGTCTGTGTCTTGGGCTGTCAATGTCAAGTACCAATGTCTGTGTCTTGGGCTGTCAGTGTCAAGTACCGATGTCTGTGTCTTGGGCTGTCAAATTTCAGAATTTCACTATAAATTCTTATATATATAGTTTTGGCCCCTAGACCCATAACTGATTTTCAGCTGAAATCAGTTTCTGCTGTTGCCATCACTGATGGTTCTAATATATTCCATGGTTGATTGTGTATCATAGTACCTCGGTCGTGATATCTGACACGGATGATTTTGTATCATT
The DNA here is from genome assembly GCF_037392515.1 of Haliotis asinina. Classification (NCBI taxonomy): domain Eukaryota; kingdom Metazoa; phylum Mollusca; class Gastropoda; order Lepetellida; family Haliotidae; genus Haliotis; species Haliotis asinina. The sequence goes on along the minus strand of NC_090280.1, from coordinate 103,861,942 downwards.
GTACCTGGGTTGTGATATGTGACATGGTTGATTGTGTATGATTGTTCCTTGGTCGTGATGTGCGCCATGGTTAACTGTGTATCATCGTATCTTAGCAGTTCTGATGTGTGACATGGTTGATTGTGTATCATCGTACCTCGGTTGTGATATGTGCCATGGTTGACTGTGTATCATCGTACTGCAGTGGTTTAATATGTGACATACTTGATTGTGTATCATTGTACCTCAGTGGTTCTTCTATGTGACATGGTTGACTGTGTATCATCGTACTGCAGTGGTTTAATATGTGACATACTTGATTGTGTATCATTGTACCTCAGTGGTTCTTCTATGTGACATGGTTGACTGTGTATCATCGTACTGCAGTGGTTTCATATGTGACATACTTGATTGTGTATCATTGTACCTCAGTGGTTCTTCTATGTGACATGGTTGACTGTGTATCATCGTACTGCAGTGGTTTAATATGTGACATACTTGATTGTGTATCATTTTACCTCAGTGGTTCTTCTATGTGACATGGTTGACTGTGTATCATCGTACTGCAGTGGTTTAATATGTGACATACTTGATTGTGTATCATTGTACCTCAGTGGTTCTTCTATGTGACATACTTGATTGTGTATCATTGTACCTCAGTGGTTCTTCTATGTGACATGGTTGACTGTGTATCATCGTACTGCAGTGGTTTAATATGTGACATACTTGATTGTGTATCATTGTACCTCAGTGGTTCTTCTATGTGACATGGTTGACTGTGTATCATCGTACTGCAGTGGTTTAATATGTGACATACTTGATTGTGTATCATTGTACCTCAGTGGTTCTTCTATGTGACATAGTTGATTATATCATTGTACCTCAGTGGTTCTTCTATGTGACATGGTTGACTGTGTATCATCGTACCTCAGTGGTTCTTCTATGTGACATGGTTGACTGTGTATCATCATACCTCTGTGGTTTTGATGTGTGACATAGTTGATTATATCATCGTACTGCAGTGGTTCTGATATTTGACATGGTTGATTGTGTGTCATTGTATGCTGATGGTACACATTGTATCCTGATTGTGCAGATCATTGCTCACAATATCGATCTCTGGATTGTCACACCCAGGTTAGATTATTACATACAGTGCTACAGCTGACTTACTGCTGACTGCAGTATTGAAAAACAATCTTTTCGCCGATAATAACATTGATTCATCTTGAAACACAGTACTGTTCCATCATGTTCAGTAGCATGAGGACACTTTGGTTGATGTGAACAAAATAACATATTTAACATTTTCAGGTTGTACAAGTTGTGGTTATAAAATAAACAAAGTCAGATATTTGCAAAGTATAAATGAACCTTTTTGAATCTGTATCTGATGAAATATCTTGTTACTTACGTAATACTTGCACTGTGGAAGGTTTATTTGATGGATCTTTATGTAGATCACTTTTAGTGTCATTACTTTAATGTAAAATATAAAACAAGGTGATTATTTGTTTGAATGAAGCATTTTTGATGTATGTGACTTCTGTTTTGCAGCCATCAGTACGTCTAACCCCTGCTGCTATACTGTATGCTGGACGCAGCTCGGACCAAAGTCATATCTTGGTGAGTGAATACCGGGGGCAGTGACCATCACCTACACAGGGTGGTGTGCTCAACAGGACATGGAGCAGCTACAACATCCAGTTGATTGGTATGGTGACGTGATGCAGTGCTTCAGCCACTCAATAATGCTACCTTGGCTATGTTGGAGCCATACCAAGCTGGCTACATATGTATTTATTACGCCACCTTGGCTGTGTTGGAGCCATACCAAGCTGGCTACATATGTATTTATTATGCCACCTTGGCTGTGTTGGAGCCATACCAAGATTGCTACATAAGTATTTATAATGCCACCTTGGCTGTGTTGGAGCCATACCAAGCTGGCTATATGTGTATTTATTATGCCACCTTGGCTGTGTTGGAGCCATACCAAGCTTGCTACATATGTATTTATAATGCCACCTTGGCTGTGTTGGAGCCATACCAAGCTGACTACATATGTATTTATTATGCCACCTTGGCTGTGTTGAGCCATACCAAGCTGGCTATATGTGTATTTATAATGCCACCTTGGCTGTGTTGGAGCCATACCAAGCTGGCTACATATGTATTTATAATGCCACCTTGGCTGTGTTGGAGCCATACCAAGCTGGCTATATGTGTATTTATATTGCCACCTTGGCTGTGTTGGAGCCATACCAAGCTGGCTATATGTGTATTTATAATGCCACCTTGGCTGTGTTGAGCCATACCAAGCTGGCTACAGAAGTATTTATAATGCCACCTTGGCTGTGTTGGAGCCATACCAAGCTGGCTACATAAGTATTTATAATGCCACCTTGGCTGTGTTGGAGCCATACCAAGCTGGCTACATAAGTATTTATAATGCCACCTTGGCTGTGTTGAGCCATACCAAGCTGGCTACATAAGTATTTATAATGCCACCTTGGCTGTGTTGGAGCCATACCAAGCTGGCTACATAAGTATTTATATTGCCACCTTGGCTGTGTTGGAGCCATACCAAGCTGGCTACATATGTATTTTTAATGCAGGGGAAGTGTGTAAACCAAGAAGTATGAAATCTTTTCAGCATTTCAAGAATCATTGCTTATTTGTGTATTCTTTTATTTCAGCGAAGTGCCCAGTATCTACACAAAGAACTTCCTGTTCGCATTGCACACAGAATTGCAGGTTTCCGGGGACTTCCTTTTATTGTTGGATGTAACCCAACCATCCTACAAGTTGTAAGTAGAGCTGTACTTCAGTCCAACTAACTCCAGTCTTGTGGTACAAAATTTCACCATCTTCTGTGCTAAGCTGACACAACAGCATCTATACTTCTGTTTTGAGATGTGGAATGGAGTGAATGTTGGGTGAATAATAGAAGCAGGTATAATCTCTACAACACAATATAGAGATGTGACTGGTGTTAAGTTAATGCATCACAACTGTTTTTGCCGTCTCGATGAAGTTGCAAAGTCTGGCTGTACAATTAATACAGAGCTGCACTGTCAAGCGACTATTTATATGCATTTGTCTGATGTGAAGTTTTATGTACAAAGTTTTGTGATAGTCAAGACCCAGAACATGCAAATTAACCCATTTCAATTCCTAAAACAAATAGTCAAATATGTAAGATGAGTGTATAGATGACAGCTTCTTTATTGTGAAACATGACTCCTCTTATATATTTATCAAATTCTAAATGCCTCTCAAGAACCTAATCAAATATGTTTGAAAATCTTCCTTTCTCTGTAACCAGACATCAGTTACCATGGATATAGGTAAATCCCAAGACTGCAACTGCTGGAAGTGTGTGAAATGTTTAGATGAAACTGCTAGTTGTGGTTGTGATCTACTTCAGCTGACACATTTCAGTGCTGCAATCAAGAGGGAATTCCTCCATCACTTACCCTTGTGTTGATACTCCTTGAGTCGTATTCCATGTCCGCAATAACTTTGTACAAATCCTTTGAGAGTAAATCAGCATGTTAAAAATTGTGAAATCAGTCATTAACAACAACTGACAGTGTGATGAGGTATGTACATCAGACGACAAACAACAAAACACCACCACACACAGATTACAGAATGTGTGATAATATTGACACAACAGCATCTATGATACACCACCACAATGCACTGGTTACAGAATATGTGACAGTACTGACACAACAGCATCTATGATACACCACAACCACACAGGTTGCAGAATATGTGACAGTACTGACACAACAGCATCTATGATACACCACAACCACACAGGTTGCAGAATATGTGACAGTACTGACACAACAGCATCTATGATACACCACCACTCACAGGTTGCAGAATATGTGACAGTACTGACACAACAGCATCTATGATACACCACAACCACACAGGTTGCAGAATATGTGACAGTACTGACACAACAGCATCTATGATACACCACAACCACACAGGTTGCAGAATATGTGACAGTACTGACACAACAGCATCTATGATACACCACAACCACACAGGTTGCAGAATATGTGACAGTACTGACACAACAGCATCTATGATACACCACAACCACACAGGTTGCAGAATATGTGACAGTACTGACACAACAGCATCTATGATACACCACCACTCACAGGTTACAGAATGTGTGGCAGTACTGACACAACAGCATCTATGATACACCACAACCACACAGGTTGCAGAATATGTGACAGTACTGACACAACAGCATCTATGATACACCACCACTCACAGGTTACAGAATGTGTGGCAGTACTGACACAACAGCATCTTTGATACACCACCACACCACACAGGTTACAGAATATGTGACAGTACTGACACAACAGCATCTTTGATACACCACACCACACAGGTTACAGAATGTGTGACAGTACTGACACAACAGCATCTACCATACACCACCACTCACAGGTTACAGAATGTGTGACAATACTGACACAACAGCATCTATGATACACCACCCCACCACACAGGTTGCAGAATGTGTGACAGTACTGACACAACAGCATCTATGATACACCACCACTCACAGGTTACAGAATGTGTGGCAGTACTGACACAACAGCATCTTTGATACACCACCACACCACACAGGTTACAGAATATGTGACAGTACTGACACAACAGCATCTTTGATACACCACACCACACAGGTTACAGAATGTGTGACAGTACTGACACAACAGCATCTACCATACACCACCACTCACAGGTTACAGAATGTGTGACAATACTGACACAACAGCATCTATGATACACAACCCCACCACACAGGTTGCAGAATGTGTGACAATACTGACACAACATCTACCATACACCACCACTCACAAGTTACAGAATGTGTGACAATGCTGACACAACAGCATCTATGATACACCACCACTCACAGGTTACAGAATATGTGGCAGTACTGACACAACAGCATCTTTGATACACCACAACCACACAGGTTACAGAATATGTGACAGTACTGACACAACAGCATCTACCATACACCACCACTCACAGGTTACAGAATATGTGACAATACTGACACAACAGCATCTATGATACACCACCCCACCACACAGGTTACAGAATGTGTGACAATACTGACACAACATCTACCATACACCACCTCACATAGGTTACAGAATGTGTGACAATACTGACACAATAGAACTTACAATATGACTGATATGGTGAGATGTTATGTGATTCCGACAATGATGCCAACAGTTGTAGGTTTTCCTCAACACCAAGTGAATATCATGTATGTACATAGGATCTTGTCTTACATCCTGTATAAATGCATGACATTGACACACAAAAAAAGTTGTCATGAGAAACAAGATGCCCGATCTCCTTTCTCAAACTTCTCATGCTGATCTTTGACCATCATTCTGTATTCCTGTGGTAATTGTTACAGTGTATTTCTCAACTGTTGAACTAAATATAAAACTTAACATTTCCTTAACCAGTATTTGTGTCATACTTTAACAGTACCTTTCTTGAAATGTTGTTATATACAACTGTTAGGGTCTTTTTAACTATTATAACATTCAGTGATTGTAATCTCTTGTATGAAGTTACAGGCCCCCTTGAAGGAATTACGGCAATTTTGAAGGAATTGCATCTCAAATGTAAACAAACCGACTCGCGAAACAAATACAGCGATATCGGTAGTTTAGCAGTAATAACATAAACACAATGCCCCTATCGGAAACAATGTCGGTAATACTTGAAACAAGATTGGCCATCTTCAGAGATTTCTCGGTCACATCCTAAAACTCACACATCAAAACATGGCATCACTGGGAGGAGCACCCCTCTCGGTGAGTATTGTTTTTAGTTTCTACTGTTTTCATTTTCATAATTATCCATCTTTGACCACCCGTGTTGAATGAGTTTAGGTATGAGGTGTTGTCGGAGCTATAAATTATTTTTTTTGGAAAAGATTGTCACTGCAAAAGAGCGTCATAAGTCGAGCCATCTGAGGTTGTTTACATCTGAACATTGAAAGCATCCGTTGGCATGACTTATGACGCTCTTTTGCATTGACGATCATTTCGTAGCAAGATCATTTATAGCCCTGAAAACACCTCATACCTAAACGCATTCAACACAGGTGGTCAAAGATAGATAATTATGAAAATGAAAACAACCGACAAATCATGGAACTGAGCCGAGAAATCTCTGAAGATGGCCGATTTGTTTCAAGTATTACCGGCATTGTTTCCTATAGGGGCATTGTGTTTATGTTATTATCGCTAAACTACCGACATCGCTGCAATTGTTTCGCGAGTGGGCTGCATTTGTTTACATTTGAGTTGTAATTCCTTCAAATTTGCCGTAATTCCTTCCATTTACTTAGGGGGACCTGAGTTAGCTACTACTGTTACGGTGTTTGCCTTGAAGTGTTGTGCCATTTTTGTTCCCAGAACTGTTATGACATACAACCATTTGTGACATTAATAGACAGAACTTCACTGTTGGTATGGGTCATGGTGAGACACAATACAACATAGACTCATGAAGTTTGCGGTTTTGATTGGTCCTCAGGAACCCATGTTTCTTGTACAAGGTGACTAACAGGATTGGGCAGTCAGATTCACATATTGACACGTCATCGACTCCCAATAGTGTAGATTGATGCTCATGTTGTTGATCACTGATTATCTGATCCAGACTCAATTATTTACAGAGTGCCTCCTTGTACCAGGAATACTGTTGAGTGTGGCGTAAAGACAAGCTCAGTTCACTCACAAACTAATACAACATGACCACAGGAGGTGTGCGTGTACATCTGATGTAGTCATTGTTTAAGGATTGTCAACTATTTGGCTTGTCAGAATACCTGATATTTGCTGTTAATGAAAGCACATGTAACATTTGTGTCGTTTATATTTTCAGCATGAACTGTATATCCGGGCATTCCATATCCTATCAGAGATGATGCCGGTGAGTGATTTGTCAACTGATTGCTACAGGTGATAGGACAGTAGTACTCGGATAGCACTGCTTTATAGTAGGGCTGCAATGTTTTGTAGGGGATTTAGATGTATTGTAGGGCTTCAATCCTTACCAGGATTTGAATCCTGTTCCTTTCCTGGACAACACATTTATCACCATAAAGGACTTACCTGTATTCATTTATGATCAAATGGTTTGATGGGTACTGTCTATTTATTTGGCCTTAAGATACAGTGAAACATTTCTTACCCCTTTTCATATGTTGTTTCATGTCACTGAATGTTTGATGGATTAGAAAGAAAAACCTACTGGCTAGGTGTGATGTTGTGTGCTAGGTAGTAGACGAGGAACACAACCAGACCTACAGATATAGAGTAAAGTATTGGCTGAATGTAGGATCATGTAAAAATATTCCTATGAAACTATCCCTACAGTAGGTTGTCCACTAATCTTGTAAATAAATCTAAATGAAATAAGAGTCGAAAATGCCTGAACTCAGTCACCCACCACAGTCCTGTGACCCACATACATTGATAGGCTCAGAGAATTGGATTAATATATTCCTCCCAGACAGATGCCAACAGGTGGTTGTTTAGGTGGGCAGTGTGTGGTGGTCGTGACTGGTAACCGGAGCTATTGAACCCACTACAGCTGCTCTCTCTCTATTGATTCTGTGGCTAAGAAGTAGGGCATGTGTGCCTGAGACTTTCATTCAAAATAATACCTTTACTCTTGGGGATAGTGTGTAAATGGTCCCTTGATTGTTGGAAGCGGTGACTGAACAGAAGGTGATAGTCTATGAGAAAACAGTTGGCTGTGTGTCATAGTCAGACTGCATGGAACATTGCATCAAGCCTAGGATTAGAACTTGTATCTCAAGATAAGACTATTAACATGCTGCACTTAACACAGCATCATGACATTTTTGGGAATATTTAACACACAGTCATCAATACATCAATCCTGTGATTGAGTTAATACAGGCATGTTTGGTGATTGAACACATCACCTATAATGCTCTGTAATGCATGACTGTGTAATGGGCTGCAGTGAGAAGGGATCTAACCACTGACACCCTAACTCATGTCATACAGCCCTGAAGACCCAGGTTAGAGGAATCCCCACATGGGTACTAATATGTGAATCCCATTTCTGGTGTCCCCCGCTGTGATATTGCTGGAATGATGCTAGAAGTGATGTAAAACCATACTCAGTCAAGTCTGTCTAAGTCTGTGGGGAATAATTAATATGCAACATTACTATATCAATCTCGCCTATCCTGTAAATTCACCTTTTATGTCAGCGGTGTTGTTTTTGATGTAGCAGTATAATGGATATGAGACAGTGTGGCACTGACATACATACTGTAATGATATATGTTTGTAATGAGATCCACAGATTATGTTGGCCTACATGTCATGTAATGAGACAACAAGGTGATCTGTGGATATCAACATATAGCAGCTGTCAGTCATTGACAATACAGTAACTAATCCCCAACATCCTCATCAAGACTATGTCCATCATAACCTTCTCCCTGTACCCCCTACCTTCACCATTCTCTGTGGCCATGCTTGTGTTGTGAGGTAAGGAATGGTGAATCAGAAGGTTTCAATTTAGGCAGATATTGTTATGAGTATTTGGTTGAAGGTGGTCAGATTCAATCAAATATATGACTCACACTTACACGCATGAAGATCCAGGTTAGAATTGGTCTTCAGTGAGAGGTGACCAACGGCATTGGATGGTCAGGCTGACTTGGTTGACACATGTCATCCTATCCTAATTGTGTAGATGAATGCTCATGCTGTTGACCACTTGATTGTTTGTTCTAGACACAAATATTTCGCAGACGATCGAGATATAGCTGGAATATTGGTGAGCTCATCATTAAACAAACAAAGAAAGAAAACAAAAACAGTCATCCTTTTGACTTTGATTCTTCCAGTTTTGAATCCACCTTGAATCCTCATTGTGTTTATCTGTATGAACGGGTACCCTCCCCCTGCTCCAGTTTCACCAAAAACAATCTTCCAGGCTACATAATATCAGTAATTGATGTGCTGTATTCCACAAAACAGTACCAAAACAAGCACAGTGTATTTTAGAAGAGAAATGAATAGTTAATTCTAATATGCCGTAGTCACTAACAATGATAAAGCAATGCACATTTTCAGCATTCCAGAACCAGTTAGGTGGCAGCAAGTCTGGCTACGTTCTGGGCACACTGGCTACACTCACTCACTCACTCACTCTTGGGGCTAACTAAATTACTTTTTTAAAAGAATGACACATTATGCAATTAGTTGCCAGGTGTGCTGTCTTGGGTGACCATTGAGACTATATAGCAATGTGAAAAACTTGAAACAATACAAGAAGTTTTCGTATATTAGACTGTTAAAAGACACATCACTTGGGAAATCTGCAGATGAAATATATATCACTCGTTTTTGTGGATATTGATGGATACATTCCTCAATAGGGCGCGCGTGTAAATTATGATTCATGTAGACAAACTATAAAATGTCTAGATATTACGTTTCTGTTATACATTCACTGATCACTTCTTTTTATTAAATTTCAAAATGCATGCAAGTATGATTATTAAGTAATTACGATTATGAGACCAAATATAAAGATGTAAATTGACAAGTGTCTACATACTGGTGAGTGAACATTACAAACCAAGTTAAATTTAGGAAGTGAAGGAATTTATCGTGTAGTATTTTCACTTTGACTCCGACCTTGCTTACGTTATGTTACAGGTTGTGTCATGCAAACTCCTTTTGGTTATGATTCAAATACATATTTAACTTCTAGTAGAAAGTAGTTATGATTTTCTAACTTGATGAAAACAAACCATACGCTCATAAATTCAAATGGGCTTCAGTTAGTGACTTCACGATTTTCAAAAATGGCGGTGCTCTGTCTGAGGATGAATGCTATTTAAGTTGTTTTCACCCTCTTACAAAATCTAAATTACTTTCTACTGGTAGTAACGTATGTATATTATTGATGGACAATAGGATGTCACATGACATTGCTTATGACATAACAATTTCACTCTTGGAAATGAGGTGGAGGTCAATATGATATTGCTTGCAATATTAATGTCACTTCGACCTCCACCTTGCTTTCGTGGAACAAGTCGTTATGTTACAAGTTGTGTCATGCAAAATCCTTTTGGCCATGATTCAGATACATATTTAACTACTAGTAAAACGTAGTTTTGATTTTCTAACTTGATGAGAACAAACCATAATCTCAATAATTCTAACAGACTTTAGCCTGTGACTTCACGATTTTCAAAAATGGCAGCGCCCTGTCCGAGAATAAATGCTATTTAAGTTTGTTTTCACCAACTTACAAAATCAAAATTACTTTTCACTGGTAGTAAAATATGTATTTATTGATGGACATTAGGATTTTCTATGACATTGCTTATAACATAACAATTTCACTCTTGGAAGCAAGGCGACGTCAATATAATTTTTCTTACGATAATATTGTCACTTCGACCACTTCCTCATTTCTGAGGAAGAAAGTGTCATATTCATGCAAAATCCTTTTGGTCAGCAATGTGTAGTAAGCAGTCTTGATTTTATAAACTTGATGAAACTTGAACTCCATTTTCTATCTTGGAGGCGTGGTAGGGGGCGAACCATTCGATTTAGTATATACCACAGGCTTCCACTGGCTTCCACAACGCTCACTTCGCAAACACAAACAAGCGATTTCAGCACAAACTACGGGGTCCGGTGGAAATCTGTGCATAGTGACACCATCACCCGACCCCAAGGAGCAATTGACGGTAACCCAACAGTTCGGCATGTTTTTGGTGACGTCGTTGAATCAGCAAAATGACGAGCTTCCTACACATTTTCTATACAACTAAATGAAAATTGTTCCTTCTATGATGTCACTGCAGGGCTCTGGCGACAGTGTTACGTAATCTGTCTGTGGTTTTGTTTGTGGGAGAGAGAAGCAGACGGCTTTTTAGCAACTTTTGAGAGCTTGGTATGCAAGTTTTTTTAAAAAACGAATGGTGTTCCCTTTATGACTAAACAGAAGTCTTTCATATGCAGTGGTACAAAGAGTACCGAAAAAACTGAGTTGTTCGTTCTGTAATATGATCTCATGGTTGTATTCAGAATATAGATACATTTGCTCCACTTCATGTGTCACTCTTGCTTGACAACAGTACAAGAATCTGCATTGAAACGTTGCACTCACGCAACTAAGAATATTTGTGTTTCCTTGGCAACAAGTTGGACTTAAACTGAAGTTGGTGGTATTGCTCCTTTATGGAACAAAACTTAAAGACCTTTCAATGCTCACTGTGTTTTGGAGACTTGTCTCGCTTGAAAATGTATGGATATTCTTAGAGTGTGTCCCACCAGACTTAATAGTCTGAAACAATTAATTTGTGAAATAAATACTCTAACTATAGTTATTCTCATATGTGCTGTTTTATTGTCTACAAATTATCATAAATTATTCGGAGCAGGAAGGTGTGTCTTTGGCATTTACCAGTTAGGTACATTAGTTGTAGCACAACAACTAACTGTTCCTAACAGGTGTTGAGAAAATCTTTTTATCACGTGACTTGTTGATGTCAATATGCATCGTGGAGTAAAATGGTTGAGAGTCCATGCACACATCTCAGAACTGGGCAGCATGAGTTCCATGGGGGTTTTACAGGATGTAAAATACATGACAACTAGAGAATCCAGGATGTGGCATGACCCACCACTGATTCTGTTGGATTCTGGCAAGCATAATACGCATGAGTCAGGATAAGGAACACTATGTAATTTTCTGATAAAAATTGATGTGTTATACTTATCGTGATCCATGGGTCAGCCTTTCTGTCCTGCCCTCCTCGTGGGTAAGTAATGATTTTATGTCCACTTGAGATTAACATCTTGATCAAAGATCAGGATACACTATAACTTTTAACTACAGCAGTTTGAGAGTGGTGTATTTTGTCCATTTTTCCATTAAGATAAGCTGGTAATTTTTGAGTGGATTTTGTACATAGGTACATATGGTCACCATATGGTCACCATATGTAGTTACCATTTGTACCTATACTATAAAACCCAGATCTTAATGTGTGATGTGAAACACGTGTTGTTTTGTTCTGCAGATCACAGACATGAAGTCAGATGAGCACTTCTCTGAGACTCTTCGGAACCTCCTGGACGACCACAAGAACAATGTCACTCTTCTAGCTGAGGGATTTGCAGAGTGTCGCAAACACATCAAGGTGAGGCAGCTGGCGTTTGATTGAAGAATCAATGATATCAAGGTGAAACATGAGGCTTTTGTAAATCATGATTGAAGAATCAGTGATAACAAGGTGAGGCATATTGCCCTTGTAAATCATGATTGAAGAATCAGTGATAACAAGGTGAGGCATATTGCACTTGTAAATCATGATTTAAAGAATCAATAATATCAGGAGGGTCATACATCATTTGATTAAATGAATCCATTTCATCAAGCCCCGAGACATATAGCGTTTCATTGTAGAAGAGTAGGTTTAGTGAGAAGGTGTAGGTTTAGTGAGAGAATGGCGTAGGTCAAATATGTCAAGTTCAAGGTCAGCAGTTCGGGTTTTCGGAATATATGCTTATATCATTGTCATTTTTAGAGAAATGGCTACAGATACAGGCATGACACTAGTATTTGTGTGTAACTTTGTGGTGCTACTGAAGCGGTAAAGGTGTCAGACTGCAGAAGTTTCATCAGTCCATCTATGGTCCATCTGGATTCAAATGAGAACGAGGAACGATGCTTGAAGTAGGGATAAGTGCACAAAACATAAATATGACACATGGTCCTGAAACCCCTGTACCCAGCAGGATCTGAAATGTCACATTTTATGATCAATGACTGTAAGAGTTGTTTAAAGCTTAGATGCAACCCAAAATAACATAATTCAATAACACTTACCATTTTTTCATGATGTATAGTACGCATTATTGATTATGAAAAAAACAAACAAAAGTATAAACGGACAATTGAAAATCAGAAGTGCAATTGTTACGAATAAAAATCCTCTGAGAACCAGCAAAATACAACACTGAAAAGTTTGATATTTCAATAATTTGTATTCAGCAAATACTGCAAGATGCAAAAGAAACACAAGAGAGGTTTCATATACAATGCAAATGAGTCAAATCAACAGTAACGGGTCACAATATAATGTCAACTCACCGAAGTCTTGATATGAGAGTGAGAAACAGTCATGCAGAATGTAACACAGTGAGTGGTCAGGCAGCTGTCATGAAGATCAAGTGTTGATGGAGATACACAGTTATGTACCTCAGTTAATCTGTGTGTGACCCGTGAAGGTCCCGGGGTAGAATAGGCCTTCAGCAACCCATGCTTGCCATAAAAGGTGACTATGCTTGTCGTAAGAGCGACTAACGGGATCGGGTGGTCAGCCTCGCTGACTTGGTTGACACATGTCATGGGTTCCCAAGTGTGCAGATCGATGCTCATGTTGTTGGTCACTGGATTGTCTGGTCCAGACTCGATTATTTACAGACCGCCGCCATATAGCTGGAATATTGCTGAGTGCAGCGTAAAACTAAACTCACTCACTCACTCACTAATCTGTGTGTATTTCCGTGTCCGACAACACGACAAACTAGCCTTTATATATACTTTCAATGATTCAAGAACTATCCAGCACTTATGACCATTGCCACTAACGTAGAATGCTCTAAAACAGTAGTAATCTCCCGGAAGTAAACAATCAATCAAGGAAGGTAACTCTAGAGCATTTCCTTAAAGTCTGCTGCTAAATTACGAAAAGTAATGAACGTTTATGATACGGAATGTGACCCATAATAAATATTATTCAAAACAATAAATGTTGTGACCCAATAATAATTATTACTTAATTAGTAATACCATTTACAGAAAATAGTCTGTCGTAACACAATATTTTGTACTTGGACTTATTAAGCTCAAAATGAAGCACCAGGGATAACGCTGCTGGTCCATTTGCCAATACCATGAGTGCTCTTTTGTTTATGGTGTCTGGCCTACGTGTTAAGTTCAAATTGCATGTAGTCAATAATTGAAGTTTTTTATTGCATATTGTCATTAGCAGACAGGCAGACACATAGGTATCAGTAAAACAGACAGTGAGATTTGCCTCTGACAGACGCTGCTTACAACAATTGATGTGTTGTATTCCCCAGTGTGCGTTTAGCGTAAAGCTGGGGATATAGTATTAGGCTCCGTCCATCTGCCCATACGTACGTATGCATTGGTATATCTTGTGTACACAACCAAGATTAGACTACTGCTCCTGCTCATGACCTTATAATCCCAGCATCCCACTTGAAGCCACGCTAACCTGTTCATTGTGCATGTGCTGTTTGCGCAGTGTTGCACAGTTGTTGTACCACAACAATTTTTATCAGTTGACTTTGCAATTTGTTACTGTAATTCCACACTGAAAGGTATTAGAATCTGCAAAGTTGTGTTTTGCATTGCTTGTAAGCTTTAAGAAACCATCATGTAATATTTTGCTATTTTCACACATCACACCATGGGGTGCCAAACAGCTTGTGGAACCATCATGCATTCAGGTGTAACTCAGCAGAGGCAGGAGAGATGACCCCAGCTTATCAGGTGCTGTTCCGTCAGCTGTTTGTCACCCGAGGTGTGAAGTGTGGAAATAGCACAATATTCCACGATGGTTTCTTAAAACCTTTTTCCATGGTGAATCAAAACATGTCAGATTTCAGATCCTGTTGGTACAGAGGTTTCAGGACCCATGTGTCGCATGTATGTTTTGTGGGCTTATCCCAATTCCATGTCGATTAATCATTTATCAGATTACATTATGTAATGTAACTGAACTCCTGTCTGACTGTTCAGGCACTAACTCTCTCTGATGGATTGTATTTCAGGATGAGGCCCTTATCAAAAGTTTCCTGGACAAGACGCTGACGTCTCGCCTGGGAATCCGTATGTTGGCAGAGCACCACCTCTCACTCCACTTGGAAAGGGTCAGTGTTTCATTGTTTTCCTAATGTTACGGCGTCGTGCTGGTGTTATGTTGAAAGTGTACTCTGGCTATTGTCTAGCTTTGGAGGGCAGAACTTGAAATTTGGAATCTTTGGTAAGGCCAGTTCAGTGTTTTCTTAGAAGTTTGTTTAGACAGATTGTATTTTTGAAATGGATAATACTTTGAAATCTGTTTCTTTTTAGAACAGAATTACGTATTCTATGTGATCAGTTAAGATCATGAATACTCAGTTATTTTTAAAAATATTTTATTTAATTTTTAGTTACATTTTAATAATATGTTCAAATGTTAGTTCTAAAATAGCCCTATGAAAACACTGTTCTTGTCAAGTTAAGATGTAGGAAAGTTTCAGGTGATCTGACACAGTTAGATTACCTGCAGTATTCAATTTTGTCATCCATCCGTCCATCCACAGTCATACTTCTATTGTGTACATAAATTGTTTGGAAAGGTCATCTCCTTTGGTGGAGTTGAGGCAGGGTTAGTGACCTTCGTTTCACTTCCGTTTGTTTGTGAAAAATGAAATGCCTACACTTTACTCCTGCCAGTCCAGATGGTCCTTGGTCTTGTAATCCCTGCTTAGGGACAAGTTCTTCTCAATATTATTCAGGGTGCAGGTTACCCTGTAGGCCATGCATGCTTACTTCCCTTATTTGTGAGTTCTAGATCCCAGGCTTGAGGTAATCAGCACCATGCCCAGGCTTGTGGTGTCATCCAAGCTGTAAACACCAGATACTGTATCACTGCTGACTTTCCAAATACCCCTGTGTTGAGATGAAATTAAGACTTATTTCAAAAAAGTATTATCACCAACTAAACTCACACACTGAATCTGAAGGACCAGTGGAGGTACGGGACACACAGTTGATTGTGATTACTGGTTTGTCAGCACCATACCTGTCCTCATGGGCTTTACCCGACTGATTCATGTCTGAGCTCAGCTTTCCTCCTACTGTAAGCTCAAATGCTATCATGTAACTGAAAGTTGGTCCTATCCTGTTGTGTTGCCATCACTGATGGTCTTAGCCTGTTAAGTGTGCCACCATCACTGATGGTTTGGTCCTAGTCTGTTGTGTTGTCATCACTGTTGGTTTGGCCCTAGACTGTTAAGACTCTTTATCTTTCTTAAGCTTGTGTCTGTTATACTGGTTGTATGACATAGTATAGGTGAGCTGCTCAGCCTGAAGCACATGTTACAACATGACCAAGCTTGCACTGAAAGTGTGTACATATTTAACACAACAAGTTAACACCATTAATATATTTTTGGGAATATTGTTAGGAAATTATGTGTTGGGTCTTTGATACAAACCAGTGTTTTCCCAAATATTCCTTAACCCTGACTTTTGTTAAGTGTATGTATAAAGTCATAATATGAAAAATCAGTAACATCACAGCCATTACATACCTCCAAATATAAGAATATTTCTGGTTGAATTGTGTTTAATACACTGGGAGATTGTACTCCATCATGGCACCATGAGATTGCTATAGTGGTACTACATGCATGTCCGTATGTCTGCAATGACTGCATGTTCTGCCCCCAATATGCTAGATAACATGTATTCTCCACAGCCAAACCATGTGGGCATCATCAACGTTGGTTTCTCGCCAAGAAAGCTAATTGAAAAGAAAGCCGAATTTGTAAGGTAAGCTTATGGGATGGAGAGGCAGGTCCGGTACACATTCCTCCTTTGACAGGTGCAGTAGTCATAGAAATCTTCTAGGTGAGGTTTTGTATGTCTTTCAATATCTTTGTATGCCTACACCTTTCATAATGACCTTCACATTCATCCTATGTATACCCGATTGTGACTCACACATGTAACATGAAAGTAAGCAACCAGGTTGTAGAGTCTAGGACATTCCCAGATCAGTTTCATTAATAACAAATCTTAACTCTGATGTGATACCTGTCTTCATGATGATCTGACAAAAGCTTCCGGTGTCTCCCGACATGATGAGGCTGGAATATTGCTGTAAGTGGTGTAAAAATGTACTCACTCAAAAATAAAACTAAGCTGCTTCTAATTGCTGCTTCATTGTGTTAGGACATTTGTGAATTCCATATACAAATGAAACAAGCCTTGTGTGATGATGAATCAATGATTATACATGAACTGATACTCTGGAACCTAGGTACCTGTCTCAGTACTGGGGGACGTTATGATCATGTGATTAATAGATTAAATAATGTAATATGCTATTCTTTCATGATTAAAACTTTGTATTGTCTTTGAAGATTTAGACATTATTTACCATCACCTGTTTTGAATATAATACATTGTTATGATATTGAAAAACTCTCAATTCTAGCCTCTGTCATGATTATGATATTGAAAAACTCAAAATTTTGGCCTCTGAGCTGAAGAATATATTGCCATTTCTTCCAAATTTGATGTCTTGAATTAACATGTTGAGTATCCGGGGGTGTCATCCCGATCTGTCGACAATTGAAAATTATGATGTTGCTAATCGTCGACAGAGTAAAAACCCGGAGTGTCGACATAGCGTGGTCAACAAACTGTGATGGTGTTAAAGAGAATGTTTGCTTAGTGACTTAGTCAATCATGAGTAAATGAATTAAATTAATACTTTTAAACATTTGTAAGAGAATTAAGGTTGCAAACAAACTGTTATTTTATGTCATGCAAGTGGAAGGATTACCATTTTGGAGTTTCACATGCCACAAAACAAAAAAAAGAAGCATATAAACCGTCCATAGACGTCGCTACCTAATCATCGACACTAGGATTCGTTCCTTGAAGGTCAACCTTCTTGCCTACAGACTTACTGACTTGAACTACACAGACCACGTGTCAGAGTTGCTTCGTCTTGGCTGAATATTCAGATTACTGAAATGGACTTTATCATCACAATTCTCAAATGTTAATACCTTTTTGCACTCGTGTAATATATATCTATAGCAATATATATTGTGTGAATATAATGAAAGTTACATACCCCTGTTACTTAGCGGGGGTATACTAAACCACAGGCAACTGTAGCGCAAATGTGGTTGAAGAAGTGACCAGTCTTCATATATGCGAACGAAGCGAGCAAGGTTGGCAACGCACTTCCCTCGCTTCAGTTTGAAAAGTAATTTTCATGTCAAAATAAAATATTGCCACCAGCAAAGGTACACTCCCATTTCCTCACTAGGTTGTGCTCTCAGATTTCCGACCCCCTATTTAATAATTACTCACGTGAAAAATGTTTTATTCAACATTTTAAGCACCACACTGCTTGTGCCGACCTGAAGCTGATTATTAAACAGAAAATACTTTCTAGATGTATACTCGTGAATACACTTTACCAAGAAGGTGTGTTCGCAAATATAACATATTTTAGTGCAAGACAAATCTTTTTTATAACAACTTCTCGATTTAAACATATTTTGCACGCCTTACTCTTGTTGCATGCACTGTTTAATGCACTGCACATACTTGGGTACAAGTCTAATATACATTTATCTTCAATGTGGAGGTAGCAAAATGCAAAATGAACATTTTCTGTGCTTTTAACACTGCATATAAAAACGTGTAAAGACACAACAAGGCAAATTCATTTATATAAATCCTTGACGTTTTTAGTTATTCACATAAAAAAATTTATTGTCCTTGTTGTTCAGTGCAGTAAGGCAAGACGATGTCATCTAAGGCAATGAGGCAAGTTGTTGCCCAGGGCAATAAGTCAAGACATTGTTGTAGTTCGATTTGATATTCCTGAATAGAAATACATATATAGATTGGTTGGTTCGATGACAGTCAGATACCATTTAATTACTTGCCCTTTATTTATCAACAAATGCTGTATATTGTGTTGTCAGAAAGGAAGCATTTTGAAAGTAGATATTTTTCTTTACAGTCCACGGTGGGGATTTCACAGTAGTAATCCTTTGTGCTTGTATCCATGTTACCAGAAAGGAGTAGGTGTTTGTCATGACGTTTCCAGGATGAATGTTAGAGTTGGTTCTTTAGCCAGATTCTTGACATGGCTGGATACACCAGAACTAAATCTGGACTGTCACTGAGTCAAATATGAAATGTTTTCGGAAAGTATCAATACACTTCTTTCAGTGACATTTAGAAGTACAGAATTACAATATAGAAAAAAATTTATGGATAGCAACTTCTTTTGTTTGTGAGTGCAATGTTTCGATACAGATTTGTGTGCCATTGTCATGCTTGTCTGTGTTGAAACATTGCACTCATAATTAAAGAGAAGTTGTTATCCAGAAGGTTTGTTCTATATTTTAATTCCCAGCTGATCTATAGCAGCTTATGTGGATATGTTAGGTCTCAGTCAGCCTCAAAGTTTTCCTAGTATGGATAACAATACAACAATAACATTGAACAAATTTGCTGAATGTGTGAAAGGACCTGTGATGTTGACACTATGAAAGATGAAAATACCATTGTAACAAGGTTTTATGTGTAACATCGTGTTTGATATGCCAACAGTAATTTATATGTTAAGTAGGTCAACTAAGCAAACACTCCAATTTGTAGAAATTTATATTCTGTCAGCATTTGTTAGATTTGTGCATGTCTTGTAGTTGATTTGATAGATTTCAAATGTCAGTGTCATCATATAAAAAAGTTAACAATGCCATTAAATTTGAGTATTTGGTAGACTAATTTTTTGTTTTTGACAATGTACTTCAAAATTGACTGTTGAGGTGGGACATCCAACATCCAGACAAACACATCCTTCACCTACAGCCAAAACATGAATAGTGTCACGCTCCCAGTAGAGATAATTAATTTTGATTATAATTTTGGTGACATCAGATATAAGTTCAATTATATCAATAGATTCTGAAAGAGAAAACATTTTCACTCCATAAGGTGTATTTGAATTTTAGTTCACCATTCACACTTATCCAATTATTAATGTCGCATTTTTATTTTGGCTGAATGTTTGGATTACGTATGCCCAAGTTATTCATATCTGCAAAGTTACCATTCTGAGTGTGCTTGCCCTGCAGATTACCTCACAACTACACAGGTGATAGTTCTAAAACTTTCGTAGCAATTATGAGGACTGCACAGTATTACCGGTATACCGGTATATCGCACTACACTTTTCAAGTGATACATATTGCAACATCTCTTCTGGTAACCAATGTATTGCGTAAAGAACATGTATGAAATTCTGTGAGTATCTCTGTGATTTGAATCAAATCTACACATACTGCCATTGACAACAAATGTTTCCTTCATTATTCAATAACAAAACAGCATACTGTAATACTGAAAATTGCGAAAATAAGAAATAAAATCCTTAACAATGCAACCTCATTTTGAGATTGCTGTTATCAGACTCATAACATATATGTTTGGGCACTTATAATGTAGAAATTAGGACTCACATGCACAATTTGTGTCACTCACTGTAAAATGCATAAGTTACTAATGCATCACAATACGTATTGCAATATGGGTACCTGAATCACAATATATTGCAATACAATTTACTTGGCAATACTCAGCCCTAGTAATTATAATTATTAAGATATTTCTTTGGAAACACAACTCATTGCCCTGGCTAATGTTTTAGAGTTGCCTACCCTCAAAGAAATGTTTTGACTCCAACACTTAACATGTATCTGGCTGTAGGCTTGTCATGAGGTAGTCACTGACACATACTCCATCATGATATTAATGTTATTCAGTTTTTTTAAAAGTTTCCTTGAATGTAACATAGTAACAGAAACTAGTACTGTGACTGGAGAAAGAAGCTCATGCCATACAACCCTTCTCTGGATTCATATTCACAATAAATCATGGACCGGTCGTGGACTGGGTGCTCAGTCTCAGTGGTGCAGTAGGTAGCCATGCAGTGTTTACATAACTTCAACCACTGTTTGTTGTCTGGTTCAGACCCACCTATTGGCAAGCCTCTTCCCTACTGGAGGAATATTGTGGAGAACAAGAAACAAACACATGCATTACACAACAATTCTAATGTAATTGTGGTTTGAAAATTCAGGTCCATTCACTAAACAAGCAGCATAATGCAGGGCTATTGTGTCTTAATATTACATCGACACTTCACTAAACATGCAGCGTAATGCAGGGCTATTGTGTCTTAATATTACATCGACACTTCACTAAACATGCAGCGTAATGCCGGGTTATTGTGTCTTAATATTACATCGACACTTCACTAAACATGCAGCGTAATGCTGGGTTATTGTGTCTAAATATTACATCGACACTTCACTAAACATGCTGTATAATGCCAGGCTATTGTGTCTAAATATTACATCGACACTTCACTAAACATGCAGCATAATGCCGGACTGTAAATGTAGTATGTGATAAATGAAACTAGTGCACTTTGAGATTAAAACTTATGATTGTAGCAGTTAGTTTGTAATGGTGAAAGGGAGTATGGTGTGGTCATTGTTGGGCAATATAGATTATTAAAGGTCACATGCAATGTAAAACAAAACTTTGCAGATTCCGATACGTTTCGGTATGAACTTACCAAAACAAATAATCAAAAATGCCAATTCAACCTATAAAGGTGAAAAAAACGTGAAAAGAAAGCCCGCAAAATTGGAATTCAAATGATTCACTAAATTTAATAAACAAAATAAACTGATTTATGACTCGTGCACCCGAGTCCTGTCTCTGCCACATTATGCAATTAGGCAGGTGTGATACTTGTACACATGACACGCTTTTATGTCTGTGGGTTGCAAACAAACTACATCCATTTTGCTCAGATGACTGGATCTGACGGAGACTGGTACAAACTCTTGTCAGTTTCAAGTCCTGCTTTGTACTTAGATGAATGCCAGTTTCCAGCCACAGAGTAGTTCACCATCTCTACTGAGATGATTTTTGATTGGATCAAACGCAAATTCAGAGAACATATATTTACAAAACCCAACGTCTCTATATACATTCTTTATGGATAACAACTTCTTCTAGTGTATATGATTTTTTTTGACAATGGTATATGAATCCATACTGAAATGACGCATCAAGCACAATAAAAGAAGTTGTTATCCATACAGAACCTTAGTTTGTTGTGACTCGCCATACTTCTAAAATGCCCATGAAACAGATCATCTTTCTCACACAATGAGCCCTTAGCATATCAGCAAATGAACCAGCCAATCGGAAGCTGTCATTACACTTGAGTGCACATCCACTCGCTATGACTATGTTCGGTCTCCGGAGGGCTTCGTTTCGAGGGAAGTAAGCCCAAGTACGAAATATATTACTTTTGAATCTCTATTGTACGTTTGTAATTTTGTTTATTTGTTTTTTTACAAGCACCAATGTATATTATATGCCATGAATAAGTGATAAATGTGTTTTAATTATGTTTGATTTTTTGGTTGCATGTGACCTTTAACACAGAAACAGAGCAACTGTTTTCTGCAAGTGCTGAACTTAGAGGCTTGATAAACATTTTTGATTTGCATAAACTGGGCATACTGGCAGCATTAAGCTAACAACTTCAAAAGTGTTCAAAGTGGCATTTAACTGAACTCACTCAATCAGACAGCCTACTTCTTTGATAAAACTAACATATTATAGACTGGCTCATGTACCCATGAATTTTTGACAACCTTTGAAAGATCTTCCATATCGGCAGATAGAACTTACATTCAATGTCCGTGCTTTTGTCCTAGAATCCATAGTCCAAATCCAGACACAAGTAAACTCTCTTCAAATAAAATCAGTTTGTACGAGTCCATACACTAATGGTAAATTCTTCTGAGAATTCTGATGACACAGTGGAAAGTGGACTAAAAATATTTTCAGCTGCGACTGTATGTATGGAAAGTGACTGACTACAAGGTAGTCAATCTACAGTGAATCAGTTGTGAAGCTTGTTGAGTGTTCCTGTTGCGTGACACAAGTTGAGTATGTTTTGAGACAGCTTTCTTTTTTCAGGGATGTGTGTATTGCCAAGTTTGGCAAAGCGCCTCACGTGAAACTGAATGGTCATCTGAATGCTACGTTCCCATACATTGCGCCTCCTTTGGACTACATCCTGACTGAACTCATCAAGAATGCAATGAGGTGAGACACCAATGCTGACAGAGATTACATAGTTTTTATAGATGCTTTTGAACCTTAGCCCTTTTATGGACTTGTGCAGATATTCATGTTGAAGTCACCAATATGTGGAAATGAGATGTCTCATTTCAGTGGATGTTTCATGAGAAGTAAATGAAAGCGTTTCCTGTGCAAAACAGTGTGATCATGTTTCACCAGAGTGGTGAGAGAGATGTGCAGCCATTCAATCTATTCTGTCTTGTCAAACTGATATGCCATGCTATAGATGACTACTGTTCAAAATAGCTTTAAACTTTGTTTGGTTTCAGGGTAAATGTTGAGCCATATTGTCATGTCTTGCATCCAACTCACCTAGGTACAATTGGTCATCACTAACTGTTGTTTGTGACTGTTTCAGAGCAACTGTAGAGTCACATCTTGATGCCCTGCATGGTCTCCCAGACATCTACATCACCGTTGCCTGTAGTGAGGAGGACTTCGTGATTAGGTATGTCATCACTACAGTGACACACAGTTACAGTGGCTCATAGTTTTAAGTGATACTCTAGTTACAGTTGCTCTCCAGTTACAGATACTCCAGTTACAGCAACACCTAAGTTACAGAGACACTAGTTCTAGTGGCACTGTTGTTACAGTAACACTAGTTACAGTGACAACCTAGTTACACCCTATTAGCAGACACTCTAGTTACAGAAACACTTCTTTTATAGTGGCACTGTTGTTACAGTTACAGCCTAGTTACAGTAACATTGTAAATACAGTAAAACCTTAGTTATATTAACAGTAGATACAATTACACCCTTGTTACAGTAACACTGTAATTACAGTGACCCTCATATTACAGTAGCTGTCTATTGACAGTGACACCTTAGTTACCTATCAGCAGGAACATGTGCTTGAATGTACAAGCCTCAGTCATATAGCTGGAATATTATAGTGTAGAACAATAAACAGTAAGACTAACCTATTGACTACTGTTATTATAACATATGTTATATTTGACCACTTTCTAAATGGCATTGTGTAATCATACTGTTACTATAGCTGTTAGGCTAGTTTGGTTGGTTGTAGTGGCTTTAGTGCTTGGTAATATTTACCATTTATGAAGGAAACAGCTGGAGTTGGTTTACTGAGTGGTCCCCAGGCTTTGGTCAGCCAAGAATAATGGAGGGATAATTATCATGTGATCTTGTTTGTCCAGTAAGTCAGTCTGTTCGTTCACGCATCATGATTCACTATTTTAGTAAATTTTACGAAACTATGAAATGTATAAAAGTTTTTTGTCAGAAAACTAAACTTTCATCTGCTTGCTGTGCTTGACCAGGAACTGTTTTACCTAAACTCTCAACTACATACGTTATATCAATAGACTGCCAATATGAACATTCCTGAAGATTAGATTGTCTCCCCCTTGCTGCATTTTGTAAGTTTGAGGGATGCCTGCATTGATAACACTATCCTACTACCTTTCCCCTTGACAGCTCAGTGCAGATGACCCCGAAACTTGTGGCCCTACATGTTTTAAGCTAGTAGCTCTGAAAGTTCCTGGACTGATAGACCTGACTCAGAGTAACTCTGAATAAGCTAACATCTGTAAGTTATACACACCGACAATCCAGCAACAGTGAGACGATTACCTCTGTTTCCAAATGGTCTAGCCAGGTTGCTGCTGCTGCTGCAAAACATCTCACAATAACTGTTCAGTAATGCATGGTAAATAGACACCTTACTGTTTTATGATTTTTGATAAAGGCTGTATCATTAATGGCCCAAGGCTAATTGTCCTTTCAGTTTTTAAAATATGTTGTTGTTTAGGAATATTATCATATCAATAGAAGATTTTTTTCCTCAAGATGTTACACTTGAATGTATATGTAAAATTACATTTTACAACATGAATATGGATGTATGACAGATGTAGGTTGGATTTTTAAATCTTTTCAGCATAATCACTTGTGTTTGTAACTGTATTCACCTGGGCGGTCCAGGGGCATATGGTGCTCTAGGTCACTGATCAATATTGTTCACCTTGGCATGGCCAGGAGCTGGTGTGTGTTCATATCTCAGACATAATAGTCATTTGATCCAGACTTGTCAGCACTTGTCCTTGTGGACAAGAATGGCAGATGT
Organism: Haliotis asinina; assembly: GCF_037392515.1. NCBI lineage: Eukaryota > Metazoa > Mollusca > Gastropoda > Lepetellida > Haliotidae > Haliotis > Haliotis asinina. The sequence goes on along the minus strand of NC_090280.1, from coordinate 103,836,706 downwards.
CTTTGTTTCAGACAACCTTTCTTTATTAACAGTAGTAAACTGCCACATTGTGTCCAACCTGAAACAAGGCTGTAGAACCAACACAGTGAACTGCACAACATAAGCTGTCTGTTTGGTCAGTGGACTGTGAACTGCTCTTTTTCAGATCAAATCTAAATGTCCTGTCCTGTTTTGTGGATAGAGCGTGTGCCCAGCAGGAGCTTGTTGGTGTAAATCCCAGTAGGGTCATGCCAGAATATTTCAGCAGATGATACAGTTGAATCTGTCTATTACGTGCTTATCCGGGACTGACTGTCTTGTCCGGATTATAAAGAAAGCTTGCTTACCATAGACACGAGTTGGCTTATCTATAGGTTACACTTTCGTCAAACTGTTTTTCTGGGTAAGAAACGAACATTGTTTAACAAACAATGGAAGATGACTTTGTCAGGAAAGATGTCAGATTTGCGATTAAAAATCACAAGACAAGATTATTTACCATTTCAGTTCTAACTTTTTCCCTCATATTAGAGGTCAGTAAAATTTTGATTAGATTTTACTTCCATTTTACATCCATGACGGTAACTACCAGTAGTCTTGTGGTCTGAGTTTGTTGCGATTAGGATTTAAACAGTAGTAACAGAGATGTTTATCCAACGGACTGTTATATTAGTCAGCTAAATCAGGATTACAAAGCATTGTTCTCCTAGCAAATTGATTGTTGAGACTGGTATTTTAGTCTGTAATCCGTAATTGACAGAGTTCAGACTATAAGGCAAGTTTTAATGATAAATTACGAACAATTTTGCTTGGACTCCAGATTGTGGAGAAATCTGCATTGCACAGAGTCCGGATGCGATAGATTCCACCCTGGTTTCCTTCATCATGAAGGGGATAAAACAAGGACTTGTTGCCCTAGAGCCTGTATACTGTCTGTGAAACCTGTATGAATAGTGTTTCTTCAGTTTGAACTAGACATGATGAATGATCCACATAATCAAAGAAAAACCAAAAGACCGTCCATTTTAAGAACTATGTACAGTTTATTTTACAGCAAGTGTCATGGTGTGATTTGTAAATGAGTGTAATCATTTAGAATACAGAAAATGCAGCTGCCACTGGCATTGTCACATGTTGACACAGTGAGGTGACTGTCAAATAATTTGTGAAAACAGGAATGTTGATAGTGAAGAACATCAGTCAACCAAAAGAACATCAGTTTTCCCCAGGTATGCCAGTCAACCAAAAGAACATCAGTTTTCCCCAGGTATGCCAGTCAATCAAAAGAACATCAGTTTTCCCCAGGTATGCCAGTCAACCAAAAGAACATCAGTTTTCCCCAGGTATGCCAGTCAACCAAAAGCAACTACTAATCTGAAAATAATGTGCAGCAATAACCCTAAAATATTTCAAACTGTACTTTGTGCTTAGAATACCCATAACATAAATTATATCTGGTTTAGAGTAGCATGCCGGCGTGAGTTTCTACAGCTGATTCATGTAACATTGCAGTTGCTTTTGAGATATTTAAATACTTACTTAATTCTTCATGTTGCACAATCAAAGATTGTCAGAGACATCTGATAACACTAGATAAGTATTACATTCTTGGGAACATACTGATGCAGACAGAAAAGTCCAGTGCTTGGAGTTTGAACATTTCAAGGGAAATCAGGACCTGTCCACAAATCAAAAGAATTTAAATTCTCTGGCAAGGCAGGACCTGTCATTTATAGAAGACCTACACCAACTAAAGACAACAGTAGTCTTGTTTCCAAGCAGTGCTCCACTGACTTGAGGAAAGCACATAGTCAACAAAGAACACATATAGTTGTTAATCAGTTCACTTAGAGACCGGAGGACTTGTTTCTGTGATGAGCCGTTCTGAAAACGATATCTCCGATGACAACACTAGCTCCTCCCTGTCTCCATGACCACTGGCTGCTGAATGTTTTTTAGTTGGTGTTTCTCTGCAGTCAGTACGACCAGAACTAACTTGTATTGGCGGTAAGGGAATCGGACTTATATGGGAAATAACTTCGGGGGAATCCATGTTTGTGTTGTAATCAGAGAAGAATTCTGCATTCGATTCATACTGATCCCGTGTGTAGTCCAGTTGGTTGAGGTGTTGAGGCTTACTTCTCTTACCTTTGCTTCTTTGTTGTGGAGTCCCAATGGAAGGCAGAATGGAGTATTTCCTTTCTTGAACCTGCTGTGGTTGGATGTAGTCAAGAGGGTCAGATAGTTCCTTTGGTTTCATTAAGAAATTGTCTCTCGGAGTTGCACAGAATGATGGCCGAGTATGTTCTGGTGTTGTTGGGGTTGCTTGAACACCTGATCGCCAAGAATTCTCCACAAGTGTGTTTTCTCTGCTTAGTCCCAGATCTGGAGGAAGGTTGAGTCTGGGCACCAAGCACCGCTGCTTTGGGATTCGTGGCATGGGAGAGTATGTTCTGTTCTCCACGTCGTGACTTACTGATGGCCTTCTCCTCAATAAGACATCATGTTTAATCACTGATTCACCTCTACAATACATCAGCTGACCACTGTTGGGCTGTGACGTTTGTAACGGCTGGGTGAAGGCAGATCGTGGGCCCTTGTCTGGAGGTGATGGGACAAGGGTATTCTCCCTCCTGCCTCTTTCACTATAGAAGGCAGCATTGTGTTTGAATCTTTGCACGTTATCTTTTGAGCTATTCAATCTTCTGCTTTGATTTCTTGCACTTGGAAGTCGGGTTAATGTTTCAGAAAGACTGTCATGGCCAGAATCAGCTGCTATCCTGTCCTGTGGTATGACCACAGTGTGGTCAGGGAATGGGGAAATGTTTTCACAAACAAGTTCTGGACTTTCATGATTGTCTCTGACATGGAGAGGATTGTTCTGTCTGCCTCTGTGTGGTTTCTGTTGAACCCATGCAGTCTGTGAGCGTTCCACTCTGGGCAGGATGTTGTCCGAGTAACCAAAACTCTGGTTGTCATCAAAACTATGACTCATCTTGACAGCAGACTAAACTGAAAGACATGTAGTGAAATAAAGCATGTATCCATCATGTTCAAGGCATGAAATAATCAAAGAATTGTGCAGCATTTGCTCCATCAAATCTCGTGTTGACTGAAAACACAATCTTTATGATAACAGTGATGATGAATATCTTTGATAATTTTTACATGAGTCATTTGCAAGGCCTATCAGTTTGTCTGGCAGTAACATAAAAGCCAAGTCCCTAGTCTTTATTTTTAATTTACAATGAGAAAGTCATGAATAATTAGTTAATTGGTTCAATATTGACATGGCTGAAGGTTCATATTTCTCGTATCTGTAGAGATCAGTGTACATGAGATCAAGATCTTGTTTGCCATTTGTTACGTGACCCTTACATCAGTACATGCAAACTGAGCAGTGACAACCTGATCACATTTCCTCATTTTGTACTGGATAATTGACTGAATCATGTAAGGGTTGCATAATTCACCACCAGAAACTATTCACCAGAAAATTCATTACATCATTGAATATGGCATTTTTCAGGAATGTTTTCTTTCACTTGTTAGGTTTTAATGGCTCCAAGGTATATGATAGCAGTCTGCACATGATCCAGCCTGGACCAAGTGATCTATCTTGTCATTTAAATAGGGCACATCAGTTTTCATCAGTTATTATCTGACCATTTCTGACAAAGAAGAATAAATTGTATTTTCATCATAATTTTGAAAATGATGTACTATGAACAGGCAATGACAGGGAGCATGTTCCGAAAGATGACATTAATATTTTCTTAAAACAGAGAATCGTTCACTGAAAGTCATGTAGTACTCATCCTTAATAACATTCATACGTTTGTGTGAAATGTAAGGTTGTGGTGTTCAGTGTTGGTATATCTGCCAGTGTTGAAAGCAGTTTAAAGCTAAATATCTGCACTTACAGAGAACTGCCTTAAAGTGGATTGGAAGATTATTACAGATAGCATACATACTGCTGTTATTCTAAAGAGTAACGGATCTATAATGTTTTTGAGAGATCTGTGTAGGTTGTAGAGGATCAAGGTGGTGATATATGGACAAACCTTGTATTGATAGAGACTCTAGTTATTCCACTTGAGTTTGCCACATGTTTGTGAAGGTTTGCCATGTGCTGTACACAGGGCTGTATTCATGTCTGGCTCTGGACACACAAAATGTCTTTAGGGAATTAGTACATCATGTATACTGAACACAATGACAGTGTTTTTACTTGACTGATAAATATCAAACTCTTCATTACATCTTTAAGTCATCACGCAAACCAGAGTTACTGGTCAGAAACAACACTCACAATCAGAAAGATTGGGTAGAAACATCTGTGTCAGCAGCTGGTTTAGTCTTCTCCCAGATTCTGCTGTATTTCATTCTTCAGAAGTGTGTGTTCGTGAAGATTCTCCAGAGTTGGGAGAATACGCTTCTGCTCATGAGTGCTGCACTTCAAGTGTACACAGTAACCTGTCTGCTTGATAGGATCTTGTCAGGACATTATTGCCTGAGTTTGTGACATCTAGGAGTGTTTCCTTCTTAGCTTCTGACGGTAGGGTGCTACCTCATCACATCAAACATCCTGTTGTCCTGCTGGTATAGGTCTGCTGTGAATGTCACAGCAAATTCCACAATTGGAATTACTCTTGTCCCAATTAATCACTGATAACAGGAGGCTTTTGGGTTAGTTTTACTCTGTTTACATTGATTCCAGTATTGAGATGCCTCCCAACTTGGAAAGACAAGGATCTTAACAAAAATCCCAAACTTGAAATCCTGGCTAGGTTGGGTTGTTGATGTCTTCAGGAAGGTTGGTGTGTAGGTTGCTCCGTGTCAGACACCAACATCGACTATCCTACAGCCGTCAGTATGTCTTTATGATGAAGCTATCACTCACACACTAGCTTCCACACAACTGACATGTAACACTTGAACCAAGCTGATAATCCACTTGCAGGCTACAGTTGAACTCCACCCCCACTTGTCCTGAGCTGCGAGGTGTACTTCTTACCTGCAAACTAACATTGTAACAATGTAGAGGTTATCACTACCTGAACTAGGGGCAGGCTGCAGGTACATTTAATGGTCGTTAGGCATTCAGGTTGACAAGGAAACAATAACTTGTTATTGTTACATCTGTTATACTAGATGATGAGATCTTTTGGCTACATTACTATATGCTCCAGTCCAAAGGAAAACTTCAGGATGTGTATTAGTATATAGCCACATGTCTCTAGTAATGACCTTCTGATCAATGATTACACTTTACATATTTTAAATATCTTGTTCCTATCTTGTGAGATACTACCGATGTTTATTTCAATTAGCTGGGGTAGTCATGAGACTCAAAAGCAACACAAAAGAACACTTTTAGGACTACCAAAAGCCTGTCATTTACTCTTCTTACAGTGGTTAAAAGTTACATTTTTTAGAAGGCCAATAGCACTCCCAAATTGGTAATGGAAAGGAAACTTAGACCTACCATACTGGGTATAATTGCTTTTACTGAAGAGATCAGCACAAACGTGTACACTGTCATAAAGTAATGTACCATTATAAATAAACCTGGATATTCAGAAACTGTACAGCATACTTAGCTCTACCAAACTGAGGGATGAAAACTTTCAGTGATGTACACTTGTTATCTATGTAATGATGAAATGACATTTTCATACTTCATGGAGTATCAAAATAATTCCTCTTTCAAGCTTGCTGAAAGGGAGGGTACACGATATGTGTATATTACAGACATTTGTATATTACTTACCTTGCTAGGATCCCACAGTGTGGGCAATAGTGGTGTCTCTACTTAGTGTGTAACTGTGTCGACCCAGCCAGGTAATGCCTTGAGCCAATCACTCACCTCACCAACAGTCACATGTTAAGCAGTGGTGCACATGGTTATCATCAGGTAAATCACATGACCTTGTAATCAGTGAAACCTGCCTCAAGTACCTGTACTGGGAATACAGGTGTCCATTACAATTCCTGCAGGAATAAGATGAGATATTCAAGTGGATCTATTATTGATAATTATTGGTGTTCAGTGGTGATAACATCCAGATCAGTTTATGGCCAAGTTAGTTTGAGAGTCCAGGAATAACAGCAACAGCAAGTTCTATGTTTAATTCAAACATTGGCAATCACAGATTTAACAAAAGAGCACCCACTTATCTCCAGTCTGTGGCATTAACTACATGTCCAAATCCAGAGGCAAGTAAAAAGTTTTCTTTAAAGGTGGCAGATCAGCTAATAAAATACCAAATGATAACACTAAACTGTACAACAATTACTGCTAAGAGCTAACTTTTTACAAGTAGAGGCTGTAGGTTTTGGCTGTGTCTTTAAACATGGGAATGAAAGGCTGATATAATTCATGGTTCAATATGGCAAACTGACTTTTGTAACAAATATTTTTCTATTCATCCTGGTAAGTTGTATATATTGGTTAAAATGTGTATAAAAACTAAAATTAGTGGTCTTTTGTAGTTCCTCAATGCTACACTTTCCTGGATATGATTTAAATAGATTTAAAAAAGACTAGGAAAAATTTATCTTGCGAAAGGATGAAAAACATGATACAAATCATGTTTTATAGTGAGAAAATAAATTCTACAAGGATATAAATAGATATTTTTGGACTTATTGTTTGTACATCATGAATTATTGATGTCACTGGCCTGTGAAACTCTGCTGCTTAGTGACGAGCAGTATCACGTTCTCCAAATAGGGGTATTATTGATGTGTACTAGCATCATGTACATTACACATATCAATTAGGCGAGCTGTGTCGGAAGACACGTGATGTAGGAGGTTCTAACATTGCTCAGAAGTTAAATACAGCTGTTGCCATATGTATAGTGTCTGTCATGAACGGTGAACTATGGTATGATATAACTGGATGCGATTTAGCTTCTTTTGAGTGGTGCCTATCTTCATTATACCACCGTATCTGTTAAGTCATGTCAGCAGTGACTTCACAAATAATTTGTTGCCCATTCATTGTTTTTGTAATCACCACATTTGTATGTTTGTTCACCTCCAATATGAAAATTGAAAATAATGGCAAATAGTATGGAACTTAAAGTGTAAATAAAGACACATTTATGTTATGTACACATAGCTTTCATGAAAATAACATGTATGCTGAAATTAACAAGTATGAATTTGAGTTGTCATAGAACTGACCTCAGTTACTTGAGTACTCACTGGTGTCCTGATGCTCGAAAACAGCCATCCACAAGTGTTAAAAAATGTGTGATATATCGTGGCAACACACACTTCTTTTGTAAACACTTTTGGCTAGTCACCTTTGTGTCAGTTCAAATTGCAGACAGGACGTCTTTGTGTCACTTTGACATTGCAGACAGGGCACATGTGTCAGTTCACCATGGGTCCTAGGACACCTATGTGTCTGTTTGAACTTACAGACAGGGCACATTTGTGTCAGTTCAAAATTACACAGGACACCTATGTGTCATTTCATTGCAGACAGGACACCTTTGTGTTGGTACTCAGTTACAGAAAAACACCCCTTTAATATAATCTATACTTTCCAACTTCAAAGTGTGTGTTCCTGACAAAAGCATGCATGTTTGGTGATGAGCAAATTGTTGGTGATTACTTCCTAGACTACTGGCATGTATGGTGGGCAATTTGGGAAAAGGTGCTAAACAATTTAAATTCATAAAAAATATTTGTTTAAAATTCTGCTAAGGCATTTAGAAGTTAATGTAGTGATACAAGGCCATCTCATGATGTCTTTGGGCTAGTTCTTGCCTCTTCTTCACCTGAAATGTCAAGAAACACAAATAAGGAAGTTGTTATCCATTAAATTGGTCTTGTAATGGGTATATTTCTTGAAAACAGATTTAGTGACCTTTGCATTAGGATGCAGTGAGGTAAAACAGAGAGTCAGTGAAATGGTTGGCTGACCATAACATCACAACTGTTTATAAATGAATTGGGAAGTGGTCCTTTGCTGCAGACTGAATGTTGGTCTCCTTGCTGGGCTACAGTAATCCCCACAGTATGCAGGGAGTGATAAGTACAGACATTTTCTACTGTGTGAGTGGTAAACACTCATAATCAGCTAAGTATGTTACTTGGAGTAGCTTACTATTGTGTCAACATGCTCTCCTCTGACATAACTGGTTTAGGGTTAATTTCTGCTCACTTGGCACCATGGGTGTTTTCGGGGGTATTCATGGGCATATGTAGTGGTCACTGGTTTTCTATGTGTGAACACTTGCTGTGATTTATGTACAGTCCACATTTGCAGTACATTATGTCTGTACAAGGTCATGTAGCCTGGTCGATAAGAATCTCGTCACCTCAAGATCTGAGTATCATATGTGAATTCTGGTTCCCCCTGGTGTAGAGCTGTCAATGAAAACTCATATGCTTGTTCACTTTACTGAAAGATGCTCAATGTTCAAGAATAGTGTCTGACCCTCTGACAAATCCTGCTGATTTGTCAACGGTCAGACAGAAATCCCCAACCTGCTGGCCCCAGTGTCTGACTGAATATATCACAATAACTTTGTCTGAAGTTATTAATTGTGGCATGTGACACTTGTGCACTGTTTATAAATTTATGTTTATAATATTTGTCATTATGAAATGTTAATAATTTCAATGCCAAATGTGAGAAATGTTAAATCTGAAATATGTGTTTAATTTTATTTTGTGGGTCATGTGAATTTTCAGTGGGTCAGAAAGACATCTGACACTTACAGGGCCCAACGTCCTGTTACACTGAAACACCATTCATGAACACTGGAAGCTAGCAGACTATACTTGATTACTGGCTCTTGGCAGTAAGGAGAAGATATGGGACTGGCTTTTACTTATGGTCACCAAGGCATCATGGTATTTCAGTGAGCTGACTAGTGGACTAGTTCTGCTGACTAGTGGACTAGTTCATAGCATTATTCAAGTACAGTAACCTTACAGTTTACAGAAAACACTTGACCTAATTTCGCTTGATTGCCTGACACAGATTTAATAGGACCGCACAATGGCACACACACAAGTCTTTGAATGGCAATTAGAAGTAATACTAATAAAGACTTTGTAACCAAAAATGTGCTTCACACATTGCACCCGTATTGGCAATTGAATGCAGGTCCTCACTGTGAAGAGTGGATGCTTTAACCATCTGACTGCTCCACCACCCCTACAACAATGAAACACTTTATAGTGAACACTTGTACATCAATCAGAGTTACACATCAAAGTAATTACCTTGGCCTAACACCACAGAGAGGCATCAAAAATTTCATTGAGAAAGTGAAAACCCAAATATGACATATGTTGCATTTGACCACTTTCTAAAATGGCATCGTGTAATCATAAAAATTCAGTGATTGTGCAATTACAACATGAGTGACGGAGGGATTCTAATAGCTGGTTCACTGGTCAGGCTTCTGAAATAGGCAAAGCCTGGGTGTCCATATTCCAAAATATGAGCTTCACACTGAGGCAGCATTATGGGCTGGGTTGAATTGTCTCCTGTGGACATGATTTCTGTGATTGTTGGTATTTCAAAACCATACACACACACCAAAGTTTAAAGTCATTGAGTTTTTTCCTCCATGCTTTAGTCAACTACCATGATATCACAGGACTATTTTTTATTTTGGCATAGAACAAACTCACTCACTGTGATTGCTTTCAGGATATCTGACCGTGGTGGCGGTATTCCCCCAAAGTTCCTTGCCAAGGTCTGGGACTACAACTTCACCACCTCAGGGGCTGTGACTGATGACCGTGTGGATGGGGGTCTCTTTGGCCAGATCATGAACACAGACAACTCAGGACCTGCACCGGGAAAAATGCATGGGTAGGTACACATGGCTACAGACCTCGACTGAGAAAGATGGGTGGGTACACATGGTTACAGACCCCGACTGAGGAAGATCGGTGGGTACACATGGTTACAGACCACCACTGGGTAAGATGGGTGGGTACACATGGTTACAGACTACCACTGGGTAAGATGGGTGGGTACACATGGTTACAGACTACCACTGGGTAAGATGGATGGGTACACATGGTTACAGACCTCCACTGGGGAAGATGGGTGGGTACACATGGTTACAGAACACCACTGGGGAAGATGGGTGGGTACACATGGTTACAGACCTCCACTGGGTAAGATGGATGGGTACACATGGTTACAGAACACCACTGGGTAAGATGGGTGGGTACACATGGTTACAGACTACCATTGGGTAAGATGGATGGGTACACATGGTTACAGACCACCACTGGGTAAGATGGGTGGGTACACATGGTTATAGACCTCCACCGGGTAAGATGGGTGGGTACACATGGTTACAGACTACCACTGGGTAAGATGGGTGGGTACACATGGTTACAGACCTCCACTGGGTAAGATGGGTGGGTACACATGGTTACAGACTACCACTGGGTAAGATGGATGGGTACACATGGTTACAGACGACCACTGGGTAAGATGGGTGGGTACACATGGTTGCAGACGACCACTGGGTAAGATGGGTGGGTACACATGGTTGCAGACTACCACTGGGTAAGATGGGTGGGTACACATGGTTACAGACTACCACTGGGTAAGATGGGTGGGTACACATGGTTACAGACCTCCACTGGGTAAGATGGGTGGGTACACATGGTTACAGACTACCACTGGGTAAGATGGGTGGGTACACATGGTTACAGACCTCCACTGGGTAAGATGGGTGGGTACACATGGTTACAGACCTCCACCGGGGAAGATGGGTGGGTACACATGGTTACAGACCTCCACCGGGGAAGATGGGTGGGTACACATGGTTACAGACCTCCACCGGGGAAGATGGGTGGGTACACATGGTTACAGACCTCCACCGGGGAAGATGGGTGGGTACACATGGTTACAGATTTTCCATTAGGGAAGATCAGTAGATAGACTCATGGACATTCACTCTTGGGAAGATGTTTTTGAATTAATTTTGTAGTGTCAACTAAAATTATTCACAATTGTGTAACCTGCCCACTGAAAGTTTCAAAAAAGAAAAAGAGCATGGCCATTCATGGACACATGAATATAAATGCCATAGAAACTCTTGAAATTCATTCCAATAAGAAGTTGGTTTGGGTTTATATCCAGTTGAAGCCTAATTTGGAGATATCTGCTGATCTTACATCTGTATTTAGGGATGGTGGGATTTCTGAAATTTGTTAATCACAATGTGTACCTGGTATGGATTTGAAAATGTTTTGCTGTGATGTTGCTGGAATATTGCTCAGACAGGTGGAAAACCACACTAGATTTGCCATGCTAGCATAACAAAGGGGGCGATTGGGTAGCCAGGCTGTTGAAGCATCAGCTTGCAATTACAAAGCCCTGGATTTAATTCTCCACATGGGTACCATGTGCGAAGCCTATTTCTCGGGTTCCCTGATGTGATGTTGCTGGAAAAGCAGCGTAAAACAGACTCTGACACTTGTATAAGTTGCAGTTGATTGTCATGAACTGCATTTCAGGTATGGCTTCGGTCTGCCCACAGCCCGAGCTTATGCTGAGTATCTAGGTGGACGCCTGACGCTGGAAACCATGGAGGGCATTGGAACAGATGTGTACTTACGCCTAGCTCACATGGACAGCAAATCGGAGAAGTTCCGCATCTAAACCCCCAGCTAGGATGCCAACTTGACAGCTGTGTGGATTGTTTTCGAAGCATGGATGAAACTGTTGGCCAGTGTCCACTCATGATAGAAACAAGATCCTGAGCACTCACCTAGATTTAAACAGAATTAGCTATTTTATTGAATGATAATCTTGTTTCAAATTTGACAGTTTTGTGCCCTGAAGATGGATTTGAGAGGTTCTTTCCAGATGGGCTTTTCTTTTTCTTTTTGCAGTGATCAGAGAAAATTGATGTGTCTGATACAAACAGTGTTTGGGTGGTGGGGTAGCCTAGTGACAAGCTTTGTCATGCTTAAAGTCATGGTTCAATTCTCACATAGGTACATTGTGTAAAGTCCCCTTCCATGATATTGCTGGAATATTGCAGTATACAGCAGTATAAGAACTGACTCATTCACTAAACGTTGTTCAGAGGAACAGGCACAGATACAAGTGCAGTATGCAAAGTAATAAGTCTTACATGAATCTCATATATAGTGTGAATCATAGTCCACAGTATTGTTGAAATGTTTTGTTGTATCCATGTATTTGTGTTACTGTCTCGTTATATCATAAATATTTGGGAGGATAGTCTGCCCTTGATGTTTGGGATGCAATGCTATGATGACTTGCGGAGTTTTAGATTTGTATTATGTCATGGCTGCTGCCAGTATAGGAAAGGCAGGGAATTGACATGGATGTTGTTGTTTTATCTCATTACCATGGGTGCACATGTCATTGTGGTAACAACTATTGTTGTGTAATGTAAGACTAACGTCTCATCCACGCAGAATTTCACAGTTGAGGGTAGAATATAAGCTACCTTGACTAGACATATTTGTGGACTCAGTCTGAATCTCATGACGTTTTTGTCAGTATGTTGGTTACTTCGTTCTGCCGGTTTGAGGAATGTACTCAGTTATGTGAGGTTCTCACACAGACTGTCAGAAGGTCTCTGACATCAAGTGTGAGTATTCACTAAATTTGCCATATTTTGATTAATATTTATCTGATTGTTATTTTGTGTATTTTATTCCAAGATATTATACTCCCCTTGTACATGGTGTGTGTGTATGGGTGTGGTATTTCACTGTTTTTGTACCAGAATCAACACCATGGCCTCCAGCATGTACGTGCGGGCAGGACTGAAGATGGTATGTATCAAGTTTACCTTGGACACAACAATTTCACATCAATCATATCTTTGTTTACATATCACGTGATCAAATTGAAGATGTATTTAGATGTCTGTTATTTGTCTGAAACAGTCCACTGTAAACCATTGTCCATCAATCTATTGTGATAAATACTTTGTACCTGATTAGTTTTGTTATTTTCAAAATGAAAAGGATCAGGGACAGGTTCTTACTACATATAAAGCCCTACTCAAGGAGAGCAAGCAATAATTAGAAACAGACACATAGGAATCTTGACACTTGAGGGGAATTATACAATAGGCACAGAGGAGAAATACTACTGGCATCTTTCTGATCTGCTTATATACAGAAGTACATTTTGTAACATAATTTCATTTTTATGATTGATTTGGTTGTAATTTAAATTTTATTTCTGAATCTTTGTTGGTGTCAAGATTCAGCGGCAAGGGAGCTCGATCAGAAGATATGCTGCAGTCTATTGTGATACAGGTGTAAATTTGTACGAAGCAAGACAAACCATTCACTCACCATCCACACACACAGAGGGTTAGTTTTAATTATCAAGCAAATTAATAAAAAAATAATCCAGTCTTTGAATAAGTCATGATACAAAAGCCATCTAGAATAAAATTTTGCGTTACTTCTTTTGTTGAAGACGTACATTTGTTTATCCTAAATCTCAATCTGAGCTTCCTTCTGAACTGAGCAAAATTTGGTAAAGCAGAAATATGTAATATGAACAAATAAAAAACTGAGTCAGTGATGTAAAAAAGAACAGAGATTGTAATCCCAAAACTATGATTGTCCTGCTTGATTGCAGGGAGAGAAGTCCCAATGTTACTCCTAGAATCTTAAGGATGGATGTCTCTCACTCACTCACTGTATTCTCTGTTCATCTGATTATTCCACAACATCAGTAACACTTCACACATGGACACAAAACACCATGTTGGTCATTATATTCATGATAATACTCTGTCACCTCAATTTGTCCCAAGTTTGTGCCTCAGTTTTCATTCAGAATGTATTCTCAACATATTTCAAAATAGAAAGATATTTTTGTTGTAGGATGATATGTTATAACAATTCGTGGTACAGTACATATGATGTGGGTTTTTATTATAGGGAACTATTTCCTGAATGTACACATTAGTCGGGGGACTACATTTTTCATTGGTACGTGTCACAATGGTGGAATTGCGTGTTTTTCAAAATGATCTTATGATCATTAATTAATAAATTGATGATGAACACATGAATGTGTTGCCATGATTACGATAGCAAGCTGATTCCTTCATTCCTACACCTGGACTTGTAGGTCTAGCCATACCAAGGCAAGAATCTCAGGACTAACTCACTGGACTGACCATACAATGACAGGAATCAAAGGTCCCTGGTCACCTGTGTAAGAAAACAGGTTAACGGACATTTGACAGATCATGGCGATTCATGTCATTTAGTACTATTATTTAAATTTTATACATTATGAAAGTGCATGCGTCTAGATAAAATAATCTACATGTTTTTTATTTTATCTGTAGTGTTATTATTTTGATACTGTTTGGAGTGTCAGTTGTTAATAGGTCTGTAATACAAGTAATTTGTTGTGAATATATATACTTAGGGTCAGTTGTCAGAGACACCACAAATCACAGTACACAGTTTGATGTCCGGTTTGCAGGGATTATGTTCTGGTTTTGTGAACACCACACCTGTGCTTGTGGGTTTCACCAGATGCTGTGTGTCCAGGACTTCCTCTGGCAGAAAACTGTTGGTGGGCTCCATGACCTACGGTTGTCTTGACACTGTTACAAATGCAAACATAGTGTCCTTGGTGTCTAGGTATTGAATGTTGGTCCCAGTGCCAACTTTGAATACTTCTGAGCATGATTTTTTAGGGACTTATGCTCATAATTAACAGGGTTGGATGGTCAGTCAGACTGACTTGGTTGACATGTCATCAATTCATAGATCGATGGTCATGCTGTTGTTAACTTCATTGCCTAGTTCAGACTCGATTATTTGCAGACTGCCGCCAGATAGCTGGAACAATGCTGAGTGCGGCATAAAACTAAACTCTGTAGAAATGTAATGTGTATAGCTAAATAAAACTTCATGGGTCATTACCTGGAGACGTTAAATGAAAGAAGGGAATTTGATGACAAACTCTCCTTATACTCCACAAAGTATCGACCCCAAACAACTGAAGGGCATTCAGAGGTGTGTTGTCCATTTGTGCAGACTGGCATTACTGCCTCGCTTATTTACCAAATCATTCTCAATAAGTAAATAATATCATGGAGTGTGATGTTAAGTTAGTATTGGCTTCTAGTCATAATAAAGTGTGGTCACTCCATCCATTCATGTCTCCAGGTGAAAGAGATGGAGCAGAAATGCATAACCAGTCAGCTGAAGCCATTTTCAGTGGGGTGTCAGTAACGCAGCAGTTTCTCTTGTCATGGGAGGTAACTCCGTAGTATCACTGACCACTGTAATATCTCTGGACAGGGGAAGGAACACCAGGTCCATCACATTTTTTGTTAATTGAGATGATTTAGTTTTTTCCCCAGTGTATATACAGGTTTACATCATGAGTGTTTTTGAGAATTGTACACAGCAACTACCGTGACACACTGAGTCCTTCAGGTGTATATAAACATGACACTTTCCATGATATTCTGAAGGCGTGGTTTGATATATAGATTTATATTTACAAAGGTGTGGATGTGAATTAATGATTCACTACATTATGAATCTCAGAATAGTCTGTTTGAACTTCTAGTTATATTATTGCTTGGATTTGCAGTTGCTTTTAATATTTTTGTTGCTTATTCCATGTATTAGTAGTAAAAATGATGGAAAGTCGTTGACCTTGTGTTGTCTTAATTTCAATGCAAGTGAATGGTGTGGTTCCTGGCACTTCTAAGGAGGCATCTCTCTGAAGATGTGATTCCCTACTTATTTATGGTTGATTATTGTTAACATTTCTCAAGAAACACTAAACTCTGTGCGTTGCAAAGGGAGGCAACACATAGTTGCAGAGGAACAGGGATGAGTTCCGGTGCAAGTGATGTATGAGAGATGACCCAATGTCAGTGTTTTCCTGCCCCTTGTAAACAGGAAGAGGTTCAGTCATGATTGCATATGTCCATGCTGAGTCACAAGGACCACAATGTCAGAGTATGGATGTAACTTTAATTAGTGACAATGTACATGAATGTAAAGATGCATTGGTTTCACTAATGGTTCTGGACATACCACTGAAGAAAAGCAGAACCTGTGAACACCCATCAAAATTCATGTCCAAAAGGATAGTGTATTTATTTATATTTTTTTTCAATATTCTTAATGATGTCCACAGGATAAGATACTAAAAGATCTAAGAAGTTAGTTCATATGTCTCATTTTCTAGGTTCATGAATACATGCAAAACAAAATTTGCTGCAAGCCATACAGTCTGAATACTTGTGAAGATGAATATTTACTACACAGAAAAGTAGAGGAGCAAAGTAGGTATTGTCTGGTTGTACAGTATCTTCATTAATAAAATCATTTAATTTCCACTGCCATTTGTAAATGTTGTTAGCACTAAATGAAACTATGTTTCAGCCATACTCTATCTCCCTGTGTTGACCCCCATGATGCATGCTATGGCTACAATATTTTTAGAAACCACCCAGAAAACATCAGTTGCTGAAGTAATATTTAAACAAAAAGTACTGAGGATCATAAATATTTTGGGAGATGTTTCATAAATGAAGTCCACAAATACTGATAATCCTTTGTTCAGATTATTTACTATTTTCTCCTATTATTATTGACAATCCTGTCCAGAGAATTCCATTTTGGGCTGTGTACAAAACCAAAAAATGATCTTCCAAGCTGAAAGGTGCATGGTCAGATTGGCTAAGCAGTATACCCTTCTACTGCCTGCATTTGTACATGCTGTGTTATGATGTATATTACCTGGACCTGGCTGTGGGATATTTGATGAGATATGAAACTGAATGTTCTCCAATGAATCTATTACCAACTGATCCAAGAGACTTTACCCTTTTGTTTCAAGCCCACTATGAAAGCAAAATTGGGAACTGAAACAAGTGTCTAAAGTGCCCTCTACTGAGACAGGATGCTAACCCATTCTTTAATGCAGAATAAGCAAGGGAGTCTAGGGACAAAGATTCAGATTGATACCTGTCCCACTAGAGGCCAGATTTCAGCATGTTGGTCCTATGCATGCTTGTACTGATATCCTTAGTGTTACCTCTGGACATGCAGTACTCAACTAACGGTCGGTGCAAGCTTGACATGTCGAGGACCTCGCAACATGGGTACAAGGCATGAAGCCCATTTCTGCTGTCCTTTATCCTATTGCTGGCATATTTCCAAAGTCATGCAAAACCATACCATTCAACAACAAACTAGAGAACAGCAACGTGAGTGAATAGAGCTGGTATAGAGAGGTCATGTCCAGAAAAAAATTACTCTGGAAATATCAGTCCACCCACACAACAGGAGATGCCTACAATGGGCTTGATATTTTCTACCTTTATCAAGAATTATACAATGAATTATTTCATAGAATACCTTGTCTACTAGACTATTCAGTAGTCTCCCAGTGTGCTGCCTCCACAAGACCTGCATTTTCACCCAACCAAGACCCACCATCTGCTGCCTCTCCATGTCAATGCATGCTTCATCCATTTCTTCTGAGGTTGTCACACATCCCTACCTCAAGCACTTCCAAACACCTCATGGCCTCTAAACACGGCATCTCACAGAGATGCTATGTCAAAGATGGGGGCGTCCCATCCCCACCGATCTACCTGGGACAATCACATCTTGCGGGGATAAACTACATCCAGATGTGTCCATCCCCCAAGGACCCTGACTAGTGTTTGCACCACCATAACACCCAAAAAGACAACCGAAGGAACCCACATTAGACTTAAATGTTATATCACCTTGACCTAAGAGTTCAAAATTCATTTCCATCAAGCATATATTTTACATCTTCTGCAAGTGCAGCTTGTTCCATGATCAGACTGTATCTGGCATTGGTGACAAGTAATTATCAAAATGGTCTGTACCATCAATATACACAATGTAACATCTGTGACATGATCATAACCCCATTATGACAAAAAATATCCACAGTTAAATCTTGGTTTCCTACCATTGTTTAAAAAATTTACAATTCTCCTCTTTCAAGCCATCACTGTATCAGTTGGTACTATTCAGAGTCTAGCCATCACTTGTGTCTGGTGTGGTGATGATCATCTTATCCACTTGTACGGAGAGCTGATGGCAGATGTAGGAATCCACAAACTTCTGACAAGCATGCCGTGTGACTTTTGGACAGCCATGGAACTTGACCGTCTCCAGCTGGGAACAAGCTTTCAGGAAGTGAAAGACATGATCGGTGATCTGTAAACATCCTGAGAGATCTATCTGCTTCAGTTTCTTCATCAAAGGGCTGTCTCTCTTAGTCAGCGCCACCACAGTTGCATTTGTCAGCTGGACACAGTAGCTCAAGTTCAGCCTCTCGACATTGGGCATGTGCTGCAACAGAATCTCTATTGATTGGTCAGTAACCTCGGTTCCAGCCAATGACAGCGTGTGAACCTTGTGGAGGCGACTTATGACCTTGAGAGCTGGCTTCCTGTCTGCTGGAGGAAGGACAAGGTCGCGGAAGGAGTCCTCACTGAGTCCGACAGCCCAGTTGAGGGAGAGGGATCGCAGTAGGGGGCATGAAGAAGAGCAGAGACCGCCAATAGTTCCCCACGACAAATATGACAAGTCAAGATGGTGGAGCTGAGGCAGACGAACCACGAGCCAGGAAAGCTGTTTTGGGGTCATGACACACTGTGCCAGGGTCAGAGATTCCGGCTGTCGTCGAACAATCCCCACCAGGTGGCACTGTCTGATTCTTGTCTGTCGCAGATTGATCTCCTTCCAAAGACAACGGTTGATGCACCACCTATTCCAAGTCTTACACACACACAAACACCGAGCCAAGTCGCCCAAGTCCAGTTTTTTAAACACAGTCATCCACATCTGACGCTTGAGGACATGGACGTCCCCTGTTTCCAATTCCACTGTATCAGCTGGAGGTGGGATTGGTGCCGGACGAACAACATATCTGTTAATCACTACCCGTAATTCTTTATCACACACAGGACCTGCTCCATCACCACGTCTTGGCCTCGACCCGGAAAACCCTGCTGGTTGATCAGGATTCTGCCCTTCACCTCTGTCGGATGGGGGATTTGACCTTTCATTAGATCGATCCCTGTTTGAACCTTTTCCCTTTGGCGATTTGTTCTGATGACCACTTGACCCTTGACCTCCACCATGACAGCCTCGCTTTGCTGGTGATGTTTGGAGTTGAGCCACAACTCTGTCCTGTCCACGACCAGCTGTCCTGAAGAAGCGAGGCCGTAGTTTGATGCAGGAGGCTGCTATGATGTTTCGAACTCGCATGCGGCCCTGTAACGACAAGGAACAGGCGTCGGTGTTGAGGACACTACATGAACATCAATACAGCACATTAACACGACAGGGTCATGGTCAAGGTCAAGTCTTCTGGCAGGTGCCTGCTGAAAATCTTAACAAGAAATTTCCAGGAAGTCAGAATGGACTATTTTGTGTACAAACAAACATATGTTCACACCCACGCTGAATTAATTTCATGTTAATCTACATCTGTTAAGCACATGTTATGACTTTCTGAAATTGACACTCAAAAGTTTGGTACAGGTGTAACATTCCTGCAATGGAAGCAAAGTGAGTATCTTCACGTTTCGGGTCATGTATTAAACAAAAAGTGTTCTTACTGTTACGTTACTTAGAGGGATTTTAGCTTGTATTACTCTTAACTGGCACACTTGGAAATTAAAACAAAGCCTGAACGTCAATGTTAAGCTTTATTTCCTGGTGAATTATAAATCTGTGAAGCAATAAAATAAATATCTACAGGATTCACTTTCATTAAACACTGTCAAATCTGAACAAACAAGCTCAGGGCTAATGGTTATACACCCAGTGTCCAAACACTCATAAAGATACTTTAAGGCTTATAAAAATACTGGTGATCAGGCACGAACTGTATTGTTTATATTGGCATCTTAGATCCGCTTTGAGACAATGGACCCTTAGACATGATACACTATTGGGAACAATACAACTGCAATTTTCTATGTTCTGCCTGACAGCTATTTTCTTTCTGAACAAGTCCTCAAAATCTGCATGTCTTATCACACATTTCAATTTGTGAAGTTCTTAATACTCTATATTTCTAGGATATATATTGTCATGGTAACCCTTACTTGCATTAGTCAAGCTAACTAACATAGCCAGAAACACTTTTCGGTTAAGGCAGCATCAAAAACTTGCAACTAATTTCATCTTAACATCAAGATGGTCACATTCCTCTCTAGTGAACTTTCTGAGTCTAGTTTTTGTGTACTTGCGTTAGAAAGAAGAGCTGCCAATCATATAAACTGCTGGCTAACCGAAGTCCAGCGAGTTGGGTTTTACAGCAATGGGATTTATTTTTTCAAAAAGAAATCCTGAACATGGGAGATTTTTTTGTTACATAACTTGACAAACTTTCATTTATTAAATAGCACACATTCTATTTACAGGAAAACACATGATTCAAGCAAATATTTTACTCATTTCAAGCTGGGTTGAAACTAAAGCCAATCACCATATTTACATATAAAATATGAATTGGCTCCGCTGCAAATAGTGTTAGAATCAACTAAGATTTCAATGGATAAAGTTAAAAAAAACTTTGGTTAACTAATAAAATCCTCTTAAATTTAAATTAAATTTGGACACAAAAATGTTGTCTGCTCCATCAAGAGGTGATGCTACCAACTGGGAACTACATCCCATGCCCCATCATACCTGGCCCAAGACATACTGAGGTGTTTATTTACTTCACCTACAGATACCTGCCACCAGTTACATGGAGTGTACTGTTGAGATCAAATAAGATGCACAATAATTCTAGGATATCAAATGGTGCTCTGTATTTAACAACATTGAAATTTGTTTTCAATATGTAAGTTATATCAGATTCCAACAACCATTGTTTCTAAATGGTTTTATATTGTCTAATAAAACTGAAAATGTTATGTTTTAAATGGCTCTTTGATCTGCAAAATCTCTGTTGCCAAACACATTGAGTTGAAGAAAGGCTGACATCTCGAAACTAGAATAAAATATGAATAAATATTACAATACATATACTCTGGTATCTGTTAGAGCCAGGCACCATGATGCACGGGTTGTTAATTCTGCTGTGTAAGCCACAGGTAATAAAACACAATAAACACATAATCAGACACCACAGTGGAGGAATGCAGGTGATATATCAACGTATCACTATGCTCAAGTTCAACAAGTGGTCAATAGCATGAACACCAACCCACTCTGTTCATATACATTGGCAATGTCTGTGACAGCGGGTTGTCTGGAGTACTGTCTTCAGCTGTAGCATCCTACAAGTGTAGGGTGGGCGGTGTGCTGATGATACAGGCTGTAATGGTACACCTCACTGTGATATGACGGATATCCTGCTAGTAAGATGATGAGTATCTGAAGATATGTGGAACAATGTTTGTTGCTACAATAACCCCATGACATCCTAAAGCTCAAATAATCCACTTTGCAGAAAGAAACTATTTTCAATTCTTCCCCATTTTTCACCATATGTATAGTTGCAGCAAATCACTCAAAACCATTATTTCCCCTTGATACTCATCTTCATAATGCACCCATACATGGCACAAAATACTGCAATGTACCACATGTTTAGTGCATCATTACAGCCTGGTGGTGATAGTAGCCATGATGATGATGATGATGATGATGATGATGATGACATGACACTATATACAACAAAATTGGTGCACATCTCACACATGGTATCTTCACACAGACAGCAGCATGTGTCCCACACAACTCTCACAATATTATCTGAACAAGCATTAGTTTCACCTTTCATCTGTCAAAAAGATTGGTTTGCCTTGGAATTTCAAATACACTTAACATGCAGGACAGAGGACTTTTCTTATAGGCGTAAATTTTGAAGAAGCCAATAATCTTCAGCGCAAAATAAATAATCAGACCTTGACCTTGAACTGATGTGTATGGTTAAGAATCCTGCATATATTCAACTGATAACATATTTACGGATTTCAGAGAGCCAGATTTTCCCAACCTTAAATGTTTATTTTATATTAATTCTTAATGCTAAAATGATAAACAATGAGAAACATATTTCTATGAAAGTTGCCAACTATGCAACAGAATAGAATGTGGAATACATATTTCTGGGGACAATTGACTGATTCCGAAAAATATACCATGTGAATTTATTCCTATAAATATTTGAAAATACATATCTTTAAAGCAGTATGTACAGAATTGATGCTGTCTACAGACGGTAGTGACTTACACTGATAAATATTGGCAGCGACTCTATGTACAGAACAAGCATCAAGCTATACTGTCTGTCTGTCTGTCAACAGCACTCATCCATCCAACATGCAAGACATGCTACTTTCATAATTCTTCTACATTTTCACCTTCAGCTTTCCCATTTAAATAACAAAACTGTTTTCATACATAGGCTTGTGACAACATTCATGGATCTCAACAAAAAATAAACAAAACAAAAACAAAAAAAACACTGGTGACAAATACCTTTTTCGGTACTCCAAAATAGGGCTTTCATTTAGACTTAATTAATAAAGACGATCAAAAGATGAGTAAAGATTTGTGAAACATTATTTTTTTGCCCTCTCATTTTGCTTGTTTTTTTTAAGTCAACAATGGAGAAACAACCCAACATACCTGATAAGAAGCTTAGTCTTTTTCATGGAAATCTTTGTGCAACTGTTATTTCAAGATACTCATCAGAACTGTCCAAAATTTTGTCATAAAGTCAAAATAACTTAACACTCTTGAATTAAAAATTATCAAGTTTCAAATTACATAGATTTCTCCAAACAAAACAATCATTGCAATGGAATCTACAATACTTAGCCTGGAAAATTAGAGCATAAAAATACCTCTCCTAAGAGGCTGTTCAGTCCTGCAGCATCTCTCCAGCTATGTCTACACGACCTTCCTGAGGACAACTTACATCAACACACTGACAAACTTTCATAAAATATCCATCTGGCTCTGTACAACATAATTCTACACTAACTCAACACAAATATTTACATCAATGCGATTTTTTTCTTGCAAATTTGTTTTAAAAAAAAAAAACATACAAATTTGTCTCCACAAAATATTAAAAAATGCTAAATGTTTCAATACCTGGTTTAACTGTGATATTTCTAACCCACAAAGTACATCTACCTAAGCTGTAGGGGTCAATGAGCCTAGTTACATGGGCCACCTGCTATGACAACAGGGCATGGCAACCAGGGAAGATAACTCTCTGGAAATCTGAGAAACTTGTCCATGTACGGTACAACTGCTGTACAACTAAAGTACAAGTGTATACAACTGTGATTAGTAATCTCTTGCTAATACTAATCTAAACAAGTTCAGTCTGCAATTGAAGATCAGGCACAGATCAGGACAGAATATGTTGCTGATTCAGGTTATATAAACAATCATTACACCATATATTAATGTTATTAGGCCACATGATATCAATGTTACCAAGCTAACCTTTGTCACTACAATGTGATACTATTGTTATCAGGTCACATGGTATCAGTGGAAGTCTGATACCAGTGATATCAGGCCACAAATTATCGATACATGTCCAAACATCATTACCAGAAAAACAAACGCACACAACCATGGTTACTAGAATTGCTGCATCCTTAAACTGCGTGAATCTCAAATTTAAGTAAATATTCAAACATGCTGCCATGGGAAGTTTTAGAGGAAATAACTATGTGAACTCTTAACGGAATCTGATCGTCCAACAAAATTCAAACACTTCAACACAAAAGGAAGGCGAAATCAACTTGGCAACAAACATAACTGGCTTAAGACATCCATGTGAAATGTCTCTGCCAGGGGCAATGACAATGATTTGGTGAATTAATCGAGATAACGGCGAGGCAGCACTACCTCACGGCGGGGACGTTTTCTACTGGGTGCATCGTCATCGTCATCATCATCCTCATCGTCGCTGCTGTCTGTTAACGTCCGTTTGCTACTGCGACTCATCAAGTGTGGTGGGGACTTTGGGATGATGGTGGCACGAACTTGTGGCAGGACTCTCTGAAGAAACAAGCCATTGTCGGTCAGTAGGCAGTTCAAAATCTAATCACTGCACAATGACTCAAAACCAGATACAGTTTTGTACAATTCTAAATGTGGACCCAGTTATATAGAATTATTGTCTTGGGATAGCTTTGAATTCACTTCATCTGTGTCTAACAGCTACATATATTTCCCTTCTCTGTTTCTGTAAAAGAATGAGAAATATACTGTGATTTAAATTTCCATTCATTGTACAGGCATTTAAGAAGACTAGTGGCAATTAGAAATGCCAAGTTGAACCATGGTGCTTTGCCTGGGGAACACAGAACTTCTGAACTACACCGAAGTCCTAGATGCTTCTAGCACAGCTGTTACCTTGACTGTGTCGGCTGATTGCAGACGTCTCACATGTTTTAGTCTGTCTCTCTTCAATGCTCTCTGTTGGCTAACTCGATGTTGGATTGCTTTTTTGACAAGTGTTTCTCGCTTAATGAGTTTTCGTGGTGCTGGGGTGGGAGTAGGCGACGGTGCAGGTTTCACGGCTGCTGGTGTTTCTTTTGATGTAACCCTCTTCCCTTCCACAGCTTTCACTGGGCCCATCTTGGTGTTGTTGTTTTCCAAGGTCACCTCCATCTCAACTTCCTCCTTCACTTCAAGGTCACCCACGCTGCTGGCAGACGACCTTCTGCTGTCAAGTCCTTTAGGTCGCCCAACTGGTTTAGGTGTTTTAGGCTAAAACGAAGCAGTGTACACTCAATTCCACATACCACTATGGGCAGCTCAATACAACAATAAGAAACAAAAAACACCATACATAATACGATTAATACAAATATACATATATCCCATGTTCAAAATGATTCTAAACCAACTGAGAGAAAGTTCATACTATAGTGGGTGACAACTCCCTTACAATCATCATCAGCCTCTCTGGCCCTTGTGTCCTTTTTCTTCGACAATGCAAGATCTATGTAACAACAATCTGACTGACTAGCTATCTCTCCCAATTTACCAAATATATTTCTAATTATCTAACCTTTTCAGAAATGTCTCCACTCTAACTGTACTTGCTGAGAGTTACCTCCCTTGAGTTGGCTGTTCTTGATCTTAACAACCCTTAGAGTGACCTACCTTCTGCCCCTGTTTTCCTTCGTTACAACATTTGGCGCACTCCCAGCTGTTCGGGAGGTCTTCGTTGACGATGCCATCATTGTCAAGAGAGTCGTACTTCTCCTTGAGACAGGCTGGATGGACGATCTCCCAGCAGAGGCTGCACTCCATGACAGTTGTCTCTACTTCGTCTGGGTTGTCTTCACTCACCATTTTGCCATCCTTCTCACAGATACAGCAGGTGACAGTGTGCGGCAAGACAGGCTACCAACAGCAGACCAGTGAAAATATTAAGGATGAACTTACATTAACTTGTTGAAACAAATTAACCAATCTGTGTCAATGGAAATGAAAAAGCCTCAGCTTGACTGATAAGATGTCATCAGTGCCCAAATGTGCTTGACATGTTAATGCTTATGTGATAGTTTGATGAATATTCGCAAAAAGAATTATTGAAGACTTCACTGAAAAAAGACAATGATGCATAGACTGTCATAAATCAGTAATATTTCGAACATAGGAAACAGTGATGAAATCACCACAGGACCAAACACAAGGGCCTGAACACTTGAGACTTACAGCCATACACTTCCTGCTGATGCAGGACTGTTTCATCCGGCCTGGGCCCCCAAACTTGCGCATGTCTTTACAGAAGTTACACTCCCCGCAGTCGGACCTTGTACACGCCTCGCACTTTTTGCACCGTGTCCGTCGCCGCCGGTTACCAGATGCCACTTTGCTGGCTGTGCTGCCTTTTGCTGTCTTTCCTCCAACGTATGTCGTTGTTGTTTTCAATTTCTTCACTTTCTGGAAAGAAAAAAGATAACAAGTGAGGGAACAGAAATACTGAAAAATCAAAGGCTGTTTTCACTGGGTTACGCAAAATCTACCAATACATGCAGCCTCCAACTGATCTACAAACACACACAGCGTCCAACTGATCTACATACACACACAGCGTCCAACTGATCTACACACAGCCTCCAACTGATCTACAAACACACACAGCCTCCAACTGATCTACAAATACACAGCCTCAACTGATCTACAAACACACACAGCCTCAACTGATCTACAAATATACGTAACTTACAGTTGATCTACAAATATACACAGCCTACAGCTGATCTACAAACACAGGCAGCCTACAGCTGATTTACAAATACATGAAGCAAACAGTTGATCTACAAATACAAACAACCTCCAACTGATCTACAAATACATGCAACCTCCAACTGATCTACAAATACATGCACCCTACAGCTGATCTCCAAATACAGGCAGCCTCGAGTTGATCTCCAAATGCACACAACCTCCAACTGATCTACAAATACAAACAACCTCCAACTGATCTACAAATACATGCAACCTCCAACTGATCTACAAATACATGCAACCTACAGCTGATCTCCAAATACAGGCAGTCTCGAGTTGATCTCCAAATGCACACAACCTCCAACTGATCTACAAATACAAACAACCTCCAACTGATCTACAAATACATGCAACCTCCAACTGATCTACAAATACATGCAACCTACAGCTGATCTCCAAATACAGGCAGCCTCGAGTTGATCTCCAAATGCACACAACCTCCAACTGATCTACAAATACATGCAACTTACAACTGAGAGACACGGAAGGGCTTACCTTGGTTGTTTCTGGCACCCAGCACGTTGGCTCTCCGTTTGCTGCCGCCTTCATGTTATCATATTTGTGATCTGCCAGAAGTTGCTGCAAAGGAAGATGAACAGGAGGTTTTAAAACATGCTGTAACATAAGTGTAACATAAGTGTAACATAAGTGTTAGACTATGTAGGTGCTGTATGTGTAACACGCTGTACCATGTAGGTGCTGTTAGTGTAACATGCCGTACCATGTAGGTGCTGTTAGTGTAACATGCAGTACCACACTGTAATATAAGTGTTAAACCATGTAGGTGCTGTTAGTGTAACATGCAGTACCACACTGTAACATAAGTGTTAAACCATGTAGGTACTGTTAGTGTAACATGCAGTACCACACTGTAATATAAGTGTTAAACCAAGTAGGTGTTGTTTGTGTAACATGCCATACCACACTGTAACACAAGTGTTGTACCATGTAGGCGCTGTTCGTGTAACATGTTGTACCACACTGTAAGTGTTATACCATGTAGGCGCTGTAAATATAATATGTAAAGTAACACACTTTTTTAACTTGAAAATGACTTCTGTCTTTTCCAGCAATCAAAAATTGTAGCTACACTGTAATGGAAGATGATCTATAGAACCAAGACAACAGATCTGAGTTGTGGTGTGTCAGGATTAACACTGCCTGCAACAGTACTTCAGGATATTACGGGATGTCATGTTGAAATGGAAGCACTGCCTAAAGCTGTAGGTCGCAATAAATCCTCTATATCATTATGATGTTGATAATACCCAGCCACATGAACTGGTTGGCCAGGACTTGAACATATGATCATGTGTTACAAGTACACTATGGAGACACAACTCTCTAGCCATTGACAACTTGGCAACTGGCTCTGAATGGTAATAAAAGATGCAGTCTCACCTTGATATCTCTCAACACACCGTCAGGATCCAGGAGATCTTTGGGTACACCACGCTTGTTGAGTGGTAAACTCTCCACCTTCTCTACCAGCTTAGCAAGTCCTTCCAACTCAAACTTGGTCAAATGTATCCAACGTCGCCCACCGTCCCCACTCCTCTTGTCCATGTCGCCATTTTCAGCGAAACCATTTTCTGAATGTACTGAATCAGTGGACAATTTCCGAACAGATCTGGAATTCCGCAACGATTCATCATCACTTTGTGATTTCTTGATGCCAGAATCATCAATTCTTGTCAGGGGGATAGTAACACTCTTGGATAGTTTCTGTTCTTCATCTTTCTCAAGCTTTAGCTTGGAGAAATCAACCGGTGAATGTTCCTCTGGGTTCCGGGAAGGTGGGCGTGAGTCGGGGTTCCGAGAAGGTGGCCGAGAATCATCGCTGGTGAAGAAAGATCCTGGAGATTCTGGCTGCTCATCAAGGTCCACCTTGTCAGGTTTCTTCAGGTACGACTTCTTGCCCACACATTCCACATAACGAGTCAGTACGTACCACATGATCTCATTGTAAAATGGGTATCGGAATTTCTGAGGAACCTGATAGGCAAAAACCATATGAGGTTTTAAGCATGATGAATACAGAGGAAGATACCTTGGTCAGTTAATACAGCTCAAAACAAGTTAAAGAAATCCACAACAAGGAGGCTGTGCATTCCATTACCTGCAAGCTTGAACAGGTTGTCGTTCATAACAAACAGATCCATAAAATCAATAGAAAATGTGATCATTTTAAATGGGTGAAGCAACTCACATGTGTTTTATCTTCGACGTCAGCCACTCGCAACTGCTGGATGATGTTGAAGCTGTGGAGGAAGTTACCTCCAAACACCAGAGAGTCCCGCGGAGTGTACACAGCATGGATCCATCCTGGCCATCAAAATAGGATACACGGGATATACTACAGTGGAATGCAATTTACGGAGTGGGTTTGCAGTATACTAAGCCATTAAACAGAAGTGTGCGGAAGAGTGGCTAGGACAGAGACCAGGGGTCAACAATGAGATCAGTATGTCCTGTACAAGTATATATTGGTTGTTATTCCCGGGTGAGCAGCCATTATGCCCTTCAAGCCATCATAGCAGAAACTGCCATGGGATCCTCCAGGTCTTAAAGCATTATGCAACATTTCCCCTAAAGACCTACCTAGGCGCAAAATGTGGTAAAGAAATATTTCATGTTTCATAAAAGACATTCTCTGCAAAAGCATCTTGTATACATGGTATCTGTCAGTTGCAAAGGACCAAAATATGAGGTTGAAATGCCTCTGAGTTTTAGAGGGTGCAACTCAAACTCATAGAATAACAAATGATCTATTTCCCGTAACAGTTTGGAATGACAGACAAAAGACTGTTACAGAGTATGGTCACGCTGGATTACATTAAAGCTATATCAGTTTTATCATGGCTGCAACAGAATCTAGCTAACATCATGGACAAACACTAAGTGTAGCCATGTTGGGTTGTACAAGGTGTGACAGAACGGTTTTACAACCAGGCTACACCTCTGCCACATCCATCAGTCTCCTGCATATGACCAACTTATCCTCTCACCTGAAGGAATGATGAATGTATCGCCGGCCTGAAGATGGATCTTCTGACACTCCGACACCTGGTCCGGGAGGAATATGTCTCCTTGTTTAGCTGACAGCACCCAGTTTTCGTACAGCTCAACATTTGCCTCTGTAGGGGGGATGAGCCAGAATATCTTCTCCCCGTGGAGGATGTGGTACCACACGGATGTGCCCCCAAAGTCGATGTGGAAGTCTGTGTAGCACCCCGCCACACTCATCAGGCAGTACCTGAGTACAACAGTCAATGAGTGAGTGAGTCGGGTTCGCTGCTGCTTTTCAATTAATCATGACAGGCTGATTTGGGAAAGTTTTCAAAGTTATGTCTATGACTTCTTATTAAGAATGAGTTTATGTGATGGTCTTACTTCTGGACTTTGGGGTACTTCATCTTCTCTATGATGTTGGTGGACTCTGTCTGGCAGTCCTTGAGATGCCTAGGCCACACCCTGTCCACCCAGTCAACCTGCCGGACCTGTAGCAACACACAGATGTTTCAACACATATACTCCACACATCAACAAACCACAATACTCTCAGCATGCTGTAAAATATATGCTTTACAGGCAGTCTCTGTCTCTCTCTCTCCACATGTAGTAGCACAAATACACACATGCAGTAACACATATACTCCCTGCATGTAGTAACACACATATTTCACATGCAGTCTCTCTCTCCACATGTAGTAGCACAAATACACACATGCAGTAACACATATACTCCCTGCATGTAGTAACACACATATTTCACATGCAGTCTCTCTCTCCACATGTAGTAGCACAAATACACACATGCAGTAACACATACACTCCCTGCATGTAGTAACACACATATTTCACATGCAGTCTCTCTTCACCCACATGTATGTAGCATCATATATAGTCAATCGAATCAAATCAAAATGAGATCTTACCATTACACAAATATCTGAATTGTCCCATCAACCTTTCATCCAGCCAAAGCAAGTTTCCAATACAAACTGTACTAGGATATCCAGTCTAGTGCTGATGAGAAGTGAGCATGGTTTTACGCTGCTGTTAGCAATACTCCAGCAATATGACAGGAGGAGACACCAGAAACTGGCTTCACACATTGTACCCATGTGGGGAATTGAACCCGGGTCTTCAGCATGACAAGTGAACGCTTTAACCACTTGGCTCTTCTGCCACCCCTGATGATAAATATGTTGTGTCACAGAGAACGCTGCTACACATATACACATACCATTGACTGCAGTGAGGTGGTTAGGCCTCAATGGTTGCCATAGTTACATACCAGTGTTGGGGACTCGACATAGTTCTCCAGACGTGTGTGGCTGAACTCCAGACTGATGACGTTGAGGAGGCGGTCTCGCTTGATGTTCTCGTAGTACCGCACCCAGTCCTTCATTGTCATCTCTAGGCCTTTCTGGGTGTTCACGTCCATCACGTCCAGCATCCGTCGACTTCCTGCATCATGAACAACATCCTCCTTCAGCTCAACGAACCATTTGTATCAGGGATGTGGTTGTTACACAGAAATATTTATTTGCATAAGCACGGCGGAATGGGGCATCAGTTACAGTATGTTATAGTAAATCATGAAAAATAGTGTACGGATTCTTGAGTCAGTCAGATGCTATATTTCTAAAACAATAATACTTTTACAGTGGATTTTTGCAATCTGAGTCTAACAAAAGAAAGCACCTTCCACCACCCACCCAAACAAGCAATACATGCACCCTATTCTTTAGTGTGTAGAGTGAGTGAGTGAGTGGGTGAGTGAAGTGAGTGAGTGACCTTCATTTAACGCTGCTTTGAATAACATTTCTGTTAGATCACAGTGTCCGCTAAAAGTGGGAGAAAAACTATCAGGGTTCTCAAACTAGTCAAGATATGAGAACTTGTCAGCATGGAGGTAAAGTCCAGAGAGATGCAGGTGCTTCAACTGAAAAGTGACACCAATGAGCCACATGTGGTACTGAATAAAACCAAGGACAAACTAATGGATCTTTCATGGTCCTGCAACATCACAAGCCTTTGTAGTGATCATCAACCATATGTCCATGACACTCACCAACACACTGTTTCACATCGCTGACCTTGAAGTTTTCACTCGGAACCCTGAAAAGCAAAGCTCCTCTTTGAAATTTGGTTTCTTTTTCTATACATAACCATTACTTATATGCACAGATAAGCTTACATAAAAAATTCACTAACAAAACATGCAGTATTTATAGATTAATTATGACTACAATAATTTCTCAATCACCTCATTCCAAGCCCTGTCTTGTCCTTGAAGAGTATTGGGCGCATCAGACCATTCTCCTGGACAAACTTCAGGGTGAATTCTGAAACATACACATGGAGTGACTGAGGGAGTGAAGGCTGTGTTGGGTCATAAGTCATACTTGATATAAAATTGCTACAGACTGGACCCTACATATTGGTGCAAAGTGTAACACTGTTATAGGCAGGACACCATATACTGGTACAAGGTATAACACTGTTACAGGTTGGTCACTATATGCTGGGTACAAGGACTAATGCTATTATAGGCTGGACACTATATACTAGTACAAGGTATAACACTGTTACAGGTTGGTCACTATATGCTGGCACAGGTATAACACTGTTATATGCCGGACACTACATACTGGTACAACGTGAAACACTGTAATAAGCTGGACACTATATACTGGTACAGGTATAACACTGTTATATGACGGATACTATATACTGGTACAAGGTGAAACACTGTTATAGGCTGGACACTATATGCTGGTACATGTTATAACACTGTTATGGGCTGGACACTATATGCTGGTACAGTGTATAACACTGTAATAAGCTGGACACTACATACTGGTACATGGTACAACACTGTAATAAGGTGGACACTATATACTGGTAGGCGGTACACTATATGCTAGAACAAGGTATAACATTGTTATAGGCTGGACACTATATACTGGTGCATGGTATAACACTGTTATAGCTGGACACTATATACTGGTACAACATGAAACACTATAATAAGCTGGACACTATGTACTGGTAGAATGTATAACACTGTTGTAGGCAGGACACAATATGCTAGGACAAGGTATAACACTGTTATAGGCTGGACACTATATACTGGTGCATGGTATAACACTGTTACAGCTGGACACTATATACTGGTACAACATGAAACACTGTAATAAGCTGGACACTATGTACTGGTAGAATGTATAACACTGTTGTAGGCAGGACACAATATGCTAGAACAAGGTATAACACTGTTATAGGCTGGACACTATATACTGGTACAACATGAAACACTGTAATAAGCTGGACACTATGTACTGGTAGAATGTATAACACTGTTGTAGGCAGGACACTATATGCTAGAACAAGGTATAACATTGTTATAGGGTGGACACTATATACAGGTGCAGGGTATAACACTGTTATAGGCTGGACACTACATTCTGGTGCAAGGCATAACACTGTAATAAGCTGGACACTACATACTGGTACATGGTACAACACTGTAATAAGCTGGACACTGTATACTGGTACAAGGTATAACACTGTTATAGGCTGGACACTATATCCTGGTACAACATGAAACACTGTAATAAGCTGGACACTACATACTGGTACTAGGTATAACACTGTTATAGGCTGAACACTATATGCTAGAACAAGCTGGACACTATATAAAGGTACACAGTAAAACACTATAATATGCTTGACACTACATACTGGTACATGGTACAACACTGTAATGAGGTGGACAATATATACTGGTACTAGGTTTAAAAGTGTTACAGGCTGGACACTATATAAAGGTACACAGTATAACACTGTAATAAGGTGGACACTATATACTGGTCCATGGTACAACACTGCAATAAGGTGGACACCATATACTGGTACAAGGCATAACACTGTTACAGGCTGGACGCTATACTGGTACAGGTATAACACTGTTATAGGCTGGACACTATATACTAGTACATGGGTTCATACTGACCGGGTCCTTTCATGTATTGGACATAGTTTCCCTTGTAAGTGCTGCGCAGGAGTTTCTCCTCGATGTTGTAGTTGCGCTTCCCCTCAATCTCATCATCATCAATGTCTTCATCTGTGTAGTGCTTCCTCTCTTTTGCTCTCTGTAATCACACAAACATTTCATGTTGACTGTTTGATTACATGTGTGAGAGTGAGCTCATGGTGACTTAAGATAGCAAGTCCACACTAAGTGAGTTGCCAAGGGATGTAACTCTGTAGTACTCATGAAAACCTGGTCCAATTTTGGGGGTCCTTGTTTTATGCGTTCTGGCTTTTTCCACGATGTATTTGAGTGAAAAACAACGACTGGTCCCTTCAGAAGATATTCCCGTGTTGGCGCCATTGGCGAAAAAGGTTGGTCTGCACTGTTCTTTCATAGTTTTTCAACCCTTTAAAATATTGCTGAACACTGAAATTTGTTTTATCAATCGATGGCACACTTTAGATTATTTTTATCATAAGCACACATCAATCCTCTCCATTATAAAACAAATTTTAACTTAATGTAACCACGGATGCACATTTCAGATAGATTTGTGTAAGGGAGGGGTGTATTGCCAGGGGCAGACAACTCCATGTGTGAATCCAGCTAACAATGATCGTGTCATTAACTCATTCATTGAGTAATTTTCTTTAACATGCTTGATATATTTTAAAGTGTTCAAATGTGTGTACTTTGATAATTAAACAGGTAGGAAAGCATTATTTATGTTTCAAATACCTTGTGCAATTTGTATGTTATTTTCAATAAAAACATTTTGTGGTAGTTAAGCCAGATTTACATGTATTTTCTGTCTGTATCCAGAAGTGACAGCCACAGAACACAAAATTGGGGCTAATAATAGTAATATTTGAAAACTGACAATATTTTATTGATCTTTTAATTTAAGCAGAATTCAGCATTATTCATTTGTGGATGTCACAGCACTTACATAAACACATGGTGTAGATTTGAGTAGAGAGTAAGTATTTTTTGCACATTACAGCATCACAACATACTCGCAACATACACTGATATAATTCAGCATCAGATTTGCTTCAGGTTTGAAACATGGTATCTTCAGCACTGTCTTTAAAAGCACTGTCTAAATTGAATCTTCAACACTGGTGATACAGGTTTAAGATTAGAATATATGAAAACATGTTACAATCTTAAGTTCATCTTAACTGATGCAAAACAAAGGTAGCAGTTCATAATCTTGACTGTCTAACATGAATCTGTTTCAATAATTTAGTGTTAAGATACTGATTTTGAAACATTGACATTGTACATCAGTCATGATGGTTAATGAACTGTTTCCTTCTTCTTCTGCAGACCTGAAACATACGTTGATTCGAAGTTCTAGGATGTTCAAAGCAGACGTATAATTCCAGATGAAACATTTTTCCTCTGTAAAGCACTGTGCTGATAGAAAAGACTATTAATATATTTGCGGTTCATCAACATTTACTTAAAATAGTTTGGTATTTGAAATAAATAGGTGTGACGTTTTTTTTAACATTTCGCAGAGTTGAAAGTAGTTGACTTGATTACCTTGTTGATCAAGAACGGATGGACAGAATTTAATCAGGTAAAGTTTGTTGCAATGCTGAAGTATCAACAAACCTTGGAAAAATAGTTTTAAAAATCTGAACCGTTGATCTAAAAATGGTGTGGACTTGCTACCTAAGACAGGCAACCAGGGTTCACTCACTGGGGCCACTAAGTTGGCCACACCACGACTCAAACGTGTTAACGAAAGAAATGGTGTTGGTTCGCCCTCTCGTCTTATAAAAATCTACATCCAATGAGTTACCTCCCCTGGTACAGGACTGAGCCGTGGTCACATGGCAACTGACTGGCAGTGGATGTAACTGTTACATACAGTACATGCAGCACACAAAAAATCTCATCACAATATTTCGATATTTATTAAAAATTGCTGTAAGATCCTGTATGATATTTTGATACAAAATATCATACATGGATATTGTTTAAACATTTCTTAAAACCTTTATGTTTGAAAAAGGGCTAGAAAACCTTACAGCATACATAGCTGATAAGTTACCATATGCACCATTACAGACATTTCCTTGTGCACAGACGAAATGTTCATGAGGGGAAAAGTCTCGATCGTGTTGTGGCGGTGACGTTATCTGTTCAAAACCTTCTTTCAGACATTCCTTACTGGGGTGCACCTCACTACAACTTCAACGTCCATGATTTTCGTGGAGGAAATATCCTAGTACTCTTAAAAATTGAAACGTAAAAACTTCATGATTTTTGTTATGAAATACGCTTTCATTACAACCAAAATGCTAGTTACACCAAGATCAACCAAGAGGCGCGTTCTTCCCCGAGTCAACATGTTCAAACCGCCCCGTATCCAAAGTAACTTGTCCATGAATCCAACCGTTATCAATCACAAAATATGTGTCTAATTCCATATTTCCCGTTCAAGGCGGTAACTTCTTGACGAACCACTGTAGTGTGTATAGGAAGACATGGCTCTTGAATAATACGTGGTGTTAGTAATGCGGACGTCAGGGGTGAATGCATATCACTAGGTGTTAAAGACATTAAACGTGCCAACAACTTACTGTTTGAATAAACCTACTGTAGTCGTCACCCTCTGACCTAGTCTCTTCATCGTCTATACAGACATCACTCTCTTTGGTGAATACTGCCGGCCCCGCGAGCTCACCATCCTCACCACATCCCTCCACACATTTCGATGTATCCATGGTGCCGCGCTGACGACGTGGAAGTGCGGTAATGATCTAATATCTTGGGTCTGGGTTACACTAGGTAATGCCTTGACTGTGACCAGAGTACTCCACAGAACAACTGCACATCACAAGACGAGATTCCACGGACTATCACACAATCCACACACAATACTAACCCACCACATTTCAAACGAACTGTAATCTTGCTCAAACCTAAATAGCATTTAAATTTAAATTTTATTTTCACAATACCACCATTTGGAGCAATGCAAATTTTACTGCAATAATCCGACACAGTTACATCGATTAACTTTGTGTGTGCTCATCAGCAAAATGGTCACTGACTAATCAATAATAGGGTTTTACGTTGAGCCGATTTCATAACAGAGACTAGCTCTAAGGCTACATTGCGCGGCGCTGAGGCGGAAACACGAGTGCAGCCCAAGGTGAAGGCCAGGTTATTACGGCCGTGCAATGTTGCGTCCCGCGCTCTGCACTATAAACACAATATAACGGTATTGTACAGAGACAGCCGCGTCACTATCACCTGTGCATGCCTGTGAACAGCAAACACTTCTCGCTTACTGCTACCACTCTTCAAATAGCTCACACTTGTTTGAACTATGCGAGTAAAGCAAAATATATGTTCCTGCGTTTATCCAATATTGCTGAGATATATTACAAAGAATATCATGATTGAATAGGCAGCATTTCCCAACCACTTAATACACTAACAGATTTATCTGTCGGATTCGTGCAGTGGTAGTGCTATACAAACCTAGTTTAGTTCAACACACAAACCTTTAAACAATAATAATATCAAATCCTGCAAATTAATTGCTTATTTACCACCACCAATACATCCCGTGGCTGATATTTTAATTATCAGACTGTTTTTTCCATGAATCCTAATGAGCTGACAGCGTAATTACGGCTCCAAACAATATCATATATTCAACTACAATATTCAACATGACTTGTGTGTTGTTTCGCCATATTTACATGTGAAACAACATGGTCCTGGAAACATACTGTAGTGAACCATTAGTGTAGAAACATACAGTCGCTACATGTTTCTGGAAAAGTCCATTACTTCTACGATTATGCCGTTTCCGTCAAACACAGGATTAACTTCTGGGAACTTCTCCGCGTGATACAACCCCCTATTACATGGGAAACGACATGAATGGAACAAAATACATAAAACTGCTGACATCTTATCTTCCCTGAACTGATGTCTCGGGAGCATCTAATAAAACCACCGATCTACCTAAATCTTTCCATAGAATTTCTGTTTGTTTTTTTAAACAAAGAATATTTACGTACAACGAATAAACTGTGACTGCCTCGAAATTCAGGACAGCACAACAGTAGTCCTAAACCATTTGACTGGCATTTGATGAATAATAAGAAATATTAAGAGGTACGATAGCTCATGGATAAGAACTTCGTTATCACATGACGACGCTTGCCAAGGGTATAAGACACGTCGCATCATAGTTCTAAAGAAGCTATCCATAAAGTATGTTAACTTCAGGATTTTCCTGAACATCCAGCTCCATGCTGTAGACGCATGAATGTATCAGGATATGGTCTCTCACATGTTTCTCACGTGGGTATTTACGGGCACTTGTCATGCCGCACTAAATAAAACACACTGCTCCTTCTTTCCTCAACTCGTCGCAGATGCACAGCCACATACTATCAACTAAATCGATTCTTATTATGGTATTGTTAATTTTTTCTTCGATTTTGTATTGTTATGAAGACACTGTTTTCTGTCAAAGATATATGGTCGATATGGTCACGTGACAATGTAGCCACCGAAGCGGCGACATTGGTTCTTGACTACTGGCACTGGTATCTCGAACATGGCAAACAAATAGACGCGGATCTGAAAACCTTTACAATACATTTCAAGGTCAGATTCTGTTCAAACTAAACAATTCACTGGAGAAAGAAGTAGAAAACAACACGTTGATCTAATGGACCGATGCTCGACAGAAGTGAAGGACCACCGACTGTTTTATTTCGCTTTAGTTCGTATGTCATGGTAGTGTCACAGATGGACGAAACATACTGTCCCCGTGTTCTACTGGTATTGTCATTTTGAATAGTATGCTTCAATACAGTGTACAGCAGTGGTGTTCAGATTAATTGAAATAATCGAAGACTGGTCGCAGTGACCAAACGACAAGCTATGGATCACATTTTCTCATAATGGAACACAAGCGATCTGGGAACTACTGTTTTACCCTTTGAAACATTTGGCCATGGAACATATCTTCGAAGTAGTCTGGGTATGAAAACTTGTTTAGTTCTTAGAAAACTCACCTAACTAATTGCAAAGTCATAACTGAATATTTCTTGAAGACTCCAAGAAGTTTATGTCCATGATATATTGATCATGACTTTAAAGTGGTAAGTTGCATCATGTTACACATATCTGCAATAACAACCCGGACAGGAAAATCTGAAAAAAAGACGGTAACCAATTTCTTTCGACCGTTGTTCGTTAGTACTAATGCAGTCATCAGTTGTGAGATTTCAACCAATTCCCAGTACTAGTGTACACTCCTAGGTAAGTCTAAAATAAGGGTAGATCTCTGAGTGTTCATGTCTGAAAGTGTTCGGAAATTATATATATATATATAAAGAGAAAACTTAACAAGAATCTTTAACTGTTTGCATTTCAGGCTCCATATACGGTCACTTTTTTTCAAAAGATGAAAATAACTGACTGACCCACAACGTATGTAGAATAATTGGTTATTAATGATGTTTCACAAAGGATCTAGTGAAGCGAATGTACATTGTCGCCCCCGAGTTTGTATAAATTTTCACAACGGTATCAATTTCAAAAATCGAAAGAAAGTCTCCCCCATTGTTCGCCCAGCCATTACTGTACAACAATACGGAAAAAAGTCATTGTTGTCTCCAGTGTGTGCAATTTACTTGGGTCTGATACTAGTCGAATCGTGGTGGGAAACCAAATGATATATATCCCCAACAGGGGCTAGGGCATGCCAAGCAAGTGCCCTTAACTAGAGTAATGGACGCAGGCAGCAGCTGCGGATGCTGCGTAATGATTGAACAACAGCTTGAGACGTTTTCCATGGAAATATGAACCTCTAGGCTCAGTGTATCAGTGTATCACAGTAGCTGGAAAGCAGTACATTCACAGAGCCCGGTCATACCACGGACTGATAACGACCTTTCATCACATGCTTACCACACGCTATATAACAGCTATTATTTTCCAGCCAGGGCGTTTATAAAGAGCCCAACATTCGAAGCCCTCAGCCAGACACTGAAAAATGTGAGCCACCTTGGCGGGGACGTATGATTAGTCCACAGCGCATTGTTTGATCTGTACAAATATAAACCCTGACATATAAATATATTGAGAGATAACCATATAACCTGATTCCAAGGTCAGGTGCCAACACGCGTCAACCCAGCTGCATGATTTACATATACACCTGATGTATAATGAACCACCGCCAACTGTATTTTTGCATACAGAATGCCTATTTGAAACCGTCTCCTGCATTAATTTTCTAAATGAACATGAATAAACGTTTTGAAACAAAATTAAAAAAAATATCAGAATGAAGAAACAGACATCGATCTTTGGAATGCGATCCTGTCCGATACATGTCTGGGTTAAAAAAGCACTGCAAGTGTCGTCAGTCTAACAACATGGTTGGTAACCTTCCAGGGACTTAAAGACAAACTAGATTCCTCAGCGAGCTGAAAATGAAATTTCAGTACAAACGGATGTACTGTACCGAGTAATACTGCACTTTCGGCAAGGCATTTAGTGATAGAAGATGGGTTACAATTACTATAATTCAGTGACACATTTTGTAACAATAACAACAGTAGTTACAAGGGGTGTTTGATCAACAAGAAGTGCTCTCCATAATTATCCCGTGATCTGGACAGCTACATATCATCCAAATTCACACTTCTCTTGCACCAACATTTACATCAGGTGACGACCAATTGGTACTGACCTTGAAGCAAATCAACGGAACTCTAGAATACTTGGCACGTCTAGACTAGCTCAGTTTCTCTGTTTCTAGTAATTAAATTTCACTGACATTACTTACTTTAACAACTGTTTTTGTGAAAGATACACACTCGTTTCAGAGATCTGATGCCAGTCTACTATTGACTGTTGTGATTTCTCAAAATAACATAAATGTCCCATGACCATACATGTCCTAAATCTACACTAGAATCATGGGTACAACATGCGATGTACGGTCATGTGCCGGAGTTTATTGTCCGGAAGAGAGGTGGAAGAGAAAGGGGTTGCGGGGGGTCAACTTAGCTTTACAATCTCTATGGGAGAGAGAAAGTACATAGTACTCATATTTTCAGAGGCGAATGCAAAAGGAGACAATTCACAAGAAAAATATAACGTGTTCTCACATTTTGTCTTTCCAGTTATTTTAATGAAAAAGGGATACAAAGACGTCGGAATCATACTGGAAAAGTGCGATTAGTATACGAGGGGGTATTATTTCGGTTCATTGCATCAAAAACCCTTCACCCAGGTTTGTTCTCTAACAACAATAAAACCACGGTACAAACTTTACAGCAGTACATACGTCGTACATAACCTTATATTCTTATATGGCCTACATCGTAATTCAGTAATCTTTGAGCATCATGACGAGAGAACTTACTATTCGGATGATAACATGTTTAGAAAACCAATAACAACATGTACTTAGAACCGGGACAAAACACTGTTCCTACTAGCGTGGTCTGTAACACCTAGTCAAGGGAGAGAACTGAGTGTTATTACTCCGGTCCTGTACTGCTGTACCACGCTATGAAAAGACCGTGTGCCGGTATCATCGTGCCTGCATGGCCCTGCAAGGGACGGTCAGTTCAAGCATCTCCTCAACTCACCAATAGTTGGTTTGAATATCAATTATACACTACAGCTATCCTCCGAATCAGCGGGGAATACAGAAGGTGGGCCCCTATGAGTCCAAAGGTGCAAAATGTCACTCAAAACATTATATACTTACTTGTGAGATGAACACAAGCACCAATATTTTTTGGTAAATAAAATTGGAACAAAATATAAATACAATGTAGTTATTCAACGGTGATGCATTTGAAACGTTTGTAATATTTTATCAAATCCAATTTTAAGTGTATATTTTCTTTCGTCTGTCACATGGTGGGTGAAAACAGATTTGAAGGACATGAATTCAGAAAACGATACTGTTAGTCCGCGAATTCGTGCACTATACTTATCAGCAATTTCGGTTTATAGCCTGCCATGTGCGAATATTCAGAAGACAACATGACTTGTGTTAAGTTTCAAACACACATTCCACTTAAGCAGTAAACAGGAAATTAATCTTTTAGAGCATAAAAACGTTTATGCGTCATCTTTGGACTATGTGAAGGTAGATAACACACTCACCCGCACTCTTTATCATCTCAGCCCACAACATGTTTTGGTAGAATGTGGTATATAACACAATAGCACATCATATCATCAATTATCTGATTTAACGTTGAGTAAAACAAACCCGAAAAAAAAGAAAAACAATTAAAAAGACCCCCAAAACACAAAACGGTGCAACGCTATAGGTGTCGTGTAGGACCAACCTTAAAGAATGCACTGACGGATCAGCTGCATATGAATATTACTGCTTTTCTGCTTACACAACGGCACCCCAGTGTTAAGACTATCTGCGAAGTGTCTCACTGTGACTGTGCACGTCGGTGTAGCCCGTGTAATGACTGGTCGGGTGAGTGAGTGAGTGAGATGCAACGCTGTTTCTGAACAGACATTTGTGGTGCTATTCCGTCGCTTGTTACCACGACAACCATATATCACTGCCATATCTACGACAACGTGTCCGACACTTATCCTGTCAGAGACCATTGTTTTACATTCATACACTGACAGTTATTGACTCAGCTGATTTACTTAATATTTGACCCGGTATTGTTGAGG
The DNA here is from genome assembly GCF_037392515.1 of Haliotis asinina. NCBI lineage: Eukaryota > Metazoa > Mollusca > Gastropoda > Lepetellida > Haliotidae > Haliotis > Haliotis asinina. The sequence goes on along the minus strand of NC_090280.1, from coordinate 103,794,639 downwards.
AAACACCGCCATCTTACATTTCTGCGCCACATTCGCTCGGCAGCACAGTCCACACTAGTGTCCGTACACCCAGTTTTCTGGATGTATTCTAACCTGGGCGAATTCAACGGGTTTCATACACATTCAAGAATTCACATGAAGAAATGTCTTCTGATATAAACTAGGGTTCGAATCACTCCAAAGGTGCCCATATACCCCGGGCCCTCTTAGATCCTGACAGACGTGTTCTAGTTTTGCTGGAATTGAGCTGCCATGGTGACATTGTCTCAGTGCTTCACTGAGCCTGATGCACTGACCGCAACACATATATTTCCGCCACATAACTCTGTGCGTGCGTGCGTGCGTGCGTGCAAGGAAGCAGGAACGCACACGTAATGAGCTGCATGTATCGATATGAGCAATCAAACCATTACAAGCCGTGGGGAAACTCCTAACCAATTGCGCTAACCCACAACTCACTGTAGAATTCTGAGTTTGTTTCCATACTGTATAAGTTGATCATGTATGCTCGGGAGCAGGTCGGGGTGCTTGTTGTCCGAGCTCTGTCTACTCACCCACGTGTAAAATATAATTCCACAATAACACTTTGTCCCAAAATAATTTATAACCTATTTAATTGTACACATCTAAAAATGCCAAACAAAATCAGAGAGAACCCCCCCCCCAAAAAAAAAAAAAAAAAAAAAAAAAAATTACTTAATTTCGTAGAGCTGAGACACAAAACCTGTCTATCCACTGTTGATTTAATGTTTTTATGTAATCTCTTTGAGAGAGATTGAAGTGCCCCTAATGAAAAACGCAGAGATGGCACAGTGTGAACATATATAGTTTATAGATATACAATATATCAGACACAAGAAATGGAGACAAGATTGACCTTTTTCCGAATTAATTCTAGCAACGAGGTTCCAACAGAGATACAGCACGTGTCCAATCGTGGCACTGGAACAAGGTAGAGATTTATTCTAATCACGTCCTTTATATTAATATAGCCCCTAAAATGCTATAAAAGAGAGTGAATATGTGTTTATGCCGCCTTTAGCAGTAGTCAAGCAATATTATGGTGGTCTGGTGGTGAAGGACGTGTCCGCTTAGTTGAAGAGCCTGACCTTGGTGACGTCGATAATGTCGGCGACGTCGGTGTGCTGTAGGCCGCTTTCAGCTGCATTTCAACCAACAGCATACACCGAGACGAGGCGCATTTATACACACCAGGTAACGTAGCAGGAACGACTTATCAAAACAGATACAAAAAATAATGCCATTTTGCTCCAAACCCTTTGCATGATGTTTGAAGAAAGATGTGATAGTGTGTTTTCAGATGTGTTATTGTCATTGTAATATATATGCATGTACTAATATTTGGCACTACACAGTAAATAGGGCGGTTTACTCAATCACGCACGGTATTTCTACGCTAATCCTTGGTCACTTATCGAATTACGATAGACATATAATACTTCTCGAATGTTGAGTAAAGTTTTTGTATTATATAAGAATAACATGTATTCAGCAAATGGTATTTATTGTATGATCATACACACAGCAAAATAAATACTAGCAAATAAGCAAACAAGTAAATAAACGTCTGGTTAATACATGTGATCTCACTCATTATTCCACGATTCGATAGCCCCTCCAAGGAGGTGCGCGGAATGATATTTATTCCTGACTGTGCAATCTCACCTCAGACGGTGTTTAACACGTGCCCTACTTGCAAAAAGAGCAGCTTGTTATTCGTAGTGATTAATTTTCAGACACTGAATTACAGAATATGTATCTGCTTGAAGACATATGCAGGCCTTTCAAGCCTAACATTCATACAGAATGAATTACAGATAAAGGTGGCAATGCGACACACGGCTAGTTTATTTTGTTACTTGTTATTTTGTTGTTTGATTCCAGAGCAAATGTCAACTACAAAAATGATACACAGACAGGTGATGTGAAACCTACACTTTGTTGAAAACTTGACAGACAGCACCACCCATTCCAATACTACATGAAAGGTAATTTGTCACGGACTACTTGCACAGGACAGACATGAACGTCAGCGATCACAAGCTGATAACAGCGATGTATATTTTCATACTACATAAATCGACTTAATGGGCAGAAATAATATTTGTTTAATGTAATTATAATGGCAGTGGGGTCTTGAAACAGTAATTTGTTCAAACCAGCCTATTAGGTGCTAAAATGAATATTTCACGCGCTTACAGTTCTCATCCGTATTGATTGGTTCTTACTTCGATTTAAACACACATACAAATAATTTAATGTGGCCTGACAGTAGTGACACGGAAGCAGAGCACACCGAGTATGCTGCACTGGCGATGAGAGGGCACACTGCAGTCGCCTCACACCGTCCATTATCATACTGGTTCAGAAACCTAAAACATGTACCAGGTCGCCTGTTACCAGGAGCTGAATGAGAAGTGAGTGTGGCTTTACGCCGCTGTTAGCAATATTCCAGCAATACCACGGCAGGCAACACCACGGCAGGGAACACCAGAACTGGGCTTCGTTCACTGTACCATGAAAATAGAGCCCAGGTTTTGGGGTGACGAGGGACATCTCTAATCATTTGGCTACCAGACAATTAGGAAGTGCAGCACAGTTTCTCTATATCTTCCACTGCCCAAATGTTCACATTTGTCTAAACATTTCAAGCATACCCGGAAGCGACAATTGTGACGAGTGCTGTACTGATCCAGGACATGAAGCGTGCCTGGACCTTCAGGACAATGTTACGGAACCTGCTACGGAAACTAGTTTTCAGTTTCCATTTTACTTTCGTTTTTTTAAAACATAACGAAAGTATTGTTATAGTAACCGTTAGCCTAAAAACTAGTCTCAGTAAAAAAAAGATTCATAATGAAAAAAAAAAGTAAAAGGAGCCCTGATGCCTTTTTTATTTCCATAATCTAGAATTGCCACATTTTTTCGACTTGTGTGGGCACCCTTGGATATATTTTCAGGTGACCACGACACAATCGCGTTCTGACAATGGCATTTTGTATGGCAGCACGATGTGTAAATCATCATCAGTCGCAGTAATAGCACATGCTGAAATGGGACTATAAGAAAACCAAAGCCTAACACACATGGAATGTAGCAGTGCATGACAGGTACCCGCCATGGCAAGGTAGTCATGAAGACAATGGGTGTTTTCTGTGAGCGTCTCGACAAACATCCAGGAAGGAAATACAGAAGTGGACACAATGACAGTTTTGTCCCTGTCTCATACTTCCTGATGGAGAATGTGTTTAATAAAAACTATACAATACTGGAAACAGTAGCATTTATATGCACACCAAAAAGAACTATTATTGGGTGTCTTGAAATAAGCATATGTTGGTCCTAAGAGCATCAGAGAATGCGTGTGAGGACAGTTGGAAATATTTGTCTCAAAATCGCTATCTCCCCATATTCCCACAACACTGCGGCCTCACCTGAACCAATATACAGGAAATACTACCTTATCGCTTATCGTCAGAACACCTCATGTATGTGCTGGAACAAAATATACCCGTAGAATAAAAGTACGTCCTGTTGTCGCTCTTAAGATTCATGGTTCCTTGTATACTTAAGTATAAATTTAAGAGTTATGGGGTCAACGCTACCGCACCTCCCCTTAATAATGAAAAATCAATTGCCATTCTATAACTTTGTTCTATAACATGGTGAGTATTTTGTAAGGAGAACGCATTCCGCTTCATGAGTTCATTTCAAAGCAAATTGTGAATTAAGGCACGCGAAGGGCGTTGACCGAACAACAAACTAAAGACACGAACGAATGACTTCACCAGGTTTGACATGTTTAGAAACAAGTACTCCATTTTCCATATTTTAATACCCCCCCCCCCCCCCCCCCCCACACACACACACACACACAATCATGCCAAATGTTCTCATCCCTTCAGTAACTGGAATTTGGAACTTCACGTCCGTGCACAGCACTTATTGACATTTATCAAACAAAAGCCAAACTGCCTCGCAGTTAACATGCTTATCCACACCCGTTAAGAGATTTGAAACAAGAAGAATTATTTAAATAACATTTGGCTCATCCAATTCGTTCCCCATTTCTGTTTGGACCAGTACCACCACCACCACCACCAGGATACCCGGCTTCGTTTAAGAAATCCAGACATAAAGCTGGGCGCCCGTGCTCCATGGTAATGGTTTTACGGCCTGAGCGTTTTGGTGATTTCAGACCCAATATTGCTAATACTCCAAACGCGATTGTTTTCAGAAGCAGTTACTATTTGTCAAGGTCCCGCCCCCAATCGACCAACGCACATGTTCGCCTTATCTGAAGCCCCTTCCTCAAACAACGACTCACCACGTGACCTCGTTTCTCACTCGAATGTCCATTGTGCCGGGGTGTCATATAACCTAATGCATTACTCATAGTAGGGGCTCGATAATGGCAGCAACAACCCTGACCTTGGATACGGCACTTTGGGAAGAAAGGGCGACAGATGCAAGAAAGTTTGTCATAATAGCCTGTGTCAAGTCCGGTGCTAGCAGTCCAGGCTTGGCCGCGTTCTCCTCACAATCATTTCCTGACCGGTACTATAATCGTACGCTTCATTAAGGCTGAGAAGCGACGTTTACATGTCACGCCTGGTTGAAATCAGTTCATATATTATTTTCTTCCCGTCGATAACCAAAATTGCTTTAAACAGTTTTACCTTATCCAGATACACAATTTCCGATAGAATTTCCGAAGCATAAACCAACAAGCTTGTCTAGCACGGCCTTCCCATCACATTTGAAATATCAATTATGAATTGTGGATAGTGTAACAAAGCATTAGTTTTACTAATGCATTGAAGACGTCACAGACACTGCGCCTCAGATATGCTGAGATAAGCTCCCAATATTTTCTTCTTGTAAGTTGCGGATTTGACTTCCCACAAGTTCAGTGCCACGAGACAGACATACATACTGCGAGCGGTTCTGTCTGGAATTTATATTATTCCGTCAAATAAACTTATAACATGTATTTCGTTAAAAAAGCAAATTGTATTAAGAAGATCTCAAACATTTATTTCACGGACAACGATGGGTGTAGACGGCCACAGTCGTTTTGTGTAGACTTGATGTATTCCTACATCACTCTAAACAAAGGTGAATCGACATTGAGAATATAGTTCACTACGAAAATATTAAATGTTGTTCAAAGCTTAATTGTTTTCTTTTATAAAATGTAACTTCCAGTATGGGAATTGGGCTGCATAAAAGAATAAAATGTTTCTCGGGCATGTGTTTTTCAAAACAAAAAAGTGACGCTGATGGAACACATTTTTCTTTTTTTTTTGTCTCAGAAATGCAGCTTGGAAGGTTTAGCACGTGTTAGTGAGTAGTAGATTCACTCACACTCGTTCTTACACTCTTTCTTATGGTGGTCAAATGGATGACGAAGTCAACAATACTTTTTTCAAATGGCGATAAAAAAACTGTTACGCGTACAAATAAAACTGCCAGAGAAACATTTCACTTTTTTCATTTAGCCTTAATATTGTAAAATTCCTTCTAGCAGAGACGGGCAGATACAACAAACTACCAACACCAAGAACTACCATGGCCACAAAGTACCATGAATGGTTATGCCCATAGGTACTATCTCACATGTTGAGGAAGAATTCCACTTTAATCTAGCATCCGCTCCAGTCATACTCCACAATATTATAACATTTTCTTAAATGTTTCCATTATTTTCAACTAGCAAACTTATTGTCTGTAATAAACTTTCAAAATATGTACTTCTCGCTTTAAAAATAACCGTAATCTTTTACAATGAACTATCTGTTGTTTAGCAACATGTGTACAGATTGTATTGTTTTGACTATGCCACATACTGTCAATGTAAAATATAGTGATGTTTGTTGTGTCCTGCCAGGCAGTAGTGGACCCTATGCGGGAACATAAACGTCAACTCTATCCCAAGCTAGGACTCAGTGTCAGTAAATAGGGGCCGACCACTGAAGCTGAGAAATTAATACGTAAGGTTGGCTAATACGTGAGGTGGGCTAACACGTAAGGTTGGCTATTAGTGAGGTGGGCTGACGCTATGCAGATCATTGTTTCGATACACAAACGGTATTTCTAATCATTCTGGCTGAATGAGAGGGTGAGTGTGGACTTATACCGCTTTTAACAATATTCCAGCAATATCGCGGACACTTGCACCCATGTGAGGAATCGAACCCGGGTCTTCGGCGTGACGACCGAACATTTTGACCTCTAGGCTACTCTCATCGCAACATACTAATTATTGAAGACGAGACGTGAAAATTAACTGTGTCTGAAAAGTGATGAATTCGTTCTCATAAACAAAATGTATATAAAGTACTTAGACATGCGTATCCCATGGAACATATCTCCCCTCTAAACAAACAAACACACACACACGTGTGTGTGTGTGTGTGTGTGAGGGAGAGAGAGAACAGAGAGAGAGAGAGAGAATGCTGAAACATACCACTATATGGATAAGAACGTCCTAAGCGACGTTCCAGTGTAGACTCAGCGCTATGAAGTTGAAAGTTTCACAAGGGTGGAAAAATTTACACTGAAACGTTGCTCTATGCAAAAACAAAAAGTTGTTATCCACGAAGTCGCATACTTAATTTTTGACTGACCAAGTTCTAGAATGTGATTACTGTAACTTATCAATCAACGAGTTGTCTTTTCCGTGTTTCCAGCATCCTCACAGTCTTTGCTGGAGGGGTATGGCAACCATTACAACAATTAAGTCACTTTCAAATTATAGTGAAGAGGTAAAAATGTCTTTGCCGGGAATTCAATCATCCATAACATCATTTCCGCATGGCGCTGAGAAGACCCGGTGGGACCAAGAACTGGTACCTTATACCCATGGGAATCTGGCAGTCGCCATCCACACGTACTTACCTCTCTCGCATAGTCACAGCCGCCTGACGGGATTTCAATGAGACTTCTGAGAGTGTGAAATTTTCCCTCACTTCATGGTGTGCTGCCGTAGTAGTTTAGTAGGTGACCGCGACAATAGCAGACTATTTCACACTCAAACAGATTCTTGGAATCTTCATGTATTTGTGCACACGAGCTGTTTACAGGTTATTTCAGTGAACGATGAGGTTTCCACTGTAATATTACTGACATTTTCATGCACGGAAACGTATACAGCATTGGCTATTCTGAAGATATGAGCGTATGCACACCTCCGTTGTTCCAATAATTTACCCAACAGATAGAAAAGCAGAGATAAAAAATCAAAGACTGAATATTTAGTAACGCCCTGCGTTATTTCTACACCTGTAGACAACATTGGTGTTTGCAAGAAAGGGGGAATTATTCATGATCAAGATAACTCTTGAGATAACTCTCAACGCCAGGTCGTAAGCTTCCAACACTCCTTGATCAGTTTGCAAGTGTATGGAGATTACAAACTGCCGCAAACTCAAGTCTATGGTTTTCCGGTTAACATCTAAATATTCTGGTTCAACATCATGGCATTCACATAATTTTCACACCATTTTGACATGTGTTCAAAAGGAAGAATGAACCCATTGTTTCATTAACTGAATCAAAAATACGAAAAGAATGTCATGTACTTCAGAGATAAAGGTTAAGTAGATGGGTTTACCCCAAAACTGAGTACTGTCATGGATCGTCTTGGGTTAGATTGTGCAGGGTTAAAATAGTATCTGCAGATATTCTCGCTGCTGATCTCACATGCTTACCGTGTATTCGGAATGTACTAATTACACGGACGTTTAACTGCGATTTCGTCTTACTAATGGCACGTTTTTGTAGCTGACCTTAGGGTCAGAGGTCGACACAAGGAGAGGTCGTTACTTCATTGTTAAACCTATCCGGAGGGTTAACACAAAATCATCGGCGAAGTAGCTACCATAAAATAAAACCCGTCCTTACGCATCATTGTTGCTATACGATTTGGGCAAGCCCCCAATACTATCTAAATATATAACTTTGCACCCAGCCGGACTTACAAGAAAATCAAATGGCTTGCTACGAGCCTGAAAGCATACACTGTGATGTCTCTCAATGCGGTTGCTACTCGGTCCAATGGACGCTGAACTCTTTTTTTCGTAAAAACAGTCAAACATGTGACACACAGATTATCACACATTCTTTACAAAACGAGTAGCCTAGCAATAATGTTAAAGATGAACGACACTTACTCTGAGCTACATGTTTGATTCAATCAGTTGTCCGAACTGTGACACCTTCATTTTCCCACAGCGCCCAAAGGGTTGGTTCCCCGGTCAGTTGTTGCGGCTGCGGTTGTAACACGTATAGATCACGAGGGACTAGCAACCAAATCACACACGGGGTAACACGGAATGAGGACAGATGTTACAACATGTCCACGTAGTCCGGGACTACAACGACAACGACAACGACAACGACCACGACATCGCTAAGCAAGTCAAACATCGTCGCACGTCTACACTGAATGCTAACTAATCGATTGGTCTGCGGGCTTGTAAGGACTTTAACTAGAAATCTGCCCACAACAATACGCATATGTGCAATTAGAGTCAGTCGGGACATATATTCTCATCTCGTTCACACTACTCATGTCCGCGGTGGGGTAGTGGCAAAGATAGCCACACGAGCTCTCTCATATACGCATATATAAAGCCTACAAGGCAGTCCTCATATTTACATGTGCACTTTCGCATCGCTTCACGTGACAGATGGTGTGGACTAACAACACGTGCACATCACAGCCGAGTGTATGGTTGGTGGGAATACCGGCATATAGTGTCATTAACTAACAGATACCAAATCGAACACGCAGCATGTCCAAAGGAACGATCAATAAGCGATCACGCATTGCTGGTAGCGATGTGAGGCCTCCTAATTCAACCCATAAGGACAATATATACGAATAGGAGCTCCTTAGAATAAGATCACCAGTGTGTTCAGCACAATGCGTTCACATGGGTCGTAACATTTGGTGACGCTATATTTAAAAACAAATAATACCGTGTGCCTGAATATAATAAAGCAAATGATCCATAGTGTTAACCATAACAGCAGTATAAGGACAGGCTATGAATCACGGCGTGGTTGCAGATACGTGGAATGTCGTCAAAGGACCCCGCATGGGAAGCATGACTTCAAACCCGTAACTACAGCCTTCACAATACTGGTTGCCTGAAGCGCCTTTTGTCTCAAGTTATCAGCTGACGAAATGTGACATTGATAATCTCACAAGCTTTCTTTAAAACCTCTTAAGTCACAGTTTGGATTATATCACGACAAGACAGAAAAACAGTTCTAGGACTTACGTGAATAAATAATAGTTTGTTTTCGTTATACGGGTGAATTTGACATAATTGTTTTGACATAGTTGTTTTGTTTATGGCCGTCATCAACAAGGTCGGTGAGGAAGAAAACTATAAGGCAAGTATATTGAATCCATAAGGTCGACTAAAATGTTACTCTTCACACGTCCCAATTTTCTCAGATTTCCACATGAACTACATGTACGACGGTGCGCCTCGGGAACAGGGGAGAAACAGTCTTGATCTCATTCTACTGCTAACCTGCCAATCAAGCACGACTCGCTTTACACACAAAATACATTTCTCAGCTATTGAAATCTAACGAACACGGGCACACATAGCTGCGTCCTGTCGAGAAACATAAGCACGATGCAGCAGAAGTAGCATATCTTGTTTAATTTCGCGTCTGTCAATTTTATCACTACAATGACCGATATATGGACGATTTGTTGACGGGGCGACCCGTGCAGCAGTTACCTCAACACTCGGACAGGCTTATACACCAACAGCATTCATCAAGACGGGAGTAATCCTAATCAGATCTATTACTGTTTGACAGACGTTTCGGGGAAGTCGACGCATGCCGAAATGGAAAAACAAGTAAACTTATAAGACGTTTAACACAACACCATTACATAGATTAACCGACGCACAATGAAACCTTGCTACTTCGTTCCATTGAAGAGAGTTGGTCAGAAGTCACATCGACAGTTTTTATCCATATAGTGTGTCCACACTGGCAGATTCAAGGTCTCAAATATAACTACAGATTAAGAAAAATATAATAGGAGAAGAAATGTAATCAAGTAAGAAAGAAATCCATTCATACGTTTTAAGTTCAACACAATTAACACTAGAAGCCATACGCAATTAACTATGAAAATATCACCCCACAGCTCAAACCGAAATCTTATTTACTTAGCTAATTTCGAAAAACCTTCACTAACAGTCATCAGATAAAGTACATAAAAACCAGCTATCCAATGCTTTGATACTTCTGATCGTTTTATAAAGAAACGGTTGACCTTCCTGGATGGAGTGTCCCTCAATAGATCGGGAACGCCCGACAGTGAAGCCAGGCGGGGTGCCTGACACGCTCCGTGACTCAGGGACAGCGTAGCTAGGACTCAAGTATGCAGGCGAATATTCACTGGACACATTATCATCATTTACTGAAGAGAAGGGAAGCTAGATACCTTTCTCAACGAGCTGACCTTGCTGACTGCTTGAGTAGGACTTGCACTAAAACATGGAAAGTCAGGCCGCGTGTGTCTTACGGGGAAATTCTGAAGTCGGAAATGTACTTATTTGACGAATGAATTGAACGGTCTCCCGCCCAATGATACGTAACGTGCGTTGCGTAACACCAGACAACGCCAGCTACTTTCCACAAGAGGCAGTGCGTCATGGCTGGCCGTTCAATGACCTGCCGATTGTTATGCACAGAGCATCACCACCCGGACAGAACAAAGTCAGCTCTCCTTCCTCGACCCTTCCACATACTGTAAACTCCCTGTATGTGTATATTTCACTTTATATCTATTTACACCCGATGTATACGCATCTTTATGGACTATACTGTTAGTATGACCAAAGACCTTATACATGTAATGGTTTCTGGTGTAAATTAGCAAAAGATATACGTCATTATATTATGCTCATGTTAGTTTGCTATTGACATGTTTCTATGTCATTACCATTTGGCAGCGAAATGTTAAGCACATTCTGAACGATAATCCAAACGTCCAAGAAAAAGAAACAATCTGATAGCCCATAACTGTAAAGTCGTTGCCTGTTCCTATCGAAGCGTTTCATCGAAGATTGATGTAGAGATGAGGATGTAAACAAAAGTAACAAACCATCCCCGCACATTTCCACGAAATATGTTACTTTCATACCCTGTAAAGGGAACGAGTACCTCTAGGGACCCGAATGGGGTTTTATGTTATGTATCTATATCTGCAGGAGCTGGTAATCGGCGTGCTCGGATTCACCGGCTTCACTAAGCAAGTGTTGACTTAATCACCTAATGGCACCCAAAAAATGGAAGCTCTGACCTTGCACGACTTCGTTCCCAGTAATAGGTAACAATATTTGAATATAAGAAACATGAACAGTTGGGCTGGTAGGTAATCACTCGGACATGGAACATCACGTGATCACAAATCTGCAATAGCCTGACCATGTTTGTTGTGACTGACTTGTATAACACCCTAATCTGACAAGGCGGTGTGTGGATCACTTATATTAAGCCACCATAGCCCAGCTGGACGATGATATTCTCCATACCAATAACAACATGGTTGAAGGGCTTGTTAAAAATCATTCTCCACCACAGTTTGATAATAAAATCCAAATAAAAAAAAAGAGTCGTACTTAGAGAACTTCACCCGAAATCGTTACAATGAATGAAAATACAACACAAAATCATCTAACCCTAACCTTACTCTAAAACTTTCGCAGTAGGGATGACAAGTATTGCACATGCGCAGACTGACAGTTTTCCAGCCCACACTATGCACTGCTCTGCATAGATGCGGCTTGTTACTTCATCGCAACGTCTTCCAAACCCTCCCTTCCCAAACAGATGTAATCGAAGTCAATAGATACAAAATACACGATTATCTTTACGATATTACGACTTTTGAATTCGTGACAAATCATATATAGATCGTGGATATATGACTGCCCCATTTCCTCATTTACACAGCTCTCATATGAACAGACATTCGTATAACTAGTAGTCAAACATCGTTGCAATAAGTACATACACAACATTTAAAATATAAAAATACCTTTGAAATTTACATCTCATCATAATAAGAGCATAAATTATGGTAAATACGTATCCAAACAAGTCTATTTGTTACTCTTACAAGCCTTAAGAGAAACTAATCTACACTGGCGATTCTGGCAGTTTGCTTCCGATTTAGATCAAAGATGAAAAAGTGTAACTGAAATCAAATTCTGAGGAATATTCTTTCCGCTTAAAATCTCTGAACATAACTTTCTTTTGTTAAAACGTCACAAAACACCAAGCATTCCTATTTCTTGGTGAACGTGCGTCTGTCCACGTCGCTCCTAATGACGGTCTGGGAAACGATTGCAAATTCCAAAATACCTCCTTTCTCTAAACCAAATCTATACCAAAAGCTAACTAAAACATTGCAAAAGCTGAATCAAATGTCCAATTACACAAAAAATTCATTCAAATGAGATTTTTAATTGTTTTACGTGACGCATTACGAAAATTTCTCCTTGTTTTGACAATATGCGACCCTGGAAAACGCACATTTTCTGCATATGCCTCGCGAGTATCAAAATTGTTAATACACAATGTTAATACCTATATGAGGTATCAAAAGAAAGAGCAAAACCCACTGAAACTAATGATGGTTTCACATTCACATTACGTCCTGTATTTACTGAATTATCGTTTAATATAAATGCGTAAATTTCACAAGCTTGGCGTTCAATGCAACCAATGTGAACAGCTCACGTGCATAGTGGAGCGAAATTCAAGCCGTGCGCAGTAAAAACTGACTTTCACAACCCTCTCTGTGCGTAAAAAGTAAGGAGAATTTGTCAACTTTAATTTCAAACCATGTGAGGGGGTCATTACATTGTTTCTTTGGTTTTGTCTTCCGATTTCTTTCCTCACTGTCGCTGGAGTTGGAGATTGGCCTTACAAAATGGCTGCTCTCTTTCACATGCGATAGCCTGTCATCAAACAGCGATAACTTCAAGGAAACCATTGAACCTACCAATCTACGGCCGTTGTCGGTCGTCTCACTCATGTTGAAAGATGCATATACTTCAAATGAGTGTGTAATATCCAATTTTCAAGAGTATCGCTGAACCAATTTCTTCGATTCAGTCAACTTTTTTGTGTACAAAAACTTGTGACGTCACAGGGCGGTCAGGTACTTGATCACGTGACCAGAGAGAAAGGTCACGAAAGTTACTATTTTCTCAACGACTTATTTTATATACGTACTTTATGAAAACATCACACTTTGCAGGACTGTTTTGTCGTAAAATGTAAACGAATTGTTTAGTTGTCTGCATTGATTGATGAAAAGTCTGTATGGGTTGCAACGTTAAACTTTACGCATGGAGATTTAAATCCAAAGCCAACTGAGCATTGTTAAAACAGCGCTTCCTTGAACTGTCTATTGTGATCGTTCTGTGTTCCATTTATTGATGATAAGATAATGTTCCAGAGTGTAAATGTGAACATTTAAGACAATAGCAACAGCCGCACGCAGAGTATGATTGAATAGCATGAGAGACAACTTCCGCCAGAAGCCGTTAATGTCCTTATGTATAATAAGCAGTTGTCTGCCGCAGAGTATGCGGAAATAAGACATGCGCCGGAGCTTCGGTTTGTGTTGTTTCGAGACGTGTTTACGTGTGAAATTAGGAACGGAATGACATCGGATCAGATTTGACAGTCATTATATGTACAATATAACCCCGATCCCCCATGCAAGAGCTCCCCAAAACCTACGAAGAGTGGCTCTTAAATACATACGTAGATCAGATGGCCAACCAGCACACTAGCCAAGCGCTTTCGTGGCGGAGGTTATACTTGAGCCGAGCCAAGCTGAAGGCCTCGAGTCGCACATCGGCCTTGTTATCCGGCTTTGCAATGGTAAGTCACTCGCATTCGTGCACATTATTTTGTCAATCACAATGTTGATCACCTTTGTCAGATTTTGCATGAACTGTGATATCGATTAGTCTTTACGATGTCCAGGTTTCAGATAATGCTGACTTTCTGATGTCGCTGAATATTTTAATTTGTCAGCAATTAAATCAACCAAAAATACCTGTGCATCATTCATGTTGGTCACTTAGATGAATGTGCTGACATTATCTGTTATATTTAGAAAATTGTTCATACTGATATTATCATTTTCCTTTGAAATTTTGTGGATGTACTTCTTCTCATTTGGTAAATGTGGTAGTCAATAAAATTCTTTCGTGAAACTTACAGTAAGATCATGTTCGGTATTAAATAGAATAAATCAACGTCTCAGTTAACATTGTCTCTTAGTAAAAAAAATGAAGGAACTACAATACAAGACATTTGGTGTTTATTTTTTTTAATCAGAGTCCTTGCTATTTAGAAATTATGATGCAGTGTATTGCAAATCATTGATGCTAAAATCATGTACAGCGTCACAGAGGTTTCCTTGAAGAGAAAACTGCATGAAAAAATATCCACCGTTATAGTTTCCTGAACACAACTGAAATAGATAGACTGTGATGGTGCATGGTATATTTGTATCTATCGGGTTTATACACTGTCGTTCGCAGCTTCAAAGTGTAGTGATATACGCTGTACGACTTATTTCAGTGTCGGTATACTACGATTTTCTTATCAGTCTTAATCTGGTACATGACAGTCCTAGACATCGACGATGAGGGGCAAAGCAAAGCAAAGCAAACAACGGAACACTTAGTTATCAGAACAACACAAACTACATAAACCACATCATTATTAACTGGTCACAGTCACATTGGAATATTTATCTGGATGAGTAATTACAAACTGTATTCTAATTATTCTTGCCCACGTTACTTTATTATTGTTTTTATTATTGTTTTTATTATTATTAAGCCACACAATGTTAAACTGCAAACATGCAGGTTTGTTATTTGTATTTGAGCTGAAAACGATTACCTTTCATGGGATGTGTTGTGTTGTGAGTAAGTGGTTATATTACTGTGGTGTACTGTCTGTGGTGTAT
Source organism: Haliotis asinina (assembly GCF_037392515.1). NCBI lineage: Eukaryota > Metazoa > Mollusca > Gastropoda > Lepetellida > Haliotidae > Haliotis > Haliotis asinina. The sequence continues at coordinate 103,779,575 of NC_090280.1, read as the reverse complement.
TGCTCTTGTGGCATATCCAACCATATGTAAATATTGGATGGGCATACATATGTAATTTGTTTTATGTTACAAAGCTAGTATTCGAGTATTGCAAAGAAACTATGGGTGATTGATGGGTGCAACTGAAATAATTTCTTCTCGGCCATATTTGTATTAGGTGGAAGCCCATTGACCTTCGTACTAAAATCCTAAAGGAGTTTAAGAAAATACCACTTGGTGAAAACATCATAAATGGCTTTCGAAAAGGCTTTCCCCATGTAGGCGCCTGAGGATTATTGGACCGTGAAGTTGGTGATACAGCTTGTCCAAATCCTCGCCTGTCCTCGTTTCTTGTCATCGCAGGGGATAAACATTGGCAGATACGTTTCGAGATGAGATTGTGAACGATAGAAACTCGTATCAGGGGATGGTCTTGAATAAGTCACTTTACATACTTCGAGAAACAAAACAATTACCGATACCCTTATCTGGACCCAGGGATTGTTTAACGCATTCTCTTGACTCCGTCTTGGAGGGGGCCAATGATACACATACTATAAATACTTTAACGTTGTTGATGTTGATATATTTAAGATTGAACTTTTCATGGGGATAGGAAGTCCTGTGGACAACAACCTATCATTGTGGGATATCACAAGAATAAACATATTCGTGTTAAGGACATTTCATACACTATTTCGGTGTCCTTCGAACATGTGTATAAGAGTATATAGCGTATTTATCTCTCAATACTCTTTCATCAATCTTCAGCGTATTCACAGTCCTTCAAGACGAATGTCTTGTTCGCCAGTCATTGCCCCACAATGTATCACTGCCATAATCAATATCATTTATTAGTAATGTAACCCGGCATCAGGAGTATGTTATAAACAGAGAGACTGATAGCCCACCATCAACATCACTAGTCTTGAGAATGAGATTATGCGATTTAATATCGTTAATATCTGACACGCGCCATTTCATACTGTGGGGGGATCTCTTCTTCTTCTTCTTCTACTACTACTACTACTACTACTACTACTACTACTACTACTACTACTACTACTACTACTACTACTACTGACACATTGGCTGCGACCATAAGCCCCGTGGGCTGGGCAAATGCAAGTTGCTCAGTATTGCTGTGGAGAAATCAGCAAGTACTTGACTGGATGTGTAAAGTCGACTACAACAGTTCAATATAGCTACAAAAGGCTCTGTAAGAATGTTGAGCATATATACCCGTAGCATGTTTTGGGGTTTGGGCAAGGCGACATTTACACAATCCGTCGCCTGCAGCTACAATTCTAGTTGTATCTATTGGTAACTTTTATCGATTCTTACACGCATGTAGAATGCAAATTAAAAAATTAAAAAAAAACGTAATAAAGAAAAAAAAATAGGATATGAAGATGTCATTTGTGTCTTCAAGAGATTCGACCTCCTTTGGTCGACGGGATTAGTTATGTACCCGTTTGGTTTGAGTTTACACGACAGTCGCAGTGACATGGGCATGCATCTTTAGGTACGACTGTTAATGGCAGGGGATTCTGTAGATCTGTCTAATTGATGGTTTGTCAGGGTCAGTTCTGCTATAATACAAGACATCGGACAGTAATTACGTCATGACGTTGCTTGAATTACTTGTAGACCGTCTAACGTCAAATCATGACGTACGTAGTGCAGGGCCTAGTTTGGGAGGATTTTCGGTGCATAAAAGAAATGAACTGTTCTCTAATGCATAGTATTCAGCAATGAATATATCTATATATATATCTGTCTAATTATAATTTAAGAAGAACATTAAACATTGGCCAGTCACAGCAGGTACCCGACTGACGTGAGGACGTGATGTGGCAAATGCAGGAAAGTAGTTCCAATTTGGTTTCCTGTACTTGCTGGTGGTGGTCGTGGTGGCTCACAGTCCCACGGTGTTTCCCCTACTGCCCAGACCTCCCTGTAATGCTTAAACTTAATGAAGCAAGTCTAGATTTTCACAGAATCTCCCATCACAGTGGGGTTCCGTTTCAATTTGAATGGGATTATTTGTTACTATCAAAATTAAATACGTCCAAACAATTAAATATATTTACAAAGCCACGTGACAAGCTTCCTTGTTTGTGAGTAAGTAAAAATTTTATGTACTTGTCACGCAGTGTACAGACACATTGACATACAGACATAGTATATTAGAATATACAAGCTTCTCAGTAAGGCGTATGGGACACGAGGTGTCAGTGCTATCAGTGTACAATTAAAGTCATGTAAACCCAATCATAACATGCTACAATATAAATGTAGCTCTAATATCTGCTTATTTTACAGAAAACAACAAACTCAATAAAATGAAGAGAGATTCCGACCGAATGATATGCAAACTATCTCGACTGTAACAAAATCACAACATATTTTGAACCAAACGCCACACATACGACCAAGTGAGGTGAAGCAGAATTATTGTCAGAAGTGCAGGTTATTGACCTGGTCACTGTCCTGTATCCTTAATCCGACAGTGTCAGTCACTTTATGGCTGTTGCAGACAGGATAAACGTGCAAAAATGGCTATTAATATTTTTAATAGTTATTTTAGCCCCCGAATACCTCAATTTGTGTTTGATTCAGTTTGATTGGCTGTTCCCGTCACGTGTTCATCCTCGGCCCGCCCAACATGTGTCTGTAGGTCGCACCGTCCGCTGCTCCAGTCGGAACACCTTACTTTTCGTTAACCAACACCCAGAATATGTTTTTAATGGATTAATAAATAATAAATTCAGACAGATGAACCCAACCAAGCGAATATTATTGGTGGTAAGATTGTCCCCAATCTGCTCATTCACACACGCCCGGTAACGGTATGCTTTCTTGAACCAGTAACCAGTTTGTAGGACAATCTTATGTCACCGAGAAGAGAACCCGCTTGTCGTCGGCATCCTCTGTTTACTGCTATTTACATGTGGCTGGAATCTTACAGAGTGCGACGTAAAACTAACTCATTCACTCACCCATCCTCTGTGAAGACAGCATTTGAAGCAGTCGACACAAGCAGGACAAGGCGAAGTGATGTATGGAAGTACTTGTATATTAATATAACGTCACTTAGGAGATAAAAGTGTTGGGATGGAAATCAGAGATATATAACGAAATTATAATAGCGCTAAATTTCTTTTAAAACCGAACGCAGTACGCGTATCTCCATTCTACCATAACCGCGTTATATATAACGTAATTGAATGACTCTGGTTGAACAATCACAATTCAGTATTTACTGAAATCATGGAAGAATTTATTATATCTTTGTATAGTTTACACACCAACGTATGACTAGATATATTATGGCGACATTTTATGGCAGCGTTATGATGTGACGTTACAGCTGCAACCACGTCTCCCTGACTCGGCAGTCGCAGCATCCTGGTGAACAGTTCTCTTTGTGACGTTACTATGGGAGAGTTCTGTCAAACGTTCTGTGTTAGTGAACTGATCCTTCTTCAGTATAATGTTATGTTTTCTTCGACAGACATTGTAGAAGCTGAGTTGTTAAAGTATGATGACATTTTTCATGGGTATGTAGCAGGGCTGCATCAGTCACATACAGTCAACAGACGCTACGTTTTGTTCGTCAGTGAGCGATGGTTTATTTAGAGATGTGCCTCGAGGTGACAACACCAACAACCCTGTAGTAGGCAGGTGTACAGTATGGTAGATACAGCTAATTACACATATCATAAACACAGATTTAAACATATTATTCGTATGTATGCTAATATGTTATACACCAGTTGTGTCAGGAAGCAATTTCTGTTGATACATGACATATAAACAGTGCATAAACCTAGCAGGTGTGCGGGCCCAGGTGTATTTTACACCTTGGGAAATAATAACATGTAGAGACATGCTAATACCGAGTATATACAGAAGAAGCATCAATAGTCATGCATTAATCTAACACACCAATGTGGCGACAGCTGAGCTAGATATATAACAATGCAACATAAGACTTCAATCAATCATTCATTCATGATTATGAATCAATGCTTACATGGTTAGCCTTGCCTTGTGTGTCCACAAAGGAATCTTACTACTGTCAACCATGTTACGAATATTACATTATAAGGAGTGTAAAGTATTTACTATACTAAGTGAACCAATAAGATCACCAAATTCACAGCATTATGCATTTGAGACTAACACACACTGACAGTAAAATCCAAGTGGCATTACATGAACAATTAGTCCATAAAGGTAAGAGTTCCTCCCGTCCCCCATCCCAAATAGTGTGTATTAACTGATATATACTAGAAGTATTAACGTAACGTAACACATGCAGTAAGCATGCTCACTTACCTGGCTGTAAGTACTGCGTAATTAAAGACAGGCTGTGTAATATTACAAAATAAGATGGCTACGATTGTGTAATGACATTCGAATTATTTATTCATATGAATTTTGATTAATGTACAAACTGTATAAATACGCAAATCCTGTTACTGCCACGGGTATACAACTTCCATTATTCCGGCGACGTTTCAACACGTTGTCAAGCAAGTGATCACAACGATTAGAATCTGATTTGACACCTTCATCACTTTCGTGACAAGAACAATAGAATCTAGCATTCAAACACTCAAACATTATTATTTTGTAGCGCTCACCCTCTGAGTAGTTGAATTTAGCGCTGTATATTTTTTACAGATTAAAATAAGAATGCATCAGTGTATGAGGGAGTGTTGGGGTGATGCTGGCACAGTCAGGCTAGGAAGGCTCATCATCTGCTCAGGGCCGTGACATTATTGTTAGTGGTATTATTATACCTGAATATCTACATTCATGTGGTATCTAACCCGTGAAGATCCGGGATAGAATTGATCTTCAGTAACCCATGCTTGTCGCAAGAGGCGACTAATGGGATCGGGTGGTCATGTTCGGTGACTTGTTTGGCACGTCATTGTATTTCACATGCGGCTCAAATGAATATAAAAATTATGATCGAGTGATTGCTCCAAGACCTGATCATGGCTGACACATATATGATTCCGTCAGTTGTTTACAATGCTGGCCAGACAGCCCAGGCAATTCTTGACGCTGAATTAACCCCAATGACAAAAGCGTGACGTCACAATGATTGTTCAGCTGGAGAGAAGAGCCTGTTGTAGAATACGCTGATGTGGCAAGACTTATCATTAGTGAGTAGGAATTAACGCTGATTTGAAAGAGTGTTTTAGTGAGGTGACGTGGCACCAACTCAGAAACCTTGATCGCAGACCAACGGACCCAGGTGTGACAGCTAGTAAATAGGTTACGTATACATGTGTTATAGGTTATAAATACATGTGTTATAGGTTATAAATACATGTCTTCAGTAAACAATAAATTAACTCGCTAGACACACAATGAATTGGCAGGCGGCAGACATGATAGACTCCGTGTTTTGATATCTCGCCGACAACAAAGGTAAAAGCAGTGATCACTGTTAATAAGCGGTACACATCCAACATCTTGCCGATGTCAGCTTTGGTGTTCGAATATACGAGGCAAATTTGTACACATTTTGATGTTTCGTTAGCGAAACTGACCGTTCGGATACGGAAATCGAACATTCGGATATACGAGGTAAATTATCACTAGAAAAAAACGTTTTTTATGAAGAATGTTCGGAAACCGAGGTATTCGGATATCTGAAGTTCGGTTATACGAGGTCTGACTGTATAAGGCAGTCAGAGTGTCAGGAATGATTCGCCATTCGGAAGAAATCGTATGAAATCGCCACAGCATACTGCATTGTCTTTGACACAATGGGGCCTCCTGTTGACTGACGACATTGTATTCGGCTTACACACACACACACGTCCTTTACCAATACTTACAATACATCAAGGCTCTCATTTGTTAAACATGTTTTTAAATGCTTTGAGGAAGACTGGAATTATCCGATCCTTATCTCTTGAGATATAGCTGCTAGCGAATGTATCCTCCCATGTACGAACATCACTGGGCAGTCGGAAGTGACAGACGTGAGATTCACCGGCTCTTGTCTCATCCATGACGAGGAAACACCCAATTTTACGGTTAAAATTGTGATTCATAATCCATAATTCAGTGAAACAGATGACACAAGGCCCCTTTACCATCAGGCACATATTCATCCCCTGCACAGTGGATGTCGTAGACGTTGACAGTTGTATAGTCTATCAGTGTGATGGCCACAGTGCCCGTCACAGGTCCGCACTTCAATGAGAAAAAATATGACCAGTTACCTAGAGGAGTCCTCTTAAAAACCCGAGGACAGACAGACAGACAGACAGACACGCACACACTAACACACACTCGCACACTCATACTCTCACACACGCTCTCACACTCTCTCACTCACTCACACATACACACACACTGACATCTTATTGAAACCAATCTCATCAAATGTTAAAAGTTTCACCCCCACGTTTCCTCTTTACCACAAGACGTCAATGAAACAAGCAAACTTGTGCCTTATGATGTAAAAAAATTGTATCCAAATATCGCACATAGCCTAGGAATTGAAGCGTTGGAATACTGGTCAAACCGTTGTGGTGAACGCATACCTGAAAGAATGTCAAAATCTTTCATTTTGGAAAGTGTTGAATTCTTCGTAAAGGACACTATTTTTTTACTTTGACGATAAACACTATAAACAGATTAAAGGAACAGCCATGGGAACTAAAATGGCGCCGACTTATGCGACGCTTGTATAAGGGTATCTGGAGGGAACCTCAAACATAAAATCAGGAATTTGTTTTGGAGAGGATTTTGCCCTTTATTTCCTGGATAATTGGACAAGAATTCTAGACGACTGCTTCATTGTGTGGCCATTTTCCGAGGAGAAACTACATACATTTTCCAACTTGTTTTTAGCATGGATGAAAATCTTGAATTCACTATGGAGGCAGATGAAACTTAAATAGCTTTCCTGGACACAATGATCATGAAATCGGGGCGGAAAACGGTGCGAAGAATTGGCACGAAGTATATACAATAGTTTCAGACCAGGACACCCGCAGTCAAAGACTGACTTAGAACATTTTATTATTACGAGGAAATCCAAAATCTCATGTTGAAGACGGACTCGATAAAGCAATACAGCTTATTAGAGAAGATCTTTTGACAGGACCGATAAAACAGACTAACGCGGAAAACGTAGTTGCTTCTGTATCAACTTATAATCCGTTGAACCCAATGTGTTTCATAACATTAAAACAAATATATGCATCTTAGAACAAGATAAAAAAAACCCCTGAAATCAGTGCTGAAATTTAGAAAAATAATTAGTAGCAAAAGACAAAATCAGAATCTTGAAAAGATCCTAACTAAAGCAAAATTTACTTTGAAACAAATGTAACAGAAGGAACTGTGGAACTTGTCAACATGTTGTAACTTTCACGAGGCACGGAGATTTCTGTGTAAAACAGAATTTTGACTGTTCTTCCAAAAATATATGTCATAACATGCCTAACCTGTAATGAAAAGTATTTTAGTCGATCACAAAATTTGAGAGCCTGTGTTAGTGTCCATAAACAACAAATAAAGTGTCCTGAAACCCGATGTACCCAGCTGAGTGAGCATCTAGATGTCTGTAACAAAGGAAACGATATTAATTCACAATATTTCCTTTTTATCAAGTTCAAAATTCGAACAAACTAAAACGAATTTTTAAAGAACACTATTTCATAGGTAAGTCCAAAAATGTTAAACAATTGTAAGCTTTGAGAACAGACTAAACAGAACTCAAAATCCCCCCTCTGCCCGAAAAAAACCAAATAAACCCCAAACCGCGAGTATTTTAGGAAAACGAATCATGTTTTCGAAATAAGTGTCACGCTTTGAATTGAAAATATAATGGCCTACCCCTAATGAGTCGCGAACCGGTTGAATGTGTTTTATTATATACGCCCCTAAATTGAGGGGTAGATCTAGGTCGACTGAGTCATGCACCCGTAGCTGGTGGCCATTGTGGCTGCTGAATACGGATGGGGTAACACTGGAAACAGGGATGGTCGAAAATGTCTGTGAAATGTCAGCTTGTATTTAATGGCATTAATAGAGGTGAGCATTCATTCATATTGTATATATGCTGAAGATGGACTGCTATACATGCATCTCGTGTCACAAAACTCTCGTAAGCCTAAGATCTCGTAACTATTCTCGTAACTATTCTCGTAGCATCCGTAGCTCCTGTGTTACAGTACAGGAGGTACAATGGCTACGAGAAAACTTACGAGATCTTAGGCTTACGAGAGTTTTGTGAAACGGGGCCCAGGAGGTATAATGGCTACGAGAAATCTTACGAGATCTTAGGCTTACGAGAGTTTTGTGAAACTGGGCCCAGAATAGTGAAGAACGTGAACGAATATGACCACTTGGTTACTGACATGACCACTTGGTTACTGACATGACCACTGAGTGACGGTATGACACTGAGTGACGGTATGACACAAACATGTAGCGATGGTGTAAACTTTCAAGGTGCAATATTGTTATCCTCTGATGCTGTAGGGCTGTAGAATGCTTGGCAACTGTGTGTTGTATATTGCCCAAAGGTAATCAGTATACGATGCTTGTACAAATATGGGCAACTATATATTACATACTGACCAAAGATTATCACGATATATCTCATACATATACCCTATATGGACAAGTATATATTGTATATTCACTAAATATGATGAGTATACAGTATGTACGTATTGTAATTCGAAACTCTGGACGTTTGGCAAGAATCCCTTTGGACGATTGGTCGGTAACTGGCGGAGACCGTACTAATGTCTATACAGGCATAGTGCAGATTCACCTTTGATGTTTTTTGTGGTGACGGCCGAGATGCCTCCTTTAGTGCTGGTCATCTCTGCGATGACGGTGTGTGGATATATAACTATATGTGGCGATGGTGTGAACTTTCAGGGTGCAGTATTTTTATCCTCTGAAGCTGTAGGGGTAGAATAGCCTAGTGGATATGGCGTTCGCTCGCCACGCTCAAGACCCGGGTTCGATTCCCGACATGGGTACAATGCATGAAGCACATTTCTTGTGTTGCCTGGCGTGATATTTCTGGAGTATTGCTAAAAGGGGCCTAAAATAAATTCTACGCACGGCTGCATAGTGACCGGAGTGAACTAACTGCACTGCGTTCCTATAATCGCCACCGACAGCCATTCCGCCTCAAAAATGGACATCCTGTAACGTTGCTAGTCAGGTGTAGACAAACCAAATGCGTTTCCCTCTGAAGCCTGCCCACACTGCGTGGCAAGATTATTGTTTGAGTGGTAATGGCTGTCCGCCTTGGTTGGTATTGCACATTGTCCAGTTACTGTGGTACTTCTGAAAGTGACGCGTTAACGCAGCTTATATAAATATACATTCTCTCTTATATAGCAGAATATGGTTCCCAACCAGGATTTCAAATTTCAGGTTTCGGAAATAAAGCGATTCTATTTGGCTCTTTCATTTATTTCTTAAAAGATAAGGACAATATATTTTAAGATATTCATATTTTAGAGATGAAATGCAAATGTAACATAGCCTCTATCAGAAACATATGCCATATTAAAACAATACCGTCAGAGCTAGGATATCACCCTTCAATCGTCATAGAGCAAGAAATACAACGTCTACTAAAGTACAAAGTCAGATCGGAAATCAACACAACGTTAACTGACTTTATCATACCAGGGCATCCTTTCACAAAGCACTAGTGTGATCGTAAGTCACTAAGGTAACCTTAGTTAAAGAATGTTAAAGAATGGGAGTCAAGGTTAACCTTAGTAAAGGTTGCTTTGTGAAAGGAGCCCCTGGTAGTACGATTCATATACATATATTTGGGCATACATAATCTTGGACTAGTTTAGATCACTTCACTAATATCACTAATATGAGCAGTTCCTGAAATTCGTATCTAGATACAAATGCCATTAATGGCAACAATTGAACATTTGCTGAAATTCTCCCAATATATTTAAATAAAACCATATCAATGTAGACGCATCTCTCTTTAATACAAGTTCACGACTATAACTAACCGAGCATTTTGTTGATGCAGGCTATGGCTCATCTTAGTCCTAGGCCAAATGCTAGAAAAGTCCCTGTCTTTTAGGATTTCTCAGCAGCAGTAAACGTGTTATTCAGTAATTAGTAGGACACCTCCCACCCTCCAAAATTTCTTGTTGATGTGGAGTGAGTGAGTGAGTTTAGTTGTACGCCACACTCAGCAATATTCCAGCTATATGGCGGCGGTCTGTAAATAATCGAGTCTGGACCAGACAATCCAGTGATCAACAACATGAGCATCGATCTGCGCAATTGGGAACCGATGACATATGTCAACCAAGTCAGCGAGCCTGACCACCCGATCCCGTTAGTCGCCTCTTACGACAAGCACAGTCACCTTTTATGGCAAGCATGGGTTGCTGAAGGCCTATTCTACCCCGGGACCTTCACGGGTGTTGTTGATGTGGAACTAGCTACAGGAGGTATCAGGATACTAAAAACTAACTGGGTTCAGTCCACTGTTGAAACAGTGTCCACATGTTCATAAACAAACTGCTTGAAAATTGATCACATTGTCTAATGTGTGGTGACAAGCACTGGTGTTCAACATGGTCAAGATATGCAGTATGGGTGATAAGGCTGGGTGTATCATATTACTTGATTTTCATATCTCTACATCTGACCTAGGAGTAATCTGGACAGTGCTATCAAAACACTTTCCCTAGTCAGCCAAATCCCGCTCTGACTATGTCAGAGGCCGGGTTTGACTGAATCTGGCTAAGTGTGAGAGGACTCCGGTCCTTCAGTGCACAAATCCTGTCAGACAACTCCGTGACGTCACCAAACAAAACCACACTTCCGGCAACACAAGCACTTAATCAACAGAGATGAAGGATATGACATCCCATCTGCCTACAGTGACTAGATAAAACAAAATAGCTCTCCAGCTATTATTTCTAAATAATGCCCCCAGTAATGGACACAGCTATGTTCAGCTGACCTCTCTTATGTCACGTCAAAAAGGATCCCCAGTGATATGGAATAACATGAGACTTGCTTCATGTACTGTTTTAGCATCGCAGGAAGGACTTGGCAGAAGGGTGTGGTTCACTGACAGTGGCACAGGCTAGCACTTAGTGTCTGCCCACACGTTTATGTAGTATATTCACTTCAATGGTCCAGAACACAGCTAATTCCGTTTTCCGATCTGATGTTAGTCTCGTCTTCTCTTAGGTCGTAGCTTAAACACAGAACTGTTCAAACTTCCAAATGCCTATCAAAGATTGAGTTACTGAGCGAGTTTAGTTTGATGGCGCTTTTTGCTATATTCCAATAGTATCACGACACCAGAAATGGGATTCACACATTGCACACGTGAGGGGAATCGAACCCCGGTCTTAAGCGTGACGAGCAAACACCCTATCCGAGTGGATCTAGGCTACCCTACCACCCCTTCAGCATGTGAGGATACCAACACTACAACTGGAACGTTTACACCATCGCTACATATAGTTACACATCAACGCTTGAATCTCTAGCCTACCCCACCAACCCTATCCTCAACGAGGAAACATAAGCTGAGTTTACTTCTCACTTTTCTTGGGCTTGTAACTGTACGCGTGCTGGGAGGCAGACTTCACTGGTGCCAAATACATGTTTGCTGTACCACAAGCTGCTAAATGTGATGCGGCGTGGGTCAGTGCTGACGAGCCAGGTCTGACGGTGTACTGCAGGGGGAATATGGTCAGCGTCGGGGATCGTAGACAACCAACCAGGGTGATGCTAATTGCATTTGGAATCATTTGGATGGGTTATACAACAAGTAAGGCTATAGCTGCTGATACGCGTTGGTTCTAAACGTAAACTCTTTAGCGGAAGCTTTAAACTTTAAAGACCCCAACTTTCTGTTAAGTTGAGAAACCGTGGTTGACACCGTTGATGGTTAAGGCACAGTTGATGATGTAGGTACCATTACATATACGGGTAGTACTTTGTTTGTCGTACGTGGCGACTAAAGGGATTTGGTGATCAGATTCGCTGACTTTGTTGACACGTCATCGTACGTGAGTAGCGCAGATCGACGCTCATGGTGTTGATCCGTGGGTTGTCTGACCCGGACTCGACTTATCAACAGAGACACATTTTGACACATGGCATTCGGATAATACAGATCATCAGTAATCCTCAGAGCTGGCGACATGGACAATGTACCTGATGTAAAGTAGTCAAGGTTCAAGTAGCATTGCACAGAAAGCATATTTTTTTATGCGCGCATTTTGCGCTGTTGTCAGTCAGACTCGTTATTATCAGATCTTTTCAGATGCGATAACCTTTCTGTTTGCTCACAAACGTATCACACTGGAGTAACAGATGAAGGAGCCACATGCAGTTAGCTATGTGGAATAGAGGGGAGTAAGTCTCGTTAGGTTTCACTGCGCTTTTAGCACTCCCCCAGTAGTATCTCGGCGAAGGGACTTCACGCAATACACCCTTGTGACGAACGCCCGATTTGTCAACGAGGCTAGCCTAAGCACGCCATGGTATATGTCAAAGTAATCTAACTCTCGCCTTGTCTTTTTACCTTCCCAGGTAGCTATGGTTGAAGTACAGATTGACCCTTCAAACGGGCAAAAAATCCCCGATGTCGTCCTCGTCATCTTCGGCATCTGCACAACGTTGCTGGTCACCGTCCATCTCATGGCACTCATGATCAGCACGTGCATTCTCCCGAACATCGAGGCCGTTAGCAACGTCCACAACGTGAACGCCGTGCAGGAGTCGCCCCACGAGAAGATGAGGTGGTCTATCGAGGTGGCATGGGTGTGCTCTACTGGACTTGGCATTCTTCTCTTCCTGGCCGAGATCGCCATCTTGTCCTGGGTAAAGTTCCTCAACGTCAGTAAAAACGCTGCCATCGCCTCCACCGTCATTGTGATCCCTGCCGGGCTTCTGTTCATTGCCTTCTCCTTAGTGTTCTACAAGAAACTCATAGCACACAAGTATGAGAGACATTCAGAAGGACTGCGGGAGATAGAGACTTTAGCCACGGCCCTTGAAACCTCGGACTTAAACAATGTATAGTGAGGTTGGTTTGAAGGAAAACAATTCATATTTTTATCAAATCCAGCCCCCGATTATTTTAGGGGAACGCATGCTTGCATTTATTTCATCCAAATGCACCCTCGATTATCCAGTGTATCACTTGGATGAATGCTCAGGATCAATCAGTCGCCAAGCTTTAAGCCGAAAGTGATTTATCATGTCCATCACTCCAATTGCTTGCCTAGCACAGAATTTCCCTCGCTCTTTCCGGTCATTTGAATGGAGGGTTTTTTTCAGTCTGGTGGTCTTGACATTGGGTGAAAACGAAGCTGGGGTTGTGTATGGGTTGCCCAGTAGAGATATATTACCCTGAATCATCATAGATGTTCAAAGTGTGGCTGATGGAGAGAACGATATGGAGCAAGTTTTGTTGTCAGACACATGGCCTGTTGTGTTGTCAGACACATGGCCTATTGTGTTGTCAGACACATGGCCTATTGTGTTGCCATGGTGTATATATCAGTGTGTGCCAGTTGTGCCAACGGAGTGCATTGTGGGTTTATTTCTCCAGAGCTGTGGGAGGGTAAATTCGTCCTCCGTCGATCACAGTTATTTGTCTTACTCGACAAACAGTTTCCTAGTCACTGCAGAAAGGATAGATAGGTGACCACACCATGCAGTACGCTACTGTAGATCATTTTAGGATGCAATGTTGCGTTTGCAAGTATATCTTACAACTGCAAACGTAGTTTTAGCATTTATTTACTGGCGGATCATCTGTAAACTGATAAAAACATTGAGTAAAGTTCTATTTATTTACTGGTGGATCATCTGTAAACTGATAAAAACATTGAGTAAAGTTCTAGTTATTTACTGGCGGATCATCTGTAAACTGATAAGATAAACACATTGAGTAAAGTTCTATTTATGCAAATGCAGTAAAATATGTGGAGCTTAATCAGTTGCCTTGAGTCGGTCAGTTTCCGTCAGTCTCACCCAGCTTGGGTAGGGCGCCTTGTGTTTACAGCACTGCGCTTTGTCAAGTCCGTTTCTGTTTTCCCACAAAAATGTTGCTGAAGTGGCTTAAAACTGTACTCACTTTGACCACAGGGCTATCCCACAAGGTATAAGAAGGTACTGTCACTGACTAGTACTGCTTGACAAAGGACCCCAATTTGCATGTATGGTAACTCCCTCCTTAACATGCCATTTGAAACAAGACAAGAACCATTTGCCGTCTAATTATTGAAAAGTTCAATTTCCTGATGCGAATCGTGTCGTGATGGTGTCTTGCTGAACTAAATCGCTCTACGAGACACGTGTTAAACAGTTGCTGTATTGATTTCACGTCACGGTCAGCATGTATTGCACGTGCTTAATCGAAGGAAAACCTTGTGTGAAAGACAATTTAGAAGTTGTGTAGATGAAGGAAAACCTTCTTTGAAAGGCAGTTTAGGAAATGTATAGATGAAGGAAAATCAAGTTCTATGGCTAGTCAACTTCTTTATTGCAATGGGTGCGACGTGTCGGTGCAGGTACTAACACCGTTATCGATAAGGTGATGTATACTAACATGGTTGAAGAGAGTAGGTTGATGTACATATTGATTCGTTGTGATTACAATGCACAAAAGGGAACATACAAGCCAGTGGACGGGGGGGGGGGGGGGGTATGGGTGGATTAGTGGTAATCTTTTATTAGGTGGCGATAGGCTAATGACATGAAATATTCTTAATCGCCAAACTACCTGTAGCACACCAAGTCTATTCGTGCAGATTACTTGCCCCGCCTGCTTGTCACAAACGCGTTCACTGCGCTAGCTCATCTAATACTTGTGAGGCAGTTGTTGGCAAAGACCCTCTCACTCCTCGTAAACAGTTCGAGGAACCGGGCAGATCACATAAAAATGTTTCCTTTCTGATTTTGACCGAGTATATCCAGATTCTTATCAACCTGGTGCTGTTAGTTTTAGCACTGTAAACTAGAATCATGTTAGAAATTGTCATGACAAGGACAAAGTGAGCATGGAGTTATCATTCAATTCCATTTGGAATCCCCCAAAGGGGCACCTGTCACCTTTCCATGACAGTACCTATAACTGTTTCACATTATTCATGTTGCAGTTGATGTAACTGCCCAGCTAGTTTTCTGTGGTTTGTACTGGTCCAGACCTAATTTGTACGTTTTCTTAAACATAAGCTTTCTACACTTGGTCTATAGGCCTCTGTGTTTGACGATTTGATTTGGTGACTGTTGTCCCATGTTTGCACAGTTTTGTAGGTGTAATTCTACTGATTGTACGGGGCACCAACAACGTCACGGTACGAGTCACCCAGGCGTGATCGTACAGATACTGGGACACTGATAAGTAGTTACAACCCTGCTTAGCACAATAAAAAAACACTTGTGATGGAGTCCGTTTGAACGTAGAATGAATCAAAACCGGTTGAGGTCTTTAGGGACTGCAGAACGAAACATTAGGCCTATGCAATTTACACTAAGCAACAAGGTTACGCGTGACACAGTTCTGTCTTATTTCTATAGCGAGTAAATTTATTTTAGCGAGTAATAGGAATGAATGTTTAGCTTTTCTTGATTTGTATCAAACAAAACATTTTGTTTCTGATATGTAATCGCATCACTCATCTTGACTGAAATATGTGTTCGATCTGTTTGGCGACGATGTGCGTTTACGATACTTACATTTACCAGATGACATATTACACGTGTTATTATATACCTGCAGCATGTTGCAATGTGTCGACGTCTCGTTGTATAATACTACATAATCACATATGGAATATCATCATATATGCCTTAAGATGGTGGACCCCACACTCTTGAATGAAATCATGACTGGGTGACCGTCTCCCTCTCTGGCGTTAACTTTAAATATGCACACCAGTCTTGTACCTATGCGCATACGCAGTTTGCCGTGTATGTCAGAACTACTACATATATTGAGATCCTCGTCCTCTGTTTGCGAGATACTCCCTTTAAGGTTGTATATACATTGTTATTTATCGCCCGTGTATTTTCCTCTGTCAGTGTCCCATACTGTCTCTGCAGTGTTATTAACACAATGAGTGAGGGAGTTTAGTTTTACGTCACACTCAGCAATATTCGAGCTATATAGCGGCGATATGTAAATAATCGGTCTGGATCAGACAATTCAGTGATCAACACCATGAGCATCAATCGGCGCAATTGGGAACTGATGACATGTGGCAACCAAGTCAGCGAGCCTGACCACCCGATCCCCTTAGTCACCTCTTAAGACAAGCATAGTCGCCGTTTATGGGAAACATGGGTTACTGACGGCTTTTTCTACCCCGGACCTTCACAGGTCGTTATTAACATAAAGGAGCGGTTTGCTAGTCTAATGGCTCAAACGATCGCATGTCACGCCGAAGACCCGGGTTCGATTCAGTGTTCAAATAACTGCCCGCTCGCTAGGAAAATGCTAGCTGATCTTTGCTCGGACCTGTCAAAAGTTACCGAAGCTGGCCCGCCTGGCTGATGATAATTTAGGAGCCGATCATGTTGCCTGAATCCTGACATCGAAAGCACAATAAAGTTGTCAAATGCACATTGTTGCAGATTGCGTTGTGCCAGAGTATTACACCAGGGATTCACCACTGGTTGAAAGCAAAACCCAGGGGGCTATGGAGGGTTCTCCAACCCCAGGAATCTTAGGAAGTCAGAGATGATGAGTAGATAGATTTAGAGGACAGGGAGACCCAAACAGATCAAGATTCTGACTGCCAGCTGCTGTGATAGTGATGGCATCATATCAGATGCAGACAATTATACCTTGGAGGATTCTTCCTGTAATTACTTAAGTCCTTAAGATAAATGAATATGAACATAATTTGAAAATGTATGGGTATTCTGAGATATGGTACAGGGTTCAGTAGATATGACAAACCTCTAGTGAGAAAGTGTAATCCCAAATATAACATATTGTATTTGACCACCGTCTATAAGGTACTATTGAGTGTTCAGATTCAGTACACATCCTGTGGATACAAGATGTCTTTGCTTGACAGATGCAATATGCAGAGAGATGCGTGTATTGAAAAATTAATGGTTTCTGAAGTTGTGCAACTGTAGAACAGTGAGCTTCTTTTCCTTCTTGTGAGTAACCAATAGAGACGTGTTATCATGACGTCACAGGGCATCTGCAGCAGAAAGTAGAAAACCGCAAGGCACATGTCATGATGTTTTTTTATTACAAAATAACATATTATTCCTTGACAAACAAAACTCAATACCTGGGCACTCTTTGCCCCATAGGTGGGCGGTAAAAAACGCACTGGCTCAGTCATACAGATGAGGGGAATGTTAAATGTAGGACCACTTGTCCATGGCGAGATGCAGTGTGCAAAAGGGCGGCTACATTCAGACCCGTTAGTCCGCACAATGCAGTTTTCAGTGATATATATCGTCCGGATAACCGGAATATGTGATAACATGGCCCTGGTTCCCAATGACATTGATAGCAACAATGTTTCCTGGGACTTTGTGGATTTCAGTGGACGTTTGGAGTCGACCTTCTCCAATCTCCTGCTAACGGTTACGTCGTTCTTCGTAAAGAAGAACTGAGAGGGGACAACTAGATCAGGAGAGCAATCAGTTCTGTCGTTCTGTGTCAAGCTGTCAACACAGATTGTGTCGCATTCCTGCATCCCGTCTTCTGCACATCGGAATGCACGCAGACCGGAAGTTTTGTTTCTGTGATTAATGTTGAGGCAAGCAGGAAGTTTAAAAAATGAAAGTCAGAAAATTTTCTGAGTGAGATTATTTTAGTATAGACATTAGAAAAGAATCCTGTTTATTTCTTTGTTTAGTATTTTTTTCAAACTGATGGTTAAGAAATCGAGGCTATTCGATGGGTAAGGGTTAAATGAAAGCGGCACGCCCACAGCCAATACAACTGTTCCCTCCCATAACGCAGATATCCCAAACTTCGTTACGTGGGTGATACAAGATATAATAAATCTTTAAAATATGTATGCCACGTCTCTGGGTAAAATATAATTCTTTTCAGATCGCGTTTTGGGAGGATATCAATACAATGGAATTAAGTATTAGGTATTGTATCATTCTTGTCGTTGTTTGCTATAGAGGCAATATGTATTAAATACAAAAACAAATAATAATATTCTTTTTGTTTGATGGTCTCAGAAGACACGCTTTATGTTTATAATAACCAAAAGCTTACGATGTTAATTTGCTCCCTCCAACTCTCGGTTTCCTTCCACTCCCGGTCTTACCATTAACTTCACTCTTCTGGTGACCATGTTTGCATTTTCCGATATTTGTACTGTTTACAAGTCGCATTAATATAACAGGTATATTTTTATATTTCTCTTGTTATTGTTACCGTTTTTCAATGTGCTTATTGTTCAGACGACCTCAATAAAAAATATTCCTAAGGAAATCCTGTCTTTTATCGTGCGCAGGTGGTTCGCTGATGTCCTTTTGTGGCACCAGGATCCGCTGATTTGTTACAGATACAGAATGGTGTCAACTATGACTTGTATTTGTTAGAAGTGAAATACGGCTTGGACCCAGTTTAACTCACGCATTCATTCATTGTTGCTACCAGCCCGCACCTCGAACTCCCAGACTTTTGCCTGCCCTCGTTCGTCACCAGTTCACTTCAGATTCGGTAAATAGTACGGTCGTCAGAAACATCAATGCGAATCCTCACAAATACCATACCATATGGCCTCCAGGGTGCACAGTGATTTACATGATATTGTTGGGGATTACCTCCCCTGGTTTCCTGTGACAAAACTGTGACCGCAACACACGAGACGCACCACACCTTATTCTGCAGTTACTTTGTGAAAGGCTATTTTTGTCAAGCATGGGTTTTAGAATCATCTGGTTTGATGGCCACACAACTGCCGCGAAAGTAACTGTTTAATAGGTACCCTTGGTTGAAAAACCATTGATCGTATAAACAGCAAATGTCAGGTCCGCGTTTGTACATTAAATGCATTACTATCATATTATGAATGAATGCTACTGGTCAGTTGTTTCCTTAAACCGTAAAAATGTGTGTATCGAGAATTGTTTCCATTTACATCAGTGTCGCCCCTTTGAGAATGAACTGAAGGAAAACTGAAGATATTTCACTATGCATTAGGTTTTTTTGTGCATGCATATGATATTTAAATCATCACAAATTCTCTGTGACTGAATTCACTGACAATTTCCGGAATGTTTGCCCCATGTTTGCGATGCCAGTTTTAGTTATGGTACAGACACGTAACTATAAATACATATTGCTTTCATGACGTCATGGATTGTTTCTCACATTGTTAATCTGCGAAATGCCCGGCCCGACTCAGCAGTTTACATATAGCTGGTGTATTGTTGTGCTGTTAAACAACTATTAAAAGGGTAATAAGAGAGCCCTTACTTGTCACATCCCATGTTTTAATGAGCTCTGTCCTCTCAGGCCACGCCCATGTGAGTACAGATGGACGACTGAGAATGCGACTAAGATGTATTACCATTGCTTCTTGTGACGTCAGTGACATGGAATAAACTCATGATGGTTTGATGACGTCACCAAATGCGATGTTAAACTATTTAGACATCGGCATAATTAAGTAACTGAATGGGAGAAAATCGAGGTATTGTTTACAGGATACTTGACGATAAATATGCGGATGGTGTTGGCAGATCGATTTGTTAATCCAGTCAGAAAATGTGGAATCAAGTCGACTGAAACACAGCATTGAGGCCTATTTGTTCCTTAATTCCATATGGGTTTGTCACACTCACACACGCACGCACACAGCTTATGTATATATACGTTAAAATAACTAACTATTATATACAATAACATTCAGCCACAAATCACAACAATCACACGTTTACAATTTATCATTATCAGTCCACACTTGGAACCAGGAGCGTAGCTACCATTATATGAAAAAATTAAAAATGCTTAAGCAAAACTTTAAAAAGTACCCGGGCTTACACATGACTGTTGCTGGAAACATCTGGGTGGGCAAGCCCTCAATACGAACTGAATATATAACTTTACATCCTATGGGGCATGTACGCGAAAAACATGGCTTGCTACGTGTCTGACTTTTTACACTTTTTGAAAAACAACAACTAAAAAAGAAAAACAAACAAACAAACAACAAGAACAACTACAAAAAAACAAAGCAAAAACAAAACAAAAACAGATCGTGCATTTCTAAATATGTAAATTTTACACATCCCAATTATTTCCTGAGTCCTGACTTAAATGAGAACAGGATGATTTCGATCAAGGGGAATATGTCACATGTATTTTGATCGCACATTTTCCCAGATTGCTTCATAAAAAACATAACATCAATTAACAAAAAAAAACCCGGACAAGTTTAACTATCGTCGCAGGGAAGTACAGACAGTGTTTGATACAGACCACGATAAGTTTTGATTTCCTGTGAAATTAGGGTTTTTTTAGATTTGTTTGGTGCGAATACGTCAAGATATATATGCATATAATTTGGAAATGAGGAAACCTCTGTGAAAAATACAAGATCAGTCAGTTATATCGATGACTGTATGGATTTCGGTAAAAAATGAAAGTATCGGAAAGTTTAAAATCATACGGGGATTTTATTTACGATAAGCTTCTCATTACGTCGAGTGAATGATATGAGTGCTACGAGTTATTCCCCTTGTCGGAAATGCAGCCATGGTAACAGTGAAGCAGTACATGCGCACATTGGCATCATCGGAAATAAACACAACATGAAAGACCTCGCTAAGTAAACCTGTTTCATGTTTCATATAGTCAGCATCGATATTGTACAAAATGCCGCATATAAAAGAGCCCAAACCACGGGAACCTTTGTGGAAAGAATGGGACTACAATGCCCAGAAACGGGGAGTTCGGCACACCGTGTATTCTGTTAACGGTGATGAATATACCGGGGAATGGCTGAACAACAAGAAAGATGGTGAGATAATGTGCATGATGAAAAGTTGATTGCGACTTAATTTTTATGAAAGGAAGACTTGTTTGTGTTTTATTACACAATGCTTTCCTTTTCAGATATAATATATGTACTGTATGAATGATATATTTTGTGAGGGGTGGGCTCGTATTTTTTGTTATGGGGAGGGGGACTGTATACACGTACCTGGGGGTGGTGATGTCATTGAGATTGTGCATGACATGCAGGGTGGGTCACTTTCACCAATGGTCCCTAAAGTCAATTGTTATTCTTATTAGCCAACTAGTCGAAATTTCTGGACCCCTCCATGAATATCAGGTGACCAGGCTTTGACAATCATTGTGGGTTTTAGGGAAAGGCACGTATAGATGGAAGGCCACTGGTGCCCTGTATGATGGAGACTGGAAGAAGGGGAAAAGGAATGGTTTTGGCACCTTCAGCTACCCAGATGGCAAGGGTGGTTACAGGAAAGATTACTCAGGTGGATGGAAGAATGATATGAGACATGTAAGTGTGAAGCTTGCTCTGCAGGGGTGGATCCAGAGGGATGCGCTCACACTCAAATAATTTTCCACAGGGTTTACCACTAACCTTTTGACTTCATGTTTTTTGTGCACCCCCTCCCCCAAATCCTGGATCCACCTCTACAGGGACTGACAGAATATAACTCTTAAGTGTGTAAATATATATAATGGATATGACTAGTGACTTTTGATGTAACATATATGATTTCAGAAGAAAATATGGGTACTTTTAATATTTCCACAGGGATTAGGATCGAGAACTTTGACAATGGGTCATTTTCAGGATTATTAGCCATTTCCTGAGTTTAGAATAGGCCACTGCCTTGTATTAACAGTAAACTAATTTTAACTGGCCATTTTTTATTTTAATGTGCAAATTGTCCCATTGCCCCTCCCTTTCCAAATCCCTGCTTCCATAGATTTAATTTTAAGTAGGAATTTTTAGGGCCACCATTCTTTGATCAGAATTTCTCTTACTGCATATTTCCAGTTTTCCAAACAATCTGTCACAATCTCTATAATGATCTGCCTTGTCCAAGAATGACATGATTAGTCCCAGAACCTTGTTAAGCTCTGCGCTTTCCATGTGTATATTTTGACATGACATTGATAATGCTGACTTAGTGTCCATATTGTTATCACACATCTCCAGGCATATGGCACCCAGTTTTATGCGGACAATGAGTACTATGAGGGTGAGTGGTACGCAGACAAGCGGAGTGGCTGGGGAAGAATGTACTTCCAGGATGGCACGATCTATGAGGGGGAGTGGTATGATGACCTCAGGAGTGGACAGGGCATGCTTCGACAAAGTAAGTATTGGAGACTGAAACATGTAGTGTCGAGTCCAAACTAATCACAATCACAAAGTGTCAGAGAGAGAGATTCCTCCATTGTTGCCAGTGCTGGTTAATGGCTGGAGGTTAACATTCGTAATTAAATATTAGTTTATTTATTAAGTTGGCTGTGAATGTTATTTTTGGGGTTTAGTAGGCCAGACAATTCGTAATTGCAAGAAGTTTGTGGTATTTGTCTTGCCAGTGGAATCCATTCACCCATACACAAAGTCAACTGGAAACTACTGTACAAACTTAGTTTATCTTTAGTCCTGCTTATCCTGACTGTGTCTGCAATAAACTATCACATTGTGATGCACAATCCCATTTCTTGCAGCCAATGAGAACAGGTACGAGGGTTCCTGGAAGGATGGTAAGAAGAATGGTCCTGGTAAATTCTACTACCTGAATACGGGACAGGTGTTTGAGGGTGTGTGGGTGGACAATGTCCCCAAATGTGGCACCATGAAGGACTACGGACGTGACGGTGCCCCTGCACCAACACAGTACCCCATACCAGAGGTAGGTGGACTGTTCCTTCTGTATTGACAGAATAAAGTGTAGACTGTACAATTTACTGTTTAGAAATTACACTCCTTGTCAGTACAAGATTTAGCCAGTTCTTTGTTTCTAGAACGTATATTCCCAAATAGCTTCCCCATTGGGACTGTGGGAGAAGACAAGTCTCCAGCAGCCTTTGCTTGATGTAAGTGGTGAGAAAATAAATCAGGTGGTCAGACTGTGTGAGTATTTACTCAGCATGTTCCATCATGAAGCTGTTATATTAATCAGTGAGGGAGTCAACAACAAGTCAACATGACTTTGTGTGTGTGATAGTTAATGCGCCTGATTCAGAGGATGTAGGTTTGAATCTCGGATGGTACTCAACCTAACAAAAGTACTATAATCTGTATGTTTATGAGCTAGTGTATTCCCAAATATAACATGCTACACTTGACTACTTTCTAAGTGACACTGTGTGTTCATAGCTGTCCACTGTGTGAGCCGTGCCAATTTACACTTACCAGAGGGGTACACAAAGTCTGTGGTTTAGACTGCCAGTTGTCTGACTTCCATTCTTGTGAAAGCTCGACTGGCTGAGTGGGTTAGACAGCTGACCTTGTGTACTGGCTTGTGTACTGACACTGAGGGTTCCAGTGGGACTTCCAAACATAACATGTTGTACTGTTGTACTGAGCTTGTACTGTTTTGTGCTTGTACTCAATCTCTGTACATTGTCTGAGATGATCATGTGACCTTTCTATGCAGGTGAAGCTGGACAGTCCAGAGGCAGTGGTGGCGGAGGCGGAGGACCAGTTCCTGCAGGACCAGGATTGACCAATCAGATCTCTCCAAGACAACACCAGGATCTCATGTCACACTATCATTTGTACTGTCATATTATTGTGATTAAGTTCTGTCAATGAATTTGATATGTTTCAGCATTGAGTATCAGTACTGTTGTACATTTCTGTATGCAGTACTAATACTTTTAACGTTCATACGCCAAATCAAATTTGATACTATTGCTGATTACTTTTCTGAACCAATACCTCTAGACTGATCAGCCAGTAGAAACTCTTAACTGCCAAACTGGCTATCAAACCTGAATCAGTATTTATTTTCATTCAGAAATTTTACTTCCTATTTTTATTTAGTAATCTGTAACATTCTGTCATTAAGGATGTTTACAGGCTTCTTTTGAGAAGGCATGTGTTGATGTTACTATGATAACTTTGAGTATTGATGTTACCATGGTTACACCATGAATACCTTGTTTTGTTGATGTTTGAACATATTAAGCTACTTGTGTACATAAAACATTTGTGTAAATATTGTTTTGCACCATATATATATTTTTTCTCTTATGCTACAATTTGATACATTGTATTTAGCTTTCAGTCATATTGTGGAAGTAGACGTATTTAATATTGCAGTATTTGCAAATTTCATGTTGTTTCACACATGAGATATATATTCATGGTCAATATACTTCATCCAGTCAGACTATGTTCTGTTGTTGTTTTATTGATACGTTCAGCCGAACCAACACAAGGATATGTAGACAACCATGGACGATGGAAGCACTTGTCAGAACCAGCAAAGTTACATTTGTTGTGAGAGCAGTGGGTGCTTGGTCATCAATATTCCAGCCATATGGCAGTGTCTGTAAATAGTTCAATATGCACCACACAATCCAAGGATCAACAGCATGAGCATCCATATATGCAACTGGGATACAATGATATGTGTCAACCAAACTGGGAACCCCGACCACCAGATCCTGTTATGATCTCCTGCAAGCATGGGTCACTGAAGACCAATTCTGACCTGTATCTTCATGGGTCTCCGAGCAGTGGAGAATAATATTTCAAAAGTCGTGAAACTAAAGGTTTACTACTACTGATGAGATAAAATGGAGTTTAACATTGTACTTCACAATATATCATACAAATGACTACAAGTATGTGTATGTGGCTCCTTCTACTGGCCCCAGATTTAAGCTGGTTTTACAGTGCTGACTCATGATACTATGCCGCCATTAAACCCACAGAGACACATTACACTGACTCTGAGTCGACCAGTCTTTGTTGTACCTATTAATGCTGAGTGCCAGGCAGGGAACAGCAAGTACCTTATTTTTACGTCTTTTGATACGACACAGATGTGGATCAGACCCGTGAGCTTCCGTTGTGGAGAGTGGTGTCTGGGTATTTATCACAATGAAGATGGAGGTACCTGTGTCTCGAATACCACAAGGGCACATAGAGATCCGCCTGAGAATGACCACTGGACTGATGCTGATGTCATCTACTGCTGCTGGTTTCCTTGGTCCGGACTCAAACAGTTACACTGTGACGAAGGCCACTGACAGGCCTTCTGTGGCAGGTACACTGCTATGAGTGACGTTGAGCATTCATCAACCCTACTTTACTAGCCAACTTAGCCTCAAGCAAACATTGCCCATCAATGATGAGGAAGTGCTCTCTCTGCGGGGCTACCCAACTACATCACATACACCAGATGCTAATACTCAGTTTAAGGAAAAGCAATGAAGATGCATGGAGGAAAGAGCTAACATGGCAACAGAAATATTTCAGGAAACAGATGTGTTGCCTGCTCTAGTTAATGGACATATCATCTCCTGAATGATGGCTTATTAAAACCATTTCCAATAACTTTTCTTTTCTGATGAAGTCAATCACTTTCTAGATGAAAACTGGGTTTCATTCTGTTTTAAGTAAAGGGGCTTTTGATTTTATTATTTATAAATTATTGATGGACTGACTGGAAATTCACACAAATGACTTTACTTGTCTGTGTGTGCAGGTAGTAAAGAGCTGTTTTCACTACAACTAATCAACTTGATGCTAAATGTGAAGCAGGATTATCTATAAATGTGAATATTCTGCCTTCCCTTTGTATATCAAGCATTGTTATCTTGACAAATGTAAATATTTCTATGGCAATATATCAGTAACAGAGTGTTAATAATCGTAAATGTATATGAATAATAACACTATAATTGATGCATACATCATCATCAGCAGCAATGACAGCCAGAGAAATCTGGTGTGTAAAGGATCAAGCTGGACTACAGAAATTCAATGTAATTCCTTGAAAAACCCTCTCTCAATAAAATCAATATAGTAATTCATCTCTCTGAAGAAAAGGAAAAACAACTCTTCCGTACATTAGCTGCTCTCATCTCCAAAAGAAAAACACCACAGTTACAAATTAACAGTCACGACTATTTTCCACACAGACGCGCTAAAAAACTTACAAATTATCCAGATAAAATCTTTATTTTCATTATGACACAGGCATATACATGAAGTAAATAAAACAGTATTCATAATGTTTGATATGACAAGACGAGATTCAGTCTCCTCTTTATAATATGACAGTACACACTGACAAGGCGGTACAGAGACAGATAGATGAACCAGATGTAATCTGCATCTGCTCTCAAGTATCAAATATCACCAAAATATCCACACCAGCAGTATGACATTATTGCACAGAATGCAGTGTTACATTACATATGAATTTAGAAAAACATAACTTCCATAAATCATAATTTGAATGAAATAATATTAATAAATTTGTCATACACTGGCATATGCTTGGAATCCTTTATGCCATAGAAATATAGCTTGTTTAGGTGTTGAGACCAGCAGACAACAGTGTGTTCTGGAGGTCACATCAGTCCTGTTCCACACATCAGCTTGCATTTGTCACTTCAAAACAATTACTTAAGTCACTTTGACATATGTTGTCATTATCGCAAACATTAGAGAAAACCTGTTCTGCCTTGTGGCGAACTGATGATGAATGAAATAGAAACTGTGGTCATGCATTAGTCACAGTCTATACACAAGTCTCTGCTCCAGTCGTAATACTGATTTACAATATTGTATATTGACCAAATATGGTCATAACAAATATACAAGGCAATGGTTACTTTGGCAAAAATAAAATGTACTACCATTAAAAAAAAAAAAATAACCAAACCATATGTATGATATGCTTTTGTGACAAAACAATTCATTTTATCTATGGCTGTACACAAAGATGAGTTCAAATTTCTGTCATGACAGAGTTGATGAGTGAGTATTGTTTTACGCTGTTTTTAGCAATATTCAAGCAATAACAAGACCGGTGACACCAGAAATGGGCTTCACACTGTAACCATGTGTGGAAAACAAACCTGGGTCTTTGGTGAATGCCTTAACCACTAGGCTACCCCACCACCCCTTGTGATGACAGAAAAGTCACTAACATGACAGTATCTTTTCAAACAGTTCTTAAATGCTTTACTTGACTTGCAACAAAGAGTTACAGAAACTGAGCGACAAAATCCAAAAGTCGCATATTGACTGGTGAAACAAAGATGGCCAATCAACATTCATGGGATGACAGCCTGGCACCCACCATGTATTAAAGTCAGATATAACACCAGCACTAGTCTTGTAATGCTCCTGAAACTCTGCCATAATATCACACATACAGTTCACCCACAGCATACCACCACTGCTGCAGACAGGTCCCTGGTCTGGGGTTCACATAGTCACCATAGCACCATCATGATCAGAACGCAACAATTTCACACACAGTCATCACGGTTTTACCCTACCATTAGCAATATTCCAGCAATATCAAAGCAGTGGACATAAGAAATGGGTTTCACACACTGTACCCATGTGGGGAATCAAACCTGGGTTTTAGACGTGATGAACAAACACTTTAACCATGAGGCTACCTCATAACCCAAGTTTCACACAGACTTTCTCTAGTAGAGCTACAACCACTCTGTGGCACAGTCCAAGTAGTCATAACCCTATCCCAGATCATGAATACACTTATACTACTCAAAACAACTTAGAGAAGTCCATATTTCTTCATATGACATTAATGGGGCATGGGTAGTTAACAGACACAATAGATAATGACAGTCATAGGAAAACATGAGTTGTTCTGAACTTTCTTGGAATAGTTTATACAGAATTGTAGTAATGATCATTGAGTACACAGATAATTGCACAATGGAAAATATACACAGATAATTGCACAATGGAAAATATACATAACAGCATAATATCTAGTATATGGTGTATACCCTGACTAGAGCATTAATCATATAAACGTCAGACTGTATATTAAAACAAGTTCACATTCCATAACCACGTTAAAACAGGTACAGAAGAAACAGCAAAAATTATTGGCATGTTTTCCAGTGACACAAAAACCCCACACAGGTATGTTTTTTCAGTTAGTTGAGTCCAAATTTGTTTAACAAATGAAACACATCAAAAAGTGTCTGGTATTGCCTTAGCGCTTGGAAATACCAGTTTTAATGACATGTTTAATCAGGTGATTTGGAACAGTTCTGAAGGCTCTTGAACAGCTGCTGATAGCTAATACTTTCACAGATAACAATGAATTCTTGCAATGTACATCAGCCTCACTCTAAACCCATATTGTACAACCCAACAAACATGCTGCCATGAGGTAATGCCAGGCCTCTCAAAACATCAAAGGCGACCAAATTGTTTATGCAATCCTCTGAAGTGGGTCATCATTCTGTCAGAAAACAATACTGATCAATAGAGCGCTGATTGGAGATGACCACGACCAACACTCTATTATGGTATCCAGAATAGACTGACTGCAGCATTCACACATCATATAATGCTGGTTTATCAGAAGCTTCACCTGTATCTTAACAAAAGAGGTTGGATAACAGAGGGAGAGTGCTACAGCACTTCTTACATTCCTGTTCATAGAATGAGCTGAAACACTCAGACTATGGTTTATACAATGACTGCCATAGTAATGCTTATATCCCGCCTTATACAGAGTTATGGCAGTATAGAGTCAAAGACAATACATAGTCAGGGTATACAGCATTTCCACGGGTGAGTATCGTGTTATACAGGTGGGAGGGATCTGGATGAGACAAGGAAAACATCATTATGTCCGTCATTATGCAGAGGCAATTATCTGTTTCATCACCACAACAAAACATACACAAAAAAAGACAAAGATTTTGAGACATTTGTTTCAGTAAATGTGTTTTGAGACAATGTAGAGCTAAAAATAAAAATACTTTGACAGTCAGCACAAACAAGCTCGCCCTACAACACATTATTCTTCATACCACTCAGCAGATCCAGAATTTTATACTCTTCATCCTCTGAATGTACAACACTGGGCAGGATAAATATTATCGACAACTTGGAGGATGAGATTTGATGGTATAATGCTGCTAATGTTTAACTGGACTAGAACCAAGAGAAACAATCACTTAGCATTTCTACAAATACAATTCAACAAATTTAAATGTAAATACCTCATATGGCCGTACATGGTATATTTGGGCATCATTAAATTTGTTGACAATATATAGTTTGATAAAACATTGTACATTTTGTAAATACATTTTCATTTGACACAGGGATGATATATGCAAATTGTTGGACATATGGTGTTAACATTAATATAAACTGAAAGCCACTGATGGATTCAACTTGACAGCACTACAATAAGAGAAATATGTTCTGATACTAGCGTCAAAAACAGAAAAGGGGGAGGAACTGAAAAAACTTGCAGATTCTTCAGATCTGAGCACAGATTGTGCAACTATTTTCGTACCAGAAATGGACATTGTCTGAAGTGGCAAAACGGCGTGAACGGTTCTACCACAAGGCTACCCCCTAGCTAATCACCATCTGTTACTGGAGGAACACTATTTGTCTGACTATTGTACCACCATGAAACACTCAACAAAAGACTAGAAACACAGGATGGCATGAAACACAATTAAAAAAGACACCGTATTTGTGACATTGTCTAAAACTTCCATAAAAAAACATAAAAAGTTCAATAAACAAGACAGTGACATTGACAAAAGAGATGTATCACTCTTTAGGAGGCCATATTTGAAATCTGTAATACTTGCTCTTTGACCATAAAACACATCTCTCTATACAAAACATGTTTATGCAATACACAGTTTTAGATAACAACATGACTTTTCTTTACATGCATCTGTAATACTTGTTCTTTGACCATAAAACACCTCTCTCCACACAAAACATAGCTTGAGATAACAACATGACATTTCATTCCATGCACTTGCCATAAGAAGAGTGGATCTGTGTGTGTATCGGAAATGTAACAAAGAATATACCTATCAGTCATGGAGTGGAATATACAGAAACAGCAAGAAGGGTTACTGATAGATAAAAATTCATGTTATCCTATTCAAACCACACATTCTAGCTACTTCATTTCAAGCTAATGCCTTTATACTAATGACCATGACAACGCAATAGTATCTTGGATAAACAATAGTCTTCTTGTGTTTGCAGATGGCCAGGACAAGTTGCCAGCTCTCACCCTACAGGATCACCAGAAAAGCACATGATACAAAATAATTTCACATAAGACAGAAGTGTAGCTCATTGTGTGGCAACTAATACTGAAAAGGTTGCAGTTTCACAGACAATTGTGGCACTTGCGACCACTCCTAGATCACATACCCTATATCAATCCTCAACGCACAAAAACATGTATCATGGCCACTACAGAATTAAAAACAAAATTAGAAAGCAAAACACATATGTGAATGTCTTCTTTAACTGAATTTCTGCTACAAAAATTCAAATTTTGAATACCTCATGGGTTCTGATTTTCTGACTTCTTAAAACACTCATGCAAGTGGGGTCCATCTGACAGTCTCTCTTTCAATACATGCTTAGCAAATCCTGAAAGAAGTTGTGGTATAAAAGACCATATGCATGTATCTGTTCTTGTTCAGATGTGTGACCTAACGACCAGATACTAACCTCAGAACATCTGTTTTATAACAATTCGCATACAGAAGACATGATAGAGTCAATCGCATTCTTCCTTCGAAGTTCATGACACATGACCCTTCTAAGGCCATAAGTACTGTCTATTCCAGCATGGAACATATTTTGAACAATAAAATTCAGATCACTAGATAATAGTCTTTAAATGAACTTAGATGTAGGTTGAGGTGCTTTGCTTTGAGAACTACAGTTTGCTGACCTGTTACCTCATGAGGGGGAAAGTGTCATTCTTTCTTGGGGAAAACTTTACACAGCCGCATGGAAAACTGAGACAGAAAAATGTGTATCTATTATTTCATGTCAAAATAAATTTCAGTCCAGGTATGAGATAGGAAACTCAGAATATACTTCTGACAACAAAACCGGTAAGTGCCTGTGTTTTGTTGGAAACGTGCATGCAAGTGGGTGCAAGTGTGCGTGCTTGAGTGAGTGAGTGACTTGGTTTGGGTTGGGTTTTATGCCACAGTTAGTGCTATCATGGCAGAGGAAACCAGAAATGGGCTTCACACATTGTACCCACGTGGGAACCAAACCCAGACCTTCAGCATGACGAGCGAATACTGTAATCACTAGGCTACCCCACCACCTCCCTGTGTCCTGACACATCTAGTGTGAAGCGGAAGCACTTCTGACCACGAATCAGCACTCTCAGAATATACTTTGGAGGAAAACACAAATCTAAAATAATTACTTTCTGGCACTACAAACACATTGTCCTGAAAAATACACTGGAAGTTCCTTAGCATAATATTTATATTGTATGAATTTGATAAAGATATTTGAAAACATCAACTAAGATAGTCAGTGATAATGTTTTGGCATCAATTTTTTTATATGGAGACAGACCCTGAAGCAAAATGTCCAAGGAAGCCCACACATTTCTAGAAAAAATGGCAAGTCTATATTTCCACAGCTCCTGAAGAAACTCCCAGGGCTCCTTTTGATTACATTTCACTTCTTTTACTATGAGCCTTTTTTTCATCAAATATTTTCATTTCAGACAGGTTGTTCGTCTACAATGTAAATGAAGACTTTTGATTTGAATTTTGTCATCAGTCTGTTTTATAGCAATACTGGGATTTCCCAGCAGTCCCCTATTGTTAGAGCTTCAACCCTGGCCTTTCTGAAGTTTACAACTTTATAACTGAGCAAATCAACACAATTCATAAACTTGGTATAAACACACAACTAACTGAACTATGTAAATATTGCCAAGTCATGGATCTCACCTTAGTCCTGGCTGTGTTTAACAAGCTACTACAAATTGGAAGAATGAGGGATGGTGGCAGTATGCTGATTGGAAAAAACAACATATTTTTAACAGTGTTTAAGTACATTTGAAAAATATCTCCAGCGTCCACATTAATCCATGTTCATGCACTGCTTATTGACTTGTGGAAAATGAAAGTCTTGAACTATTTGAAATATTTCCTGTCCTTTCCTTGCAGATCATATGTAATGATTATATCGCTCCAAGTCTAAAGTCAAAACATACGGTCTTAGCACAGATATTAATGGGGGATTCTAAAGATTGGAACTTTGAAAAGATATGTCTCTCAAATTCTCACAATGCTTGTCAATGTACAGTTGTACAACGAGGATTAAACAGTTTCCATGTTAGCACCATCTTGAGGGTGTGATATCGGACGTATCGACCACCATCTTCTTTACCTTGGCATTCTGTGTGATACCTTACTCAACATCAGATTCGAATCTATCTAAAACATGATAATCGAAATGCACTCTGTTTTCTAGGTAGATGGTGTCTTGTCCAGCAGCTGTGTCCACAGCAACACAACAACAAAGCTGCTTCTGCAACATCTTGAACACTATCAACCAAATTGATAACACAAGGAAAAAATTGATTCCACAATGCCATGTAAAATACATGGCCGTCAGTAAGATATCATCCGAGTCAGTGTTGACCATGAGAGATTTGTCTTCCACAATAAATGCCACCTGTAAACCCCATGTCCCTTGAGTCAGGAGGAGATAACTCCGCATGACCGAACACAGCACCTGATCCCTGTACCTCATCTCCATTGCAGTGGCAGCGAGTGTAGCAAGAGATGTGTACAACATCAGTGAGTACAACATCGTCAATGGCTGTTCAGAGGACTGTGACCGTGACACAAAAACAACTGACTGGATGGCGAAAAATAACAGGAGAGCCACGTAATCCAGTTGTTGGTAAAATGTTCTCCCACTCCATCGCACCAGTATGTCCATCACACCCGATATCATAAAAAACATGAATATCGTTGCAATTTCCCGGTTAGTCAAAAACTGTACTTTGGTAGCACCACTGAAGGAAAATAAACTGATTGCAATAGCAAGACTAGAAATCACTTTGAAAACGCCCTCTACTGGGTGTTTCTTGTCCCAGGCACAGCAATGGTAGGTAACCGAGCTAAAGTAATCACAGTGTCGCTGTTTCATGAAGTGGTAATGTTTTGTAAGTTGGATGAGCCACCACATCGCCGTCAGGGCGTAATAGGTGCTGGCCGTTATCAAGCCGATCTGAACCATGATTAGTTGTTTGATAACTGCTGGTACGTAATCTCACAAAATGGACATACTGGACAATGAGGAGTACCTGCAATAAACAAAAGAAGTCTCGTTAAGCATCGCAAATAACTTGAGTGAGAAAGAAAGAAAATGAGTGGGACCTTATGCTACTTTCAGTAATATTATAGCAATATAAGGGTGGGGGTACACCAGAAATGGATTTCACACACTGTACCTGTGTGGGGAATCAAACCTGGATCTTAGGTGTGTAGAGTGAACGGTTTAACCACTAGGCTACACTGCTGGAGGGGGAAAGATGATCTGCCATATACTTTTATTTCTGGTTCAGTTGAAATATCTGGTCTACCAAACATGAAACAAATGGAAATGAAAGTGTGAAAATTCTTGGTTAGCTTAGAACCTTGCTAACCAAGTTGTGTGAGTACACTCTTCTGCTGTCAGATTACTCCTCTGAGCAGAAATCAGACAAGGCAAGATGAATTTTACAGTTCCCATGGTGACTAGTAAGTGTGACATTTTGGTGCATGTACATGATGTATTTGTTACAATGTTTGTTATTAGAGGTGACTAACGGGATTGGGTGGTCAGGCTCGCTAACTTGGTTGACACATGTCATCAGTTCCTAACTAAGAAGATCGATGCTCATGCTGTTAGTCATTGGATTGCTTAGTGTGGCGTTAGACAAACTTCACTCACTAATATATGCAGTATCAATAAACACAACGATACAAGTTGCACATCCACAGAAATATAATGAGACTCTGGAGATGCCGAACATATTCATAACTGAATATCTGGATACTGGGATATCTGTCATCCAGGCTTTGGTCTGGAAACGGTAGACAGCATACATTTCTGTATTAAAATCACTCCCAAAAGTGTGTGGTGATTTTGAATTTGACTTCCCACTTAAAATTCACTTAGTGTCAGATAGGCCTACTAATCACAACCAACACCTTGCTAACTGGTCATTAACCTGGATTAGTAGATCTTGTCTCTTGTCAAGACATGTGGGACACTCTCGCTTGGTTGCATCCCATTCTGCCTGCAGTCCTAGTTTTCCTACCGTACTTTCTGTAGGAACAGCCCTTTACCATTCACTGAGGGGTATGTTGTTGGCTTTGGAGAAGATGTAATTAATGCAGTTTCCCTTGAACGACATCACGATATTGGTGGTAATGGATGGCAAATAAAGTCTAAAAGCTGTGGTTGGTCCTGATAATCCAATAAAGACATATAAAGAATGAGTCTGCTGAGTATGATTGACTATAAGTGGAGAATTTGATACCAGTCCATTTGGTAGTCTGTTTGGCTCAAGAACGGACCGATCAATTGCAGTCTAACTTGAAAACTAATAAGTAACATATTCAATGAATTGCTGAATCATCAAACCATCATACCAACTCTGTGAGGTTTTAGAAGAATTTTTGTCCTAAAAATAAGAAGTTTGTCACTAAAATACTGAAACACACCACCATTTGTTACGAGGGAGGAGTGCAGAGAAAGGGGCAGCCAGGTGTTGGAGAAGCATAACTGCGGAGAAAGCTATTTATTCATGAATATGTGCTGTACCATCTCCAGGATATCTGGCACACCTGTCTATCCCTCTCTCTGTTACCTGTCTGTCCCTCTCTTTGTACTCATCCCTCGTAACAAATAGTAAACTCTGTCAATATCTTGATGATAGATTGTTAAACAACTTGTTTATTTGTAGCAGAAAAATTCTGCAAAAACCTCACACTCACAGAGTAGGTAGGTTTTTAATGTGATCAGTGTTTCATTGAGTATTTTGTGTTTAGTAGTTTTCAAGATATACTGTGATTCATCAGTCTGCGTTTGTGCCAAATAGACTATAATGAAAGTAATTATAAATTAGAATGGGAGAGTAGGTAGGATGGAAAGGCACCTCTTGCTTCACTTCACATGGTCAGTGAAAGATCAAAACTTTGAGTGGATATGTGAGTCAATTTTGTGTTGATGTAGATGTTTAATTTATAAAATTTACCATTGGGTACCGGTAACTGAATAGCCATTATAGACAGTCACTTTATAACATAAAATATTGTTTTTGAATCAAACTTGACAGGAAGGCAAGGTTTTCTGATATCTGGTGTCCAGGTATTGCCTGGGATGTCACTGATCGACATCTCATGGACTTCTAAACGACATGTCTCAAACCATTAACTGGATGCCAGTGTCAGTGCTGTCTACTCTGTTCCTCCTGTGGGGTTCTCACTAATTTTCTGCCCATTAATCAAGGGAACCAAGAACCTTCCCAAATGGAGAGAGGACTAGCTAAATATGGTGTGATAGAGATAAAATACTGCCAGCAAACTGCCCTGCAGACAGCTATGTCTAAACTTCCTCTAAACCCTCATACCAAAAATAGCATCAAGGTATATCTTGTTATTACTTGGGTCTTGGTACTGTATATATATTTACATAGTACATAGTAATCACTATCTTGATGCTATTTTTGGCATAAGCCCCAGAGTATTGGAGCGACCTCACTGATGACAATATGGGAACAACAACACCTATCAGTGTGTTCAAACCACTGGTCTTTTAGCAACTCAGTGCTAACTTCGGTATAACTGTTGAATTGCAATTTCGGGCTCAATACATTCTACTGCGTATAAAAACTTTAAAAATAGTCCTCAGACATCTTGTTTCTTTTTAAAATTACACCCCTCAGGGTCATGAACAACAATGGCACCATTATCGGACATGACGTGAATCACAGAGACACCAAGGATTTTCGCGAAGTCCAGATTTTGACTTGGATTTCGAGTGAGAGACTTGCTGGAACCTAGAGCCTTGGTCAACAGACACATATTTGATGCACACACCTCGAAGTGTCACTCGGTCATCTCCACGACGGTAGTTTCTGGACGTCCATTATGCATCCCTCTCAGGATCTTCCAACAACCCATGGGGAACCTTTCAATGTAAGCAGTCTAAGGGAGGTAACTCTTGCATGCCTGCGGAAACGCTATCCGTTGCATGTCGGATGTGGTGACTTTGGTTCGAGACATTACATTTCGTGTTGGTTGTCAGTTTGTATCACTTGCAGATGATGCATGCATCATATATTTGAAGCTTTAGAAACTGACTAGTCTAAGCGAACATGTAAGGGGAGATGCGTTTTATAGAAATTTGCCTCATATAAAATTGCCTCAGGCAATTTGAAGAGTATAATTGGCTTGCCTTTTTGAATGTCATGCCCAAAAGTTTTGGAGAAAATCGAAATGATAATGGACTCCCAGTACAATTTAGTGGCGTAGTTTGGTATAAATTGTTGGTCTTCACGAGCCCAGCTTCACGACTGCTTGTATTTGCGCCGCTGTTGAATGTTACATTAGCAAACAATTATTTTTCATATTTTTTCCCAAACGATTTTCACCGTAACGTCAGGGTGATCCGAAACAATGGAGCACCTTAATAAAATGAGGAGTCACAGTGTTATGGAGAAGCAGTACAAACTACAGTGGCAGGTACTGTGACAATATGAAGCATAACGGCGATAGCTAGGACTGTGACAATATGAAGCATAACGGCGGTAGCAATAGGACTGTGACAATATGAAGCATAAAGGCAGTAGCTAGGACTGTGACAATATGAAGCATAACGGCGATAGCTAGGACTGTGACAATATGAAGCATAACGGCGGTAGCAATAGGACTGTGACAATATGAAGCATAACGGCGATAGCTAGGACTGTGACAATATGAAGCATAACGGCGGTAGCTAGGACTGTGACAATATGAAGCATAACGGCGATAGCTAGGACTGTGACAATATGAAGCATAACGGCGATAGCAATAGGACTGTGACAATATGAAGCATAAAGGCAGTAGCTAGGACTGTGACAATATGAAACATAACGGCAGTAGCTAGGACCGTGACAATATGAAGCATAACGGCGGTAGCTAGGATTGTGACAATATGAAGCATAACGGCGGTAGCTAGGACTGTGACAATATGAAGCATAACGGCAGTAGCTAGGACCGTGACAATATGAAGCATAACGGCAGTAGCTAGGACCGTGACAATATGAAGCATAACGGCGGTAGCTAGGACTGTGACAATATGAAGCATAACGGCAGTAGCTAGGACTGTGACAATATGAAGCATAACGGCGGTAGCTAGGACTGTGACAATATGAAGCATAACGGCAGTAGCTAGGACTGTGGTCAGTGGTTACGTGCCAGGAACAAGGGACAGGCCTCCAGCAATGGTTGGAAATCTAGGGTGGGTGACAGATTTCTCTTCTCATGCACGCGATGAAATGTCAACTGACAGGGCGCACCTGCACCTGCACCTGCACCTGCACCTGATATAACCTGAAAGTTACCCAGAAATATCTATAGTCAGATGCACAGGGGCTTGTATTGCTGAAAATAAAACATCCTGGGTCCAACAAGCCTACACTGATATCCTTCTTTACATGTATATCATATCATTTTTATAAATATTTTTTTCTGTGAAATGCTGCATGTAATATAAACATTGATACATTGTGTAGCATTTAACTACTTGTATTTGTTAGTAATTATGCCTTTTAAATAATATTTTATAAAAATGATTTGTTTAATATTTTATCTTTGATCCGAGACCCCTGTAACCAGGGATACTCAACAACAATTTCCCTGCTCTAACCTACCCACACTAAGTTGATCACTTGAAGTCATGAGATAATTTTGACATGTCAACACTCGGAATGAGTCAAATGGGAGCATGTACTTTTAAAATGGGAATTCTACTGAACCATGTAAAATACTGATTGAACTTTAGCATATCAGTGTTTATTTACAGTGTTTATTTGTCTTTCCTAATCAACAAATCTGCTTCTTTTGCGCCCAAACTTTCTCTCGGGTTTCAACGTGGTCACGTGGTCAATTACATACATACCTGTTGTATGCAGGGCTGATTCTTAAAAAGACCTGATCAAATTTAGCAACAATTCTTTCAAGTTTCAAACACATAATAGTAGCCTCGGCACATGTTCTGTTGTCCATCAGTTTATGACCTCAAGGGTTTCCGGGTATGTTCATCTTACGACATTATAAACACAGACTGTGCTCGTAACGCCACTTCTCTCTAAAAATGCCGAACACATTTCCAAGACGTTAAAACGCTCTTACGTCATTCCAGATCCCAAAATGGATCCCTAAAAGATGGTCGTTTGGAGCCATCGATCAGGTGCTAAGAACATGACTGTGGCATGGAACTGTAAATATCAGAGGCCAGGGTTCTGTTGCCACTACAGGATCATATTTGTGACCTCTGTGCCGAGATGTCTCTGGATTATTGCTGATCTTTGGATTACTATCGGGTCCTGTTGGATACGTAAAGGTGAAACTGATACAAACCGGTATTGTCACCTAACATCATAACCGTCCATGTTAGTGAACGCTGTGTATCTTATGTAAACTGTGTTCAAACGTCTGTGGACCCTACCGGATTGCAGTTCCATGTCGTACTTCAGGATGTTCTTTGTTGTTTAACAATATGCCAGCCGTATGGCGGCGATCTGTCAATAATCGAGTCTGGACCATACAATCCAGTGGTCAAGAGCAGGAACATTGATCTACGCAGCCGCAAAGGCGGATCCAGAGGGCGTATGCAGGGTCGGGTAAAGTTGAGGAAACTTGGAGGCAGTGAATCGCCTTGGTCCACTGGCGAAGAGATACACAGTTGGCCTGGTACACTGAGTGACACACATGTGTGCTTGTGTCCCCAATGAATAATGTAATGTGTGAACTTTATTCATTCGGTAATTTCCATACACATAGGTCCGCCTGGCTACTCGATCTTAAGGGCTCAACATTCACAGACACAGCTGCACTCGCAACCTTCAAATGTGTTGACCTTCATGTATGGATCATCCCAAAGGCTTGTTGACAGTTTTCTGCGTTTGGGATATCATATCGTTTCAGGAGAGGATTAGTGAATGTGTAAGCTGTTGTATATGTTTGAACGCTTATCGGGAATGACCAAAGCCGGCACAACAAGCGATGAACCAGAAACGGGAAATTGCTACAATTGGTCTTTTTGAGAAGACCCCTCGGTTGTGTCACGTGACAGCTGTTACCGTTATACCGAGGGCCTCACAGCAGTCGTCGCTCGATAGGTTCGGGACGTATGAAAACAAATAGCCTGCTTGCAGTAAGGTACGAAAAGATGCTTTTAGCCTTTCCCGTGAGTATAGCTTTCAGACATTTTGCATGAGAGTATGACTTGTGCACAAAGACGCCGTACGTCTCGTGGCTAGGGGGAAGTAAAGCCCCGAATAAGTGTGGTAAAGGATCGTCAATTAATAAACAAATCAAGATGAATAACTGACGAGTGAAATCGGCATAGTCGTAAGTTCGGGTATTGTTCGGCCCGTCTTGTCGACACAAGGCTGGTCAAAGCTGTCTTTCCATGCAAAGCAGAGCAGAATTTACGTACAATATCGATTTACCGGTTCATGGTGTTTCTAAACCTGAATAAATGGAAGGAAGTCGTGTAGACTCACTGCAGAATATGTACTGATGCAGACAAAACTTTCATGTTGAAAATTTATTTCTCTTTCTAGAATCGGGATTTGGATTTATGACTGTATTCGTCAGGTGGCCATAGGAGGTGTGTTTCCATAGCAACAAGTCTGCTAAAAGAGGAAAAGATTAATGTGGCATTTTTTTTCGAAAGCTACGAACTTGCCCCCGTCCCCTGATCTCCTGGGGTTCGGGGTTAGGGTGGTAGATTTACTTGCTGCTTCTGTCAGCATGACAAACATTGAAGTCTCCCTACAGGGGGATATTTGTTTAGTATTTTTGTAAGAATTATCAAAACGTTCTCCAGTTAAATTTAGTTCTGTTGTAAACATTCATTTGTACAATAACACAAAACGTACAGGATCGTAATGATAATATGCCATTCTATCCCTCTCCAATCCCAACCCCAACATCTAGTAAATTAAGTTTGAAGTTAGTTGAACCCTTGAAGCTTCGGGTTAGAATTGTTACTTGTCGTAAGAGACAACTAATGGGATCGGGTAGTGAGGCTCGTTAACTTGGTTGACACATGTCATCGGTTCCCAGTTGCTCAAATCTATGCACAAGCTGTTGATCACTGGGTTGCCTAGTCCAGACTCGTGTATTTATAGACCGCCGCCATACAGCCGCAATATTGATGACTGCAACGTGAGGCTATACTCACACACTAAAGTTTGGTGTGAATATTACATTCCTGACAAAGGTAAAGTTTGAAGTATATATATGCTTATCAAATTTGTCTTTCTTTTGTCTGCAAATATGTAGAGACTGGGTAATTGGACATTTATTGTTATCAGAGAGCACATAATAGTACAAAATGAAGTACGTGGTTTTGCTCACTGGCTTGAAGTCCTGTCGCCAGACACTCATAGTTAGTGCAGTAATGTCACTCGTGGGCAGATTACAGTATTCAGTGGGAGACTGGAAAACCATATGACGTATTTCAAGTTTGAACTGTCACCTCAAGTTGAATTCTCCCTAGTCTGTTCTCGTACTTGTTCCCTGCCGAAAACTGGTTCTGATTTTTGGGGTGCACAGTGAACTTTGCGCTTTCAGCCACTGCAGAGTGACCTTATTTCCCCCTGTTCAGCGACAACAAAAGCCTTTGACTCTATAGGTGCGTGCCAAGAAGTCCCAGCTGGTTTGGGTCCGGGTGGACTTGATTTGTCCTCTTCAGTGCTGAAAGACACAGTTTGAGTCTCAGGGTCTAACATATAATGAAAATGCATATATACAATGTATTACTGGAATTTGTTTCCACAAATGTGGTAACAGTGTGTTTGATGGGTAAAACTCCTGAAAATGGAAGTTAAAAGTCTTTTTACTTTTCGTTACCGTGATGATGATTTGGAGATGTAATGTACGCTTTCCTACACAATGCATATTTGACACACGGACCTGTCAGACCATATAGTGTGTGACATCACACACTGACATGATTTGACTTCCATGCAAGCATACGGGAAATGTGTTTGAAAGACCAAGAACGTACAGAATAGCACCAAGAATAGTCACATACCATCACAGCTGGAACATGTACAAAGGACAGAGGATACACAAAGGAAACTAAGAGTATGCACAAAAAAGGAAAAAAAAAGATGTGCAACGCTTTTACTTTTATTTTATTTTCTCTTATGAATATGTTTATTTAGAGTTGGGAACAAGTGTACATATCGTTGTTCTTCTGGGCGCAAGCTCCCAGGTGACAGTGATAACAAATTGCCATGATGGGTAAAAACTCCTGAAAATGGAAGTTAAAAGTCTTTTTACTTTTCGTTACCGTGTTGATGCTGGTGTTTGACATTTGTTTGGATGGACAAGTGCCCAACGAAGAATAATATTTTTAATGCATCCCATTTTTCTTGTCTCTGACAGTGTTGAGTAGTCGGGTTAATGTGATGTCTGGTCACGTGGAAGACCCCGCGTCCATTCCTAGCGAGGGTGTATCCGGTGAAACATATTCATAGTTGCATGAAAGGAGAGTGTATGTGAACTACTTGACTTACAACTGACTGATCTAACATCGAGAATCCAGTACAGAGTTGTTACGCTTTGAGTCACGCGACCTTCAGATGTGTTAGTTGGGGCAAGCTCACTGTCCTATCACAAGGTGTATCTCATCCCTTTCATGCATAGCTATCATGCTGGATGTTGCTTAAAGATCGATCATATATGACATGAACCTTTTCCAGGTAAATAATGGAGAATTTAAGTCGGAATTCAGATTGGGCGAAAAGGGACAAAATGACGAAGATCCTGAAGGAAAGACCTCAGTCTTGGCCATACTTGCATGAAATCATGTTTTATGTCATCAAGCAGTTTTTGAAGGGAAGAAGGAAAAAGACCACTTTATTAGTTTTCATCATAGCAACTAAAATGTTTAGAAAGGTGGGGTAGGTCAGGCATCGAAGCATTCACGGCGATTCCATACAGGATACAGTGTGTGAGACCCCTTTGTGGTGTCCCCCGATTCATATTTCTCGACTTACTTTATATCTTTCTATCTTACAGATAGTTTGAAATGTCCAGGATGAGCTTCAATACCAGAAGTGTGGTTCTGCTGTTGCTGCTATGTTTGCCTGGGTTCCAGGCTGCCAGGATTCTCATCTTGTACATGCCTACATACAGTCACATCCGGGGATCTCTGAATGTAGCCACAGAGCTAGCTTCACATGGTCACGTGGTATGGAATGCTCTGTCAACTGAACTGGCCAGTCACAAGGGCCTCCAAGCACAGGGTGTCCACATCCTGACATACAAATCGGTGGATAAATATGACTTCGACAAAGTAATACGTGAACACATGGTTAAAGGACGTTTGGAAGAAGATATTTCTACGTTGCCCCTTGGGTTTTTAAGGGATATATGTGACAGTATACTGAGTGACCAGGAATTATTCAGGAGAATCGAAGAGTTGAACTTCGATCTGATTATACTCGACGCGATACCCATAGCGAGAATGTTGACAATCATTCCCCACAGACTGGACATTCCCTTCATATTCATTGGAGCAGCGTTTGAGCCTCAAGTTAGCCGCACCCCCTTCATTCCATCCGCTTTCCCCTTCATCATTTCCTCAAGAACACCGAAAATGGACTTTTTGACACGTGTTGCGAATGTCATTACGACTGTGATGTACGTGTTTGTTTACGACCCGTTCTCTACCTATAGGCCAGTGGCGACCTATGCTCCCGAGAAGCCATATCTCTCAATGGAAGCCTTGACAGCTAAGGCTTGGCTTTGGCTCATCGATATTGAACCTCTCCTTGACTACCCAGCAGCCACCTTGCCCAACGTCAAACGAATTGGATCTCTGTCAGCCTCTGAACCAAAACCACTCCCTCAAGAATACAAGGAGTTTATGGACAAGGCAAAAGAAGGCGTGGTCATTGTTTCTTTCGGAAGTAATGTGAAGTCACTTCCAGATGAAACTTCGAAAAAGTTACTTGATTCATTTTCGCGAACGAACTATAAATACATATTCAAGACTGACAAGAAGGTCAAAGTGGGACCTAATGTACTGCTAACCACCTGGATGCCACAGTCGGACTTACTTGCCCATCCGAACACTAAATTATTTATCACCCATTGTGGTGGTAATGGTCAGAACGAGGGTTTCTTGCGTGGCGTCCCAATGATTGGTTTTCCCATATTTGCAGATCAGCCGTATAATTCAATGAGGCTTGAGTATCATGGCTTCGGTTTAACTATGGATTTGAAAACGTTTACTGTTGACGATTTGGTATCCAACATCAATGAGGTGATCCAGAATTCTTCCTACTCACAGAAAATCAAGAAAGCTGCCGAAATCACCAATCTCCGTGAAAGAAGTCCCAAAGAGGAAGCTGTTTACTGGATAGAACATGTGCTGAAATATGGGGGCGCCCATCTGAGGTCGTATTGTCAGGACATGCCGTTGTATCAGTATTTGTGTCTGGACGTCATCGGGCTTGTCCTGTTCATTCTCCACTTGTGTATTTTCCTTATATGGAAGTCGTGCAGCTATTGCTGGAGGAAAGCCAGTCATAAGCCAAAACAAAAA
This sequence comes from Haliotis asinina, assembly GCF_037392515.1. NCBI lineage: Eukaryota > Metazoa > Mollusca > Gastropoda > Lepetellida > Haliotidae > Haliotis > Haliotis asinina. The sequence continues at coordinate 103,735,713 of NC_090280.1, read as the reverse complement.
CGTGAATAATGAATACAGTGTATAATTCAGCCTTCTTGCTTTAGTGTGTGCGTGCGTGCGTGCATGCGTGTGTGTGTGTGTGTGCGTGCCCGCGCTCGCGTGTTAAACGCTTGTAGTGACAAGTGCTGGGATAAACAGTCTACAATGTTGCAAAACCCAGTACTGCTCCCGGTTAATTCTAACACATCTATGCGCAGAATATGATTTAGTTTATGTTTTCGTGGGGAATTGTTGAAAATTATGCTTTACAAGTTTCCACATTTCTGTGCACCTGATGTAGATGTACAATTAATAGCATCTTGACAGATGTTCACACATAAAGAACAAATAAAGATTTCAATGAGATATTATCTATGGTTTCAGTAGAGACGCTGTTGCGTGTAGTCATCATCATCATGAAACATTCTTATGTTTACAGTCACGGGTTTGATTTCATGTTTAGTGGATAGTGGCCACGTGCAACACACAGTAGAAACTGGTCAAATGTAACATATGTTGTATTTGGGATTACACTTTCTTAGTAAAGTACAGGTTCTAGTGTTTTTGCTGGGTGTCTGAGTGGGTTAGATGGTTGATTTTGTGTGCTGGCGATTTGGTGGCTGACTCTGAGGGTGCGGACTCGAATCCCGGATGGGACTCCAACAATGGTAGTAGCCATGATGTGTACTGTATTAAGAAAATGCAACCCCCAATATAACATTTTGAAGTCACTGGTTTGTGTGGTCCGGACTCACTCACTCACCCATTAGCCTTGGCGTTTCACAACATTCAGTCTCTGTGCCCACAAGTTCTTATTTTAGTTAGTTACCTTGAATAGGACTTCGCCTAGTGAGAGTACGATATCTGCATGCACCGTCTCAGTTTCCCCGGACAGCTGCAGGCGACACGAAGCGGTAACACACATGATTCAGCTGAAAAACTCTCATGAGTCACGCCTGTCACGTGACCCCTTCAATGAACAGACAGTGTTCATTGTCGAGTACCTACGCTACCCCTTTCAAACGCGAAGGATGGGTCGTCTCAAACAGATGACAATGTATAGTTTACTTCAGCCTGCTAGAAGTGGAGGTTTTCTCACCTGAAAATATTATTCACGATTTAAGTATGAGATGTTCAAATTTAAACATAAACATAAACAAAACAAAACAAAACCAAACCAAACCAAAAAACAAAAAAACAAAACAACAACAACAACAAACACACTAACAAAACAAAAACCCAACCAAACAAAAACAAACAAGAAGAAAACCCCCAAACCTGCCAAAGAATTGAACAGTTGACTTTTGAGAAGAACCCTAACTAGGACAGTTGTATGACCTGGCAGCCCGCGACCTATGGAAGAGGGTGTCCGGGTATAACTATGTGGCTGGTAGAGACGTAAGGGACCATCACACTGTGATCAGCGCTGGATTTACTGGCTGTCAGATGAGACCCAGCTCTAGATTACCCTAATTCCTCATCCGTTCCTTGTTCAATGTAAGTTTTTACACTCACTCTAAGCGAATGGTTGGGCTGCTGATTCAACTCTTCGTGACCCAACAGCCATTCGCCATTGCTGATTGACACCCCAAGCAAATTCTGGTCTCATGAAAGATTAGATAAGCCTAAATGTCAAGATAAAGTCAGTTTGTGTAATTCCGGGGAAACTGTAATAGTACTGGTCATAGCAATATATGTTGCTCATATCAGGCACATGTCCTGCTAATGGAGCCACGGACATTACTCTGCCCGGTAATAAGACTCTTCGTACTTTCCGATATTTTTTCAACTCCTTTGGGATTATACAGCCGTGCTGCTAGTTAGGCGCAATGAACCAAACACTCACATTGCCAGCACATCGCCATAGGTACTCATTTTACAGCTGGATGAACTGAGACAATGTGAATCTAAATATGTTGTCCAAGGATACTACGAAGATATGCCCACCTCAGGACCCCAACTGTAGAATATGCGTTGAAGATATTTCCCAGAATGCAATATGTAATATTCAAACGCCCTGCTTCAGTTGTACTCTCCTACCCAGAGTTCCATGCGGTCAGCCAGCATAGTATCTCTGCCACAGGCCAGAAAGATGTGATGATTCCTCACATCTTACACATTCCATTTAGCATTTTATCTTACCTCACACATGAATGTTGCTTTCTGACTGGCTAAGCGCCATTCTATTATTTTCAATGTACCCCGCTTACAGGCGATGTATTATTTTCAATGTACACCGCTGGGAATTCCGGACTCTGCTGGTGCTTCGTGGCAGTACTTCTATATCTCGAATAACATTGAATCCCGCATCAAGCACGGAAATTACCGATGTTTTGCGATTGAAAATCGTTGGAAGGGGCATGACTCTAAATCTGTCTACCTTGTGTCGTCTGCAAACTGGCGATTCGCATCGCATTCAACCGAAGTGCTTCAAACAGTTCAAAATTGAAATTCAGGTGTTCGTTAAGATAAATACGTTGTTCACTGGTCCCTCGGGGTCCATGGGCTCATGTACCCTCAAGGTGTGTCAGTGTTCCCCTGGCCCTGCGGGCATCATTATGTGACGTTGCCCGGCAGATGGGTAAATCAAAAAGTGTAATTTCACGCCTGAGGGATAGGTACCGTCAAACGGGTGGGGTTGCAACGAGACCTGGGCGTGGTAGACCAAAATCAACGACGCCACGACAGGATCGTCTCATTACGTTAATTGCTCTACGCGATAGGTTTAAATTGGCCCCTGCCATCCATAGAGAATTCCGCACACTCACTGGAAGACGCATTTCAACCTCAACCGGTAAAAACCGACTCTATCAAACTCGTCTGAAAGCAAGACGGCCTTTTAAGGGTGTCACCCTTTCAGCTCACCATAAGCGCCAAAGATTGGCATGGGCTAGGCAGCATCAGGGACGGGCTATGCGCCACTGGCGTTACACCATGTTCTCTGATGAGTCAAGGTTTTGCCTACGATTCACAGATGGCAGAAAACGTTGTTGGCGTCGGAGCGGGGAGCGACATGCCAGAGCAGCAATTCTTGACCAAATATTGCGTCCTGTTGTGGCTCCATTGGCTAGAGTTATCGGCCGACATTTTGTAGTCCAAGATGATAATGCCAGACCACATCGGGCCCGAATTGTCTCCGCTTATCTCCGACAAGAAGGTATCCAGACATTGGACTGGCTCTCTAAGTCCCCAGACCTGTCCCCAATTGAACTTTTCTGGGACGTTCTTGGTCGACGGGTGTACGCCAGGGACCCAGGACCCGCCAACCTGGCCCAGCTTGGTGCAGCTCTCCAAGAGGAATGGCGGGCAATACCACGGGCAACCATCCGGAAATTGATTAACAGCATGCCATTAAGGTGCCGTGAATGTGTTGCCCAACATGGTGGATACACCAGATATTGAACTTGACGCCTAAAATTGATTTAGTGGATATTTAAAGCAGTTTCAAATTCGCTATTATTTCATTAGTTCCCTTATTTCTTGTCGGTAGTATATGTATGTCAATACACCACGATGGCTGAGCGGGTTTGGCGACTGACTTTGTACTAGGTATTTTCGAAACGTTCATAGCCCTACGTTCTTCTTAAACTTAACACACAGACTACGATCAAAGTTAAGAATTCTTAGGGGTGCGAACATTTTCAGAATAAGAGCCCTGGTGATTAGGTGACTGACCCGGGGGTAGGGGAAGGCAGGGATGGTGGTGGTGTGGGTTCGAATCCCGAATGGGATCAAACCCAACAAATGTACTACTGTAGAATCCTTACTTTACTGAAAAAGTGTAATCCCAAATATAGCACCTATTCGCTGATCTTTGATATGCACCTGCTGTGGTCAGTGGCCAAAGGCGAGCTCCCGTGCAGTACGTGTCCCCGTCATTCAGCAAATATCAAGTTTCAACAAGAGCTCGATAGCTTGAGGAATCTATATTAAAGTCGATGCTGATTAATGGTTGTCCCTACTCAGATGGCAACTGTCCAAAGATGACAGGTAGAGAGCAAGAGCACAGAGCAGCTTGAGTAGCCTGGTTTCAGTCTCGACACCACTGGAATGTGAGGTCAGGGAATGAAGGTCCTCTGGTCTTACCAATGCCGGAGTCAGGACAGCAGAACTTCATTCTGAGATATATGTCACCACATCCATTCTCCTCACGTATCATCCCCAACACTCATACCATATGTTATGTTTTCAATGCCATGTGTAGCACAATGTGGTTCATATATATCTTCATATTCACTTAGAAAGATATCGATATCTGCATCAAACCGCGTTTGCACCAGTTTCACTGCCCTACATGCAGTCATTGAAGTACTGTCGAGAGCTCGCCGCCAATTTGACATATAGAGATAAAGCCACGAACTGCACTGGAAGTATATCTATCTAATTATGCAGAACAATATATACACGTGCGTGTGCATAAAGGCTAGCATAATTCCAGAATGTATTCCTTTACATAAAGGAGAAAGTCTGGTCAAATGATATCCAAGTGCGTTAGCACGTGGACAGCGGGAGCAACGCCCTCGGAGAACTCCTTACTCACTCGTATTTTCACATTTCCTTGCAGATAACCTCGACATCGTCATGTGGCCCGGAACCGGAAGTCTCCTTCTGTCTCTGATCTGCGTGACCACCCTGGAAGCGGCCAATATATTGTTCCTGTTTTTCCCGATTTACAGTCACATGAGGGGCTCCCTGAACGTGGCCATAGAGCTAGCTTCACGTGGTCACGTGGTATGGAATGCTATTCCAACTAGACTGGCCAATCACAAGGGGATGCAGTTACCGGGCGTCAATATTCTGGTATATGAGTCGGTGGATGATTTCAACATTGAAGAAAAGCTACTGGATCGTGTTGTGAATGATTACCTAAATGACACCAACGCACAGGAACCGTTCGAGGAAGTGATACGTGTGTCTGATCTGATACTGAAAGACAAGAAACTATTTAAAACTCTCTCAGAGCTACATTTTGACTTGATCATATTTGATATCCTGCCTCCTGGGAGGATGATGGCCATAATGGCATACAAGCTGGACGTTCCGTTTGCTTTTATGGGGTCGGGGTTCGAACCCCATGCTAGTCGGACGCCTTTCGTCCCCTCTGCTCTTCCGTATCCAATCTTCCCATGGTCAGAAAAGATGGACTTCTGGACACGTGTTGCAAATGTGATCCTGGTAACCATGCATGTGTGGGTATACGACCCGTTCTCCTTCAGCGGATGTGTGGCAAGGTATGCGCCTGATCGGCCATACATCTCAATGGAATCACTGACAGCCAAGGCCTGGCTTTGGCTAATTGATCAGGAACCGTTAATAAACTACAACAGTGCCTTACTCCCCAATGTGAAGCAGATTGGATCCCTGTCTGCAGTGGCACCGAAGCGTCTTCATGACAAATACAAGAAATTCATGGACGAAGCAAAAGAGGGTGTAGTCATTGTTTCATTCGGAAGTATTGTGACAAGTCTTCCAGACACAATAACCAAGAAGCTAATGAAGGCATTTTCTAAAACCACCTACAAATATATTTTCAAAACAGATAAGAAATTAAACTCAGGACCTAACATTTTGTTGACTGACTGGATGCCGCAGTCAGATCTTCTTGCCCATCCGAACACTAAGTTATTCATAACCCACTGTGGGGCTAATGGTCAGAACGAGGCTTTCTTGCAGGGTGTTCCCATGATTGGTTTTCCTATGTTTGCTGAGCAGCCATATAATGCCAAGAAGTTAGTTTACTTTGGATTCGGTATTGAAATGGATTTGAAAATGTTTACTGTTGACGATTTGGTATCCAACATCAATGAGGTGATCCAGAATTCTTCCTACTCACAGAAGATCAAGAAAGCTGCCGAAATCACCAAACTCCGGGAAAGAAGTCCCAAAGATGAAGCTGTTTACTGGATAGAACATGTGCTGAAATATGGCGGCGCCCATCTGAGGTCGTATTGTCAGGACATGCCGTTGTATCAGTATTTGTGTCTGGACGTCATCGGGCTTGTCTTGGTCATTCTCCACGTGTGTATTTTCGTTTTATGGAAGTCGTGCTGCTATTGCTGGAGGAAAGCCAGTCATAAGCCAAAACAAAAACGTGAATAATTTCTATGGAACGCACTTAGCTAAATTTGTAGAAGAACTGCTCATATGACAAAGCAAAACGTGAATTAGAGAGAACTGTAGAGAAATGGAGAGAATGAGAGGGAGGGACAGAGAGAAAAAGAGAGGGATAGATTGATAAATGATAGGGAGACAAAATGAATGAATGAATGAACGAGCTTTATTTCCTCCAGTTAAGACGGACAGTACATATATGAAAATATCTCAGGTTATAATATCATCCCGGTGTTACGGGTTTTCCACGATGTAAGGTAGAAGCGTGATTTTTATCTTTAATATTGTTTAACGTTTTGATTTTACTAATCTTCAGTCATAAGGATATATGCACACAAAAATATCAACATGTTTCCTACAAAAAAAGCCTTCATGACATCTTAGCTGCTCGTCCACGTCAGGGTATTTTGTATGTTTTCTACGATGAGCCGTACCTTTTCCTCTGCACTGTGAGGGAGTGTTTTGATCACGTGGATTCCTAGTTATCTTTTGCCTGTCACTAGCAGCCGACTGATCTTGCGGAGTATCGCTCGCTATAATTTTGTTATACAGGCAGTTGCTTTGATCGTTGCATGGCATTAACAATCTGTGGTAAATCATATTGATATTTATTTGCTGTTCACATAACTTAACTTCCGGATTTCAGTTGTCAGTTAAGCTTTGCGCTTCAGCAACTGGACATCCGCCCTACCGATGAAACTGTTTGTGCACTCCGATCGCGCATGTACTTCCCCGATATCGCGCTAGCAATGCAATCGTCGAAATCACTGGAACGCCAAATTCAGCTCGCTTTGGAATGTACATATTTAACATAATCTCTGACCTAGTCGTGTCACAGATACATAAGGGCTTGAGGTTGCAGGAACTGATGCTCGTAGCTGTAGTGACAATGAATACCAACTACCAGTTCAATGACATGTTTTCAATGCGTGGTGAGATTCTACCCAGAAAGGAGGTAATATTGAGTTCATTAGTTCATTATCATCACAGTCCTCCATTTGTATATACCTTTCAGTGGTCGTATTGCCAAACAAACGTACCCAAAATGTATTACAATTTGAGAATAAACTGCAGAAGTATCAGAATGGGTGTTTCGCGATATCATCACACAGAGTAGGCACATCCACCCTGTAACAGCTAATACACCAAGATTGGATTACGCAGGTCTGGTTAGGATTCCCCACAGTCAAACCAATGTTGTTCCTCGGACTTCGCTGCTCAGCTGGTCTGCTAGTCTTGCCTGTTGGTGTTTTCCGTCGGTCGGTGTCCAGCACCTTTCTGTGCCTCCAGTTGCCTCTCTGTCGACTTCATTGACGGTGCTGCTTATATGGGGACTGCTCGCAGGAACACGTCAGCAATACGTGGAGACCAGTCAGCATCTCTCTGTACAGATTGCTGACGTGGCGATCAGTCAGCATTTTCTCCGGACAATTGGCCAAAATATCACAACTCAGTTAAGCCTTTATCTATTCGAATAGCTAGTCATTAGTGGTGGCCAGTTCAGTCATAGTTTCATCTGGTCGATTTGCCCTTATCATCAGAAGCTCTTGTCCAGCACTGACCAATTCTTGTCTCAGTGTCTCAATCAATTCGCCCCAATGTACATTAGAATTTTTTTTCACATAAAAAGTTCTAACAATCGTTTATGCAATTAACACTAATACCAACAATCATTCCATGGATACTTGTGTACATTGTTACAATACATTACATTCATGTTACCAGACATTACACGATACCTAATTACACTGTAATCACATGTACAATTCACAACACTATTGTGCTGTTAATGCAACACACGGCCGTCGTGTCAGCTGTAACTGTTACACATCTGTTACAAACTCACATCTGTGGTTTCCACAATTTCCTGCAAATCCTGTCCGATACATTTCCCTTTTTTTCCTACCATACTTTATCGAATTAATTCAGCTGTACAGTTGACGAGACTCCAGCAAATGTTTATGACCGGTGCTACTGGTGGGCCAACATGCGTACATACTTTAATCAAACACCTGGTACAATCACTATTTCATAGTGATTCACAAACGCATGTTTTGTAATTTTATCGCTGGACTGAGTGGTACAATATAGTACAGCTGTACAACTGAAACAAATGTATACTCATGATCTAGTGTACAATCAACTATATGTTTAGCAAAGATTTGGTATGAATGTGGAAATGTTTTTTATTCTTGTACCAGGAATGTCTTGTCTTTATGGTTATCAACTTCTGTATTGTGCCATACCGAAACCATTCCATTGTACAGTAAAGAAGTTGACCATCATTCATATTACTTGCAACTTATAGAATGCTCTCACGCAGTTTGTTTTTGTATCTGTTTACTACTGTGAACACTGGCCTTTTGCAAAAAGTTGTTTCCCCTACTGCAATAACGGTTAGACCATGAGCTCGTGCTGTCGTGAGGTCCTGAAACAACATGATCATTGTCTCAAACTGATGGTTGCAGCCCATAAAAGCTGAGATGCACAGTCTGTGAAGTGTCAAATTGTCCCAAACTGATGGTTACAGCCCATGAATGCTGAGATGCACAGTCTGTGAAGTGTCAAAGTGTCCCAAACTGATGGCAGCAGCCCATAAAAACTGAGATGCACAGTCTGTGAAGTGTCAAAATTTCGTGATCTGCCCCATCAAACTATACCGCCGTGTTGAAACCAGTCATCTCTAGATTATACTTGGTCATAAACACATACATGTACTCTGCCATAGAATATCATGATCTAATCAAATGCATTATCTGTATCCTCCCTAGCAGGTGTCACTCCAGGTCGACCTGAGCGCTTCAGGTCCGTAGCATCTCCAGTTACACCAATCTTCCATCCATCATTCAACCAACTTCCCTACCTACCTACCTACCTGCCTCCCTCCCTCCCTCTCCCTCCCTCCCTCCCTCCCTCTCTGCCTGCCTGCCTGCCCGACCGCCCACCTGAGCTTTGCATAGAAAAACACAAAATATTGGTATGAACCACATTTATTTTTCAACATAGTCCCCTTGTGAGTCAAGACACTTGTTCCATCTTTTCTACCAGGCGCTGATGCCATCTCTGTAAAAGGCGCCATTTTGGTCCTCAAACCAAGTCTCGGTAAGAGCAATAAGCTCATACTCATCCTGAAATCTACGACCTCGCAAGTGTTTCTTGAGATTTGGGAACAGATGGTAATTACTTGGTGCCAGGTCTGGAGAGTAGGGGGGATGCGGCAAGATTTCGTACCCGCATTCCTGGACAGCAGCGGCTGCAAAGCGAGAGGTGTGTACTGGAGCATTGTCTTGATGTAGAAGAATACCACGTCTGATCTTGCCCCGGCGCTTCTCCTTGATTGACTGTCGCACTTGCCTCAACAGGTTAGCGTAATATTCCCCATTCATTGTTCTTCCTTTTGGAAAATCTTCTTTTTGAAAATCTTCTGGATTCTTGTTGTATCTGGTTAGCATGGAGTTGCTTATGGTGACCCTTGTTTGCTTCATTTCACCTGTAAGCATTCTTGGCACCCATCTTGCGCACACCTTAGAGATGACGAGATGTTCATGAAGAATTGTCTCGATGGATCCGTGTGAAATGCCTGTGGTCTCCTCTAACACGTGGAGTGTGATTCGACGATTTTCCAGCACAAGTCTATGCACTCTGTCAATGTTTTCCTGTCTAGTGCTTGTTGTTGGGCGACCTGGACGGGGGTCATCTTCAAGACTCTCACAACCATTCTTAAATTCATTGACCCATCGTTTGATGGTAGCAGATGCAGGTGAAGATTTCCCATAAACTGCTGAAATCCTTTCTTCAATGTTCTTCGCCAAGTTTCCTTCAAGAACTAAAACCTTAATTACTGCTCTATACTCAATTTTATCCATTTTCACTGCCGTGAGGGGGTCTCTTCCTGTCAATGTGAGCTGTTCAATAACTTCTGATAGTAGGGTACCAAAACTTATAACAGCTACACCCCAAGGTTCAATGTCGTACCATAGGCTGTGACATAGGGTACCATAGGGTATGAAAAATGCTCAAAGCTCAAAACCTATTGACATCCCCTCGTACCTCTTACACTACTCTTACCTTAACCTTTCACGCAAAATCTGAACGGACACTGCCATCCGAGACGGGGTTTTTGAACCACATGATTCGGTGATCATCCTCTGAACACAAGACCATGATGCACGTGCTTCTGTATCAACTTCCGCCATGTTATAGCCAACCAATCTAAAACAATAATAGAAAACAAGTGTTTCTTCAGTTTGTTTGGAAATTTAAACCAGATAGAGTTAAGAGGCAGTTTGTGTCATTACAACCTCTAAGTATGGTGGCATAAGTGCACCCATAGTAGAAAAGTTGTTTCAGCTCAGACACTTTGTTGGATCAAAAGACTATGTGGTAGTAAGTCGGTGTGTTTTGTGATGATTCAGTTGAGGAAAAACCATAAATTTGGCTAATGCGTTCTACGTAGACAACAATATTGTCCAAAATATCCACAATCAGTTTTCGAAAGAACACTGTCATTATATCCATCAGATGTAAGAACAAAACGTAACAGCACCAGAGCATTTTATATATGATCTTACACAAAGGCTTAAAGATAAGAAAACGATTGTGTAAATACTGTACTTATCAAGAGGTAAATAGATAAATTCTATACCCTCATGACATCACAAAATCAGTCACAAGACACCTTGCTGTGTTTATATGCCATGTCATGAATGTGAGATAATCTGTGTTACAGCTGTGATATTACTTACTGTATATTTATGTACATTGTTCATTGTGTAATGACCCAGGTGAAACTATGGTACATGTGATTTGTAATTCTCCATATGCCATAGATATTTGGACAAGATTTACTGAATGAAATAAACATGCATCTACAAAAATCATGCAAATGAAGAACAAATTTTATTTGGATTCAAAGGTAAATATAATAAGCCTCTTAATGTGGTGATAAAAACAAGCAAATATTTGTTGTATGAATTTAACAAGAAAGCAAAAGAAATTGTGAACTGGTATGAAATTTCAAAATTCATTGCATTTTCTAATTGTAACTATTTAAATTTTCATTCTGTCTGGTCATCCTTCAATTTACTCTCCAGAAATGCTACTGATTGACTGTATATGTACTTTGTATGTAAGTGTAAGTACTATGTATAAGAGGTACTTTACACACTGTGCACATGAACACTATTCACTGTACACTTAAAATACACGGAAATAACCAGTGCTGACATGTACAGCAGATGACGGTAGTCATGAACAACGATCTACGTGTAACAGACATCTATGTCCCCGCAATGTCATCATATCAGTCGACAACATGCAGCATGGGGGCTGCCTCACTGGCTCATGTGTTTGCACAGAGGAAGTAGGCCAGTGTTACTGATAACATGTATCGGAATGTAGGTTAAAGGTCAAAGTTTACTGACTGGTGTCAGCAGGACGGTGCGACTTGTTTGTGGTAGATCCCGCGATTCCTGAAACTTAAGTCCAGGAAGAATTCATAGACTCTAGATCTCGGTAGTCACGGGCTGCAACCATCTGTCTTGGACATGGTCATAGTGTTTCAGGACCTCCCCGGACATGCGCCAGTGTCGCATCATTTGAAGATAAATGGCTTACCGTTATTTCACCAGGGGAGACAACTCTTTACACGCGGTCAGTGTTCACAGTGGTAAGCAGCTTGAGCAACCATTACATTAATAGAGGACACACTTTATTCAGCAGAGGCCCGTGAAGATCAGGATGAGTACCGATCTTCAACACCCCATGCTTGTCGTAAGAGGCGAATTATATATAGCGGGACTAGCCAGGTTCACTGACTTGGTTGACACATGTCATCGTATCTGAATTGCATAGATCAGTGGCCATGCTGTATATCACTGGATTGTCGGGTCCTTACTGGATTAATTACAGGTCGCTGCAGTCCGTCAGCAAACAGTGAACCTCACTCTCAATCAGGAATGCAGATGTGTTTGTTGTCAATGTCGGCAATTACAACATGACTGTTAGCCAAGTCGAACCACAAACGGTCTAATTCTCTACCATATTGTTGAATATCAATATTGTGGACACATTTATGTCAAGACAACACACATTTCAGTGGGAAGCCGATCAGGTCTGATGCAAGCTGCCATGAGCTCTCAAAACCAGTGAGAACACGTCCATAACAAGCATACGTCCCTCATTTTGTTCAGTAAGTGAACTCTAATGTGATGTTTTTACACATATAACTAGAGAGATAGTGATTACATATTTGTTATCGCTGAATCAGCAATATTAAAAGTATATGTGTCAATGTATTGACGCTTGTAACACCCCCGACACACTTCAAACAGCACCAGCCGTAGAGAGGTACAAATAATTTTCTATTTGTCATGCTCGTAGTACAACTATAGTATCCACCAATAGATTAGACGAGTGTAGATTTAGCCACTTGCTTCAGTCAGCTGTTCTAAACTAGATTTTGCAAAAATATTCTATACTGTTTAAGGTACTTTTTACACGTAAACGGATGCATTGTAAAAAGTATGTGTAACTTTGAGAAGATTATGAAACTCACTGAAAATAGGCGGATCTTTAACAAATCTTTACGCGAAACTCCAAACGTTATTTGCGCATGTGTTTCAGTAAATTGATGTTTGGTCTTTGTGCAATTCATCAGCATAAGGTTTTTACTGTTGGTTCCCCCAGGTTAATGGAGACAATCATCACACACACACACGCACGCACGCATGCACGCATGCACGCACGCACAGACACTGAATGTCTAAACCTTTGACGGGTAGCATATGCGAGTCCGACAGACCAGCTGAAGGCGGCGAGGCCAGACTGACGGTCTGAACTGGTTGGTCCCGCCTTGTCCCTGACTTGGCTTTCTGTCGATCTGTCCACACTCGTCCCACTGTGTACCGGCTTCACCTATCCTGCCTTCTTTTATGGGCAGAACAACGGCTAGCAACCTACCTAGGTGGTCATTGTTTACGAGCTTTATACAAATCGAACAAGTGTAGATGAAATACAGTGTTACAGACACGTGACCAAACAACAATATACAAACATTCATTGGAGCACGTTTGTGAACAGTATTAACTCACGTGTTGACATACTTCCCGACTTTATTTATTGTCAAGTTGATACCCATCCTTGGTCACGTTAATATACCAAATGAGCTGGGCCTGAAGGAATGTAAGACGAGGACCGTTTGGCTGGACATCTGTAAACTGTGTGTCTGAGTGTCTGTGTATCCGTGTTAACATACGACATGGTATATCATGTGACTAGTACAAACACCCAGTTGCACAGATGTGTGGCACACAAGTATAGACTATGTGGAGGTGTCCAGGACACTCACCTGGGATTAGGTAGCGTATAACATGGCCGTCATCTGTAGATCGCAGTTCAAACTATTATCCCTCGCCATTCGGGGTAGATTCAAGTTTTGGTAAAAGTTAGACTGTAGGTCTAATATCCAATATAAAATGCACTCGCCCATACAATTTTCATTTAAAACAGGAACCAGACGTGTCAAGATGTCTCGGTTGGCGTATACAGTCACCATACTGATGCTGACGGTGATCGTTGCCAGGCTGGACGCTGCCTCTATCCTCTTTCTGTTCTTCCCCGAGTACAGCCACATCCGGGGCTCTCTGTCGGTGGCGACAGAACTGACTGCACGAGGTCACGCGGTCTGGAATGCTCTTCCGTCATATCTCGCCAATCGGGAAGGCCTTCAAACATCGGGGGTCAATATACTTAAATACAAATCAGTAGATGGGTATGACATTGAGGAGAATATATTTGACAAGACTATCACTGGGTTCTTTGAGAAAGATGAAACGCCGCTCCTTATTGATGAATTTAGGAAAATATGTGACATGATATTACGTGACACAAATCTCTTTCATGAGATTGAGAAACTGAATTTGGATTTGATAGTGTTCGATTCAACACCGTTACCACGAATGTTGACTATCATAGCCTATAAACTTAAAGTACCATTTATTTTCTTCGGTACCTTCTTTGAAGCCCAGGCTAGCCGTACTCCATTGGTGATTGCAAGTGATCCCAGTCGTGGTATAGCCTCTACAACGGTCATGAACTTCGGCTGTCGTATGTTTAATTTCATTGTACATTCCATGTATTATATCAGTGATCCCTTCTCTTATCCGCAAGCTGTGAGTACATACGCACCCGAGATGCCTTATATCACCATGGAAACACTCACCGCTAAAGGCTGGCTTTGGTTAATTGTGCAAGAGCCTCTTTTTGAATACCCGAAAGCAACTCTGCCAAGCGTGAAGTTCGTTGGTTCACCATCAGCCACTGAGGCCAATCCTCTACCTGAGCCATACAGGGAGTTCGTGGAAGGAAGGGGAGGGCCAGTGGTCATTGTATCATTCGGAAGCAAGGTTAAACTTTTCCCAGACAAAATCTTCCGACTCTTGTTGGACGCATTTACGCAGACAAAGTACAACTATGTTTTCAAAACATCTAAAAAAATCAACACTGCTCCAAATATTATGTTAACTGATTGGATGCCGCAGTCGGATCTTCTCGCCCATCCGAACACTAAGTTATTCATAACCCACTGTGGGGCTTATGGTCAGAACGAGGCTTTCTTGCAGGGTGTTCCCATGATTGGTTTTCCTATGTTTGCTGAGCAGCCATATAATGCCAAGAAGTTAGTTTACTTTGGATTCGGTATTGAAATGGATTTGAAAACGTTTACTGTTGACGATTTGGTGTCCAACATCAATGAGGTGATCCAGAATTCTTCCTACTCACAGAAGATCAAGAAAGCTGCCGAAATCACCAAACTCCGGGAAAGAAGTCCCAAAGAGGAAGCTGTTTACTGGATAGAACATGTGCTGAAATATGGCGGCGCCCATCTGAGGTCGTATTGTCAGGACATGCCGTTGTATCAGTATTTGTGTCTGGACGTCATCGGGCTTGTCCTGGTAATTCTCCACGTGTGTATTCTCCTTTTATGGAAGTCGTGCTGCTATTGCTGGAGGAAAGTCAGTCATAAGCCAAAACAAAAACGTGAATAATTTCTATGGAACGCACTTAGCTAAATTTGTAGAAGAACTGCTCATATGACAAAGCAAAACGTGAATTAGAGAGAACTGTAGAGAAATGGAGAGAATGAGAGGGAGGGACAGAGAGAAAAAGAGAGGGATAGATCGATAAATGATAGGGAGACAAAATGAATGAATGAATGAACGAGCTTGTAGAGTTGTAGTGAGATGGATAGAAGGAGGGATTTAAAGGAAGCCTCATATATATCTTTATGTTAAATCTATTTAATGACATTAAAGGTTTAACAGTGTAACAAGGACAACTGACCTCTAAACAGATTTTTATCAGATGATTGACAAAGTGCCCTCTTGTCTATCACGTCAGTTCTATACAGCACATTCATTCGACGGACCATCACCAAGTGTTGAGTGGTCATCTGAGAATATCCCAGACATATTCTATGGGTTACAACTTCGGATTGCGAGCTGGCCATGCCTGTTTGAGGTTGTCGATAACAAGAGTAGTTCTCTTGCCTTGACATCCTGAAACAAGAAACGAGGTCCATGTCAGTGACCAACTGACATATCTCCGGCGTATCTGTTAATAGTCAGTGGTGTTATTTTAGCTTTCTTTCTTTAAAAGTCTCTTACCTCAGCCTCAAGTGGTAGTCCCCATTAACCAAGTTTTGTATATTTGTAAAGTGCGTGTGAAAATGGTCCAAGTTCGTTTACCTTTGTGTGTGTGTGTGTGTGTGTGTGTGTGTGTGTGTGTGTGTGTGTGTGTGTGTGTGTGTGTGTGTGTGTGTTGTGCAAGTACCCGAGCGTTTGATTTGCACACCGTATTTCAATCCATGTATACACATGGATGAAAGTATTGCAACACACCACATTTTTACAGTATCATTATATTAACGTAAAGCACGATAAAGAATTTTATGCAAACCAAAATGAATTCATGTTTTGATTAATTGACCCTCAGCGAATTTTACACAGTAGATGGTAACAGAAGAAGACAAATCAGAAACCAGCTTCCTGTTAGTATATGCATTAGGAGTCAAATTTGACATTGAGAGATACCGTTAAATACTTGATGGATTGCTTTTCCAATACATAAAGGTTTTGTACTGGAGGTCTCTGTGACGTATTCTGCGATCAATAATGTCCCAAACATGCTCTTTAGGAATGAGACCTCGAGGGGGAAGGTACAGTTGACGTTACCGTGTTACAAATCACCAAGGGGCACATTCGGTAAGATAGTCGAATTAACATAGATTGAGTGAAGGAGAAAGCAGTGGAAATTTCAGTGAGAAAATAATCATGGTAAATAACAGAGATCATCGTTGTGAGTGGTGGAGTTGTAAAGCGTTAATCGCTTAATCTGATTCCAGGGACCCAGACACTGATCACAGGCCAGTCAATCAAACGAGATAAGGTTTACAAGTGTCCCGCTATAGCATATCTTGGGTTGTTTTAGTGATTGTGGAAAGGAGTAGGGCTTCCTTGATAAGGTCACGGGTCTGGTCGTTTCTGTGTGCCCATTTTCTAATCGCCCATGGGGGCATGGTGGGCGAGCTGGCTAAGGCGCTAGGCTAGTGATCCAGCAAGGTTTCGGTTTCGGGATCGAGCCCACCTGTGACCGGGTGTAAAAATCTTGGAGTCAACTTTGTGTGCAGACTCTTTCAGTGTTATCACAACCCCTAGTGTACAGTACACAACCCTGTGCACGTAAATGAACCCACGAATCAGTTCGTATATGGCCAGATGGTGGCCACATGAACACGTGCATACACCTAGTTGCGGGTACAGCAACGTGCAGTAAACTTGGACAAAGTGCTGTGACTATGTGTCCCAGTCCACCCAGCTGTCAATTGGGTACCTCGTTAGGATGAGAGAGCCACAATAAACTCGGTGCGCCTAGTGGCAGCACGAGTTGTATACTCCAATTATGTATATATTTTAGAACTAAACATATATTTGTGAAAAGATGCAAAATGCAATAGTATTTGAAACACACAACAGAGCACAAGAACCTTTAACTCTTGGCAACAGATGATCATTAGTCAGTATGTTCAAAGCACTCATTGCTCTTTATTCTCATAAATACAGAATGCTGACCAAGTTCCTTGCGTTTTGCAATAATGTGCATGTCCTGCACTGCCGGAGTGATGGAACCAAGGTATGTCAGGATTTTAACCTCGTCTTCAGCATCCTCGAGTCTCATGTACCTGTCGAGACACACGTTATCAAACATATGCTCGCTCAGTGCATTTCTGTTTTCTACCAGCTTGTCACAGTATAGTAGTTGACGTTTTACAATGTCCTTGCTTTCAGTCTCGCATAACAGACACAGTAGTGACGGGCAGTATACCAAGTTTTATCAGAGCATAGACAGGAGGAGTGGCCATATTTTACCACAAACACAGGATCCAGAGACGATGAGGAAGATGACGTGTATGGTCAGTTTATTTCTCACTCTGAGATGCGCAGTGTCAGGTCAATTTGTTTCTGAGTCTGAGATTTGTTTGGGAAGGTCAATTTTTTGTCGCTTTGAGATTTGTTTGATGAGGACACGTTATTTCTCACTCTGAGATGCGTAGTGTCAGGTCAGTTCATTTCTCACTCTGATATTGTTTTGGAGAGAGTTTATTTCTCAGTCTGGGATTTGCTTTGTAAGGTCAGTTTCTTTCTCATTTCGTCTTTCACCGAGACTTGTGATATTTTGTGATATAAACGATATTACTGACAGAAACTTTGTGATATTAGTAGCAGGTTTCTCAAAAGATAACGGTAGTTCTGAGCAGAATTCATCAAAGAAGCTATGTATGAAGGGGTGATTCTTGAAACAAACTGTGAATATGTAACAAGGGGTTTCAATAACATAATGTCAGCCTCGGTTCACTATCTATTGCCCATCAGTTTAAGACCTTAAGGGTTTCTGGGTATGCTCAAATTTCAACATTGAAGAGACAGACTGTGCTCCTAAAATCAGTTCTCTCCGACATTCGAAACAAAGATTTAAGACGTTAAACACCCAATGGAGTCTTTTCTTTTGTCCCCATCAGATTACAAGAACATACTGCCTTGGATCTTGGATTGGATTATATATGGGTAAAGAGGCAAATTGTATTAACGGTTGATACTACCGTCACTTGTGTCTTTATTAAATTTAAAGGCGAATAGGAGAGAAATTCAATAATTTGCTGGATGAAAGAAAATGTCTTCAGAAACTTATACCAAAACTTTAAATTAAAAACTGTGTATATTTATGTTTTAATTACGAAAACAGTTTCTGTTATCTGAGTTTCGGCCAGTATGCATATTCCGCTCGTGACGTCAAAAGTACCAAGAGTCCGCCATGTTATTAAAAGACCAGTTGACAGTTGATCATATGACGAACTTACAAGTCTGTGTTCACGAGTCTTCCGATGTTGACATCAAGTGGTCAAGATCTTAAAACTGTAACCTATTATAGCCACCTTGGTGTTTTGTTCTCATCATAACTGAAGTGATCAAAAGCATGTCAAACTATCTCCCTCAAATTAGAATTTTCTCTATGTGCAGATTATTGCGTAAAATACGAAATAATTCCTTCACAGTTACATGTATATTTTTTATAGTAAAATCATGCGTGTATTACTGTGTGGTTTTGAATTTGGAGACTGGGTATGCATGGGTGCATAGAAAAGGTACAAACTACAGACTTCAGATTATTTCTAAATGTTGTCAAGTAGGCATCAAATAAGGTAATATTGGATGAATGTGGTAGATACGCGGTGCAAGTATCTTCTCAAATACGTGTTATGAAGTTTTGGTTAAAATTATCAAGTAGGGAATCACACCGCTATCCTCACCAGTGTTATCCATTCCTCAAACACTAGATGAAAATGGTAACCATACATGGGTTTCAGATGTCACTTACTTTTTTACAACTGTTTTTGTTGTCAAATGTTTTGATATCGCAGGAAACCTACAAATGTTTGTCAGTACCTTAACACAACGAGTCTGTGATATATATTCCCAGGTCTGGCATGACTCACTTTGTACATCCACATTTTCAAAGAATTACTCGAGTTTCTATACATTTTTACAATACCTTACAGCACTAAGTGATAAAACCTTGATTCGTGTATTCTGCAATTACGTATTGCACTGCGTTCATTTCAGTTTAGTGTATTGGGAGGAAACAAATGTACTAATGGAAAGATTCCTGTATTCACAAGTTGTAATCTAGGAGTTCTCGAAGATGAGTACCATGTATTGTTTGTATGTGAGAGACATGCGGATCGCCGAACGAAATATTTACATCGTATCAATTACAAAAGTGTATTGTTCTCCAAAAGATTCAAAACATAACCTCTGTGGCAATTTTCATGAAACATGTGTTTTCCTTATCATAAAGATGCAGATATGTGCTTCCCATCACGTGTCACGGTTATATCGTTCAAATCAATTTTTCTTTGGGCCACATGGCCAAAATACCGAATGAATGAATTGAATTGAATCGAGTGGTGCTTCCGTTGTGAATTGAGGGATTCTTCCTTTTCATCTTCACTAGAAGTTTCGCTTGCATGATATAAAAATCGGCTCATACTGGTAGGGTCTAACATCTGTTGCTTCAAGAATCCATGGTCACATTCAAGTTGTCAAATATAGCCAAAGAGGATGCCATTGGCATTTGACGTCATGTCACTTGATAACCGTCTCTGCTCATTAATTGTCGGGTGTTTCCGTATCAGGCGAAAATTCGAGGGCATTTCTCATTTCTCTCTCTCACGATGTACAAAGACAAACCTTCTTTGCCATTAGATTCTTTCAAGGAAGTTACACACCGTATTTTGAGTGACCAGGAATTATTCAGGAAAATTGAAGAGTTGAAGTTTGATCTGATTGTATTCGATGCTATACCCGTAGCGGGAATGTTGACCATCACAGCCCACAGACTGGACATTCCCTTCACATTCATGGGGGCAGCGTTTGAGCCTCAAGTTAGCGAATGTCATTACGACTGTGATGTACGTGTTTGTTTACGATACGTTCTCTACCTATAGGCCAGTGGCGACCTATGCTCCCGAGAAGCCATACCTCTCAATGGAAGCCTTGACAGCTAAGGCTTGGCTTTGGCTCATCGATATTGAACCTCTCCTTGACTACCCAGCAGCCACGTCAAACGAATTGGACAAGGCAAAAGAAGGCGTGTTCATTGTTTTTTTCGGAAGTAATGTGAAGTCACTTCCAGATGAAATATCGAAAAGGTTACTTGTTTCATTTTCGCGAACGAACTACAAGTATATACTCAAGACTGACAAAAATGTCAAAGTGGGACCTAATGTACTGCTAACCACCTGGATGCCACAGTCGGACTTACTTGCCCATGCGAACACTAAATTATTTATCACCCATTGTGGAGCTAATGGCCAGAACGAGGCTTTCTTGCAAGGAGTTCAAATGATTGGTTTCCCCTTATTTGCAGATCAACCATATAATTCAATGAGGCTTGAATATCATGGCTTCGGTTTAAATATGGATCTGAGCTCGTTCACTGTTGACGATTTGGTATCCAACATCAATGAGGTGATCCAGAATCCTTCCTACTCCCAGAAAATCAAGAGAGCTGCCGAAATCACCAAACTCTGGGAAAGAAGTCACAACGATGAAGCTGTTTACTGGATACTGTGCTGAAATATGGCGGCGCCCATCTGAGATCATATTGTCAGAACATGCCTTTGTATCAGTATTTGTGTCTAGACGTCATCGGACTTGTCCTCCCCATCCTCCATGTGTATTTGTTTGTGCAGCTTTTGTTACGGAACTGTTGCCCAAAACCCAAAAGAAAAACCCGAATGATTAATTTGCTATTGAGGTTGAAAATATTATCTTGTGGCCGTTAGGTTATTTACAATGAAAATATAACGATGACGGTGTTTAAAGGAGGTCTCATATATACTGAGTGAAAAAAGAAACTTCACATTCTTTCTTCAGAGCACTATAAAAGAACAAGAGATGGTAAGATGGTTAAATTGTTATTATTTCATTGCTGAGGTCTGTATGATGTACTCGATACACACTAACAGTACCACAATCAGTTCCATAAGGCTACAATTCCGTTTTAAAACATGGATCCGAACAGAATATCAAGTCACAAGAATAAAAATCCGAAATTTCTCAGTGCACTATTGTGTATGGCCGCCCCGCGCATTCCCCACTGCCAAACACCGTCTCCTCACCGACTGCCTGATGCTAGGGAACACGTGGTTGGGGATTCTGCACCATTGCTCTTGCAAGGCAGCACCAAGTTCCTGCACATTCTGAGGTTGGTTCCTAAGACCACGAAACGTGCTCTATTGGATTAAGGTCAAGGGACCTCGATGGCCAGTCCATGACGTTGATTCCAGCGTTTTTAAGGAACTTCCGCCCCCAAATCTGTCGCCTTCCTGTACACAACATTGGGCATACCGTTCACGACCTTGTCTCCAGACTCTACGCCTGCCGTCCACGAATCTGAGGGTAAGCCTGAATTCATCGCTAAAGACGACTCGATTCCAGTCTCTCTGGGTCCATCGGAGGTGACGTTGGGTCCACAGCAGACGTTGACGTTGATGAAACGACGTCAGTATTGGCCCACGATATGGACGTCGACAATGGAGATTGACAGGCCGCAAACGATTTCGAATGGTCTTTTAGGACAGTCAACATCTCAGCCCTGGTTCGTGTAGCCGGTGGAAATCTGTCACGTAGGTGACGTAGGACGATTTGACGGTCTTTTCTCTCGACGTCACACGTGGAAGACCCGACCTTGGGCGATCAGAAGTGGTGCCAGTTTGTTTGTAGACGACCTCGCAAGTCATACAAATGCATCCCATTGCTCTTGCGACGCCAATAATTAATCTTCCCGCTTATAGCATGCCAACGGCACGTTCACGTTGCACATTTGACAGTCGTAGCATTTAAAGTACCGTTAAAACTGTGTCAATTCTTGAGGCCAATGCAAACACGTGCAAATGAAGAAAATTTCGTTGCAAAAAGCACGTGATCGACTGCACGTGCAAAAGCTGATTTCGCACTAACGTCATTTGCACGACGAATGGATGGGTTTGAGTGGGTTTTGCCAACGTTTTTCTAGAGTAGAAAGAGAGGGATCCCATTTTGGATATATAGATGTATCATTAAAGAAAAATTATTCATTATTTTTTAAATTACATTTTGTGAAGTTTCTTTTTTGACTCAGTATATATAGTACACTTACATATAAAGTACATATACAGTCAATCAGTTATAGCATTTCTTAAAAGTACCTTTATGTTAAAAATCTTTTATGATGATTTAATAATTTGTTTGGGGATTATTCACTTACTATTAAAATGGATAATAAGTAAAATGATTCTACTACTGTTTATGTTTTATATCTTTTCTTTAATAGATAGTCTAAAGTCTAACGCTGTGACAAGGACATCGGACTGAGATTTGCCATATCATGTAACACAACAGGATGTACATACTGGAGCGCAAATCACATTAAATGACGTGCTGTTGACAGAGTTAGAAGCTGGAAGCTAACGGTGTTTTAGTGGATGAGCAAACTGGGTTTCGTCGTAAGCCTAATTTACTAGAATACAGCTACACCCTCTTTTCTCTTATCAATAAGCGGTCAAGTCTTCTACATTTATTTGTGACGTAGATACAATGAAAGCATTCGATCGTGTCAATAGAGACTGATTATGATACAAACTGCAGAAACGCGGCGTTCACGGTCAGTATGTCTTACCTCTGAAGGCAGTCACGGAACCCAACGAGGATACATATGCATGCATACCAAAGACGAATCTGCGTAGATTCAAGTGGTGCGCTAACCCAGGGGATACAACTCTGTCGTACTGGTAATAAGACGATTTGTTTTCTCAGACGCGAATTTTTAGGTACAAACTACAGCATTTAATATCTTGCTGTAGGGTTACTCTTTTACAGACAGGGGGACATGTGATAAGACTGCAAGTTGTGAAGCTGCGGAATGATGTATCTAATTTGGTACTTGCGACAGATTGTGTCAAAGTCGTCAAAAATGCATGATTTCCGTGTGTAAATGCCTTTCACAGCACATGCAAGACAATGCTGCGTGTTGTCCCTTACAGTTTTCATAAATGATCTTGCACATGAAATTGATGTTTGCTCCGCATACCAGTTTCTTGGTCTTTGGCTGGAGAGACATCTAAATCTTAATTGGGTTGCTAAGGGAATTGCGACATATGCAAGTAGAGCCCTTGGTGTCATATTTAGGTTCTATTAGCCTTGGGAATCGGGAATTCAGCTGCATTAATGTTGTTGAAAAGAGAGCGTGAGTGCGGGATTTGGGTGGGCTGCCATGACGCCGATGTCACCGCCGAGTTGGAACATACACAGTAGTTCATTGCTGCATGTGCATACATGTGTTTTAGTGTCATCCAGGGTTCTACCTGAAATACGTATCTGTGATGGTGTCTCGATCGTAGGCCATATGTGTGGTGTGGTGTGTGCGTGCGTGTGTGTGTGCGTGTGTGTGTATATGGTGAGTGTGAGTGTGTGTGTGATGTATGTGGTGTGTGTGTGATGTGTGTATGTGGTGAGTGTGAGTGTGAGTGTGTGTGTGATGTATGTGGTGTGTGTGTGATGTGTGTATGTGGTGTGTGTATGATTTGTGTATGTGGTGAGTGTGTGTGTGTGATGTATGTGGTGTGTGTGTGATGTGTGTGTGATGTGTGTATGTGGTGTGTATGATGTGTGTATGTGGTGTGTGTGATGTGTGTATGTGGTGTGTGTGATGTGTGTATGTGGTGTGTGTGTGATGTGTGTATGTGTGTGTGTGTGTGTGATGTGTGTGGTGTGTGTGTGATGTGTGTATGTGGTGTGTGTGTGTTTTGAAAAACTATGTAAATATGATAGCCCAGAAACGTCGTGTAAGTTCTCATCCATATACGCGTCTTATGATATTCACCAACATCTAAATGCCTCTCACGAATCTCATGCACACACAAGAAACATACAAATAAAGAGCAATGATGCACCGTGTTTGATGGCTGCAATACATTACTCCTGAACTTGCACCTGACCATCTGCGGGACTTCCTTCACAATTTCTGTTACATATTTATGCTCTTCATGCGGCTTGCCTGCTGTAAATACATTAATATATACCTTGCTTCCAGGTTGCATATAAATCAAGTACACAACCAGAGAGGGTATGTCGAAAGTGTATCCACCCGGGGCCTATCCCCTGCCTCTCGTCATAAGATTAAATACAGCGAGGAGCACTACGGCATGCTGATGTCGTTACCGTAGTTGCTGTAGTTGGTGTTGCTCAGAGCCGGAGCACCACAAGGGGGAGCTCTCCACATTCTATAGTACTTATTATATACTCTCATCCCAATATTTAGTCCTGAATAACTATTTAATCAAACATTTTGCTGTGGCAGTTGAAATCGATGTTTAATGCATTATATCTCTATTGAGCGGACAAACTGTTAATCACAAATATTGTGCTGTATGCTTATATTCAACAATAAAAACACTCCGGGTGCTACACGCTATCTTACCTGTGATATACATACATACTTCACGTATACCCTACACGAGGAAACCTGCTGGTTTGATCAAACCACACCATACCACTTATATACATACATACATACTTCACGTATACCCTACACGAGGAAACCTGCTGGTTTGATCAAACCACACCATACCACCTATATACATACATACTTCATGTATACCCTACACGAGGAAACCTGCTGGTTTGATCAAACCACACCATATCACCTATATACATACATACATACTTCACGTATACCCTACACGAGGAAACCTGCTGGTTTGATCAAACCACACCATACCACCTATATACATAAATACTTCACGTATACCCTACACGAGGAAACCTGCTGGTTTGATCAAACCACACCATATCACCTATATACATACATACATACTTCACGTATACCCTACACGAGGAAACCTGCTGGTTTGATCAAACCACACCATACCACCTTTATACACACATACTTCACGTATACCCTACACGAGGAAACCTGATGGTTTGATCAAACCACACCATACCACCTATATACATACATACTTCACGTATACCCTACACGAGGAAACCTGCTGGTTTGATCAAGCTACACCATCAGAGACTGGTCATAACATGAGATATGAAGAAACTGATTTTCGTTTGTCTAATTTCAAGGACAAACCTTTGAAATACGAGCTATAAGATAGCTAAATAGAGATGACCCACTTACACACGCTGGGTTACTGACAATGAAGTGACTTAAGGGCCGCTGGTCTTTTATATAACACACGCAGGGGTCACAGTAGACTGAAGCTCGATCAGCCTCTTAGTGTTTATATAAACAATTTGGATACCAACAACAAAGCCCATTTAAACTGAAAACGAGGCCTTGGGGGACCAGAGATTCAGAATCTGAACCTGGAGAAATCTAGACTTGCTTCAGTTAGGGGTTTATGATTGCAGAAAGGTCAAGGCTGCGGGGAACATAATATGGTTCGGGGACTGTGAAACAGACTACAGTCGCAAAAAGGAGGGCAGGATTCATCAGTGTCGGAGCAAGCTGCGAACTGAGATCAAGAAATCTAGACCAAACACAGTCATTAAGCGTTTAGCGAGTCATCACATTCATCTTCGGGAATGTCAACCTTGTACTGGACACAATCGAGGTAAGTCAAACTCTAAATGTAAACCCGACCGCTAACGTTGATATAAATGGACAACGAACACGTCCATGTACTCGTGAAAATGTAGGCATAACTGGGGATAAATGTTTGGTTAAGGACAAATTTTATGGACGAACAATTAAGTTCTTTAGTCGGGTGATGCGACGTTTTGATACAAATTCTTATAGCATTGTCAGGGAAGTGTGAAACAGGTAAAAACAGGGTACAACTATTCATCAGCGATGATGTTTGGTTCATCAGAAAACATTTTATGGGATCAAAAATGCCCATGAAATGTTCAGGTTTCAATTAGTTAATACACATAGTTCCATATAAAGACAAATTTGGTTTTATTCTATGAGAGCTTAATTGTAAACTTAAAGAGTCAAATTTAAGATTTAAGAGGTTGATCTCCCACCACCTATTATGCATTACCTAATTTAAGTTCACCAATCTGCATATTATGCTTTAGTGGAAATTTAAGTGTGTAAAGATGTAAACCATTTTCATTTTATTTTTTATTTGAATAACAAAAGTTTTAAACACATTCTAATGAACTTACCATTAAAATATTCATCGAGCGTCATACTTCGCAGCAGATTTACCTTGCCACTGGAAGTGGCCATGCTTGAAGAACTTAAATTCTACAAGTACTGTGAATGATTCAACCACTACACAATTTACTCGGCTTTATTGACATCTATACTGCAAGTTTCTATCTTCAACAATAGGTGAGAAATGCTTTTTTGAAACCGTCCCCCAAA
The DNA here is from genome assembly GCF_037392515.1 of Haliotis asinina. Classification (NCBI taxonomy): domain Eukaryota; kingdom Metazoa; phylum Mollusca; class Gastropoda; order Lepetellida; family Haliotidae; genus Haliotis; species Haliotis asinina. The sequence continues at coordinate 103,709,142 of NC_090280.1, read as the reverse complement.
ATGGACGATATGCATAAATAGGTTAATTCAGTTCACTTACGTTACTGCACTGCTTGGACAAAGGGGGGTGTTCAGGCCAGTACCTGGGGACACCACCCCTTGAAACCGTCACTGCTCGACAAAGCATTGGAAGGGAGTGCACAATTGTTTGCTTGAGGATTCTTCACCAGTTCTCCTGCTGCGCGTTGGCAGTTTCTCCAGGTGTCTAGGGACGATGGTGACTTTTACAGTCGTCCATAGATGATCGATCGGGTTCAGATCCTGCGATTTGGAAGTACAGGGAAAAACTTGGACGCTTGAAATGGCGAGATAGGCACCTGTTACACGGGCTGCATGGAGTCGAGCATTGTCGTATTGAAACAGCTCCATCTAGCGGTGAAACAGATGATGAAGGGGATGAGGTTGCAGGGTTTGGTTCATGTAGCGATTTGCTGTAAGACTGCCTTGAACCACCCACAGGCAAACTGTAGCGCAAATGGGGATGCGCAGCAGAGAGAATACAACAAGTCTTCATATATGCGAGCAAAGCGAGCAAAGGCTGGCAACGTACTTTCCTCGCTTCGGATCGAAAGGTATTTTTCATCTCAAATTAGGTTTCGCCACCATCAAAGGTAGACTCCTATATCCTCACTTGGGTGTGCTCACACATTTCCTACCCCATGTTTAATAATTACTCACGTGAAATATGTTTTATTCAACATTTTAAGCGACACTCGTGGTATTCAGATCATTCTTCGCCTTCATTAACCCTGCCAACTTCCGGTTGAATGGAGTGACGGAACAAGAATAAGCAGAAATTAAAACGAAATACCACATTGCCTAATTTTATCATGAACCTGTTGTGGTGTATTTGTCTTATCTGTCGTAGCTATTGTTACAACTTTCGTAACATTTTATTCTACACAAAAACACTTCTGGCGTAGTGGGTGAATGAAGCAGGGGAAGTAACTGTGAGTATTCCATATGGAATAATACCCACCTGTTCCTTCACTTCTTTGAACCGGAAGCTGGAGGGAGGAATGGAGGCGAAGAACGGTCTGATCTACCACGGGTTGCGCTTAAAATGTTGAATAAAAAATATTCTACGTGAGTTCAACACAGAGTTGGAAATGTGAGAGCACAGCCCAGTGAAGAAATGGGTGTATAGGTTTGATGGTGGCGATATTTTATTTTGACATGAAAATTATTTTTCGAACTGAAGCGAGAAAAGTTCGTTGCCAACCTTTGCTCGCTTCGCTCGCATGTAAGAAACTGGTCATAATTTCTATGCTGCACAACCCATTTGCGCTACAGTTTGCCTGTGAACCACCAGACGTATATGACATGGCTCCCCAAACCACGATACTGTCTCCACGAGAACGCCGTTCGGCGCACTTCATGCGTGTTAACGTCGACAGGGACATTGTCTCCCATCCCGTGAATGTATTTTTCTGCATGCACTTTTCATGTAGCGTTTTCATTTGTATGTCAAAGTAACATTTCGTCTTAACATAGGCACTGTCAAAATATATGGAGATAAACTGCTGAAAACTCCAATGAAATTCTTGTTTTTATTTTGAAGAGTGCATAGAATTATAAGAATATAATGAACGAAAACGACAATTAGAAAAAACACTGTTAATGATAGATGAGCTCCCCATCACTGCATATATCAACCTGTTGTTTTTTGTAGATTAACACTGTATGCATACTACCGTCCAAAAGAAATCATACCAAATATATTTGCCGTTAAAAACCTTAGGTTTAACCCTAAAACCAGGAACATTTACAGACATTTGTTACAGACACTGAGGCATTACAGTGCTCTAAATTTCGTTCCTGGCATTTTGAAAAACTTTCTGTTTGTTCAGTTTTATTGTTATGCCCCATTGTTTGTTGGGCCCCCATGTGTGTGTTTCCTTTTCATATCTTTATCATTATTTCTGATTGTGTGTTTGTTACAAAATGCAGAAAAAATCACTATATGTAATATAAAACATATTATATTGAACTCCTTTTGATTTCGAAACAGTATACTATCGTTTACCCTGTTTCCTACCTGTTTCATACCTGAAGATACAATCACCCCCATGCCTGATGATACAGTCACCCCCATACACAATTTGTTCGTGTATGAAGTTTGTCCTAATCTGACTCTTCAAGTTCTAAACATGTCACTCAAAGTAATTTGTATTTGCTTTTAAATTATCCAGGATGAGAGTTCATACCGGAAGTGTAGCTCTGCAGCTGCTGCTGTGTCTGCAAGGGATCCAGGCCGCCAGGATTCTATTACTGTACTACCCATCATACAGTCACATCCGGGGATCCCTGGATGTGGCTACGGTGCTAGCATCACGTGGTCACATAGTTTGGAATGCTTTGCCAACTGAACTGGCCAATCACAAGGCCATGCAAGCACCGGGCGTCAACATTCTGAAATACCAGGCTATAGATGACCTTGGCCTAAGAGAAAAGGTTGTAGATACCATGGTAACCGGGTATTTCCAAGAAAACAACCCTTCTGTGCCGTTTCATATTTTCACGGACACAAGCGACCTTATACTGAGGGACAATGAATTATTCAGGAGAATCAAAGAGTTGAATTTCGATATGATTATAATTGATATCATGCCCTTAGTTAGAATGCTGACAATCATTCCCCACAGACTGGACATTCCCTTCATATTCATGGGTGCGGCGTTTGAGCCTCAAGTTAGCCGCAACCCCTTCATTCCATCCGCCTCCCCTTTCATCATTTCCCCGAGGACACCGAAAATGGACTTTTTGACACGTGTTGCGAATGTCATTACGACTGTGATGTACGTGTTTGTTTACGACCCGTTCTCTACCTATAGGCCAGTGGCGACCTATGCTCCCGAGAAGCCATATCTCTCAATGGAAGCCTTGACAGCTAAGGCTTGGCTTTGGCTCATCGATATTGAACCTCTCCTTGACTACCCAGCAGCCACCTTGCCCAACGTCAAACGAATTGGATCTCTGTCAGCCTCTGAACCAACGCCACTCCCTCAAGAATACAAGGAGTTTATGGACAAGGCAAAAGAAGGAGTGGTCATTGTTTCTTTCGGAAGTAATGTGAAGTCGATCCCTGATGGAATTTTGAAAATGTTACTTGATTCATTTTCACGAACGAACTACAAATACATATTCAAGACTGACAAAAAGGTCAAAGTGGGACCTAATGTACTGCTAACCACCTGGATGCCACAGTCGGACTTACTTGCCCATCCGAACACTAAATTATTTATCACCCATTGTGGAGCTAATGGCCAGAACGAGGCTTTCTTACAAGGAGTTCCAATGATTGGTTTTCCCATATTTGGAGATCAACCATATAATTCAATGAGGCTTGAGTATCACGGCTTCGGATTAAAAATGGATTTGAAAACGTTTACTGTTGACGATTTGGTGTCCAACATCAATGAGGTGATCCAGAATTCTTCCTACTCACAGAAAATCAAGAAAGCTGCCGAAATCACCAAACTCCGGGAAAGAAGTCCCAAAGAGGAAGCTGTTTACTGGATAGAACATGTGCTGAAATATGGCGGCGCCCATCTGAGGTCGTATTGTCAGGACATGCCGTTGTATCAGTATTTGTGTCTGGACGTCATCGGGCTTGTCCTGGTCATTCTCCACGTGTGTAGTTTCCTTATATTTAAGTCGTGCTTCTATTGCTGCAGGAAAGCCAGTCATAAGCCAAAACAAAAACGTGAATAATATCTATGGAAGACATGTTGCACAATTTGTTGAACTGCTCAGATGCAAAAGGCAAAACGTGAACTAAAGAGAGTTGTAGAGAGATGGAGAGAAAGAGAGATTCAAAGGGTATTTAAAGGAGATCTCATATATATCTTTATGTTAAACCTATTTACTGACATTAAAAGTGTAACAAGGACATCTTACCTGTAAACAGATTGTTATCAGATAATTGACAAAGTGCCCTCTTGTCTATCACGTCAGTTCTATACAGCACATTCATCCGACGGGCCATCACCAAGTTTGTTGAGAGTGGCCATCTCAGAATATCCCAGGCATATTCTATGGGTTACAACTCCGGATTGCGAGCTGGCCATGCCTGTTGGAGATTCTCGATAACAAGAGTAGTTCTCTTGCCTTGACATCCTGAAACAAGAAAGGAAGTCCATGTCGGTGACCAACTAACACATCTATTTGTTAATAGTCAATGGTGTTATTTTAGCTTTCTTCCTTTAAAAGTCTCTTGCCTCATAGTTGACCTGTTCATTATACAAGAAATGAACTAATTTGTGGAGTCGGGGTCCAGGAACAATTACTGATTTTGTTTGGTAGTAACTACGCCAGCTTCAAGTGGTAGTCGCCATTAACCCATAACAAGTTTTGTGTATTTGTAGAGTGCGTGTGAAAAATGGTCCAAGTTCGTTTGTTTTCGTGTATGTGCTGTGCAAGTACCCGAGCGTCTGATTTTCACATCGCATTTCAATCCATGTATACACATGGGTGAAAGTATTGTGACACACCACATTTTTACAGTATCATTGTACTAACATAAAGCACGATAACGGATTTTATGCAAACCTAAACGAATTTATGTTTTTCATTAATTGACCCTCAGCGATTACACAGTGCACGTTAACACATGAAGAAAAATCAAAAGCAACCTGTTGTTAGTGTCTGTATCAGCCGTTAAATACTTGATGGATTGCTTTTTCCAATACATAAAAGTTTTGTACTGGAGGCCTCTGTGACGTATTCTGCGATCAATAATGTCCCAAACATGCTCTATGAGAATCATTCCTCGAGGGGGAAGATACAGTTGACGTTACCGTGTTGTAAAGCATCAGCGGCACGATGTGTCCAGGCATTGTAATCGATGAAGACTGGACTTGTGCTCAGAGAATGGTCATCAAAATGTGGTACAACGACCCTGTTCAGGATATGAGTTGTCCATTCAGCTCTTGTGTGATATTATGATATATACGAGGTAGGTTTACAGTTTTGTGAGAGACACAACGACATCAGTAACGAGACAATAATATACAAAGAAACTTGAAGTTGCAAGAAATTGATTAACGCAATAAAAAAGGGAATGCCAATGTCTAAAAGAATATTTCAAGCATTCAAAAGTTTAATGAAACTTCGGGACTTTAAAGAAACCAAACATTCAGTAAAATCATTGAATCAACAAACACTGAGCGAAGGAGAAACCAATTTCGACACAGATCATCGTTGTGAGTGGTGGAATGGTAAATCGTTACCCAGGAACCCAGACGCTGATCACAGGTCAGTCAATCAAATGAGATAAGGTTTATAAGCGTCCCGCTATAGCATATCTTGGGTTGTTTAAGTGATTGTGGAAAGGACAAGGGCTTCCTTGATAAGGTCACGGGTCTGGCCGTTTCTGTGTGACGATTTTCTAAGCGTACAATTACCTTGATTGGACACTTTTATCGAAAGAACATCTACTGTCTTTGTTTCGTTAAATTCTGTCTACTCTGATATAGTTTTCTTTTTGTCCGTGTATCTTTCAGTGTCCGTTTAGCGTTCTCTAGTTTCTCATTGTGTCAACGTTGATACCTCGAGCTACACTAGCATTAATATCAATTACCCATCCTTCAGCTCACACTGTGCACCAATGAAGTGTGTTGTGTATATTGAGGTTCGACTCCAAGATTAACCCAAATGCTCCTTGCTTTGTTTGTACCAACATCCCAAGTTTCCACGTGTATCGTCCACCAGCAAACTGCTACACCGTGATGTAACTGGAACATCATGCGACTAGGTCATATTGACATGTGTCCTATTGTGACCCCAGGCTGGATGTATATTGCTCTTAGAAAGTGTATCTTCCAGGTCTATCGCTAGCACAACAGTAACTGTCGAGCGGTGCACTGTGCATGTAGAGACGCCTCCGGGGGAGAAAGGTAGGGCAAATTTGAGTTTGTTGTGAGCATAACTGAGTGGACGTAGTGTCTGTCTGTCTGTCTGTCTGTCTGTCTCTCTCTCTCTCTCTCTCTCTCTCTCTCTCTCTCTCTCTCTCTGGAGGGGTGTGTGGACTACACCGGTTAATCCCTTGCTGTCATGCTGGGTGCTCATTGTGTTTTTAATGGCCCTGGAATTAGATAAGTTAACACGTGAGTGTGTTTTCTGTTGGTTAATATCCTGCATTAGGAACAAATAAACATTGCATTTTGTGAGTCTCGGTGCTTTTCCTAAAGCAGGATATTCAATCATCTCACAACATACGAGTGTGGTAATCTTTCTATCATACAAAGTCCTTCTAAGTTAATACTTTTAAACATATGATATCCGCCACAAATTATGAAACTAAACTTCGTGGAATGTACACAGATGTCTATGACGCAACAAATTTGTGGGCAATAATATATCAGGTACATTTTTTGACTGATGACTCAGATCACCCGAAATCTATCGTATGATATCATATTATTATCTAAATTCTTATATCAAATTAATTAGCTAACATGTTACCTTTATCCCAATATTAATATCTGCATAGAACTTGCAATCGATGTATACGTTGCAAAATATTCACATGTTGTCCAAATACATAACGACAGCACATTAATTGTCGATTCTGTAGCAGACAAACCCGCGAAAGCAATGATGAATTTTGGAGTCTGACAACCTGCACCAACAGCTGTACGTCTAGCATTGTCTACCTGTTATTGGTACCAGGAATCATGTCTTGTCGTTACCAACACAAAAGCAATGACATAAATGTAAAGCTTATCGTCTGGAGCATACGCATGTGGAATGAGATTTGTTTTGTGAGTTCAGTCTATTTCTGAGTCTTAGATGTATTTGGTGGGGTCAGTTTATTTCAAAGTATGGGATTTGTTTGGTGAGAGTTTACTTGTCATTCTGAGATTTGTTTGGTGAGGTCAGTTCATTTCAAAGTGTGAGATTTGTTTGGTGAGAGTTTACTTGTCATTCTGAGATTTGTTTGGTAAGGTCAGTTCATTTCTCAGTCTTATATGCATAGGGTCAGGCCAGTGTATTTCTCACACTGAGATTTGTGTGATGATGTCAGTTTACTTCTCAGTCTGAAATTTGTTTGATGAGGTCAGTTTACTTCTCACTCTGAGATGCATAGGGTCAGATCAGTTTATTTCTCACTCTGAGATTTGTTTGGGAAGGTTATTTTTTTGTCACTTTGAGATTTGTTTGGTGAGGACATCTTATTTCTCACTCTGAGATGCATGGGGTCAGGTCAGTGTATTTTTTCAGTCTCAGATTTGTTTGGTGAGGTCAGTTCATTTCATTTCTCACTCTGAGATTGTTTGGGGGAGAGTTTATTTCTCAGTTTGGGATTTGCTTTGTCAGGTCAGTTTCTTTCTCATTTCGTCTTTCACCGAGACTTGTGATATTTTGTGATATAAGCGATATTACTGACAGAAACTTTGTGATATTAGTAGCAGGTTTCTCAAACGAGAACGCTAGTTCTGACCAGAATTCATCAAAGAAGCTATGTATGAAGGGGTGATTCTTGAAACAAACTGTGAACGTTTAACAAGGGCTTTCAATAACATAATGTCAGCCTCGGTTCACTATCTATTGCCCATGAGTTTAAGACCTCAAGGGTTTCTGGGTATGTTCAAATTTCAACATTGAAGAGACAGACGTACCAAGAGTCCTCCATGTTGCTAAAGAGCAAGCGCTACAGTAGTACAACAATTACTTTCAAGACCAGATGGCATCGGGATGGACTCGCTACAGTCACACGTAAGAAATATATTGGACAGACCTAAAATCATTTGGGACATAACTATATAAATGAACCGATAAAACCGATTCTTCGACAATTGTTTATATGACGAACTTACAAGTATGTGTTCACGAGTCTTCCGATGCTGACATCAAGTGGTCAAGATTTTAAAACTAACCTATTATAGTCACCTTGGTGTTCTGTTCTCATAATAATAGTAGTAGCCAAAAGCATGTCAAACTATCTCCTTCAAACTAGAATTTTCTTCATGTACAAATTATTCCGTACGAAAAAAAATCCTTCACAGTTACTTGTATATTTTTAATAATAAAATCATGCCTGTATTACTGTGTGGTTTAGAATTTGGAGGCTAGGTTTGCATGGCTGTATAGAAAAGGTACACCCTACAGACTACAAATTATTTCTAAATGTTGGCATAATAAATAAGGCATACTGGTTGAGTGTGGTAGATACGCGGTGCAAGTGTCTTCTCAAATACGTGTTATGAAGTTTTGGTTAAAATTATCAAGAAGGGAATCACACCGCTATCCTCACCAGTCTTATCCATTCCTCAAACACTAGATGAAAATGGTAACCATACATGGGTTTCAGATGTCACTTTTTAAAACTTTTTTTGTTTTCAAATGTTTTGATAGTGCAGGAAACCTACAAATGTTTGTCAGTACCTTTACACATAGAGTCTGTGATATGTATTCCCAGGTCTGGCATGACTCACTTTGTACATCCACATTTTCAAAGATTTACTTGACTTTCAAACCATTTTTACAATACCTTACAGCACTAAGTGATAAAAACCTTGATTCGTGTATTCTGTAATTATGTATTGCTTGGAGTTGATTTCAATTTAATCTATTGGGACAAGTCAAGTCAAGTCAAGTCAAGTATTTTTATTCCGTACGTAGGCCACAGGCCCATATACAATATACACGCAATTGTTACAAATATAAGTTAATTATTACAGGGTATACATATTAATGGTACATGTGGATTGTATGAACAGATTCGTGTCACTATAAATATAACATTGTGATATAAACATATATACACACAAATGTAAATATATGGTTAAAATGTACGAACCTGTGGTTTTTTAAGAAAAATTATTGGAGTTTGATTGTCCTGCTTTTATAAGCATGATAGATATATTTACATAAATTTCTTGAAATTGTTTCATTGTTCGTTGATAACAGAGACTTAAATTTGTAGTAGTTTGGTTGTTTCTGATATATACATGGCAAGTATTTTAATCTTAGTGCGTTATATTCAGTACATATAAAGATGAAATGGTACTCGTCTTCTACACCTAGATTACACAGAGGGCAACTACGTTCAGCAACCTCAACATTCAACCATCTACCTTCATTATACTTTAGCCTTAATAATCCACATCGGAATTTGGTCAAAATATTTCGAAACTTTTTGTCCAATATACATGATAAATATTTTTCTGGAGTTAACAGACTTTTAAACTCACGGTACAAATGGTATCGTGAACTGTTATTCAATGTACTGTTCCATGATTGGAAAAATATATTGATTGCAACAGTCTTGAATATACTTAAAAATAAAGCTGCGTCACCAACTGCCTGGGACATCCAGACGTAACCAAACCCATGTGCAAAAAGTATTTCTCTTATATAAGATGCATATGTCTTGTAGCCACAGTTATCGTAATACACTTGCATTTTGTACACTTTCAAGGGGATTCCATCTTCATGCATATGAATAACCTTTACCCAATATTTCAAAGTTTTACACAATGCGTTTATATAGAGAGGATATCTTCCACATTCGCCATATAGAATAGCAGTAGGTGTTTGAGGGCTGACATTCAAGAAACGTTTGCAGGCTATTAAATGGACCTTTTCTATTTAATAAAATCTATGCATTCCCCAGATTTCTGCTCCGTACAGTAATATCGGCTGTATCTGGGCATCAAAAATTTTGAAGTACACACTGGGGTCTATTATTCCAATTCCATTTAAATTACTTATTACTTCCATTAAGGCCCGCTTGCCCCTCAATGCTAAATCAGTGATGCAATTTCTCATCTTGAATGTTGACGAAAATACAAATCCCAGATATTTATAAGTACTTAATGTTGTTATTGGCTGGCCATTTAAAAACCACTTTTCATTCCTCGCTAAGCGCCCTCCCCTTCTAAAAGCAACTATATTTGTCTTGTCTAAATTTACCTCTAGACTTGAATATTCAGAGTAATTGTGCAGTATATTAAGTTGATTCTGTAAGCCTGTAATTGTATCAGATATAAGAACAACATCATCTGCAAACATAAGTAACATTATTCCTAATAGGTCGGGAAATAACTGCACTCCATATTTGCCATATCTAGATATGTCATCTGATAATCCATTAATGAAAAAGGTAAAAAATCAAATGGGACAAATCAAATGTACTAATGTAAAGATTCCTGTATGCACAAGTTGTAATCTAGGAGTTCTCGAAGATGAGTACCATGTATTGTTTGTATGTGAGAGACATGCCGATCGCCGCACAAAATATTTGCATCGTATCAGTGTATTGTTCTCCAAAAGATTCAAAACATAACCTCCGTGGCAATTTTCATGAAACACGTGTTTTCCTTATCATGAAGATGTAGATATGTACTCTCTGTCACGTGTTACGGTTATTTCGTTCAAATCAATTTTACCTTGGACCACATGGCCAAAATACCGAATGAATGAATTGAATTGAATCGAGTGGCGCCTCCGTTGTGAATTGAGGGATTCTTCCTTTTCATCATCATATAGCGAAAGAGGATGCCATCGGCATTTGACGTCATGTCACGTGATAACCGTCTCTGCTCATTAACTGTCGGGTGTTTCCGTATCAGGCGAAATTCGAGGGCATTTCTCACTTCTTTAACTCGATTTTAGAAACATTTTGTGAAATTGTAATAACAGAAGGGGACTTTTTAGGATGCTTTTTTCAATAAATCCCCCCAAATATTACGTTAGTATTCTCCTTTACGTGGTCGACTCACATAATACCAAGGCCACAGATGGCCTTGTACTTACCATCAAGTGGAATCTATTTCTGAGGATTATCAAGACTAGTTATTCTTGTGTATTGTTTGGCTGAAAAGCGGCAGTACTATTTCCGCCAACCAAACTGGATGGATGTCACCTTCTACAGTAGTCCTAACCTAACAACAGCATGGTAACCGTAGGAATGTGGAGTTAGCTCAGTTAGTAAATCTATCAGTCGTCAGTACGAAGATCTGCGTTCCATTTAGGAATAAAATAACACCCGTACCTTCCAGCCCTCCTCACTGAAATATCTTTATATGTTACAGATAGCTATAGTTGTCTAGGATAGGGATTGATACCAGAGGTGTGCCTTTGCTGCGGTTGATGTTCTGTCTGTCTGGGTTCGAGACAGCCAAGATTCTTTTACTGCTCTTCCCTTCATTCAGTCACATGCGGGGATATCTGAATGTGCAAACGGAGCTGGAGTCACGACAATATGAATTAACATTTTCTATTTCTTTTACAGATAGCTCCAGCAGTCCAGGATGAGGTTCAGTACCGGAAGTGTGACTCTGCTGTTGCTCCTGTGTCTGCCTGAGTTTCAGACTTCCAGGATTCTTTTACTGTTCTTCCCTTCATACAGTCACATCCGGGGATCTCTGAATGTGGCCACAGAGTTAGCTTCGCGTGGTCACGTGGTATGGAATGCTTTGTCAGCTGAAATGGCCAATCACAAGAGCATGCAAGTACCGGGAGTACACATCCTGAGATACAATGCCGTAGATGACTTTGACTGGGAAAAAAGGATTACAGAGCCCATGGTAAATGGAACATTGTACAAAGGCAAACCGTCTTTGCCATTAGATTCTTTCACGGAGGTTACTCACCGTATATTGAGTGACCAGGAATTATTCAGGAAAATTGAAGAGTTGAAATTTGATCTAATTATATTCGATGATACACCCTCAGCGAGAATGTTAACCATCACAGCCCACAGACTGGACATTCCCTTCATATTCATGGGAGCAGCGTTTGAGCCTCAAGTTAGCCGCAACCCTTTCATTCCATCCGCTTTCCCCTTCATCATTTCCTCAAGAACACCGAAAATGGACTTTTTGACACGTGTTGCGAATGTCATTACGACTGTGATGTACGTGTTTGTTTACGATCCGTTCTCTACCTATAGGCCAGTGGCGACCTATGCTCCCGAGAAGCCATATCTCTCAATGGAAGCCTTGACAGCTAAGGCTTGGCTTTGGCTCATCGATATTGAACCTCTCCTTGACTACCCAGCAGCCACCTTGCCCAACGTCAAACGAATTGGATCTCTGTCAGCCTCTGAACCAAAGCCACTCCCTCAAGAATACAAAGGGTTTATGGACAAGGCGAAAGAAGGCGTGGTCATTGTTTCTTTCGGAAGTAATGTGAAGTCACTTCCAGATGAAATATCGAAAAGGTTACTTGATTCATTTTCACGAACGAACTACAAATACATATTCAAGACTGACAAAAAGGTCAAAGTGGGACCTAATGTACTGCTAACCACCTGGATGCCACAGTCGGACTTACTTGCCCATCCGAACACTAAATTATTTATCACCCATTGTGGAGCTAATGGCCAGAACGAGGCTTTCTTACAAGGAGTTCCCATGATTGGTTTTCCCATATTTGCAGATCAACCATATAATTCAATGAGGCTTGAATATCATGGCTTCGGTTTAAATATGGATTTGAAAACGTTTACTGTTGACGATTTGATATCCAACATCAATGAGGTGATCCAGAACCCTTCCTACACCCAGAAAATCAAGAAAGCTGCCGAAATCACCAAACTCAGGGAAAAAAGTCCCAAAGATGAAGCTGTTTACTGGATAGAACATGTGCTGAAATATGGCGGCGCCCATCTGAGATCGTATTGTCAGGACATGCCGTTGTATCAGTATTTGTGTCTGGACGTCATCGGGCTTGTCCTGGTCATTCTCCACTTTTGTCTATTCCTTTTATGGAAGTCGTCTAGCTATATGTGCAGCAGGTTCCGAGGTCGTGAACAGCCAAAACCCAAACATGACTAGAAAAGACGACCATATTGTCTGTTCATTTGTTACCACTTTATCTTCTCCATCATCAGAGAGACGCCTCAACAACGAGACGACGAGGACCCTTCATTCCATCTGCCACACCACACATTCGGACAGAATGGACACCTAGAATGGACTTTTGGTCACGTGTAACTAATGCGATCGTGGCCATGACGTATATATTTGTTTATGACCCGTTCTGGGATTACATGGCAGTTGCAACCTATGCCCCTGACAAGCCATATATCACAATGGAGTCTTTGACAGCCAAAGCATGGCTTTGGCTCATTGAGCAGGAACCGTTTATGACTATCCAAGCGCTACTCTGCCAAACGTAAAGATGGTTGATTCGTTAACCACAAAGAAACCAGAACCTCTCTCTGACAAATACGGGAAATTTATGAATGAAGCCAAAGACGGTGTGGTCATCGTCTCATTTGGAAGTAATGTCAAAGGAATTCCAGATGAAATCTTCGGCCGACTTCTGGAATCGTTTTCTCGAACCAAATATAGGTTCGTTTTCAAGTCAGAAAAGCAAGTAAGTGTTGGACCTGATATCCTTTTAACGGACTGGATGTCACAGTCGGATCTTCTCGCCCATCCAAACACTAAGTTATTCATAACCCACTGTGTGGTAATGGTCAGAACGAGGCTTTCTTGCAGGATGTCCCCATGGTTTTCCAATATTTGCTGAGCAGCCATATAATGACCAGATGCTAGTTTACTTTGGATTCGGTTTAACCACTGATATGTTTCACGGAACCATCCGCACGATTTCCTTTACAGTTTCCATTATATACTAATGCTCTTCCATCGGCTTGTATGTATAAACGACATCAATTCCAAAGAAATATATTAATTACAATGATGTTGACAGCATTTGAAACATGCGCACAACTAGACAGCCCATTTCCGAAGTCTATCCACCCAGGACACAACTCGACTATCGGGTAGCTACGGAGTAGGGTACATCCTTCAACCAACACCTCTCCTTTGTCAATTTCATAAGATTGAATACGGTACGTTGAAGTCGCTATCGTAGTTGGTGTTGACAGAGAGTCGACTCAGCACAGGGAGGAGCTCTCCTTACGCTATCCTACTTGTAATATATGCATACTACCCTTATAAACGACACGAGGAAACCTCAAGGTTTAATAACGTAATGGTTAAAGCGGTTTAAATCTCCCACATGGGTACAGTGTGTGAAGTCCATCTCTGGTGTCCCCCGCTGTAATATTGCTGAAATATTGCAAAAAGCGGAGTAAAACTAAACTCACTCACTCAAGATTCAAGCAACTCACACCATAATGGACTATACCATTTGCAATACGGCTTATCAGGGATATTAATAATATATATTATGTGAATATTTCTCTAAATGATGACCTTGCATTCCTCAGACATGAAATCAACGCGGCTTAACTAGTCATCATGGACACAACACAAATTAGTTGTCTGTAATTAGTTAAGCAAAGGCCGGTTGGCCACTAAAGCATGTCAGTGTGGATGAGGTGCGGGGTACTGCAGACTGACCAAACACCTGTCGTAAATGCGTCACCTGACAGTCTGAACGGGATTTGACCCTTTGGGATGAAGATAGAATGCTTGGTGAAGACGGAACTCGACCCTCGGGCAGCGACTAGGTTGCCAAACGTACAGATGTCACCTCCCAAATGCCACCTAGCTATTATGCTGGCACCATGTGGTTTGTCACACTGGTTCGCGAATAGTGTGGGAGACCCACTGATGGACCTCTGTTTTCAAAGAGACAGATATCATGTCTAAACAGCCCACATGATTTGATTTATATTTGTATCGTGTAATGTCAGGCACAATGTGTGATATACGTGTATTAGCGTAACACCACCTGTCCCATAGTTAATGTCCCGCATATCCGATAAGTATTGATGACCTACTAACACACTATGCATGGTCACCTTACCTACACCCGCAGTAGTGCGATAGACTATGGGGAGCCATCTATTCACGCAATACACGTCGGCCTTTCGGTTTCGGTGAAGGCCATAAGAGCTTTAGCCAGAGTCGGGGCCAGCCATGACACGAGACCAATAAATCTAGGTCAGTGACACAACTGTCTACTAAAAGTAGTGGACGTGAGCGAGTGATCACTGTCAACTTCAGCATCTCATCCTCGTACTGGAGACAGTCGATGACTGCAGGTAGGTCATGTATCGGGATACATGTTGCTCCAGAGGAAGAGACTTTACACGCTCTTACAGACAAACGTATGACGGGCAGAGTGTAATCGTCTTTATCATCCAATGTTTTGAGTTTCGATATGCTCTTTGACTGTAGACGTGTAGAAGACACACTTTTTACATTGATTAACAGACAAACCGACTTCACGTTACACTAACTTACAGACAAATCAACTTTACACCACACTGACTCAAAGACAAATCAACTTTACACTACACTGACTCACAGACAAATCAACTTTACATTACACTGACTCAAAGACAAATCAACTTTACACTACACTGACTCACAGACAAATCAACTTTACATTACACTGACTCACAGACAAATCAACTTTACACTACACTGACTCACAGACAAATCAACTTTACATTACACCGGCATGCAAACAAATCGACTTCACATTATACTGACTCACAGACAAAGAGATTTTATGAATACACAATGTCATTTAGAAATAGCCAAATTTAACATATGTTATATTTGGGACATTTTCGTCCCACAGAGGTTACTCCTGTCATATCTTCCTACGTAACCTCTGTTCTAATACGGCCATATTTCCCGGCCATCGCGAAATCCCCTTGCGGCAAAATATCGCAACTTACTAGTTGGATATTATCCAATCAGAACACGCGTTAAATAGACTTAGCTCCAATATGGCGGCCCCCATGGAGTTAATTCATCAACGTGAGAAGGAAAGATTCGGTATTTCATGTTTAACTGAAAATAAGAAACTGGCAATAGAGAGTGCAGGGATCAATCACCGGGATGTGTTTGTAGAAACAAAAACTGGCAGTGGCAAGTTTTCCCTATGCACTCGGAAATTACCAAGATCTTGCAAATGATCACTATTGAAACAACCTTTCTGACTGTACAACTAAATCTGAATACCTCCAATTGCGAGTCTTGAACACTTGAGCACCATGAAAGGGCCGTATTAGAACAGAGGTTACGTAGGAAGATATGACAGGTGTAACCTCTGTGGGAAGAGAATGCCCCACAAAGTACTAGAATAAGTACTTTCCTGAGAAACTAATCCCAAATAAACCACATGTTATATTTGACCACTTTCTAAATGCATTATGTACTCAAAGGGGTACTTTAATTTCGCAGTTTAGATTAACAGTTGTTGTGGCTGAAGGAGACTGTGTGCTGGCGATTAGGTGCCTGACTCTGAGGATGTCTGTTTGAATCAATCCCCGATGGGACTCAACACTCAAGTATTACAATAAAAAGAACATGTTAAGGCTGACGTATCATGTGATATATGCTCAAACAATATCTTTCTATCTTGCAGATAGTTCCAACTGCCCAGAATGAGGTTCGGTACCGGAAATGTGGTTCTGCTGTTGCTCCTGTGTCTGCCTGGGTTCCACACTGCCAGGATTCTTTTACTGTTCTTCCCTTCATACAGTCACATCCGGGGATCTCTGAATGTGGCCACAGAGTTAGCTTCGCGTGGTCACGTGGTATGGAATGCCTTGTCAACTGAACTGGCCAATCACAAGGGCATGCAGGCACCGGGTGTCAACATTCTCAAATACGAGTCGGTAGATGATTATGACATAGAAACTGAGATGGTCCAGAAGACAATAAGGGGTTACTTTGAAGAAAACTCTGCTCCTCTCCTCCCTGAACAATTTAGAAAACTAAATGACAAGATATTACGAGACACGAAATTGTTCTCTCGAATCGCAAACCTAAAGTTTGATTTGATTGTGTTTGATTCAACCCCGCTACCAAGAATGTTAACCATCATAGCCTACAAGTTGGACATTCCCTTTATCTTCATTGGTGCGACACTGGAACCCCAAATCACGCGTACTCCCTTCACTCCATCTGCCACACCACACATTCGGACAAAATGGACACCTAGAATGGACTTTTGGTCACGTGTAACTAATACGTTCATGATGTTGTCGTATGTATTTGTTTATGACCCGTTCTCTGATTACACGCCAGTTGCAACCTATGCCCCTGACAAGCCATACATATCCATGGAATCTTTGACAGCCAAAGCATGGCTTTGGCTCATTGAGCAGGAACCGTTTATGGACTATCCACGCGCTACACTGCCAAACGTAAAGATGGTTGGTTCGTTAACCACAAAGAAACCAGAACCTCTCTCTAACAAATACGGGAAATTTATGAATGAAGCCAAAGACGGTGTGGTCATCGTCTCATTTGGAAGTAATGTCAAAGGAATTCCAGATGAAATCTTCGGCCGACTTCTGGAATCGTTTTCTCGAACCAAATATAGGTTCGTTTTCAAGTCAGAAAAGCAAGTAAGTGTTGGACCTGATATCCTTTTAACGGACTGGATGCCACAGTCGGATCTTCTCGCCCACCCAAACACTAAGTTATTCATAACCCACTGTGGGGCTAATAGTCAGAACGAGGCTTTCTTGCAGGGTGTTCCCATGATAGGTTTTCCCATATTTGCTGAGCAGCCTTATAATGCCGAGAAGTTAGTTTACTTTGGATTCGGCATTGAAATGGATTTGAAAACGTTTACTGTTGACGATTTGGTGTCCAACATCAATGAGGTGATCCAGAATTCTTCCTACTCCCAGAAAATCAAGAAAGCTGCCGAAATCACCAATCTGCGGGAAAGAAGTCCCAAAGAGGAAGCTGTTTACTGGATAGAACATGTGCTGAAATATGGAGGCGCCCATCTGAGATCATATTGTCAGGACATGCCGTTGTATCAGTATTTGTGTCTGGACGTCATCGGGCTTGTCCTGGTCATCCTCCATGTGTGTTTTTTTGTCTTGTGGAAGTCGTGTAGTTATATGTGCAGAAGGCGTCGAATTCGTCAACAACCAAAGCCGAAACGTGACTAGAAAAGACAACCATACTGGTTCTCCATTCGTCAGCACTTTATCTTTCAGTACTGAACGAGGACACTTAATTGTCAGAATGTGCATACGGATTTAGGATTTTGATGACAATAATCTCCAGTACTTATATCCTTTACGGAGAAAGTTGGTTATTTTTATAATAGTGATAGCCATGGAAACTATGTACCTATTTGAGCCGCAGGAGTGGGAGTGGGATGTCAGCATGTTTGCCTCATATCTCCTGTATAATGTCAGTCATGGGGTCATGGGGTCATGGGGTCCAAGGAATTTCATTACTTTCATAGGAGTATATCCTGACATGGATTTGTTGGCTTGCAGTCAACGGCTGTATGTTTGCCGTTTCCAAAGAACGTTGTAACTTCTATTGTCTGTCACGTCCTGTTCATAGTCTTGGCTCACCCATGGTACCATGTTCTTCCTTGGAATCAAATCCTCAAACGTGGCGAAGACTTAGGAAAAGCAGCGTCATCCTGCCTCTTACGTTCAATAAATTCATTACATAAAGTAGGTTTCTTATTTGACATGGGCCATGCCACCATTTTCAGTGAGGTGTTCTCTTTGTGCCCAAAATACACAAACATATTCTATTATAAAGAGCCTCAAAACTGATCAAATGATTACGAGATGAATGAGGTCGGCGGGCACTGTTGTCAGACATGATCTTGTGAGGGTGTCGAGACGCTGGACGTCTTGCTCTGACTCAACTATTTTAAAGGACCGCGGCAAGAGTATTCGTGGCATTGATCTTGTTTCGCGCATCAAGTTCTGGGCGAGATTTATAAACAGCCGCGGAATTTGGGCATGGAGGTTATCTCGAACTTGTATTCCAAGGGTGTAGACTAGATCTCCCCTACACAACACATTCGTTTAAAACATGGCGATATCCCAGTTCTGCTGTTTATTAATGTTTATTAATATTGGAATTAAACGGAAACAGATTTATTGTTCTTGTTTGAAGCAGTTCCGCTGTCCATACACCATGGAAAAGGGAATCCAAACGGGGGAGCATGTGTCGCTATTGAGCTTGTCCTGGATACACATATACAGTTTATATACTGCCTTATCCATTCCCGTGTTAATAATTATATTTACTGATCACAACAAAGAGCACCATTCCAGTGCTAGAATAACAAGGGTTTTGTTGAAAATGTATAAATTTTTCTTTTGGTTCGCAGATCGTGATCCGTTTGCAAGGTTGTTGACATAGTTGTCCATGTGTTATATTTTATCACGTACTAAATAGAATTGTGTGTAGACATAGTCCTGGAACCGTGCTAGTTTACACTTGCCAAGTAGGTGGGCAACGTTTGTGAACTTGACGACCAGTTTATGAAAGTCATGTTTGATCAATGACCGTGTGTTGAAGATTAGCGGATTCTTAGAGTGGAGATTTGAATGTCGGATGGGCCACAACTTAAACGTTACTAGAATCTATCACAATATTAGCCAAATATACCACATGTTACGAAAACGAACAAAGGATTAAATTCAATTTTGGGCTTCGAATTCATAAACGCGTACTTACCGGGGAGTTCCGGGTCACGGTGGCATGTTAGGAAATGCAGTTTTTGTAAAGGAGAACACAAACTTGAGTGCACATTCAACAGATGTAATATTTGGGTTTCGTATTCACCAGTTAAGTACTTTTGGGGATTGGTTGTACATGATGTAGCCATGACGGGTATTTCACCCAGATATGAGTAGATTTCGGGCAAACAGAGAATACATGGTACTCACCTTCAATTTCAAGTAATTCCCAATTTTTACATACTATAGGCACAATATTGCCGTCACGAGCTTTTAATCTGCGATATCCATTAATCTTTAAAACGTGTAATGAAATTCTGAATTTGGATAAAAGTCTTCTCAAAGATTTGTCACTTATGTTCAATAGGTAGCACTCAGGTGGTAACACAGATTTAACACTTGCATAAAATGTCAACTATCTGGATGAAGAAATCTTATCATGCCAATCCTGTGCATATATATCACATAAATATGTAGATTATCTAGACATAGGTTTTCATTTCCAACATCTTGGCAGAAATATACGAATGAGAAATCACACTCAAACAATAAAAAGCGAATGTGCGAGACCCAATTTTGCTTACCACTTTCATCCATTTACTTAAGCAATATGTACAGCATGTGTAAAGGTTTTATCCAGTATTCAACAACACTACTTTTTTACTACTTACAAACGTGTTAAAACGAGATGTATCTCCAAGCACTGCTTTGTTTGAAGCATAACTACCAATCCAAAGAAAACGTTTAAAGTTGGAACTTTTTCAGGGTTACTACGGTATTCTAACCACCATACCTGAGGTCCATATAATGATATTGGGGCTATTCTTTTGTTAAATATATGGCATGCAGTTTTGATGGACATACAGGGAATTTTTCGAAACTGACGGAAAATGGAATGTAGTGATTTACTTTCTTGAGATGCTTATACTTTACCCGCCATTGACCAGTTTAACCTAGATGAAAACATGATACCTAAGTATTTATACCAGGTAACTGGCTTCATTTGAGAACTCCCATGGTACCAGTTTCCATTACGTTTCAATACACCATCATTTACTAATATATAAATACTATAATATTTGTCTTTTTCAAATTTAACAAGGCATTCCATACCACGTGACCACGCGAAGCTAACTCATTGGCCACATTCAGACATCCCCGGATGTGACTGTATGAAGGCGTCACAGGCGAACGCCTTAACCACTAACCGTCGCCCAGATTATGTAATAAATTTACTGAATTTAAGACACATGAGATTCATCTTAACGAGCTAATTTACAGCCTGCTATTCTAAACCAGCAAATGTTCATTTTTATGAAAGTAATGAAATTAATTTGGCAAGGGAAGATTTCTGTCCCATTGACACTGGTGTAATTGATAAGGTTTATAAAAAGTGATGCACTAAAAGGGGAAACTTACGTGTGCCTTGGCTGAATCTATGGCATATGTTCTTACTGATTAAGGAAAACGAATATAGTCATGTACGTCATATTGCAGAAGCTGACTTCAGGGCGTTTCCCAGTTTTGAAGCACATCTGGAAAGCCATACCCATAAACCAGTAGTAAGAAAAATCAGTCATATTAAAACATGGAAATGATACATAAACAAAGGCAAGTGTGTGCATATCCATACGACACTGCGACACAGTTTTGATGTGGGTATAATTTGAAATATAAAAATGCCAATAGAACCATAACTACATGCATTCGAGATTATTCGAGATAAAGGTACTGTCTTGGCTGATTGGATGAATCTGAGGCAGAATAGTCTCTAAATTTCATTTGGGCCCGGATGAGTAGCGTGAGGTTTCAAATGATTAACTAGGAGGCTATCAATTCTGCCTAACATTCATCTAATTTACCAACACAGTACGTTTATCTCTATTCTACCATGACCGTTTTAAAGTCGAACTCCTTCCTTGCGTAATCGCATGCCCCATGCGAACTGAAGTCGTCCGTGAAGGGAGTAGCCGTGAATAAGAGTGCCGTCTTATTTTTTCAACATAAAAGAATATTATGTCCAAAGAAAACAAACTTCAATACAATAATACCTAAGAGCTTGATTTCCATAATCCCAACTCCACATGACAGAAATCAGCCTACCGTTTTGTGTGCCGGGTTACTATTAATCCCCCTCTCCCCCCGCATCCCCACCGCACTATAATGGATTCGTCTGACCTACTTATTTTCATGGAGGCAGAGTTACGCAACAGTTCGAAACACGAGCCAGTGTTTACATTTTGTGAAAGTTTGAAATTTGAATTGTCTGTGGGAAAACTTCACTGACCGTCAAATCTAAAATCCTGCAGAATCGAAAAACAGATCTTTTTCTGATCGACCCAAGACCTGTAACTCACCAAAGACTGTTGATTTTTATGATCGGCGAGTACCAACCTTGCTTTCACGTACTTGCTCCCATCCCGGCATGCGACGAAAGTGCGACAATGCTGCGTTGTCAAAATGTGTATAAATGCGACTAACTTGGGATTCCTTGGAATGTTGTTTTTACCATTTGGGACTGGATTGTGGCCAAGCTTTTTTCGACATGTACGAACATAACAGTGAAAGGAAGATGGCAGAGAGAACTCTGATGGCTCAATATTTTTTACATGTATCTTGTGAACGATGCAACAGGACATGATGGAGTATGAGTAGCATTTATTTGGTGTTTCACCTGACTGTCATCTTGTGCATTTCTTATTCTAAACGGAAAGAAATGTGTCATTTTCTAGGTAGGTAGGTAGGTGGGACGGTGGGACGGTGGGTGGGTAGGTAGGTAGGGTTGGGTTGGGTTGGGTTGGGTTGGGTTGGGTTGGGTTCGGTTAGGATAGGATAGGTTAGGTTAGGTTAGGTTAGGTTAGGTTAGGTTAGGGTTAAGTTAGGCGAGGTTAGCCTAACCCTAACGTCCTCACGAGAAGTTGTGGCGATGTGTTCTAAAGGTGCTCCAATTTGTTAATGCGCGATGAAGCGGCCTCAAAATCACATGAGCGTCAATTAAGAACTGATGCCGCCTGATTTTTTACGAACAACCAATCAGAATTGAGCATTTTCTTGACTGATGGTAGCATATCAAGCACCGCCATCAAAACACACATTCCGACTGATATTTTGGCAGACTTGCCGCTTGGGGGAGAGTCTCAACGCAACGTACAGAAAGGATAAACTGTTGACGAATGGAAAACAAATATGGTCTTCTTTTATAGTTACGTTTCGGCTTTGGTCATTGACCCTCGACACCTGCTGCACATATAGCTACACGACTTCCACAAAAGGAATATACCAAAATGGCGAATGGCCAGGACAAACCCAATGGCGTGCAAACAAATACTGACACAACGACATAATTCATTAATCACATAGTCCTTGTCGAAATATTGTTTCAGCATGTATAGGGTAAAATCTACACCGTATTTTACAAAAAAAACAAAAAAACAAACAAAATCATTTCCTATAAAAATGTTATGCCACAAAGACCGTTTTTCGACAGTTGTCATCACCTCTTCATGTCGTATTCAAAACTATTATCAACAGCATGAGCTGTAAATAGTTACTAGCAAATATTTTAACTAATAAAACACAAAACAATGCAGAAGTATGAATTTAATTCCCGATATTAATGTTTGTGTTTGGACTGAGAGAATTTATTTTTAAGCCGCACTCACCATTATTCATGATATATGGCTGTGGTCAGTAAATAACCGTGTCTGGACCAGACAATTCAGAGATCAATAGCATGAACATCGATGTGCGCCATTACGAGCCGATGACATTTGGCAACCAAGTCAGCGGGTCTGACCATACGATCCCATTAGCTGCTGTTTACGACAAGCATGGGTTAGTGAAGATCAATATTCTAACCCCGAACCCGAACCCGAACCCGAACCATATTTTAAAAGAAACCTTGAAACCAATGTAATTATTTATAAGGATGGCGCTCTGCGCCAGTGGAAAGGCTCTGATACATGTAACTGACCCAGCTACAGTCAGATCAGTGGTCGCTTTTGAGATGTTGAACACTGAGGCAGAATTATGTCAGTGTTTTGTTGGCTGAAATTGGAAGAAAGCGATTCACATCAACTGTTATCTTCGGACAGAAAAACTGTCAGCAGACGAACCAAGGGAGACAAGTTTTACGTATATTTGTATTCATATGACATGACATTGTGCGAATGGCATATGTGTTCTCGTTTTGTATCATGGCTGGCTCCGACACTACGTAGTGCTGTTATGTCCTTTACCCACGTTGCCGGCGTGTAATGCGTGAGCAGCTCGCTTCCACTCAGTCTATCTCACTGTAACAGGTGCGCGTGAGAGGCCGATGCATGTTTCACCATGGGACTCTATCATCCTGGACATTTTAAAACTGTACAAGGGCCTTTATACTGGCCAGTTTGACATCGTTCTGGGGATACGGGGTAAATCAAAGCCCATGGCCAGTGCTGTAGGCAAAGCAGCTCATGACAAACAGTTACCTTCATCTTCACGGGTGATGCTGTAAATCGACTTCTGAACCACTATCAAAAGTTATACTGATCACCTCATACAGAAAGGCTGGACAGCCAGTAGGAAGAAACTGACTTCACGAACTGAAACTCACATTCGGTTATACCGACCTCGGTTCTCAGTCAAGACGGTTTACTCATGATTCTATTCGTTAAGGACAGATGGAGATGGACCTTCTTAATATATCTCTTGGCGTTCATGATCGCGCATATTCTGCTAGACTGTGGACTTTTCAAACGGTTATGATAAATTACATGTTTTTTTTAATTTGGTGTTATGGCATTTTCTCTTCGTTGATAATAGTCTAATGAAGATCTTCGGATTATGTACTTTAAGAAACCCATTAAACTTTGTACTGAAACTGTGTATGTGTGCTGACTTGGTGTCTTCGCTATATATGAATATCGCCATAACCTTGAGATTAACCACTGGACGATTAGTGTAAATACAGTGACATGTATTTGAACCTTTGTGTTTGAAATTAGACGAAAGCACGGTTTTGACCAGTCGCTTACAGAGTGACTTCATTAAACCATGAGGTTTCCTCGTGTCGTATATATGTCTAGCTGTTGTATTTCATAGGTAAGATAGCGTGTGGAGGGTACCCCTGTAGTGAGCCGACTGTGTCAACTCTGGCCTGCCGTCGCTGTATTAGCTCCTATGACACAATCACGAGTTAGGAGGTAGGGGACACCGTACTCTGTAGCACACAGATTTTTGTGATTTTTGAATACGTGCATACAGCAGAATAGGTGTACATAACAGCTTGTAGGTCCAATAGAGATATAATGCATTAAATATCAGTATCAACTGCCACAACAAAATGTTTGGGTAAACAGTTATTCGGGATTAAACATTGGGACGAGAGAAAACCATTTGGACGAAAAGCAGTCAGAGTTATCACTTTTCTGGAAATAAATGTTTCAGTGTAGAATATGTCTTTCAATTTCCTTAAGTAATTATCATTTTTTGAATGTTTCCTTTTCAAAGAATGAGAGTAAATATATTACTTAGAAGAGAGAATTATGTGTGATTCCGTAATGAGTTCTTACCTAAACTGTCAGGTCGGTGTTTCTGTCTAATTAAGTTCCTGAATACTTTCCGTAGTCCACTGTTCAAGTTTCCTCCAGAAAGTTTTGGTTTCATCACATTCCCGATATACATGTCATAAAGTCTCACTAGAAACATTACGAAAAGAAGATACTGTATTGTCAGTAAGATTCATTACAGTTCTTTTTGGTATAAAAAATTCCGTGCAGAAATTTGTGTTGAGTTTCATGGTCACATCTCTTGAAGCTCTTATATCAGCAGAAAGTCACATGCCAATCAAACGTAATATAATCAAACAATATTTCTCATTTGGGGCAGATATGACTTTTAACATTTTAACATTTTCAGGTAACAGTTTATCATAGGATAACCTTGAGGCTTTTCAGGCTATACCATCCTGTTGGAGAGATTTTATATAGAGGTCATTGATGTTTATGTATCCACGTTCCCTTATAGTCTTTTTCCAAGTTTCAAGTAAAATATAAATAACATAGCCAAGACTTAAATGTGTAATGTGTACTTCTGACATCAAATTTAAGTTTCAAATCTTCAAAGGATATAAAGCTATGTTTATCACAAAGATCGTTGATTGTTAAGAATCCGCTTTCAAGGCAGTGTCTAATAAAGTGATTTCTGTTTGATATCATCATCCAGCCATAATGTTCACTGCTTCACTAGTGTCTTTGATGCGATATGATTTCAGTGCCTTAAAAATACCCTTCACAAAAGGATTATCAACTGCAGCTATATTCTGAAAATGTGCTTTATATTTTAGCATATTGCATGGGTGCCTGGGTTACTGGGCGTTCTAAAATATAGTTTGAGTGTAGAGTGTAGATATGCTCATGTTTTTTAAGTGCTCAGTTTGATTTTGTCATCTTTTGTCATTCCAGATCAATTAAACAATTATTTTCTCAAAAATAAAAAAATGTTAAAATATGAGCTTATTTAGAAAGAGCCATAATTTTGTCGATCAGTGTCAAATGTCTTTTTATCCATATTGCCAGTAATCTATCAATTTCTTCCAATCGTTTATTTGTGCTGATAACCCATAAATAATTCCAAATCAGACGTAAAGTTAATTCCCATAACACTTCTGTCATGGTGTTTTGAACTGAGGAGTTTTGAACTGAGGAGTTTGAACTGAGGAGTTTTGAACTGAGGAGTTTTGAACTGAGGAGTTTTGAACGTAATGATGGAGTTGTTGGTGTAGAACAATTTGTCTTGAATGGAAACCACTTTCACCTGCTGCTGCACCTGAAAAGCCTAAAGCCACCAGTATCATGGGAGTGGAGTGGAGTGGAGAGGAGAGGAGCGGATTTGAGCCGAGAGGAGAGGAGTGGAGCGGAGTAGAGAGGAGTGGAGTGGTGTGGAGAGGAGTGGTGTGGAGAGGAGTGGAGTGGAGAGGAGCGGAGTGGAGTAGAGAGGAGTGACGTGGAGCGGAGAGGATCGGAGCGGAGAGGAGTGGAGTGGAGTGGGGTGGAGCGGAGTAGAGAGTAGTGGAGAGGAGTGGAGCGGAGAGGAGCGGAGACGAGCGGAGTGGAGTAGAGAGGAGTGAAGCGGAGCGGATCAGAGCGGAGCGGATCAGAGCGGAGAGGAGAGGAGCGGATTTGAGTGGAGAGGAGAGGAGAGAGGTGGAGTGGAGTGGAGTGGAGTGGAGCGGGGTTCACACAAAAACTTATCAATATTCCGGCTGTATGACGGTAGTCTCTAAATGTTCGAGTCTGATCAGACAACCCAGTGATCAACAGCATGACCATCGACCTACCCAACTGGGATACAATGACAGGTGTAACCACATCAGCGAGTCCGACCACCCGATCCCATGAGTTGCCCACAAGCATAGGTTACTAAATGCCAGCTCTTATCGTGATCTTCACGGGGCCAAAAAACATGACGTGTATATTTCTGTAATGTCTGCGGCATTCCGAGGAAATCTTAAAGGAAATCTTAAAGGAGCACTAAATTTTTTGGTACTCATTTTATCACCGCATATGAAAGACTTTTGGTTAGTCATAAACGAAACACCATTTTTTAATAAAAAAACTTGAGGTTAATTAATACCAAGCGCTTAAAAGTTGCTAAAAAGCCGTCTGCTTCTCTCTCGCTCGCAAACGAAACCTCAGGTTACGTAACTCTGTCGCCAGAGTCCTACAGTGACGTCATAGAAGGAACGATTTCCAGTTAAATGTATAGAAAATGTGTAGGAAGCTCGCCATTTTGCTGAGACATGGCGAATTGTTGTGTTGCCGTCAATTGTTCCTTGGGGTCGGGTGATGGTGTCACTATGCACAGATTTCCACCAGACTCCGTAGTTTCAGCTTAAATTGGTTGTTAGTGTGTGCGAAGTGAGCTTTGTGGAAGCCTGTGGTATGCATGTATACTAAATCGGATGGTTCGCCCCCTACCACGCTTCCAAGATAGAAAATGGAGTTCAAGTTTCATCGAGTTTATAAAATCAAGACTGCTTACTACACATTGCTGACCAAAAGGATTTTGCATGGATATAACGCTTTCCTCCTCGGAAACGAGGTTGTGGTCGAAGTGACAATATTATCGTAAGTAATATTATATTGAGCCCTTATATTGACCGATTCCGAGACTGAAATTGCTATGTTATAAGCAATGTCATGTAAAATCCTAATGTCCATCAAGAAAATACATATTTTACTACCAGTAGAAAGTAATTTTGCTTTTGTAAGTCGGTGAAAACAAACTTAAATAGCATTCATCCCACGACAGGGCGCCGAAAATCGTGAATTTGAATTATTGAGATTATGTATGGTTTGTTCTCATCAAGTTGGAAAATCAAAACTACATAAATATGTATTTGAATCATTACCAAAAGGAGTTTGCATGACACAACCTGTAACATAACCTAAGCGAGGTCGGGGTCGAAGTGAAAATACTGCGCGATAAATTTCTTCACTTGCTAAATTTACTTGGTTTGTAACGTTCATTCACCAGTATGTAGACACTTGTCAATATACGTCTTTATACTTGGTCTCATAATCCTAATTACTTTTTAATCATACTTATATGCATTTTGAAACGTAATAAAAAGAAGCGATCTGCGAATGTATAACAGGAATGTAATATGTAGACATTTCATAGTTTTCCTATATGAATCATAATTCGCACCCACGCCCTAGTGTATGTCGTCTGCATCATTACTCCTAACGACGAAAACAATGATTCTGTAGAAAGCTACAACAACTTACTAAAAACAAAAATGCAAATATTAAAATTAAAGTTATAGGAGCAATATCAGGCTATTACCTTCTTCGAGGAATGTATCCATCAATATCCACAAAAACAAGTGATATATAATTCATCTGCAGATTTCCCAAGTGATGTGTCTTTTAACAGTCTAATATACGAAAATGTGATATATAGTTTCAGGTTTTTCACATTGCTCTATAGTTTCATTAGTTACCCAAAATAGCACACCTGGCAACTAATTGCATAATGTGCGTCATTCATTTTAAAAAAGTTATTTAGTTAGCCAATAATGAGCAATCAATCAATGTATTGGCAGTTAATCCTTTGAAAGAAGGTCGTTGTTTTACAGAGATATAGACACGACAGAGTATAGATTAGTATAGATTAGTAAATGTACACATAAACACTACCTTTTGACAAATCCCCAATTTAAATCCCCATAAAACTTTAATCCTGATCGATCTAGACAAAAGAAATGCCAAATGGGGGCCTTTGTCGGGTAATCTAAGTGGCGTTACCACTAATTATACCTGTTATAAATTCATTAACTGAGCATCAAGTGAATGATGACAAATAATGGGTAGGTTCAGACCACCTAACACGGATTACAACCTAGCGACACCAAGTGATTTTGACAGAATCGTCTATGAAAGCAAGGGTTGTAACTCGAAAACTAGGCAAAGCAGGAGACAAAACTAAATGATAGTAGATTGTGAGAACATATAGCTTTCATTTTTCTCAACAGGTTTCGCGATTTCAGGTTTGTACAAACCTGTAAACGAAATAGTTCAACCCCTGAAATGTAGATGAATACTGCACACACCCTCATTTCTATACCCACTATTACGCCACGGAGACGCGCCGCTCTGATTGGTTGAAATTTCGTTTGCGGTTGAGAATTGTGCACTGTTGACAAAAAGGTCGATTTAAGATAATTAAAGATCGAAATGAGCATTTTTAATGACTGGGTTTCATTTATAACGATGTCAGCAACTGATTTTGCATTTGTACCCTATTAGAGTATATGTGACCTTTAAAAGACCTTTATTCAGCAAGCAGGTTTTTCTAAAAAGAAAGAAAGAAAAAGATTAAATTAATATGTAGGTGATCGTGGCGAGCATGGTTTGCTGAGCTGTTCTCACCCGGATCTTTGAACACAGAACATGAAGTAGTCATCTATAACTACATCAGTTGAGCTCCCCATCTTGATTATTCTTTTCTTGTTGCTACTATTCATAATCATCTAATTCCAGATTAAGACCTTTCCATTTGGAAAAATAGCTAGAATATTGCTATTGTCTATACCTAGTTTAACATGTAAGCGTTACCCTGAATATTGGTGATATAGATTTAAAATAACACTCACTTACTGACAAAGGAACTTTTTTGATATACAGATAAGTATGTCTTAAAAAACAATCAAGTCACGTTTTGTCTTGACTAATTTCTTGTTCCGTAAGAGAATCAGCCGGAGGGAACCATTTATAATGTACATGGATTTGGTTCTGTGTTTGTCTTAATAAGAACAGTTTTTACAGTTGGTGATACTAATAAAGCAAGTGTTGAGTAAATCATTCAAATTAAATTCACATTATTCACGTTTTTGTTTTGGCTTATGACTGACTTTCCTCCAGCAATAGCAGCACGACTTCCATATAAGGAAAATACACACGTGGAGAATGACCAGGACAAGCCCGATGACGTCCAGACACAAATACTGATACAACGGCATGTCCTGACAATACGACCTCAGATGGGCGCCGCCATATTTCAGCACATGTTCTATCCAGTAAACAGCTTCATCTTTGGGACTTCTTTCCCGGAGTTTGGTGATTTCGGCAGCTTTCTTGATTTTCTGTGAGTAGGAAGAATTCTGGATCACCTCATTGATGTTGGACACCAAATCGTCAACAGTAAAAGATTCCAAATTCATCGCGATACCAAATCCAAGGTATTCCAACTTCCTTCCATTCGAAGGCTGCTCAGCGAACATAGGAAAACCAATCATGGGAACTCCATGCAAAAAGGCCTCGCTCTGACCACTTGCTCCACAATGGGTGATGAACAGTTTAGTGTTGGGGTGAGCGAGCAAATCCGACTGTGGCATCCAGTCCGTTACGAGAATATTCGGCCCTGAACTGACTGTCTCACCTGTCTTGAAAATGAACTTGTACTGGGTACGTGAAAATGCCTCGACAAGTTGTTTGACGACACCATTAGGGAAATGGTTAATGTTGCTTCCAAAGGAGACGATGACTACACCGTCCTTGGCTTCATCCATGAACGCCTTGTATTTCTCTGGAAGAGGATTGACTTTGCTTGCTGACAGAGATCCAATAAGCTTCACATTTGGCAACGTAGCTCTTGGGTAATCAGCCAATGGCTCCTGTGAAATCAGCCAGAAGGAAGCCTTAGCAACTAGAGACTCCATGGTAATATCTGGCTTCTCTGGGGCGTAGATAGCCACAGCTCCAAAATAGGTGAAAGGGTTGTAGATATACCAACCTAGCATGAATATGACGTTGACAAATCTCACCCGGAAGTCCATTTCCGGAGTCCATGGGAAGATCGGAAACGGTGTACTTGAGGGGATGAAAGGTGTTCGACTAGACTGAGGATCGGACACTGCTCCAAGAAATACGAAAGATACATCTAACTTATAAGCCAGGATGGTTAACATCCTCGGCAAAGGTGTAGAATCAAATATGATCAAGTCAAACTTCATCCCTCTAAGATTTCCTAAAAGCTGTGTGTCCCTTAATATCAAGTCACATATTTTCTTACTTGCATCAAAAATAATTGACATATCTTTAGATTCAATATATCGGTGCATCTCCTCGTCAATGTTGTAGTTGTCCAGTGATCTGTAATGTAAGGTCCTGACTCCAGGTGGCTGGAGGTCCATGCGCTTGGTCAGTTCTGTTGGGAGGGCATTCCATACTAGATGACCCCGCTCCGCCAAATCCCTAGCAACCACCAGAGGTCCATTGATGTGACTGTATGATGGGAACATGAAAAAGAGAATTTTGGCGGCCTCGAAACCAGGAAGACAAAGCAGCAGCCAAACATAATATGATGACGTCATAGCGGATGTGGAAGTAGAACTGCGGAAAAGAAACAAAAACAGAAAAAAACACACATCCATTAGTGCTTATATTTCAGAGGACGGATGTGATATAATGTGCATAAATGTAAAAGTATTAGCAATGCTTAGCTCACGTACGAAATCTGAAATCTGTTTTTTGGTTTTGTATGTTGCGAAAATATGTTATATAAATAGCCTTCGTGTGATGAGATACACAGGCCAGTATGAAGGTAATAATGCATTTATTACACAGTGTTAGGTCCACATGGCACCTTTTCATGTCGAATTCTAAACTATTAACTGCATTAATCGAAATGACAACACATGCAGAATTATAACATGATTTATTTTGGGATTATACTTTCTTAGTAAAGTACAGAAAATAGCAGTGGCTGAGGAGGTTAGGTGGCTAACTTTGTCTGCTGACGATCAGGTGCCTGACTTTGAGGGTGTGGGTTGGAAATCCCGCATAGTACTCATCACCATAAAAGTACTAACAAGAGCCTGTACTTGTGCAATCCCAATACAACATGAACACTTAAGTGACATTTGACCTTAATTCAAGGTTTAACCTCCCAATATTGATGTTCCGGTTTTGGAAGAAACCTTGAAACCAATTTAAGTGATATTTGAAGCTGGCGTGTGGTCCGCCAAAGGAAACCCTCATTATTACATTAGATTATCACAGCAACAATTACTGTAAAGGTCAGTGGCCCGCTTTGGGAAATGTTTGTTGAACTAGCGTCAAACAGGAACTCAAAGGTGGCACGAAAGCCTGATGGTTACCCAGGCTTTGACGTATACTTGTTCGGCATGACATTCCACAGCCATATTGATAATCTTGCCATATTCGTATTTGCACTGTGAACAAACAGTATTAGTTTCTACGCTAGTTTCTAGAGATGTCGGTACTATCCAGTGGTCAAAGGTAAGCTCACTCACTCACTCTTAGCTACATAGCCTCGTAGGGAAGGGGGTCTGTATCGATGTGCTGCTCCCTCTGTGTCAGATATCGAGGCATATAGTTATAATCCTCATTCTAAAATCGCGTTTGGAAAATAATAGTTCACAAATATTCAAGACATTAATTCGCTTAAGTCGTCCTGAAACCCTGTCTATACTTTAGAATCAATATGTACTCAATGTAATCAATTTTGCTTGCACTCACCGAATCTTGTCACACTCGCCAGCTACCCACAAAGGTCCAAAGGTCAAAATCTTCTACTTGTGTACTCTAACAGTCACGTGACCTGAAGGTCATGCATTCTCTCATTGTACGTTCTGGTTGGGTTGGTATGTGTACCCGAAACCTGGTTTGTAAATCGTTGTGTTAAGAATGCTTTAGTTAGACTCTCAGTGCGTCAATCACTGAGTGTATACACATACAGGCTTTCAGTCAGTATTTACACTCATAACAGCTTCGTGTTCGTCTCTAAAACCAAACCCTAACACATCAGAAATGTCGGGGTTAAACGCAGTTTGTCGTCTGTACGTCTGTGCAGCATCCTTAGATAAGGCGCATCCAGACAACACAGAATTGCATACTCAAATAGGGTGTATTTACATCATATCAGCTCACTAATTACTGACTAATTACTGGTTGATCTCTGCTCACTAATTGTTATGAACACACACACACACACAGAGCGACAAAGACAGACAGACAGATACACACACACACACACACACACACACACATACACATCTGTATATTTTGAATATATTTAATTACACTCACCCAGAACCTGATATGATGTAAGGTGATTCTTGAATATGTATAATCCCAAATATAACATATGTTACATCACACAGAAACTCTATTGTTCGCCAGAGGCCGTAGACTTGAAAGTCTTTGCATGCTCCACTGGTTGTTGCTTTAATCACAATAGTTGTCGTCTGGCAGGGAATAAACAGACAGATGCATAGTTTCTGTCCCTGATATCTAAATGCCCATACAAAGTGAAACCCATTTCTGGTGTTCCCCACATTCATATTGCTGGAATATTGCTAAAAGCGGCGTAAAAACTCACTCACTCACTCTTCTCACATAAATCGACCCTGAGCGCATTTATCATGTTTCTATTACAGACACAATCTCACTCAATTTCAACAATATTTTGGCCTATATTATAGATTATGAGTTCAATGCTTTAGCTAAGTCTTCCCGGTTCGTTACAGTGCCAACCTCTTGAAGCGTCCTACAATCACGCACACATGATCACAAACAGGATCGCGCACTTGTTCCAGTCCAAGTAAACTTAGTCTCAGTGTATTTCGTTACACTCCACCACTAAGTCTAAAAAACCTAGATGAAGGTTGCGTCAGGTAATCTTTGAGCGACCAATGACCGTCCAATCAAACGCGGGATGGTTAAATAGATTTAACCAATCAGACAACGGCTACTATTTAGGGATCGGGGATCACTGAAACAGATCTCTCCACAAACAAAAATCCGCATATAACACAATTATTTGACCTGCAGTATATACGCTTTGGGGTATCTGTTGACATGGTTACCATTAGCTAATATTTCCGCAAGATAACATCCTTGAATATTGCCCAAAACACTATCTTCAGCGACTGTTTACTCACTGTTGCCATGGTTGTACGTACGCCGTGTGCATCACCCGGAAGCGAGCGTACGCTATATGGCATTCGGGATCGTTCGGGTACGAACCTTTTCGAGCTAAAACGTTCAAAGGGTATGTGCGAGTGTGCACTTTCGCGATTTCGTAAGCTGTGGTCTGATTGGTCAATCTTAGAGGTTCCCTGACGCGACCTCCCATAAGGTTTTGTTAGACTCAGTAGTGGAGTGTAACGAAAAGTACTGAGGATAAGTTTACTTAGACTGGCACTTGTTCGCACATCCGATCGAACATTAGATCGCACGAACATTATTAACAGTGAAATCGATATGGTTTAAACATATTATTATTTCAAAATGTGATGAAATCTGAATATGCGAACACGCCAAGAAGCTTATATTAAGGCCGCTCCAGTATATTAAAGTGTTCCAGTAGGTGGACATATAGTTGCAGTAGTTCGACGATAAAGATCAATAGTAGGACAAATTACATACAACTGTTGCTAGGTGTTGGTTATGCCTAGTAACCATGTCAGCTGAAATCGATATCTATTGTTCAAGTGCTGCTTTTCTTCGTCCCTTTTCAGACGAGATGATGGTCTGGGTTTCTCTTTTGAAACCTAAATCAATTAACGAATTAAACTATTCCCGGGTTAGTACCTTTCTTCACTTTTCGTAATGGTTAAAGAAACTGAAAATGTCTGGTATTCAGCTCCAGATTCACGTGGTGTGCTTAGTTTAGGAATACATGTATTAAGGTACACATTCAGGTTTACCTTTTACATATCTGTTATGGATTCAGTCAAAGGCGGTTGTTCTTTGTTTCCAGCGTCATTCAAACAGTTGTTTTTTTAATGTACATGTCTTTCCATCCTAGATTGGTATGATCACTTCTATTATTCTGAATAGATATGTGTGATTTATTTTAGCATCTTTTGGTTTTATGTAAACTGACGTACAAAAACAACACAATTTGTCTCCTGGTATTTCTTCTTGAAAGATCAAACAAAGTAAATTTTCTGAATTCTACAGCTATTTAGGACGCAGGGGTCGGAGGACGGAATATGAAAGTTGAGACGTGGGTGATGGGAAGCACAGAGATGATCGTAAACCACGCGAACCAATGTGTAGCTGTATATATACTAGATAATTATTACAAAATGAGTCGGTGTTCCAAATATTGTGCTGGAATAATCTGAGGAATAATGAAAATCATCAGACTATAAGATGCAAATCTACTGATTATGCCAAATCGGTTTTGCCCGATACAGTTTAACTGTGGAATGAACTACCTATCAACGCGAAAAATGCTTCCTCTGTTGGCCAGTTTTAAGCAAACCCATCTCTTACTTACACTCCACCTTAAGGAAAAAGACATGTCACTTTATCAGTAGAACGGTGTTGGCTCAGTGGGTAAGTGACAGTAATTGACTGACAACTGAACTGAGCTCACTGAAACTGACTATACCGAGCCAGCAACCGAAGCGTAACACTTAAACTGGATTACAAGTGGGACGACCCCGAAAACAGAGGCGTATTTTGTTCCTGTAGACCCATGAATGTGAAAACAAAAGAAAAGTCCATAATGAGTATAATTTTAAATTGCATTCTCAAAGACATTGGTGTACAGGATAGATCTGAACATATTTACATTTCTCAATCAATCGATCGATCAATCAATCACCACGGCTGGTGGTGCAAGAGCGAATACAAATATTTCACATGTAACAATTAATGGAAAGATGAATTATAATATACGGTACGTATAAATGCAAAAATCTAATAATAGATGGTTGTAACTAGTCCGAGTTCATATGTCTTATACATGTTGTTACTTTTGATACAAAGTCTCAGCCATTGAACTCTGAACTTCGTCAGTCACGCACTCCTAAACAACGACTCGCTGTGAACAAAATAACAACGACTTTATCAACTTTAAGAAGTTAATTATCATCAAGTCTCATTTGCCTTTCTGGCCCGTTACTCCTGTAGCTAGTTGCCAGATTGCCCTGAGAAGTTCACAGCAGCTTTAGAAGGGCGACTACTCTCATTTTAACCCACCAAGTGCAAGAAAACGTTGAGAAGTGGAGCGATGGCTCAACGTTTGACTCAAGCTGTTGTGGCGGTTCATGGACAACGAACTGTAATTGTTGATACTCTGAACGTTCCTGTGCCCTGATATTAGCATAATTTCATTTGGGGATTACTTTTTTAAACTAGATACTCTCTAGCTGAGTGAGTAGCGGACCGTTGGTTTCCTAATCCACCATTTTTGGCCATTCGCCTCATGATGGAACCAGGCGTGTTAGTTCCAACTGGTTTTCGTTTAAAGGTCACATATACTCTAATAGGGCACAAACGCAACATCACTTGCTGACATCGTTATAGATGAAACCCAGTCATTAAAAATGCTCATTTCGATCTTTAATTACCTTAAATCGACCTTTTTGTCAACAGTGCACAATTCTCAGCCGCAAATGAAATTTCAACCAATCAGAGCGGCGCGTCTCCGTGGGTATAGAAATGAGGGTGTGTGCAGTATTCATCTACATTTCAGGGGTTGAACTAATTCGTTTACAGGTTTGTACAAACCTGAAATCGTGATAACTGTTGAGAAAAATGAAAGCTATATGTTCTCACAATCTACTATCATTTAGTTTTGTCTCCTACTTTGCCTAGTTTTCGAGTTACAACCCTTGTTTTCATAGACGATTCTGTCAAAATCACTTGGTGTCGCTAGGTTGTAATCCGTGTTAGGTGGTATGAACCTACCCGTTATTTGTCATTATTCACTTGATGCTCAGTTAATGAATTTATAACAGGTATAATTAGTGGTAACGCCACTTAGATTACCCGACAAAGGCCCCCATTTGGCATTACTTTTGTCTAGATCGATCAAAGGATTAACTGATAACACGCTGATTGATTAATTAGTTTTATGGGGATTTAAATGGGGGATTTGTCAAAAGGTAGTGTTAATGTATGTACATTTACTTATCTATACTGAATACTCTCTGTCGTGTCTGTGTCTATGCAAAACAACGACCTTCTTTCAAAGGATTAACTGCCAATACATTGATTGATTGCTCATTTTTGGCTAACTAAATAACTTTTTAAAAAGAATGACGCACATTATGGAATTAGTTGCCAGGTGTGCTATCTTGGGTAACCAATGAAACTATAGAGCAATGTGAAAAACCTGAAACTATATATCACATTTTCGTATATTAGACTGTTAAAAGACGCATCACCTAGGAAATCTGCAGATGAATTATATATCACTTGTTTTTGTGGATATTGATGGATACATTCCTCAAAGAAGGTAATAGTCTGACATTGCTCCTATAACTTTAATTTTAATATTTGCATTTTTGTTTTTAATACGTTGTTGTAGCTTTCTACAGAATCATTGTTTTCGTCGTTAAGTGTAATGATGCAGACGACATACACTAGGGCGTGGGTGCGAATTCATATAGGAAAACTATGAAATGTCTACATATTACATTCCTGTTATACATTCGCAGATCGCTTCTTTTTATTACGTTTCAAAATGCATATAAGTATGATTATAAAGTAATTAGGATTATGAGACCAAGTATAAAGACGTATATTGACAAGTGTCTACATACTGGTGAATGAACGTTACAAACCAAGTAAATTTAGCAAGTGAAGAAATTTATCGCGCAGTATTTTCACTTCGACCCCGACCTCGCTTAGGTTATGTTACAGGTTGTGTCATGCAAACTCCTTTTGGTAATGATTCAAATCCATATTTATGTAGTTTTGATTTTCCAACTTGATGAGAACAAACCATACATAATCTCATTAATTCAAATGGATTTGACTTCACGATTTTCAAAAATGCCGGGGCCCTGTCTTGGAATGAATGCTATTTAAGTTTGTTTTCACCGACTTACAAAAGCAAAATTACTTTCTACTGGTAGTAAAATATGTATTTTCTTGATGGACATTAGGATTTTACATGACATTGCTTCTAACATTACAATTTCATTCTTGGAAGTAAGGTGGAGGTCAATATAACATTGCTTGCAATATAAATGTCACTTCGCCCCCACCGTGCTTTCTTGGAAGAAGTCCTTATGTTAAAAGTTGTGTCATGCAAAATCCTTTTGGCCATGATTCAAATGCATATTTAACTACCAGTTAAATGTAGTTTTGATTTTCCAACTTGATGAGAACAAATCATAATCTCAATAATTCTAACGGACTTTAGCCCATGACTTCACGATTTTCAAACATTGCGGCGCCCTGTCTGAGGATGAATGCTATTTAAGTTTGTTTTCACCGACTTACAAAAGCAAAATTACTTTCTACTGGTAGTAAAATATGTATTTTCTTGATGGACAATAGGATTTTACATGACATTGCTTATAACATAGCAATTTCAGTCTTGGAATCGGTCAATATAAGGGCTCAATATGATAATTTTGTCACTTCGACCACAACCTCGTTTCCGAGGAAGAAAGCGTTATATCCATGCAAAATCCTTTTGGTCAGCAATGTGTAGTAAGCAGTCTTGATTTTATAAACTCGATGAAACTTGAACTCCATTTTCTATCCTGGAAACGTGGTAGGGGGCGAACCATCCGATTTAGTGTATACCACAGGCTTCCACAAAGCTCACTTCGCACACACTAACAACCAATTTAAGCAGAAACTACGGAGTCTGGTGGAAATCTGTGCATAGTGACACCATCACCCGACCCCAAGGAACAATTGACGGTAACACAACAATTCGGCATGTCTTTGGTGACGTCGAGGAATCAGCAAAATGACGAGCTTCCTACACATTTTCTATACATTTAACTGGAAACCGTTCCTTCTATGACGTCACTGTAGGGCTTTGGTGACAGAGTTACGTAAAATGTCTGCGGTTTCGTTTGCGGGTGAGAGAGAAGCAGACGGCTTTTTAGCAACCTTTAAGCACTTGGTATTAATTAACCACAAGTTTTTAAAAAAAGAAAATGGTGTTTCGTTTATGACTAACCAAAAGTCTTTCATATGCGGTGATAAGAAGAGTACCAAAAATTGAGTTTAGTGGTCCTATAAACCAAGGATGTATGGCGGATGCTTGTTTGGTGTTGGTAGCGAGATAGAACGGCGAGTCGGGGAGTGAGTATCAGGCTATTCGGAGCTCGCGATATCGCTTGAACAGTACAACATATCGGACAACGTTCATCACCGGTAGCGCAAACTTTGGCAAGCTTTGGCACTTAGCTTCCGAAAACCTTCTCTACTGTCGCCCTGGCAAGTTTTGGCACTTAGGCTCCGAACACCATCTCTACTGTCGCCCTCTCAAGCTTTGGCACTTAGCTTCCGAACACCATCTCTACTGTCGCCTTGGCAAGGTGTGGACACTCATTCCTAAAATTCAAGAAATTCCGTTCCTCCCCAGTCAGTCGTCAAGGACACGTGACCCAACTTCATGTCATTGTGCAGCTTTACACTAAGGACACCGCAGAGGTTAGTATTGAACTATCAAAGTCAATTCAAAATCGTTTCAGAATTGCTCACACCAAGCTGTCCGGTTTGCCCAAATTTGTCCACATCTTCATCAGACAGAGTTTCTAAACGCTTAGGCAAGTTAAATTACCCTCTCCCTCACTGATCTGTATTATTTTCACAACATACCGAACTTAGGAAATGCAGCGTCACTGTACAGAGATGTACCATAGTTCCTTGATTTCGGGTGCCTGTCAAAGCTTGAAATCATCGACTTCAAACTTCGTAGCTTGTGCCATCAGTTTTAGTCATTGACAAATCTCAATCTCAGTCTTTTATTCGACAGAAAGGCCTTCGGTCCACATACAAGGTCAACATATAAAACCTGTGTATAAATTGCTGTCAAACAAGTGAATTGCGCAAACTTCTTTAAATAATTTGAGATGGACAGTAAATGGGTTGGATTATCATTTTCAAGATTCTTATAGATCATGACACGTTCATTGATATACATAGGTAGATGTGCAGAGAATTAACACGTACTTCGTTGTAAGCTGGACATGAAATGAAATTCATCCTCGACATAATTCTATTTACATAACTTACAATAGCGATACTGACGTGGAATTCCATCTCGTCTACCAAATTTTTTATAAATGGGAAGCTCACCAATTCTGAGAAACGTTACTCTACGTCTTGTTTCTTTTCATTTTACATTTACAAAATACTTTTCTAAACAGAACACTGTTTCAATTTTAGAATATAAATGTAATGTTGAATATTAAATAATATCAGCCATTATTGATGGAACGTTGCAATTCCTTATCCTTGTTTCAAAATTGAATAGAAACACCTCCTTGAATCCAGCACCTTGGTTCTCCCAAACAAGCCCGAAGCCTTAAGTAAATAAAATAGTTCTAACATGATATACCCACGTTTTACGTCCAATTTTTCTAAATTATACAACATAAAGTACCTATCCAGGAGCATTTCAAGCAAGCCTAAACCAATAGTTAATTACTCTCAATAACGAATCAATATAAATATAACCTCTTTCCTACTTTCAACACTAAAGTCTATGACGCAAGTAAATATATCAGCTGACGAAAGATCATAATATATGTTAAAGTTCATGTTTGACGATAGTTTCAACAGGACGTAAATCCCCACCCGCTCTTCATGAAAGATTCTAGACGCTTCACGTCACATTTGGTTTCTTTTGATTGCAATCAAGTTCCTGTTGTCGACACAACTGTCAATATTTGAATAGTCATTGCGTATGGGGCCTCTAAAAAGTCATCATCCATCAAATCTCTCAGCAATTGAGGAGGCAGATCAGCCTGCGAAATTCATTTTTTTTCTCGCGTCTCGGCTATTATCATGCATCTAAATCGAGGTACTTGCCTATTTCTCCTGAAAACAGGTTCACATTGTTGTGTTGGTTCCTAGGGGCTGAATTATTGATAGCACTCTTCCACTATCCTTTCCATCAATACAAACAAAGTCAAGTACACGGAGATCGAAATCCATGGTGGCAAAGCTAATCATGCAGTTGAAGAGTTCTCTCGTCACATCATAGTCCAGGGTTCCATTCCCCACGTTCCAATTCATGCTTTGTCTTGACTAATTGCTTGTTTCGTGACAGAATCAGCAGGAGAGAACCAGACAACATAAATGTTTGTTCGGCATTGCTCCTTGTAAGACCACATTTTGCATTCATACTGTTCATGTGTATGTCTTGGTGGATGTCTCTCCTCCATCAGTTACTGCACGATTTACAGATAGAGAGAATACACTATTTTGAAATGTCCCCATATAGCCGTAACTGATATAAGTACTCGATATTGTTGTAATGAAAGTAGTCTATTCTTGTTCACACTCTGACTGGCATTTTGGAACATCCGTCCCGGGGGACGAGTCGTCTCTCTCATTATGGAAAGTGTTGACGAATGGAGAACCAATGCGGTCGTCTTTTCTAGTCACGTTTAGGCTTTGGTTGGTGACGAATTCGACACCTGTTGCACATATAGCTACACGACTTCCACAAGACGAAAATACCAAAGTGGAGAATGAACAGGACAAGCCCGATGACGTCCAGACACAAATACTGATACAACGGCATGTCCTGACAATACGACCTCAGATGGGCGCCGCCATATTTCAGCACATGTTCTATCCAGTAAACAGCTTCCTCTTTGGGACTTCTTTCCCGGAGTTTGGTGATTTCGGCAGCTTTCTTGATTTTCTGTGAGTAGGAAGAATTCTGGATCACCTCATTGATGTTGGATACCAAATCGTCAACAGTAAACGTTTTCAAATCCATTTCAATGCCGAATCCAAAGTAAACTAACTTCTTGGCATTATATGGCTGCTCAGCAAACATAGGAAAACCAATCATGGGAACACCCTGCAAGAAAGCCTCGTTCTGACCATTAGCCCCACAGTGGGTTATGAATAAATTAGTGTTTGGATGGGCGAGAAGATCCGACTGTGGCATCCAGTCCGTTAAAAGGATATCAGGTCCAACACTTACTTGCTTTTCTGACTTGAAAACGAACCTATATTTGGTTCGAGAAAACGATTCCAGAAGTCGGCGGAAGATTTCATCTGGAATTCCTTTGACATTACTTCCAAATGAGACGATGACCACACCGTCTTTGGCTTCATTCATAAATTTCCCGTATTTGTCAGAGAGAGGTTCCGGTTTCTTTGTGGTTAACGAACCAACCATCTTTACGTTTGGCAGAGTAGCGCTTGGATAGTCCATAAACGGTTCCTGCTCAATGAGCCAAAGCCATGCTTTGGCTGCCAAAGACTCCATTGTGATATATGGCTTGTCTGGGGCATAGGTTGCAACTGCCATGTAATCAGAGAACGGGTCATAAACATATATATACGTCATTATCACGATCGCATTAGTTACACGTGACCAAAAGTCCATTCTAGGTGTCCATGGATACAGTGATTGTGGTGTGGCAGATGGGATGAAAGGAGTACGCGTGATTTGAGGTTTCAGTGTCGCACCAATGAAGATAAAGGGAATGTCCAACTTGTAGGCTATGATGGTTAACATTCTTGGTAGCGGGGTTGAATCAAACACAATCAAATCAAACTTTAGGTTTGCGATTCGAGAGAACAATTTCGTGTCTCGTAATATCTTGTCATTTAGTTTTCTAAATTGTTCAGTGAGAAGAGGAGCAGAGTTTTCTTCAAAGTAACCCCTTATTGTCTTCTGGACCATCTCAGTTTCCATGTCATAATCATCTACCGACTCGTATTTGAGAATGTTGACACCCGGTGATTGCATGCCCTTGTGATTGGCCAGTTCAGTTGACAAGGCATTCCATACCACGTGACCACGTGAAGCTAACTCAGTGGCTACATTCAGAGATCCCCGGATGTGACTGTATGCAGGGAAGAACAGTAAAAGAATCCTGGCAGTGTGGAACCCAGGCAGACACAGGAGCAACAGCAGAGCCACACCTCCGGCACCGAACCTCATTTTGGGCAGTTGGAGCTATTTGTAAAAGAAATAAGAAATGTTAATTCACCTTGACGGCCAAATATTACTCGGTACGTCTCATTCGGTTTTATTTGTACATTTCCGCTTACTTCCACGTGTAGGAGGACGTTTACGTTGACAACGTCGACACTGACATATACACTCAGAATAAAGAGTGCATACATACATATATAATAATTATAACTGACACTGTCGAGCAAACATGACCTGATACGTCTCCGCTAACATTTTCTTCTATTTGTACATTTCCGTTAACTTTAACATGTATGGGGACGTTTGCATTAACGCTTACGTTAACGGGGACGTGTGCATGTGTGTTTCCTGGAAGTTTATTTCCACCTGTATCTATACGTGAAGGTTTGCATATGTGTTTCCTGGAAGTTTACTTCCACCTGTATGTATACGTGAAGATGTGCATGTGTGTTTCCTGGAAGTTTACTTCCACCTGTATGTATACGTGAAGATGTGCATGTGTGTTTCCTGGAAGTTTACTTCCACCTGTATGTATACGTGAAGATGTGCATGTATGTTTCCTGGAAGTTTACTTCCACCTGTATGTATA
This sequence comes from Haliotis asinina, assembly GCF_037392515.1. NCBI lineage: Eukaryota > Metazoa > Mollusca > Gastropoda > Lepetellida > Haliotidae > Haliotis > Haliotis asinina. Next base: position 103,665,751 of record NC_090280.1, on the reverse strand, counting down.
CGTGAAGATGTGCATGTGTGTTTCCTGGAAGTTTACTTCCACCTGTATGTATACGTGAAGATGTGCATGTGTGTTTCCTGGAAGTTTATTTCCACCTGTATGTATACGTGAAGGTTTGCATATGTGTTTCCTGGAAGTTTACTTCCACCTGTATGTATACGTGAAGATGTGCATGTGTGTTTCCTGGAAGTTTATTTCCACCTGTATGTATACGTGAAGGTTTGCATATGTGTTTCCTGGAAGTTTACTTCCACCTGTATGTATACGTGAAGATGTGCATGTGTGTTTCCTGGAAGTTTACTTCCACCTGTATGTATACGTGAAGATGTGCATGTGTGTTTCCTGGAAGTTTATTTCCACCTGTATGTATACGTGAAGGTTTGCATATGTGTTTCCTGGAAGTTTACTTCCACCTGTATGTATACGTGAAGATGTGCATGTGTGTTTCCTGGAAGTTTATTTCCACCTGTATGTATACGTGAAGGTTTGCATATGTGTTTCCTGGAAGTTTACTTCCACCTGTATGTATACGTGAAGATGTGCATGTGTGTTTCCTGGAAGTTTACTTCCACCTGTATGTATACGTGAAGATGTGCATGTGTGTTTCCTGGAAGTTTACTTCCACCTGTATGTATACGTGAAGATGTGCATGTGTGTTTCCTGGAAGTTTACTTCCACCTGTATGTATACGTGAAGATGTGCATGTGTGTTTCCTGGAAGTTTACTTCCACCTGTATGTATACGTGAAGATGTGCATGTGTGTTTCCTGGAAGTTTACTTCCACCTGTATGTATACGTGAAGATGTGCATGTGTGTTTCCTGGAAGTTTATTTCCACCTGTATGTATACGTGAAGGTTTGCATATGTGTTTCCTGGAAGTTTACTTCCACCTGTATGTATACGTGAAGATGTGCATGTGTGTTTCCTGGAAGTTTATTTCCACCTGTATGTATACGTGAAGGTTTGCATATGTGTTTCCTGGAAGTTTACTTCCACCTGTATGTATACGTGAAGATGTGCATGTGTGTTTCCTGGAAGTTTACTTCCACCTGTATGTATACGTGAAGATGTGCATGTGTGTTTCCTGGAAGTTTACTTCCACCTGTATGTATACGTGAAGATGTGCATGTGTGTTTCCTGGAAGTTTACTTCCACCTGTATGTATACGTGAAGATGTGCATGTGTGTTTCCTGGAAGTTTACTTCCACCTGTATGTATACGTGAAGATGTGCATGTGTGTTTCCTGGAAGTTTACTTCCACCTGTATGTATACGTGAAGATGTGCATGTGTGTTTCCTGGAAGTTTACTTCCACCTGTATGTATACGTGAAGATGTGCATGTGTGTTTCCTGGAAGTTTACTTCCACCTGTATGTATACGTGAAGATGTGCATGTATGTTTCCTGGAAGTTTACTTCCACCTGTATGTATACGTGAAGATGTGCATGTGTGTTTCCTGGAAGTTTACTTCCACCTGTATGTATACGTGAAGGTGTGCATGTATGTTTCCTGGAAGTTTACTTCCACCTGTATGTATACGTGAAGATGTGCATGTGTGTTTCCTGGAAGTTTCCTTCCACCTGTATGTATACGTGAAGATGTGCATGTGTGTTTCCTGGAAGTTTACTTCCACCTGTATGTATACGTGAAGATGTGCATGTATGTTTCCTGGAAGTTTACTTCCACCTGTATGTATACGTGAAGATGTGCATGTGTGTTTCCTGGAAGTTTCCTTCCACCTGTATGTATACGTGAAGATGTGCATGTGTGTTTCCTGGAAGTTTCCTTCCACCTGTATGTATACGTGAAGATGTGCATGTGTGTTTCCTGGAAGTTTACTTCCACCTGTATGTATACGTGAAGGTTTGCATGTATGTTTCCTGGAAGTTTACTTCCACCTGTATGTATACGTGAAGATTTGCATGTGTGTTTCCTGGAAGTTTACTTCCACCTGTATGTATACGTGAAGATGTGCATGTGTGTTTCCTGGAAGTTTACTTCCACCTGTATGTATACGTGAAGATGTGCATGTGTGTTTCCTGGAAGTTTACTTCCACCTGTATGTATACGTGAAGATGTGCATGTGTGTTTCCTGGAAGTTTACTTCCACCTGTATGTATACGTGAAGATGTGCATGTATGTTTCCTGGAAGTTTACTTCCACCTGTATGTATACGTGAAGATGTGCATGTATGTTTCCTGGAAGTTTACTTCCACCTGTATGTATACGTGAAGGTTTGCATGTGTGTTTCCTGGAAGTTTACTTCCACCTGTATGTATACGTGAAGATGTGCATGTGTGTTTCCTGGAAGTTTACTTCCACCTGTATGTATACGTGAAGGTTTGCATGTGTGTTTCCTGGAAGTTTACTTCCACCTGTATGTATACGTGAAGATGTGCATGTGTGTTTCCTGGAAGTTTACTTCCACCTGTATGTATACGTGAAGATGTGCATGTATGTTTCCTGGAAGTTTACTTCCACCTGTATGTATACGTGAAGATGTGCATGTATGTTTCCTGGAAGTTTACTTCCACCTGTATGTATACGTGAAGGTTTGCATGTGTGTTTCCTGGAAGTTTACTTCCACCTGTATGTATACGTGAAGATGTGCATGTGTGTTTCCTGGAAGTTTACTTCCACCTGTATGTATACGTGAAGGTTTGCATGTGTGTTTCCTGGAAGTTTACTTCCACCTGTATGTATACGTGAAGATGTGCATGTGTGTTTCCTGGAAGTTTACTTCCACCTGTATGTATACGTGAAGGTTTGCATGTGTGTTTCCTGGAAGTTTACTTCCACCTGTATGTATACGTGAAGATGTGCATGTGTGTTTCCTGGAAGTTTATTTCCACCTGTATCTATACGTGAAGGTTTGCATATGTGTTTCCTGGAAGTTTACTTCCACCTGTATGTATACGTGAAGATGTGCATGTGTGTTTCCTGGAAGTTTACTTCCACCTGTATGTATACGTGAAGATGTGCATGTGTGTTTCCTGGAAGTTTACTTCCACCTGTATGTATACGTGAAGATGTGCATGTATGTTTCCTGGAAGTTTACTTCCACCTGTATGTATACGTGAAGATGTGCATGTATGTTTCCTGGAAGTTTACTTCCACCTGTATGTATACGTGAAGATGTGCATGTGTGTTTCCTGGAAGTTTACTTCCACCTGTATGTATACGTGAAGATGTGCATGTGTGTTTCCTGGAAGTTTACTTCCACCTGTATGTATACGTGAAGATGTGCATGTGTGTTTCCTGGAAGTTTACTTCCACCTGTATGTATACGTGAAGGTGTGCATGTGTGTTTCCTGGAAGTTTACTTCCACCTGTATGTATACGTGAAGATGTGCATGTGTGTTTCCTGGAAGTTTACTTCCACCTGTATGTATACGTGAAGATGTGCATGTGTGTTTCCTGGAAGTTTATTTCCACCTGTATCTATACGTGAAGATGTGCATGTGTGTTTCCTGGAAGTTTACTTCCACCTGTATGTATACGTGAAGATGTGCATGTATGTTTCCTGGAAGTTTACTTCCACCTGTATGTATACGTGAAGATGTGCATGTGTGTTTCCTGGAAGTTTACTTCCACCTGTATGTATACGTGAAGATGTGCATGTGTGTTTCCTGGAAGTTTACTTCCACCTGTATGTATACGTGAAGATGTGCATGTGTGTTTCCTGGAAGTTTACTTCCACCTGTATGTATACGTGAAGGTTTGCATGTGTGTTTCCTGGAAGTTTACTTCCACCTGTATGTATACGTGAAGATGTGCATGTGTGTTTCCTGGAAGTTTACTTCCACCTGTATGTATACGTGAAGGTTTGCATGTGTGTTTCCTGGAAGTTTACTTCCACCTGTATGTATACGTGAAGATGTGCATGTGTGTTTCCTGGAAGTTTACTTCCACCTGTATGTATACGTGAAGATGTGCATGTGTGTTTCCTGGAAGTTTACTTCCACCTGTATGTATACGTGAAGATGTGCATGTGTGTTTCCTGGAAGTTTACTTCCACCTGTATGTATACGTGAAGATGTGCATGTGTGTTTCCTGGAAGTTTACTTCCACCTGTATGTATACGTGAAGATGTGCATGTGTGTTTCCTGGAAGTTTACTTCCACCTGTATGTATACGTGAAGATGTGCATGTGTGTTTCCTGGAAGTTTACTTCCACCTGTATGTATACGTGAAGATGTGCATGTGTGTTTCCTGGAAGTTTACTTCCACCTGTATGTATACGTGAAGATGTGCATGTGTGTTTCCTGGAAGTTTATTTCCACCTGTATGTATACGTGAAGGTTTGCATGTGTGTTTCCTGGAAGTTTACTTCCACCTGTATGTATACGTGAAGGTTTGCATGTGTGTTTCCTGGAAGTTTACTTCCACCTGTATGTATACGTGAAGATGTGCATGTGTGTTTCCTGGAAGTTTACTTCCACCTGTATGTATACGTGAAGATGTGCATGTGTGTTTCCTGGAAGTTTACTTCCACCTGTATGTATACGTGAAGATTTGCATGTGTGTTTCCTGGAAGTTTACTTCCACCTGTATGTATACGTGAAGGTGTGCATGTGTGTTTCCTGGAAGTTTCCTTCCACCTGTATGTATACGTGAAGATGTGCATGTGTGTTTCCTGGAAGTTTATTTCCACCTGTATGTATACGTGAAGATTTGCATGTGTGTTTCCTGGAAGTTTACTTCCACCTGTATGTATACGTGAAGGTGTGCATGTGTGTTTCCTGGAAGTTTCCTTCCACCTGTATGTATACGTGAAGATGTGCATGTGTGTTTCCTGGAAGTTTATTTCCACCTGTATCTATACGTGAAGGTTTGCATGTGTGTTTCCTGGAAGTTTACTTCCACCTGTATGTATACGTGAAGATGTGCATGTGTGTTTCCTGGAAGTTTACTTCCACCTGTATGTATACGTGAAGGTTTGCATGTGTGTTTCCTGGAAGTTTACTTCCACCTGTATGTATACGTGAAGGTTTGCATGTGTGTTTCCTGGAAGTTTACTTCCACCTGTATGTATACGTGAAGGTTTGCATGTGTGTTTCCTGGAAGTTTATTTCCACCTGTATGTATACGTGAAGGTTTGCATGTGTGTTTCCTGGAAGTTTACTTCCACCTGTATGTATACGTGAAGATGTGCATGTGTGTTTCCTGGAAGTTTACTTCCACCTGTATGTATACGTGAAGATGTGCATGTATGTTTCCTGGAAGTTTACTTCCACCTGTATGTATACGTGAAGATGTGCATGTATGTTTCCTGGAAGTTTACTTCCACCTGTATGTATACGTGAAGGTTTGCATGTGTGTTTCCTGGAAGTTTACTTCCACCTGTATGTATACGTGAAGGTTTGCATGTGTGTTTCCTGGAAGTTTACTTCCACCTGTATGTATACGTGAAGATGTGCATGTGTGTTTCCTGGAAGTTTACTTCCACCTGTATGTATACGTGAAGATTTGCATGTGTGTTTCCTGGAAGTTTACTTCCACCTGTATGTATACGTGAAGATGTGCATGTGTGTTTCCTGGAAGTTTACTTCCACCTGTATGTATACGTGAAGATGTGCATGTGTGTTTCCTGGAAGTTTACTTCCACCTGTATGTATACGTGAAGATGTGCATGTATGTTTCCTGGAAGTTTACTTCCACCTGTATGTATACGTGAAGATGTGCATGTGTGTTTCCTGGAAGTTTACTTCCACCTGTATGTATACGTGAAGATGTGCATGTGTGTTTCCTGGAAGTTTACTTCCACCTGTATGTATACGTGAAGATGTGCATGTGTGTTTTCTGGAAGTTTACTTCCACCTGTATGTATACGTGAAGATGTGCATGTGTGTTTCCTGGAAGTTTACTTCCACCTGTATGTATACGTGAAGATGTGCATGTATGTTTCCTGGAAGTTTACTTCCACCTGTATGTATACGTGAAGATGTGCATGTGTGTTTTCTGGAAGTTTACTTCCACCTGTATGTATACGTGAAGATGTGCATGTGTGTTTCCTGGAAGTTTACTTCCACCTGTATGTATACGTGAAGATGTGCATGTATGTTTCCTGGAAGTTTACTTCCACCTGTATGTATACGTGAAGATGTGCATGTGTGTTTCCTGGAAGTTTACTTCCACCTGTATGTATACGTGAAGATGTGCATGTGTGTTTCCTGGAAGTTTACTTCCACCTGTATGTATACGTGAAGATGTGCATGTGTGTTTTCTGGAAGTTTACTTCCACCTGTATGTATACGTGAAGATGTGCATGTGTGTTTCCTGGAAGTTTACTTCCACCTGTATGTATACGTGAAGATGTGCATGTATGTTTCCTGGAAGTTTACTTCCACCTGTATGTATACGTGAAGATGTGCATGTGTGTTTTCTGGAAGTTTACTTCCACCTGTATGTATACGTGAAGATGTGCATGTGTGTTTCCTGGAAGTTTACTTCCACCTGTATGTATACGTGAAGATGTGCATGTGTGTTTCCTGGAAGTTTACTTCCACCTGTATGTATACGTGAAGGTGTGCATGTGTGTTTCCTGGAAGTTTATTTCCACCTGTATGTATACGTGAAGATGTGCATGTGTGTTTCCTGGAAGTTTACTTCCACCTGTATGTATACGTGAAGATGTGCATGTGTGTTTCCTGGAAGTTTATTTCCACCTGTATGTATACGTGAAGATGTGCATGTGTGTTTCCTGGAAGTTTATTTCCACCTGTATGTATACGTGAAGATGTGCATGTGTGTTTCCTGGAAGTTTACTTCCACCTGTATGTATACGTGAAGGTTTGCATGTGTGTTTCCTGGAAGTTTATTTCCACCTGTATGTATACGTGAAGATGTGCATGTATGTTTCCTGGAAGTTTCCTTCCACCTGTATGTATACGTGAAGGTGTGCATTTCCGTTCACGTTGATGGAGAATGGACATTTCATTCATGTTGACGATGAGTGCGCAATTGAAATTTTGGGAATGTTTCCTTCAGGTATTTTCGTATTTTCATTTTCACGTGTTTAAGGATCATTACCTGTTGATGAGTGTATGTTGACCCCCTTGATGGAGGAAGAAATAATCCACTCTCTCAGTCAAAGAGTGTCCATTGGTATCTTGCAAATTATCTGCCCTTTCTTCCTATTTCTTCAACCTATTTCTTCAAACCTATTTCTTCAACTTGAATATAGTGTTGGGCAAATATCTTTGGATTTTGCTGACAGTCCATGAGCGTTCATTGTAAAAGACCATGGTTTACTTCTGAGTCATTCCAGACTTTCGGGGTTCTGCTATAAGTTGTTGATGTACCCCCGACGTGTGTTTATGTTCCCTTAGTCCGAAGAGACAGATGAACAACGTGTTTATTGTGCCATCTGAATGTTAATTTTAAGTTATTTGAAGCACGGGTGCAAAATGTTTCGTAGTCATCGCTATATTTTGCAGCGACAAGAAAATAGCTTTAGAGTTATCTCGCTTCCATTGAGGTGCATTCTCCTAACATCGGTAATTTCCGATGTGCATACGTTATTCAGTGGTATTCGAGATGAGGAATTACAACCACAAAGTACCAAATGAATTCGGCATTCCCACAGAAATGGTACTCGCTTGCGCGCGGGGTACATATGAAATAATAAAAGAGCGCTCACCCAAACTCCCAGAAAAGGACATTTATGTGTGAGGTAAGATAAATGCTAATATACAATGCTGTCTGGATGAACGGGGTTCATCAAAGAACCCCCACACAGTAACTGTCTCTTTTGCAGACGTAATTCAAGAGCCGCTCAGCCAAGACAGTGAAAGGCTTTTAAATGTTCGAGATTAAAAACACATTTAACAATATTATCAAATGAAAACTAGAACATACAAAAATGATTCCATATCAATCACGATCTCGGTGTCATACAATGTGACGTAAAGTCATTTGTCAGTGTATCAGTGTAGTGTAGAGTATGTTTGTCTATATGTCAGTGCAATGTAAAATCTGTTTGAAAGTCATTGTAATGTAAAGTCTCTTTATCTATCACTCAGTGTAATGTAAAGTCTCTTTATCTATCACTCAGTGTAATGTAAAGTCCCTTCCTCTGTAAGCCAAAGTCTCTTCCTCAGGAATAACCTGTATCCAGACACACTGACTTACCCCTGAAGTCCTCGATCGCGCCCAGTTCAAGGTTGAGATTCCTGAGGATGACTCTGATCTGGTTCTAGATATTTACGTGATTTGCTCAGATGTACTCGTCTTGAATCACGACCGGCTCCCACGCTGATCAATGCTGTTATGCCTTCATTCCCCACCTCACTGTAACAGACGTGCGTTGAATGAGTGGGTCATTATCTTATATGCACGGCCGTAACCATGAGACGTGTGGTGTAAATGCTACGACACGCTCTTCAATTTTTTGTTTGTTTGAAATTACACCAATAGATCCTTTTTATTCATTTGTTAGGCTATGACCAGTCACTTATGGCGTGAGCTTTTAGATTTAACACGATTTTCCTCGTGTCGCGTATATGTGTAGCTGTGTCAACGCCAACTACGATAGCGACTTCATCGTGTTGTTGTGTTCGTCTCTGTTTTCACCCCTGTGACAGACGCTTGTGCAACAGACAAGAGGTTTGTGAAACGATACCATACTCCATTGCTCCGGTAGGTACGAGTTCAGTCCCCGCCGGATACACTTCGGACATACCTGTCAGAGTGTAAAGCATAACCTTGTAACGGAAACTGTGAAGGAAATCCCGCAGATGGTCACGGGCAGCTGCAGCAGTAATGCATTGGAGATGTCAAACACGCTGTCATCATGACATGTTTGTGAGTGAGTTTAGTTCAAGATGCCTTTAGGAATATTCCAGCAATATCACGACGGGGGAAACCAGAAATGGGCTCCACACACTGTGCCCATCAAATTAAGCCCTGGACGGGGGTCATCTTCAAGACTCTCTCTACCATGCTTGAATTCATTGACCCATCGTTTGATGGCAGCAGATGAAGGGGAAGACTTCCCATAAACTGCTAAAAGCCTTTCTTCAATGTTCTTCGCCGAGTTTCCTTCAAGAACTAAAACTTAAGTGCTGCTCTATACTCAATTCTATTCATTTTCACTGCCGCGAGGGGGTCTCTTTCTGTCAATGTGAGCTGTTCAATAACTTCTGAGAGTAGGATACCAAAACTTATGTATCACATCAGCTACACCCCAAGGTTCAATGTCGTACCATAGGCTATGACACCTGGGTATGAAAAATGCTCAAGGGTCAAAACCTATTGACATCCTCACGTACCTTTGTTATCCTCAAGAAAGATCAAGACCCCACCTCACTACTCCAGCACCTCAATACCCAACACCCCTGTATCAAGTTCACTATGGAGACAGAAAACGACAACAAACTCCCCTTCCTCGATGTCCTAGTATCCAGAGACCGCTGCAACAACAAGATCAAAACCACCCAGATTGTATCACCTATTGCAGCACGGCTCCCTTGGGAGCTGCATTCGCCGCCTTACACGCGCATCCTGCACGTCATTGGATAGCGGGACCCTTGCGCGTCACGTAGAATTTTTCCGTTTCTTTTTTGGCAAATTTATAGCCCAGCAATTAAGGTTTCCGTGATTTTAGGCCTTCTGAATTTCTTCCACAGGAGTCTCGGTGGAAGACTTTTCTTCCACCCAGCCTCCGGTGGAAGTCGCTCGCGCCATTGTATTTTGGAAGCCTTTTACTTTGTGATATCTATGCATGTTATACATGGTTGGAAACCCGATCCAACGCTCTCTCCAAAAATGCAAACGTGATCCTAATGGTGCCCCTGGTAACCAGTCCAGATTGAATCTCCGACATGATGGTTTGTGTAATTTTGTTGAACTTCAATTCTTCTATATCACAGTAGTCATCATGCCACCATAGTCCGGTCATGATCTAATGGCAACCACTCTTACGATTCACCTTAGAAAATGCATTTCTATACTGCGTTTGAAAGCCAGTTAAAGCGTGTGTCAGACAGTGTATAAAACGCACACGTTGCGCATTTAGTGGTGGAGCTACATGGGTTTTCATGTGCGAAATGCAACAAATACCGCAGGTGATATAGATTGGCGGAATTTACATAAATCTGTTCACCGGCTATACCGGCGTCGTTAATATTTACAACTACAAAGCATTTGCAAGGGGATTCATGTGGGATTCTGGAAATGTGCAACATGCTGGTGTGCAACATTAGACATTCGCTCTACACAGGAATCAATATACGTGACAGAGCTAAAGTTGCAACGAACTGGAATAAAGCCATAGAAGCAACGCCTGTGGTCTTAATATATAAACTTTTACGGTGGTGGAAAGCCCTTGAAAGTGCGGTTCTGCCAAGGTGTAATGTGCATTCGAGTCGCGTCTGAGAGTCAAGCAATGCGCGCCATTATGTAAATGCATTTGCGCCAATGGCGGGTAAAGTAGTCGGGGATCCGGCGCTCGTCTCCCGTCAGTGTTACGGCAGCTATAATTTCACGATCCACCATCCAAAATTTAATGTTTAACATGCATCTGAAAGCCCTTGAAAGTGCGGCTCTGCCAAATTATAACGGGCGTTCGAGCAACATGAGATAATCAGGCAATGCGCGTCATTACGTAACTGTTCTTGTGCGACTGGTAGGTAAAAACGGAGATCTGGCGCGTACCTTCCGCCAGCTATTATTTCATTATCCTTCATCCAAAATGAAAGATTTAAAATGCATCGGAAAGCCCTTGAAAGTGCGGTTGTGCCAAGGTGTGACGTATATTCGTGTCACCTCAGACAGTCAAGCCATGCGCGTCATTATGCAACTGCTGATGGCGGTTAAAGTCGGGGGTCTGGCGCACGTCTCCCGTCAGTGTTACGGCACCTATAATTTCACGATCAATCATCCAACATTTAATGTTTCAAACGCACCTGAAAGCCCTTGAAAGTGCGTCTATGCCAGGTTATAATATGCATTCAAGGAACGTCTTTTAATCAAGGAATGCGCGGCATTATGTAACTGTACTTGTGCGTGTGGCTGGTAGAATTGGGGATCTGGCGCGCATCTTTCCTCAGCTGTTACTTCAGCATCAGAAACCAATGGTGTAAAAGGGGTCGGTAATACCTTGACAATGTGGATGTGCCAAGGTATACTGTGCATTCGAATAAACGTTCCCTTATGTAACGACGCGCATCAAACAGACAAGATGGCGCCATGCTCTGACAACTGTAACTTATCACAAAGGCCGCCTCTGTCTGGCCACTTAGTTACTGAGTTGCGTTCGCAACTCCTTATCATCATTATTTTCATAACTTCTTTCAGATCTGTCCGCATGGACTGATTGTATATACTACGAGTACACGTTCTTCTCTACCTTCCTGTAAACTTAATTACTACGTGATTAGCTGCATATCACTCGTCTGTGTTCACATCTTCGTACCCTGGAGATGCTATTTATCAGCAATTGTAATTTCGTCACCTGCCTTGCTCTCTTATGGTTATAATCACTCAGCTTGGGTCACTTCCTTTTGACATGCCGCTACTTTGTGATTTTAAACCTCGTCGCCCCACTGACTTCAACTTTGCGTATAAAATTCCTTTGGCATGTGCAATTCACACCTTTTGGCATGCTCTTGCCCCTCCAAATGGACATCACGCATGGAATGGAGATGGACAATTTCCAGTTTCCTCCTCCCCCGTAGAAACATCCGGCTTGGCCACGTGAACTTCATCTAAACCATCCCATTGGTTGTCTGACCGCGACATGGTAATATAAGGGAATGCATGTCACTGCAATTTCATCATCACAGACCAAGTGTCTTAGTGGATCACTACCAGTCAGCGCTGGCAATCACCATTGGCAAGTGAACTTTACTTTTATTTCTTCTCGTTTGTTCTTAATTTCTGCATTTTTCAGTCATTTACGTTGCTCACTTTATCAAACTGATACTCAACATTACTAGGTTTATTCCCTAAATAGACATATCGTATAAGCAGTTTATTTCTTAATTTGTTCAAGACTGTGACATCCAGACCAATCATTCCCAGAAAGTAAGTGTCCCAGCACTATCATCAAGTATGCCTTCCACAAACATTTCGGTCGTTTGTCAAAAGTGTAAAACATATTACAAAGGCATCGCGCATTTAAAGCAATGTTATCCTGGTAGCTCTACTCCTGGTCTACACGCCATACACGCCCAAAATCGCCGCCGTAGCGAGTCCTATACTGCTACACAGCTGGTGTCAATGTCGGCTCTACTGGCATTTTGTGGCACATACAGTGTCAACAAAAATCAAATCCCTGATTACATCAGGGTACTTAAACACTTTGGCCACACAATTCAAGGAGAGGACGCATCTGCAGCCTCTCCTTCAACTAGTAATCCAATGCCGAGTACCAGTGCTGGTTTAACTGGGTCTACCAGAAGTGGTACTCGGTATAATTACAAACAAAACACAGTCAGGGCTAATCTTACAAACACTGGCTTATACGATAGGTTCCCTGAAAGTGAGCCGACACTTTCAGGGTTTTATCAATATTTAACCAATATTCTTAAAAAAGCAGGGCGTAATGCTGGTGACACGTGTCGCCGCGTTTCTAAGTTTTTCTATTATATCCAAAAACATGTTTTCCCAAATAGTAATATGGCTTGTATCAACTTTGATATATTTGAGCATGTAGATGAAATTCATTATTTTAACACGGTCCTTTCACAAAATGGGGTATCTGCAGGTGGCATTAAAAATTACATGTCAGCTGTCAAATCCTTTCTCAGCTACTGCCAAACGTACGTTCAAATGTCCCCAAGGGTTTTCGATAATTTGCGTAGGTTTACAAGTGCTACGCATTGTTCATATACAGGTGTCTCTAGCCAGTATAAACGCGAAGAGGTCCGTAAATCTGTTACAGAATTCAGAGATGAAACCAAACAACCGCCGCCCATTTCCGTTGTTCAAAAGGGGTACACCGATCCTGCAACCAGACAAGAGGTGAGGGACATCCTGGACCGGGCCAAGGCAGATCAACTTCCATCTGAGGACGATCAGCGCCTGGTGATGCGGTACTTGTCTTGTGGGATAATTCAACTTGGACATGCCCAAAGACCTTCAGTGCCGTCGTGTATGAAGTTGGCAGATTTCAATAAGGCACGGTGTGTTGCCGGGAGGTACCAACTTTCTTTCATGGACCACAAGACGTCCATGAGCTTCCTGGTCACCCTAAGCTTGTCCAAAGAGGATTACGACATGTTCAGGGATTACCGTCAATATGTACGTGGTGACATGCCTGAAGATGCTCTACCGGACAAATCGCCTTTCTTCAGGAGAGTGGACGGCACTGAAGTGGGGAATATGTGTCTCGAGTTGGCCCGCTATCAGAGGACAAGAGGTTTCCTTAAACCCAACTTCGAAAACGAACGGAGGACATTTACGGCCACGGATGTTCGGAAAGCTTTGGAGACTGAAGTGGCAAGGCAGCATCCCGATGATGCTGCAAAACGTAAGATGGCCAGTGACTATCTTGCACATGGCCAAAAGACTGTCAGTAGGTACTACGCTAAGAAGACTCCCTTACAGGCTGCTAGTGAGTGTGCTTTTGTGCAAGATGTTATCCAACAAGCAGCGGGTACATCAAACGCTGAGGAATCTGCATCGGCGTCAGTTCCAACAGATTCCTCCAGCCAGCTCCAGCCCCAGACCCACCCCCTTGAAGGTAGGGGGAAGGGAAAAGGGAAAAGCAAAGGAAAAGGCAAGCTCATAAAGCCCAAAAGGTGAGAAACAAGTAGATGAAAGTGAAAGTAGACCGGAAAGTTGATAAAGCCAAACCCGTAGGATAGAAGTAGTAGGTTATAGCCTGTAATTCCATAACCTTATGTCAGTTTCGACCCATTAGGTTTATACAGCAGTAGTAAAGGGGTTCGCTGTTCGAACTTGCTGTTGTGGGAATGGTGCAGGAAAAGCTACATGACACTAGACCAGAGAGTAGATCAAACCAAAACCGTAGGATAGAAGTAGTAGGTTATAGCCTGTAATTCCATAACCTAATGTCAGTTTCGACCCATTAGGTTTATACAGCAGTAGTAAAGGGGTTCGCTGTTCGAACTTGCTGTTGTGGGAATGGTGCAGGAGAAGAAAAATGGCACTCTTAAATGAGCAACCTCCACGTGGTGAGTGCTGGTTAACACAAATAGCTCATAATGTATTTGGTTCAGTTATACAATTCTTTATGTATCTAATGTGTTATGTCTTTTTCAGATATATTTTTCTATATCCATTCTGCGCTACATAAGTCAAATTTCAAATGCAATGCAATGTTTCGTTCATGTGGTTTCGCAAAAGTCTATTTCATGATATATTTGGTTCAAACATACAATTCTTTATATATCTAACATACTATATCTTTTTCAGCTATATTTTCTTTCTACCAAAGATGCTAGGCATGTCCGTAGGTGATGCCGCTTGTCCGTTCCGTCGCAACGGCGCCGGTAGCGGAAGTAGACTTTCGTTCTAATTTCGTTATCCCTCATTGGATTTCTAATATCTATGATTCATTTGAAAGGTCTCTTCATGGGGTTTCTGGCGATGCATAACATGCACGTCTGCAATGCTGTGCACAGCTGCAACCGTCTGCATATAGTGCCGCTTTTCTATCCGGCTTGACTTCCGCCGCCGACTCATGTCGACCCCACCAATAACCCCTTATAATATCTCTCTCCTTTCGAAGATCGCTATCATCTACAGTGCATGTGAAAGCCCATGCAAATGGGCTTCAAGACGATGTAAGACAAGCCCATGTGCACTGGCATGGCAAGCTACATACGTCTGCGTGTCATGCCGCGTGTCCCGTGCGTCGCCAACACCATCAGTGCGTTATTTCTTGGTTAATCATGTGTACATGTCTGATGCGACTTTCAGTATCTTATATTCATTAGAAAGAGCATTTCAATTCGCTTCTGGTGGTGTATGGCATGTGCATGTGCGACGTTGAGCAAAGATGCTAGGCATGTCCGTAGGTAATGCAGCTTGTCCGTTCCGTCGCAACGTCGCCGGTAGCGGAAGTAGACTTTCGTTCTAATTTCGTTATCCCTCATTGGATTTCTAATATCTATGATTCATTTGAAAGGTCTCTTCATGGGGTTTCTGGCGATGCATAACATGCAAGTCTGCAATGCTGTGCACAGCTGCAACCGTCTGCATATAGTGCCGCTTTTCTATCCGGCTTGACTTCCGCCGCCGACTCATGTCGACCCCACCAATAACCCCTTATAATATCTCTCTCCTTTCGAAGATCGCTATCATCTACAGTGCATGTGAAAGCCCATGCAAATGGGCTTCAAGACGATGTAAGACAAGCCCATGTGCACTGGCATGGCAAGCTACATACGTCTGCGTGTCATGCCGCGTGTCCCGTGCGTCGCCAACACCATCAGTGCGTTATTTCTTGGTTAATCATGTGTACATGTCTGATGCGACTTTCAGTATCTTATATTCATTAGAAAGAGCATTTCAATTCGCTTCTGGTGGTGTATGGCATGTGCATGTGCGACGTTGAGCAAAGATGCTAGGCATGTCCGTAGGTAATGCCGCTTGTCCGTTCCGTCGCAACGGCGCCGGTAGCGGAAGTAGACTTTCGTTCTAATTTCGTTATCCCTCATTGGATTTCTAATATCTATGATTCATTTGAAAGGTCTCTTCATGGGGTTTCTGGCGATGCATAACATGCAAGTCTGCAATGCTGTGCACAGCTGCAACCGTCTGCATATAGTGCCGCTTTTCTATCCGGCTTGACTTCCGCCGCCGACTCATGTCGACCCCACCAATAACCCCTTATAATATCTCTCTCCTTTCGAAGATCGCTATCATCTACAGTGCATGTGAAAGCCCATGCAAATGGGCTTCAAGACGATGTAAGACAAGCCCATGTGCACTGGCATGGCAAGCTACATACGTCTGCGTGTCATGCCGCGTGTCCCGTGCGTCGCCAACACCATCAGTGCGTTATTTCTTGGTTAATCATGTGTACATGTCTGATGCGACTTTCAGTATCTTATATTCATTAGAAAGAGCATTTCAATTCGCTTCTGGTGGTGTATGGCATGTGCATGTGCGACGTTGAGCAAAGATGCTAGGCATGTCCGTAGGTAATGCCGCTTGTCCGTTCCGTCGCAACGGCGCCGGTAGCGGAAGTAGACTTTCGTTCTAATTTCGTTATCCCTCATTGGATTTCTAATATCTATGATTCATTTGAAAGGTCTCTTCATGGGGTTTCTGGCGATGCATAACATGCAAGTCTGCAATGCTGTGCACAGCTGCAACCGTCTGCATATAGTGCCGCTTTTCTATCCGGCTTGACTTCCGCCGCCGACTCATGTCGACCCCACCAATAACCCCTTATAATATCTCTCTCCTTTCGAAGATCGCTATCATCTACAGTGCATGTGAAAGCCCATGCAAATGGGCTTCAAGACGATGTAAGACAAGCCCATGTGCACTGGCATGGCAAGCTACATACGTCTGCGTGTCATGCCGCGTGTCCCGTGCGTCGCCAACACCATCAGTGCGTTATTTCTTGGTTAATCATGTGTACATGTCTGATGCGACTTTCAGTATCTTATATTCATTAGAAAGAGCATTTCAATTCGCTTCTGGTGGTGTATGGCATGTGCATGTGCGACGTTGAGCAAAGATGCTAGGCATGTCCGTAGGTAATGCCGCTTGTCCGTTCCGTCGCAACGGCGCCGGTAGCGGAAGTAGACTTTCGTTCTAATTTCGTTATCCCTCATTGGATTTCTAATATCTATGATTCATTTGAAAGGTCTCTTCATGGGGTTTCTGGCGATGCATAACATGCAAGTCTGCAATGCTGTGCACAGCTGCAACCGTCTGCATATAGTGCCGCTTTTCTATCCGGCTTGACTTCCGCCGCCGACTCATGTCGACCCCACCAATAACCCCTTATAATATCTCTCTCCTTTCGAAGATCGCTATCATCTACAGTGCATGTGAAAGCCCATGCAAATGGGCTTCAAGACGATGTAAGACAAGCCCATGTGCACTGGCATGGCAAGCTACATACGTCTGCGTGTCATGCCGCGTGTCCCGTGCGTCGCCAACACCATCAGTGCGTTATTTCTTGGTTAATCATGTGTACATGTCTGATGCGACTTTCAGTATCTTATATTCATTAGAAAGAGCATTTCAATTCGCTTCTGGTGGTGTATGGCATGTGCATGTGCGACGTTGAGCAAAGATGCTAGGCATGTCCGTAGGTAATGCCGCTTGTCCGTTCCGTCGCAACGGCGCCGGTAGCGGAAGTAGACTTTCGTTCTAATTTCGTTATCCCTCATTGGATTTCTAATATCTATGATTCATTTGAAAGGTCTCTTCATGGGGTTTCTGGCGATGCATAACATGCAAGTCTGCAATGCTGTGCACAGCTGCAACCGTCTGCATATAGTGCCGCTTTTCTATCCGGCTTGACTTCCGCCGCCGACTCATGTCGACCCCACCAATAACCCCTTATAATATCTCTATCCTTTCGAAGATCGCTATCATCTACAGTGCATGTGAAAGCCCATGCAAATGGGCTTCAAGACGATGTAAGACAAGCCCATGTGCACTGGCATGGCAAGCTACATACGTCTGCGTGTCATGCCGCGTGTCCCGTGCGTCGCCAACACCATCAGTGCGTTATTTCTTGGTTAATCATGTGTACATGTCTGATGCGACTTTCAGTATCTTATATTCATTAGAAAGAGCATTTCAATTCGCTTCTGGTGGTGTATGGCATGTGCATGTGCGACGTTGAGCAAAGATGCTAGGCATGTCCGTAGGTAATGCCGCTTGTCCGTTCCGTCGCAACGGCGCCGGTAGCGGAAGTAGACTTTCGTTCTAATTTCGTTATCCCTCATTGGATTTCTAATATCTATGATTCATTTGAAAGGTCTCTTCATGGGGTTTCTGGCGATGCATAACATGCAAGTCTGCAATGCTGTGCACAGCTGCAACCGTCTGCATATAGTGCCGCTTTTCTATCCGGCTTGACTTCCGCCGCCGACTCATGTCGACCCCACCAATAACCCCTTATAATATCTCTCTCCTTTCGAAGATCGCTATCATCTACAGTGCATGTGAAAGCCCATGCAAATGGGCTTCAAGACGATGTAAGACAAGCCCATGTGCACTGGCATGGCAAGCTACATACGTCTGCGTGTCATGCCGCGTGTCCCGTGCGTCGCCAACACCATCAGTGCGTTATTTCTTGGTTAATCATGTGTACATGTCTGATGCGACTTTCAGTATCTTATATTCATTAGAAAGAGCATTTCAATTCGCTTCTGGTGGTGTATGGCATGTGCATGTGCGACGTTGAGCAAAGATGCTAGGCATGTCCGTAGGTAATGCCGCTTGTCCGTTCCGTCGCAACGGCGCCGGTAGCGGAAGTAGACTTTCGTTCTAATTTCGTTATCCCTCATTGGATTTCTAATATCTATGATTCATTTGAAAGGTCTCTTCATGGGGTTTCTGGCGATGCATAACATGCACGTCTGCAATGCTGTGCACAGCTGCAACCGTCTGCATATAGTGCCGCTTTTCTATCCGGCTTGACTTCCGCCGCCGACTCATGTCGACCCCACCAATAACCCCTTATAATATCTCTCTCCTTTCGAAGATCCCTAACATCTATAGTGCATGTGAAAGCCCATGCAAATGGGCTTCAAGACGATGTACGACAAGCCCATGTGCACTGGCATGGCAAGCTACATACGCCTGCGTGTCATGCCGCGTGTCCCGTGCGTCGCCAACACCATCAGTGCGTTATTTCTTGGTTAATCATGTGTACATGTCTGATGCGACTTTCAGTATCTTATATTCATTAGAAAGAGCATTTCAATTCGCTTCTGGTGGTGTATGGCATGTGCATGTGCGACGTTGAGCAAAGATGCTAGGCATGTCCGTAGGTAATGCCGCTTGTCCGTTCCGTCGCAACGGCGCCGGTAGCGGAAGTAGACTTTCGTTCTAATTTCGTTATCCCTCATTGGATTTCTAATATCTATGATTCATTTGAAAGGTCTCTTCATGGGGTTTCTGGCGATGTATGACATGCACGTCTGCAATGTTGTGTATAGCTGTCCAGATTTGATGCCGCATGTTAGTTCCGTCGCAAAGGCGCCGGTAGCGGAAGTAGACTTTCGTTCTAATTTCGTTATCCCTCATTGGATTTCTTATATCTATGATTCATTTGAAAGGTCTTTCCATGGGGTTTCTAGCGATGTATAACATGTACGTCTGCAATGTTGTGTATAGCTGTCCGTATGTAATGCCGCATGTTAGTTCCGTCCCAACGGCGCCGTTAGCGGAAGTAGGCTTTCGTCCTAATTTCGTTATCCCTCATTGGATTTCTTATATCTATGATTCATTTGAAAGGCCTTTCCATGGGGTTTCTAGCGATGTATAACATGCACGTCTGCAATGTTGTGTATAGCTGTCCAGATTTGATGCCGCATGTTAGTTCCGTCGCAACGGCGCCGTTAGCGGAAGTAGACTTTCGTTCTAATTTCGTTATCCCTCATTGGATTTCTTATGTCTATGATTCATTTGAAAGGTCTTTCCATGGGGTTTCTAGCGATGTATAACATGTACGTCTGCAATGTTGTGTATAGCTGTCCGTATGTAATGCCGCATGTTAGTTCCGTCCCAACGGCGCCGTTAGCGGAAGTAGGCTTTCGTCCTAATTTCGTTATCCCTCATTGGATTTCTTATATCTATGATTCATTTGAAAGGCCTTTCCATGGGGTTTCTAGCGATGTATAACATGCACGTCTGCAATGTTGTGTATAGCTGTCCAGATTTGATGCCGCATGTTAGTTCCGTCGCAACGGCGCCGTTAGCGGAAGTAGACTTTCGTTCTAATTTCGTTATCCCTCATTGGATTTCTTATGTCTATGATTCATTTGAAAGGTCTTTCCATGGGGTTTCTAGCGATGTATAACATGCACGTCTGCAATGTTGTGTATAGCTGTCCGCATGTACTGCCGCATGCTATTTCCGTGTCAACGGATCGGTAATCGGAAGTTAATTTCGTTGATAATTTTTATATCGTTTTCTCGTTCCTAAATGTCCATAATGCGTATGAATGCCCTTTCAAATCTGCTTCTAACGACGTATCACATGTACATATACAATGGTTTTTGGAGAGGCTACACACGTCCGTATATACCGCCGCTTTTCGCGTCTACGGCCTTTCAATGGCGCATTTGCTCTCGTGTTGCCTTATTGCGTCTTTTTTGCTTCTAACTGCAGCACTCTAGTCTGTAGCATACATTTTTTGGTATCATTAGAAAGCTCTTCTGGTGACGGCAACAATGGTGTAAGCAGATTTCATCTATTCTGAAAATTGTAAAGTATATTGCACAATTTGTTCGAAAAAATAGTCGTTTTTTACTGTACTTTTTAAAAAAATACTATGTAACTTCTTTTCTAAAAGTCAGATGTCAAATTGGATGGTATTGCCAGAAAGCCCATTTAATGGCGGAGGTACATGCAAAATTTCGTTGCTCTATCTTTTCAAATAAAGTAAATCTAAACTTTTTAAAATGTGTACTATCGTCAGGTGAAAGTTTAACTATCCAACGTATTTACGTACTTTTCTACACAAGGGGAACCCGAGCCAGCTTGGCCACTGCTCGGAAAATGCCTACGTTCCCCGGGCACGAACGTAGACGGGACGGGAACGGAACGGCGATGCGGAAATTGCGACGCTGCCCTCTACGTCTGCCCACGGAGGTTGGAAAGTATCAAGGTTGTGCATAGGGGGATAATTCCGACCTCCACCATGATCAAGCACTTGGTTGACGTGGTGGTTAGCGTGAGCAACGGCGCGCGACGTTGTTCATACTATTCATCATTCGTTCTGCCGAAGACGCTCGATCCATAAGCGGCCATGGTGTAGCAAAACGGAAAACTATCGAGTCTTGACAGGGGGCTCAATGGCGAGTTTGCGAGAAGCAGAACGATATGCTGGTGTTGCATAGCAGGCGAGGGGACGATCCCGAGAGGAGAGTCGATGATGGTGAAACGGTAGCTGGCGCAGGCAAACCCGTTCGAGTCTTGATTTGCCCGTGAGCAAGTGTAGACTCTGCTGACTTTTGCCTAGAGATGGGTGATAGTGTCGGAAGCAGAGCGACAGGTTGGTGTTGCATAGCAGGCGAGGGGACGATCC
Organism: Haliotis asinina; assembly: GCF_037392515.1. Lineage (NCBI taxonomy): Eukaryota > Metazoa > Mollusca > Gastropoda > Lepetellida > Haliotidae > Haliotis > Haliotis asinina. The sequence goes on along the minus strand of NC_090280.1, from coordinate 103,644,556 downwards.
CGAGAGGATAGGCGATGATGGTGACAGGGTAGCTGGCGTAGCGAACCGGTTCGAGTCTTGATTCGCCCGTGAGCAAGTGCATACGCCGGTGATTTTACCTAGAAGCAGGCGATGTCTCAGCCACGAAGCAGGCAAAACACTGGTGTTGCACAGAGGTTGAGGGGGCGACCTCGAGACGAGAGGCGATGATGGTAAAACGGTAGCTGGCGCAGGCAAACCCGTTCGAGTCTTGATTTGCCCGTGAGCAAGTGTAGACTCTGCTGACTTTTACCTAGAGATGGGTGATAGTGTCGGAAGCAGATCGACAGGCTGGTGTTGCATAGCAGGCGAGGGGACGATCCCGAGAGGAGAGTCGATGATGGTGAAACGGTAGCTGGCGCAGGCAAACCCGTTCGAGTCTTGATTTGCCCGTGAGCAAGTGTAGACTCTGCTGACTTTTGCCTAGAGATGGGTGATAGTGTCGGAAGCAGATCGAAAGGCTGGTGTTGCATAGCAGGCGAGGGGACGATCCCGAGAGGAGAGTCGATGATGGTGAAACGGTAGCTGGCGCAGGCAAACCCGTTCGAGTCTTGATTTGCCCGTGAGCAAGTGTAGACTCTGCTGACTTTTGCCTAGAGATGGGTGATAGTGTCGGAAGCAGAGCGACAGGTTGGTGTTGCATAGCAGGCGAGGGGACGATCCCGAGAGGATAGGCGATGATGGTGACAGGGTAGCTGGCGCAGCGAACCGGTTCGAGTCTTGATTCGCCCGTGAGCAAGTGCATACGCCGGTGATTTTACCTAGAAGCAGGCGATGTCTCAGCCACGAAGCAGGCAAAACACTGGTGTTGCACAGAGGTTGAGGGGACGATCCCGAGAGGAGAGTCGATGATGGTGAAACGGTAGCTGGCGCAGGCAAACCCGTTCGAGTCTTGATTTGCCCGTGAGCAAGTGTAGACTCTGCTGACTTTTGCCTAGAGATGGGTGATAGTGTCGGAAGCAGAGCGACAGGTTGGTGTTGCATAGCAGGCGAGGGGACGATCCCGAGAGGATAGGCGATGATGGTGACAGGGTAGCTGGCGTAGCGAACCGGTTCGAGTCTTGATTCGCCCGTGAGCAAGTGCATACGCCGGTGATTTTACCTAGAAGCAGGCGATGTCTCAGCCACGAAGCAGGCAAAACACTGGTGTTGCACAGAGGTTGAGGGGGCGACCTCGAGACGAGAGGCGATGATGGTAAAACGGTAGCTGGCGCAGGCAAACCCGTTCGAGTCTTGATTTGCCCGTGAGCAAGTGTAGACTCTGCTGACTTTTACCTAGAGATGGGTGATAGTGTCGGAAGCAGATCGACAGGCTGGTGTTGCATAGCAGGCGAGGGGACGATCCCGAGAGGAGAGTCGATGATGGTGAAACGGTAGCTGGCGCAGGCAAACCCGTTCGAGTCTTGATTTGCCCGTGAGCAAGTGTAGACTCTGCTGACTTTTGCCTAGAGATGGGTGATAGTGTCGGAAGCAGATCGAAAGGCTGGTGTTGCATAGCAGGCGAGGGGACGATCCCGAGAGGAGAGTCGATGATGGTGAAACGGTAGCTGGCGCAGGCAAACCCGTTCGAGTCTTGATTTGCCCGTGAGCAAGTGTAGACTCTGCTGACTTTTGCCTAGAGATGGGTGATAGTGTCGGAAGCAGAGCGACAGGTTGGTGTTGCATAGCAGGCGAGGGGACGATCCCGAGAGGATAGGCGATGATGGTGACAGGGTAGCTGGCGCAGCGAACCGGTTCGAGTCTTGATTCGCCCGTGAGCAAGTGCATACGCCGGTGATTTTACCTAGAAGCAGGCGATGTCTCAGCCACGAAGCAGGCAAAACACTGGTGTTGCACAGAGGTTGAGGGGGCGACCTCGAGACGAGAGGCGATGATGGTAAAACGGTAGCTGGCGCAGGCAAACCCGTTCGAGTCTTGATTTGCCCGTGAGCAAGTGTAGACTCTGCTGACTTTTGCCTAGAGATGGGTGATAGTGTCGGAAGCAGATCGACAGGCTGGTGTTGCATAGCAGGCGAGGGGACGATCCCGAGAGGAGAGTCGATGATGGTGAAACGGTAGCTGGCGCAGGCAAACCCGTTCGAGTCTTGATTTGCCCGTGAGCAAGTGTAGACTCTGCTGACTTTTGCCTAGAGATGGGTGATAGTGTCGGAAGCAGATCGAAAGGCTGGTGTTGCATAGCAGGCGAGGGGACGATCCCGAGAGGAGAGTCGATGATGGTGAAACGGTAGCTGGCGCAGGCAAACCCGTTCGAGTCTTGATTTGCCCGTGAGCAAGTGTAGACTCTGCTGACTTTTGCCTAGAGATGGGTGATAGTGTCGGAAGCAGAGCGACAGGTTGGTGTTGCATAGCAGGCGAGGGGACGATCCCGAGAGGATAGGCGATGATGGTGACAGGGTAGCTGGCGCAGCGAACCGGTTCGAGTCTTGATTCGCCCGTGAGCAAGTGCATACGCCGGTGATTTTACCTAGAAGCAGGCGATGTCTCAGCCACGAAGCAGGCAAAACACTGGTGTTGCACAGAGGTTGAGGGGGCGACCTCGAGACGAGAGGCGATGATGGTAAAACGGTAGCTGGCGCAGGCAAACCCGTTCGAGTCTTGATTTGCCCGTGAGCAAGTGTAGACTCTGCTGACTTTTACCTAGAGATGGGTGATAGTGTCGGAAGCAGATCGACAGGCTGGTGTTGCATAGCAGGCGAGGGGACGATCCCGAGAGGAGAGTCGATGATGGTGAAACGGTAGCTGGCGCAGGCAAACCCGTTCGAGTCTTGATTTGCCCGTGAGCAAGTGTAGACTCTGCTGACTTTTGCCTAGAGATGGGTGATAGTGTCGGAAGCAGATCGAAAGGCTGGTGTTGCATAGCAGGCGAGGGGACGATCCCGAGAGGAGAGTCGATGATGGTGAAACGGTAGCTGGCGCAGGCAAACCCGTTCGAGTCTTGATTTGCCCGTGAGCAAGTGTAGACTCTGCTGACTTTTGCCTAGAGATGGGTGATAGTGTCGGAAGCAGAGCGACAGGTTGGTGTTGCATAGCAGGCGAGGGGACGATCCCGAGAGGATAGGCGATGATGGTGACAGGGTAGCTGGCGCAGCGAACCGGTTCGAGTCTTGATTCGCCCGTGAGCAAGTGCATACGCCGGTGATTTTACCTAGAAGCAGGCGATGTCTCAGCCACGAAGCAGGCAAAACACTGGTGTTGCACAGAGGTTGAGGGGGCGACCTCGAGACGAGAGGCGATGATGGTAAAACGGTAGCTGGCGCAGGCAAACCCGTTCGAGTCTTGATTTGCCCGTGAGCAAGTGTAGACTCTGCTGACTTTTACCTAGAGATGGGTGATAGTGTCGGAAGCAGATCGACAGGCTGGTGTTGCATAGCAGGCGAGGGGACGATCCCGAGAGGAGAGTCGATGATGGTGAAACGGTAGCTGGCGCAGGCAAACCCGTTCGAGTCTTGATTTGCCCGTGAGCAAGTGTAGACTCTGCTGACTTTTGCCTAGAGATGGGTGATAGTGTCGGAAGCAGATCGAAAGGCTGGTGTTGCATAGCAGGCGAGGGGACGATCCCGAGAGGAGAGTCGATGATGGTGAAACGGTAGCTGGCGCAGGCAAACCCGTTCGAGTCTTGATTTGCCCGTGAGCAAGTGTAGACTCTGCTGACTTTTGCCTAGAGATGGGTGATAGTGTCGGAAGCAGAGCGACAGGTTGGTGTTGCATAGCAGGCGAGGGGACGATCCCGAGAGGATAGGCGATGATGGTGACAGGGTAGCTGGCGCAGCGAACCGGTTCGAGTCTTGATTCGCCCGTGAGCAAGTGCATACGCCGGTGATTTTACCTAGAAGCAGGCGATGTCTCAGCCACGAAGCAGGCAAAACACTGGTGTTGCACAGAGGTTGAGGGGGCGACCTCGAGACGAGAGGCGATGATGGTAAAACGGTAGCTGGCGCAGGCAAACCCGTTCGAGTCTTGATTTGCCCGTGAGCAAGTGTAGACTCTGCTGACTTTTACCTAGAGATGGGTGATAGTGTCGGAAGCAGATCGACAGGCTGGTGTTGCATAGCAGGCGAGGGGACGATCCCGAGAGGAGAGTCGATGATGGTGAAACGGTAGCTGGCGCAGGCAAACCCGTTCGAGTCTTGATTTGCCCGTGAGCAAGTGTAGACTCTGCTGACTTTTGCCTAGAGATGGGTGATAGTGTCGGAAGCAGATCGAAAGGCTGGTGTTGCATAGCAGGCGAGGGGACGATCCCGAGAGGAGAGTCGATGATGGTGAAACGGTAGCTGGCGCAGGCAAACCCGTTCGAGTCTTGATTTGCCCGTGAGCAAGTGTAGACTCTGCTGACTTTTGCCTAGAGATGGGTGATAGTGTCGGAAGCAGAGCGACAGGTTGGTGTTGCATAGCAGGCGAGGGGACGATCCCGAGAGGATAGGCGATGATGGTGACAGGGTAGCTGGCGCAGCGAACCGGTTCGAGTCTTGATTCGCCCGTGAGCAAGTGCATACGCCGGTGATTTTACCTAGAAGCAGGCGATGTCTCAGCCACGAAGCAGGCAAAACACTGGTGTTGCACAGAGGTTGAGGGGACGATCCCGAGAGGAGAGTCGATGATGGTGAAACGGTAGCTGGCGCAGGCAAACCCGTTCGAGTCTTGATTTGCCCGTGAGCAAGTGTAGACTCTGCTGACTTTTGCCTAGAGATGGGTGATAGTGTCGGAAGCAGAGCGACAGGTTGGTGTTGCATAGCAGGCGAGGGGACGATCCCGAGAGGATAGGCGATGATGGTGACAGGGTAGCTGGCGTAGCGAACCGGTTCGAGTCTTGATTCGCCCGTGAGCAAGTGCATACGCCGGTGATTTTACCTAGAAGCAGGCGATGTCTCAGCCACGAAGCAGGCAAAACACTGGTGTTGCACAGAGGTTGAGGGGGCGACCTCGAGACGAGAGGCGATGATGGTAAAACGGTAGCTGGCGCAGGCAAACCCGTTCGAGTCTTGATTTGCCCGTGAGCAAGTGTAGACTCTGCTGACTTTTACCTAGAGATGGGTGATAGTGTCGGAAGCAGATCGACAGGCTGGTGTTGCATAGCAGGCGAGGGGACGATCCCGAGAGGAGAGTCGATGATGGTGAAACGGTAGCTGGCGCAGGCAAACCCGTTCGAGTCTTGATTTGCCCGTGAGCAAGTGTAGACTCTGCTGACTTTTGCCTAGAGATGGGTGATAGTGTCGGAAGCAGATCGAAAGGCTGGTGTTGCATAGCAGGCGAGGGGACGATCCCGAGAGGAGAGTCGATGATGGTGAAACGGTAGCTGGCGCAGGCAAACCCGTTCGAGTCTTGATTTGCCCGTGAGCAAGTGTAGACTCTGCTGACTTTTGCCTAGAGATGGGTGATAGTGTCGGAAGCAGAGCGACAGGTTGGTGTTGCATAGCAGGCGAGGGGACGATCCCGAGAGGATAGGCGATGATGGTGACAGGGTAGCTGGCGCAGCGAACCGGTTCGAGTCTTGATTCGCCCGTGAGCAAGTGCATACGCCGGTGATTTTACCTAGAAGCAGGCGATGTCTCAGCCACGAAGCAGGCAAAACACTGGTGTTGCACAGAGGTTGAGGGGGCGACCTCGAGACGAGAGGCGATGATGGTAAAACGGTAGCTGGCGCAGGCAAACCCGTTCGAGTCTTGATTTGCCCGTGAGCAAGTGTAGACTCTGCTGACTTTTGCCTAGAGATGGGTGATAGTGTCGGAAGCAGATCGACAGGCTGGTGTTGCATAGCAGGCGAGGGGACGATCCCGAGAGGAGAGTCGATGATGGTGAAACGGTAGCTGGCGCAGGCAAACCCGTTCGAGTCTTGATTTGCCCGTGAGCAAGTGTAGACTCTGCTGACTTTTGCCTAGAGATGGGTGATAGTGTCGGAAGCAGATCGAAAGGCTGGTGTTGCATAGCAGGCGAGGGGACGATCCCGAGAGGAGAGTCGATGATGGTGAAACGGTAGCTGGCGCAGGCAAACCCGTTCGAGTCTTGATTTGCCCGTGAGCAAGTGTAGACTCTGCTGACTTTTGCCTAGAGATGGGTGATAGTGTCGGAAGCAGAGCGACAGGTTGGTGTTGCATAGCAGGCGAGGGGACGATCCCGAGAGGATAGGCGATGATGGTGACAGGGTAGCTGGCGCAGCGAACCGGTTCGAGTCTTGATTCGCCCGTGAGCAAGTGCATACGCCGGTGATTTTACCTAGAAGCAGGCGATGTCTCAGCCACGAAGCAGGCAAAACACTGGTGTTGCACAGAGGTTGAGGGGGCGACCTCGAGACGAGAGGCGATGATGGTAAAACGGTAGCTGGCGCAGGCAAACCCGTTCGAGTCTTGATTTGCCCGTGAGCAAGTGTAGACTCTGCTGACTTTTACCTAGAGATGGGTGATAGTGTCGGAAGCAGATCGACAGGCTGGTGTTGCATAGCAGGCGAGGGGACGATCCCGAGAGGAGAGTCGATGATGGTGAAACGGTAGCTGGCGCAGGCAAACCCGTTCGAGTCTTGATTTGCCCGTGAGCAAGTGTAGACTCTGCTGACTTTTGCCTAGAGATGGGTGATAGTGTCGGAAGCAGATCGAAAGGCTGGTGTTGCATAGCAGGCGAGGGGACGATCCCGAGAGGAGAGTCGATGATGGTGAAACGGTAGCTGGCGCAGGCAAACCCGTTCGAGTCTTGATTTGCCCGTGAGCAAGTGTAGACTCTGCTGACTTTTGCCTAGAGATGGGTGATAGTGTCGGAAGCAGAGCGACAGGTTGGTGTTGCATAGCAGGCGAGGGGACGATCCCGAGAGGATAGGCGATGATGGTGACAGGGTAGCTGGCGCAGCGAACCGGTTCGAGTCTTGATTCGCCCGTGAGCAAGTGCATACGCCGGTGATTTTACCTAGAAGCAGGCGATGTCTCAGCCACGAAGCAGGCAAAACACTGGTGTTGCACAGAGGTTGAGGGGGCGACCTCGAGACGAGAGGCGATGATGGTAAAACGGTAGCTGGCGCAGGCAAACCCGTTCGAGTCTTGATTTGCCCGTGAGCAAGTGTAGACTCTGCTGACTTTTACCTAGAGATGGGTGATAGTGTCGGAAGCAGATCGACAGGCTGGTGTTGCATAGCAGGCGAGGGGACGATCCCGAGAGGAGAGTCGATGATGGTGAAACGGTAGCTGGCGCAGGCAAACCCGTTCGAGTCTTGATTTGCCCGTGAGCAAGTGTAGACTCTGCTGACTTTTGCCTAGAGATGGGTGATAGTGTCGGAAGCAGATCGAAAGGCTGGTGTTGCATAGCAGGCGAGGGGACGATCCCGAGAGGAGAGTCGATGATGGTGAAACGGTAGCTGGCGCAGGCAAACCCGTTCGAGTCTTGATTTGCCCGTGAGCAAGTGTAGACTCTGCTGACTTTTGCCTAGAGATGGGTGATAGTGTCGGAAGCAGAGCGACAGGTTGGTGTTGCATAGCAGGCGAGGGGACGATCCCGAGAGGATAGGCGATGATGGTGACAGGGTAGCTGGCGCAGCGAACCGGTTCGAGTCTTGATTCGCCCGTGAGCAAGTGCATACGCCGGTGATTTTACCTAGAAGCAGGCGATGTCTCAGCCACGAAGCAGGCAAAACACTGGTGTTGCACAGAGGTTGAGGGGGCGACCTCGAGACGAGAGGCGATGATGGTAAAACGGTAGCTGGCGCAGGCAAACCCGTTCGAGTCTTGATTTGCCCGTGAGCAAGTGTAGACTCTGCTGACTTTTACCTAGAGATGGGTGATAGTGTCGGAAGCAGATCGACAGGCTGGTGTTGCATAGCAGGCGAGGGGACGATCCCGAGAGGAGAGTCGATGATGGTGAAACGGTAGCTGGCGCAGGCAAACCCGTTCGAGTCTTGATTTGCCCGTGAGCAAGTGTAGACTCTGCTGACTTTTGCCTAGAGATGGGTGATAGTGTCGGAAGCAGATCGAAAGGCTGGTGTTGCATAGCAGGCGAGGGGACGATCCCGAGAGGAGAGTCGATGATGGTGAAACGGTAGCTGGCGCAGGCAAACCCGTTCGAGTCTTGATTTGCCCGTGAGCAAGTGTAGACTCTGCTGACTTTTGCCTAGAGATGGGTGATAGTGTCGGAAGCAGAGCGACAGGTTGGTGTTGCATAGCAGGCGAGGGGACGATCCCGAGAGGATAGGCGATGATGGTGACAGGGTAGCTGGCGCAGCGAACCGGTTCGAGTCTTGATTCGCCCGTGAGCAAGTGCATACGCCGGTGATTTTACCTAGAAGCAGGCGATGTCTCAGCCACGAAGCAGGCAAAACACTGGTGTTGCACAGAGGTTGAGGGGGCGACCTCGAGACGAGAGGCGATGATGGTAAAACGGTAGCTGGCGCAGGCAAACCCGTTCGAGTCTTGATTTGCCCGTGAGCAAGTGTAGACTCTGCTGACTTTTACCTAGAGATGGGTGATAGTGTCGGAAGCAGATCGACAGGCTGGTGTTGCATAGCAGGCGAGGGGACGATCCCGAGAGGAGAGTCGATGATGGTGAAACGGTAGCTGGCGCAGGCAAACCCGTTCGAGTCTTGATTTGCCCGTGAGCAAGTGTAGACTCTGCTGACTTTTGCCTAGAGATGGGTGATAGTGTCGGAAGCAGATCGAAAGGCTGGTGTTGCATAGCAGGCGAGGGGACGATCCCGAGAGGAGAGTCGATGATGGTGAAACGGTAGCTGGCGCAGGCAAACCCGTTCGAGTCTTGATTTGCCCGTGAGCAAGTGTAGACTCTGCTGACTTTTGCCTAGAGATGGGTGATAGTGTCGGAAGCAGAGCGACAGGTTGGTGTTGCATAGCAGGCGAGGGGACGATCCCGAGAGGATAGGCGATGATGGTGACAGGGTAGCTGGCGCAGCGAACCGGTTCGAGTCTTGATTCGCCCGTGAGCAAGTGCATACGCCGGTGATTTTACCTAGAAGCAGGCGATGTCTCAGCCACGAAGCAGGCAAAACACTGGTGTTGCACAGAGGTTGAGGGGGCGACCTCGAGACGAGAGGCGATGATGGTAAAACGGTAGCTGGCGCAGGCAAACCCGTTCGAGTCTTGATTTGCCCGTGAGCAAGTGTAGACTCTGCTGACTTTTACCTAGAGATGGGTGATAGTGTCGGAAGCAGATCGACAGGCTGGTGTTGCATAGCAGGCGAGGGGACGATCCCGAGAGGAGAGTCGATGATGGTGAAACGGTAGCTGGCGCAGGCAAACCCGTTCGAGTCTTGATTTGCCCGTGAGCAAGTGTAGACTCTGCTGACTTTTGCCTAGAGATGGGTGATAGTGTCGGAAGCAGATCGAAAGGCTGGTGTTGCATAGCAGGCGAGGGGACGATCCCGAGAGGAGAGTCGATGATGGTGAAACGGTAGCTGGCGCAGGCAAACCCGTTCGAGTCTTGATTTGCCCGTGAGCAAGTGTAGACTCTGCTGACTTTTGCCTAGAGATGGGTGATAGTGTCGGAAGCAGAGCGACAGGTTGGTGTTGCATAGCAGGCGAGGGGACGATCCCGAGAGGATAGGCGATGATGGTGACAGGGTAGCTGGCGCAGCGAACCGGTTCGAGTCTTGATTCGCCCGTGAGCAAGTGCATACGCCGGTGATTTTACCTAGAAGCAGGCGATGTCTCAGCCACGAAGCAGGCAAAACACTGGTGTTGCACAGAGGTTGAGGGGACGATCCCGAGAGGAGAGTCGATGATGGTGAAACGGTAGCTGGCGCAGGCAAACCCGTTCGAGTCTTGATTTGCCCGTGAGCAAGTGTAGACTCTGCTGACTTTTGCCTAGAGATGGGTGATAGTGTCGGAAGCAGAGCGACAGGTTGGTGTTGCATAGCAGGCGAGGGGACGATCCCGAGAGGATAGGCGATGATGGTGACAGGGTAGCTGGCGTAGCGAACCGGTTCGAGTCTTGATTCGCCCGTGAGCAAGTGCATACGCCGGTGATTTTACCTAGAAGCAGGCGATGTCTCAGCCACGAAGCAGGCAAAACACTGGTGTTGCACAGAGGTTGAGGGGGCGACCTCGAGACGAGAGGCGATGATGGTAAAACGGTAGCTGGCGCAGGCAAACCCGTTCGAGTCTTGATTTGCCCGTGAGCAAGTGTAGACTCTGCTGACTTTTACCTAGAGATGGGTGATAGTGTCGGAAGCAGATCGACAGGCTGGTGTTGCATAGCAGGCGAGGGGACGATCCCGAGAGGAGAGTCGATGATGGTGAAACGGTAGCTGGCGCAGGCAAACCCGTTCGAGTCTTGATTTGCCCGTGAGCAAGTGTAGACTCTGCTGACTTTTGCCTAGAGATGGGTGATAGTGTCGGAAGCAGATCGAAAGGCTGGTGTTGCATAGCAGGCGAGGGGACGATCCCGAGAGGAGAGTCGATGATGGTGAAACGGTAGCTGGCGCAGGCAAACCCGTTCGAGTCTTGATTTGCCCGTGAGCAAGTGTAGACTCTGCTGACTTTTGCCTAGAGATGGGTGATAGTGTCGGAAGCAGAGCGACAGGTTGGTGTTGCATAGCAGGCGAGGGGACGATCCCGAGAGGATAGGCGATGATGGTGACAGGGTAGCTGGCGCAGCGAACCGGTTCGAGTCTTGATTCGCCCGTGAGCAAGTGCATACGCCGGTGATTTTACCTAGAAGCAGGCGATGTCTCAGCCACGAAGCAGGCAAAACACTGGTGTTGCACAGAGGTTGAGGGGGCGACCTCGAGACGAGAGGCGATGATGGTAAAACGGTAGCTGGCGCAGGCAAACCCGTTCGAGTCTTGATTTGCCCGTGAGCAAGTGTAGACTCTGCTGACTTTTGCCTAGAGATGGGTGATAGTGTCGGAAGCAGATCGACAGGCTGGTGTTGCATAGCAGGCGAGGGGACGATCCCGAGAGGAGAGTCGATGATGGTGAAACGGTAGCTGGCGCAGGCAAACCCGTTCGAGTCTTGATTTGCCCGTGAGCAAGTGTAGACTCTGCTGACTTTTGCCTAGAGATGGGTGATAGTGTCGGAAGCAGATCGAAAGGCTGGTGTTGCATAGCAGGCGAGGGGACGATCCCGAGAGGAGAGTCGATGATGGTGAAACGGTAGCTGGCGCAGGCAAACCCGTTCGAGTCTTGATTTGCCCGTGAGCAAGTGTAGACTCTGCTGACTTTTGCCTAGAGATGGGTGATAGTGTCGGAAGCAGAGCGACAGGTTGGTGTTGCATAGCAGGCGAGGGGACGATCCCGAGAGGATAGGCGATGATGGTGACAGGGTAGCTGGCGCAGCGAACCGGTTCGAGTCTTGATTCGCCCGTGAGCAAGTGCATACGCCGGTGATTTTACCTAGAAGCAGGCGATGTCTCAGCCACGAAGCAGGCAAAACACTGGTGTTGCACAGAGGTTGAGGGGGCGACCTCGAGACGAGAGGCGATGATGGTAAAACGGTAGCTGGCGCAGGCAAACCCGTTCGAGTCTTGATTTGCCCGTGAGCAAGTGTAGACTCTGCTGACTTTTACCTAGAGATGGGTGATAGTGTCGGAAGCAGATCGACAGGCTGGTGTTGCATAGCAGGCGAGGGGACGATCCCGAGAGGAGAGTCGATGATGGTGAAACGGTAGCTGGCGCAGGCAAACCCGTTCGAGTCTTGATTTGCCCGTGAGCAAGTGTAGACTCTGCTGACTTTTGCCTAGAGATGGGTGATAGTGTCGGAAGCAGATCGAAAGGCTGGTGTTGCATAGCAGGCGAGGGGACGATCCCGAGAGGAGAGTCGATGATGGTGAAACGGTAGCTGGCGCAGGCAAACCCGTTCGAGTCTTGATTTGCCCGTGAGCAAGTGTAGACTCTGCTGACTTTTGCCTAGAGATGGGTGATAGTGTCGGAAGCAGAGCGACAGGTTGGTGTTGCATAGCAGGCGAGGGGACGATCCCGAGAGGATAGGCGATGATGGTGACAGGGTAGCTGGCGCAGCGAACCGGTTCGAGTCTTGATTCGCCCGTGAGCAAGTGCATACGCCGGTGATTTTACCTAGAAGCAGGCGATGTCTCAGCCACGAAGCAGGCAAAACACTGGTGTTGCACAGAGGTTGAGGGGGCGACCTCGAGACGAGAGGCGATGATGGTAAAACGGTAGCTGGCGCAGGCAAACCCGTTCGAGTCTTGATTTGCCCGTGAGCAAGTGTAGACTCTGCTGACTTTTACCTAGAGATGGGTGATAGTGTCGGAAGCAGATCGACAGGCTGGTGTTGCATAGCAGGCGAGGGGACGATCCCGAGAGGAGAGTCGATGATGGTGAAACGGTAGCTGGCGCAGGCAAACCCGTTCGAGTCTTGATTTGCCCGTGAGCAAGTGTAGACTCTGCTGACTTTTGCCTAGAGATGGGTGATAGTGTCGGAAGCAGATCGAAAGGCTGGTGTTGCATAGCAGGCGAGGGGACGATCCCGAGAGGAGAGTCGATGATGGTGAAACGGTAGCTGGCGCAGGCAAACCCGTTCGAGTCTTGATTTGCCCGTGAGCAAGTGTAGACTCTGCTGACTTTTGCCTAGAGATGGGTGATAGTGTCGGAAGCAGAGCGACAGGTTGGTGTTGCATAGCAGGCGAGGGGACGATCCCGAGAGGATAGGCGATGATGGTGACAGGGTAGCTGGCGCAGCGAACCGGTTCGAGTCTTGATTCGCCCGTGAGCAAGTGCATACGCCGGTGATTTTACCTAGAAGCAGGCGATGTCTCAGCCACGAAGCAGGCAAAACACTGGTGTTGCACAGAGGTTGAGGGGGCGACCTCGAGACGAGAGGCGATGATGGTAAAACGGTAGCTGGCGCAGGCAAACCCGTTCGAGTCTTGATTTGCCCGTGAGCAAGTGTAGACTCTGCTGACTTTTACCTAGAGATGGGTGATAGTGTCGGAAGCAGATCGACAGGCTGGTGTTGCATAGCAGGCGAGGGGACGATCCCGAGAGGAGAGTCGATGATGGTGAAACGGTAGCTGGCGCAGGCAAACCCGTTCGAGTCTTGATTTGCCCGTGAGCAAGTGTAGACTCTGCTGACTTTTGCCTAGAGATGGGTGATAGTGTCGGAAGCAGAGCGACAGGTTGGTGTTGCATAGCAGGCGAGGGTCGATCCCGAGAGGAGTGCCGATGATGGTAAAACGGTAGCTGGCGCAGGCAGACCAGTTCGAGTCTTGACAGGAGACTCTAGGTCGATTTGGTGGTAATTGTTCATGATTTGCCGAGTCAAATCTTTGCGATTCCCTAAGGTGTGGCATATGGGAAATGAGCGGTTTATTGCTGTAGTGTCTACAGCTACGTGAGACATCTACTTGATGGGTAGATGCGACGGCATGACATGCCAGACGGACATTGACGTTTTGTTATGCATGTTGATGTAAAGCGTAGTGTGTGTTGTTCACGTGTAGCAGCTCAACTGCCAACAGTACTTGAAGAACCACGACCTCCTTCCTACGTCGACTCAAGTGTGCCTTCACAGCAATCAGACTTTGGAATGAAAGTTGTATCCTTCCAGGTTTCATGATTTGTATGATACATTTGTGTTAACATATTTGAGGTATCTGTCCATTATGTACGGCAATTGTATGGGTATTCAATAATTCGTGAGCTATGGTTATCATGGTGCATGCTAAATTAAAAGAACAACCTAACGCTGTTCCCTTCTAATCCAAACCATTAACCTCCAATCAAAGTAACATAAAATTAAAACGGAAAGTCCACGTCCTTCTCTCTACACCAAATCACTAACCCATTCCGAATTAACCTAAATGACATAACCTTAAAGCTAAAATCATCAATACCGACAATGTTAAAACTAATCCGCTAACCCAAACCTAAATGACATAAATTTAAAGCTAAAACCATGAATACCGCGGTGCGTATAACTGAATAATAAACACTGACAATGACAGAACGTAAAACTGGAGATAAACGCCAAACTAAAAGGACAAAAGTAACACCGCCTAAACCACTTAACCCCAAACCAAAAACATTAAATTAACGTGAAAAAATTACCAAGAGAGAGAGAAGGTGACTACGAAACTCAAACATTACCAACTCAAACCAAAAACACCTAACACCACTAATAAAAAACTAAAAGCGCGAAATAAACAAAGTAGGTGGAAAAGGGTAGACGATGTAACCCTTGACCCAAGTGAAATGGTATACTTGCATCAAGGTCTACAAAGTCAGTCGTTCGGCCGAGGCATTGATAATATGTTACCGGGTGAAGGTGCCATATTTTCAATGCCTACAAACTGGCCCGGAAAAATTGTCTTTAATTCCAGCTGGTGTGATGCTTAGTACCGGGTTTCCATGTTTGCCGATAGTTTGATGTTGCATGGAAATGTAGCCTTGGTATTGTCTTTAGTTCCAGCTGGTGTGATCCGTACTCCCGATAGTTTGATGCTGCATGGAAGTTGTTTGATGTTGTATGGAAATGTAGCCTTGGCATTGTCTTTAATTCCAGCTGGTGTGATGCTTAATGCCGGGTTTCCATGTTTGCCGATAGTTTGATGTTGCATGGAAATGTAGCCTTGGTATTGTCTTTAGTTCCAGCTGGTGTGATCCGTACTCCCGATAGTTTGATGCTGCATGGAAGTTGTTTGATGTTGTATGGAAATGTAGCCTTGGCATTGTCTTTAATTCCAGCTGGTGTGATGCTTAATGCCGGGTTTCCATGTTTGCCGATAGTTTGATGTTGCATGGAAATGTAGCCTTGGTATTGTCTTTAGTTCCAGCTGGTGTGATCCGTACTCCCGATAGTTTGATGTTGCATGGAAGTTGTTTGATGTTGTATGGAAATGTAGCCTTGGCATTGTCTTTAATTCCAGCTGGTGTGATGCTTAGTACCGGGTTCCATGTTTGCCGATAGTTTGATGTTGCATGGAAATGTAGCCTTGGTATTGTCTTTAGTTCCAGCTGGTGTGATCCGTACTCCCGATAGTTTGATGTTGTATGGAAGTTGTTTGATGCTGTATGGAAATGTAGCCTTGGTATTGTCTTTAATTCCAGCTGGAGAGAAAGCGAAGACACTGCCTTTGTGATTCTTAGCGTTACTACAGGTCACCCTCACACAAGACAAACACAATCACATCACATCACTACATTGTCTGGAATTGTGCCGTGACTGGTGTCATGTTTGCAGAAGCACTTGTCGGGGTGGGACACACAAGCTTGGCTCTGATGCTTTGATGGTAATGCCTAATCCGTGAGTTTCTGAGTGAGAAGCCAATCAAAGTGGCGGCAATTACGACTGAAAACACCAATCATTGACTCGTTGTTTTATCCCATAACTGAACGAGATGAGTGAGTCGTGTCAGGCTTAAGCTAACAACAGGTCTTAATCCATGAACGATTGATCCCGTGAGTTCAATGCAGAGCTCAGTACAAACACGTATCAATGACCCAGGCTATATATACTTAGCAGTCAGATACGAGCATCACGGCACTTGTGCTGATATTATTTGACACAACTCATTGTCAGAAATCGTTTTTGAAGACTAACTTCATTCAAGTCATGGCCTGCGCACTTTTTGAAGCTCCTGTTTCAAAGCCACTGCACTTTGCCATCCTGGGGCATAGTTTCGTGCGGCGACTTGTTCAAGTCTGTCCCCCTCCACATGGCATCCTCACTACCGTGCGTGGGATCGGAGGGGCGACCGTCGCTCGGATGAAAGCTGAGGTGGATGCCCTTGATGCAGCTTTTCAGGGCATTGTGTTCTTTCAAGTGGGAGAGAACGACGTGTCGGCCTCTACTGATCCTCGGGACCTGGTCGAAGACCTGCTGGATCTTCTGGACTACCTTCGGTGGAAACGGCCAGGCTCCAGGGCGGTGATAGGGAGTCTGTTTCCGAGGGTAAAACCAAGGAACATGACGGTCTCTGCCTACAAGCGGAAGGTGGAGGAGGCGAACCGGCGCTTGAAGAAGATGTTGCGACGCCGTCTGGATGCCACCCTTTGGGAACACAGCCAGCACATGAGGATGGGACCTGCGCTGCTAGCCAAGGACGGCGTACACCTGACACCAAAAGCTAATGGGCAGTTCTGGCTTTCAATTCGTAAGTGTATGTGTAGGTATGTTTAATCACTCTCACTCACTCACTCGCGTGATATCAAATAAGCTGTTTTGCATCCCGCCGCACGCACAGGCTTTGGCTTTGGGTGGCTTTAAGGGTGGGAAAACATAACGGCAGCCACACGTGTCGCACATGACGCGAAAGTCAAGACACAGGGCTTCCGACCCATGTCGAAGACAAAACCCTGGGGTCGATGTACGAAACATGACAAGTACCTACAGCGTGAAAAAATTGCCATAAATCGGGATAAATCGGGCTTAAAAGCGCCCCGGCGTCGAACCCGGTAAAGATTTGTCACTTCTGATGTTACCACCAGATAGCCCTGGGGACCAGCTTCACGTCGATGTGAAACCTGTCAATAGGATGTGAATATTCAACGTTCGAGTGACGTTTAAAAGATGCTCTCCGAGTAAGGCTTTTGTCTTGGTAAAATTACAGGTCTATAACAGATGGGAAAATGGGCGTGGACGCCCAACCAGGCACCCCATGTCGACCCCGTGATAACCCCAGGTGCTTCATGCACGTGGCCGAATTTTCATGTATGATATGTGTGCAGTATGTCTCTTTCTCCCGGGATGGGACAATTAGTGAACGCAGGATGCATAGATCAAACCCTGGTGATATCAAATCTGAGCTGTTTTGGCCTCCGTTACGCGCACGGGGCTTAGCTTTGGGTGGCTTTAAGGGTGGGAAAACATGACTGCACCCGCATGTGTCGCACATGACGTGAAAGCCAAGACACAGGGCTTCCGATCCAGAGTCAAATCAAAACCCTGGGGTCGATGTACGAAACATGACAAGTACCCGCAGCGTGAAAAGCTGCCAAAAATCGAGTTACATCGGACTTTAAAGCGTCCCGACGTCGAACCTGTCGACGGCAGGTCATTTCTGATGACACCGCCAGATAGCCCTGGAAACCAGCTTTACGTCGATGTGCAACATAGGAATGGGCCGTGCATGGTCAGCGCCCAGGCGGCCGTTAAGTGACGGCACCCTACGTCTCTTGCTCCCTGATATAGGCCACAGTCTACAGATAACCCACCCACTCTGACCAGTATATCCACTTCAACTCCAGCCACCCCCCAAAACCTGGTGTCATCTCAACACAAAGAATACTTGCTCCAGCAGCGATGATCTAGAACAGGAACTCAGCCAATTACAACATGTGTTCACCAACTTCATCCAGTATCCATCAAACCTAGTCAACGCTCCAGGACAATCCCAAACAAACAAGCAAGAAACCGCCCCCATTAGAATTACCTTTCCTTGTATTGGCAAGACCTCCCATCAGATCAGGAGACTCGACACCATCTTCTCTGGCTCTCCAGCCCTCAGGACCACCCTCCAAGCCAGTGGCCATAACCCACCCTCCAGCATGCAGCCCCCGAAAGGAGTGATTTGGCGAAGTTTGACGAATTCGAAGTCCTGTCAACCAAAAACCAGGACTTCACAAAAAGGAAACTGTTGGAAGCCATCGAAATCCGCCGCCACAAACATATAATCAACAGAGACCAAGGATACTACATACCATCGGCCTATGAAGAGCTAATCAAACCATAGACTGCCTAAGCATTGTGCCTGTTTGTTGTTACTACTTAATCCCACTCGTCATTGGCTTCATCACTAGTGCTCTTTGTTCCCCACTGGCCTATTCCAATAATGTACCACTTGTTTACTCTATTACATACTGTTGTTAATGTTAATCCGCTGATTGTCAAGACACACCATGTATAAAAGCTTCTCACTGTTTGGTTGTATTCACATTTAGCTTGAAAACGATGTAAGAATCTACATCGACACGTCGCTCAACGTAATAAACAAGAAGCTGTAATCCATAAAGCTGTATGTTTCATTTTTTGTATGTTGTATGTCTTACATGCAGACTACCAGCCCTGACACCAAAATAGTATAATATAATCATTGTGATCTTCATATGCCGTTGTCTCTCGGGAAAAAACAATTATACAGTTCTGTTGCAGGGTCTACTGATGCCCAATCGGCTGTTACGGCACTTGTTTACATGCCATTTTGTTCAGAACCTCGTCTCTATGTATACATCTAAACTGGTTTTGTTTTGAAGCCAACATTCTGGGTTTAGTACCTACTGTTTTGTTGGAGATGTTATTTTGCTCATCACAAAATATTCACACCATCCCATCACCTGTGTGTTTCCCATCAAATGTTGTGTTAAGGTCAGGGCCCCGTTCCACAAATTGATCATAACGCTGAGGTGATCGTAACTCCCAAACCTTAGCCTAGACTTGCAGACTTACGACTGTTATGGCACTGTGATCGATTGGAGGAACGGGGCCCTGAGATGCAAAATGCCTGCTGGGCTACATCTTTCTCTTTGTACATTGCTTTGTTGTTGAAGAGATCACGATATGGCCTTCAGTACTGACAATGATACTTTAAATTCTAACTCGTCCACTCTTTATTGTTGAAGCGACCCGGATGTGTTCTACAGTCACATGCTGCTTCAGGTTCCCACTATCAAGTACTGCCTCATAACAGCTCTATTTTCACAGCAGCAGCTAACGCCATATTAACAGCCCTAAAATATATTAATAACCATTGGTCGAAGAGTTGATATAAATCCAGAAGTCCCCATGGTCCCAGGTATGGTAATCTACCTTCCGTTGTTGGCGACCTATGGCCACTTTTATATTGTACTGTCTCAACAGTGCTATTAATTTTAACTTTCCAGAATAGTTTTAGTTGTAATTGCGATATTTACTGTCCTTTGATGACAGGTTTATAAATTAACCGTATATTCCATTTCATTGTCAAATATGTTCTCATCACGATATTGATGTGCCATAGCTACAGCTGAGAAATGGGAGAGGCGTAAATTGTAAGCCGGAGAGAGAGAGAGAGAGAGAAAGAGAGAGAGAGAGAGAAAGAGAGAGAGAGAGAGAGAGAGAGAGGGAGAGGCCCTGAATTGTACACATTGTGCCATCATCAGGCTGTTCCACCGTTACAGACGGACGGGCTGGCAGCACCCATGACAGGCCCCGACCGGGCAGTCCACGTGTGACCACCCCACACGAAGTCCACCATCTGCGTACTCTTCACCTGCGCAGCCGGGTCATCACGGCTACGGTAACAGTTGGCGTACCGAGCTACGACGTCTACGGGTAGCAGGTATCAGAGCTCGACGTCCTCTGCGTGGAATGGCATTGACTCCGGAACCTCGCCGTCATAGGTTACAGTGGGCAAGGGCTGTATGTCGCTGGCTGGATTGAAATTGGCCTCGAGTGTTTTTGACAGACGAAAGTCGATTCACCATGTTCCATAATGATGACCGGGTGCTAGTATACCGTCGCAGTGGAGAAAGACTAGCGCCGAATTGAGTCCAAGACGTGCATCCTTTTGGGGGAGTCATTTTTTCAACCAGTGGCAAAACCACTTCTTCGCCAGCAGCAACAGGGAACACCAGCACCACAACGCCAGGCCCCAATCAGCGCGGACTGTCCAGAACTTCTTGAATGCCCACGTTCTTCCATGGCCAGCACGCTCACCGGACTTAAACCCCACAGAACACTTGTGGAATCACCTGAATCGCCAGATGAGAAGACGACATCGACCCCCAGCGAACCGACAAGATCTTGCAGACGCTCTCGGGAACAAGTGGAATAGGGTTCCAAATGACAACATCGACGAAACGGCGAGTCTGGGTGGGTATCGCTGCTAGAGGTAGTCACAGTCGTTACTAAGGATGTGTTTGCGTAACCAGAGACTTGAAATGGCTGAAACATTCAATGATTGACTCTTGATGTATCGTGAACTCTGCTATTCCCACCCCTCTTTCCATTACATGACACTTGCCCTTCTTCTGTGATGGGTTTCTCATAGACACTTTTGGTGCATTGTCCCAAAAGCTGGTTTCATTAAATGTTCTATAACTTAATAACACTGTATGTTTTTCCTTGATTTTTTCGATCATTAATATAAGCGAGTTCTTTTGCCCACTAGTTTAGTTCTCCAGCCGGTATATTACGTATGTTCTACGAAATGAAAATGTTGGTAGCAATCCCAAAATGGTAAAAGTGTTGTGAATTTAGTATCGTATTAGCTTAGAAACAAACTACCTTCTATGGATTTCACGTAATGATAATATCCGGCTTATGCAAATGGACTTTTTGCGGTAGTAGTCTTCTATGCAGGTACAACATGAATATGGTGTTATTGTGTAACTCATCGCCTGAATCATCAAATGCAGCAACAACCGAATAATATATACAGAAAGTAAGAAACATGGTCGACGAAGCACCACGAAGAAAACACAAAAAGTTGGAGTTGTTATCGCCAGTTAGACTGGATCTCTTAACAGCTGTTCATGATCCACTTCGGCGTCCTGTCACCACTATAAGAAAAGCACAATGGAACAACGCCGACAAATGGAATCATTGTTTCATCCATAAGTGTAGAAAATTACACTACATGCCAAAATGTTTGATTTATTTGCTGGTTTTCTTCAAGTGTTCATTACTAGCATGTCACATGGCTGATATTATTCAATCTTAATTCAACACAAAGCACAGGCATTGTCTTATCTTAAAAACCATCGTGTGAGCTACAACAAAGTCGAGAAAGTGTTGTTATAACTTTACATGTAAAAGATAAAGTCGAGCTCTTTCAAAAATGGACTGCACTTTTCAGTTTCCTTAGAATTGGGTAAACTGCCATGCCATTTGGAGATGTAACTGTATTTTCATCCCTATGACAAACGGCTTATTAACATTTGTGGTCTAGGTAAATAGCGTGAGCGTTAGTTTAGCCCTATATGAAACTAAGCGACATTTGTAACCTTTAGTTCAAACAGGTGATCATACGAGTACTAGAATGCACATGTAAAGCACGCGCTTCACTCACTATGTATGTGAAAGTGGGTCGTAGGTGCCAGTAAACTCCTAATGCTCTAGTCACGACATATCTGATAAAATGGATTAGATATAGCACCATATGGCATTGTCGCCGTATTGCCATATAGCGTCACAATATTGCAATGTCGCTGTATCGCCATATAGCGTCACCATATGGCATTGTCACTGTATCGCCACATAGTGTCACCGCATTGCAATGTCGCTGCATCACCATATAGCGTCACCATATTGCAATGTAGCTGCATCACCATATAGAGTCACCATATTGCAATGTCGCTGTATCGCCATATAGCGTCACCACATTGCAATGTCGCTGTATCGCCATATAGCGTCACCGCATTCCAATGTCGCTGCATCGCCATATAGCGTCACCATATTGCGTTGTCGCTGTATCGCCATATATCGTCACCATATTGCGTTGTCACTGCATCACCATATAGCGTCACCATATTGCAATGTAGCTGCATCACCATATAGTGTCACCATATGGCATTGTCACTGTATCGCCACATAGTGTCACCGCATTGCAATGTCGCTGCATCACCATATAGCGTCACCATATTGCAATGTCACTGTATCGCCATATAGTGTCACTATATTGCAATATCGCTGTATCGCCATATAGCGTCACCACACTGCAATGTCACTGTATCACCATATAGTGTCACCATATTGCAATGTCGCTGTATCGCCATATAGCGTCACCATATTGCAATGTCGCTGTATCACCATATAGCGTCACCATATTGCAGTGTCACTGCATCACCATATAGCGTCACCATACTGCAATGTCACTGCATCACCATATAGTGTCACCATATTGCGTTGTCGCTGTATCGTCATATAGCGTCACCATATTGCAATGTCGCTGTATCACCATATAGCGTCACCATATTGCAGTGTCACTGCATCACCATATAGTGTCACCATATTGCGTTGTCGCTGTATCGTCATATAGCGTCACCATATTGCAATGTCGCTGTATCACCATATAGCGTCACCATATTGCAGTGTCACTGCATCACCATATAGCGTCACCATACTGCAATGTCACTGCATCACCATATAGCGTCACCATATTGCGTAGTCGCTGTATCGTCATATGGTGTTACCGTACGGCGTTGTCGCTGTACCGCCATATATTTCCTTTTTAGTCTGTGTATTTCAGATATGTTGTCCTTTTGGCAAACGTATCATTCGAATCCAGCAGAATTCTTAGGTATTTAATTATCATTTTCAACTGGAAATTGAACTGGAATTTTAAACCCGTAAAAGATGTTGGATGAATTATCTAAAATTGTAAATATCCAGTGACAGATTTCTTATTATTTAACAGTGGGACAGAACCATGAGCAAATTAAACACCTTTCATTTTGCTATTACCAAACGTTAGTTCATTCACTTCTTGATGGGACATATTACTGTTTATTAAATCAGCACAATGAACTAATTAATATGGAGTAACGGACATGCTTGTTTGTGTCTCGTCAATTAGAAAACCGATTTGAAAATCTTACTGTATTTATGACTCTGGAGGATACTGTTGAGAAACAAAGCTTAATAAAAAAAATTAATAAACGTCTGTTGCACAAATTTCCTTAGGGAATGTTCCTAAACCTGTGTATTCCAAAGAATCAAACTCTTAAACTAATATAAAATATAAAAAATTACATCATGTACGTTTCATCATGCGTTATATACTTTATATAATAACCATTAATGGATAGATGGTTGTACGTAGTACCCACCCCGAGTATGTGTGTACGAGTGACGTGTACTTGTGAGTGCGCGAGTTGCTTGTGTGTATGTACTGAAAAATATCCAGGTATGCAATGACCGAGCAAGCTCCATGGGAGCTGATGAACGGACAGAGGGGTGTCGTCAAACGTCAAAAAAGCAAACAGTTAATTAATCAGGCAGATTCATGGGCATGTGAGGTACTGAGTCAGCACAATGTCGGGTTCCAAACGTCTTTGGTGTCCGTCACAGTGACATCCGTCAGCCACACATTTGACACCTGACACCAAGCTGGTGGTCGACAGCCTTCAACCACATGCATGTGTGTCTGGGTTTTAGTAAGACCTCACGTAACACAACTGTCAACACGTTCACTGATCTGCCCATCGACAGTGGCATTAGCAGTTCTCCTTGCACAGTGATATAAAAGCCAGACAATCATGTGATCAACAGCATAAGCGTCAAACTGTGGGACAGTAGGATAGGCATGTGTGCAGCCGAGCCAGGGACCCTGGCCCCGTTAGTCTCCTCTTACGATAAGCACGAGGTGCAATAAAGACTAATTCTAAGCCGAATGTTCTCGGGTCTTTCTGAGATGATCCCTGGATTGTCTGGTCCAGACTTGATTATTTACAGGACGCCGCCATATAGCTGGAATATTCCTGAGAGCGGCGTAAAACTAAACTCACTCACTCACTCATTCTAAGATAGTATAGCATTTGGGTATGCAAAGGGGGAAATATAAACAAAGGTAAAAACAAGTCTTGCCGAAGATCAGTGCAATCGGTCTTGCTTTCGGGCAGGCTTTGCAGTGTTTAGTGTTTAGATGTTGAATATCTCCCTCTTGGTTTTGTACGGATTTATGCATTGACAGCATGCGCACATCGATGCGTGGTGCATACAATGCGACGAATTGCTCATGGAATATCGCTTGTTGTGAACCACGCATGGGTGTTATTGCTACCCTTACCATTTGATGGTACTTGTCCCACTGCAGAGCAATTTACACACATGGGTACTAGGTGTGAATCCCATTTCTGGTGTCTCCGCCGAGGTATTTTCGGGATATTTTGAGGGAAAAACGGCGCAAAAACTCACTCACTCTTATTCTGGTCGGGAGGCTATGCGTTAAGGGAGACAACTATTCTTGTACGAGGAACAAATATTGAGGCAAGCAGGCTTAAAATATGCTTTGTAACCACTCGCCCCATTCACCACGACTCTTCTCCGTAATTACCGAACAGACTCGTGCAGCCACTGAGGAAGGAAGGAAAGATGCGTGTGAAGTGAGTGTGGTTTTACACCGCTTCAAGCAATAGTCCAAGCTATCCTATCGCCCCTTAAGAAGTTATAAATATTAGAAGTAAGTATAATTAAAAATACCATCGGGTTTCAAAGCAATATATTTGTGTATAACTAATTAACTTTGAATTTAAACATTGTGCTTACATTTCACTCCAGTGTGAATATTGCCATAAAAGGTGACTGTGCTTGTCGTAAGAGGCGACTAACGGGATTGGGTGGTTTGGCTCTCTGACTTGGTTGACGCATGTCATCGGTTCCCAGTAGCGCAGATCGATGCTCATGTTGTTGATCACTGGATTGTCTGGTCCAGACTCGATTATTTACAGACCGCCGCCATATAGCTGGAATATTGCTGAGTGCGGTGTAAAACTAAACTCACTCACTCCAGTGTGAATGTTTTAGTCCAATATTTCAAGAGTCATTAATATTTTGTTCAGGGTATTCATTTCATTTGAATATCATTTTACACTTACGTCAGAGGTGTTCCATATCTTTATCACTGCTGTAATTTTTCGAGTGCTTAAATATTGTTCACTGCAGTTGGAATTAAACAGAAATATGGTTTCTGTCTGAAGTTGTTCCTTTGTTAGTAAGCCAATGTGGAATCTTCTTTGACTACACGGAAACAGCATATTGAGTTAGTGAAGTTAGTTTCACGTCACATCGGCATTTGTCAAACCATATAATGACGAGATCAAGTTTAACGACGCTGCTAGCAATACTCCAGCAATATCGCTACTGGGGACACCAGGAATACGTTCCACACATTATACCCATGTGTAAGTAAAAGTGAACTGCGACTGTACTTGACGGTTGTAAACACATAAGCATCGGAAACCGCTGACAGTTTATGGAGCTTCTATGAAAGAGCGTGTATACGTGTATGTACAAAGTAACTGCCATCCCCCGCCCTCACATTTCATATACAAAGTCAATGCCCCCCACCCAATAATGCAAAAAACAATGATCTTCTTAATGCGAAGAATACATTTTGTAACTGAAAAGAAAAGGATTAATATGATGAATGTAAAAGAAATTTTTATTGTTTTTTTTCTGTCATAGATTTTCTTTTCAAACTCTAGGCTCCGTTCAAACAGTTTTCACTTGGAGCGCAATGTACGTCAACCAGTTGACTTTGGCACATCTGCAATTCACTGCCATCCTTGAGAAAAAAATTGACAAAACTGGGCTGGCTAGGTACATGAACCATGGGTGACCCTGGGAGACACATGTGTGTGTGTGTGTGTGTGTGTGTGTGTGTGTGTGTGTGTGTGTGTGTGTGTGTGTGTGTGTGTGTGAATGTGTGAATGTGTGAGTGTGTGTGCTTGTTAAGCATCATTGTATTATACATTTCAGTCTATTATCACTCAAAACTATTCCCCAACATAAACATGATGAAGGTGACTCCAGGCACTTTAACTGAAAAACTGCACAATGTGGTGTTAACTCACTCACACTCTCTAGCCAATAAAATATTGCCATGAATGTCGTGAATATTGGGATGCTATCACAGTGTATCTGCTGATGCGGTGGGTAAGCCAGAAGGAATGATTGCTGTACAAAAAAAGGGTCCTCAGAATGTCACATAGCCACTGGCTTGCTCCTTTCACCAATAGACATGGACCTGTTAATCTCCATAGTAACTGGCCTCACTAGCTAGTGCATTTTCATGGGTCATCTTGTGAAAATATCACTCTCTCCGACCTATCTTATGACACACTTTCAAATCATGAAAGACTATCATCTTAGTAGCTTCATGATGAAACTCGTGTCTACATTCAAATTTTGGGAAAATGAATTATTTGTGGGTTAGTAGCTTTCAGGCATAGCTATCCCGATTAGCCAGCAAAATGTGGAAACTAGTTTGCACACTGATCCTGGTGCAACTAAGGTCAGTAACTCTGCACTGTCAAGGCAAAATGCACATAGTCAGATGTACACTGTAGATTACCAGCCATGTCTGATAAAAGCACCGATGTCTGATGCTCATCTTCAAACAGAAAAGCTTCCTTCATTTCAGTACTGAGTATGACAGTTTTAATACACATCAGCTGAGATCTAACCGGAAACTGTTGTACTGCTACAAAATGAGTATTTCCAAGGGAAACCTAAACTCTGTAGCTCTCATGAGCATCATCTGAATTCTTCTTAGTTAAGGGATATACTAGTATTTAAACACAGGGTAGTCTAGTACTTTCAGGGTTGACTCCACTGGCATTGCTTCCCACTGCCAAACCCATAAACACAAAATGCCATCTGGAAAGAGGTCAAATGTAATTCTTTTGAGACATCACACAGATCCAGGAATGGGCAGAGGGTGATGCCACAATGGTTAGGACAGAGTGAGTGAGTGAGTGAGTGAGTGAGTGAGTTTGTTTGTCAGTGAGTGAGTGAGACAGGTTTACTTCTGACTAAAATGGAATAAGGTTATTCACACACTGTTACTAGTGTATTAATATATGTACATCAACAATGAGTAACACACTTTTTAGTTTGTTAGAAAAAGCAACAAACCAGAAAATATCAGTCCTGAGAAAATCTGGGACAAGGACATGGTAGTACAATCTGACACGAATCACTGGAGACACTGACAGCTGGAGCTACTAGGGACGATCACCCCATCATTATGCTACATTCACATTACTTGGCCACATTCTCTTGCTGTCATCATCAGTAGACCAATAGACTATCTGTCTGTCTGGCCGACACATCATAATAAAAGAGTGAGTGAGGTTAGATTTGTGCTGTTTTTGGCGATATTCCCGCAATATCATGGTGGGGGACACCAGAAATGGGCTTCACTCATTGTACCCATGGGTGGAATTGAACCCAGGACTTCAGCGTGACGAGCAAACCCTTTAATCACTAAGCTACCTAATCACCTCTCAAAATAAAAGAAATACACGGATCAACAAGCTTTCTTCAAGTGGAATTAAATGTTTTTCTTAAAGGTTTTCAGATAATACTTTCATTATGAGTGTCCTTAAACCTGTATGAAGTATGCCCATCAAGGTCTGAGGTGAAGGGCTGACACTCTTAGTAAGTTCACCTTGAAATGAAGAACCAAATTTTTCATCAGATATCAACGCAAATCAGATCAAGCCCTAACTTCAAACATGAAAGGCTGAACAGTAAGATATCCAACAGTTGACAGACACTCCTTGTTAAACAATGTCAGCAGTGACCTGACAACATGGTGGAACGACCCGTGTCTCGGAAATCACAACATGGCTATTCCAGATGCAGTGTGATGGTTGTGGGACCTGCCGTCTTCCTGATGCACGCTGCTAACACTGTCAGCATGGTCCTGAAGGTTATCCTCATCATCAGTCACAAATGAAACTTTAAATCGAGGCACATTGGGTGATCTGGGGGTCACCTTGTTACCATGTCTTACAGGACTCCTGTCATGGTGAAGAATAGGGCTCCTTTCAATCCTGTGTCCTGATGGACTCATATTGGGAGTATGTCTGCTGGGGTTGTTGTGGTGGTGCCTTAACCCATTCACCATGGCAACTTTAGGTACATTTAACAAATCACCATTCTCATTATAATCCAATTTCTGACCACAATCTGTGGTTTCCACCAAGTCTTCTAATACACCTTCTCCATGACTGAACTTACGTTTGAGCTTTGGGCTTGTGCTCCTGGAACGATGACTTGTCCGTAAGCTCCGAGCGGTGCTTTTCTGATCAGTATCTTTATTTTTCTGATCAAAGAGCTCCACTTGGATCTCCACGTCCTTCATCTGTGACATTCGCTGTATTAAAGCGCGATGTGAGTTGACGCTGTCGTTATTGTGGCTGTCCAGACGCTGTAGAAGTAGTGACCTGTATGATGTCACTGTGTCATATGGCTGACACACTTGGTTCTGGAAGGACCGAAATGAGGTCACTGTGTCGTTATTTCTTTTCAAGAATGACATATATGAACTGTAGGTGTCATAAGGTGTGGACAGGTTGGAACGAAAGTCAACATCACGGTACTCTTTATCACCTTCTCGTAAAATGATAAAACTTCGGTCATCATCCATAGAATCTCTGTCATTCTCTTTCAAGCTCTCTCGGAACCAGGTACATCCCTTAAGACACAGGCCAACCAGGAAGGCCAGCATGGCTAAGATTGGCAGAATAGTCAGATTTACTGTTGACCTCTTGTCTACAGGTTTTGGAAGCCAGGAGAGAACATCATATGTCTTCGATGCAGAGATGTCATCTGGGGATACGGTGCTGCTCTGCTCTTGTCTTTCATCTTGTTTTCTATTATTCACATGATTCTTATTAGTTGTTTCCATGGTGACAGGTAAAAATAAATTATCAAGTACACCAACATTCCCAGTTTTGTTGGTATCTCCAGTTCCTTGAGAATTAGATGGGTAACCATCATTAGTAAATTCCTGCAAGGATCCAAGAGCTGAGTCATTTCCTGGCAGTCTTGGAGTAACAGGGTCCACTTCACTGGCACCATGAATGGTAAAGAGACAAGTTAAAAGCAACCATTGTATGTTGTGTTTCAGCGACGCCAGGCTTGGTATCTTCATCATTCTGTTACCTTTGCTTCACACAGGTAAAAGAGAAAAGGCGTTGACGAAAACCACTTTCTTCATATCAGCTGTTGGCAGTGTTGAACAACGTCATCCAACAGGTGCTTGTTGACAGACACGGTGTCAGCTTGTATATGCGATGGACCTGCAACAACAACATGTTGTTCACTAGACACATTAGACAAGTGTGAGTCTACAACACACAATTAACACTTGTACCAAAGAGAATTATACACATAAAGTTGGTGAAGCCACTTTGGACAAATCTGATTCTCATAAACAATAGGTTTGTCACAATACATAAGTTTCATGAATCCGTGTACATCACAATACCCATGTCACAGTTTGATATAGATCACGATACCCATGTCACAGTTTGATGTAGATCACGATACCCATGTCACCATTCGATGTACATCACGATACCCATGTCACAATTCGATGTACATCACGATACCCATGTCACAGTTTGATGTAGATCACGATACCCATGTCACAATTCGATGTACATCACGATACCCATGTCACAATTTGATGTAGATCACGATACCCATGTCACAATTTGATGTAGATCACGATACCCATGTCACAATTTGATGTAGATCATGATACCCATGTCACGGTTTGATGTAGATCACGATACCCATGGCACGGTTTGATGTAGATCATGATACCCATGGCACGGTTTGATGTAGATCACGATACCCATGTCACAATTTGATGTACATCACGATACCCATGTCACAATTTGATGTACATCACGATACCCATGTCACAGTTCGATGTACATCACGATACCCATGGCACAGCTTGATGTACATCACGATACCCATGTCACAATTTGATGTAGATCACGATACCCTTGTCACAGTTTGATGTAGATCACGATACCCATGTCACAATTCGATGTACATCACGATATCCATGTCAAAATTTCATGTACATCACGATACCCATGTCACAGTTTGATGTACATCACGATACCCATGTCACAATTCGATGTACATCACGATACCCATGTCACAATTTGATGTACATCACGATACCCATGTCACAATTTGATGTAGATCACGATACCCATGGCACGGTTTGATGTAGATCATGATACCCATGGCACGGTTTGATGTAGATCACGATACCCATGTCACGGTTTGATGTAGATCACGATACCCATGTCACAATTCGATGTACATCACGATACCCATGGCACAGTTTGATGTAGATCACGATACCCATGTCACAATTTGATGTAGATCACGATACCCATGTCACAGTTTGATGTACATCACGATACCCATGGCACAATTCGATGTACATCACGATACCCATGTCACAATTAGATGTACATCACGATACCCATGTCACAATTTGATGTACATCACGATACCCATGTCACAATTTGATGTAGATCACACTACCCATGTCACAATTTGATGTAGATCACGATACCCATGGCACGGTTTTATGTAGATCACGATACCCATGGCATGGTTTGATGTACATCACGATACCCATGTCACAGTTTGATGTAGATCACGATACCCATGTCACAATTTGATGTACATAACAATACCCATGTCACAATTTGATGTAGATCACGATACCCATGTCACAATTTGATGTAGATCACGATACCCATGGCACGGTTTGATGTAGATCATGATACCCATGGCACGGTTTGATGTAGATCACGATATCCATGGCACAGTTTGATGTAGATCACGATACCCATGTCACAGTTTGATGTAGATCACGATACCCATGTCACAATTTGATACATATCACGATACTCATGTCACAATTTGATACATATCACGATACCCATGGCACGGTTTGATACATATCACGATACCCATGTCACAGTTTCACACATATCACGATACCCATGGCACGGATTGATACATATCACGATACCCATGTCACAATTTGATACATATCACGATACCCATGTCAAAGTTTGATACATATCACGATACCCATGTCACGGTTTGATGTAGATCACGATGCCCATGTCACAATTTGATGCATATTACGATACCCATGTCACAATTTCACACATATCACGATACCCATGGCACGGTTTCACACATATCACGATAGCCATGGCACGGTTTGATACATATCACGATACCCATGTCACAATTTGATATATATCATGAGACCCATGGCACGGTTTGATGTACATCACGATACCCATGTCACAATTTGATGTAGATCACACTACCCATGTCACAATTTGATGTAGATCACGATACCCATGGCACGGTTTTATGTAGATCACGATACCCATGGCATGGTTTGATGTACATCACGATACCCATGTCACAGTTTGATGTAGATCATGATACCCATGTCACAATTTGATGTACATAACAATACCCATGTCACAATTTGATGTAGATCACGATACCCATGTCACAATTTGATGTAGATCACGATACCCATGTCACAATTTGATGTAGATCACGATACCCATGGCACGGTTTGATGTAGATCATGATACCCATGGCACGGTTTGATGTAGATCACGATATCCATGGCACAGTTTGATGTAGATCACGATACCCATGTCACAGTTTGATGTAGATCACGATACCCATGTCACAATTTGATACATATCACGATACCCATGGCACGGTTTGATACATATCACGATACCCATGTCACAATTTGATACATATCACGATACCCATGGCACAGTTTCACACATATCACGATACCCATGGCACGGATTGATACATATCACGATACCCATGTCACAATTTGATACATATCACGATACCCATGTCACAGTTTGATACATATCACGATACCCATGTCACGGTTTGATGTAGATCACGATGCCCATGTCACAATTTGATGCATATTACGATACCCATGTCACAGTTTCACACATATCACGATACCCATGGCACGGTTTCACACATATCACGATAGCCATGGCACGGTTTGATACATATCACGATACCCATGTCACAATTTGATATATATCATGAGACCCATGGCACGGTTTGATACATATCACGATACCCATGTCACAGTTTCACACATATCACGATACCCATGTCACAGTTTCACACATATCACGATACCCATGTCACAGTTTCACACATATCACGATACCCATGGCACAGTTTGATACATATCACGATACCCATGTCACAGTTTCACACATATCACGATACCCATGTCACAATTTGATACATATCACGATACCCATGTCACAATTTGATACATATCACGATACCCATGGCACGGTTTGATACATATCACGATACCCATGTCACAATTTGATATATATCATGATACCCATGGCACGGTTTGATACATATCACGATACCCATGTCACAATTTGATGCATATCACGATACCCATGTCACAATCTGATACATATCACGATACCCATGGCACGGTTTGATGTAGATCACGATACCCATGTCACAATTTGATACATATCACGATACCCATGTCACAATTTGATACATATCACGATACCCATGTCACAATTTGATGCATATCACGATACCCATGTCACAATTTGATACATATCACGATACCCATGTCACGGTTTCACACATGTCACGATACCCATGGCACGGTTTCACACATATCACGATACCCATGGCACGGTTTGATACATATCACGATACCCATGTCACAATTTGATACATATCACGATACCCATGGCACAATTTGATGCATATCACGATACCCATGTCACAGTTTCACACATATCACGATACCCATGGCACGGTTTGATACATATCACGATACCCATGTCACAAGTTGGTACAAATCACGATACCCATGTCACAGTTTCACACATATCACGATACCCATGGCACGGTTTGATACATATCACGATACCCATGGCAGGGTTTGATACATATCACGATACCCATGGCACAATTTGATGCATATCACGATACCCATGGCACGGTTTGATACATATCACGATACCTATATTTGCAGCATTACTGCATAAATTTAGTTACATTTTCAACATGAGTATTTCACATGAAAAGATCAACATTTCTTTATTCTTAGAGATAAACAAAGGTCTAATTTCAAGTCTTTGTGCATGATAAATAACTATTTTACATAAAAAACGTAACACAATAGTGTAATAAATCTGTAAACATAACGTAAACATGTAAGTTGGTAACTTTGAGAGCTGGACTTCCTGAACACTACCATGACTGCCAGAGTAATACAGTTTTTCAGTTGTCACGGACCCATTAAATAACTCACGAACTTTGTTGTCATCCAGAAAATGCTCACAGCACCATGAAAAAAAGCTCACACAGTACCATGGACACAAACACTCACAGGAACACAAGCACAAAAGCTCACAGTACCACAGGCAATAAAACTCACAGTACCACAGGTACAAATGCTTACGCAGTACCCCAGGTACAAAAGCAGACTGTACAACAGGTAAAGGGACAAATCTCACAGTACCACAGGTACAAAAGCTCACAGAGTACCACAGGTACAAAAGCTCATGGTACCACAAGTACAAACACTCAGAGTACCACAGGTAATAAAACTCACAGTACCACAGGTACAAACGCTAACACAGTACCCCAGGAACAAAAGCAGACAGTACCACAGGTATAGGTACAGTTCTCACAGTACCACAGGCACAAAAGCACACACAGTACCCCAGGTACAAAAGCAGACTGTACAACAGGTATAGGTACAAATTTCACAGTACCGCAGGTACAAAAGCTCACACAGTACCACAGGTACAAATGCTAACACAGTACCACAGGTACAAAAGCAGACAGTACAACAGGTATCGGTACAAATCTCACAGTACCGCGGGTACAAAAGCTCACACAGTATCACAGGTACAAATGCTAACACAGTACCACAGGTACAAAAGCAGACAGTACAACAGGTATCGGTACAAATCTCACACAGTATCACAGGTACAAAAGCTCACAGTACTACCACAGGCAATAAAACTCACAGTACCACAGGTACAAACGCTAACACAGTACCCCAGGTACAAAAGCAGACAGTACAACCGGTACAGGTACAAAACTCACAGCACCACAGGTACAAAACACACAGTAGCACAGGTACAAAACTCACAGCACCACAGGTGCAAAATACACAGCACCACAGGTACAAAACTCACAGCACCACAGGTACAAAACACACAGTAGCACAGGTACAAAACTCACAGCACTACAGGTACAAAACACACAGCACCACAGGTACACAACACACAGTACTACAGGCACAAAGCTCACAGCACCACACAACACACAGTACTACAGGCACAAAGCTCACAGCACCACACAACACACAGTACTACAGGCACAAAGCTCACTGCACCACACAACACACAGTACTACAGGCACAAAGCTCACAGCACCACACAACACACAGTACTACAGGCACAAAGCTCACAGCACCACACAACACACAGTACTACAGGCACAAAGCTCACAGTACTGCTGGAACAAAAGGTCACTTTCTGACTGTACATCTTGCATGAGGGGTGGAATTCCTGTTTTCTTCACACAGTTTAGACAGAAAATCTTGTAAGTCTCACTGCACACATAAGGACTCCTGGTCGTTGAAGTGACATCTGATGTTTTCTTTGCTTTTCAATTGTCGTCTTCACACCTTGTACCCATGAGAAGATCAAACAGAGGCCTTCAGTGTGAGAAGTCAACACCTTAACCACAAGCCTACTCTGTTGCCTCAAAACAACCAAGTTAGTGTGCCTTCATACACTGACATCACCCACCAATATTGGATGCTTGTGTTCTAACTAGAAAATTATTTGCATTCAAAGACAGAAGGGCCATTTGTGGTATTCATGCAAATGTAGGTGTACATGAGAAAGCCCGATTTGTGGACATCAACATCTTTATTGTGGATAACACAACATTTCGGAGCGTATGCTTGCTCCTTCGTCAGATCTCACCTGATGAAGGAGCAAGCATATGCTCTGAAATGTTATGTTATCCACAACAAAGATGTTGATGTCCACAAATCGGGCTTTCTGATGCTTTCCACTTCTAAATGCCCTTCAAAGATTTAGGTGTATATTATAATTTGTATTTTAATTTACTAAGTTTGCCCTAGCTCCACCACTCAATCTACCTTGCTCCACTTTCATAACAGCACAGTCACCCTTAAGATTGTGTTGCCTGTTGTCTCTGTTGTCTAGCTAGTTTGTATTTTTTTAGATATAGTGCATGTTCTTGAAGAATACAAACCGATGCAGTTTTTTTTCATCTTCTATGGTATCTTCATTATTAAACTCTGTCCTGGAATATGAGAAGTCCTCATCAGATGGCATCAGATCCAGATCTCAGACAGTTCAGGACCTCACATCTGTCAACAGTGCCATATCCAACTTGGCTACTTGCCAAAAGATACCCATCTCAAGACAACAATGCCTCTTTACTGTGCAAATGTGTGATCTCTGGCGACCTTGGTGTGTGTATGGACCCTGTGATAAATGTGTATGGACCCTGTGATGAATGTGTGTGGACCCTGTGATAAATGTGTGTGTGATAAATGTGTGTGGACCCTGTGAAAAATACAGAATGAACTGCGGAGATCTCCTCACTGTACCATCCTGTGAAGCCAGTGATGGCTGCAGAGACCTCCTGACTGTACCATCCTGTGAAGCCAGTGCTGGCTGCAGAGACCTCCTGACTGTACCATCACGTGAAGCCAGTGCTGGCTGCGGAGATCTCCTGACTGTACCATCACGTGAAGCCAGTGCTGGCTGCAGAGACCAACTCTGGTGTGATATTATCAACAAGAGCCCAGCGGAGCTGAGTGTGAAACTAGACGGTAAGACTGATATGGACCTGGTGTGCAGGCTGCTAACCTGTTATCCTCCAGCACTGCTCTCTGACAAGGAGGCTGAGCTACAGACAGACTGTTGTTAATAGACTCTACCTGATCTGAAATGCATGTCTCTCTTGCTACCTTAACCATATCTTCACTTATCTCACATTCCCTTCAATCTTAGTAAACTTGCTCAGTAGTACCTGTTCCATTGCCACACTGAGTCTAACAAACCCTAGTAGAAGGTCGTGTGAGTTAAACTTGCCAAATGACAAATCAGAACACAGCTTACCAAATTGTGTAAGTTGACATTCATACATACTGTTTGAACGTTTACCTCATTACTTAGATTCTATTCCATTCTACTCTCTATTGGAGGAATAAAAGTGTTTATTGCACATCTGGCCAAACGTAATCAGTGTCATATACAGTATGGTTCAAAATTATTGAGAATAGCTAAAGCATTTCATATTATTAAACGAGAACAAATCAGATAAAATTGAATGTATTGTGAAAGTGAACTGACCTTTTCATGTTGTGTAGGTAACAATTTAATATTTTATCAAGTCTCCTTGAGCTTCACGGCACAGTCTAAGACGGGTAGGCATACTTCCTATCAGAGAGGTTAGTGTCTCGTGGGTTATGCTGTCCCAGTATCGGACCACTTCTCTCTTCATGTCTTCAATTTTTGTGAACCCCTTTTGATTCACACATTCCTTCATCATCCCCCAAATGTTCTCAATGGGATTTAAGTCAGGACTATATGCAGGAAATGGTAATGCAGTCACATTTTTCTCCTGAATCCACTGTTTGGCATGTTTTGCGGTGTGTTTAGGATCATTATCTTGCTGCAAAATCCAGTCATTTCCATAAAACACATGTGCACTTGGAAGGAGAAAATTATCTAATATGTTAGTGTAGCGTTGACTTGTCAGATTTCCGTCAAACACACACAGCGGGGTCGTTCCTAATAAGGATATCCCTCCCCATACATGAAACTTTGGGCTGTATTTAGGTCGTCGATACAACGGTGCTGACGCAGACTTTGTCCATATTTTCACATTATTGGGATATACCCATATTGAGCTTTCATCAGTAAAAATCACATTTTCCCAGTCAAAGTTTTCATGTGCCAAACACCACTCAACACGCCTGTCTTTATGTTCTTGTTTCATGAGAGGAGAAGGAATTCCAGTCTTTTTCTCCCATCCAAGATCACTCAAATTTCTTCTAACTGTAGATTTTGATACAACTGTTGATCCCCTTTCTATCATTTCATACCTGATGTTGGAGATGCTTGCCCTTTGCTTTTTAGACGCTAAAATTCCCAGCCGGACGCGATCTGAGAAGTCCAATTTTCTGGGTCTCCCTGCTCCTTTCTGGTGCCCAAAATCCTTTCCCTCTTTAAAATTCTTCCTAATCCTATACACAGTAGAAAGAGGAGTTCCTGTTCTCTCTGCCAATGTATTTACATCATCAATTCCTTGATTACACAACTCAAAAATCAACCTTCTTCTATCTTCAGCAGACATTGTTGACAGTGCTGAGGAAAATGACGTCTGCTACAAATTCAGGGGAGGTAACTCTAATTGTACTATACTCAGTAGGCCAAGATGAGTTACCTCCCTTATACCATTACTTAGTTTTAAGTATCAGTGAATCAGTTGAGGTGTTAGGATAGCTCAAAGTAAGAAGAAAAATTCTCAATAATTATGAACCAGACTATATATCATTTGTGCATATCATTTTGCTTAGCAACCATAGTTTGTGTCTTTCTTTATTGTCATTAAAAAATTGAACATGATGTCAGAGTGGAGAGATGCCACACTTGATTAAAGTATTATACTGCACAAATGTACATGAATAAAATGGATAATAAAAATATTATCACATTCATCAGTGTGCAATACAAAATCCTCATGCAATACATAATTTTGTATCAATAATATGTTGCTTGTGAAATAACCTCTATATGTATTACATTGCTGTACATTGTTCCAGTTTATAAGAAGTTATCTTACTTAGGAGTGCGTACATATGTATTCTTGTTTAGTACATAATTTTTCTTAGATTTATTTAAACATGTGTCATGTAATGTGTGGTAAATATAAACCATAAGAAAAGCCAGATTTTTTATTGTGGATAACGCAATGTTTTGGAGCTTGTGCCTGCTCCTTCATCAGGTGGATGTTGATGGTGGTTCTGGCATAGAGGGCTTGGGAGTTGATAGGATTCATGTGGTTGTACATGGTATCATTGATCTCCCTGTTGTTGGGAAGTTCTTTCAGGGTCTTCTTGAGTTGGTGTTCTTGTCATGCAGTTGGGTCCTTGGGGATGGTGAGGTAGGTGGAGGTATCATAGAGTTGATGAGATGAAGGAATTCTGGGGTGTCCATGATGACAGCTGCTTAGCCTCTGTTAGTCTCAGTTATGGTGATGGTGTTGTCCTCCTATAATTCAGCCATGGCACATCTCTCATCTCTGGTAAGGTTGTTCTGTGGTTTTGAGGCTTTCTTGATGTTGTGGACAATCTGGTAGGGGATGAGGTAAAAGTTGACATTCGGGCCAGTTGCTGCAGTCCACTCTTGATGCTGGTGATGAAGGCATCTGTGTCGGTTTTTGTGTTGGTTTTTGTGCTGTCTGGGATGTACCTGAGACCTTTAGCAAGGAGGGATGTCTATGCTGGGGTGAGGGTCTTGCTGCTAAGGCTGACTGCAGTCTTGTTGGTGGATCTGGGGCTGGCATCCAGGTCATGTTGTGTAGTGGGTGGTTGGAGGCAGTTGAACTTGTTGATGTGGGTGGCTTATATTTTTTCGTTGAGTTGGAGGCGGCTGGTGTTTGCTAAGGATTCAGTCTTTTGGTAGAGATCGGGCTGGAGGATGTGTTTAAGTTGGGGTCTGGTGCTGTTGATCTGGGTCTGAAGTGTGCTTTCTGTGAGCATAGGTGCTGGATCTGGTGCTTGATTATTCTGGAACTGGCATGGTGAAGGAGCAAGCATACGCTCCGAAATGTCGTGTTATCAACAATAAAGAAGTTGACATCCATACATCTTGCTTTTCTCATGCTTTCCACTTCTAAATGCCTTTCAAAGACTTAAGATATAAACCAAACTACCTATCTGATATATGTAGTATAACTAGTTAAGCACAAATACTTTACACACTTAAGTTTACTACAGAAAATCTTCAATAGCATTCCCGGGAGGATGGTATGTAACTTGTTGTGTAGGTAAAATAATGTGGACATTATAATATTGTACACATCTACCTCTGATGTACCTGACCTTGCATGCATGAATATATGTATGTATGAAGAAAGGGGGTGATTAAAATGGATATTACTATATCGGATAGAATTATATATAACATACAGATGTTACCCATTATTGATCTTGTATATATGTCTATGTTCAGCAGTAGCAAATCTACTGTCTGTCACATCAACAGACAAAATGCCATCGACTCAGAGAGGGTCCTTTATATTTGACTGTCAATAATTATGGTCATCACACAAAAAACGTGTTGAGATTATCTTTAATCATCATCATCATCATCATCATCATCATCCACTTGCCTATCATGTGACACAGTTTCTAATACATCATGTACAAGGCATCTTTGCTGATATGTCAGCTGATCTGGTTAACTGATTGCATTGAGTATCTATGATTATGGTATTTATTGCCAAGCTTCACATACAGTCCGTTTGATTCCAGTTGAGACCGATGAATTGCTTACTAACACAAAATCTAATAATTGCAACAAAACCAAATTTTGCACAGCCACATGAAATTAACAGACCAACTCTGATGATGTGTCTCATAATTTGGGACACCCGAATAAAAAAGTTGTTTAACAAACGATCATCATTTTCTTGTCACCTTTCGCTTTTTTGTATGACAGGGGGCACTTGCTGGTAGAACAGCCAGGTAATCAACAAGCGTGTGTTGTGAACATGGGGTCATCTCCATATCTGGTTACCACTTGAGATGTTTCCACTTTCAGAAGACGTTGTTGTCTGAATCAGTGTCGCTGTTGTCTGAGTCTACCCTGAAGATGACTGGCTTGATGGTGGCATGATCCAGTCCACTTTGTTCCCAATAATGTCTTTCTATTTCATTCTCAACTTTGTCAATGCACTTTTGCCATGTTTCCTGCGTGATGGTGTCTATTGACTGTTGAACAACTGTCTGTACATCCCGAAGTTAGAATGTTACATTTTGCCTGCCAACATCCGATTTCATGATACCCCAGATGAGTTCTACTGGGTTTAAATCACAATAATAAGGTGGCAATCGCAAAACGGAATGACCATGTTCTGTAAGGTACTCATCAACCTTAAAGACAGGTGTGGTTTTATTTGACTTTATGATGTCATACAGAACAGGTTTGGTGGCATTTGCTGGATACGATTTTGCTTTTTTTAGCAACCATTCTATCATGTCCCCCTTCTTACTGTTAGATGTTGGGGCCTTTGTATTAGGTACTTGAACACCATGATATGGAGCATTATCCAAGACAATAAGACTTTTGGGGGGCAGTGCTGATACCAATTGATTTTGTACCCATTCTAAGAGAACCATCCCGTTCATTTCGGTATGATAGTCTCGGCTGTCTTTAGATTTTGCCTTGAAGACTAGGGAGCAGCCAGGTACGAATCCCCAACTCTTGCAACCAGCATGGAGCACAATCAGTCGCTCTCCCTTGCCAAGTGGTAATTTTCTGGCACAGGACTCTGAAGAGGAGTTAGGGAACCATTGTGTCCCTGTGGTATGGGAAGCATTTCATCCAAATATACAGGCTCGTAACCTTCTGTACGTTTCTTTTGAATTGTGCGTTAGTACTGGTTTCTTAGTTGAACAATATCAGACCTCTCGCACAGTGCACGTCCATTTTCTGAGCCTACTTTTTGTAATGGAAACCAAATTTCTGAAGCAACTTCCATAACTGATATTTTGAAATGGCCAAAGAATGATTTGTCTCCATATGCTTTTTTAATACTCAGAGAGACAAAGGCATTTTGTTTATATAGAGACTTAATGGCATTTGTAAACAGCTGTTGTTGAAATGAATCCACTTTCTCATATCGTGTGGGTTTTGAGACGGTCACCTTAGTTGCGTCTGTGCAGGTTGAATCGGTACAGTTTTTCAAGATAGTTTTTAACTTGCCTTCCGTCATCCCAACAGCACCTGCACTTCGTAAACGATACTTAGCCAAAGCATATTGAGGCCTACCTCTTTCACATTCGTTTTTTTTTTTTTCGTTTTTAAAAAAGTTAAATACTTTGCAAATAACTGACTTAGCGTTGTGTGATAATCTCATTGTTTCACTGCAATCACGAATGTCTGGTTTGCCGAGCAAATCACACGTGTCAATTTCACACGTGCCCCTTGCCCACCTGGCCGTTCTACCAAGAGGCAAGAGGCCTCCCTCGTACAAAATAGCGAAAGGTGACAAGAAAATGATGATCGTTTGTTAAACAACTTTTTTTATTCGGGTGTCCCAAATTATGAGACACATCATCAGAGTTGGTCTGTCAATTTCATGTGGCTGTGCAAAATTTGGTTTTGTTGCAATTATTAGATTTTATATTAGTAAGCAATTCATCGGTCTCAAATGGAATCAAACAGACTGTATATTGTCCTGTAAAGAATGTTATATAGTTTAATACAATGTATATGTTTCCCCCAAATCTTAGGTAACTACATTTTCCACTATGTAGACATCCACAAATGTTGGATATTGTAGTGATATCTCCAAGATCAGTCCAGTTACACGAGGCAATATTGAGTATATAGATCATCTGTGGCATTGTTAACAATAGTCAAATTTATAACAGTGGTTGGACAGACAAACCAGAGACTTATTTCATATATTACGAGTATGATAACTGCGCAGTGAATTAGGTTTCATAAAGAAAGCAAGCCTATCAATTTAAACACATGCTGCGAGCAATAGAAAACAGTCTTTTTCTAACCCATATCCATGAATGACAGTGACCGACTTGCGCTACATGTATACAAGGCACACCAGTTTAACATCTTGTAAACACACGTCTACAGCTGGAGCCGAAACAGAAGGCACTAGTCAGCTAGACCCCGTAACATGTTGGAATAAGACACAATCACATCAGAACGATAGTCGTAACGAAGGCAGAGCGATGCATGGTACGATAACATCATGTACACTTGGGGTGTTAGCGAACATCATCAGTTGTATCCCCAAAGATTGAGATCTGTAGTTTTGGTCGTCATTTGTGTTTAACAGAGCATATAAATGTCAGGCGTACTGGGAATATGCCCCCTACTCTTCTCAGTCTCGCGAAACTTTCCACCTGTAGATGAGTCATGGGTGGGAAAACGGGAAAATTACATGTTTGATGAGACAATAGCAGTCCAAACATCGCGTGTCTCTACCGCGGGTCACCGTGACACTGGAGTTTGCATGTAATGTACACCGACACGATAACTGTGCGCCTCACCAGCACAACACACATGGCGAGTGGTGAAATATTAAACATACATCGGGTTTGACTTTTTAAAATTTGTTCAGAACTCACACGTGGTAAGATTCACCCGTTTATACATTAACATCAACCCTCGGGTCTGTCTCACAAGGAGATGGAGTTTCATGCACATACGGCGATCTAGGTCTATAAATAGCCATTGTTCAACAGTTACTAGGTCATTACCAAGTCACGTAAGGACAATCATAAATCGGGCAGACAGGACTGACTGCGACTCCATCAAAGTCTTGCAAATGACAAGTGGTTTACTTACATGTATATCCACGTGCCACGTAAATTTCTTTGTTTTGAATCGTCACCGCGAAGCGCTGGCCAGCTCCTCACAACGCGTGTGCTTGTCACGCTCAAACTCCCGCGACTTTGTCACCAGCTCCCGGGGTGCCTTATGCCGTCAACACAAGGCCATCACGAGACAGCTTAAATTGTTCTCGGTGTCAAACTCCAAACAGAACCGATGTTGCCGTTGATGGAGAGTATA
The DNA here is from genome assembly GCF_037392515.1 of Haliotis asinina. NCBI lineage: Eukaryota > Metazoa > Mollusca > Gastropoda > Lepetellida > Haliotidae > Haliotis > Haliotis asinina. The sequence continues at coordinate 103,602,188 of NC_090280.1, read as the reverse complement.
TGTTACAATTTAGAAACAATAGTTCGGTACAGTGGAGATACTTTTCATGCAAAAACTCAAAAAACTTTTGTTGACTGTCATTTGTGGCAACACTGCTGTCGTCACCATGCACATCTGTCATCATTTCGTACAGCAGTCACATGGGCTACACCGTCAACAACGTCATCAACATCTACTCCCATCAACATCCACTGCAGTCATCATCATGCACTGCCTTCATTCAGCGTCCACTGTCGTCATCAACGCCCGCTCCATTCATCTTCATGCACTCTCGTCATCAACATCCGCCACATTCGTCATGCAGTGTCATCATCATGCACTGCCTTCATTCAACGTCCACTGTCGTCATGAACGCCCGCTGCATTCATCTTCATGCACTCTCGTCATCAACATCCGCCACATTCGTCATACAGTGTCATCATCATGTACTGTCTTCATTCAACGTCCACTGTCGTCATCAACGCCCGCTGCATTCATCATCATGCACTCTCGTCATCAACATCCGCCACATTCGTCATGCAGTGTCACCATCATGCACTGTCTTCATTCAACGTCCACTGTCGTCATGAACGCCCACTGCATTCATCTTCAAGCACTCTCGTCATCAACATCCGCCACATTCGTCATGCAGTGTCATCATCATGCACTGTTTTCATCATCATGTACTCACGTCGCCAATTATCATGTACTGTCACTAATTGTCTTCACCAGCACGCACTGCCGTCATCAACATCGGCAGTGGACGCGAACACTTAAAAAAGGAAACAATTTAACAAGTACATGGTCCTGCATGTATTTATGAATAGTTTGCCGTCAAAGTATGACAACGATTAACAGAGAGAGGAAGGTGACAGTTCGTCACTAAGGAAGGGGATTATACGAAATGGTTGTCTTTAAGTAATGTCTCTCTGTGTGGGCTCAGAACCTATCAGTCAAGAAATCTCCAGATGCTGGCAGGAGCCGGGGTTGGAGAATGGAATAGTGTACCACGCCGAAGAAGTATATGTGATAACGTTATGCATGTATATGCTGATAAACCAGTTATACATGGCAGGTATTAATCGAGGTTACGATGTGATCATAACAAACGCATACAATAAATTCTATTATTCGCCTCTTATGTAAAATGAGTGAGTGTAGTTTTACGCAACACTCAGTAATATTCCTAATATATGGCACCGGTCTGTAATAATCGAGCCTGGACCAGACAACGTAAACAACATGAGCATCGATCTACGTAGTTACGTTACGATGACATGATTCTGTCAGCATGCCTGACCACCCGATCCCCTTTCTCTCACGACAAGCATGGGTTACTGAAGATCAATTCTAATATAATTCTATTATAATTTAGAATGTTGTTTTCGGTGAAGCATGTCTGTTTCAGAGACTTGATGTTACTCTAGGACACTTGTATATGTGTTCAGTTACATAAATTTCTGTGTCTACTCTAAAATTAAGACACCCACCCAAACAAAATGTTCTAAGCAGACAATGCAGGTATAGACCATAAATTCTATTTAATGATGCGTGTGTATTTATTCAATAAAAGTAAATATTTTTCAGAAGATTATGAGCATACACAGCGATATTGTATTTCGCTAATGGCCTTTTTTATGAAAGATGACGGCGCAGCAATGCTTAGTAATTGCCAATACAGGATTTAACCTGGAGACAAATGGAGCGAAGGCGTTTTGTTTAAAATGTCCGGAAATGCAAAACTTGCAGGACTACAGAGAAGACACTAAGCAAGAGGAAACTATAATCAAGCTTTTGGCCCGTGTTTAGGAACTTGATTATACCTTAATAAGAAGAAGAGGAACGATTACAGTCAAGCAGTTTACTGTCAGTGGTGTTGTGTACTGACCAGTGAAGATGCTTGACTTTTATAGCAATCATCCTCCTATGTTTGACTTTGATTGATACCTTAATGAATGAACGATACATTGTCTTGAATTTAAATCGTGATTGGCGATGCGTCTCTGCTGTATTGTAACATAACTATATCTTGTCCGGCGATGCAACTACGGTCGCCAGACAATAGACGGTCAGTGCGCGCGATGGCTTTGAAGGATGTGTCCATCATACGTCACTATAGCTTGCTATGTAGCTGTCATTGTTCAACCTGACGCATAACACCTACTGCTAGGTTTGTTTGTAGATATGAAAACGTTAAGAGTATTTCGATTCCAATAAGGTTTGTTACTAATTATATGAAAGAACCCCAAATATTTATAGACAACCAAGCAAGTATTTAGCGCGTATTTTACACGGGTATAAAACTCCCTTTCAAAGAGTGACGCGACGTATACTGGAAGACATGGAGCAGTCCTAAGTACAAGTACATCCACTGTAAGTGTATACCTGAATAAAGTCACCTGTGTTTAAGGTCTGAGTTTGGAGGGAAACAGAGCGTGTCTTTTCTCTCTCCATTCCCCCCACCCCCCACCCCTTCACCCCCCAAATATTCGCCCTCTTCTGTACAGAAGAGCAGTATGTCGTATTCTGGTTTTTCATAATGTCCTTCGTTTGAGGAGACTTGTTTGAGCAAAATATCCCATTAGTGTTAAAGTGAGTCGAATGTTTTCAGTGTGCCACAGCATACCGTGCACTTAGACAAAATGAATTCGTATATCGAGAACATGAACAACACGGCTGTTTCATTATCGTGGCACATATTTCATATTCATGCCAATGAGATATCACATTAAGGAAATTGATTATATATGAAATATTAACACCCATTCTTACTTGACGTATCGCAGGATCTACAGTTCTAAACAAGCCTCTTGTACTACATAGAAGCTGCGACAATATATGTGGCGAGCAGGGATCTTTTTGAAACGGAAATGGTCCCAGAAAATTCCAAAATAAAATACACGTACTTAGACTGCTTTTCAGACTGGAAAACAAAGATATACATTATTGAAAAAGTTTTTGAAGAGTGGTAGGTTTATTCTCATAATATATGTAAGGGCATGTACACATGGAAAAAAGTAACGCAAAAACCCACATCTTTCATGACATAGATATCTACCATTAACCGTGGGAGAGAAGCCACAATTTAACTTAATGTCTGGATAGACTGACACTAAAGGAAGAATGTAATGGCAAATCTAAACGCTTAAAGAACGAAAAACTGTAGATTTTACGTTGAAGCAAACATGGCAAAAGGATCAGTTGTTGTATATATGTGTAAACAGCAGAAAAAATGACGTCATCAAACACCTGCGTGACCTCATTTTACCGAGGTCGATGACACACACACACACACACACACACACACACAAACTTGGGAATCGGTATCACGCCATTCATTTGGACCAATCATCGTCCATAGTGTTGGGGTCACGCAGGTGTTTGATGACGTCATTTTTGGGACAACAATCAATGTTGTTTGTTTGTACGGCGTTAAATAATGTACGTTCATTTTCAAGCCGAAGGCGTACAATCATTGATAAATGTCATTAGTATCAATGACTGAGCACAATGTCAGTATCTGGTGTAACTATCAGTAATGCCGTCCTTGCACCTCCTTGGCATTTACTGTATCAGACGTTGAAGTAGTACGTTCCATTCCTGATGGGGGCCGCAACACATCAATATTTTGTACTGGAAGGTTTCTCTGGCGCAGTCTGCCTTGTATACTGCCTCAGATATGTTCGGTGAGCTTGAGATCTGGACTCCTGGGTAGGGGACACATGAAGTTCCGGGTTGGAATAGGCCTTCAGCAACCCATTCTTGCCCTAAAAGGCGACTATGCTTGTCGTAAGAGGCGACTAACGGGATCGGGTGGTCAGGCTCGCTGACTTGGTTGACACATGCCATCGATTCCCAAATGTGCAGATCGATGCTCATGATGTTGATCACTGGGTTGTCTGGTCCAGACTCGATTATTTACACACCACTGCCTCATGGCTGGAATGTTGCTGAGTGTGGCGTAAAACTAAACTCACTCACTCACTCACTACTGTGTAGGGTAGAGTTGCTACAGTATGGTGTCGTAAGAAATCAGCGACGTCACGTGCATGACGCTGCCTAGCACTGTCGTCCATGAAGACGGGCCCTGTATTCAGGGGATGGTCATCGAGTGGAGTAGCGTGACGGTGTGTAGGATGTCAGCCATCGCCACTCAGATTTGATCTCGTCCTTACAAGGACCTGTTTACAGTTACTTGAGAAGCACCCCTCAACAAGCATGAACCCCAACAAACGCCAACATATCCCGTTATGTGCAATGTGTCTGCGGCGCCAAACAAAACCACGACCATCGGCCTTTCGTAAAAGAAATCGACTTTCGTCCGACCAGTGACTAAAAACAAATGATTATATTGGAGTTTTAAATCACGCGTTGCCATACTTTCATATCATATCGTGTTATCTCGACCTCAAGCAGTCACCCCTGAGAGTACAAGACGTTATTTCCCATGCAGATTCACACATTAGGCGGCATAAAAAATAAAATGTTTCTCGGGCACATTTTTTTTCAATTTCTGACAGAAGAAAAAGTGACGAGTGTGGAACACATCTTTATTTTTTCTCTCTCAGAAATACACCATGGAAAGTTCAGCATATGGTTCTGAGTTGTAGATTCAGTCACACCCGTTCTTACCGACACCCACCCTTATAGTGGACCCATGGATGATCAGGACGCGGCAAAGTCAAAATTAGTATTTTTAAATGGCAATAGAAAACTGTTACGCCCACAATTAAAAGTGACGCGCCCGTGCCCGAGAAACATTTCACTTTTTTATTTAGCCTTAGTAGTAAAATTAAGCTAGCTAATATACCATGGAATATGTCGCTTTATGTTGTGGAGATCAGTAGTATAGGGAATGACAGTTCTGGACCACTTTCACAAAATGTCTCTACAAAGCCTTATTTAGTAAATAAGGCTTTGGTTGGGTCATTAGCTCTTGCTACTATTACCCCTACTACAAAAAAGTTGGCGGTAATTACTGTGCCTTGGTTGGAGGTAACACTGTGCCGTACGGTACGATCAATAATTCTTCTCTTACAAACCCCCTACCCGGCCCACCCCTCAAGTAGTACAAGTTAGGTTCGTCGGCTTTCATATCCACTTTATCTATGTTGTAAGTTTTGACTGACCATATAGGATCGGTGGCTCGCTTACGGCTATCGCCCTCGTGTTCCCTATGTTATGTTTATATCGATGAAACAGTTTAACGTGAACCGCCTATGATCTCTTTGGTGTTCGTAATAAAGGCTTGTTGGGCTTTTTGTATCCCCTGTTCTATGTACTTTTTTTTCTCATCCTCGCTGATAGCAGACTTACGAGACTTGGACCGAATATCTTGTTTCATTCCGTTATATTTTGTGAGTTCAGATAGGATTGAACGAAACTCCTCTTCTGAGATCTTACTGTCAGAGAGTGCCGTGGAAATTCGCTCACTCACTGTGTTCAGCTTTGCTTCGGCCAGAACCCTGATCTCGTCGTGTTTCAATGCCTTACGATTAAGTCTGCGTGATACTAACTTAAGCGCCATCCCTACCAACCCTGTCACCCCAGCCGTTATTTCAATACCTAGCACTATAGGTGCGGCCACGATGGTGGTTAACAACCCAACGCCTGCCGCCCCTAGTCCCATGCTGGTTACCATAAGGGTAGTGTCAGCCCCGTCCACGATATTGAAAGCTCTATTGTACTTCTTACATAGTGCTTTCCGCGTGTCACGGTCTTGTTCTAGTTGGCGTTTCACATCACATAACTGCCTCAAGCGGAACCCATCTACGGTTTCCAACGACTTCGCTACTTCCTCTACGACTGGGTACAGACCCATCCTATAATATATATTTTGAAAGATTTTTTAATTGGGTTTCAATTAAAAGTCTATCAATGAATTTGAAGTCTACAAGTTCTAGACTACTAGTCAGGGCAATAGGTGAGAGGTTAATAAAATTTCCTGTTGTAATAGAAACCCCACGGAGGCTTATTAAGTGGTTTATAGGACCCGTGGTACCCCATTGTATAACAATACGACAATATCGGTCTAGGTGTTCTTTATACCAGTGTATTGACACCCCGGGTAAAATTTGGTGTACTATTGGGGGGGTTCCATGGAAAGGTGTAAAGAAGACTTCTATGATGAGGGTGGAAGGGGAGGATATTCTATCAAGATTACTGCTAAATATTAATTTATTGTCTGGATGAGCACTTAACCCCTTTTTTTCGTAACCAATAGATTCTGCGTGTATTAATGTATTCTCCGGAATGAAATCCCCGGGCCAGATACCGTTGTTCTTAATCTTAGAGACAACCCCATTATTTAATGTGATATAAGGTGAGGTGAATGTTAAGTTGATCAGCCATTTGGGCTCTTTTAAATCTGGTAACGGCACCCGTCTGTACACGTTGTCTTTGAAGTGTAGGATGTAGAATTCATCTTCCTCACCAGGTTGATCGAATCCCTCCGTATCTCCCAGGTCGTTAAGTGTAGTGTTGGGATGATGACTGGTCATTATTATACTATTACGATATAATTTCCAACTGGTTTTCTGATAATAATTCAGGGGTTAACTTCATACCCATGAAGTGTATGTTGTCAGGCAGGAAGATATTGATTAGTGATATCTTGTTTTCCACGATCACGTTGACCCCCTGCAGACTGGTCTTGGAGTCGACACCCACCCGCACGTAAACGTTGCAAACTTGAAACTGGTGTCGTTTCACCCACCCGAGTTTGATCCCCTTCACGATCTCGACATCATTCCCCGATGGTTCCCCTAGGTAGACTTTGATGAACAATGTTGAGTTTGCCGGTAGATCCTCTAGTATCTTGACCACGCCTTCGAATTCAGACACCAACTGCAATTTCACGTTTTGCATGGCCGGTTTACTCGATAGCATGTGGGCTGCTATAGTGTTGACTGGGCTGACGACTATACTACGTCTCTGAGTTGGGACGTAAGCCACGAGCAGGGTTCCATTGTTCACGACTTTGTTTAGGTGGTTGTCTTTGTTATCCGTAAACACGTAAGGGGAGACGAGTTTAATATTGAGAAACCATTTGTTATCGGGTAACAACACCCACTTGTCATCTTCGGTGAAGACGAGCATATATGGTTTGTTTTTGACGACGGTAGTGCTCTCAACATCGTCTAAGTCGAACAGTTTACCTCCGAACGATGGGTATATTACCCAATTATTATCACCGGTGTTGACAAGGGAGTACTTAGTGTTTACTGTTGCTCTTGTGGTATCTATCATATCACTTAGGGTTCCACCGGAGGGGATTTCAACGCGTTTGTAAATGTTGTTTTTCAGTTGCAAGGCATACGATTTACCATCTACTCCGGGAGCGTCGAAACCGCGCGTGTCTCCGAGGTCGGAGATCCCGATATTGACGCATTTTTTCACTCCGGGCCCTTGTGCGCTGGTCATGTTACGTGAAGCGTTAAGCTGAGGTATCCTATATTTACAGGATTATGATTTATATCTAACACCGATATTGTCAGCTCAGGTATGTTGCCCTGGGTTAATCTCTTATACTGCCGTGGTGAAAACGACTCGGTTCTACCGTCGTTGAATTTCTCAGTTTTCACCGGCACTGCTCTCAGTATAGTGGAAGGGTGACCTCCTTGAATGTTATACGTTGTGCTCACCTGACCGAGATGAATGTATAGCTCTCGGTACGGTACTAGGTCGGGTAACTTCGTGCCTGTGACGGTTGTTGTTGGTTTTATCTCGTCAGGAGACATACCGAGTATCCTTGCTAATGGTCGGCCGAGCCTCAAAGGGGTTCTTCCGTTGTTGATTAACACCACTGTACCATTTGAGTCGTTCATCTTGAGTTCGGCTCCCAGGGGTTTGAAGACCTCGTCGTTTAGAGAGCACACGCTGTAGTAGCCGTCAGTTATCTGGCTGCGAGTTCCACTGACGAACAGCTTATTGTTGCTGATATTGATGTTAGTCCATTGCGGTAGGTAGGTGATATCGCAGAGTGCGACTTCGAGTTGACCTGACGTGTTATCGATCGCGTGCGTCAGCTGAACGGCCTCACCGCTCGTTATTCCTGGAAGTGTTATGTACATATTACATATATATTTATTATATAATAGTTTTAAAATGTATTCCCCTGGTGTGTTGTACCCTAAACTGGACGTAGATTTCTCCACCATGAAGATCGTGGTTGCTCCTGGGTTGTATTTCAATGCCAAGTTTATAGATATGCCTGATAAGTATAAGCTTTCGGTGACTAACATTGAGGCAGTCCACGCTTGGTTCAACAACCCTATGCAGTTCTGACAGAACCAATTCAACTTTGCCGTGTGGTGCGCTACAACGGGGTGTGGTGTGACATTGACCGACACTCGGCGTGGGCCGCTGAGTCAGTCTGTGTTCAAGTTCCACGTGTACTACCAGGTCAGACGTATCCTTAAAGAGATCAGCGCCCCCCTCCCACAGGACAAAGCGTGGGACGCAACAAACAACCCGTACGATAGACGGGCCTACGAACGTATTTGCAACGAATTCGAAATAAACCCGAAGACGGATTGGCGTTTGCCGGGGCTGAACCACGGGTTGGGTATTCCTTACGCTCATGGGCTCTCGCCAAAAGCATTTGACAAACATATACTAATAAAATTTATGCAACGAAAAATGTTTAGTACGGAACGTTTTTCCCATGCATTAGCTGATCTTGTTCCTAAACCTAACAAATCTGGACCAAAACCAGTGAAAGATGCCAGTGATGATTTACTGACACTAGGTATACTTAGGCAGGACTTTGCTTTGTCGAGTAATGAATGGAGGGATGATCGTATGGACTTTAAAAAAGGTGGTGTTGGTTTCACAATCCAGAAAGTGGAGCAGTCAACCGCAGACGGGTGGAAAATGTTCATGCTGGACACGTCGAAAGGATTCACTCGTGCTGGTACAATACGCTTGAACGACTCGATTCGAACGTACGTGTGGGCGCTGTTGGGTGCGCAGTCGATGACGCGTTCCAACATCCTCGGTAAGGGAACTGCTTACGACGCTCAGACACAATTCGTTTCCAACGTTGAGGATGCTATCAATTCTCCAGTTGATCTCCCGCGGGCTATCGAACGCTACCAAAACGTGTTAGAATACGCCAGGTCGAAAGTCGACTACGTGTTCGGCGTGGGGTTGTACATGGCTCCGAGTGATATGCAACTGAGAGTAAAAAAAGTGGTGGGTTATAACAACGAAATAGTCATAGCCACGAAGAATCAAAAGTTGGGTATCAACCCCGATATTAACACCACCTATATCCCACACATCCCACCACGTGAAAAGGGTATAGTTGCGTCGCCCCCGGAGCCTAAAGTTCATGTGCCCCACACACACACCCATATTCATGTGGGGGTACCCCCCTATCAGCAGCATATTGATAGTAAAACGGCCCTGGTGGTTGGTGGGGTAGCTTTGGGACTTATTTGGTTAAAGATTTCTTAGCCGCTACGTACACCAGACCCGCCACGGCGACGATGGCTGCCCACATGTTTTGACTGAGCCACATGGCAGTTTTAGACAGAGCGCCCAACAACCACGAGACGATGCTACCCAGGATGCCGGGAAGGGCTTCGGCGGCTTTACCAGCCAGTTTAGCTAGGCCTTCCCCGAGTTTTTTGATCCAGTCTTTAACACCCCCACCGCCACTTGGAGTTCCGCCGCCTCCTGGTGTGGGGGGTGTGGGGGTTCCTCCCACCAGTGACACCACCAGGGTTGATATAATAAAACCCAATGCAGTCAGAATGCTGGCGATGGTGATCCCTTGCTCCCGGAACAATATCCTAATCCTGTCTGCTAACGTGGTGTCTCGGTGGAGGACTTGATTGATGGTTTCCCGTATACGGCTGACCTGGGATCTAAGCTTTTCTTTGTAGCCGGATGCTGTCTCCAACCAGGTCTGCCTTTCATCTTCCAAATTACGTATTCGTTCCTCAATGGTGGCTTTCATAGACTCGTCCTCAGTTTCACCGAGTTTTTTCTTTTCATAGGCGATGTGGTCGTCTATTTCACTCATTTTGGCTGTGCTTTTCCAGAGCTGACCACGAATGGTTTGCATCAACAGGTCCAACCCCCTCAGTTCCCGAACGGTAAATTCGAGCCCCGGGAAGGGCTCGTTCTCGTAGTCGGCCAACACCTTTTTAATATCATAAGTCATGTTTTGATCTGATGTGGCGTCCCTTATGCCTTCCAGACCTTGAACTAACTTCGGAGGATACTGCTTAGGTCGCGCGCCACCGTAATCTATGAAACCTAGTTCATCTTGGACCAACTGACTTCCATGTTTACCGGCCAATGTTGATAAAGCAAGCGGTTCTCTAGTGCGTTTATTCATGAGATCGATCTCCGGGCGAGACTTCAAACGCAGCGTGCCATTGCTGAGGGTAAAATCGGAATAGTTCCTTCCCAACGGCTTGAGTTTGGATTTATTTTCAACTGCGTCGTAATAATCGTCGACGGCGCCTTTAAGGAGCTCGTCACCTTGCGAGAATGAGGTCTCCTGGTCATCATTGAATGCCTGGGCACTATAGTCCCACATATCATCCATAGGTATGTCTTCATCCATTAGTATTAAAAATATATTTCATTTATATAACAATGTACGGTAGAAAATTAGATCCTTTCAGAAAATTGAGAGAGCCATTAGGTGCCAGAGCCGTGCGACAGTCGGTGACCATCACCAACAATCCCAGCAAGATAGACCAGAATCAAACTCTGCTGGTTAGATTTCCAAACCTTGGTGAGAATGACCTCATTGTACCAGGCACTGTTCGACTGGCGTTCAATATCACGTTGACCTCCGTCAACGATAAACGCGAGCTAGTGCGGAACGTGGGTCGAGCTATCATCAAGAAAACAACCGTCAAGATCAGCGGTAACGAGGTGCTGAGCATCGACGACAGCGACGTGTTTCACTGCTACAAGGATCTCTGGAAAAGCGATGGAGAACGAGTCAATGATGTGTACCAGGGTATCAGCAAATCAACCCGGGCACGCATAGGATACGTCTTCACGCAAGACCAGCAAGACAAGCTATCGGACGGTGAAAAGGCCATCGCTCTAGCATACGGGAATCGATTCTGCGTGCCGCTCGACTTCGAGTTGCTCACGGGACACGCGCCGTTTTACCAGGCCGCGCTGGGTGATAGGCTTGAATACGAGCTCACGTTTAACGACTATAGTAAAGTAGTGCGTACGCCGAACGGTGATGAGGCCAGTTATGCTATAGACAACATCTCTCTGGAGTTCGACATGGTCACTAGCCCGGAGCTGGCCAGGCAGGTTCGAAGCCAGTACTCTGGGAAGATGGCTATCCTGTTCGATCGCGTACTGAGACATAGATCAGTCGTGTGAGATAAGAGCGACACTGTGTGGAATATCAACCTGAACGTGCCGGCGCGATCGATGAAAGGTATCCTGGTCGTCCCCGTGGAGGATTACGAGCCATTCCAGAGGGACAGCGAGAAGTTTTTCAACCCCGAGATTGAAAAGGTGGAAGTGACCATCGAGGGCGTGCCCAACCAGCTGTTCAGTCATGGTATGAGACCACACCAGCAGTGGGATGAGATAAAAAAGCTACCAGTGGGGGATTACATAACAAAGGACCTGGACCTAAGCTCCGTGCAGATCGGTGAATACCTGACCACCAAGTACGCCCTATGGTTGGACATGCGATCCACGGATGATGATAAACTGCACGGCAGCGGGCGCCGTATAGGTAACGGCAGCGAAGGGATAACCATCCAGATTACTAAGAAAGCTCAAACCGCTGGTAAGTTGAAATTATATCTGTACGTTATTATGGACGCGCAACTTAATATAGACAATGGGAGATTCGTGCAAGCCATCTACTGATGGGGGGTACCCCCCCACACCCCCCAACAATAAACAAGACCCCCAGACCCCCCAGGGGTACCCACAACTACCCACTGACCCACACTGCGCCATAGTGTGCGGGCAGACTGGCTGTGGGAAGACCGTTTTCGTGTTGGATATGTTGGAGGGTTACTACAAGGATGTGTTCGATAACATCGTTATCATGTGCCCTACTCTGAGCATGAATAAAACGTACGCGCGCCCTTGGGTGATGACGGACCCGGACGTACACAAAATCGACCCTGGAACACGCCTGCAGGACTGTTTGAAAACTCTTCACGAGAAATTTAAAGGGGAACCGACGCTGTTCATACTGGACGACTGCAGCGCTAATCGCGAGATAACAAAAAAGAGAGACATGTTATCGTACCTGGCCTTCTCCGGCCGGCATGCAAATCACAGCGTCTGGGTGCTAACGCAGAAGTTCAACTCGGTGTTGAAAGACCTCAGGGAGCAGACGCGATGGGTGGCCTTATTTCACTGCAAGGACAGGGATTCGTTCGAGGAGTGTTTGAGAGAGAACGATGTGATGAGTAAATTAGAACGGGAACGGGTGAAGAAACAGCTCGCTGAAACTAAACACGCTAAGCTCGTACTAAAGACCGACCAACCAGTAGCATATATAGTATGCTAAAGCTAAGCAAAGCTAAGCTAAAGCTAAGCAAAGCTAAGCAAAGCTAAGCAAAGCTAAGCAAAGCTAAGCATAGCTATGATATTTGAAGTATTTGTCGTGTGCAACTTAACATTCATTTCTCTGTGTTTTGCCTGTATCGGGTATTATATAGTTAAAACTAAATCTTACTTGTTATATTATAAGATGGAGTGTGAGGAATTGCTCGAACAATTGGGGGGTTCCCAAACGCCGCCGGCAGGCCCCACTGATGACAAGCGAGAGAAACTGGTGGCGTTGGCTGTTGGCGGCAAAGCCAAACATTACTTTGGAGACTACACTCCAGATAAAATTAACAAAATGTCAGCCGAAGAAATCGATAAGCTGTACGCTAGATACGAGTCCCGGCTCGGAGCAGAAATGACAAAGACAATAGGATCGGCTATGACCCAGATATACACCGGTATTGTATCACACTTCCTTCCCATTCCACCAGAGCGCCGACTTTACCTGTGGGAGGACCTAGATAAAGACCCTTTTATCGAACACGCCGTGAGCTCTATCAGCTGCGGGTTGTACCACAAATATGGTATGTTGTTGGCTCCAGTGACGGCGGCGATTATCACGGCAAAACATTGTCAATTTGAGAGAAAGAATAATAATAATAGTATAGATGGATGCTGCACAGGAAACCCCAGTGAGTCCCGAGGTGATACCCCCAACAGTAACCAGACAGAAGAATCCTAAGAGAGTAGCTGCCGGTAAAAAACGGTGGTGTAACCAACATAAAGTGACCAACCCAACCCGACTGTTGTTGGCTGTAGGTGTAACTGCTGCCGTGGTTATAACATGGTTATACGTGGGGGTACCCTCCCACAGTGAGCCACCACCCCCCACCCCCACTATTGACCCGCATATCATGTTATAATTTAAAATATTTTTATATATACATAATGTCTGAGGGGAAAAAGTTCGTCAACGACGCATACCACGCCACAGTGGTAGCCAGTCTAGCCGTAGGGTACGCTCGGTTGACTAAAATGGTGCTTAAACAACCAACTATCAAGCTAGATTTCAACCTGCAGGATATGGGTATGCTCATAATGAACCTTGGTATGGCGATGGCCACAAAAGACATCCTAGTAAAACAAGGAATAATACCTAATAATATAATGAAATAAATATAGGGATGGCCACGATAGCTATGATGGTCGGTGGGGCGTTAGTGAATGCCCTGGCATTTTCCGGGAGTAATTTCCTCTTCTCGAAACTACGAGATGATCACGCGGCTGAAACACAGGAAGAAAGGAAGCGACACGATCTCGCTACTGAGAAATTACAAAGAGCACAGGCCGAGTACGCTAAAAAACGCCTCCAGAGGATCGATTTTATTAATGAACAGCTCAAGCGTGAAAACCATGCCATTAAAACATTCTACGATGTCGATGAAGCAATGAAAGAATACTATTTACTAACTGGTAAACAATTGGAACCGCTCAATAAACCCACACTCGCTCAGTACTACACACCATCCAAGGGACAAATGAATCGTGAACTGGGCTTCATAGTGTTGGGTATAGCAGCTACTGCGTTGGTTGTGAAGCAATTAAACTAAAACACCTATATAAGTAAACATGAGACCCGCTCCATACCGATGCGAATATATACTTATGGGGAAGACCGAGGCCTGTGGTAGGAAATGCAGGAATCAGGGGTTCTGTTGTTTCCATATGGGAAGTCCTAACTACACGTGTTCTGTGTGTGGTATCGGGGTTAAAGGGCACTACTGTCTATGTAAAGCTCACGGAGCGAACGTAGTCAGACATCAACTCATCTATGAGAATAAAAAAGACTACATAAAAGAACGTAGGCGACTGCTCAAGATAGCCACTTAAGAGTTACCTCCCCTTACTGTGAACCAATTAGACATTAGTTCTCTTAGGTGTAAACACGATGTCTACTGTAAGCGAGCTCAAGCGGGTCGCAAAACAGAGAGGTGTCATCGGGTATTCTCGAATGCGGAAGTCAGCATTGTTGAGATTACTAGGTTTAGAAGCCCCTCCTACAGTAAAACAATTAAAAGCTCAAGCAAAACAGCTTGGACACACGGGTTATTCAAACCTGGGGAGAGCCGGGTTAACCGCATTGTTATCACATGCCCCCGTAGCACGTCCCACTGTAAAACAACTGAAAGCCGAGGCACACGATTTGGGTTTAGGCGGGTATTCCCGTATGAGAAAACCACAGCTTGTAGAATTATTACGACAGAATAGAGCTATTGACCTACAGTTCGTGCGCACTGAGCGCGCTGTAGGCAACTATTTGAGAGGTTGGCGCATGCACGTTGATAGAAACATAGACATTATAGATATCAAGCCTCTGATAGCTGATAAGGTCAACCAGGAACTAAATAATCTAGGAAGTATCAAGTTTCAGATCACAGTGAAAATGTCGCTCGATAAGCAGGTTGGGAGTACCACTGAGTATGTTCAGCCTTACTTCCGAGGCCAACAAGAGGTCGTCACACATGCAGAGACCATTGACGCATCAATCGATAATAGTTTTCAGCAGATACGAGAATACCTAGAACGCTACACACACTTAGGGTCCGGGTGGGCTGTAGATAAAATCGATAATGTCTATCTAGACATAGCTAACTACGTGCCGTTCAGAGGTGGGTGATACCTAGCCTTGCCTCCCTACTATAGGAACAAACATGCCATAGTAAACGTTAAGAATAGAGGAAACGATTGCCTGAGGTTAGCTATCAGGTCAGCCTTATTTCCAGCTGGCACTCATTCAGATAGGCTTTCTAGCTATCCCCAAGACGATGGGCTCAACTGGGATGGTATAGATGAACCCACCCCCATATCCCAGATCACTAAAGTAGAAAAACAGAATAATCTGGCTATAAATGTCTTTGGGCACGAAGGTAACACAACAATAGTACACAGGGTCAGCCCGGTGAAGGATCGCCAAGTTATCAATATATTCATGATCCAGCGAGGTGAAAAGTATCACTACACATGGATAAAACATCTCAGCCGGTTGTTGCACGACCAGTCGAAACACGATGGGGAAAAACACTTTTGTGTACGATGCCTACACGGTTTCAGTCGAGCTGATTTATTAGAATCCCACCGGGATGATTGTCAAGGTGTGGGGCAGACGGCCATACGAGTCGACATGCCTAAGGAAGGTGAAAATATCCTAAAATTCAGTAACCACAAGAACCAAATGTCTGTACCTTATATCATATACGCCGACTTCGAAGCCTTAGTGGTTGGGGAATCCCCCACACCCCCTAGTGTGGGTAGCTTCACCCACAAGACACAAGAGCATAAAGCCTGTTCGTTTGGATACATTGTCGTCCGTTGTGACGGGGAAACGAAAGCTCCGGTAGTGTATAGGGGCCCTGACGCGGCTGAAAGGTTTCTAAAGTGTTTGCAGGAGGAAGAAAAAATTATTAGGAATGCATTGTATAGAATCGCTCCCATGCGTATGACCCGAGCCAACAGGCTAGCTCACGCTAGTAGCACTAACTGTCACGTGTGCGACTCACCACTTAACGGTGATTCGGTGAGAGATCACTGTCACATAACTGGTAAGTATAGAGGCGCCGCTCACAACGCGTGCAACCTCAAGCTTAAAATCAACCCTAAGACAATAAACATCCCCGTTGTCTTTCACAACTTGAGAGGGTACGACTCACACTTGATCATGCAGGCCATCGCGAAAATCGATGGTAATATAACGTGCATCCCCAACAACATGGAGAGATACATCTCCTTCAGCTTAAACGGACTTAGGTTCATTGACTCGTTTCAGTTCCTCCTGTCGTCACTCGACAGTCTGGTCAAGGCCAACAATACCTTCCCTATCACCGATCGATACACAGACGCCGAGACTAGACCCCTGCTTATGAGGAAGGGTGTGTACCCCTATGAGTACATGGATAGTTGGGCCAAGTTCACCGAGACCAGACTACCCCCTATTGACTGCTTTTATAGCAAGCTGAATGAGGCGTCCGTCTCACGAGATGATTACTCGCACGCGACTAACGTATGGAATAAACTGGGTTGTAAGAACCTGGGTGATTATCACGACCTGTACTTGAGGACAGATGTACTGCTGTTAGCCGACGTGTTTGAAACGTTTCGGCAGACATGTTTAAAGCAGTATAAACTCGACCCCGCATGGTATTACACCAGCCCAGGTCTGTCGTGGGACGCCTTGCTTAGAAAGACCGGAGTTAATTTGGAATTGCTCACAGATTACGACATGCACCTATTCATTGAGAAAGGCTTGCGAGGTGGTATTTCCATGGCATCCAAACGATACGCGAAAGCAAATAATCAATACGTGAAAGGTTACGATCCTAACAAACCAACCAATCACATTCTATACCTCGACGCAAACAACCTGTACGGCTGGGCCATGAGCCAGTATCTACCTACAGGGGGATTCGAATGGGTACCCCACGTTGATGTTATGGAGGTTGCACCAGATTCGAACAAAGGGTATATCCTCGAGGTTGACTTAGAGTATCCCAAGGAATTACACACATCACACAACAGCTACCCCCTGGCCCCCGAACGTATGAGGGTTAACCCAGACTGGATGTCTGAGTACCAACATAACTTGTCAGGTGGGCATGTGACAGACGTTGAAAAACTCGTGCCTAACTTAATGAATAAGACCAAGTACATCGTTCACTATCGCAACCTACAGCTGTACCTGTCGTTGGGTATGAGGCTGACCAAAATACACAGGGTGCTCATGTTCGACCAGAGCCCATGGATGGAGCCCTACATCAGAATGAACACAGACCTACGAAAAAAAGCCACCAGTGATTTTGAGAAAAATCTCTACAAACTCATGAACAACTCGATGTTTGGTAAGACTATGGAGAACCTGAGGAAACGCGTGACCGTGAAGCTGGTTCGGTCGAGTGAGGAAGACAAGCTCAGGAGATTGATAGCCAATCCGGCATTCAACCGTAGTAAGATATTCACAGACAACCTGGTTGCCATACACATGAAGAAAAGTCACATAAAATTCAACCGGCCTGTTTACGTGGGGATGAGCATCCTCGATTTATCCAAACACCTGATGTACGACTTTTACTACAACGAGCTCAAGAAACAGTACGGCGACAGGTGTGAAGTGCTGTACACTGACACGGATTCCCTGCTGATGGAGATTCGAACTGAGGACGTGTACGAGGACATGAAAAAACACCTTGATTTATACGACACCAGCGATTACCCTAAGACCCATACCCTACACAGTACGGTAAATAAAAAGGTCCTAGGTAAGATGAAGGACGAGTGTGCTGGCACGCCCATAGCCGAGTATATAGGTTTGAGGCCTAAGATGTACTCCATACTGAAAGCCGACAATAGTGAGATCCGGAAGGCTAAGGGGGTTAAGAAGTATGTGGTGAAACAACACATCAAACACGCCAGATTCAAGGAAGCCCTGTTCAAGACCCGTACCTTTAGACATAAAATGAACACACTTAGAAGTGATGGGCATAAGATATACGGACTGACTATAAACAAGACGTCCCTATCGCCTATGGACACGAAACGTTGGATAGCTATTGATGGAATAAACACATACGCGTATGGACATGAAAAAATTTGAGGCTATTTACTACAGCCCGCGTGGGTACTGGAAAGGAGCTAGCGCAGTAGATAAGCTAGCTAAACTAGCGCGAGTACCCCCGGAGGAAGCCAAAGCGTGGCTTGAAAAACAAGCCCTGTGGCAGATCTATTTGCCGGCACCACGCTACGTGCCTAGAAGGAGGTTCGGTATTAACATACCTAATAGCATTCACCAGGCAGACCTACTGTTCCTACCCCACGACAAGAGGTACAAGTATGCCTTAACCGTAGTGGATGTAGCCAGTCGTTACAAGGAAGCCGAACCCTTGACCACGAAAGATTCGGCCCAGGTAGCCAGAGGATTTGAACGCATATACAAACGCAGCCCACTGACGTGGCCAACAGAGCTGCAAGTTGACCCCGGACGGGAGTTCATGGGTGCCGTGTCACAACTGCTAGCCAAACACGATACAAAGGTCAGGCGTGGCACGGCCGGAGCCCATCGCAGCCAAGCCATAGTTGAGAGATTTAATAGGACTTTGGCTGAGCGCTTGTTCGGCCATCAGTATGCTAGGGAGATGGTCACCCCTGGAAAACGATCGACTGAATGGGTCACGAGGTTACCCAAGGTGGTGTCGGCAATCAACCATGAAGTCACCCGTCTCACCGGTAAGAAACCGGCAGACGCTATCAAATTAAAATCAATAGTTGCAGAGTCGGCCGCTCCATTGCGTGGGAAGGAGAAACAAATACCAGATAGGGCCCTAGTGAGGTATCTATACCAGCCGGGGGAACACGAGGGCGATAGCCGTAAGCGAGCCACCGATCCTATATGGTCAGTCAAAACTTACAACATAGATAAAGTGGATATGAAAGCCGACGAACCTAACTTGTACTACTTGAGGGGTGGGCCGGGTAGGGGGTTTGTAAGAGAAGAATTATTGATCGTACCGTACGGCACAGTGTTACCTCCAACCAAGGCACAGTAATTACCGCCAACTTTTTTGTAGTAGGGGTAATAGTAGCAAGAGCTAATGACCCAACCAAAGCCTTATTTACTAAATAAGGCTTTGTAGAGACATTTTGTGAAAGTGGTCCAGAACTGTCATTCCCTATACTACTAGATCACTTTGTGCACTGTTCAATCATGAACCATGCTGTCTGTCATGCAGCTGGAATGTGGGGACCGAGCGTAAACAGTGTGCACTGTGACGTCACTACTACTGACACTGTCATAGACAGATTAGTTTGGAACTTCACAAAGGTTAGATCCAAAACAGATCAGCAATGAGATGTAATGATTCACACTTTGTAAGCAACAGACCCGTGTTCTCAGACAGCTCCATGACTTAGGTTTCCCATCTACAACCTGACTCGTGATATAACTCACATATGTCAAAGCGGACTCCTCACCACTCACTCACCCTACTTGATCGAGCCTGAAGACCAGCTGTAATTAACGCGCAACCCCAGTTCGGCAACAGCGGGGACACTAGTGAGTGAGTTTAGTTTTACGCCGCTTTTAGCAATATTCCAGCAATATTACGACGGGGACACCAGAAATAGGCTTCACATATTGTACCCATGCGAAAAATGGAACCGGAGTCTACCACTGCACCAGAGACACTGGGACCAATGCTGGTTCCCCTGCGACGTACAAACATTCTCCCGATCTGTGTATTCGTTTATCGCCTGATTACGAAGCTCGTTTATTCATTGTGAGTCTGTGAAACAGATCACTGGAATAACTACATGTATAAGACGTGATACAGTATACCAACAGCATGACGTGAAACCTCTCCACTTCCCCTACACGACACAATCAGCATCTCAACAGCAAAACAGAGGCCATCTAACAACAGGTCGGCAGTGCTGACGTGCGTTATGTGACACGTGGAAGACTGGCATCTCTCATGGTTGTCATAGAAACAAGAAAGGCGTCATAAACAACCTTACAGAAATTCTTAGATACGTTTTTTTTCTATAGGGCTGATGGTTGAGTGATGGTTGGATGGGTGCATTTTGCGTGTTATTTACCCTATGTTTGACACGTGGACACCGTTTGGCTGTGCGGGGACAAGCGTGCTGTAACCAGCGTGCTATAACCTTATATGTCGGCCTCGATGTTCGGAGGAGTCGTAGAGAGACGATTCGGGAAGGTTTCATAGCTTCATGCCTCGCCACTTGGTGGCGCTATATAAGATGTGGCGAGGGTTCAAGACGTCCTAAGTGTTTATGTTTATTGTGCTGCTAAATCATATTTCTAAATACAGAATTATTTCATTCATAAAAAACCTGAATTAGTCTGGTTGTATGGTGATCTGTGTAATACTTGCAATCAATTCGCCATACAACACACATCGTCATAAGGAGTGAGCATATAATGTTTTACGCCGCTTTTAGCAATAGACCAGCAATATCACAGCGCTGGACATCAGAATAGGCTTTACACATTGTACCCATGTGGGGAGCCGAACCCGAACTCTGTCGGCCTGAACGCTTTAACAACTGGCCTACCCCAGCGTCTTATACCAAGGAAGATAATGTCATGGATGTCAGCTTCTTACTAAAAGGAACACGGCGTTTGAGAGTATACACTTACTCCACCATCTCTGCTTCTGAAGCTGTGATGTGAACCACCATAGACTGTTGTACAAGGGTCCATTATAACACTAAAACTGCAAACTCATTCACATTCACTGGGCTCATCCTGTCGGCTTCATAGTACGTTTAACTTTCTTTAAATATTCGTTACAATACTTATAGCAGGGTTTGTGTGTGCGTGCGTGTGTGTGTGTGTGCGCGCGCGTGTGTGTGTGTGTTTGTGAGTGTGTTTGTGTGTATGTTTGTGTGTGTGTTGTGCGTGTGTGTGTTGTGCGCGTGTGTGTGTTTTGTTGTGTTAGCGAGTGTGTGGCGATTTTTATTAGTAATTTTGATGAGTCACTCTTCAGCTTCTAGGATTTATTTTAAACTCGCCCCGCACATCCCCTTCATCCCACCCTCCCATCCATAAGTCAGGTCTGCGAGT
Source organism: Haliotis asinina (assembly GCF_037392515.1). Lineage (NCBI taxonomy): Eukaryota > Metazoa > Mollusca > Gastropoda > Lepetellida > Haliotidae > Haliotis > Haliotis asinina. Next base: position 103,581,073 of record NC_090280.1, on the reverse strand, counting down.
CGACTAGCAGATACAATATAGCCTCATCTTGCAGTTTTGTTCATATTTTTCAAATAGTTAGATTTATTATCGGGTAGCATGGTGAATCTACACCACTGATGACTCGGTCTGGTGTACACAAACAGGCAATATATATAGGTAAGCTATAATACTACGTCATATCTCGCACTCTGTGTTCATATCTCACACCTCAACGCGTAGATGTGCATCTTCGACGTCAGTGGTCGAGTCGAAGGGGCCCAAAGATGAGCTTGTCTTGCCTGTACGACCTCTAGCTAACTTCCCGCTGACTCCTACTTTCTGTCAGCCCACGTAATAAACTAGTAATGACAGTAGAGTGAAAGCTGATTGTTGTCAATGTGCACGACTGAGATATGGCTTACCTGTTGGCGACATCAACCTGTGAGGGACACTGTGGTGAATGTGCCTAAGCCCACTTGACCCAGGGATGTCAACACCTCACACCTGCTCTGGACCAATGCAACAGTCAGTGGACCTTAACACTGTCACACCCGACAACTGGGACACCGTCTTAGCACTGGTGTAAAGTCACCGTGAACACAGCCTTGTAGTCATCAGTGGCACTGCCGGTGATGCTGTTCCACACATGCATTGTACAAGATAGTAGACCGCTCCATCAGTGCAGCTCATCTACGGCGAACAAAACGGCTACTTAGTAATATGTATACTGAACAATAAAAGAAACGAAACTTTCGAAAAAATGAATTTTCATAAAAGTAAGCGTTCATCTTTATGTCTGATGTTTAAAAACTTGACAAAAAAAACTAGATGCGTTTCTTTTACTGTTCGGTATATTTGCATTGCCCAACATTGATAGAAGGGGCATAGGTTGCCCAGTCAGTTCATAGTGCAGAGTCACGTCTGGTAGCTGTGATAGAAACATGCTAGTCCTGTGTTCGAATCCAAGATGTAACTGTTCCAAGGTTTGTCAGCACCACTTAGGACTTCCATGATGTCTGCCCGAGCTCAACTGAAATCGCCCCTGTCATCTGACCCGGTGCCAAAGCAACATTCCAGTTCTGAGTATGGCTTTATTCTGCTGTGAACAGTATCCAGCTATATCACGACATGGACACCAGGAATTTGATTCTCAAATTGTACCCATGTGAATTTTTCACCCTCAGTGTCAGACAGTGTCAGACAGTGTCAGACAATGGTTGCTATGGAGCTCCCTATTGTGGAGTTCCCTGCAGCGGCAATTGTTTCTTTAGTTCCTATAGAACAGTGTTTACAGTAAGTTTGGTTTTACGCCAGTTTCAGCAATATTCCAGCAATGTCACGACACTTGCTTAAACTAGAAGTAGAATCTATATCGTGAATGTATCTATTCAATGTTGGGAAATAACATTGTATTATGAATTATTGATTTTATAGCTTCTCTTTCAGTCTGTCCTTTGTGAAGTAAAATCAGTTTGGTTCAGTTTGGTTAATGTTTTACCCCACACTCAGTCATATTCTACCTATACGCAACTGGGATACGATGACATGTGAAACCCGACGATCCGACTCACTTAGACATATATTACAACAAGCCTGGAAGACCAATTCTAACCCGGAAGATAATATAATACATACTTTGTCCATTCATGACGATATGTTGTTGTATGTAGATTTCACCTGTGAAGGCTAGGCGTCGTCGAATTTATTCTGAAGAATGACTGCAATGTCCTGGCCATCTATGCAATATGACTTCCTTCTGGTGCTGCGTGACATTGTTCATCAAACAGACATTCTTGGTCGCTTCAAAGAAATTGGTACGGAAATGACTTCATGTTATTTTCGTCCTCTCATTTCTCGAATGTTATTTCTATGTAGCTTAACAATCATTTTCTGCAATCTGACTGTATCTAATGACTGAGGCGTTCGCTCGTCAGGTTGAAGATCAGGGTTCGATTCCCCACATGGGAACAGTGTATGAAGTCCATTTCTGGTGTTCCCCGTCATATATTGCTAAAAGCGGCGTTATTAACTAAACTCACTTGGTACGGCAACCGGAGGTTGATAGTGTGTCTCTGGTTTGATGTTATCGTGGAACCTAATGCCACCAACCACGAGAACAAATCCTTCACGATAGGTTCTTCACCTCAAATGAGTGAACAAGACGCAGAGGCTACTGGTGATACTTCCGGCACACAGGCTGCACCATGACCTTTCAGGGACACGTGTGACAGAGTATCTGACTTGAAAGCAGTGTACACAAACACTAGATGGCAGCTGATGTCATTCCCCACATCGTGAGATGTCGGTGTGGACTCCACCATATCCGTTTACGCCATTTCTTCATTAACGCCTACTATGGTGAAGACTTGTGTCAAGTTGCAGATGAACTTTACCAAATGGCATAATATGCCAGGACATCTGTAGAGAATCTGCGACTGTTCTGGCACCAGCATAATGACAGTAACCCTAATTTTCTCAGATTCTAGTTAGACAATGGACAAAACTTTGCCTTGCTCAATTTACATCTTTCTAAATGAAAAGGCTCTTCCGTTTCAAAACCTTCCACTACTGACGCTGCAGACAGACGAATGTTTTGTAAAACTAATAAAACCCACACCTATAGTTCGAAATGCCCCTGATTAAGCCCGGAAAGTTCTTTTCATGCTGTTTGGTCAGAAACAAACGTTCCGACTGTCACTTCTTGTAGCTAGTGAGACGTATCATGGTCAGTCAGAAGAAACGTCGCTGTGATCTCCTGAGCAGTAGTAGCAGCAAAACCTCAGATCCAGTTTTGATGAGACTGGGTTACATGAGACTTGGATTCCGCTGGGAACAGACTAATCCGAATAGTATCTTGTCACTACTTCATGAAGAACCTACAGAACAGTCAATGCTGGGGAAACTTCAAACACCTCATCCAGCTCATCTTACATTTCATATGCATCATTTCATTTATTGTTGAGTAGCTTGTCAGCCTGTAGAGAATAGCTACATGCATTGGAAAGAAGACACTGATTCATACAATGTTTAATAAGCATATTTTTCTGATATTACATAATGCATTCTACTGTGTATTTTCATTTTAATGTTCCTCAACACTCAGAGAGGCATTCTCCGCATTAGTCCAACCTATCTAGATCTGTCAGTTGTCCACGAGTGACCTCCTGTCAAAACAACAATAGTTGAGGCTGCTCAGCTGAAATACATGTGGTGTGTGCATTGACTGGCATACATCAGCACGAACGCTGGTCACACCTGTTATTAACACTGCTGTTGCAGTTATATTACTACTGTCTCGGGACATGCTGCTGCATCTCCCAGTTGGCATTGGTCACCAACAGGTAGAAATATAGCATTTGTAATACAACTGGTGTTTCAATAACATAATATTAACACCACTTTATGAGGAACAGTTCCCGGCTAGAATACATAAGTCAGAACGCATCCATGGAGGGTGAGAGAAATGTGTCCAGAATCCAGAATTCCTGCTGCTTGGAATGACATACTCAAATTGCACTGTTGACCTGTTTGGTTTTGACTTAGTCTAGAAACTAGAAAGCTTACAGAAGGGCTCTGATCATGGAGACCACCTACCACGTCAACACACGCTCCAGCAACTGTACTGATTTTACAGTCTGGGGTGACAGGTTGAGTTAATGAACATAATGAGAGGTTACTTGTCACTTTTTTATTGTCTGTCAGGTCAGATGGCACATTTGTAACAGAGCACATAATTATTTAATTGGTGAAAACAATAACATTTCACTTCATAATATATTAAATAAATTCATGCTGTGGTTCACTGGAATAAAATAACAACAACAGCAACATATCAACTGTAATATCCTTCTCTATGAAGAAAGGCCTCACTCTCTGCGACACTTTGTAGGTAGACCATTTGACATCCTGGACGAAGACCTGATCATGGTTACATTGGGATAATTGTTTAGTGAATGTCACAAAACTTAAAGTACTTCTCTGAAAGAAAGAAGATAAATCAGTTGTAATTTTTTGATAAATAAATTGTCGGTTTTCAAAATGTTTCCACAGAATATCAATGATCTGTCACTAGATGTATACTACATAACTTCAAACAGGAATATACCACAGTATATCAATGTTCTGTCACTAGGTGTACACTACACTACTTCAAATGGGGATATACCACAGTATATCAATGTTCTGTCACTAGGTGTATACTACACTACTTCAAATGGGGATATACCACAGTATATCAATGTTCTGTCACTAGGTGTACACTACACTACTTCAAATGGGGATATACCACAGTATATCAATGTTCTGTCACTAGGTGTATATTGCACAGCTTTAAGCAGGAATATACCACAGTATATTGATGTTCTGTCACTAGATGTATACTACACAACTTCAAATGGGGATATACCACAGTATATCAATGTTCTGTCACTAGGTGTATATTACACAGCTTTAAGCAGGGATATACCGCAGTATATCAATGTTCTGTCACTAGATGTATACTACACAACTTCAGACAGGGATATACCACAGTATATCAATGGTCTGTCACTAGATGTATACTACATAACTTCAAACAGGGACATACCACAGTATATCAATGGTCTGTCACTAGGTGTATACTACACAATTTTAAGCAGGGACGTACCACAGTATATCAATGTTCTGTCACTAGGTGTATACTACACAATTTTAAGCAGGAATATACCACAGTATATCAATGTTCTGTCACTAGATGTATACTACACAACTTCAGACAGGGATATACCACAGTAAATCAATGTTCTGTCACTAGGTGTATATTACACAGCTTTAAGCAGGGATATACCACAGTATATCGATGTTCTGTCACTAGATGTATACTACATAACTTCAAACAAGCATATCCCTTGTGTTCCATTTTTACCAAGGTATCCCTACAGACAGTTGAGTGGAATAATATTGACACTGAATGGGAGAAACACAACCATATACACAGAACAGGTGATATGAGGGTGTTTTACATCCATCACTCCACATTAAATCTGCCAATGTTTGGAAACCATCACCTGTGGACTGTGGACTATCACCTCTCCTGAAACCCCATTTGAAGCATGTCAAACATTTATACTGGCTGGCATTAGGTGCATCACTGACTACCCTAAAAGTAAGCTAGACAACATTATGACTAACTCCTTGTCACAAACACCCCCTTAATTCTGAAAAACATCAACAGCATGTGGGCAGGTGTTCTACAAGGGAAAACAGAAGATACTACATTCTGGTCTACGTTAATATTTACTGACATACCAGAAATACATATAAAAATGATTATTTACAAAAACGATCACACAAAATCCAAGTGGCACCATGAATTATTCTAATTTCATGAACTGAGTCAAACTCCTATTAGGTTGAGTAGATTGACTGCTTCTACACACTTCATGTGCTGCAGTAGGAAAATGCACTGCCACTCTAGCAGCGGTTCAGTCATCAGCACAGTGTGACAAGAGTTAACTTAAAGCCGTCTTGGACAGTATTCCTTACATATCACTTACTGTCCGGTCAGTACTGTCATGAAACACAACCATCCTGCTCACAATCCAATAAACACACAGGGTGACCATAGTTAAACCCATGATCATTGGTTCCTGGTCCATCCAAGGGAAGCAACTCAGGGAATTGAAACTCAGTATACACCTTGTTTACCTGTGCCTCCTTTCACTGTTACAGGTATCATGTTTGTAAGTGAGATTCCATAAGATTTAACACAAAGAAATCAGCAGTCTTTCAGTGATAATTTATAAAGCACTTGAAATCTGTAATTGAGATCAGATGAAATCCTTTCACTGTGATTCATATTGACACTGTGTCAGATCACAGTTTCCAACTTATGTCATCGTGAGCATGGTGAAATAAATATGTCAGAACAAACAATGCTTTGGTGCATTTGTTTTCTTTTCTTGTTGAAACTAATGTACCAATGTTTACAAGTTCTCTGTGCTGAGATTAAAGTACAAAACAATCCCCATTTTCTAGTCTATATTAGAAGATTTTGCATAAAGGAGCCAGCATATTGCGTGACCACCAAACACAGCTCATGTTCTGTAACATGACTCTCTGAAATACCTGAACTAAAACATCAGTCTCCATGTCCTGTTCAACTACCGTTGCGATTCAAGTTGACAAATGTGACATTAAAGTCACTCAGATTTTCTTGTTTAATCTCACTGGCTCACTTACTCTTAATATATGACCAGTCCTTGTGATACATACATTATGTATATCACACACTGCCATAAAACAATTCATATGTCCTATGTAACATTATCCGTGTCTACACAAAACCATACATACAGAAACAACACTGAACACCACCCAACAAAATCTTGATTTCCTGGAGGCAACATTGGCACTCGTTAGCTGTACGTACACTAAGGCTGGGTCATGGGTCCATCGGTCCATGGGTGTGGTGGACCGTGAGGTGGAGCAAGGGACACTCTGGGATAATTGGACCCAAGGTTCATCATGTGATATATTGTTTGATCACAACAACAGGGGACATGGAGTAGTCTGGTGGATAAAGCATTTGCCCATCATAGCGAAAGACCTGGGTTCAGGTCCCAACATGGGTACAAGGTGTGAAGCCCATTTCTGGTGTCTTCTGATATTGCTGGAATATTGCTAAAGGCAGCATAAATCCACACTCACTCACTCTGTAATAAAATAGTTATAAGAATAATAAAGCGTCACTATAATACTACATGTCACCATGTCTTCTGTATATCTCTCTGACTCTGCACAGGTATTCTGTCTAATTATGATATGTTGGAGGAAAGTGCACAACCTGACCATTTTATACAGCTGAGCCCCATTTACATGGACTTTCCTGGAAATCCCGCCTACCACATGAGTTTTTAGTGACACGAAACTTTTCTTCTTTAAATGTGCTCACATGCTTGGACTCCACACTTCTGGTCCCAAGAGATTGATTTTTCAATCCATTCCCCATTATTTTCACTAAGAGGTGACCTGATTATCCGATTACCTGAAATGCTTACTTACTGTGTGTGAGATACTTTCACTGTGCTTGTGATTATTGTGTTCAACGCTACCTCGACAGTCATTTCATGTGTGTCTTTGTTAATCACTTGTCAACACATACAACATGGCAGCAAGGAAATGCAATTAAGAGTGTTATAAGCAATGACTACATCTAACAAATATATAATGCATTATCATGATTCTGTGCAATCACTTAAAAATGTGATGGACTTGCTGAGAAAACTAACAGACATTAAACCAACGGAACAGGCTGTGCTCATGGAGTTCTTTACTTCATGAAGGCAAATGTACATACATTGTAAACTTACCTACAGTATGGACGTTAGTGCTAAGTGCAGTTTACATCTTGGTGTGTACCAACCCTACTACTCATTGTTGTTGTTCATCATCTGTTTATTATTATGTGTGACTTGAATATGTAAATCTGAAAGATTGATTGTCATTGTGCAACTCCCGAATGTGTTTCAAATAGTCGGACAACTTGCTATCTGGAAGATTTTCGGACATTACCAAACTGTCCATATAAACAGGGTTCAACTGTACCAGCATAATTTGTGCCAAAGATTTCACAAAACAATTCCTAATTGGACATTTTGTAAGCAGGTGCAGGCTCTCGAGATATACAGAGCGTACAAAGGTAGAGTCAGGTATTACACATTAGTGTACCCAGGAACAAACATTGGGTTCGTTCCAACCCAGGTTGACATATTGTTAAACATTCCTTGATCATCAAAGGCTCTTGGTTAGGAGACACATATTATGTCTAGTCTCGGACATGTCTCACACAGTCAACCATGGCCATGACTCACAACATCACTATATACAAGCACTCGCTAAAACACTGATCTTGAGAGGACCACAGGCAAAGGGAGACTACTCTGTAAAACCTCCAACATGTTTGACTTCTGTGAGTTTGTAAACATGTCTTCAAACGTCAGAGATCTCTCCAGTGCATGTGTCCTCTCTACATCCAGACTATTTACAAATAACTGTCCCTGTCCCTTAAGGAATCTGTGCAAAACAGTTAGAATAACGGTTTGTCAGAATAATGGTTTGTCAGAATAATGTTTTGCCTCAGGCATTTTGGCTGATAATCATTTGTTTATCATGGTCTTAAAATCAGTTTCCAACTGAACTTCAGAATTATTGAATTTAGATACTTGCAAAGAACATGTGATCAGTGAATTTAGAGCATAACGACAATTCACTCATGTTTCTTTGCAACATTGCAGCTCAAACTAACGCATACCACTGGGGTCACTGAACACTGTTGAACACCAACCAAAGGTATGACATTAGTCACCCTCCGCGTTGTGCGTACAGGGTTGTGAATGATAGAGAACAACACACAATGGACGCACACCATGGTATTGGTAGAAGACAACAGTAGGGATCAGTCACTGATATGTACTTTCTACTCTTCCTATGGATTCTGCACAGATTCAAGGGATGCTGTCACCCCTAACACAAAGGACTCTTCCCAGCAGGAGAGTCCACTCTATGAGATGGGGGTTCCAGGTGCAGGGACAGTCTAACCTCAGCAGCCTGTGACAGTGGGGTCAAGACCTGACCGCTTTGTGATGTGAATCTTGACCATCTCTTCCGCACATGTGGGGTGAATCCCGACTGTTGCTGCAATGTTGCTGTACGTGGCCCCACATCTGAAACACAAAGTGAGGGAGTCAACTGGGGGGTGAGTGAGAGAGTGAGCTGATGAGTGACTGAGTGAGTGGGTGTGTGAGTGAGTGAACTGGTGGTTGAGTGAGTGAGCTGGCGAGTGCGTGAGTGAGCTAGTGAGTGAGTGAACTGATGGGTGACTGAGGAAGTGAGTGAACTGGTGGGTGAGTGAGTGGGTGAGCGAGCTAGTGTGACTGAACTGGTGAGTGAGTGAGTGAACTGGTGGGTGGGTGAGTGAGTGAGCTGGTGAGTGAGTCAGTGATCTGGTGGGTGAGTAGGTGAGAGTGTGCTGATGGGTGAGGGAGTGAGTTAACTGGTGGGTGAGTTGGTGAGAGTGTTCTGTAGAGGTGAGCTAGTGGATGAGTGAGTAAGTGAACTGGCGGGTGAGTGGGTGAGTGGGTGAGTAGGTGAGAGTGTTCTGTAGGAGTGAGCTAGTGGATGAGTGAGTAAGTGAACTGGCGGGTGAGTGGGTGAGGTAGTGAGCTGGTGAGTGAGTGAGTGAATGAACTCAATAAGAATGAACATGATAAGATTTTTGATTTGTGTTTATTTTAAGTGAAACTAATGCCATCAGCCTGAACATGATCCCAAGATGTAAATGAGTTTCATCTCTCCTTGCAATGGCTCTGTTACTGAGTCTGTGGGTTTTAATGTGAACAAGCACCTGTAGCTGAAACATGGAGCTGGATGACATGACACAAAACAATCACCAATATTTACCTGAGAGCAACAGCAAAGCCCTGGATTATCTCCCCTGCATTTGGTCCTACAAGATGAATGCCCAGCACTCGACCCTTCCTCTGGCAGATCACCTGAAATACAAATGAAAAACTCATCACCTCCTGAAACATTCTGGAACATTCTGGAGCATTCTGGAATACTAAATACAGGGTACATGTACATGACATCGTAATGGTGTTACACAGACAAAAAAATCAATGGACTTCCTTCATATTAGGAATGAAACCAGAATCTCTAGCACAATGCTTGAATCACTGGGCTACCCATCCTACCCAAGTGAGTGAGTGAGTGAGTGAGTGAGTGAGTGAGTGAGGGAGTGAGTGAGTGATGGAATCTGTTTCCAAAATGCAAGGTACCAGGAATGCCCATGGGTTTATGATACCACACCGGTATACTATAACCAGAAATTATTGGGAAGTTTAGGAATATGTTTATTGGATCTCTAGCACAAACAACCATGACCAGCTACAAAGTGTTTGGTTTCATTAAAAAGAGTTAACTCTGTTAATCATTAGTTTAAAAAACCTTATCTCCACCCTTTGTTACTGGCCAGCAGACGACATTTCCAGTGATGCTCATTATGGATGATTTAGAGGAGATGAAGTTGATTTTGGAGTACAAGAACATGAGATCAGCTAAAGTGATTTCAATAACAACATGCATCCCTTTGTCCACTGTTTATTGTGTTATGAAACATATTGCAAATGGATCTGGCACTGAGTAAAAGGGAAGCACAGGCAGGCCCAGAAAATTTACTGTTGGGGACACGAGCCGGCCTTGTATGGGTTGGCAGAAAAAGTCAAGCAATTCCATCACCGATCATAAAACAAAGGAGCACAGGTTGAACTGGTTTTTACATCATAGCAATGTTAATTGGGACAATGTGATTTTCTCAGATGAAAGTTCTGTGTGGCTGTGGCTAATACACTGAAATTCTGGACCAAACAAACTGAAAAACCTTTGAATCAGCGTCCAAAGTACAGTCCGAAATTTCATGTGTGGGGTGGCATATCCGTGTTAGGGGCAACGCCCATCTGTGTATTTGAAGGGAATATGAACAGTGAGCGGTACACAGATATTCATGAGGGACATCTGCTCATGTGTTCCATGGAAATTTTTGGATTTTCCATCAGGATAATGACCCAAAAGCTCAATCAAAGCATTCACAGGCCTGGTTTCAAACCCAAAATATGACATTATTAGATTGGCCTAGCTATAGCCCTGACTAAATCCAATAGAAAATGTTTGGGGGGTTATGAAGGAAAGTGTCAATAAGAGAAATCTGACAAATATTGCTGAAAATTGAAGTGAAAGAAGGTGGTCCGATATTGGGACAGCATGGACCATGACTGTCTAACTTCTTTGATCAGTAGTATGCCCCACTTCATTGAAGCCTGCATTGTTGCCCATGGTGACTTCACAAAATACAAACTGTGTGCCTGTCTTTGAATCTGGCGTTATGTTCTACTAATTTTCACATTTAATACATGAGTAATGAGTAAAAAAAAATAAAAACTTTACAGTCTTTAAATTCTCAATAATATCTGGTCATATATGTCACCACCTACCTTGATGTAACACTGGGAAGCATCTCTGTCAGGAAGAGTGAATTCTAAAGGCTTGTAGAAAGCATGATATATCTGCAACACAGCAAGGTAATATTACAACATAACATGGGTTGCATTTAAAGTAGGAGTGAGTGAGTGAGTGAGCACTTCGCAATGTTCCAGTTATATGGCGGCGGTCTGTAAATAATCGAGTCTGGACCAGACAATCCAGTGATCAACAACATGAGCACTGATCTGCACAACTGGGAACAGATGACATGTGTCAACCAAGTCAGCAAGCCTGACCACCCGATCCCATTAGTCACCTCTTACGACAAGCATAATCGCCTTTTATGGCATGCATGGGTTGCTAAAGGCCCATTCTACCAAGGGACCTTCACGGACGGGTCTTTAAAGTAGGATTGATGATGGAGGACAGACTGAAGAGATCCAGGCCTAAGATAACTTCTACTACGATGATGAAGCTCACAAACGCAGACCTGCTGTAGAAAAAAGGGGCATGCAGGAGTGAGTGAGTCAATCAGGGTTTCACACTGAGTGTTTTACACTTGAGTGGGGGTTTTACACTGAGTGAGAGGTTTGAGGGAGTCTTTTACCATGAGTGAGGGTTTTACACTCATTGAGTGAGGGTTTTACACTGAGTGAGTGAGGGTTTTACAGAGTGAGGGTTTTCAGTGAGGGTTTTACACTGAGAGTGAGGGTTTGACACTTCATCATTTAGTGGGTCAGGGTTTTACAGAGTGAGCGAGTGAGTGGGTCAGGGTTTTACACTGAGTGAGCGAGCGAGTGGGTCAGGGGTTACCATGAGTGAGTGAGTGAGTGAGTGAGGGTTTGACACTGAGTGAGTAAGTGAGTGAGTGGGTCAGGGTTTTACACAGAGTGAGCGAGTGAGTGCATCAGGGTTTTACACTGTGTGAATGAGTCAGTGTTTTACACTGAGTGAGTGAGTGGGTCAGGGTTTTACACAGAGTGAGGAAGTGAATGGGTCAGGGTTTTACACTGTGCGAGTGAGTCAGGAGTTTTACACTGAGTGAGAGAGCGGTACTCTTGACCAGCTGCTATCCGAGGACAGGGGATCCACTCGTGTTACTGTCTTCACATGCTGACCACAAACCTCAATGTTATCCTCTCCGTACTTCCGGATAGCTGTGTCCTCCGATATCCCCACTGTGCCGTACTCTAGTGGCGTGAACACTGTTGTTGGAACCTGGCAAATACAACCAGACATTCACATCTCAGTTTTGTCCCTCGGCACTGCAATCACTAAAGTAATTTAGTGTAGGAACCATATAATTTCACTAACAATTGTATCAACTGACACTTCCCATATAAAGCTGAAATATTATGTATAATTATAATCAGCTGGTGGGCTGGGGATGATGATTATCACTTCTGAGGATTTCTTGGTAAATTCTTCACAACAGAACAAATGCTGTCATAAAACAGCGTACTTATCAATGAAAGCAGGAAGAGTATAGGAGGAAACATGCGATCACTATTTCTTTCAGGTGAGCTGAACTGACTCAAAATGACTCTTAAAACTATCCCATGAATCTAAAGAGGCCAGACAGAAGATATTTGAAGGATAAATAGATAGCTGGAACTATCGATGTGACTTGCTTTGCAGAAAACACAACAGTATGACTGGGCATGTGTTGTCTGACCACATACAAAAGATGCCATTCAAATGATACCATTCGGTAACAAACTAGGTTGACACTTTGTCACGACAGGATATATAGCAAAACTTGTTCATTTTGATAGCACAATGAAAGTAAAATGTGGGTAGGTAGCACAACAATCTTCACAGCTGTTGTAATATGTTCTAACGTTTTAATTAAGAATGTGGCTGTAATCTCCTCATCTCACCTGATGCACTTATCAACCTCAAGAGCTGTCGACCTTTCAGATGAGGTAGAGGGGATGGGGCAGAACAAAACCATGAACAATCAAAGTTATCATTGGTGATTCACATCATTTACCAACCATCCATGGACCCTGAAAACCTGGTGTACATTCTACCTTATTATTCCCGAATACTAAAGTATGCCTGCTAAACATTCACTCTGCGTGCAACAAGTGTGATAATATCTTGGATTTGATAATGGACAGGGGCATCAACAGACTGGTCTTTACTGAAACATGGCTAATGCTTGTGGTGACAAAATAGTGACCATGACTCCTCCAGGCTACCTATCACTTGGTGTTGGTGTGGCTATTATCCGTCAATCTCATTTCAATGTCAAAGTCCTGAATGTGGACTTTGTTTCCTCAATTGAAATTCTTGACTTCTTGCTCACAACTGGACAAACTTCAACAAACACTGGAGCCTTATACAGACCACCACCATCTAAAAAGAACGACCACTCTTTCCCTCAATTCCTTGATGAGTTTTCATCATTCATAGACTCTAAATGTACAACACACTCCTGACTAGTGGTACTTCGTGATTTTAATATCGATTTCCATTCCACCTCCTCTAACACACACGCATCAAAACTGAAGAGGCTCTTGGAAAGCTTGCAGTTGGTTCAGCTAGTCAGTGAACCCACACACCAGAGTGGCCATAACCTTGACTGGGCTATGGTGGGTAAGGATGTGCGTATGACTGGTGTAAGGGTTAGTGATCTGCATGTTGACAGCCTCCCACCGCCCATCCTAAAATTCAGAAACATTGCAGAAATATCAAAGCCTTCGATCACCTAATCTTCACTTCAGACTTGTCTGAATCCAAACTCTTCTGTGATCAGTCGATGGAACCAAGTGCTCCGTCACATCTATACAACACTGTCCTCCAGGAGCTGCTGGATAAACACGTCCCTCTGAAGAAGAAGCTAGTACCTCAACATCCTGTGTCACCCTGGACTGTTACTGCTGATGTCATGGCAGTCAAGGCAAGTCGCCTTGAAGACGGTCTCGCCTTGAAATCCACAGGATTGCGCTGCCAGGAACAAGGTTACCATGCTAAACATGCTAAACATGCTAAACATGCATCTCTAACTGGTAAAATCGAGGCATGCACATCTGACCCAAGAGCACTCCACAAGCTGATGTCTCATCTTTTGGGTAAGGATTCGTCATCACTGTTACCATCGAACCACATTTCTGATGCCTTACCACAGTGTAGGAAAGATGTAGAAACCAGTCCTGCCAAAACCTAGCCTTTCCTCCAAATATAAATATAACACTATTTCAAGACTAAAAACTATATTGAGCCAAAAAAGAAACTTCACAAAAAGTAATTTTTAAAAATAATGAATAATTTTTCTCTGATGATACATCTATGTATCCAAAAAGGGATCCCTATCTTTTGAGCGTAGAAAAACATTAGCAAAACCCACTCAAACCTATCCATTCGTGGTGCACATGATGTTAGTGCCAAATCAGGTTTTGCATGAGCAGTCGATCATGTGATCTTCGCATCAAAGTTTTCTTCATTTGAACATGTTTGCATTGGTCTCAAGAATTGAAAAAAAACACTTTTAAACCACAGTTCTAATGTTACGTGACGTTGGCATCTTGCAAGCGGGAAGATCAGTTACTGACGTCACAAGAGCAATCGGATGCAGCTGTCATACTGTGTATGAACTGCAAGGTTGTCTAAAACAAACTTGCACCACTTTGCCCAAGGTCGGGTTGTCAACGTGTGACATCACGAGTAGATGACTGTCAAATCGTCCTACGTCACCTTCGTGACAGATTTCTGAAGACTACATGAACAAGGGCTGAGATGTTTAGAGGTCGACTGTCCTCACGGACCATTCGAATTCAGTTGCAGGCTGCCAATCTCCATTCACGACGTCCATATCGGGGGCCAATACTGATGCCATTTCATCAATGTCAGCGTCTGCTGTGGGCCCAACGTCCCCTCTGATGGACCCAGAGACTGGAATCGAGCCATCTTTAGCAATGAATCCAGGTTTACCCTCAGATTCACGGACGGCAGGCATAGAGTCTGGACACGACATCGTGAACAGTGTGCCCAATGTTGGATACAGGAAGTTGACAGATTCGGGGGAGGAAGTTCCATGGTGTGGGGTGCTTTCTGTGGGAACACCCGTTCCCGACTTCTGGTCATCCATGGAAACCTCACAGCTGCTGCTTACCGCGACCAGGTGCTCACCCCTGAAATTGTCCCTTTCATGGCGGCTCATGGCCCAGGTCTACAATTCCAGCATGATAATGCTCGTCTGCATACCGTGATGTTGACACTAAATTTCCGTCAAAACGCCATAACAATAATAATATAATAATAATAATGGATATTTTAACGCACCATTATCCACCCACTGGTACATACTCAAGGCGCTACATAGAAGGATACATACAATGCATGCAAAAGAAACACATAATAAAATAAGTATATTTTGAAACTGGTAACAAAGGGATTGATACTACAAATAAGCTTTGCAGAAAAAGTATGTTTTCAACTTAAGTTTGAATGTTTCCAATGTGGGGGACTGCTTTATGTGGAGACGGAGAGAATTCCACACAGTAGGACCAGTGTATTGGGAAGACCTCTTGCCAAAAGAAGCAAGAAGAACTTTGGGAACTGAGAGGAGACTTAAGATCTGTGAGTCCTGGTAGGGGAGTAATCAGTCAGAAGAACAGAGAGATACAAAGGAGCTTGATTCTGTAAACATTTATACACAATGCAAATAAGTTTGAAGTCAATCCAGAACTTGATTGGAAGCCAGTGTAATGATGACAGCATTGGGGTGGTATGGTCTTGTTTAGTACTAAGGGATATTATACATGCTGCTGTATTTGGGACTTTTTGTAATGTATGGAGATGTCTGTTTGTGAGTCCATAAAGGAGGCTATTACAGTAATCCAGTCTTGATGTTACAAGGCATCTAACAAGAGTGTGGGCACTTACCATTGTGATGTGCTTCTGGACCGTCCCAATGAGGTGGTAATAGCAGGTATATGGCATAACTTATCTACTTGCGAATCTAGAGACAGGCCTGAATCAATATACATACCAAGATCTTTTATCACCTCTGACAGCGTGATGTTAGCTGAGCCAATCTTCACACTAAAAATGTTTCATTTCTCCAGGTTCCCATGTTTTCCAACAATGAGAACCTCTGTTTTGTGTGGCACTCCAGGTCAGAGTAATCTTTTGTGAGATGCTGCCTGATTTTGAGACTGACTGGTGTCTAGCAGACAGGTATGAAGTGTTCCAGGCCATTGCTTGTCCACCGACTCCAGAGTGATGTTCAAGCGTATGGAGAAGCATTTTGTGGTTTACAGTGTCAAATGCTGCCCTCAGATCTAAGAGTGTCAGAATAGCCACATCACCTTTATCAACCAGGCATCTCAGGTCATTTATCACTCTTGGAAGCAGAGTCTCAGTAGAGTGGTGCGGCCGGTGAGCTGATTGGTACTCGTCTAAAATACTGTTGCTTGATAGGTGATCCATCAACCTCTTGGTAACTCCTCTCTCAATAAGTTTGGAGAGGTAAGTCAGATTTGAAACGGGTATGATGAACAGTCGTACCATTGCTACCAAGGACAACTGGAACGTTGGATGAAAGATCTTTCCATAATAGCAGCATGTTTGTCGAGTAAATCATGACTAAGAGTGTTATACTGATGAGTCAAGCTATCAACATTTGATGCAGGATGAACTATGAGGTCAGATGTTAACAGATCACCATGGAATTTGATCTTGTCAGTTTTCTTAAGATTCCAACAGGTCTTGGTTATCTTCTTGTTAACGGGCCTCTGCACATTGAGTGATATCCTGATCACTGAGTGATCTGACAGAAGTCTATCATCAATGCTGACATTACTGATCAATGCATCATCATCCTCTGACGTCACCACCCAGTCAAGAATATGGCCTGATTTGTGAGTAGTTGTCACAAGAATCAATCATGGACTGGCTATCAAGGTCCCCTGACCCTAATCCAATAGAGCACGTTTGGGATACACTTGGGAGAAGGCTTCGTGGTTTTAGAAACCAACCTCAGAATTTGCAGGAACTTGGCACTGCCTTGCAAGAGCAATGGCACAGAATCCACAACCACGTGTTCACAAGCATAAGGCAGTCGATGAGATGGTTTTTGGCAGTAGTGAATGCGCAGGGCAGCCATACACAATATTGAACTGAGAAATCTTGAATTTATATTCTTGTGTCTTAACATTCTGTATACATATGTTTTGGAACAGTGGTGTAGCCTAATGGAACTGACTGTGGCACTGTCAGTGTATCGAGTACATCACACAGGTCTCAGCTACGAAACAATAACAGTTTAACCATCTTACCATCTCCTGTTCTTTTATAGTGCCCTGAAGAGAGAATGTGGAGTTTCTTTTTAGACTCAGTGTAGTTTGTGTTATTTTAAGCTATCATTCAATGTGCACACACAGAGTGTGGACTGCTAAATCTCGCCTAGTGGAATCATCTGGTTACAACATTAGTGAACCTGACTTCAGACAAGTCATCAACATCTTCGTCAAGATCCGACAACTCACCCAACATGAGGACAGACTGGGTGTGTCACATTTTCCCCCGCAGACCCTGTCCAATCTACTACTGCTCTCGAAGATCATGGTCAGTGTTGTGATGACGTAAAGCAATGGATGTTCAGCAATAAGTTACAACTCTAAAGGGCTAAAACTGAAGGTATTCTTGCTGGAAAAGCCTAGCACAGAAGTCAGTGTGAGGTCAATTCTTTCCAGTTTGATGGATCGTCTATACTTCACTAGAAACTAAGCAGCTGCTCTTACACTTCTCCTACTCTCCTGCTGTAGAATGGAATGATCTTCCTGAGCATCTCCGCGTCTGTACTGATCTCTCTTTGTTCAGAAGCCAATTCAAGACATACCTCCACAAATTAGCTTTTCATCAGTGACGCCTCTATAATCGCTCTTTTGTACTTGTGTACAATGACTCTGGAACTTTTTATTCTGTGCACTTTGACCACTTCACGGTCATGGATATATGTGCTATATAAATAGCCTATTATTATTTTTAATATAATTAACAGAATGCACCATAGAGCTGGCTACAATAGCGATAAGCTGTTAGTTGATTGGGCAGGTCATTTTCACATATCACATTCAGTTTCTTGTCATATTTACATTTTTGTTACCTGAATTACTTTATCACATTTCACTAATTATAATGCTTGAGGAAATTCACATTTAGTTAATGTAGTGTACATTCTACTGCACAACAGGGGTATTGTTGCAACTCCCTGCATGTACTGGGTATGAGTGTGGTGAGGGTGGCAAAACGTGTTTGTATACACTATGTCCTCTCTCACCTTGTCATAGTCTATAGTATACTCCACATCAGTACCAGTCAGGGTGGCAAAACGTGTTTGTATACACTATGTCCTCTCTCACCTTGTCATAGTCTATAGTATACTCCACATCAGTACCAGTCAGGGTGGCAAAATGTGTTTGTATACACTATGTCCTCACTCACCTTGTCATAGTCTATAGTATACTCCACATCAGTACCAGTCAGGGTGGCAAAACGTGTTTGTATACACTATGTCCTCACTCACCTTGTCATAGTCTATAGTATACTCCACATCAGTACCAGTCAGGGTGGCAAAACGTGTTTGTATACACTATGTCCTCACTCACCTTGTCATAGTCTATAGTATACTCCACATCAGTACCAGTCAGGGTGGCAAAACGTGTTTGTATACACTATGTCCTCACTCACCTTGTCATAGTCTATAGTATACTCCACATCAGTACCAGTCAGGGTGGCAAAACGTGTTTGTATACACTATGTCCTCACTCACCTTGTCATAGTCTATAGTATACTCCACATCAGTACCAGTCAGGGTGGCAAAACGTGTTTGTATACACTATGTCCTCACTCACCTTGTCATAGTCTATAGTATACTCCACATCAGTACCAGTCAGGGTGGCAAAACGTGTTTGTATACACTATGTCCTCACTCACCTTGTCATAGTCTATAGTATACTCCACATCAGTACCAGTCAGGGTGGCAAAACGTGTTTGTATACACTATGTCCTCACTCACCTTGTCATAGTCTATAGTATACTCCACATCAGTACCAGTCAGGGTGGCAAAACGTGTTTGTATACACTATGTCCTCACTCACCTTGTCATAGTCTATAGTATACTCCACATCAGTACCAGTCAGGGTGGCAAAACGTGTTTGTATACACTATGTCCTCTCTCACCTTGTCATAGTCTATAGTATACTCCACATCAGTAGCAGTCAGGGTGGCAAAACGTGTTTGTATACACTATGTCCTCTCTCACCTTGTCATAGTCTATAGTATACTCCACATCAGTACCAGTCAGGGTGGCAAAACGTGTTTGTATACACTATGTCCTCTCTCACCTTGTCATAGTCTATAGTATACTCCACATCAGTACCAGTCAGGGTGGCAAAACGTGTTTGTATACACTATGTCCTCACTCACCTTGTCATAGTCTATAGTATACTCCACATCAGTACCAGTCAGGGTGGCAAAACGTGTTTGTATACACTATGTCCTCACTCACCTTGTCATAGTCTATAGTATACTCCACATCAGTACCAGTCAGGGTGGCAAAACGTGTTTGTATACACTATGTCCTCACTCACCTTGTCATAGTCTATAGTATACTCCACATCAGTACCAGTCAGGGTGGCAAAACGTGTTTGTATACACTATGTCCTCACTCACCTTGTCATAGTCTATAGTATACTCCACATCAGTACCAGTCAGGGTGGCAAAACGTGTTTGTATACACTATGTCCTCACTCACCTTGTCATAGTCTATAGTATACTCCACATCAGTACCAGTCAGGGTGGCAAAACGTGTTTGTATACACTATGTCCTCACTCACCTTGTCATAGTCTATAGTATACTCCACATCAGTACCAGTCAGGGTGGCAAAACGTGTTTGTATACACTATGTCCTCTCTCACCTTGTCATAGTCTATAGTATACTCCACATCAGTACCAGTCAGGGTGGCAAAACGTGTTTGTATACACTATGTCCTCTCTCACCTTGTCATAGTCTATAGTATACTCCACATCAGTACCAGTCAGGGTGGCAAAACGTGTTTGTATACACTATGTCCTCACTCACCTTGTCATAGTCTATAGTATACTCCACATCAGTACCAGTCAGGGTGGCAAAACGTGTTTGTATACACTATGTCCTCACTCACCTTGTCATAGTCTATAGTATACTCCACATCAGTACCAGTCAGGGTGGCAAAACGTGTTTGTATACACTATGTCCTCACTCACCTTGTCATAGTCTATAGTATACTCCACATCAGTACCAGTCAGGGTGGCAAAACGTGTTTGTATACACTATGTCCTCTCTCACCTTGTCATAGTCTATAGTATACTCCACATCAGTACCAGTCAGGGTGGCAAAACGTGTTTGTATACACTATGTCCTCTCTCACCTTGTCATAGTCTATAGTATACTCCACATCAGTACCAGTCAGGGTGGCAAAACGTGTTTGTATACACTATGTCCTCTCTCACCTTGTCATAGTCTATAGTATACTCCACATCAGTACCAGTCAGGGTGGCAAAACGTGTTTGTATACACTATGTCCTCACTCACCTTGTCATAGTCTATAGTATACTCCACATCAGTACCAGTCAGGGTGGCAAAACGTGTTTGTATACACTATGTCCTCACTCACCTTGTCATAGTCTATAGTATACTCCACATCAGTACCAGTCAGGGTGGCAAAACGTGTTTGTATACACTATGTCCTCTCTCACCTTGTCATAGTCTATAGTATACTCCACATCAGTACCAGTCAGGGTGGCAAAACGTGTTTGTATACACTATGTCCTCTCTCACCTTGTCATAGTCTATAGTATACTCCACATCAGTACCAGTCAGGGTGGCAAAACGTGTTTGTATACACTATGTCCTCACTCACCTTGTCATAGTCTATAGTATACTCCACATCAGTACCAGTCAGGGTGGCAAAACGTGTTTGTATACACTATGTCCTCTCTCACCTTGTCATAGTCTATAGTATACTCCACATCAGTACCAGTCAGGGTGGCAAAACGTGTTTGTATACACTATGTCCTCTCTCACCTTGTCATAGTCTATAGTATACTCCACATCAGTACCAGTCAGGGTGGCAAAACGTGTTTGTATACACTATGTCCTCTCTCACCTTGTCATAGTCTATAGTATACTCCACATCAGTACCAGTCAGGGTGGCAAAACGTGTTTGCATACACTATGTCCTCACTCACCTTGTCATAGTCTATAGTATACTCCACATCAGTACCAGTCAGGGTGGCAAAACGTGTTTGCATACACTTTGTCCTCTCTCACCTTGTCATAGTCTATAGTATACTCCACATCAGTACCAGTCAGGGTGGCAAAACGTGTTTGTATACACTATGTCCTCACTCACCTTGTCATAGTCTATAGTATACTCCACATCAGTACCAGTCAGGGTGGCAAAACGTGTTTGTATACACTATGTCCTCTCTCACTTTGTCATAGTCTATAGTATACTCCACATCAGTACCAGTCAGGGTGGCAAAACGTGTTTGTATACACTATGTCCTCTCTCACCTTGTCATAGTCTATAGTATACTCCACATCAGTACCAGTCAGGGTGGCAAAACGTGTTTGTATACACTATGTCCTCACTCACCTTGTCATAGTCTATAGTATACTCCACATCAGTACCAGTCAGGGTGGCAAAACGTGTTTGTATACACTATGTCCTCTCTCACCTTGTCATAGTCTATAGTATACTCCACATCAGTACCAGTCAGGGTGGCAAAACGTGTTTGTATACACTATGTCCTCTCTCACCTTGTCATAGTCTATAGTATACTCCACATCAGTACCAGTCAGGGTGGCAAAACGTGTTTGTATACACTATGTCCTCACTCACCTTGTCATAGTCTATAGTATACTCCACATCAGTACCAGTCAGGGTGGCAAAACGTGTTTGTATACACTATGTCCTCACTCACCTTGTCATAGTCTATAGTATACTCCACATCAGTACCAGTCAGGGTGGCAAAACGTGTTTGTATACACTATGTCCTCACTCACCTTGTCATAGTCTATAGTATACTCCACATCAGTACCAGTCAGGGTGGCAAAACGTGTTTGTATACACTATGTCCTCTCTCACCTTGTCATAGTCTATAGTATACTCCACATCAGTACCAGTCAGGGTGGCAAAACGTGTTTGTATACACTATGTCCTCTCTCACCTTGTCATAGTCTATAGTATACTCCACATCAGTACCAGTCAGGGTGGCAAAATGTGTTTGTATACACTATGTCCTCTCTCACCTTGTCATAGTCTATAGTATACTCCACATCAGTACCAGTCAGGGTGGCAAAACGTGTTTGTATACACTATGTCCTCTCTCACCTTGTCATAGTCTATAGTATACTCCACATCAGTACCAGTCAGGGTGGCAAAACGTGTTTGTATACACTATGTCCTCACTCACCTTGTCATAGTCTATAGTATACTCCACATCAGTACCAGTCAGGGTGGCAAAACGTGTTTGTATACACTATGTCCTCTCTCACCTTGTCATAGTCTATAGTATACTCCACATCAGTACCAGTCACGGTGGCAAAACGTGTTTGTATACACTATGTCCTCACTCACCTTGTCATAGTCTATAGTATACTCCACATCAGTACCAGTCAGGGTGGCAAAACGTGTTTGTATACACTATGTCCTCACTCACCTTGTCATAGTCTATAGTATACTCCACATCAGTACCAGTCAGGGTGGCAAAACGTGTTTGTATACACTTTGTCCTCTCTCACCTTGTCATAGTCTATAGTATGCTCCACATCAGTACCAGTCAGGGTGGCAAAACGTGTTTGTATACACTATGTCCTCACTCACCTTGTCATAGTCTATAGTATACTCCACATCAGTACCAGTCAGGGTGGCAAAACGTGTTTGTATACACTATGTCCTCTCTCACCTTGTCATAGTCTATAGTATACTCCACATCAGTACCAGTCAGGGTGGCAAAACGTGTTTGTATACACTATGTCCTCTCTCACCTTGTCATAGTCTATAGTATACTCCACATCAGTACCAGTCAGGGTGGCAAAACGTGTTTGTATACACTATGTCCTCACTCACCTTGTCATAGTCTATAGTATACTCCACATCAGTACCAGTCAGGGTGGCAAAACGTGTTTGTATACACTATGTCCTCACACTCACCTTGTCATAGTCTATAGTATACTCCACATCAGTACCAGTCAGGGTGGCAAAACGTGTTTGTATACACTATGTCCTCACTCACCTTGTCATAGTCTATAGTATACTCCACATCAGTACCAGTCAGGGTGGCAAAACGTGTTTGTATACACTATGTCCTCTCTCACCTTGTCATAGTCTATAGTATACTCCACATCAGTACCAGTCAGGGTGGCAAAACGTGTTTGTATACACTATGTCCTCACTCACCTTGTCATAGTCTATAGTATACTCCACATCAGTACCAGTCAGGGTGGCAAAACGTGTTTGTATACACTATGTCCTCTCTCACCTTGTCATAGTCTATAGTATACTCCACATCAGTACCAGTCAGGGTGGCAAAACGTGTTTGTATACACTATGTCCTCTCTTACCTTGTCATAGTCTATAGTATGCTCCACATCAGTACCAGTCAGGGTGGCAAAACGTGTTTGTATACACTATGTCCTCACTCACCTTGTCATAGTCTATAGTATACTCCACATCAGTACCAGTCAGGGTGGCAAAACGTGTTTGTATACACTATGTCCTCACTCACCTTGTCATAGTCTATAGTATACTCCACATCAGTACCAGTCAGGGTGGCAAAACGTGTTTGTATACACTATGTCCTCTCTCACCTTGTCATAGTCTATAGTATACTCCACATCAGTACCAGTCAGGGTGGCAAAACGTGTTTGTATACACTATGTCCTCTCTCACCTTGTCATAGTCTATAGTATACTCCACATCAGTACCAGTCAGGGTGGCAAAACGTGTTTGTATACACTATGTCCTCACTCACCTTGTCATAGTCTATAGTATACTCCACATCAGTACCAGTCAGGGTGGCAAAACGTGTTTGTATACACTATGTCCTCACTCACCTTGTCATAGTCTATAGTATACTCCACATCAGTACCAGTCAGGGTGGCAAAACGTGTTTGTATACACTATGTCCTCTCTCACCTTGTCATAGTCTATAGTATACTCCACATCAGTACCAGTCAGGGTGGCAAAACGTGTTTGTATACACTATGTCCTCTCTCACCTTGTCATAGTCTATAGTATACTCCACATCAGTACCAGTCAGGGTGGCAAAACGTGTTTGTATACACTATGTCCTCACTCACCTTGTCATAGTCTATAGTATACTCCACATCAGTACCAGTCAGGGTGGCAAAACGTGTTTGTATACACTATGTCCTCTCTCACCTTGTCATAGTCTATAGTATACTCCACATCAGTACCAGTCAGGGTGGCAAAACGTGTTTGTATACACTATGTCCTCACTCACCTTGTCATAGTCTATAGTATACTCCACATCAGTACCAGTCAGGGTGGCAAAACGTGTTTGTATACACTATGTCCTCTCTCACCTTGTCATAGTCTATAGTATACTCCACATCAGTACCAGTCAGGGTGGCAAAACGTGTTTGTATACACTATGTCCTCTCTCACCTTGTCATAGTCTATAGTATACTCCACATCAGTACCAGTCAGGGTGGCAAAACGTGTTTGTATACACTATGTCCTCACTCACCTTGTCATAGTCTATAGTATACTCCACATCAGTACCAGTCAGGGTGGCAAAACGTGTTTGTATACACTATGTCCTCACTCACCTTGTCATAGTCTATAGTATACTCCACATCAGTACCAGTCAGGGTGGCAAAACGTGTTTGTATACACTATGTCCTCACTCACCTTGTCATAGTCTATAGTATACTCCACATCAGTACCAGTCAGGGTGGCAAAACGTGTTTGTATACACTATGTCCTCTCTCACCTTGTCATAGTCTATAGTATACTCCACATCAGTACCAGTCAGGGTGGCAAAACGTGTTTGTATACACTATGTCCTCTCTTCACCTTGTCATAGTCTATAGTATACTCCACATCAGTACCAGTCAGGGTGGCAAAACGTGTTTGTATACACTATGTCCTCACTCACCTTGTCATAGTCTATAGTATACTCCACATCAGTACCAGTCAGGGTGGCAAAACGTGTTTGTATACACTATGTCCTCACTCACCTTGTCATAGTCTATAGTATACTCCACATCAGTACCAGTCAGGGTGGCAAAACGTGTTTGTATACACTATGTCCTCTCTCACCTTGTCATAGTCTATAGTATACTCCACATCAGTACCAGTCAGGGTGGCAAAACGTGTTTGTATACACTATGTCCTCTCTCACCTTGTCATAGTCTATAGTATACTCCACATCAGTACCAGTCAGGGTGGCAAAACGTGTTTGTATACACTATGTCCTCACTCACCTTGTCATAGTCTATAGTATACTCCACATCAGTACCAGTCAGGGTGGCAAAACGTGTTTGTATACACTATGTCCTCACTCACCTTGTCATAGTCTATAGTATACTCCACATCAGTACCAGTCAGGGTGGCAAAACGTGTTTGTATACACTATGTCCTCTCTCACCTTGTCATAGTCTATAGTATACTCCACATCAGTACCAGTCAGGGTGGCAAAACGTGTTTGTATACACTATGTCCTCACTCACCTTGTCATAGTCTATAGTATACTCCACATCAGTACCAGTCAGGGTGGCAAAACGTGTTTGTATGCACTATGTCCTCTCTCACCTTGTCATAGTCTATAGTATACTCCACATCAGTACCAGTCAGGGTGGCAAAACGTGTTTGTATACACTATGTCCTCTCTCACCTTGTCATAGTCTATAGTATACTCCACATCAGTACCAGTCAGGGTGGCAAAACGTGTTTGTATACACTATGTCCTCACTCACCTTGTCATAGTCTATAGTATACTCCACATCAGTACCAGTCAGGGTGGCAAAACGTGTTTGTATACACTATGTCCTCTCTCACCTTGTCATAGTCTATAGTATACTCCACATCAGTACCAGTCAGGGTGGCAAAACGTGTTTGTATACACTATGTCCTCACTCACCTTGTCATAGTCTATAGTATACTCCACATCAGTACCAGTCAGGGTGGCAAAACGTGTTTGTATACACTATGTCCTCACTCACCTTGTCATAGTCTATAGTATACTCCACATCAGTACCAGTCAGGGTGGCAAAACGTGTTTGTATACACTATGTCCTCACTCACCTTGTCATAGTCTATAGTATACTCCACATCAGTACCAGTCAGGGTGGCAAAACGTGTTTGTATACACTATGTCCTCTCTCACCTTGTCATAGTCTATAGTATACTCCACATCAGTACCAGTCAGGGTGGCAAAACGTGTTTGTATACACTATGTCCTCTCTCACCTTGTCATAGTCTATAGTATACTCCACATCAGTACCAGTCAGGGTGGCAAAACGTGTTTGTATACACTATGTCCTCACTCACCTTGTCATAGTCTATAGTATACTCCACATCAGTACCAGTCAGGGTGGCAAAACGTGTTTGTATACACTATGTCCTCTCTCACCTTGTCATAGTCTATAGTATACTCCACATCAGTACCAGTCAGGGTGGCAAAACGTGTTTGTATACACTATGTCCTCTCTCACCTTGTCATAGTCTATAGTATACTCCACATCAGTACCAGTCAGGGTGGCAAAACGTGTTTGTATACACTATGTCCTCACTCACCTTGTCATAGTCTATAGTATACTCCACATCAGTACCAGTCAGGGTGGCAAAACGTGTTTGTATACACTATGTCCTCACTCACCTTGTCATAGTCTATAGTATACTCCACATCAGTACCAGTCAGGGTGGCAAAACGTGTTTGTATACACTATGTCCTCACTCACCTTGTCATAGTCTATAGTATACTCCACATCAGTACCAGTCAGGGTGGCAAAACGTGTTTGTATACACTAAGTCCTCACTCACCTTGTCATAGTCTATAGTATACTCCACATCAGTACCAGTCAGGGTGGCAAAACGTGTTTGTATGCACTATGTCCTCTCTCACCTTGTCATAGTCTATAGTATACTCCACATCAGTACCAGTCAGGGTGGCAAAACGTGTTTGTATACACTATGTCCTCTCTCACCTTGTCATAGTCTATAGTATACTCCACATCAGTACCAGTCAGGGTGGCAAAACGTGTTTGTATACACTATGTCCTCTCTCACCTTGTCATAGTCTATAGTATACTCCACATCAGTACCAGTCAGGGTGGCAAAACGTGTTTGTATACACTATGTCCTCTCTCACCTTGTCATAGTCTATAGTATACTCCACATCAGTACCAGTCAGGGTGGCAAAACGTGTTTGTATACACTATGTCCTCACTCACCTTGTCATAGTCTATAGTATACTCCACATCAGTACCAGTCAGGGTGGCAAAACGTGTTTGTATACACTATGTCCTCACTCACCTTGTCATAGTCTATAGTATACTCCACATCAGTACCAGTCAGGGTGGCAAAACGTGTTTGTATACACTATGTCCTCTCTCACCTTGTCATAGTCTATAGTATACTCCACATCAGTACCAGTCAGGGTGGCAAAACGTGTTTGTATACACTATGTCCTCTCTCACCTTGTCATAGTCTATAGTATACTCCACATCAGTACCAGTCAGGGTGGCAAAACGTGTTTGTATACACTATGTCCTCACTCACCTTGTCATAGTCTATAGTATACTCCACATCAGTACCAGTCAGGGTGGCAAAACGTGTTTGTATACACTATGTCCTCACTCACCTTGTCATAGTCTATAGTATACTCCACATCAGTACCAGTCAGGGTGGCAAAACGTGTTTGTATACACTATGTCCTCACTCACCTTGTCATAGTCTATAGTATACTCCACATCAGTACCAGTCAGGGTGGCAAAACGTGTTTGTATACACTATGTCCTCACTCACCTTGTCATAGTCTATAGTATACTCCACATCAGTACCAGTCAGGGTGGCAAAACGTGTTTGTATACACTATGTCCTCTCTCACCTTGTCATAGTCTATAGTATACTCCACATCAGTACCAGTCAGGGTGGCAAAACGTGTTTGTATACACTATGTCCTCTCTCACCTTGTCATAGTCTATAGTATACTCCACATCAGTACCAGTCAGGGTGGCAAAACGTGTTTGTATACACTATGTCCTCTCTCACCTTGTCATAGTCTATAGTATACTCCACATCAGTACCAGTCAGGGTGGCAAAACGTGTTTGTATACACTATGTCCTCTCTCACCTTGTCATAGTCTACAGTATACTCCACATCAGTACCAGTCAGGGTGGCAAAACGTGTTTGTATACACTATGTCCTCTCTCACCTTGTCATAGTCTATAGTATACTCCACATCAGTACCAGTCAGGGTGGCAAAACGTGTTTGTATACACTATGTCCTCTCTCACCTTGTCATAGTCTATAGTATACTCCACATCAGTACCAGTCAGGGTGGCAAAACGTGTTTGTATACACTATGTCCTCACTCACCTTGTCATAGTCTATAGTATACTCCACATCAGTACCAGTCAGGGTGGCAAAACGTGTTTGTATACACTATGTCCTCTCTCACCTTGTCATAGTCTATAGTATACTCCACATCAGTACCAGTCAGGGTGGCAAAACGTGTTTGTATACACTATGTCCTCTCTCACCTTGTCATAGTCTATAGTATACTCCACATCAGTACCAGTCAGGGTGGCAAAACGTGTTTGTATACACTATGTCCTCTCTCACCTTGTCATAGTCTATAGTATACTCCACATCAGTACCAGTCAGGGTGGCAAAACGTGTTTGTATACACTATGTCCTCACTCACCTTGTCATAGTCTATAGTATACTCCACATCAGTACCAGTCAGGGTGGCAAAACGTGTTTGTATACACTATGTCCTCTCTCACCTTGTCATAGTCTATAGTATACTCCACATCAGTACCAGTCAGGGTGGCAAAACGTGTTTGTATACACTATGTCCTCTCTCACCTTGTCATAGTCTATAGTATACTCCACATCAGTACCAGTCAGGGTGGCAAAACGTGTTTGTATACACTATGTCCTCACTCACCTTGTCATAGTCTATAGTATACTCCACATCAGTACCAGTCAGGGTGGCAAAACGTGTTTGTATACACTATGTCCTCTCTCACCTTGTCATAGTCTATAGTATACTCCACATCAGTACCAGTCAGGGTGGCAAAACGTGTTTGTATACACTATGTCCTCACTCACCTTGTCATAGTCTATAGTATACTCCACATCAGTACCAGTCAGGGTGGCAAAACGTGTTTGTATACACTATGTCCTCTCTCACCTTGTCATAGTCTATAGTATACTCCACATCAGTACCAGTCAGGGTGGCAAAACGTGTTTGTATACACTATGTCCTCACTCACCTTGTCATAGTCTATAGTATACTCCACATCAGTACCAGTCAGGGTGGCAAAACGTGTTTGTATACACTATGTCCTCTCTCACCTTGTCATAGTCTATAGTATACTCCACATCAGTACCAGTCAGGGTGGCAAAACGTGTTTGTATACACTATGTCCTCACTCACCTTGTCATAGTCTATAGTATACTCCACATCAGTACCAGTCAGGGTGGCAAAACGTGTTTGTATACACTATGTCCTCTCTCACCTTGTCATAGTCTATAGTATACTCCACATCAGTACCAGTCAGGGTGGCAAAACGTGTTTGTATACACTATGTCCTCTCTCACCTTGTCATAGTCTATAGTATACTCCACATCAGTACCAGTCAGGGTGGCAAAACGTGTTTGTATACACTATGTCCTCTCTCACCTTGTCATAGTCTATAGTATACTCCACATCAGTACCAGTCAGGGTGGCAAAACGTGTTTGTATACACTATGTCCTCTCTCACCTTGTCATAGTCTATAGTATACTCCACATCAGTACCAGTCAGGGTGGCAAAACGTGTTTGTATACACTATGTCCTCACACTCACCTTGTCATAGTCCATCTGTGTAGAGCTCCCAGCAAACAGCCGATGTGCCAACATCTTCCCTGCCTTAATAGCTACTGGAGTCAGTTCTGGGCGTTCCTGCAAGCACAGACCACAGTGAAGAATGGTGCATATGGAGAGAGTGGGAGAATATGGTGTAACATTGCTTTTAGCTATATTCAAGCAACATCATGGCAGGCAAAACCAGATAAATGTACCCACGTCTGTTGAACCTGAGCCTTCATCGATAACGATCAATGCTTTAACCACTGGGCTACCATCTCCACAAGAATATTGTACTCAGTCTGAGTCAGTGTCATGTAGAGATAGTGAACAGAAACTTACATGTAGGACATCTCCAATCCCGTAGATGTTGTCGACCGACGTCTTCTCATGGTCCCCGCCATGACCTCCAATGATCTTGTTGCTGGTCTCATCCAGTGCCACACCCACCTGATTCAACCCGAGGGAGTGTGTCTCTGGTCGCCTGCCTGAAAGTGTTGACTTAAAAGTCAGGTAACAAATACAGAGAACAGGTCTAACGTAGTGGTTCCACTGATTCTCTGACATGGCAAGTTTGCAGGCTCTAGTACTTATATCACCTGGAGTACCTAGACCTCAGTGCCTAGGCTGGAGTACCTACATTAAGTTTCTACTTTAAGATGGTTCCTTTAATGTTGTAGTAGGATCAGTTTTGCCAGCCCAACTTGAGTTTGAACATGATAATCCTGTGATTTACATGAGCTGACACACTGTCAACAAAATCGCTGAAATAAATCCATAAGGTTTGACTTCTCCATGTACCAGCATAGTCTGCATAACCATCATCAAACATATTCCAGGAGTCACAGTTGCCTACAAAATATCAGACCATACAACCCAGTGATTGATATTATGTCACCCCAAACAACCTGGGTGCCATAGCGTGCAAGAGCCTGACCAACATCAGCACACACGGTAGATATGATGTGTAATACTGACCAACAGCCATAAGTATGGTGTCAAACACATCCTTGTGCATGACACCCTTGCCGTCAGTGT
This sequence comes from Haliotis asinina, assembly GCF_037392515.1. Classification (NCBI taxonomy): domain Eukaryota; kingdom Metazoa; phylum Mollusca; class Gastropoda; order Lepetellida; family Haliotidae; genus Haliotis; species Haliotis asinina. The sequence goes on along the minus strand of NC_090280.1, from coordinate 103,549,957 downwards.
AGGACACCAACAGTCGTCCATCATCTCTCTTCTGGATCTGCTCTGGGACACATTGCCTTAAGAAGTTGGTGCCAGTGTTCTCCATGTAATCAACTACCAGGTTGGCCAGTTGCTGCCAATCAGAGAACAAATCCATGTAACAGTCAAAAGTCTCTCCTTGCAAGGAAACAGATTCATGAGAAAATACTGTCTTGCCAGGAAGCAATGTCTCCTCTGTATGTGGCCCTACCAGGAAGCAGTGTCTCCTCTGTATGTGGCCCTACCAGGAAGCAGTGTCTCCTCTGTATGTAGCCCTACCAGGAAGCAATGTCTCCTCTATATGTGGCCCTACAAGCAAATAGTGTCTCCTCTATATGTGCCCTACCAGGAAGCAGTGCATCCTCTATATGTGGCCCTACCAGGAAGCAATGTCTCCTCTGTATGTGGCCCTACCAGGAAGCAGTGTCTCCTCTGTATGTGGCCCTACCAGGAAGCAATGTCTCCTCTATATGTGGCCCTACAAGCAAATAGTGTCTCCTCTATATGTGCCCTACCAGGAAGCAGTGTCTCCTCTACATGTGGCCCTACCAGGAAGCAGTGTCTCCTCTGCATGTGGCCCTACCAGGAAGCAGTGTCTCCTCTGTATGTAGCCCTACCAGGAAATAGTGTCTTCTCTGTATGTGGACCTACCAGGAAACAGTGTCTCCTCTATATGTGGACCTACCAGGAAATAGTGCCCTCTATATGTGGCCCTACCAGGAAGCAGTGTCTCCTCTATATGTGGTCTTACCAAGAAACAGTGTCTCCTCTATATGTGGCCCTACCAGGAAATAGTGCCCTCTATATGTGGCCCTACCAGGAAACAGTGTCTCCTCTATATGTGGCCCTACCAGGAAGCAGTGTCTCCTCTGTATGTGGCCCTACCAGGAAGCAGTGTCTCCTCTGTATGTAGCCCTACCAGGAAGCAATGTCTCCTCTATATGTGGCCCTACAAGCAAATAGTGTCTCCTCTATATGTGCCCTACCAGGAAGCAGTGCATCCTCTATATGTGGCCCTACCAGGAAGCAATGTCTCCTCTGTATGTGGCCCTACCAGGAAGCAGTGTCTCCTCTACATGTGGCCCTACCAGGAAGCAGTGTCTCCTCTGTATGTAGCCCTACCAGGAAATAGTGTCTTCTCTGTATGTGGACCTACCAGGAAACAGTGTCTCCTCTATATGTGGACCTACCAGGAAATAGTGCCCTCTATATGTGGTCTTACCAAGAAAAAGTGTCTCCTCTATATGTGGCCCTACCAGGAAGCAGTGTCTCCTCTATATGTGGTCTTACCAAGAAACAGTGTCTCCTCTATATGTGGCCCTACCAGGAAATAGTGCCCTCTATATGTGGCCCTACCAGGAAACAGTGTCTCCTCTATATGTGGCCCTACCAGGAAGCTGTGTCTCCTCTATATGTGGTCTTACCAAGAAAAAGTGTCTCCTCTATATGTGGCCTTACCGGGAAACAGTGTCTCCTCTATATGAGGCCTTACCAGGACCAATGTCTCCACTCTATGTGGCCTTACCAGGAAACAGTGTCTCCTCTATATGAGGCCTTACCAGGAACCAATGTCTCCACTGTATGTGGCCTTCCTTAGAAATAGCTTCAGTATACCATGTTCATACTGCAGTGTTATGGAGTCGCAGTTACTTACAGCTACAGTGTATTGTCATTAGTGTCTCATGTACAACAGTTCCAGAGCATGCAATAGCAGTGTGGTGACTGACCTGGTCGAAGCCCCTCAGTGGAATGGACCTGATCATGATGGTGGTGTCAAAACCTAGGCCAGTGAGGAAGCCCCCACACTCCAAACCAATGTCTGCACAGGAGTCAAGGACATTTGACGGGTAGTATTGCTGAGTTATATTGGATAATATTTATGGGTAACATATATGTTGGGTAATATTGTGGGTAATATATGTTGGATAATATTGATGGGGAAAATATATGTTGGGTAATATTGTTGGGAGGTGGGTAATGTTGATGGGTAGTATATGTTGGGTAACACCGGTGGGTAATCTATCATTATATGTTGGGTAATATTGGTGGGTAATTATGAAGATGTTTGTTCGATGCTGCTTGTAGACATATTTCAGCCATGATGTCCATTAGTAACAAATCTAAATGGACCAGTAGTTTACATCATGAGCACACTCATGTCTGTAGATCTCTAATCAAACAGTCTGCACAACTGTCATCGGTCTGTCGGGCAAAGGATACAACTACCTCCAACAACTAAGCTGAAATTAAACAGAAAACACTGATGTGACATCATATCTCTATTATTACTAACAACATCACACTACCCTAGAAAACACCTCTTACTGAGGCAAGTCAAAAGTGGCCTTACTTTTGCTCTAAAGGGGACTTTTGCCTTTGTTAGCCTTGACCAAACACAAACATTTAACACTGAGACATTGGTGCCATCACTGTCTGCCAGCTATACATACTTCATAACAAGGCAAAGTGGTCAGTGGGACCTGTAACACTGGAACATTGGTGCCATCACTGTCTGCCAGCTATACATACTTCATAACAAGGCAAAGTGGTCAGTGGGACCTGTAACACTGGAACATTGGTGCCATCACTGTCTGCCAGCTATACATACTTCATAACAACCAGACAAAGTGGTCAGTGGGACCTGTAACACTGGAACATTTGTGCCATCACTGTCTGCCAGCTATACATACTTCATAACAAGGCAAAGTGGTCAGTGGGACCTGCTACACAGGGACATTGGTGCCATCACTGTCTGCCACCTTGATATACTTCATAACAGCATGGTTGACCTGTCTCTAAATATTTTAAGTCTGCTATTTCAATCACTTGCAGGACCATAATTGTTGATGCCATTTCTCTAGTGTGTATGACCTCCTAAAGCATTTATGACAGGTCAACAGGTGTCCTAAATTTTGGGCTGTTTAAGGTCTTTATGAAACAGAATAAAAATGTAAGCGATTGTCTTACTGATAAGAGGGCTTTGTAAAGCAGGCTCCTGGGTTCTAATTTCATGGGTCTGCCAGATAGTAATAGTGAAGTGTACCTTTAATTTTTAACCTTCTTTAAGCTTGACAGTTACAAGGACTAATCTTGACTTCCTCCGAGGATGATACTCTACCCTAAACCTACAGGAAATGTCAATACAATTCACAAACAGAAATAACACACTTATCAAATGATTCCCAAATTTGAATGAACAATTTCTTGGGCCTTTATGATATAATAAGTCTCCTTGTTTTATCCTACGTTTTTCCAGGGGGTTTCTTCATCCAGAAGATGTCATCACTAGATATAGTGTACTCTGCAGCTCCAGGTATCTGTACAGAACATGAAGTGTACAACATGTAACACAACTGCTTACTGTCGCAGAAGACAAAAAAAGATGTCAAATGACTCAAGTCACGTTGAGCCCTACTAAAATGATGATGTTAGCTAGCTGTAGAGTCATAATCATCATTCTCCAAGGACTAAAACCTACATCATGGCTCCCTTGTCTCTCATTCAGCATAAGTGAATGGTTGCAATGACAGTTATTCTTGTCTCATTTCCCTTGACGATAAAAAACAGTTTCATGAAAAATGTGTTTGCAGTAGAACTTGAACCAAACAAAATCCTTGCTAGAGGCCAATAAATGTGGTCTTCTGACATGGCAATAAAGAACAAATTGTTATGAATACAGAACACTATTTTGGAAAATTGTCAACTTCAACAGAATTAACAATTCAGTTCTTATTGACATCAGGACTAATACTAAATTTATGAAAGATGAAATATGTGTCATAGAGAGTAGGCCTTGTGTTAGGTAGAAGACGTACCTCCGTGGGGAGAAATGGCCGGCCACCCACTGCTATCACAATCTTGTCTGCCTCCAGGACTTTCTGTCAGTCAAACATGCAAGACAATTAACATTTTTTCCCTGCTGTGTATTACAATGTGTGCAGTACAACTTAACAACATTTTATATGGTCTCTAAGAGATGGCTCATCTGCTTTGATGAAGAGACAAGAACATTTCTAAAGGACCCAAGTCTTCGACCTTGATGGTGGACAGAATGTAAAAGCTTAAGGTTGCCTCTGGAGGCTCCACCACAGACACTGCCAGTGTTGAGATAAGAAAGAGGTACCTCTAATTATAGCTACAGGCTCTGTAGCTCACCTGACACATAAAGAAAACATGACATAACCACAAACATATAAAGTAAGACATGCATTGGTGCAAAACATAGCAGCATGAACATGACTGTAAGTGGAAAAAGTGATGCTTTCAACAACCTTGGTCCCTCTTTATCACTCACACAAACACTAAAGCCTGTGTATTATGGTTCTTAGGAACATCTTATTGTTAAAACTGATTATTACAAAGTATTTTGACATAAAAATAACAATGATATGAATAAGATGTCTTGACAAGAAGGAACCTTTGAGAAGTAACAAACTAAGTGAGTGTGTGCATTTTCACAGTGTAGTTAGCAATATTCCAGCAATACCATGACAGGGAACATCAGAAATGGGTTTCACACACTGTACCAAGGAGTGGATGCTTTAACCATTAGACTATCCCACAACCTCAACTGCACTTTGAACATGAAATGTCAAAGTAACAAAAAGCACTTGTTCAATATGTATGTAACGGCCATTTCATTGAAACTCTTTGAACTGTGAGTGTCATCTTTCAAGGGAAGAACACTTGTAAAGTTTCCTCCGTGTCTGTTGAGAAGATGTTTCTCTTCTACTGGAGAAATGTGAGCGAGATAAGGGAAACAATATAAGTGCCACAACACCCATGCTTAAACACTGTACCGGAATTCTGAGAGCAAATTTTAGGGACATCATAGCTAGGAACATTTTCATCATCTCAAAATGAACTAACCTCCTTCCCTTTGGCGTCCACGGCCTCGATGGTGTGTTTATCCAGTAATGTTCCATATGCATTGATATATGTTACATTCCTGGCAGAAAACAAGGCGGTCATTTCAACAGTCATTTCTTACTTTCTACCTGTGGTGTCACGATGATCAAAAGTAATTAAAAATTGATTGAAAGAAGGATTAAATATGATTATCACTAGTGAAAACATATTTTTGATCAATCAGAACTACTTGTATATAACAGACTTGAATGCAGTAAACTACTTGTTAAATCTGATTAATATTCACATACAAACATATGCTATGTGCATTGTAAACTTTTAATTGCTTTAATTGTTTTATCAGAATTCCAGTGTCATTCTTGCAGACATTCATTTCATTGCATGACAGTATTAGTTATAAACATATTACAGCTTGTTCAGCTTGACCTGAGCTACTCTACATATGCATGACCCGGAAGGTCAAATGGCACAAATGGCAGGTTGAGTTAACTTCGTTAAATAGGGGAGCCGAGAATGTTATTATTGTTGTTTTGTTGTGAAATGTGCATACATGGATTCATTACAGCATAAAATATTAAAACATCTGTAGCTTATTTTTTAAAAAGAAAGTTAGGACATTGCTGGCCATTTCTCGACACTGAGATGTCAAACGGCAACCTGGTCTCGGTTGTTGGGACATGTTGACAATCAACTGACAAAGGTGCACCCCTTCAAAATAACAGATCCAACCACTTGTGACACGGTCATGCAATGCATTTGTAATCACTGGAACAGGTCAAGCTGAACAAGTTGTAGTTAGAGAAAACCTGGGGAAAAACTTAAAAATTAAAATTAAAAATTAAAATACATAGTCCACTGAAAACTGACAGTGGATTTGGATTCTGATTCCCAACACATTTCTGACACTAAGACACAAATGCCATCATGGCCTTATAAACTCACTCACTATAAAGAGCCTTGGACCCCTGAAGGTCCCAGGGTAGAACAGGCCTTCAGCAACCCATGCTTGCCATAAAAGGTGACTGTGCTTGTCGTAAGAGGCGACTAAGGGGATCGGGTGGTCAGGCTCGCTGACTTGGTTGACACATGGCATCCGTTCCCAATTGCGAGGATCAATGCTCATGTTGTTGGTCACTCGATTGTCTGATCCACACTCGATTATTTACAGACCGCCGCCATATAGCTGGAATATTGCTAAGTGCGGCCTAAAACTAAACTCACTCACTCACTATAAAGAGTCTTGTCATGATTATCCAACCTGGAGTTTTGTTTGTACGTATGTTTGTCATTTAATTTAGCAATATTCCAGCTACATGGTGTTGATATACAAATAAAGAGTCTGGACCAGATTATCCAGTGATGAATATCAGGAGCAATGATCCATGACATTGTCAACATACAATCAGCAAGGTCAGTGACTACTGATAATATACAGACATGCCAGGAGCACTGCACCATGGGATCATCACATACCCAAATCACTTGGATATATTTCAGTTTTGATCACAGAAAAATTATGTCATCACAAAAAAATGTCTTTCAGACAACCAAAAGATTATTTTTCAGTAAATATTTATCTCTTTCCCATTTTGTGTTTCCTAAAGTTGATAATGGAAAATATACTGACTTGTCTTGGAGCTGCACCCGATGACCCCAATTGAGTGACTTGACGTAGCTCTGGACAGCATCACACATGCGCTGCCTGCAGGTAAAGACACACATCAACGTGTACAACAGTCACCATTCTCTCAACAAATAGGTTATATCAAAATCGGAATCTTAACAACTGGCTAAAACAAACATGCTTTGAGACATGTTTGTACAAGTTTCACCATGAGTGTGTCACTGATGACTTGTCCCTGAGAGAGCAAGCCTCATCATGAGTGCTGAATGTCTGACAGAACCTCCAAGCCATATAACTGAGTATCACTGATGACATTTCCCAGAGAGAGAGAGCAAGTCTCACTCGCCACGAGTGCTGAATGTCTGATGGAACCTCCCAGCCACATTCCTGAGTATCAATGATGACATGGCCCTGAGACTGCAAGACTCACCATGAGTGCTGAATGTCTGATGGAACCTCCCAGCCATATGCCCGAGCGTCACTGATGGCATGTCCCAGCAAGGCAGCCTGGTGCATCAGCTTCTTGGGAATACAGCCTACATTGACACACGTTCCTCCAAGACCCCACTTGGTGCCTGCAGTCACCAACAATGAATAACTCCTCAAAATGGATTATGAAACCACAGCAACACTGTAACGTTGAATGCAGAAATTACTAAAGGTCAGTTAGACAATAACAACTCAAAATCAAGGTAAGGTCAACTGATCACAACCTTCACCACTAGGAACATATTAACACTTGTGAACAGCAAGACAAGATGAAGTTGAAAAAAAAAATTGCATCCCAGGATATCTTCATTTGTTTTGGAAAAACATCTTTTAAGGCTAAGGAAATGATGGTAGATAGATGAACAAAAATCCAGTGAACTGACTGTGCATCTGAAAAAGGCATTGCATGATGCAAACATAACATTTCAAATTTGAATTTCACCTGGATTGAAACATGTACTGTCAATGGTCACACAAATGAAGGTGATGATAATGTAAGGTCTCCAGGCCTACACTCAACACAGACATACAAACACAAGACGCTTACTTGAAGACAAAGAGGAGACTGATTACAATTGAAATACAATCAGGCATCACAGTCCACGTACAGGCTATTGCTGATCCTTGCCTTTAAGCGATGCTGTCCTATCAATGGAAACTGAACTTGTGTCCTCCCAATATTTTGACTGCAACATGATGACCAACATTAAATGTCCTTGACCCTCTTTGAGTTGTCTCTCTTTAGCTGACCTGTGGGAATCGACACATATCCAACACCTCTACACAGCTATTCACAGAGGAAACTTCATTTGACACCAACTGATAAATCAAATGAGCAAAAGCTGTTAACAATAAATCATGTGCTAACACAACTTCTGGCAAAACTCTGTCCCACGTTTTGTCACATTCTGCTGTTTTGAATTAATGTGAATTCAGTGTGCCAGAGAGGGGTGATTGGGAGAGCTTGACGCCACGAGTCAGGATACGTATAAAATATCATTTTTATTTAGAAAAATACATATTTTTCCTTATCCTGACCCATGCTTATATCAACGCTGTACTGACATCCTGTTTACAAAAATGTCTCATCATTTTGACAACAACATGTGTAATGATATCTGGCAATTAAGTATAATGTCTCTACTGTCTGTGCCATGTAATATTTATGCTGATATTCTAAATCAAAGCCTTTGTCACTGGGTGAAAGATAAAAGTATCCTTGTTGATGAGCTGAATGGATTCTGAACATACATATCCAGCATGGACTCAGGTAGACTTGTATATAGAATCCACCTGTGGTCCAGTAAATTTTGTAAATGATGGCATCATAGAATAAAAAACTTCCTTCTTAGTTCAGAGTATTATTGCTTAAATGTTCAATGTCATTCACACTGAATTTCAAAGAGTTCAACCACAGGTTCAAAATGACAAACTGGAACAAGCTCACAATCCAGTTAGATGAAGAGTAAATTCCTTGAAATTCTTCCTATAGTCGCACTTCCTCTAAAGTTCTTCCATGTGTTCATACTTTCTCACCGCTGCCACCATTGTAAGGTCCCACAGTCCCACATAACACTCAAGAAAGATGTACAATGAGAAGATGTTTACCGACGAAGACAAAGACGAGACTGATTACAACTGAACATCACAGTTCATGAAACCATGTGCAGGCGCACACTGTTGTTGATCACTGCATTTGAACAATGCAGTCCAATTACCGGGAACAACCTAACAATAATATCTCCTGACAAAGTCATTATCACAGTAATGTTTTACCTCTTGGAGATGGAATGACGTAGTCCAGGACTGCAACTTTCTTCCCCAAACCAGCAGCTGAAAACAAATAGAAAGAGCGAGTTTGTGAGTGAGTGAGTGAGTGAGTGAATGGAGGAAGCAGAGGGACAAACAATAGTATGACTGAAATCTTGAGGACGTCATCAATATTAATGCTAGAAACAAGTAAGACATAGGTGGCTGATAGTCTGATGAACATTGTGATGTTACAGTTGCACTCCCCATCACCTTGAGTTAAATAAGATACGCCAAATACAGCTCATAATGACAACATATTTGTGTAATGTATGCATATTGAACATATGAAATTGATCACTACCACAGCCATTGACTGCATGGACTTCAAACTTCCCCATAAGATGAGAACAGGGAACCCCAAATGACAGTGTTTGCAATAACAGACCAGTAGTCAGCTGAGTGAATGATGATAGTGGAAAAATAACTGAGGTTTCATTGAAAGCATTCCATGATGTTGTGATAGCTGGTGAACAATTTACCATGATGTAGTCACAGGTGACTGATTGTTTCAGTGTAGCTAATATTACTCATCCAAAAGTTTTACCTTCTTTGGAACAAGCGAGCCCTCCACTGCCGCCCCCAACCACAACAAGATCATACTTCTCAGAGGCAGCAGCTGAAAATTACAAGTGGATACAAATAAAATACACTGAGTATTTGATGGGAGAGTTTGAATTCCTAAGAATGATTAAGTTGATTTATTTTGTTTGTTTGTTGTTTACACCAGTAATCACTAGTAGTTGTGTTGTTTAGCACAACTTTTTTAGTGCTATTCCTCGATCACCCAAACAACAAATGATATATTTCTTGATAAGCCTGACAGGGAGCAAAAACAATTTAGGATTTCTTCATAAGTCTAAGGTTTATTATGTCAACTAAAGAATCAAGACTCGGAGATATATAAAGAGATGTCAGACAGTTTTATCTTCACTTGTCAGTAATCGAACATAGTTATTTTACAAAATGATCAAAATGCAAATAGTGGATAAAATTTGACTAGCAAAACGTTAATGCTGAGCCCCAGGAAACATGTCAGTGAGAGAAAGTTACAAAAAATATACGACCAGCAATGTCGTGTTTAGAAACTGCAGTTACTACCAGAAAATAATCTAAAGTGGCTGCTCAGAGTCCCTTTTATTTTCTGTAAACATTCAGAATTTGCCCTTGCCCAAACGGGGGCTGCCATTTTAAGACGGTCGGAGGGAGACATTAGAGTCACGAATAAGCAAATACGTAAGATAAAACAAATATCAACTAAGCTCAACTTCTGTGAAGTTAATATTATATATAGTACCTGGAGTAATCCCAGTTTTACAAAATAATGAATATTACTGAAGGTTTTAGTAACATCGGTGACATACTTTTCATACACAATAACACCCCCCACTCAAATTAAAACCTAAATTTAGTCTCATTGGCAATACGAAATATAAGTTAAAGTAAAATACGGTTCATTTTCTTAAATTGTTAATAAAAATATTTTCCGTATAACAATGATGAATAAAAACGCATTATAAAAGACTTTAATGACCAGGAAGATGCATAGCAATAAATCCAACTGATTTCGAATCCTACAAGGTTTATATTTTGAAGCAATCGATGTAAACTTCCGCTCACTAGCAGAACGAATTTGTCATTAAAACTCAAATCACACATGCCACAGGTTGACGGAGATCCACAGCTATTCCCTTCTGTGCACGAAGTCAGCAGTTGAACTTGATGGTACCACGTAAATTACTCTTTATTTTTTGTTGTTGTTTGGCAGAATAACGACTGTTGTAACGACCGCAACTAGCAAGCGTTGTGCACAATCGTACTGGTACCAGTCTTCGGATCAGGGTACACCGGTCGATCTAGTTCAAGGTACTCTCAAGCAACCTTATGCCAGAGACCATAACATATGCTATATATGGTATCTTTGAGCCTTTCTCAAACATATGCGTTTTCATCTGTGGTAATCTTTCATCGTCATCAAGGGCAGACGATGTTTTGTAAGGGGACATTCCTAAAATCAATATTATCAACACTTATATAACATAGTTTTAGTATCACGTGACTTAACATTGAGCTTCACCTGCTGTATCCATGCAAGGTGAAGAATCAGGCACCGAGGCTGTCTGTTTTGTTTGCTAGGAAACTTGCTAAGACGTTTTCTTGCCTCTTCTTCTTTAGAGGCAAACAACCCTTTACGATCTAGGGTTTCGCACCATTTATGATCCTAAGAGCGTGGGTTAGAGTACCTTTTAAGGGTTTGGGGTTAGAATCTGGTACCCTTTCTAATCTTTAGGGAGCTGACACATCTACAGAGGCAACCAACCTATAGTTTATGGTTAGACCTTACCATAGGGCAGTGAAATCAAATTTGATCCAATTGAAACACATTCGGTGCCATCCAGGTGTCATCAGTGCAGTCCCAGAAAGAATGGTGTTGAGCCAAAAAATGAATGGGAAGGGTGTGGCATAGCGAGGCAGAAGCAGGGAAACAACACAAACCATTGCCTCAGTGCTGTACTAATGACCCGTTAAACAGGCACTCATTAAATGTAATGGTCGTTCTTGGTCCCGAGGTAGAGCATTCGTTAATTACATCACAAATTAATGAAGTCAGTATTAAAAAGCATGTTCAAACCCCATCAGTGCAAACTGATCTGAAAATGTGCACCCACTATAATGCAATACTCCCTAAGTTACTAAGTACCACACCATTTTAATATTTAGGCCCTTGTCCTTCTGCCTGTCTGTTGCTGTGACAATGGCCATGTGTATTTAATACATTCTTAATTTATGGAAAATACAGGTAGCTGGTAAACAGTCAAGATGTGTATCTTGTTCTTTCAACTGAATGATAAAGATGAATGTGGCACCTACCGCCTAGTTCTTGCCAACAACCGAGATGAGTACTGGGCACGGCCTACATCTACAGCAGCGTACTGGGGGGAGAATGGCAACTTCTTGAGTAGTAAGACTTCTGAATTAGGACAATTCTGCTAATCAAGATAGAATCTTGGACTATCATCTAACATCTCTGAAATTAACATATTTTACAGAAAAAATAACAGCTCATAAATTATAATCATAAAACATAATGAAAATAATGAAAAGGAGCCCAGAGACTTTCACCATTTTCTGAAACTATTGTAATGAAGATTTGTCACATTTTCTAGACTTGCATGGGCTTTCCTGGATGTGTTTGTTTCAAAGTCTCTGTGACAGACTAATAGAATGTCACACAGGCATCCTACAGTATCATTGATCACATACATATTTTTACAGACAAAAAAACCCCAACATATTCAAATAGATTATCCAAAACTAGTCTTCCAGTTTTCTCTTTTTGTGATTCTAACTGTGAGTCATTTCTGGTTTAATTAAATTTCCATTAAGGGAATGATCTATGGAGTATTTCTCCATTGTTTGCAAAGTTCAAAGTTCAAGCTTGTTTTCAGCATGTTGAAGTATTTCATTCGTAGTAGTTAAATCCCAGGAACATGTCTTACCGCTTAGTTGGTTTGTGTTATTGTTGAGCAGGTCTGGACCAGGAACCAGGCAGAGAAGGTGGAACGTGGATAGGGATCAACAAACAGGGCAAGATAGGGGCTCTCCTCAACATCCTTGGAGAAAATCTCCCAAACAGGAAAGGACGAGGTAACACATGTCAAATGCTGTAGTTAGGTCCTTTTAAATATATAAGGAATTACATGATTATGAGTCTTTTGTGAATTTCTGTAGAAGTTTTAGGCATTCTACACATTTGAAAGGCATTTCCTGTATAATTTTAGCAGACCATTATGACCAGAGTGTTTCAGATCAGTCTTAACCCTATCACAATGAATTATACTGTTATCTTGGGACTATGCCAGATCATTTCGACATCCAGTCATTCTCAATAGAAAATTGCAATAAGCTTCATGAAACCAGTCTTACTAACTATTCAAATAAACAAAGATTTTTTCTTCAGGCTTCCTGGCCAGGGATTTCATAGCATCAAACACAAGTGCTGAGACATATCTGCAAAACCTGTCTGCAGACGTCGTCACTTCTGAGTACAATGGATTCCACCTTGTTCTCCTTGAAGCAGGGTGAGTAGACTTGTCGTGAAGCATGCTTCCCAGCAGCATTACTGCTTGTGTATTATCATGCCCCTATAGAGTGCCCCATCACTGCTTGTGTATTATCATGCCCCTATAGAGTGCCCCATCACTGCTTGTGTATTATCATGCCCCTACAGAGTGCCCCATCACTGGTTGTGTATTATCATGCCCTTATAGAGTGCCTCATTGCTGGTTGTGTGTTATCATGCCCCTATAGGGTGCCCCATTGCTGGTTGTGCATTGTCAGGACCCTACAGGGTGCCCTATTGCTGGTTGTGTATTGTCATGACCCTATAGGGTACCCCACTGCTGGTTGTATATTATCATGACTCTGTAGACTAAAAGTGCCCCAGGTGTTTGTGTGTGTGGTGGGGCGGGGGCAGTAGGGAGAGTCCATGGCTTGGTCTGTATCATTGAGCATCTGTAATGTATAGTAGCTGACTGTGAATCATCATGGCAAGAGACCATATGCCACAGTTGATGTTGTATCATTGTGCCCCAGCAGTATTTGCCATTTGTGCTGTTATATCATTGTGCCCCAGCAGTATTTGCCATTTGTGCTGTTATATCATTGTGCCCCAAGAGTATTTATCATAGTTGTTATATCACAGTGCCCCAGCAGTATGTAACCTAGTTGATGGTGTATCACTGTGCCCCAGCAGTATATACCATAGTTGATAGTGTATCATTGTGCCCCAGTAGTATGTACCATAGTTGATAGTGTATCATTGTGTCCAAGATAGTATGTACCATGGTTGATGTTGTATCATTGTGCCCCAGTAGTATGTACCATAGTTGACAGTGTATCATTGTGCCCCAGTAGTATGTACCATAGTTGACAGTGTATCATTGTGTCCAAGATAGTATTTACCATAGTTGATGTTGTATCATTGTGCCCCAGTAGTATGTACCATAGTTGACAGTGTATCATTGTGCCCCAGTAGTATGTACCATTTTTGAGGTTATGTCACTGTACCCCATTAGTATTTACCATAGTTGTTGACTCATCTCATCCATTGAGGACTTAATGTTTTTTGGCTAATCAGTATGTGGAATAGTTTATGAAACTAGGAAGTGACTGGATATTTGGTATGTCAAACAGTATGAAACTAGGAAGTGATTGGATATTTGGTATGTCAAACAGTATGAAAGTAGGAAGTGATTGGATATTTGGTATGTCAAACAGTGTGTAAGTGACATAATTTCACAGTCTCTGAAAACATTTCCAGCCTTCATTTGTTTTTCTGTTCCAGAGGCCAGCATCCATCAGCAATGTACCTTACTGAAAGTTCCGAACACCAAAGACAAGGTGTTCAGACACTACCGCTAGGAGGTAACCAGGTCTTGTGTAATTGTGTGTTGTCAGTGGCAGTGTAGACAAGGACGTGCTACTGTTTATGATTGTAACAACCTTTGTCAAGTTTTATTAGGCGATGTACATGTTTTATCAGTCTATGTAAACATGTTTATCAATCTAAAGATATTAAATTGTATTTCAATAGACAGTTGAAGATTAGTGGTTTGATCCTGGGCTGTGTCAAACCAGAATAAAACATGATAGTACCTCTTGCCAGATGGTTGACTTTAGCAGAGATGCCAACCTTTTCAAATTTATATGAATCATGTTGAAAAATGCATGTCGATTCTGCCATTCTGACAAAGTCAAATAAATAATAATTCCCTCTGATGTTTTTTCAAAATATAGCAAATATATGGATAGTCTTACTTACTGGAGGGCTAGGATCATGCTTGACTATGAATAATGATAAGGAAATAAATACAATACTTTATGTACAGAAGTTCCCATATTGTTACACAAATCAGTAATCCAGAAGTTGAGTAGGCTGCCTGATCAATTCCATGCACTGTTTAAATTATTCACTTACCATTCACAAACACAACTGCCGATTACTGCAAACCAGTCTCAGTTCAATAAGGGTACCTACGTGTAATGGCATTAAAAAGTTTTGTTCCTTGGGCTCAACAATTTATATTGGTCCCTAATTTGTTGGGGAAATTCCTAATGTTTTCTATCTTAGGGGCAGTGTTCACGAATAGCGTCTGACCCTCTGACAAATCCGGCAGATTCGCCAGTAGTCAGATAGAAATCACCAATCCGACAGCCCCAGGGTCTTACTGAATATTTCACAATGTCTTTGTGTGAAGTTGTTATTTGTGGCATGTGACACTTGTTTACTGTTTATAAATCTCATGTTTGTTATCATATAATGTTAAAAAAACAATCCCAGTTGTAAGAAATGTTAAATCAGAAATGTTTGTTTCACTTAATTCTGTGGGTCCTGTGAATTTTCAATGGGTCAGACAGACATCTGAAACTTACAGGACCCAATGTCCTGTTACTTTGAAACATCATGGAGAACGCTCCTTAGGGGACCTTGAATTCCTAATTGCAACAATTGCGGTTGACATCTCTGCTTTGGGCATATAAAATGCCTTGTCAGCAAAGTACAAAAGAACTCTATGTTTTATTATAGAAAGTCTGTTTTACATGGTCTTACCCTATGAAATATAAGCAATATGTTTTATTACCCTTTAGTGCCCTCAAGACTGTCATACTTTGTGGTCAGCTGCCCAATTCCTCCCGAGGAAGCTGCTAATCTCCTGCTACTCTCCTGCTTGAGGAACACGAGGCATTTGTCTTAACCAAATCTAAGATGGTGACATGATTACAGATTTTGCATCAAGTTTTGTTTCAGTCGTGTTTTGTTTGACATTTTAGAATTCCATGCCTTTGGTAACTCAACTGTAGATAAACCATGGCAGAAAGTTGAACAAGGTCGACCTCGCTTTCAGAAGATAGTTGAAGAAAACAGTAGTCCAGAGTCCAAAAACAAGCTTGTTGATTCCCTGTTGGATTTTCTTAATGACAAGAAACAGTAAGTGTTGGTGAGATGACTGATGTGAGAGCAGTGTAGACCTTCATCAGTCATACTGATGGATCCACAGTTTAAAAAAGGACAGACTCATCAGTCATCAAGTTGCAAAATTTTTGTGATGAGTAAAATTATGCTAGTATTGGAATTGCAGGACCTGCTCAGCTTCAATAAACATTCCCTTTACAACTTGTTGACCAGTATGTATGTAATTTATGAGCTACCAAAACAAGCTTTGTATGGCTGATAGTTTTTAGTGCACATTAGTAATAAGATTTCTCTATCGTCAGATGTATGTCAGTGTTCATTTTGACAGGCGTGTCCATATTTGGAGGGAGAATAAAAATGTCAAGTGATTAATTCAAATGAAGTTTCATGCTGCTACATTATAAGTTGTCATGAGGAGAACACTCTTTAGGTGAGGGGAACATAAACAAACATTCAAGGTACATTAACCCACAGGCTCCCAAAGGACCATTGAACAAAGTATTTATCTTACTGAACACTTCAATGTTGTATTTATATTGTTTCCAGCACAGGTATAATTTTACTATAAATCTTTTTGTAGCCCTCACTAGAATTTGCATGTGACAAGGAAAACACATTTAGAGGTATCTCCATCCACTGATTTGCATTTGCAAAACCTCAGTATTTTCATACATACATGATTCAACTGTATTCTAGAAAATGAATCTCTACCACAAAGTTCCAAATGAGTTTGGCTTTGCCAGTAGGGTACATAGAAATGCTACTTGCTGTAAGGGGGGTTCATTGAAAAAAATAGAAGAGCGCACAGCCAATCAGAAAGCAACATTTATATATGAGGTAAGATAAATTTGCATGTTGTTCCTTGTTACAGATATACAACCGACAGTGTTCTGGGAGGAGCATGTCGACAGTTGGGGTACCCCACTGTGATAAAGGATGAGAGATCGGCAAACTGTGTGTGGTCTCCCTCAATCATGTATGGGACAAGGTAAGCAAACATCTGGGTTTTGGGGAAGAGATGAACCTGCTGACTGTACAGTATGCTTGTTTCTGGTTTACAAGGTCTGGGGATGTTTCTTTGTGGACTCCACTTCCATCCTTTGTTTGGTGGAAACTGTAACAGTTTTGAATCGAGTTAGATAAGGTTTCTGTGAAGACCAGGTGTAGAGATGCCAAACAAGAGTTGCCCAATATTATTTCGTACATTGAAATGTGTTTTCTTGTTAGAACCAACACTGTGGTCTTGGTGGACACCGATGGGCGATGTGACTACATTGAACGATCCCTGGTAACCCCAGTTGATGAAGAGGATCCCCAAACAACCACAAAAACATTTTCTTTCAACATTGACTTGACTTCCACATAACTGTTTGTTTCAAAGCAGTCATCACTGTGTCGTCTGTTGGCTTTTGTTTAAATATTAAGCTGATCTGAGTTAACTCCCTTTAACCAGAATATTATGCAGGGAAATGTTGAATCACAGATTTTGTTTTGGGGTCGGTTACCACCATGTCTTTCCTCATGGATTCACGGAAGCGGTCAACACCTGAGACTAGCATCATTTCAGACATTCTCTCACATTAAGTTTGCACTCTTTGGTACATATGCTGTATTGTTTTGGTGACAGTAAACCAAACTGGATCAGTTCCGTTGGTGAAAAGGTGTTTGTGTTGATTTATGTCTAGTATCCCAAAGCGAGCTGAATTCGACGTTCTGGTGATTTCGACGATTCCATTGCTAGCGCTATATCGAGGAAGTACGTGCGCGATCGGAGTGCATAAACAGTTTCATCGGTAGGGCGAATGATCAGTTCCTGTCGTGAGACGTTTTATTGACAATTGAAATCAAGAAATTAAGTTACGTAAAGAGCAATTAAACAACAATATTATTTACCCCCGATCGTTAATACCACTTCAGATGCAAAATCAATTGCCGATATAACAAAACATAACGAGCAAAATTCAACAAGATCAGTCGTCTGCAAGTGACAGGTTATGTATGAAACAGGAAGCCACGTGATCAAAACACTCTCTCGCAGTGCGGAGGGAAAAGTATGGCTCACCGTCGAAAGCACATACAAAAATACCTGGATGTGACAAGCGACTGCAGTTTCGCCGATACGATGTAAAAATGCTATTTTAGTTGGAAACACATGAAACTTTTTTGTGAAATAGATGAATATACCTTTATCACTCAAGGTTAGCAATATCAAAACTTAGAATGAAAATATAAAAAATACGTTTTTGTCATATACCGTCGACAACCAGTAACACTGGGATATATGAGTAGAGTAGCAGTAGTATGTTCGGGTTAAATATCTTCTCCAGATCATTTTAATTACATCCGTGATTCTCTTAAACCATACAAGGCAATATGACCGCCTCATTTGTACTACCAACGAAAGTTTTGATCAGTACATTCAGAGGAAGCTGACAATTCAAGCGACATTCCACGATGGCATTTTGGGAATGTAAACATTGCCAACATTACCGTACGTGTCTCTGTAAGATTTTCAGTCGAACTACGAGACATTTTATCCGTCGGAAAACATAAATGTAATTTTTCCACAGTGATGTTGCTGTGTGGTGCAACTGCAAACCAAGAAACGGGACGCGACGAAGCAGTTTACTGTGGGAGGCTGTACTGCAACTGACATCCATCGTGACGTGGGTTACATTGTGACGTAATGCAAAAAAGTTCGATTACGAGGGGGCAGACTGGAATGGCACATCGACGTCAACACATTCTGACCTAATGCAAAAAGGGCACATTATCGTTTGATAAAGTATTGTCGGTGACTTTGATCTTTCGCCGAAGCATCTTAGAATGCATGTTCTATTTCAATGTTGAATATGTTCTCATCATGATATGGCTGAAATATTGCCGATGTGACATGAAATATTAAATTCACTCACTCTACAGCATGGCAACAGCCCTGCTCCGTGTTGATGTTGATTTGCAATGGAGCATTGACATGATTATAATACTGGACAGATGAGGCATTTCCTGACACTGATTGTAATACTGGACAGATGAGACATTTCCTGACACTGATTGTAATACTGGACAGATGAGGCATTTCCTGACACTGATTATAATACTGGACAGATGAGACATTTCCTGACACTGATTGTAATACTGGACAGATGAGACATTTCCTGACACTGATTGTAATGCTGGACAGATGAGACATTTCCTGACACTGATTATAATACTGGACAGATGAGACATTTCCTGACACTGATTGTAATGCTGGACAGATGAGACATTTCCTGACACTGATTATAATACTGGACAGATGAGACATTTCCTGACACTGATTGTAATGCTGGACAGATGAGGCATTTCCTGACACTGATTATAATACTGGACAGATGAGACATTTCCTGACACTGATTGTAATACTGGACAGATGAGACATTTCCTGACACTGATTGTAATACTGGACAGATGAGGCATTTCCTGACACTGATTATAATACTGGACAGATGAGACATTTCCTGACACTGATTGTAATACTGGACAGATGAGACATTTCCTGACACTGATTGTAATACTGGACAGATGAGACATTTCCTGACACTGATTGTAATACTGGACAGATGAGACATTTCCTGACACTGATTGTAATGCTGGACAGATGAGACATTTCCTGACACTGATTATAATACTGGACAGATGAGACATTTCCTGACACTGATTGTAATACTGGACAGATGAGACATTTCCTGACACTGATTGTAATACTGGACAGATGAGACATTTCCTGACACTGATTGTAATACTGGACAGATGAGGCATTTCCTGACACTGATTGTAATACTGGACAGATGAGACATTTCCTGACACTGATTGTAATACTGGACAGATGAGACATTTCCTGACACTGATTATAATACTGGACAGATGAGACATTTCCTGACACTGATTGTAATACTGGACAGATGAGGCATTTCCTGACACTGATTGTAATACTGGACAGATGAGACATTTCCTGACACTGATTGTAATACTGGACAGATGAGACATTTCCTGACACTGATTGTAATACTGGACAGATGAGACATTTCCTGACACTGATTGTAATACTGGACAGATGAGGCATTTCCTGACACTGATTGTAATACTGGACAGATGAGACATTTCCTGACACTGATTGTAATACTGGACAGATGAGACATTTCCTGACACTGATTATAATACTGGACAGATGAGACATTTCCTGACACTGATTGTAATACTGGACAGATGAGACATTTCCTGACACTGATTGTAATACTGGACAGATGAGGCATTTCCTGACACTGATTGTAATACTGGACAGATGAGACATTTCCTGACACTGATTGTAATACTGGACAGATGAGGCATTTCCTGACACTGATTGTAATACTGGACAGATGAGACATTTCCTGACACTGATTGTAATACTGGACAGATGAGACATTTCCTGACACTGATTGTAATACTGGACAGATGAGACATTTCCTGACACTGATTGTAATACTGGACAGATGAGACATTTCCTGACACTGATTCTCTTACGACTTGACAATTGCAACAGTTTGTTGGCTGCAGCTTCACAAGGTCCATCCTAAAGAATAACCTAAAATCATTTCAGTCTTACCTGAACATGACATCGGTCGACTGGAATTTCCTCCCTCATGAACTTAAGCTGTCTCTATATCAATGCAGTAATGCCTATTACTGATTGCTAACATACCTGGTGTGGAGTTCGGACACATATAAAATGGGCTCTTTGGCGGCGGATCTCACTCTGTCTATGATGGACTACCAAACGTTTGTGTGCAGGTGAGGTGAGGTGAGGTGAGGTGAGGTGAGATTTGCACAAACTGCTTTGAAAAGGGACTTTACAGCACGAAACCACACACATGACTTCCGATGACAACTCGTCAATTCACTTTACGTAGCAGGAGACATTGTTCTAAATCATGGACCCATCGATGATGACTTATCCAATCTTAAAGCAATAATTACACAACAGATATAAGATTAAGGATTCGGAAGATAGAATATCTAAAGATATTAAATCAGTGAAGGAGGAAATAGAGTCGACGAAAAAAGAGGTATGTGTTATTAAAAACGAGATTGACCAGCAGAAAGAAGAACAAGCTAACCTAAAACTTGATATAAACTCAACAAAAATAGAAAATTTACACTCGTTTCAAAGTCAATAATTTGAACATTTTGGACAATGGGTTTGAAATAACGATTGTATTCAATTCTCTTGTAGTTAAAGATGTCATAGAATACAGATTATGTTTGTCATGGAATCGGTTCCACCGGCAATACGACTACAATGTCAATGATATAAAACTGTGAGTCACAACTTAATGAAATCATGTCAATATCGGGTGTGTCCTCCATGGGCGTTCACAACTGCGATGCAACGTCTCCTCATGGATTCGATGATGCGTCTGAAAACAGCTTGGGGAATGCGCCGCCATATTTGTAGCAACATGGCACCAAGCTCCAGCACGTTCTGTGAAGGGTTCCTTACTTCAGGGAGCCGCCTGCTTAACACATCTCACACATGCTCTATTGGGTTGAGGTCGGGAGATCTTGAGGGCCACTCCATGATATTGAAGCCAGCGTTCCTGAGGAAATTCGTTCTTAAAATGGCCATATGAGGTCTGGCGTTATCCTGTTGGAAAGTCAGACCTGGGCCATGAGCTGCCATGAATGGCAAAGGCTCTGGAACGAGCACCTGATCTCTGCATGCTGCCGCATTAAGGTTTCCCTGGATGACAATGAGTCGGGATCGAGCATGACCGTTGATAGCACCCCAAACCATAAAGCTACCGTCCCCAAATCGATTCACTTCCTGTACGCAACACTGGGCATTGCGTTCTCTTCGTCTTCTCCAAACTCTAACCCTTCCATCAGGAAAGGTTACCGTGAACCTTCATTCACCACTAAACACAACCCTATTTCAATCTCGCTGGGTCCACCCCACGTGCCGTCATGCCTAGAGAAGACGTTGGCGTCGATGGAAACGGGTGAGAATTGGTCCACGATATGGTCGTCGTGCATGAAGACGAGCAGATCGCAGGCGATTTCGAATGGTTTGGGCAGTCATTCGACCTCAAAACAATACATTCCCAGTGGATGTGGCAGTGACAAACCGATTACGCAAATGACGTCAGACAATCTGTCGGTCTTCTACGTGTGGTCGACGTGGTCGACCAGGACGGGGGCGGTCAGCTGTGGTGCCAGTTTGATGGACACGTGTGTGGAGATTATGGATGGTCTGTCGACTGCATCCCATAACCCTCGCAACATCAGTGACGGACAGTCCCGTATTCAGCATGTCAGCATGTATGGCACGTTCACGCTGAATGTTTGACAGTCGTGGCATTGCAAATTAGCGAATAATTGAATAGTTAACCGTAAAACCGTGTTTTTGTAGATGGCACTCTACTCCGTTAACGTGAGATCAATTGCACGTGTATCGATAGGTAACGTGACTTGTGGCACGGGGAAACGTCATTTTAGCATGCAGTGTTCTCCCCCTTGCTACGTAGGCCCGACCAGTAGAATGAATGTGTGACATAATGCCCTTGACAATGCATTTAAACGATTAAGCATATTTTTTGCCATTGATCTACACAAGTAAATTGTGGTTGTTTACACGTGATCTTAGTTTATTAGTCTATTACAGACTGAACACAGAAATGGAAAAGTGTACTGAGGACTGATATTTTCACTGTACTCTTAATTCAGGAATCACATCAAATATCAAGATAAATGAATGGTCCTAATGGATAGCCAAAACACAAAGTAACAACAAACAACAGGAATAACTCATATATGAGAACCTATCCATTCCCCTCGCACATCAGTGGACGGAGAAAAACATGAGGAAAAACATGGTCAGTCGTCAATGGCAAGGCAAAGGCAGATGAGGATACAGAGGGAGAGAGACGGGACTGCTCAATTGCCGGTGCGGGCAGACGGGACTGATCATTGGACAGACATGGTCTAAAAGCATGGGGAGGTATGGCTGATGGGTCATATGGGAATATTCCTGTCACTTTGAATCCTTTCCTAAAGTTACTAGGAGTCATAGAATGAGACCAAGCCTTGGCAAACAACCGCGCAAAAGATGCTTTGGTCACGACATTCTGTACATGTGTACCCATGAACTCTGTACAAACTGTATTGAACCTTTTCGTCAGTGGACCAAAACACCCTTTGTCGAGTGGTTGTAGCCAGTGGCTGCTATGGGCGGGCATGGCGAGTATAATGATCCCCTCTTGTTTCGCAAGAAACAATGTCTCCAGCACCTCGTGGCTTGTGGTGCGGATCCACAATAAGGATCTGTGGTCTCTCAGAGCCACAGTTCTTCAAGAAAACAGTCCGGAACCACATGGCACCAAGCTCATCATCAACCCAAGCTTTCTCCTGAAAAGCCCAGATAGCGCCATGTGGTCCGTCAGCAGTATTGAATGACAATAGAGACCTAGGGGTTTTACCCTTAACAATAAACATTGGTGGCATTTTATCCCCATCAGCCACCAATGTGTTAGTGTAGATGTCGAAACCTGTCACTCTAGTCCAATCATTTGGATGGTACTTCAGTTGATAGTAAGAAACCAGTATGATGCTGCAGAAGATCAAGGTCCGTGGAACAACCAGTCTTGCCAATGTTCTATTCCGAACTTTTTCCGCCGCTTCTCCGATCATAGTGATGTTATACTTCTTGTACTTAGATGCGGAGGGCATCCTGAAATAAATGGAAAAAGAACCCGACGACTTGAGAATTGAAGTTTAATTAGATACATTTCAAAATTGAATATATTCCAATACTTCACGCATTAAAGCAGTTTCAGTTTGAAGTCGGCATTCATCACTGCCCTCAAGTCTCTTGAGTACCCGTTTTGCCATTACCAGCACTGGCACCGGGGACATGGAAACATTTGCAGCACCGAAAACTTCCAAAGTAACGATCCTGGCCAGATCCCCACACACAGGGTGGTCAAATAGACTTATTAGAAGTTCTGCCAGTTGCAACTGAACATCATCGAACTGGGGTTCTGGAAAGAACAATTGCCTGATCTGATATTTCATGAAATCGTCCTGAATAAACTATTTTCCAGTAATGTTTCTGGCAGACAACGATGACACAATATTGGTGTTCATGCCTGAAAAATTAGAAGCAATGCATTTTTGAAATTCTGCTTATATTAAGCCCAAACATCAGTATTTGATTTGTAAAAAACTAAAAAACGTAGACTCCAAATTAACGCAATCGATTTTATGGCTCCATACTGTTACATATTCGTTTGGGATAGGAATCTTTATGGTCTTATGTTCTATGTATAGTTTGCATATAAATTTTGTATTTCTTGTAATAAATGTATTGTAATGTGTCAGTTTTCTGTTCCAAATGTTTCATTAAAACGTTTGTTCAAATCATTACATAATGTACAGTTAAACAAAATGTATGTGGCTCAGTAACCATGAAATACAATAAAAATATTTGTAAATAGGTTTTGCAATGGAGCATTGACATGATTATAATGCTGGACAGATGACGTCATGACCGGTGATTCAGGACACTACTCTATATGTCCCTGTAGCATCCAGGGGGTTAACGATAACCACAGAAACTCTTTCAAGAAAAGGTTCAAAACACTATTTGAAAAATAAGAAGTATCAAGTTTTATTTTTGCTGAGTTTAGATGCAATGACGGAAAACATGGCCGACACTGAGACAGTTATTTAGCATCAAGAGTCGAAAACCAAGAGAGGCGAAGTATGTCATCCTATTCAGTGTCCCAGGGGTGGGAATGAGCCCTTCAGCATGTGTGGGAAGATACCAACAGATGTCACGAACAGAGCTAAGGGAAAGCAGGGATTATCTACAACATCTGTATCTGTATATAGTCTTCCCGGGGAAAGTCAAGAAAACACTGCTACAATACTGAGACATTGCACGAGCGCACAAGGTATTTGTTAAAATGGTAATAAAGCATGCCTACGTATTGCAAAAATGTGTGATGAAGGACAAAATGCACAATACTGGATTAAGAGAAACTCTTAGACATATGCACGACCTAGCAAATCACCTGACATATAACCAAAAACAAGAACTTCTTAACTACATACGGAAAGTCCGACATTAAAAAAAATGGTGGTAGACGTGAAAGAGCAAATGACAACATGCAACAAAACCACGCATATGGAAATAATCAATAGACAAGTTGGCATTGCAGACACACGGAGGACTCTAGGGGCGGCGGGAAAAAAGACGTTCTCCTAGGCCAGGCTCCTGTTCCGCAGGCACCCGTCGGAAGACTGCGATAGGTGTGTGGCAAGGACCGCGATAGTTTACGGGTGCTTCAAACAAGGTGCTCCAGATTACTGTTAACAATGATATACACTGTTTATTTTGAAATGTAGGTCTGACGACAAAGCTACCGGATCGTGACTTTATAGAATTCATGTGTAAATGTGTAAAGTATTGGACTGTTAGAATCTTGGTCATGTAAGGACCATATTTTCAGAGTATATATTTATAACAAATGACGAGAAAAAACGTTTGTCGCCTTTCATGTGGATTGCTTCCTCGTATTCGGAAAACGTTTGAGAATTTTGTGAAATGGACAAAAGTCTTTGAAAGTGGAATATTTGTATTACTAGACAAGAGCATGTTCAATATAGATAAGAATGTAGCTATATAGTGTACTCGTGTGTTTATCCACCCAGACTCGGCAAGCTGCTACAGTATGTTATCACCTGGCTGTAGTAACGGTGTGTTGATGTTACACGAGGATGTTATCACCTGGCTGTGGTAACGGTGTGTTGCTGTTACACGAGGATGTTATCACCTGGCTGTAGTAACGGTTTTTGTTGCTCTTACAGGAATATGTTATCACCTGACTGTGGTAACGGTGTGTTGCTGTTACACGAGTATGTTATCACCTGACTGTAGCAACGATGCGGTGCTGTTACACGAGTATGTTATCACCTGACTGTAGTAACGGTGTGTTGCTGTTACACGAGTATGTTATCACCTGACTGTAGTAACGGTGCGGTGGTGTTACACGAGTATGTTATCACCTGGCTGTAGTAAAGGTGTGTTGCTGTTACACGAGTATGTTATCACCTGACTATAGTAACGGTGTGGTGCTGTTACACGAGTATTTTATCACCTGACTGTAGTAACGGTGTGTTGCTGTTACACGAGTATGTTATCACCTGACTGTAGCAACGGTGTGTTGCTGTTACACGAGTATGTTATCACCTGACTGTAGTAACGGTGTGTTGCTGTTACACGAGTATGTTATCACCTGACTGTAGTAACGGTGTGTTGCTGTTACACGAGTATGTTATCACCTGACTGTAGTAACGGTGTGTTGCTGTTACATGAGTATGTTATCACCTGGCTGTAGTAACGGTGCGGTGGTGTTACACGAGTATGTTATCACCTGACTGTAGTAACGGTGTGTTGCTGTTACACGAGTATGTTATCACCTGACTGTAGCAACGGTGTGTTGCTGTTACACGTGTATGTTATCACCTGGCTGTAGTAACGGTGTGGTGCTGTTACACGAGTATGTTATCACCTGACTGTAGTAACGGTGTGTTGCTGTTACACGAGTATGTTATCACCTGACTGTAGTAACGGTGTGTTGCTGTTACACGAGTATGTTATCACCTGACTGTAGTAACGGTGTGTTGCTGTTACACGAGTATGTTATCACCTGACTGTAGTAACGGTGCGGTGGTGTTACACGAGTATGTTATCACCTGACTGTAGTAACGGTGTGTTGCTGTTACACGAGTATGTTATCACCTGACTGTAGTAACGGTGTGTTGCTGTTACACGAGTATGTTATCACCTGACTGTAGTAACGGTGTGTTGCTGTTACACGAGTATGTTATCACCTGACTGTAGTAACGGTGTGTTGCTGTTACACGTGTATGTTATCACCTGACTGTAGTAACGGTGTGGTGCTGTTATACGAGGAGCTAGTACGTGGTCTCTTGTACGGCGATGAGGTCTGTATTATCGAGACCATGGTCCAGGAGTGGAAGAGAACTCGGTCCTTAAATAGTTCGTAAGGACCAGCTAATAAAATATTCTTTTTATTGATGAATGTCTTGTAGAGGTGCATATGTACCCGTACAAAAGAATATCTCTCAGTGGGAGATAGGTACACACAGTCCCTCATATAACAAATCATTTTGGCCATTTATAAGTATATCAAGTGAGAGTATGCAACTCTCATATATACAAGTGACAGTATGATAATGCAATAATTACACGCACATACCAAGTATGACTATTTTCATGAACTGTGGAGCAAGAACACCTGGTGTCATCACTAATTAATCGTGATTCATGAACACATGATTATGATTCAGTAAAATGTGTAAGTGTATAAATGTACGTTTACAATAATTTAATCTGTAGTAACACCTATAAACATATAAGTAGTAAACTAAAATTGAAAAATATATTAAACACTCTGAGGCAATTTTCTCAAACACCTACATTTTAGGGACACAATTTCCATTACACAGCTCAGTAGGAGCAATGTTGATGAAGCAATATTCTGTTCCATTCTCCCCAGGTATCAGCGCAAGGTGCACAACACATGGTGTCGGTTACTCAGATACCGTAGTCGATATGGCGGGCCAGGGAACAGCTGGGAGACATCCGCTAAGGTCGAGAGAAAGTGAAAATGTCGATTTGAGATAGATATATTTTACAGTATGTGTAGTAGATGAATTTTTACAATATGTATAGTGGATGAATTTGTACAACACCAATACAGAATTTCATCAAGTTGGGAGAAGCGTATGTGTTTATTTTGTTGGAATGTATCAAATTAGAAAAAAACCATATTCACAACGATCTTTCATACAAACATGATTTTTTCATATTTTCCTACATGTAATTGGTTACTTCGATGTTCTGAGGTAAGGCAGATGACGTTATGACAGAGAGAGGTAATGACGTGTTTGACAAGGGATACGAAACTGAGGATCTTCGGGTGTTAATAAATATTCGTGAGTATATCTACTGTGGCCAATGCGACATCGTCGCATAATGACCTGTTCAAATCTGGACTGACAACCCAAGTAGGTGTAACCAGTGTAGGGTTTTATTGCTTGTTGATATCTACTTGCATGTCCCCCGTCTGCATCAGATCACAAATGTAGATTGAAGTGCCAGCTTTGTAATCAAAGTATTAAATGAGTGGGCGGTGATGATATGACGAGTAAGGAAGTGACAGTATGTGCTGAAGTTGGACAGGTGATGATGTGAGAGGACGTTGTAATGACATTAGGTGCTGCAATTGGGCTTATGACAGAGTATGGTAATGGCAGCATGTGCTGAATGAGTGAGTGAGCGAGTGAGTGAGTTAATATTTAACGTCACATCGGCAATATATATTTACAAATCATATCGCGAGGAAAACAATTCAGATACTATAAATGAAAACATTTCAAAAAGAGGTAATCACATGCTTGACAAAGGATGCAAAACTGAGCATCTTCACCTTTTAATAAATATTTATGAGTATACATGTATTTAGTGTGGCCAACCCGGCATTGTCGCATGATAATCTCTTCAGATCTGGACTGACAACCCAAGTAGGTATAACCAATGTAAGGTTTTATTAAATGTAATTTATTGATACCCACCTGGGTGTCCCACTTCTTTTGCAGCAGATCACGGATATCAGATCTAATGGATCTAATACGGTGTCGTATCGGCCAGTAGCAAGATCATTATACAATTCAATAATTTCTATTCAAAGTGGTTGTTTACATGATACGTTTGCCTGAAGAAAGAGATTGTGAATGGATTATGTACTGCTTTTGTCTAGAGTGTCTTTGAATATCCTTAAGAGTCGTTAGTATGGCGGTAGCTTCAGCTGTGAAAATAGAACTGCTATCCGGTAATCCGGTAGAAGATATTGTTCTGGATCCAATGACAGCGACAGCGCCACCGTCCTTGGACCCATCTGTAAATAAGGATGTGTAAGCATTATATTTATTTTAATTGAGTATATTCTTGTTTATATTGTGATTCATTAATTTCAGATTTTATAAATGTAGTTAATGTTAGGTCGATTGGTGGTCTTTCCACTTGTCAGGGAAGAGAAGAAAGAAGTCGAAAAGGATCTGAACTCGTAACTGTCTAACGTCTGACCACTAATACAAATTCAACAATCTAATGACCAATTAAACTTACAACGTTACCAAGGCAATCGTTCCTAATGCCTACACGCGAATGGGTATTGCCTCAAAGAAAGAATGGGGCACGAATGACCAGTGTATCCTTGACCACCCCAAACTACCTTGCATTTCATGTGCACTCATACCCAGCCTGGTTCCCTGGGACTAAAAATGAAACATACAGCTTTATGGATTACAGCTTCGTGTTTATTACGTTGAGCGACATTTCGATGTAGATTCTTACATCGTTATCAGGATAAATGTGAATACAACCATATAGTGAGAAGCTTTTATACATGGTATGTTGTGACTAACAGCGGATTAACATTAACAACAGTATGTGATAGAGTAAACAAGTGGTACATAATTGTACTGGTCAGAGTGGGTGGGTTTCCTGTAGACAGTGGGTGGCTTTGATCCTCTTGTTACAGGGGTCTCCGGATACAAGGACATCTAGGAAGGGGAGTTTATTGTCGTTTTCTGTCTCCATGGTGAACTTGATACGGGGGTGTTGGGTGTTGAGGTGCTGGAGTAGTGAGGTGGGATCTTGATCTTTCTTGAGGATACCAAAGGTATCATCCACTTTCCTATACCAGCAGACAGGGTGGATGGGGGAGGAGCCTTTTCTTCATTTTTGACTCACCAACTTCTAGAATGCCCATTAGACAAGTCCCCTGGGTCTGTTGCGCCTGCGCTAACACTCCCACACTGACCCAGGCAACCACTGTCGAATGGCGGCCTTCACTGCAGGGAGACGCGCCATACATTTACTATAGAAAAATCAGAGGACGGGTGGTTAGAGGCTTTTCATAGCGTTTTCATCGATACTATGGCAAAGTGTACGTCACCAGAACAACGATCATCGTTGCTTTCAGTGCTGGAAAACGTTATTTAAGCAGTTTCGAGACACGAAAGTCGTCGTTACAAGGGTGATATGTAAACGATGGCACACCTACTTTCATCACCGACATGTGCTTTAATATTTCGTGTTAGCTCGCTATTGCCACGAAATCGTACACATAAAACATGGATCTGAACGACCACACTGATTACAAATAGTTAACATCTTCATTTTAGCAAATTTGATGAGGAAAATATCGCCCCATTATGTCCCGTGTCATCCATGGTGTCAGGGTAGACTTAGCGATGACCCTGTGAAGTTACAAGTTAAAACGCTTAGATCGATATGAATGATGGTAATGACAGTTACGCAGCAACACAGCATGTGGTTTTCTCATTCTGATATTAAGCGGATACAATTTTCGAAATTACAAGGTAAAGTACTTAGATCGATATAAATGAGGTTAGGGTTTGGCATTCTGATATTTAGCCTACCATACAAAATGAAACAGTTAACGTATATGCCAGTATCATTCAGAGATGTTTATGATTATAATAATCATGGTGAATCAAATGATCAATATACACAAATACACACATATATAGCTCAAAACAATGAATTTTGTACTTTGTATTCCTAAACTGAATATACAAAAATACATGGTATGATTACAGCAACAATGTGTAAACGGTCTCTTACAACTGCAAACAATGCTATGGTTCTGGGAGAATGTGGCTGAACCCCTCTCCAACTTAAAAAGCTTGTGCACATCACAAGGGCCATGAAGTATAGGGGCAGGCTACTGTAAATGGATGAACGCAAACTGTCTCGCCAGTACACTACAGCATGGGCTGCTCATTAAAATATTCTGTTTAGATCTGAGTTTGAACATGTGTGAATAGCACAATGTGCGAAGATAATTATTCACTTTTTGAAACAAAAATCATTTTACAGTCTACAGTAATCATGATGTCGTTCTATCAATAGTTTGTGTGATTCCGTCTATTAACAGTATTTCAAATCACTGTCAAATGTGGAGAACAATCTTACATTTCCTATCCCTATCACTTTAGACCATCCACGGTTCTTTTCAGATGTAGTAGGTTTAAACGTCTAGTCGACAAACACTGAATGGCTGTAAACTTTGTATCTTAAGGGCAACATCTTTTGCTGAGTATGAGTTTCATATGCATGTATTCCTTGTATGTGACCATTACTCAACCATAAGAATATCTTAAACAAACAGTCTTAAACAACAAACCAACCAACATCTTTTATCTGAAAACTTTGACAGACAGACACCTTTCATGCTGTATATAACGCTTGTCTATATTTATGTTAAACAGGGAATTGTAATGGATTGCTTCACTGACATGCCTGTGTCATGCAGTCCAACGTTGTAGAGTTTTACACGGCGTTAGTGAAGAGAAGACTCATCGGCCTCGACACAGAAACTCTCAACAGGAGAAGTTCTGAAGGGCCCAAGACAGAGTCTCCGACCTTGATGATGGACCGAATCGAATAGTCCTAGGCAATGTTGACAGGCTCCACCATAATCAAGTTTTGAGCGATATAGATGTAGGAGGGTAGCTTGATCCCCACACCACTTTGAATAAGACACGAC
This sequence comes from Haliotis asinina, assembly GCF_037392515.1. NCBI lineage: Eukaryota > Metazoa > Mollusca > Gastropoda > Lepetellida > Haliotidae > Haliotis > Haliotis asinina. Next base: position 103,518,489 of record NC_090280.1, on the reverse strand, counting down.
TTTCAACAAGTCAAGGGGTGCCTTCAAGCATTTATCCTTTAGGCATTTAATATGTGACAAGAAAATCAGATGAGAATTAAAAATGCGTCCCAAGAACTTGGCCTCTTTCACAACCTTGATGGGAGTGCCATTTCAAAATAGTTCTGGGTCTTTGTGTGGTTTATATTTTCTGCAGAAATGTTCACAATTTGTTTTGGATTAAGAAAATTTAAAACCGTTTTCAAGACACCATTTATGGAATTTATTGAGACATAATTGTAGCTGCCTCTCTATGTCTCTACGCATATGTTTACACGACATGAAACATTAAGATTGTCCACGAAGTGTGATCCATCGACTGAACCTTTGAAAACTTTTGAAAGGCTGATAATGTTAATACTAAATAATGTCACGGACAAATTACTGCCTTGTGGGACACCCTGATTTGATTATAATGATCAGACAGGGTAGAGCCGACTTGAACTTGAAAACTGTCAGATAAAAGCATGTAAAAGATCTCAAACCCGAAATCATGTAAACCTTTCAAATAACGTGTTTCCTGGCATGCTTTCTCACTTTCGGAAGAAATTGATACTACGTGTTGTTTAATTACATAGCATTTCAACTTAGGATTTTAATCGCACTAGATGGTCGACAGTACTTAATTTTTTTGCTATACGATTATTTGCTATTCGTTCTATAGTGTTACAACTAGTTAATGATATTGGTCGATAATTAGATGTATCTGAATGGTCTTTGCCTGGCTTAGGTATAGGAACAACAATAGCATTCCCAAGGAGGGAACTTTCCTGGAGTCCAAGGGCAGTTTTTAGCTGATGTAGTGAAAAGACTTCGCTGTAATCTCCATTTTCAGAGTTGAAATTAATATATTTCTTTTCCTTTGATCTTTTGGACCATATTCCACACCTTTGATATAGCAGTGTGGGAATGTATACTGGAGACGTTGGTTCTCCATGATTGACGTCTATTTTATTTGAAGGTAATAGTAGTCCATGCACCATGCACGCTAGAAAATATGATTGACCCAAGCACCTGGCTGGTGCTAGACGGCTAGTGGTTACATGACTTATTCCACCGGGTACCCATTTTCTGCTATGTGAACAGAGGCAACTATGGACAAACTCACTCGCCTAAGGTGAGACCACCTGCGTTGTTGGGCAGGACTGGAGTCCTAGAAGCTCTCAGGAGTCAAGCTGCCAAACGCGGTTACCCATCCAAGGACTGTCCGAGCTCGATGGTGCTCAACTTCAGCTGATTCGTGACCTGAGCTTTGTGCATAGCACCACACACCACCTCACCACATATTTTTGTTATAGCCTGTTTGTAATCGCCATCAATCCATGGCTTACCAGTATGTGAGTGAGTGAGTGAGTGAGTTAATATTTAACGTCACATCGGCAATATTACAGCCATATCGTGACGAGAACATACATGACATAAAAACGAAATATCTATGCATATTATGAAGAACCTGTCGACGTAAAACAACTAGACCATCACAGTTAGTATTTAAAACTAGCGTGGAAGCTTAAAATATAATAGGATCACTATTTGGACAGTACAATATGAAAAACAGGCCATAGATTGCCAACAACTGAAGGTAGATCACCATACTAAAGGCCATGGGGACAGTACTTCTGCTACCTGCATGGTCCCTAGTTGGATTTACACCATCCCGTCAGCTGCTAGCGACTGTATGCAAGATTGGCCACAAATATAAATGACAGAAATACTACGGCTAAAAAGAAGGAAGACTAAATTTGACTTCAAATGTTTTGGGACTTGCGTACCCTCTCGGGAGGACAATAATTTTACGGTACTTCAACCCCCCTCGAGGATACAGCCACTACACTAACAATCTCAGTTACTAATTTAACTTCCAATCATAAAATTATTTATTTACAAGTCACACAAAAAAAATGTAATAATTAAAGGTCACATGCAACGTAACTTTGCAGATTCTGATACCTTTAGGTGTGCACTTACCGAAACAAATCATGAAAAGTGCCAATTCAGTTTATAAGGTTGAAAAAAACGCAGTGAAAAAAAAGCCTTCGAAATCGGAGTTCAAACGATTCACTAAATTCCCCCCATGCGTCCATAACGCATGCGCAGTGAATAGGTTCGCGGAGCTTGAAACAGTATGCATGCCCAGCGTCTGAGGTCGTGAGCAGTAGTCTAATCTTGGTTGTGTACACAAACAAGTAAATAATCTACTCGTTAAGTAAAAAAAACTTGTTGATTGTGGTAAGCAGTCTCTGTCACAGAGAAAGCTCAGTGTCTGGTTTATTCACACCTATATGTCTGCCTGCCTGTCTGCTAAAGACAACATGCAATACACAGCTTCAATCATTGACCACGTGCAATATAAGGCTATACGCCATAAAGAAAACTGATTTATGACTCGTGCACCCGAGTCCAGTCTCTGCCACATTATGTAATTAGGCAGGTGTGATACTTGTTCACATGACAAGTTTTTATGTCTGTGGGTTGCAAACAAACTACATCCATTTTTTCGGATGACTGGATTTGACGGAAACTGGTGCAAACTCTTTCAAGTCCTGCTTTGTACTTGGACGAATGACACTTTCCAGTCACGCAGTAGTTCACCATATCTACCGAGATGATTTTTGATTTGATCGAAATCAAATTCAGAGAACGTGTATTTACAAAACGCAACATCTCTATATACATTCTCAAGGGATAACAACTTATTCTAGTGTAAATGATTTTGTTTGACAACGGTATATGAGTCCATATTGAAACCATGCATCATGTACAATTAAAGAAGTTGTTATCCATAAAGAATCTTACTTTCTTGTGATTAGGCATAGTTATAAAAGGCCCATCAAACAGATCATCTTTCTGTACACACAATGCAGCCGTCAGCGTATCAGCAAGTGAACCAGCCAATCGGAATCCGTCGTTACCCTTGAGTGCACAGCCACCCGCTATGACTGGGTTCGGTCTCCCGAGGGCTTCGTTTCGGGGGAAGTAAGCCCAAGTACAAAATATTGCACTTTTGAATCGCGATTGTACGCTTATAATTTTGTTTATTTGTTTTTTAACAAGCAGCAATGTATATTAGATGTCATGAATAAGTGATAATTGTGTTTTAATTATGTTTGATTTTTTGGTTGCATGTGACCTTTAAATGAGAACTTACGTTACTGAAAAGGTCCTCCATAGTTCGTGATTTGAAATAATTATCCCTTGTGATGGAATATTCGACACAGTCAAGCAAGACATGCTTGGTCGTGATTATTTCATCACAAGGGATGCAGAACGGAGGATCCTCACCTTTCAATAAGTATTCATGAGTATATCTTGTATGGCCTATACGACATCGCCGCATGATGACCTCTTCAAATCTGGACTGACAGCCCAAGTAGGTGTAACCAATATACGGTTTTATTTCATGTAATTCATTTATATCTACTTGGGTGTCCCACTTCTTCTGCATCAGATCACGGGTGTAAGTTCTAATGCTCGCTTTGTAATCAGAGTATGGAATAAGAAGTGGTGTCACAGATTTGTTGAGTGCTGCCTTAGCAGCAAGATCAGCCAGTGTATTCCCTGAAATGCCTACGTGGCTGGGTAACCAACAAAAGACGTATGTCGTATTGGCCAGTAGCAAGATTATTATACAATTCAATAATATCAATGAAAAGTGGATGTTTACATGATAAATTTTTAATCGCCTGAAGACAAGAAAGAGAGTCTGAATAGATTATATATTGTTTACGTTTAGGGTGTCTTTCAATATATTTAAGAGCTGTTAATATGGCGTTAGCTTCAGCTGTAAAAATAGAACTATTATCTGGTAATCTAGAATATATTGTTCTGGATCCAATGACACCACCATCCATGGACCCATCTGTAAATAAGGATTTATAATTGCTATATTTATGTTTTAATTGATTATATTCTTTTTTATATTGTAATTCATTAGTTTCTGATTTTTAAAATGTGGTCAATGTTAGGTCTACTTGGGGCCTGACCAACTGCCAAGGAGGAGAAGAAAGAAGACGGGAGGGAGCTATGTTTTCCAGCTCAATGCCGGCCGAAGAAAGAAATGGTTTAATTCTATGTCCTAGAGGCGGGACAAGAGAAGACTTTTTGTTGTATAAATCCTCATGAAGGGGATTGAAAACACAGTTGTAGGCAGGGTTAGATTGATTAGAGTATAATTTAGTAATGTACTGTAAAGCTAACTTACACGATTGAACCATAATCAAGTTTAGAACGAACGAGTGATCGATATAGATGGAGAAGGGTAGCTTGATCCCCTCCTCATTTTGAATTTGAAACCACTTTCAACAATGCTTTGAGGCATTTAGTTTTAAATGATTTAATATGTGGTAAAAACGTTAAATGTGAATCAAAAATAAGACCCAAGAACTTGGCTTCCTTCACAACTTTAATGGCCGTCCCATCTAGTGACAGTTCAGGGTCCTTATGTGGTTTGTATTTTCGACAAAAATGTATGCAGTTAGTTTTGGATTTAGAAAATTTAAAGCCATTCAAGACACCATTTATTAATCTTGTTTAAACACAACTGCAATTGCCGTTCAATGGTATGCATATTTTTACCACGACAGGAAATATTAAAAATCATCCACAAATAACGATGCATCAATTGAATCGTTTAAAACTTTTGATAAACTATTTATCTTAATGCTAAATGAGGTCACCGACAAAATACTGCCCTGGGGAACACCCTGATCCTGTGTATAATGATCAGACAGGGTAGAACCCACTCGAACTTGAAACTGTCTGTCATTTAAAAATTTGGCTATAAATTGAGGTAAACGACCTCGCAAGCCGAAGTCATGTACCATATTTCCAGGTTGTGTCATATGCTTTTTCTAGATCAAAAAAGATAGACACAGCATGTTATTCATTAATTAGTGCATTTTTAACAAATGATTCTAAACGCACTAAGTGATCGACAGTACTTCTGTTTTTGCGGAAACCACACTGTATATCAGTTATAAGGTTATTTGTTTGCAAGTACCAAACTAGTCGATTATTTATCATGTGTTTTTGGTCTTGCAAACACAGCTAGTTAACGAAATCGGACGAGAATTGGATGGATCCGTATGATCACGTCCAGGTTTAGGTATTGGTACTAGTATGGCGTCACGCCATGAGGGAGGAAAGTTACCCGATGTCCAAATATCATCAAAAATATTTAGGAGAGTTTCTAGGCAGGATTCTGGTAAGTGAGTTGATAATGTATGTTATCAGCTCCTGTAGCAGTGTCATGAGCTTGATCAAGAGCAGTATGGAGTTCATGAATAGAAAACGTTTCATTATAATCTTCCCCATTATCAGAATTGAAATTAATAGTTTTCTTTTCTTCTTGTTTAGCGATATTGCTGGAATTTTGGTACATAATTTGAAGAGGAAGAGTGTTTAGCAAGGGTTTCACCTAGTTTATTAGCAATATCTGATTTATCAGTAAGCAATTGATCTCCATGTTTAAGATGATGGACAGTAGATTTAGTACCTTTACCTTTAATTTTCTGGACCATGTTCCATACCTCGGACATGGGTGTCCTCGAATTTGGCATACACTCATCACCTATGGAATTTAGCTCACCAGAAAAGCATTTAATAGCATCAGGAACGTCAATAAACCGTTCGGGTTTAAGTGTTTCAACACAGAGTGTTTCATATAAAGCCCAGTTAGCCTTTTTAAAATTCCGCCTTGATGATGGAGGAACATCAGTTGGTGTTACAGATTTTAGTATAGTAGGAAAATGGTCACTTCCACCGAGGTCATCGTGGACTGACCATTCAAATTCATTTAGTAGTTCTGAATTTGTGAGTGACAAGTCGAGAGCAGAATAGGTCCCTGTACCAGGGTGTAAATATGTGTTGGAACCATCATTATAAATACATAAATCATTGTCAGAACAAAAGTCCTCCAACAATTTACCTTTAGCGTTTGTAGTTACACTACCCCAGAGTGGATTGTGTCCATTTAAATCTCCCATTATAATACAGGACTTCGGGAGCTGATCATATAGAGCTTGAAGATCTGTTTTGGCAAACGCCGAAGACGGTGAAATATAAAGAGAGCATAGTGTAAACGCTACATGTAAAGTAATTCTCACGGCAACAGCCTGCATATTAGTATTAAGTGGAACAGGGCTTTGAATAACGTTTTGTCTGACTAGAATGGATGATCCGCCAGTGGCCCTATCACCCGGAGGTGAAAAACAATGATATGCATTAAAATGACGAAGGTCAAATGTATCTGTTTGTTTTAAATATGTCTCTCGGAGACATAACGCTGAAGGTGTAAAATCTTGGACTAATAGCTGTAATTCATGTAAATTAGTCCTCAATCCTCTGCAGTTCCACTGTGCAATATTATTGGAATAAACTATCTTTTGGGGGGATTTATTGGGGATCTACCACGCACTCTTTTGGAGGGCGACAAGCTATGTGCCCTAGAATGGACGTTTTCAGAAACGTCCATGTCTTCAAGAGACCCATATATATTAAACAACTGAATTTTATTTTGTGACCCTTTTGGCTTCGGTTTACTTTTCACAGTTTGATGACTATCAGCTGTCGATTGAGACTTTGAATGTGACTAAGATGATGATGATTTGTGATCAGAAGACGACTTTGATGTACTAGGAAGTGATTCCTCAGTCTGAGATGATATAGCAGGGTACAAAAGCTGTGGAGAATCGCAATTTATCCAAGTCTAGGTAGTCTGGCATCCTGTGGATGATTTTGTCACTTTAGAGGTAGACTCCGATGATGTTTTTGCTACTGTAGCATAACGTTCTGGAAGATCAGAACTCTTTACCAGTTTTTTTACTCAGAAAAGGAGATATTTTGAGTAAACTTTATTCTGTTTATCTCCATTTGTTCTTTCCAAATAGGACACTGTTTCGAAGAAGATGAATGGTCGCCTGAACAGTTGGTGCATTTTTTGAAATCACTGTCACAATCTTCTGTTGTGTGTGTTTTCTCACCACAGTGAGCACACGCAACAGACAATGTGCAAGTATTCACGCCATGTCCATATTTCTGGCATTTAAAACACCTGAGCGGGCTGGGGATGTAGGTATCAACCTGTATGTTACAATAGCCTGCCTTCACTGATTTAGGAGCATTTGGACATGAAAAAGTAAAGAGATAGGTATTAGTTTCGAATGTTTCATTGTTTTTTTCGGGTTGAAAAGCGCTTCACATACAGCACACCTTGATCTTTCATTTCTGATGCAATGTCAGTTTCGGACATATCAGCAAACAATCGATCACGATCTCTGATGATACCTTTACTAGTGTTCAAGGTCTTGTGAGCAGAGACCGTGACCGGAATGCCCACAAAAGATTCAATACTCATCAGATTGGATGCTTGCTGTTTCTTACTGCACGCAACTAATAGCGCACCCGAACGTAAACGCCGAATGTTCTTAACATCCCCAGCAATACCTTGAATGCCCTTAGATACTGCGAAAGGGTTAAGCTTTAATGGTGTCTTGTCCGGAGTCTCAATAACAAGGAAACGTGGCCAATACTCAATCGATAGAGACGGTCTGTGGTCAGTATCAACAGGATCAATTTCAAGTGGACGTTTTGTATTTTTGTTGGGTACTTGATAAGCCATGGTTGGTGTCATATGGTTCATCATCCGAGCTCCCCACCCACCACGGAGTATCACAAGGACAATGCTAAAGCAAGCGGGCCTCCAGCTTGCAGCACCAAGGATACCCGGATGATATACTCCAGTAGAAGAATTATAAATAATTAAACTACCAGATTGGCCCATGAGCCATCGCCTTCAGGCATAAGACTCTGGGCAAAGTTCATATTAGAATTCACAATCAAAAACTTACAGATCACAAGTAGTGCCAAAGCCGAAATTCAAAACAATTCCAAATCAAATCTGTGCAATGACATATATACAGTCCATGCACAGGGCTTGGCATGACCAGCCGATTGGTTGAATCGGGCCCATTCAACCACTAGTCTAGGTGAAGTAAGGGCCGAAGTGGTGTGTTGGGCAAAAGAAACGCAGTTAAAAGCCCATCTGCCCTCAACCACCAGGATCCCGTCCTCCACCGACACGGGACGCAAACCACTTCAAACAGGTTGCCCAATTTAGTCGCCTCTTACGACAAGCAATGGGGTGCTGTGAAAACATTTTGTCCCGGGTTCACACGGGAGAAGAGCACATAGCGTTACCCAGCACCCACCACGAGGAGGTGGCTCTTCATGGGTGCCATATTTGTTAAGTACGTGTACAGGATTCCGTTGACCTTTGAGCACACGAACTGACTTTTGGAATAGTTAACGGTCTTGCTGGCATTGGCCACAACATGTGAAGGTGAACGAGATTGTGGACGGGATGTTGATTTTGTTTGCGTAGACATAGCGAATGTGTTTAACAGTATTCACCCAGGTGATATCTGCCGAGCACTCCACGGACTTACAAGACTTAGTACGTTGACGTGCATTGAGTATGACACAGATACAATTGGAGTATTAGCTGGCATCACCAAGCGCTTAGCCTCTGAAAAAGAAATGTTCTTTTCATGTTTCATTTTACCTACCTTATATTGTAGTTGCTAGACAGGGCATTTTACCTGCCTTATATTGTAGTTGCTAGACAGGGCGTGGTGTAAAAGAATCCGCGTGATCACCAGAGGTTCACCACATCGATGGCATTTATTTCTGTTGGTACATGATTGGGCACCGTGACCAACACCGAATAACACCGAAGTGCATTAGGAATGTACTTATCCACACCAATGCTACAATAACCCGTTTTAATGGATGATGGTGGAACAGAACGTATAACGGTATAACGGTAACGGTGGCCATTCTGCCTACTTGTGAAACGTTTTACACTCGTCACACCCTGGTCCTGTAATTCAAAAGCTGTATCATCTTCAGACATGACAATGCCATTTGAGCTGTACTGGATCGAGATGTGTGAGTGCCAAGAGCGTAGCTGATTTACATGCAGACTTACTTCAGACAAGAAACAGATCACATATTTTCATTGTGACATCACCAGCAATACCACAGATTGCTTTTGAAAGAGCAAAGGGACTCAGCTTCAACGGATAATCATCCGATGAGGAAATCACCAAAAATCGTGACCAATAATCAGATTTGCTGTTAGAAGATGTACTATCATCTAAGGTACGTTTAAATTGCTTTGGCACCCGTGGCGAGCCACCTCCTCGTGGTGGGTGCTGGGTAACGCGAAGAGCTCGCCGACACTCCCGTTGTGGACCCGGGGGGATATTTGGTCCACCAACCCGTTTGCCGTGGGTTGCGGCCCTGTGTCGGTGGAGGACGGGAGTCTAGGGGTTGAGGGCACTGGGAACCTGTAACGTGTTTCCTTTGCTCAACACACCCCTTCGACCCTTACTTCACCTAGACGGGTGGTTGAATGGGCCGGTTCAACCAATCGGCTGGTCATGCTAAGCCCTGTACGTGTAAATTTGGCTGCACAAATTTGAGACACTATTTACAAATTTTGTTCTAGCTTCATGATGATAGAATTTTATTTTGACTGTGATTTCGATATCCAACTTTGTAACTTGCCTAGAGTCCTATGTCCAGAAGGCAGTGGCTCATGGGCCAATCTGGTGGAATTATTGATCTTTTTTTTAATTTTTCTGCTGGAGTATATCATCTGAGTATCCCTGGTGCTGCAAGTCGGAGATCCGCTTGTGTTTAGCATTGTCCTTGTGATACTCCGTGGTGGGTGGGGAGCTCGGATGATGAACGACTATACACTTACCATGGACTACGAAACACCCTCTAAGAAAACAAAACGTCCCCATGACACTGATGACGAACAACGACCCTCCACATTAGTTGATTACTGGCCACGTTTCCTGATTATTGAGACTTTTGATAAGACTCCCTTGAAACTAAATCCTTTCGCGATTTCAAAAGGAGTTTATGGCATAGCAGGAGAAGTGAAGAATGTTCAGAGGTTGCGTTCAGGATCCCTGTTAATCGAATGTAACAGGAAACAGCAAGCAATGAACCTGCTATCAACAGATATGTTTGTTGGTGTTCTCGTTCAGATCTCTGCTCATAGAACTTTGAATACTGGCAAAGGGATTGTAAGAGACAGAGATCGCCTCTTTGCTGACATGACAGAGATTGATATTGCTTCTGAGATGAAAGACCAAGGAGTGTTATTTGTCAGGAGATTTACAACCCGCAAAAATAATGAAACAGTTCCAACAAACACTTATCTCTTCTCGTTTTCAGCGCCAAACCCTCCTAAATCAATCAAGGCAGGTTACTGTAATGTGAACGTTGATATGTACATCCCTAGTCCTCTGCGGTGCTTTAAATGTCAAAAGTACGGACATGGAGTGAATAATTGTACATTGTCTGTTACTTGTGCTCACTGTGCTGAGAATACACATGTAACAGAAGATTGTGACAATAGTTATAATAAATGCACCAACTGCCACGGAAGTCATCCTTTTCTAAAGACTGTCCTGTTTGGAACAAACAGATGGAAATAAATCGGGTTAAATATACCAGGAATGTCAGCTTTGCTGAAGCAAAAAAGCTTGTTCAGTCCAGAGAACACAGTGAAACCTATGCCTCTATCGCCAGTTCATCAACCGAAACAACCCATAAGGAAAGTCCTTCAGTTACAACTAAAAATACCTCCTCGCACTCATGCCAAACAGACTTGACATGGGTAAACTCTGACACTCCTACACGATTGTCTCCTGATCAGTTCACTCAGACAGCAAAATGACTTTCACAGCTGGACCACTTGCAGGAACAATATTCTCTTCCACAAACGTGTTCTCAACCTGACAGAAATGAGAACCAACCTGGAAAGTCCAAAATCAAATCACGGATAGACACTTCAAAAACAAATCGGGCATCTAAAGGGTCAGATAAGATAAAAATATCTAACAAATTTGGATCACTAGAGGATATGGATGTTTCTGATAGCATCCATCAAAGGGCACATAGTTTATCGCCCTCAAAGAAAGTGCGGGGCAGATCCCCAATCAACCCTCCTAAAAGATAATTCATTCTAAAAAACTAGTACAGTGGAAGCTTGCGGTCCAATTTTAATGGGTTACAGCTTTTAGTCCAAGATTTTGCACCATCGGCTTTCTGTCTGCAGGAAACTTATTTGAAGCAGACAGATACTTTTGATTTACGGCATTTTGATGCATATCATTATTTTTCACCTCCTGGTGACAGAGCCACTGGGGGATCTTCAGTCCTTGTTAAACAGGATGTTATACATAGTCCTGTACCACTCGCAACTAACCTCCAAGCCGTTGCAGTTAGAATTACTCTTCATGTTACCTTTACACTATGCTCTTTGTATATTCCGCCTTCTTCAACACTCCAACTGTCAGATCTGCAAGCTCTCTATGACCAACTTCCTAAACCTTGTATTATAATGGGTGATCTCAATGGCCATAACCCGATATGGGGTGGCTCAAACACTAACTCAAAGGGTCAAATACTGGAAGATTTTATCTCCAATAATGATTTGTGTATTTACAATGATGATTCTAGCACTTACCTGCTTCTTACTTACTCTTCTCTAGACTTGTCTCTTTCAGATTCTAGTCTACTTAATGAATTTGAATGGTCGGTCCACAATGACCTCTGTGGAAGTGACCATTTTCCAACTATCTTATCAGAAATTAATCCGTCTGACTCTCCATCATATTCGAAATGGAATTTTTCCAAAGCAGACTGGTCTTTATTTCTTGCTTTATGCACATCTAAAATACGGTCCGAAGTTTTTAGTGACATAGCTGATCCCATTCAGTGTTTTTCTGACGTTTTAAATGAAATTGCTGATGAGTGTATACCCAGGTCCTCTACGAATCCACATGTACGGAAACCATGGTTTAATACAGATTGTAGACAAGCCAGGAAAGCGAGGAAAAAAGCAGAAAAATATTTCCGCCATCACCCAACTGTCCACAACTTTAATAAATCTAAAATACTCAACGCGAAAGCACGTCGTACCTTCAAACAAAACAAACGGCAATCCTGGAGAAATTATGTCTCCAAAATTAATTCACGTACGCCAATGTCCAAAGTATGGGACATGGTTCAAAGAATTAAAGGTAAAGGTTCAAAATCTGCTGTTCACCATCTTAAAGATGGGGATAATTTAATTACAGACACATCTGAAATTGCAAATAAAATTGGCGAAACTCTTGCCGAAAATTCATCATCGGCGAATTATGTCCCTGAGTTTCAGAGATATCAGAAACAACAGGAAAAGACAAAACTTAATTTCGATTCAAATAACGGGGAAGATTACAATGAAGTGTTTTCTTTACATGAGCTCCATACGGCTCTTGACCAAGCTCACGACACTGCAACAGGTGATGATAATACACATTACCAGCTACTCAAACACTTACCTGAATCATGTTTGATGACACTTTTGGATATATTTGACCAAATATGGACGTCTGGCAAATTTCCTTCTTCATGGCGAAATGCCATTGTAGTTCCAATACCAAAACCAGGTAAGGATCATACAGATCCGTCGAATTATAGACCAATATCGTTAACTAGCTGTGTCTGCAAAACCATGGAGCGTATGGTGAATAATAGATTTGTTTGGTATCTTGAAACCAATAACCTGATCACAAATATTCAGTGTGGTTTCAGGAAAAATCATAGTACCATTGATCATTTGGTACGTTTAGAATCCTTTGTTAAAAATGCTATAGTCAATAAACAACATGCTGTATCAATTTTCTTTGATCTTGAAAAGGCTTACGATACCACCTGGAAACATGGCAATTTGAAGGATCTACATGGTTTTGGTTTGAGAGGCCGTTTGCCTCTTTTTATATCACAATTTTTAAAAGACAGGCAATTTCAAGTCAGTGTGGGTTCAACCCTGTCTGATCATTATACACAGGATCAGGGTGTTCCCCAGGGCAGTATTTTGTCGGTGACCTTATTTAGCATTAAGATCAATAGTTTATCCAAGGTTTTAAACGATTCAATTGATGGATCAATTTTTGTGGATGATTTTAATATTTCCTGTCGTGGTAAAAATATGCATACTATTGAACGGCAACTGCAGTTATGTTTAAATAAAATAAATAAATGGTGTCTTGAAAATGGTTTTAAGTTCTAAAAGTCGAAAACTAACTGTCTACACTTTTGTAGGAAATATAAATCGCATAAAGACCCTGAACTATATTTAAATAGCACTCCCATTAAATTTGTAAAGGAGGCCAAGTTTCTGGGCCTAGTTTTCGACTCCCATTTAACTTTTTTGCCGCATATTAAATCCCTCAAAGCCAAATGCCTGAAAGCACTCGATATGTTGTAAGTTGTTTCCAACTCAAAGTGGGGAGGGGATCAAGCTACCCTCCTACACCTATATCGATCACTGATCCGTTCAAAACTCGATTATGGCTCCATCGTATATGGTGGAGCCTGTAAAAGCAACCTTAAACTATTAGATTCCGTCCACCACCAAGGTCTAAGACTTTGTCTTGAGTGTTTCAGAACTTCACCTATTGACAGTCTTTACGTTGAGGCTGACGAGCCATCTCTTACACAACGTCGTATAAAATTATCCTTACAATACATTACTAAATTATACTCTAATGAATCTAACCCTGCATATAACTGTGTGTTCAATCCACTTTATGGGGATTTGTATGACAAGAAGTCTTCTCTGGTTCCACCTCTAGGGCACAGAATTAAACCCTTTTGTTTCTTCGGCCGGCATTGAGCTGAAAAACATAGCTCCATCTCGTCTTCTTTCTTCTCCTCCTTGGCAGTTGGTTAGGCCTCAAGTCGACCTAACATTAACTTCATTTAAAAAATCAGAAACTAATGAATTACAGTATAAACAAGAATATAACCAATTAAAAACTAAATATAGCAATTACAAACCCTTATTTACAGATGGTTCGAAGGACGGTGGTGCAGAGGCTTGTGCCACTGTCATTGGGTCCCGAACAATATCTTCTAGATTGCCAGACAACAGTTCTATTTTCACAGCTGAAGCAAACGCCATACTAACGGCTCTTAAATATATTCAAAGACACCCTAAACGTAAACAATATATAATCTATTCTGACTCTCTTTCTCGCCCTCAGGCTATTAAACACATTTCTTGCAAACATCCACTTTTAATAGAAATTATTGAATTGCATAATGATCTTGCTACTGGCCAATACGACATCGTATTTTGTTGGTTACCCAGCCACGTAGGCATTTCTGGGAATACACTGGCTGACCTTGCTGCTACGGCAGCACTCAAACAATCTGTGACACCACTTCGTATTCCCTACATTGACTATAAAGCTAACATTAGGTCTTATATCCGTGATCTGATGCAGAAGAAGTGGGACACTCAAGTAGGTATCAACAAACTACATGAAATAAAACCCTACATTGGTTACACTCACTTGGGTTGTCAGTCCAGATTTGAAGAGGTCATCATGCGACGATGTCGTATTGGCCACACACGATATACACATGAATATTTGTTTAAAGGTGAAGATCCTCCGTTTTGTATCCCTTGTGATGAAAGAATCACAGTCAAGCATGTCCTGCTTGACTGTGTGGAATATTCCATCACAAGGGATCAGTATTTTAAATCAAGAACTATGAAGGATCTTTTTAGTAATGTCAGTGCTCATTTAATCATTGCGTTTTTAAAAGAATTAGACTTGTTACATGACTTATATTTTTTACTAATATTTTATGATTGGAAGTTGAATTAGCAACTAAGATTGTTAGTGGCTGTATCCTCGAAGGGGGTTGAAGTACCGCAAAATTATTGTCCTCCTGAGAGGGTACGTAAGTCCCAAAACGGTTTAAGTCAGATTTGATCTTCCACTTATTTAATCGTAGAATATGTGTCATTTTAATTTGAGGCTAATCTTGCATACAGTCGCCAACAGCTGAGGGGATGATGTAAATCCAGCCAGGGATCATGCAGGTAGCAGAGGTACTGTAAGTCCCCATGGTCCCTGGTATGGTGATCTACCCTCTGCTGTTGGCGATCTTTGGCCTGTTTTTATAGTGTACTGTCCAAATATTGATACTATCATTTTTTAAGTTTCCACGCTAGTTTTAATACTAACTGTGATAGTCTAGTGGTTTTACTGTCCTTCGTCGACAGGGTCTTCATAATATACATATATATTCTTTTTGTCACGTATGTTCTCGTCACGATATGGCTGCAATATTGCCGATGTGACGTTAAATATTAACTCACTCATTAAATTGTTTTGGGGTATCATGTTAAGTTAATAGAAGTTCATCTTACCAGCCCCGCACCCACCACTTAGTAGTATCTCGAAGACAATGCCATATGCCAGTGGGTTTCCAAAAGGCAGCAGAAAGGATACTGGGATGATATACCCCAGCAGAAGTATCAGTCCAAGATCAACAAATCCACCAGATTGACCCATGAGCCATCGTCTTCTGGGTATTAAGACTCTAGGTATGTATACGTTGATGAGTAGAGAATCAGTTGATAGTCGAGATCTACAAGCTATTTGACCAAGGCAAAATGGCAAACACTCGAAAGAATCAAATTAGTGCCAATACAAGTTCAATGCTCAGAGCTTGGCATGAGCAGCCCATTGGTTGAACCGGGCCCATTTAACCACCCAACTAGGTGAAGTCAGGGAAAAATAGGTGTGTTGGGCCCTCAACCACCACAGGCAGGGATCTGTTGTACGGTTTACAGACACCCGGCACGACATGGACCGGTAATACAGGCAGGTATCTGCTGTAGGGTTTACAGACGCTCAACACGACATGGAACGGTAATACAGGCAGGGATCTGTTGTAGGGTTTACAGACACCCAGCACGACATGGAACGGTAATACAGGCAGGTATCTGTTGTAGGGTTTACAGACACCCAGCACGACATGGAACAGTAATACAGGCAGGTATCTGTTGGAGGGTTTACAGACACCCAGCACGACATGGAACGTTAATACAGGCAGGTATCTGTTGTAAGGTTTACAGACAAACAGCACGACATGGAACGGTAATACAGGCAGGGATCTGTTGTAGGGTTTACAGACACCCAGCACGACATGGAACGGAAACACAGACAGGTATCTTTTTAGGGTTTACAGACATCCGGCGCGACATGGAACGGTAATACAGGCAGGTATCTGTTTATAGGGTTTACAGACACCAGGAACGGAAGGGAACGGTAATACAGGCAGGGATCTGTTGTATGGTTTACTGACACTCAACATGACATGGAACGGTAATACAGGTAGGTATCAGCTGTAGGGTCTACAGACACCCAGAAGGACGTGGACCGGTGATACAGGTAGGTATCTGCTATAGGGTCTACAGAAACCCAGCACGACATGGAAAGGTAATACATGTAGGTAACAGTAATAGAAGCAGGTAGCAGGTCACTAACGGATAGTAAAACTTAATTGCGACAGACAACCAGTCAACTCAGCGCGGACACGCACGAGTATAACAGTACTGCTTCCTATGTTTAACAATGGACATTCGTTATTTCCTTAAGTAGACGGGCGATGAAACGTCGTCTGCTAACACAAGTAAAGGTATTATTATTGCATAACTTGATACATATTAGTATGCAGAGGTACTTATCATACTATGAACTGATTATGCGATGTATTTTACGTTTGGTTTCGTTTCAAATGTAGATCAGTCAAAACGAAAGTTAGATATATTATGACTAAAATTTTCAATTATCGTATTTTTCGTCGTTGTCAAACTATAAGATCGATTTATTCATGTCTTAAAAATTAATTGTAATGTATGTTGGTGGTTTTACATGCGACGACAGTCACAGATGATCAGAATATTTCCGAATCGATCGCTGAAATACAGTTTGATCAACGTTGCTTGTCGGTTCAGTGCGCAAGTGGAAATCTGATTTTAAGGTAAATGGCAAATACTTAGACCTTGAGAGCAGTGAAATGATTCCTTTGTGAACGAAACATGATGTTCTGTCTGCCTTGACTTCCGTCAGGATAAAACAGCCACTTTTGCTGTTTGAACTTATAATGTGAAAAAGGAATCAGTCAAAATTAATTTTCAGTATCGCCTTTTATTCAGTATTCTGATTTAGCCAAACAACGTGTAGTCTGATTTAGCCAAACAACGTGTAGTCTGATTTAGCCAAACAACGTGTAGTCTCAAATCATTTTAAAAGGCCTTAAACAAATGGAATGTGCAACCCGTTTCTGGTGTCCCTCGCCTTGATATTGCTGGAATATTGGGAGAAGCGGCGTAAAACCATACTCACTCACAAAACAAATGGAAACTTCCACAGAACACTTTTACGTTCTGCTTCTCACACAGAACACTGCTTCTCACACAGAACACTGCTTCTCACACAGAACACTTTTACGTTCTGCTTCTCACACAGCCCCCTATAGAAGACCATCCACTCATTACACTCTACAGCTCAAGCTACAGGAATGGAATGAACTGTTAACTAGCGGTTCTCACAGGAATGAGAAACATTGCAGAAGGTTTACTAGTCTATATGCTGGAACATATCATGATTCGCTTGTGTTGTTCAAATCAGAGTTTTTTCTCAATTTTGTGTGACTCTAGTACAGAAGTGAGGTTGAGAAGGAAACTGTGTATGTTAGGGTTATATCTTATGGATATTGAAAATGGCTGACCTGCAGAGTGGGAAAGCTGAAGGTATTGTTCAAGCTTTAGATCAGGCACCTCTGGACTTTGGCTTTGCTTCTCAAAGATTTGTATGGATTTGATGGTTTTGATAACGACGGCGCCAGTTTAATGACTGGGATTCGACATCGTGTTGCTACTTTGTTAAACCTGATGTGACCTGGCTAGTTCAGATTAACTGTTTGGAAGACAGACTGTATTATTTACTGTACTACTGTCACCGGAGGAGAGCTTTTGAAACTTGAAGAGCTAATGGTACTAGGCCAGTGGACCCCAAACAGAAAGCTTTTGAATAGTTGGAGAAAACCTGGGCTGAAATTGTTGCCATATACAATAAGCTAACCGAGTACAAACTGGTCACGTACATGAGTGTGAGTGACTTGATATTCAACAACATCGGCAATATCGGAAATAATGAGAACAATGAAAAACATTTTGAAGAATAAATCGTGTCACGATGGGCAGTAAAAATATCACAGATATGGATATAAAACTAGCATGGGAAAGTAAATTAGTAATAAAAGCAGACAATACAATATAAAACACGTGCTATAGATCGCCAACGACTAAAGGTAGATCACCATACTAGGGACCATGGCGACTTACAGTGCCGGGACCTACATCATCCCCTCAGCTGCTGGCGAGTGTATGCAAGTTTAGCCACAAATTAAAATAACAATAATACTAGAACTAAAAAGTAGAAGATATTAAATCTGACATTGAATGTCTTGGGACTTACGTACACTCTCAGGAGGAAAATAATTTTACAGTACGTCAACCTCCCTTGGGCATACAGCCACTAACGATCTGAAGTATTCATTTAATCTTCCAGTCATAAAATATTTATCAATTTACAAATCAGTAAACAAATCTAAATCTTTTTTAAATGCAATAATTAAATGGGAGCTTATATTACTAAAAATGACATTTCATAGTTCGTGATTTGAAATACTTGTCAATTGTGATGGACTGACTATACAACACTGTCGAGCAAGACATGCTTGACCGTAATTCTCTCACCTCACCTTTCAATAGGTTTTGGATCCAATGACGGTGGCCTAAGCTAAATCGCCACCATCATTGGACCCATCTGTAAATAAAGATTTGTATTTGCTATATTTACTTTTTAACTGATTATATTCCTGTTTACATTGTAATTCGTTGGTTTCTGCTATATTTCCAGCTCAATGCCAGCAGCAGCAATAAGTGACATTATTCTGAGCCCAAGAGGCGGAAGAGGAGATGACTTTTTGTTATACAAATCCTCATAGAGGATTGAAGACACAGTTATATGCGGGGTTACAGTGTAGTTTTGTGATATACTGGAAAGCTAATTTTATTCGGCGTTGTGTAAGAGAAGGTTCATCTGCCTCGACGTAGAGACTGTCAACAGGAGAGGTTCTAAAGGACCCAAGACAAAGTCTTAGACATTGGTGGTGAACAGATTCTAACAGCTTTAGGTTGCTGTTGCAGGCTCCACCATAGACGATATAGCCATAATCAAGTTTTGAACGGATAGAGATGGAGGAGGGTAGGTTGATCACCTCCCCATTTAGAATTTAACAAATCGAGTGCCTTCAGGCATTTAGATTTAAGTGAATTAATATGTAGCAGAAACTTTAAGCGTGCGTCAAAGTCAAACATTAATCCCAAGAACTTGGCCTCCTTGACAACTTTGATGGGAGTGCAATCTAGAGACAGTTCGGGGTCCTTATGTGGTTTGTATTTACGATGAAAATGTATGCAGTTTGTTTTTGATTTAGAAAACTTGAAACCGTTTTCAAGACACCATTTATTTATCGTGTTTAAACACAGCTACAGTTACCGTTCAATCGTATGCATATTTCTACCACGACAAGAAATATTAAAATCATCCACAAATAACGATCCCTCAATTGAATCGTTTAAAACTTTTGATAAACTGTTTATCTTTATACTAAAAAGTGTGACAGACATAATACTGCCTTGTGATCCTGATCCTGATTGTAGTGATCAGACAGGGTAAAATCCAAGCGGACTTGCAATTGTCTGTCATTTAGAAAGTTGGCTATAAATTCTGGCAAACGACCTCGAAAACCGAAGTCATGTAAATATCTTAAAATTCCATATTTTCAGGTTATGTTTTTTCAACTTCAAAAAAAGATATAGACACAGCGTGTTGTTTAGTAATTAGAACGTTTTTAACAAATGATTCTAAACTTACTAGTTGATGGACAGTACTTCTGTTTTTATAGAAACCACATTGGATATCGGTTATAAGGTTGTTTGTTTATTTACCATGCGTTCCATGGTTGTGCAAACACAGCTAGTTAGTGAAATCGGTCGATGGTTGGACGGATCCATATGATCACGTCCAGGTTTAGGTATTGACACAACTATAGCGTCACGCCACGAGGAAGGAAATTTCCCTGACGCCCAAACATCATCAAAAATATATATGAGCGTCTCTATACGGGATTCTGGTAAGTGCTTCAGGAGTTGGTAATGTATGTTATCAGCTCCTGTAGCCGTATTATGAGCTTGATCAAGAGCCGTATGAGTTCATGAATAGAAAATCTTCCCCATTATTTGAACTGAAATTACTAGTTTTCTGTTCTTGTCTTTTTTTAAATTGTTGGAATTGATTTATGAACAAAAGAAGTCTTTGCTGTATCAGGAAGTGATTCCTCAGTCTGGGATGATATAGCAGGGTACAAAAGCTGTGGAGAGTCGCAATTCACCCAAGTCGAGGAAGTTTGGCAGCTTGTGGGTGATTTTGTTATTTTAGAGCCGTACTCAGATAATGCTTTTGCTTCTGTAGCATAACTTTCTGAAACGTCAGATCTCTTCACCAGTTTTCTTGCCTCAGACAAAAGAGATATTTTAGGGGCATTTTATTTTGTTAATCACCATTTGCTCTTTCCTAAACTGACACTGTTTAGAAAAAGATGAATGGTCGCCTGAGCAGTTGGTGCATTTATTTTTTAAAATCGCTGACAATCTTCTGTTGTGTGTCTCGTCTGACCACACTGAGCACATCTGCAAGCAGTTACACCGTGTCCATATATCTGGCATTTAAATCGCAGAATGTAACACAGCGTATATATGTATGTGTCTCTCTCTCTCTCTCTCTCTCTCTCTTTCTCTCTCTCTCTCTCTCTCTCTCTCTATATATATATATATATATATATATATATATAATGCTTTAGGTTCCACTACATTATATCAATATGACATGCTGCCCGAGCGACGACCGTATGGAAACAACTCAAACGGACAGTGGCCTATGACAGCTGTGATTGGATGATTGTTTGTAAGATGTTTATCTGTTTTAAAAGCACACCCACCCTGTTATTAAAACTGACCACAATTTTAAGCATTTAGTGCTGTCATTTTTATCACCATGGCTTATGCTTATGTGTGTACATATATTCTGAAGTAGGTGACATTTGGTGCGGAGGAGGGGGTTGATGTGTTCCGCTTCCTGTGCCTGGAAAATGTTGGCCACAACGTGTCTTTTATTGTAGCTTGGAGGCCAGACTGTGCCCATGTGTACATGGAATGGCTGTTGATAGCCTGTGTGATTTAAAAAATATATATAACGTTACTATAGAAGTCTATGGGAAAACATTTGGTGTTGTGTAACCTTTAGAACAGCAGTAGTATGGTGTTTACCTTTTTCAAAAGGAGGTAACTCTAGAGAACTACCTTCAAGGCCTGCCGATAAAATACTAATACCACTGAACATTTATGATACGAAATGTGACCCATAATAATTATCATTCAAAACAATAAACGTTGTGACCCAATAATAATTATTACGTAATTAATAATACTATTTACAGAAAATACACTCTGTAACAGTACCCTGCCTTCAGTGATATGGGGAGCATTTGGAGATAAAAAAAACCCCAGATAAGTATTTGTTTGGAAAGCTTCATTCTTTTTTTCGGGTTAAAAGTGCTTTACATAATGCACACCTTGATCTTTCATTTCTGATTCTATGTTAGGTTCCGACATATTAGAAAACAGTCGGTCATGATCTCTGACGATATCTTTACTGGTGCTCGATGTTTTGTGAGCAGAGATCGTGACCTGAATGCCCACGAAAGATTAAATACTCATCAGATTGGGTGCTTGTTGTTTGTTTCCGCACCCAACTAGCAATGCACCCGGACGTAAGCGTCTAATGTTGTTAACATCCCCAACAATACCTTGAATACCCTTAGATACCGCAAAAGGGTTCAACTTTAATGGTGTCTTGTCAGGAGTCCCAATCACAAGTACCGGATTACGGGTGCCGATCATGTACATGTACTTTTTGCCTGTATTTGATCTTACTGTAAATGGTCCAAAAATGGCGTCAATTTTGAGACGGTAAATGGCAATATCAGTAAAGAACAGATCTTCAAGGAGGTGACTGAGTATGCTGTTTTTGAGGCAGGCAAGCAGACAATTCACTTCTGACAATTGACAAAGATTCAGCGACATTTTGGGAGGTTAGAACATTTACAAATTTGCACAGATATTTGTTCCAAGAAACTGAACTGATACACACAAACAGTTGGCTTTTTATGGCACGGATGAGCAGCACATTTTGTTGCGACATTTTCATTGGTTACTTTCTAGACTTAACCTCCTATGAATCACAATAACCATTCCAGAACCAGTGGGCTGAATTGAAGATTCTTGTGAACAGCAGGAATGTGTTGGAAAACCTACACCCAAATGCTCTGTGGCAGCAAGATGTTTCACACAGAACAAGACTGAAATGACTACAATCAAGGTGAAATTAAACTGTATCCACTTTCAACTGCTTCATGTGAAATTTACTGTTATGAAGAAAATAAAGACAGACTGGATATGTAGATTGCAGGTAGATATCCTTCATGATTTGACGAGAATCAAATCTGAAGACTGTCAGAGAATGTTATGCTAGACCAGTAGTGAACAGATGGTAGCTGAGTAGAGAGACTGGGCCGACAACTTCAGCAATTTCTTTCAGTCCAAAGATCTGGTTCGATTCCCCACATGGATACAATATGTGAAGCACATTTTTTATGTTCCCCGTCGCGATATTGCCTAAAGGAGCACAAAACCACACTGATTCTGTGCCCAGCTGTCGGTAGCAGGACACACTGTTGAGGGTGGGTCATCAAGACAACATTATAAAAAAGTACATAGCTTTTGTTAAAATGGAGAACTGGCATTATAATAACGAGAAGTGAAAGAGATATTTTACTATTTTGCCATTATACAGTAAACGCCCTGATGTTTGCACGAATGTACAAATCTGTTTAAAAATAACAATGTCGCAGTCTCATAAATGATCGGAATCTGGTGATAACCTTATGGTTAGGGCGACTGCTGGCCACACTATGGTGTATGATGTCCCCCGCCGTGGTATTGCCTAAAGCAGCGTAAAACTGACCTCGCTTACTCACTCACTCACTCATAAATATTATTTTATGGGTCAAATTTCCTGGAGGAACCATATGTCAGGCTTTAGTCCCTTCCTTGCCTGATTGTGGTGCGGAACTGTCACCAGCTGAAAGACTCTGGCCAAACTTCAAACAACATGTGCCTACAGTGGACAATACGCAAAGTACAATTAATTTAACAGAAATTTCCCTTGAAACGATAATAACGTGTAATGATACATATACATGCAAACCATTATAAGAGTATTACCATTCCAGGCCGCGGCTGTGTGTGCTTGTTGTTAGATGTACTGCTAATAACAATCCCAATAGAAACACACTACATTGTGTGTTTGAACACTTTAATGACTGTCGGCTGTCATCCATCTCGAGACTTGCCTGTGTCCTCTCTCTATGCCCAGTGATATACATCAGCGATAGAAAACGGCAAATTTTTAAGCTGACGTTATCATGCGTACCAACCATCTGTTTAAATGTAAGAAAATGTGCTGGGATTTGCAAAATATGTGGCCAGATTAATCAACGTGGTATGTATCACCATGCATACGATGTTCCAGAACACGTGACAGGTACTCGTTGGACCACGTGATGTTCGTATCGCCATAATAAGCCTTGAAGTTGACGTCGGAAGTCACTCGGAATCAAGATGACTATGTTCAACAACGGTTTCCTCCTAGTCTTTGTGGCAGTCCTGGCGCCATCGCTTGGATCTCAGCCCGCGCCCAATGAGCTTCCAGACAAGCTGAACCAAACCTTGAATGCTCTGACCCAAGCCAAGAGTGACTTCCAGTGTATATTTGATGTCTCCGATGAGCAGTGCCCCTGTCAGAGTAAGTAGATGTCTGTAAAAACACAAGTACAAAATCATACGTAGGGACCAAGATAGAATTGGTCTGTAACAACCCATGCTTGTCTACACTCATGAGGATCTGGATTTTAATCGCTTTTATACGTTTACTGGCATTTGGCACGTTCGTCAGTTCTGTAAGAACATGTTAGAACATAGGCATGAAAATAAGTTACAAAGCCTTCTATAGCATGTTCCCAAGAATAAATAATGGGAATATTGGGAATACTGGGCATATTCCCATAGGAATATTGACATGTGAAAGCTTAAATGGTTAAAGGTTACTGACTCTATTTGTGTGACTGTTAAAGCATTGTTGTCTTGTTTACGTGCTATGGTTACACCAGCTAGTACAAAATGTTTGTTTAAATGTTTAAGAACAGTTACTGATTCTGTTTGATTTAGCACCTGGAGACCCGAGCTGCTTTGAAACTGACCTTGAAAACATCAACAGCACACTGTGTGAACTCATCGCCAATCTCACAGCATTGCTCAAAGCTCAGCCAACAGACTGTCCTGCACGTATGTATAGAAACGATCAAAACACAAAGTCTAAGATATCGTTGATGTAAACTGTCTTATCTTTATCAAAGAAAATATTTTGAATGTGAAGTAACAGACGTTCGATGAACCATTTATCAACATGTTAAAGAAAAACAACATCCAATCAACATCCAAAACAACATCAACGTATGTGTCTATTCTTATATACTTTTGGCTTGTATGTTTGTATGCGTGACGTTCGTATACCTGTATGTTTTGATACCTGTACGCCTGCATGCCTGTAGGCGCGTATGCTTTATTGTCTGAATCACAACGTAGAGCACACGTGGTCTCACCTCAGGCAAATGAGTGTATTCACCCATTAAATCCCGGTGGGATTAGTAATAGAAATACTTACCTTCTAGCACCTCACAGGCAGCTTGGGTCCATCATCTATGCGCTTAGAGCACGCCCCTGCGTCGTGGAGATAGCGATGTTAAAGTGACCAGATTATGTTATTGTATGTGTTATGAAATTCTACATTGACATTTTGTAACTGAGAGCAACATACCACACAGAGTACAAAGTCCGTTATGATGTTTTACAGTGGAAGGATGTGCTGCCGTCGTTACTGGGAACTATTCCGACGAACTTTCTGTGGTGGACCCAGTTGGGACCATCCTACCAAGCCTACGAGCGGATAATATTGTCAACTGTCTTGCAATTTGTGGAGACAATGACACCTTCTATTCAATCTTCTACATCACCAATGCCATGGCTGCAACTATCTCCGAGCTGGTCTTTCCCGGAGCCTCGGACACTCCACTCTATAGTAAGTCACCGTATACTCGATACCTGCTTTATACCAAATGACACCTCTATAGTCAATCACTAATACAGGTAAACCCGATTTCGATTTCAAATGTTCACACCGTTCCAGTTTGGGTGGCTAAACACCTTGTTATAACATTACAAGTACAGTCTGCAACTGGAACGTTTACAATCAGAATCATGCAAATGACTGCTTTGGCACATCCTTCTTAAAATACTACACATGGATTTGTCAGTCATATTTTTATAACTCTCAAAGACTCCTTTAAACAGTTATGTTTTCAACAGAAGTATTATGGGTAGTTAAATCACTGGTATCAGCAGGTTCAAAGATCAAACTGAAGTCCTTCAGTCATGCAGCTCCTTGACTGTGGAACAAACTTCCTCTGGACGTCAAACTTTCATCATGATTGACTGCATTGAATCAAAACTAAAGACGCAGCTATTTTCTTTTGTCATAGACTATATTCCACCGTATTATTCACGAACTATAATTCATAGGCATTGTTTCCTGCTATCATTCATGGTTTATTATTAATACTAATATATTCATATATTTAACTATATGTGTCTTTTTCTCCCATTTTATGCGCTTTGAGCATGTACCTTGTGGATGGATACAGCGCTATCATGTTTACAGATGAAGATGAAAATGCAGAAGAGATTGTTCGGGTGATCCTGGCTCAGTGGGCTGGTAGGACTCATCATCAGACGCAGCCCAGACACCAAATGGGACCAGGACACGCTGCCTAGTCGAACCCACCAGGAACTTTCTTGAGAATATGTTGACTCATCCATACTGCATCCTTCTGCATTACCCAGATTGTCAGAAGGGCTGTGCTCCCGGTAAAGAACCCGGGTACTCTCCTGATCTGAACCAAGAGATCAATGAGTAGCGAGAACAATGGGGAGCATAACGGCAGTGCACTTGCGAGCAAGACATTTCAAAGATTTTCCTGAATCTTTCCAATCACATTGCAGTCAAAAGGGACAGAAACTTCAATGGTATTTAAATAATTTCATTGGCTATATCAAAAGGAATGAGTGAGTGAGTTTAGTCGCACTCAGCAATATTCCACCTATATGGTGGCGGCCTGTAAATAATCGTGTCTGCACCAGACAATCCAGCAATGAACAACATGAGTATCGATCCGATGACATGTGTCAACCAAGTCAGCGAGCCTGACCATCCGATCCCATTAGTCGCATGGGTTGCTGAAGGTCTATTCTACCCCGGGACCTTCACGGGTCTTTATCAAGAGGGAACGATCAGGTTTGTTAGCAGGAATTCTTCCGAGGCTGTGTATGGGCCTATTCAAGAGAAGTTTAAAAGCATCATTTTCCATGACGCCCGAGACATGTTCAGGGTCGTACCATGGATGGACCTCGGAGTCAGAGCCACAGGCATGGCAGAGACGGTAGTAAAAGCAGCAAGCCATGCCCTCATGTCCTGTAAGATATGCTGTTTGTGCCAAAGAATCGCATCCTCAGACAAGGTGTAGGACAGTCTCTGTGAATTCATCACACAATCGACATTTCATATCGATATTTTCTTTAAGAATCACATTTTGGCGATTGAGAGTGGGAAGTGACTGGTCCTGAGCAGCAAGGTCCTTGGTTTCACATTTGAGACCAGCCGACTTCATCCATGCGAAGGAGTCGGTTGGATTGCTGTTCCACACACTGCATGTACACATGATGCAATAGCTTCTCAGACAGCCTTTCCACAAATGACCGACTCCGGGCAAACTTGATGAACGACTTCCCCCACTTTACTCCCATCGCTGTACCGCCCAGCAGTACATCGTCAATAACAAAATCAACCTCCAATTTCAGATTGTGTCCATTAACCATGGCACGCTTAAGATAAGGTGAAATTCCTTGCTTTAGTAGTGAGTCTTGACATGCATAACCAGAGAGGAACGAGGACGGTGTGCTCTGTTATCAGACATGATCCTTCTAGTCAGGCGGTCAAGACTCTGGATATCCTGTGTTATCCAGTTATATTATTATTTTGTTATATGTTTGTCTCTTTCCTACCTAGCTACCGCGGCTGGCGAGAGTGGGCAAGGCATCGCTTGTTTAGGCGATAGTGTATTCTATTCCGTTGACGGGACTAACCCCGCCCTGGTGGTACTTGATACGAGTGCTAATACTGTGACGGCAACTTCCCTTGTGAACCTTACCTGCCCTGGAACTGTCAGAGAATATGATGGGTTGGTATCACTACTCCGTGTATGTTACTTACTACAGTGTACGTTACTTACTACAGTGTTTGTTACTTACTACAGTGTACGTTACTTACTACAGTGAACGTTACTTACTACAGTGTACGTTACTTACTACAGTGTTTGTTACTTACTACTGTGTGCGTTACTTACTACAGTGTGCGTTACTTACTACAGTGTACGTTACTTACTACAGTGTACGTTACTGACTACAGTGTACGTTACTCACTACAGTGTTTGTTACTTACTACAGTGTACGTTACTTACTACAGTGTTTGTTACTTACTACAGTGTTTGTTACTTACTACTGTGTACGTTACTTACTACAGTGTTTGTTACTTACTACTGTGTACGTTGCTTACTACTGTGTACGTTACTTACTACAGTGTACGTTACTTACTACAGTGTTTGTTACTTACTACAGTGTTTGTTACTTACTACGGTGTACGTTACTTACTACAGTGAACGTTACTTACTACAGTGAACCTTACTTATTACAGTGTACGTTACTTACTACAGTGTTTGTTACTTACTACTGTGTACGTTACTTACTACAGTGTATCCTACTTACTACAGTGTACGTTACTTACTACAGTGTTTGTTACTTACTACAGTGTACGTTACTACAGTGTTTGTTACTTACTACGATGTACGTTACTTACTACAGTACGTTACTTACAATGGTGTATGTTACTTACTACAGTGTACGTTACTTACTACAGTGTATCCTACTTACTACAATGTAGGTTACTAATTACAGTGTACGTTACTTACTACAGTGTACGTTACTTACTACAGTGAACGTTACTTACTACAGCGTACGTTACTTACTACAGTGAACGTTACTTACTACTGTGTACGTTACTTACTACGGTGTACGTTACTTACTACAGTGTATCCTACTTACTACAGTGAACGTTACTTACTACAGTACGTTACTTACAATGGTGTATGTTACTTACTACAGTGTACGTTACTTACTACAGTGTTTGTTACTTACTACTGTGTACGTTACTTACTACAGTGTATCCTACTTACTACAGTGTACGTTACTTACTACAGTGAACGTTACTACAGTGTACGTTACTTCCTACAGTGTACGTTACTTACTACAGTGTTTGCTACTTACTACTGTGTACGTTACTTACTACAGTGTTTGTTACTTACTATTGTGTTTGTGTTTGTTACTTACTACAGTGAACGTTACTTACTACAGTGTACGTTACTTACTACAGTGAACGTTCCTTACTACAGTGTACATTACTTACTTTAGTGTATATTACATACTACAGTGTATGTAGAGTGAGATCGGCGTTATCTGTGAGTTATATCAGATATGTCGCCTTATTCAGATTACAAGCTACCAGCTACACTGGTCGACCATATCCTATACATCAGCATTTTTCAACAGCATTTGATTAACTCTATTACCAAGGTGTAGAAAGGAAACTATTCCATCCAAAACGACGTCTCGGTTACTTTACTATTAACTTTTACTGACGTATATTTCTATAACTGAATAAAAGTTTTCTCGTGGATGTTTTACTTCCCAGGACAACTCCAAAATTATTGCTCTACTTATCGAGGTATGCGAAAGATTTATCTTTCAAAAATCATGTCTTAATGTCGGTACCGAGCATGACCATATGTAGTGTCCACTCGTATCAGGGCCTCTGGATGAGGCAAACATTCTGTTAACGTTGACCTGGACATCAAACACGTTGGTGTTTGGTGTTTAGAAATAGGAACCTTTGACAGTGATTTGATTATCGGACAAGTAAGCGTTGAGTTAATGTCGCACTAACAGTGTCATGTCGCCCTAATTACGTTCTTTTTCCATCAAGGCGAATCTATTTCATCGACTGCAAGGAAATCAAGTGCGTCAACACAGATGGTTCTGATGTGACGACCAGGGTGATGTTTTCCATGAACATTGTTTCGTTTGATGTCATTGATGGCGGTATGTATCCTAAAACAACCAGTCTTACCCATTCTCTTCCCACAGAGGTTTCTCCTGTCATATGTTCCTCTGTTCTAATGCGGCCATATTTCCTGGTCATCGAGAAATCCCCTTGCGGCAAAAAATCGCAACAGGAATTATCTCTCCCTTGTTACTATCCAATCAGAACACGCGTTAAAAAGACTTAGCGCCTCCAATCGCGAGTCTTGAACACTTGCGCCATGAAAGGGCCGTATTAGAACAGAGGTTACGTAGTAAGATATGACAGGAGTAACCTCTGTGGGATGAGAATGCATCTTTCCAAACTACATGATAACTAAATAACGTTATATTTAATCAATGAAGAGTTAGCTGAAAGTTACGTAACACACAAGCTAAATGCCCCTAGAAGGTAGATGCAAAATGCATGTGAGTAGAAAGTCATACAGTTCCACATGTTAGTAATGGAAACGACATCAACTGGATCCCCGCATTATTTCGTTGGGAGGATTGTTAGGGACATACTATCACTTACATCAACACACGTTATTCTTAAGTCTGATAGTCATGGTCATGATCTCCTATCCATCCATTCATCCGTCAGTCCGTCCGTCAGTCCGTCCATTCGTCCATCCATCCAGTAGAAAATCTATTATGCTTATGGGATAACAAAAATGGTTCCAGTTTTACTGAGAATAAGATTCCATGTCGTACGGTAAGTTGACAACACGTTGCAGGCTTTTCTTGGTAAAACTGCAGAATGTGTGCATAGCGTCCAATTTTCTTCAACAGATCGGACCTTGTTTTGTGATGGTGCTGGTGGTCTGTGGATCTACAACAACGCAACCGACTGTTTCAAACTGGTAGAGTGCAATACTGAACGATGCACAGATATCAAGATCAACCGCTGTAACGACCTTGCCTATGTGGGCTACTCTGGAAACAAGTAAGTGTGGACTTGGTTGCGTGAGTGAGCGAGTGAGTTTATGTTTACACCTTACTTAGCAAAATAACAACAACATAATGTCGAGGGTAACCAGAAAATAGGTTTCACACACTTATCCCCATGTGAGGAATCGAATCGGGGTATCCCGCGTGTCTATTAAACTACCTCACCGCCTCGTATGACTAATAAAAGCATAATGGTTGGGCCTCAGTTTTGTAGAGTGAGTGAGTGAGTGAGTGAGTGAGTTGCTTTTAGCAATATTAAAGTCTCGTTACACACTTCTGTTTTCACTATGATTTGGTATGACCGTCTTTGAATGGCATTTAAAACTTGGTGTGATGACCAACACGTTTTGGTGTCACTGCTGACATGTAATGTATGTTCTTCCTGAACCATCGTACATCACATGCTTTACAACGGTGTTACAGTATACACCGACCGACCCAACCACCCACCCACCGACCGACCGACCGACCGACCCGGAAGTCGCATATATTGATAATAAACAAGTTAACACGTCAACAGAATTTTGCCCGTTGTGGGTTTGAAGTGTATGATAATGGAGACAGTATTCCAAAGTGACAGACATTTCTCACCTCAAGCCTCAAATGGGCCAACACTAGTCAACGTGTTAAGCCTGTCTCAGACGGTTATGTATAACATGACGTTATCAAAAATGTATCTCTCAGCATTGCACCCTCTGTAAGCGTGTAGGTACCGCCTGTAGAGAGGGACTAACAACCTCCATAACCAGTGCCATACCCAATTAATAGATGAATGTAGTATGTTCAAATTAGATAAATGTCAGACCGAATAGACTTTAATTTCATTTGAAACCGAAGGGGCAGTCATGACACCAGCCATGTTGGTGGTCAAGCGTGTGGCAAAAGTGCTCAGTGAAGCGGCCATAAGATCAGACGCACGTTTTCAATCCAAATTGATACTGTTCAGTTGTATTAATCAAATTCGAGTTTTTCATGGCATTTTAGTGAGCTCGGCATTTTCAACACCACATCTTGCGAGCCTGTTGGGGATTTGGAATACGCATCTGACGCCAGCGATGAACCAAGGTTCGACTTCCAACCGCCCTGGTACGTCAAATCAATACAATCACTAACATTTAGCCAGATATAGTCATTGGTCAGTATAAAGCACCATTTTGTCATCAGATAATTGTGATATTCCACTACGTACCATTCACACATAAGTACTTACGGTGACTAAGGACCAGTTCTTTTTGTGAAGGTCAACTGGTTCACCTCTTTCCTCTTCATATCTCCATACTAAACTACAATACGTAACTCATGCCGAACTGTTCACTGTGATACGGTCATATTTATAGCATTCTGAGCTATGTGTGAGAACAAATATGTTTAAGTATATTCATATACCGTACACGTTCTTGTTTATTACAGCCCCTGAGCTGAATGGTAAGTGTGTATCATTATAATCATGAATGCGTCGTACTTTATCATATTTTTTAAGCATTATCTTGGATTTTGTTTTCAAACATACAAGACATACATAAATGAGTAATTCAGCCTGTTTTCAACATTTTTCCAGTTATACAAGTGTGTAATTGTGAATGAGTGAGTGAGTGAGTGAGTTTAACATTATTGCAGTTGCATCACGCTGTGTAATTCAATAGTGGATGAAAGTACATGTGTTGAGACCGATTGGCAACATTCGCAGTCGGTGATAGAGGTACATGGTGTGGCGCATCTTCAATGGCTGTTGTATTAATCATATACTTCTCATTTCAGGGAGGCAGATCACACTTCATTTTGGAAATCAAGTAATATAATGTGTAAATGGCACTGAGTCAAATCTGTGTTCAATAAAGCTTTTTAACACGATCCACATGTAGTGTGTTTTTCTTTTGACTGCACAATTGACACTGATGACCTTGATAGCCAAGGTCAGGTTAACACTTCTGAAAGTGGGTGGAACTTGGGCCATATTCTTCACATCATAATTGACTGTATAACATGATATGCTATTGGACAGTTACCCTTTTCTGATTTGAATTGTTTCTAATGGTTGCGTACATGAGGCCACCCAAACAATTGTTAAACATGGACAGAATCTTTGTTGAGCAAAAGCAAAAGGTGTTCTCTTTTGATTAGGTACTACTAACAACAGTGTAGATAAAAAACACAACAAAAGTATTTGCACTGTCCCCGTCCTCTCAGATTAATCTGACATTGGTGAGTGGATGAAACAAACAAAAAATACCACCCTCGCTCTTTCCTAAATAATAAAATGATAGGACGTGATGGCATGGCTTGCTGCTTTTACTTGGCTTTAACTCCGAGGTCCATCCATGGTACGACCCTGAACATGTCCTAGGCGTCATGGAAAATGATGCTTTTAAACTTCTCTGGAATAGGCCCATACACAACCTGAAAGGAATGCGGCCAACAAACCTGATCTTTTCCTTTTAGGTAAAACTAATGAACTGATGCATATCATTGAAGTTTCTGTCCCCTATGACATAAGTGTGATCGACAAGATTCACGAAAAGCATTCTTAACAGACGAACCTCGATTTGGAAAGGTTTCGCTTGCATCCTAAGTACACTGTTGCCTGGCTCCCCATTGTTCTCGATGCCCTTGGTTTGGTACGTCCTGATCTCTTGGTTCAGATCAGGAGAGTATCCGGGTTCTCCACCAGGAGCACAGCCCTTCTGACAATCTGGGTAATGCAGAAGGATGCAGTATTGATGAGTCAACATATTCTTAAGAAAGTTTCTGGTGGGTTCGACTAGGCAGTCTTTCCTGGTCCCATTTGCTGTGTGGGCTGCGTCTGATGATGAGTCCTACCAGCCCACTGTGCCAGGATCACTCAATCCTTCTCTGCTGCATTTTCATCTTCACCTGTAAACATGATAGCGCTGTATCCATCCACAAGGTACACGCAACGTTTCCTGGGAGAAGTCTCATTCGTTGTTTGGCGTGCGTGTGGAGGAAGCAAGGGCCTCTGGACTAATCGCAATAAAATGGCATCACCGTTGGCACCGTCTCAGCCAGCTGCTGAGAGTAGGAGTGAGTCGCAATCTAAGTAAACTTAGTCTCAGTGTATTTCGTAACACTCCACAAAACCTAGTAGAAGGTCGCGTCAGGTAACCTTTGAGCGACCAAAGTACAACCAAACGTGAGACGGTTAAATAGATTTAACCAATCAGACAACGGCTACTACTTAGGGATCGGAGGGACTTTCAAAATATTCAGGTCACTGACACAGATCTCTCCACAAACAGAAATCAGCATATAACACAATTATTTGACCTGCAGTATATACGCTTTAGGGTTTCTGTTGACATGGTTACCATCAGCTAATATTCCCGCAAGATGACTTCTTTGAATATTGCCGAAAACACCATTTTCAGCGACTGTTTACTCAGCGTTGTCATAGTTGTACGTACGCCGTGTGCATCACCCGGAAGCGAGCATACGCTAAATAGCATTCGGGATCTTTCGGGTACGAACCTTTTCGAGATGAAATGTTCAAAAGGTATGTGCGAGTGTCCACTTTCGCGATTTGGTAAGCTGTATTCTGATTGGTCAATCTCAAAGGTTACCTGACGCGACCTCCCATAAATTTTGTTCTGGTTTTGTTCAGTAGTGGAGTGTAACGAAAAGTACTGAGGATAAGTTTACTTAGACTGGAGTGAGTGGGTGCGTGAGTGCGTGAGTGCGTGAGTGCGTGAGTGCGTGAGTGCGTTGATATTTAACGCCACATCGGCAATATTTCAGCCATATTGTGAGAACCATTAATAGTATACATAATAGTGAATGGTGAATGGTACAAAAGTCTCTCTACAAAGACCAGTAAAAAACTAGATTATCACAGAGAGATATATAAAATTAGTAGTTAAATCTAACACAGATTAACTACAGAGGACAATACAATATAAAAACGGGCTATAGACAACTGAAGGTAGACCACCATACTAGGGTCTGTGGGGAGTTACAGTACCTTTGCTACCTGCATGGACCCTAGTTGGATTTCCACCATCCCCTCAGCCGCTGGCGATTGTAGGGAAGTTTAACCAAATTTTAAAAGAACAGATATACTGCGTTTAAAATGGGGTATACAAAAATTAAACTGTGAACGTTTGGGACTTACGTACCCTCTCAGGAGGACAATGATTTTACGATACTTTAACCCCCTTTGAGGATACAGCCACGCACGTTACCAGTTGCTAATCTATACTACCAGTCATTAACATACATCTTTGTATATAACATATTAATCAAAATTCAATCAGGAAATCAATTTCTTTTAAAAAACCAATAATCAAATGAGGACTAACAGTGGTAAAAAGGTCCTTAACAGTTTTGACATGGAAATATTTATCCCTTGTGATAGAGAATTCAACACAGTCAAGCAGGATATCATCACAAGGGATACAAAAAGGAGGATCCTCAAGTTTTAACAGGTAGTTATGGGTATATCTTGTGTGGCCAATACGGCATCGTCGCATAATGACCTCATCAAATCTGGACTGACAACTCAAATAGATATAACCAATGTAGGGTTTTATTTCATGTACTTTACTTATACCTACTTGGGTGTCCCACTTCTTCCGCATGACATCACGGGTGTAAGCTCTAATGCTAGCTTTGTAGTCAGAAGAAAGAAATAAGAAGTGAGTGAGTGAGTTTAGTTTTACGCTGCACTCAGCAATATTCCAGCCATATGGCGGCGGTCTGTAAATAATCGAGTCTGTACCAGACAATCCAGTGATCAACAACATGAGCATCGATCTGCGCAATTGGGAACCGATGACATGTGTCAACCAAGTCAGCAAGCCTGACCACCCGATCCCGTTAGTCGCCTCTTACGACAAGCATAGTCGCCTTTTATGGCAAGCTTGGGTTGCTGAAAGCCTATTCTACCCCGGGACCTTCACGGGTCAGAAATAAGTTATGAGTGTTTCCTTAGCAGCAAGATCGGCCATTGTATTTCCAGAAATGCCAACGTGACTGGGTAACCAACAGAGGACGATGTCATATTGGCCAGTAGCAAGATCATTGTACAACTCAATAATTTCTATCAAAAGTGGATGTTTGCAAGAAAGATGTTTAATCGCCTGAAGACAAGAGATAGAGTCTGAATAGATTATGTATCGTTTATGTTTAGGGTGTGTTTGAATGTATGTAAGAGCCGTTAATATGGAGTTTGCTTCCACGGTGAAACTAGAACTGCTATCCGGCAGTCTGAGAGTAGGAGCACAATGGTGTAGTAGCTGGCATGCCAAAGACCCGGGTTTACGTCTGGGTGGAGACACCAAAAGTTTGTGACGTGGGTCTCATACTGTGTCGTATCCCTGGCAAGGCACTGGCATTCAGTCCACCCGGTCCACCCGGCTGTTGTAAACGTGTACCTCAGACGCAGATGCACGCACCTACACGGTGGTTTTATTTATTTACTTACATCAATAATTTGAAAACTTGGGTCTCTATAATATAATGACTTTGAAGAACGCTAAATAAGAAAACATAGCAGAAAATATTTCCCATCTCCTACTTATTGTAACGTATGTCTTATTTGACAATCCAAGATACAATCTGCACCTGTACATTGACCCATCTTTCAGAAATAGGAACCTGTGGTGCAAAATCTTTGAGCAGTGGATCCACAATTATACAAACAATTCACTAGCACTGAAATAGAATGTTACATGAAATACAAATATATTGCATTTTCTTCAAAGATATGTAACAACTAACTACTCATAAATACGTTAGAATGATTACGTAATAAGGTCAAAGCTTTTTGTCTATTAAACTACATATTGACATTAAATAGGGAGTAAAGCTACCCTGTTTTCAATTTGGCGGTCATTATCGTTGATTTAAGATCGTAAGTGAGTTTTTTAACTGAACAAAATAGCGGTGTAGGGGTAATTTAAATACAACATTTAGTGGTCTGAAATCAACGATAAATTACCACCAAATTGAAAACAGAGTGGCTTTATCTTCATTCTAGCACGACGGATAAGCATTATAAAACCGCACTCTTTGGAGCTCAAGAACACAAGGAGCGAAGTGGCCTTTCATATGGAGAAATTTTACAGAATTTTAAGGCACAAGCATTTAGAGTTATGTCCCTTGTGTTTCATTCATGAAGATCCTCATAAGTCATCCAAACTTATGGATATAGGAGACAACGCCATATCACGCTTGTATGTTTTAGTCTGCCATGATATACAAGTGACCCGGATGACGGGAGCAGTTATTGCAACATATAAGGCATCCTCGATATCTCCAGGGTATACGTTCCGACAAGTCTCCACTATACCCTGGACGCATCTACGGGTCGGCCCGAAAATTTTATTACCGCCCTATGCTGGCTCCGCATTCTCACAGTAGCCAAATCAGCTAGGCCGCCGTTATGGCCGAGCTTGCCAGTGTCAACAAAGGTAGCGGTCGCAAATGCGAAGGTTTGCGAAAGATTTTTCGGGAAGTCGTACAGACAAATTTATCTGTAACATTAAAAACATATAAGCAAGTACTCCTTTTACCTCTTTCAGAGAACCTCTGCGTGGTTTGCGTTGCCAAGCTTAATCGGTTAGATAATTTAAAAAGCGAAAGTGAGTTGTGATTGATTCGCTCAACTTTTCAGCGTATACACCTGATTGGATTAAAAGCCAGCCAAGGGAGGTAATACTTTTTTCGGGCAGAGCCGTAGATGCGTCCAGGGTATAGTGGAGACTTGTCGGAACGTATACACTGGAGATATCGAGGATGCATATAAGGCAGAAATCCTTGTATTGTAACATCCCTCCCTTTTTAAGTGAATGTCCCTTATACATAGCGATGAAGGAATGAGCATCTCCGGTTACACTGAACAGCAAAATTTGCTATAGATCTTCGTGCAGTTATAGTAAAATTAAAGACTGCCATATGACTAATTCAGCGTGATCAAACTCACTTGAACTGTTAAAACATAAACTGTAAGTGGAGCAGAAATTAAGAGTCCATGCCTCTCTGGAACAAATCCACTTACTTAAAATTATCCTTACAGTAAAATAACTTGAAAAGTCTGTAATCAACACTTAACATTTAAAGCCCCTGATACTATCCAACCTAGGTAGTAAAGTCATTGAACTTCTTCGGCGCTCTCAAAGTTCTACCACTCCTAGTTGTCATGGTACAAGGTGTAGACGGAGCCTGTTCTGTCTTGGACAACTTTGGTGTCGCTGGTACTGGTGTTTGAGCTGAGACCGGTGTTGGTGTTGGTTGAGACACTGCAGCATTCACTGCAGAATCTGTCTCTGATGGAGGTTTAAAGAACCCCGTTGCTTGTCTGTCTGGAGTTCTCTCAGGTGTTTTCCTGACATGTTGACGATTACGTCGAACCACCCCTCTGCCTGTTTCCACGTCATAGCTCCTCTCATCCAGTCTTTTGGATATCACACCTTTCTGCCACACTTTACTGCTGACAGAAAATGGCTTCATCTTAACCACATCTCCTCCCAGAGGTTCCAAGTCCTTCGCATGCCTGTCATAATTTGAGTTCTGCTTCTTTTGCTGAGCCAACACTTTCTGTCTCTCGTTTGCACAACCAGTTGTTCTAGGCTTGAGGGGGTTTGCACTTGTTGGTAATAGCGTTTTACAACGCCTGTTCATGAGACGTTGTGCTGGACTAGATCCCACTCCTTGAGTAGGTGTGTTCCGGTAGTCTAACACTGCAAGATATTGGTCATTACCGCTGTCGTTGGCTTTACGTAGCAGTCGTTTAGCGGCCTTCACTGCTGATTCCGCCTTGCCATTGGCTCTGCTGTTGTACGGGCTTGACGTGATATACTCAATGTCACAATCAACCATGAATTTTTGGAATTCATCAGACTTGAACTGCGGACCATTATCACTGATGACTTGGTCAGGGATTCCATAACGAGAGAAATGAGCTTTTAACTTCTTTATTACTGTTTGAGATTTTGTGTCCTTCAGGTAGTCAATTTCCCAGAAATTACTAAAATAATCCACTGTGATCAAATAGTCTCTGTTCTCAAGAGTGAAGATATCAGTTCCAACTTTCTGATCATCTCAGAAGGTTGTAAGGTTTCCTTCTGTCGACCAACTTGATATCTGCAGCACGACTCACACATCTCAATGTACTGTTTGATTTCATCTGACATATGTGGCCAGTACAAACACTCTCTAGCTCGCCGAAGTACAGCCTTCAATTCCTATGTGATTGGATCCATCTGTAAACAAGGATTTGTATGTATTATATTTACGTTTTAGCTGATTAAATTCTTGTTTATATTGCAATTCATTAGTTTTAATGCTGTAAGTGTCAGGTCAACTTGTGGCCTCACAAATTGCCAAGGAGGAGAAGAAAGTAGGCGGAAAGGGGCTATATTATCTAGTCCAATGCCTGCAACAGAAAGGAAAGGTTTGACTCTTATGCCAAGAGGTGGAACAAGAGAAGGTTTCTTGGTGTACAAATCTGCATAGAGAGGAGTAAAAACACATTTATATGCAGGATTTGATTCGTAACATATTGTAAAGCTAATTTTATACGACGTTGGGAAAGAGATGGCTCCTCGGCTTCAACATATAGACTGTCAACAGGTGAAGTTCTGAAAGACCCAAGACTAAGTCTCAGACCTTGGTGGTGGACAGAATCCAATAGTTTTAGATTGCTTATGCGGGTTCCACCATATGCGATGGAGTTTGGATCTGATGAGTGATCGATATAGATGAAGGAGGGTAGCTTGATCTCCTCCCCACTTTGAATAAGACACGACTTTCAACAAGTCAAGCGCCTTCAAGCATTTATTCTTCAGGTATTTAATATGTGGAAAGAAAGTCATATGAGAGTCAAAACTAAGTCCCATGAACTTGGCCTCTTTTACAACCTTGATGGGAGTGCCATTTAAAAATAGTTCTGGGTCTTTGTGCGGTTTATATTTTCTACAGAAATGTATACAAGATTATGATTCGAGATTAGAATATGTACCAGTACCAGGATGTAAATACGTGTGTGAACCATCGTTATAAATGCATAAGTCATTATTTGAAATAAATTCTTCAAGTTACTTACCTTTATTGTTTGTGTGGACACTGTCCCAAAGTGTGTTGTGGCGATTTAAATCGCCCATTATGATGCATGGTTTGGGAAGCTGATCAAAAAGTGCTTGAAGATCAGCTAGCTGAAGCGTCAACGTTGGAGGAATGTAAAGTGAGCACAAGGTAAAACAAAGTGCATAGTTATCCGAACTGCTACAGCCTGAGGACTGGTATGAAGCAACACAGGGCTGTGGATCACACCCTGCTTTACTAGAACAGAAGATCCACCAGTAGTCTTAGTCCCTGGTGGAGAGAATGAATGGTAAGTATTGTACTGACGTAAAACAAAGTTGTCAGTTTCTTTTAAATATGTCTCCTGGAGACATATTGCTGACGGCTTATAATCTTGTATTAGTAAGTGTAAATCATTAAAATTGGTCCTGAGACCTCTGCGATTCCACTGAATCAATGAACTGGAAACGCTCATGTTACAGGAGGTTGCACGGGAGATTACTAGGCGACTTACTTCTGTTGCGCCGAGAGAGGAGAGGAGAGACATCCATGTCCTCCAAAGATTGAAACCTATTATGTATCCGGATAGGATCACGCTGACCCTTCGGTACACGATCTGATTTATCTTGCTTTGTGTTGGTCGTCTTCACAACAGGAGATGGCTGTGATACCGATGTAGGAACCAATGGCGACGTTGGTATCATTGTAGATTGATCTTCAGTTTGTGATGAAGAAGAACATGATGATTGTTGAAGAAGTTTAGTCTGAACTGGAGTCGAGGACTCAAGTCACGTGTATTCAGTCTGGCAAGCTATCGAATGACATGAAACAGGTCTGGAAACATTTTGGACTGAGGCAGAAGCA
This sequence comes from Haliotis asinina, assembly GCF_037392515.1. Lineage (NCBI taxonomy): Eukaryota > Metazoa > Mollusca > Gastropoda > Lepetellida > Haliotidae > Haliotis > Haliotis asinina. The sequence goes on along the minus strand of NC_090280.1, from coordinate 103,478,207 downwards.
GTGGCCGCATAAGATGGCCCTGGTTTTTCATGAGCCAGAACATATGTCTTCGCTTCTGAAAAGGTGATATTGCGGTCATGTTTCAGTTTTGAAATTTTGGATTGAAATGCCCACGCAGGACAGTCACTTGAAGATGGGGGGTGATTCCCTGAGCAGTTTACTGTCTTCACATTTGCCACTACAGCGATGACGGGTAGCAGGGTTATGGCATGATTTTGAGCCATGACCATACCTGTAGCACCTAAGGGGATTTGGGATATAAGAATCCACCCTTAAATGACAGTATCCAGTTTTTAGTGATTCTGGGCGTTTAGGAAGACCGAATGTATACACGTTGGTCTTAATAGTTTCCTTGTTTCTTTTTGTTGAAAAAGGTTTACGGCTGTAACTCCTTGTGAGCTTAATTCCGAAAGAATGCCTTCTTCATCCATGTCAACGGCTTACATCTCGGACAATACCTTCAAGGCTGTTAAGAGTCCTGTGAGGTGAATCGCTAGTGACCTTGTTGAGAGTAGGATTTGTGATTGAATCTGCTTTTTGCATTCAATCGGTAGACAGCCAGAACGCAGGTTTTTAATTTCTTTCACGTCACCTGCCAGACCTTCAATACCTTTTGCAATAGCAAACGGACTCAGTGGACCATCATGTGGTGAAGACATCACTTAAACACGAGACCAATTTTCAGAATTAGCAACGGCAGTAGGAGTCTCACCCTCAGACGCTAATGAATCATCAGATTCATACGATCTTGTTTTGAGTGGGGTGCCATGGGTGTATTAAATATAGTTCGCCCTCCTAGCTCCCCACCCACCATGGAGTGGCAACAAGGACGATGCCTTATGCCCATGGACCTCCAACAGACGGCACCAGGGATACCAGGAGAGTATACTCAAGTAGGAGAGTATCTTGAAAAGACAAGTCCTACCAGATTGGCCCATGAGCCATCGCCTTCTGGGCATAGGACTCTAGGCAAGTTCAGAACATCATATTCCGAAATCAAAAAGTTTGAGATGAACAATTAGGCCAAGACACAAACTATTGCTTGCTTGCTTATTTAATCAACATGTGTACTGTGCCGGAACATGGCGGCCTATGAGATTGTGTATTATGTAACCATACGTAAGTTGATAAATATGATGACATTAGTTAAATAGTGGTCGGAACAATGAACGGAAATTACGTGCACAGAGCAGAGATAATTTCCAATTTTGCCAGCCATATTTTAGAAGGATCCACCCAAAACTCTATACTGAAATAGCATGTGAGTCTATGGAAATGGCGTCAAGTGTCTGAATACGTTTTGCGCGACTCTGTACGATGACTTGGCTCAAAAATGTGAATAATTCCCGTCTGAAATTTGGACTTCAGCGTAGAATCGCTTCAGCAGAGCGTTCATTTCATCAGCTGAAAGCGTCTCAAACTCGGGAGAGAGTGACATTGACGCCGCTCTGAAAAATATGTTTTAATAAAAAAAATAGTTTGTGTGCGCTTCAATGTTTTAATATCATTGAAAGTTAAGTAACAAATTTAACACGTTTAAGATGATTTTCATCACCCTTGTTTATCATAGGATATTGTAGGCCAAATATTGATAAATTTGTTGATTTAAAATGATTGTCATTGCTCTTACGTTTCAAGATTTTTACTCCCCACGTAGTTGTTGGATGGGTGGTTTCGCTCCTCGAATTCAAAAACAATGTGTTCCAGATGATTGTCAGGGACTGTTTCGGAACGCTTGGTGGCAGGTAGCATATTTTCGATATCTAAAACAGTTAAATGGTAAATCTGAGTGAAATATTTACTTATGAATGAATTACACTGCTGTCAGATTTCGTAATAATTCATAATTTATATGCAAGGAAACATTTCGTACAATACAAGAGATAAATTGAGGAATATTTCCAGTCCATTCTTTTTATACAAACAGACATACAGACAGCGTTCGACTTGCTGACTTTTCAGTTTGAGAAATGTGAATTGATTTATCGCTACCTGTAGAATTCTAACTTCAAAGTATATTTTCGTAGAATAGGAGCAACTGTACAAACTAATTCAATTAAACGGCTAATGTTGTAACATATTTCCATGAGCAACACATTCATTGATGTAATTAGAACAATTTACAAGGGTATATCAGAAATTACAACAACATATTTACAACAACATAGCTATCTCTTATTACAATGTAAGCAGTACACTCAAAACAAAAAATGAGTAACATTTTCATTCACTCCACCTTAACACGTTGTACAATACGTATCGACATTCACACCTCTTATATTACGCTGTAAGGGGAGGCAATTTTATCTAAGAAGTCAAATATATCTAACAGTTAATAAGTTGATGGAATTATAATAATATTCAACATTTAAAAGTGACTTGATTTATTTAAAGTACATCAAATGAGAAGATTGATTTATATAGCCAAAATATGCTGTTTATTACAACCAATTAGTCTATTCTTAAAACTATATATAAACTGAGAAATATCACCAACATCCTGACTGTACCAAACAAAACAAAACCAATGGGAACTGAAGAAATATTTAACAGACGTAGCTCATGTTACTCTACCAGTTAAATCTAACTTCCTCCGTGAGAATATACGACTGATTTGGATAACGATACTCGAACATCCTCAATAATTTACACCAATAGCTTGTATAAGTTGTTTCAAAGGCATTTAGAAGTTGGAGGAATCAAACTAAAAGTGCTTTATGGTTCAACTTCTTTATTCTACAAGGTCACAACGTTTCGAGACAGATTCTAGTCTCTTCTTCAGGTGAAGTGAGGGTAAAACTAAAGGGTTGCAGTATATATACACATAACAGTAGACTGATAACAATAGGTAACAAGATATACAGGTTTCTATTAATTGATGTACAGGCTTCAATTGATAGATGTACAGGCTTCTAATTATGTACAGGCTTCAACTGATTGGTGTGCAGGCTTGTGTTGATTAGGTTAACGAGTTACAGGTAAAGATGTTTGGATAAAGATTAGTCACTGAGGATAAGGTGGTTCCATGCATTGGGTAAATAAACACCTCCGTCTCTGTTGATTGAGGGATTGTTCCGCTTGATTGAGTTAGTTTCAATAGCTTGTACATCACACATGATAATCAGAACACATATCTAACCTAGCGCAATCTGCTACAACCCCATTACTAGAGACTTGCTTACCTACACCAAGAAGGCATTTGGAAAGCTTAGTGTGAAGATTTCAACTGATTTCCCCTCCTCGAACCCCCAAATTTCAGACCCATGTAACAGCGCAGGTTTAACCTCACAGAACAGGAGCTAAGCCAAGATAAATGATAGTTTTGTTTAAGACGTTCTACATAAAAGGTCTGCTTACACAGTCTATTCCAGGAGAGTCTACCAAACATTTCTAGGTGCTATGTAATCCCAAAATATGGGATAAGTAAAAGGTTAGTGGCATTTTAATAGAAGACACCCCTTGTGAAAACTATGTTTATTTTATAGATATACCTGCATAATGAGATAGACACAACATCTGTAGTAATTGCTAATATACACCAGTAACAATATACTATGAACCAATAAAGATCCCCTAAGACCTGAATTGTGCGTGAAATTTCCTTATAAACATCGCAAAGAGAAAAGGACTTAGAACAATGGTTGCTGGACACCACTCACTGAATCGAGGTAATCACCGATCCACGAATAACTGAGACAAATAGAAGGAGAATCTTGGAATACATATTTCTTACAACTGAAAATAGTCTACCCCGAATAACTTGTTTAAAAAGCGAATACAACAAAAATGTTTTATTGACTGAATCAAAGGCCTTACATAAATCAAGAAATAAGCAATAAAAACGACTTCAAGTTATAAAACAATTATTTCTGAACAAGGCACTGTAAAGTAAAAATATTATCTGTCGTTTTATTATCTTTACGAAATATAGCTTTAGCCTCTGGAATCATATCATAACAGCGTGCAAGAATTTGAAGATTAAGGACAATGCAAAATAATTTGCTTAAACATCCATGAGCGAACTGCCCCGAAAATTATCAATTGTATTCCTGTGGATATACACCGGAGCTGAGGACATGATTATAAATCAACACTCAATAAGGCAAATAACAAATATACTATCAAAAGAAATTAAAAAAGAAAGAAAGAAAAGAAACGCATATGTGAGAAATCTGTTACGAAAATGGTGTATTTTCAAACATGTATAACTCGTCCTCAAATAGGCCAGTTTAGAAGAAGGTAATGTCTATACAACCAATTGGATAACAGAGACGTTGAGCGCGATGGTGACGACGTGGTACGACCCCGACGTAGGGTTTCCTGTCTCTCAGAACAATCTCTTTCAACCTATTTCCTTACAGTTTGACCGGATATTCTCTGAAGTCCATGCACCCTGGTTGCTGTGCTCTCACCCGTGGCAGTACGATCACGCAATTGTAGTACCCGGATGTACCGATCTTGGGCTGCAGTGGTAACTCGGGGTCTGCCTGTACGGGGACGTTCATTTGTTATACCACCCTGACATTCAGACGCCTGGCAACAGAAGATTGCCTTTGAAAGCATGCATTCTGGAGATCACCAATGTACCGTGTCGCAGAGTCAAGATGTGACGTATTGATTTGATCTTGACACTCCTTCTAAACGAACGCTAATTTCTGAAGGTAACCTTGCTTTTCACTGCCACACAGTGAAGGCTCTTTGATGCACAGTTTCAACTGGAATGTGATTTCTGTTGCGTTGTGGCGATGCCGTTCTAATACTTGTAAGAAATTTCATCAAAACCAAATCTTCAGGTTTTTCGCTTGTGCAAGTGTGTAGAATCATGTTATCAACACCTCTGTTGCATATTGTGACGATAGTTTGAACACAATAGGTAATTAATAGATTTTTTAAAACACAGTTCGCCTATGCGTTTCTTTTTTTGGATAGTATAGATACAACAGATGATCATTTCGGTGTTAATGCCATCTTACCCACACCTCAAGTCTTTTACTACTGCTTCAATCTCCACAGGAGAGTCATCACTGTTTAAGATACTGTCAGCATCATTATCAATGTCAATATTAAGTCGACACAATCCAATCCATCAATAATACCAAACAGTGTTTTAGCACCATCAGTCATCTCATCGTGAACAGATATATCAGTTATAATACATACACTTGGAAGAAAGTCCGTCTAGTATGTCGACGTGGCTCTGAGACCCAGGCAGTGACCTGACCTCACGTTGTCATTTGTAGAGCATAAGTTAACAAGATATTTAACTTGACTAATGTTGTTCTACACATGGACTTATACCTATTCCTCACCGTACAGTATTCACGTAAGTTGTCCCTATCTCCTGTTAGTCAAAATTCGTTGAGATTTTCACATTTTCTTCTTTTGTAATTGTTCTCATTCATCATCATACCACAGCTGGGTTTTGTTTATATGACGACGGCTTGTCATTTGATTGTTAGGCACTGTTCACTGCACATTCTTGTAAAGTTGTTGTTGTCAGTTAGTCTTCTGTTAACTCTGTGTTTGTATTCAGGAGCTCATGACACTGATCTAGACTGAAATCTTGTGCATAATGGCCTAGACATCCCACAAATGTCTGTTTTCTTTCGTCTTTCCAATGAAATCGAGGAACGTTGCAACCCTTCCCGTTGTCAGCAGTATCACTGCTGGTTACAGGACACGATAAAGGTTGGGGATTCTGCGCCATTGCTCTTGCAAGCCAAGTTCCTGCGACCACGAAGCCTTCCTTCTCCAAAGCGCATCCCAAACGTGCTCTATTGGATTCAGGTCAGGGGACCTCCATGGCCAGTCCATTACATTGATTCCAGCGTTTTAATGGAAATTTCATGTCAACATCGCTATATGCGGCCGAGCATTATCATGCTGGAACTGCAGACCTGGGCCATGAGCCGCCATGAAAGGAACCAGTTCAGGGATGAGCACCTGGTCTCGGTAAGCAGCAGCTGTGAGGTTTCCACGGATGACCAAAAGTTCGGTTGTTCCCATAGAAATCACCCCACACCGTGCAACTGCCGCCCCCGATTCTGTCGACTGTACACAACATTGGGCATACCGTTCACCATGTTGTCTCCAGACTCTATGCTTGCCGTTCTCGAATCTGAGGGTAAACCTGGATTCATCGCTAAAGACGACTCGATTCCAGTCTCTCTGGGTCCATCGGAGGTGACGTTGGGCCCACAACAGACGCTGACGTTGATGAAAAGGCGTCAATATCCCGATATGGACGTCGAGAATGGAGATTGGCAGCCCGCCATCGATTTCGAATGGTCTGTGAGGACAGTCGACCTCTAAACATCTCATATATATACATCCTATATATACATCCTATATACATACATACATACATACATACATACATACATACATACATACATACATACATACATACATACATACATACATATATATATATATATACTTCAAATTCAAATGTCTTAACTCGTTGGTCTAATGGTTAAGGCTGTGGATTTCTAATCCTAAACTTACAGGTTCAATCCCCCAGTTGCACCAGCCAAAACGTTTGTAACTAATTTAGTTAACATTCAAAATGTATTTAAATTAGCCTCGTTTCCAGCACTTGTTTATCACATGACATCCCTAAGGAAGCACATGGTCTGAAAACACATGCACTTCAGTCTCTGCCTGATCACCATACGAGAAAGTTGCCTTACCTCATCGTCTGGTAATTACTGCATGTTAAGGAACAAATGTAACTTACTTTCAACTCATATCACTTCTACCTTTGTTCCGTTATTAGTTGTAGCAATAATGAATTATGTATAATTACTGGTAAACAATTTTTAATAAGCTTAATGAAATGTTGTTCAAATGTGTATTCAACCAAATGTCTTTGTACAGTTTCAATACACACTGTAAAGTTGTAAATGCCTAAAGTAAATAGGTTTGTAGTGCATATGGCAAAGATTACGGAATTGTTTTTGCTTACATTGTAGTTTTTTTAACCTCATCAGAACTGAACAGATTCAGTGCTCCTCTGTCGTGAAACGGCTTTCATCTAACCTGATGTATTGTTCAAGTATTCATCTGTCTGTCAACGTTTCAAGCTTAAGGATGTCTCATGTTTCAAGGATAAATTGAAACTAGATATGACTATATGACTATAATATGGCGATAATGCTACCGGTGGTGCAGGTGCTACCAGTGGTGCCGGTTTGAATTTGTCCAGCACTACAGTCATGACGGCGATGTATGCTGCTGCTACGGCATTCATGTTTTCATTTTTCTGCTGTTTGGCCAACCAGCCTTTGGCACCGGCGGTTACTTTGGGGGGGTCTATTTTTGGTTCCGAGGTTGGTTGTTGTTGCTCTGGGACAGGTTCCTCCTCCGTTGGTTGCTGTTGCTCTGGGACAGGTTCCTCCTCCGTTGGTTGTGGTTGTTCTGGGACAGGTTCCTCCTTTGGTTGTGGTTGTTCTGAGACAGGCTCCTCCTCCGTTGGTTTTTGTGCAGGGACCGGTTCCTCCTCCGTCGCGATATGTCTGAAATATTGCCGATGTGACGTTAAACATGAACTCACTCGCTCACTCACTCCTCCTCCGTTGGTTGTGATTGATCTAGGACAGGTTCCTCCTCCGTAGGTTGTGGTTGTTCCTCCATCGATGCCATTTTGTATAGTATAATTTATATGATGTTCTTAAAATCAGCAATCGTTCGCCGTGATGGTGGCCGCGGTCAGAGGAGGCAGCAGCACCCTGTATGGATGAAACTTTTTGCGGCTGACAAAGTGTGGTCGATGAATTGATCTTTCTCGAAGACTTCTCACATGTACGGGTGACATTCCAGTGGAATCAGGAGGAAATGCAGTGCAATGGCGATGTAGATTTATGTTATGGTCGATCCTATGGTATTCGTTACTTTGGAACTGAGTTGGGCTTCGTATCGCGCGTACTGTTAAGAGAGTGTATTTTCTGTAAATTGTAGTATTGATTAGGTGATAATTATTGTCTGGGTCACAATGTTAAAAGTTTTGAGTGATAGTTCTTATTGGTCACATTTCGTATCATAAATGTTCAGTGCTTTTCCTACATTGGCAGCAAGCTTTAAGGTAGCATTTTAGAATTACGTCCTTTTGAGTTTGTGGTTTGATTAGTAGATCATACTTCTGGGAGACTACGAGAGAATTCTACGTTAATGGTGATATGGTCGTATTGAGCATGAATGTTCAGGAATCATTGACTGTGTATATAAAGGCTGGTTGTGTTGACGACACCAGACAAACACACCCACATATTAACTGAAGCATATCAACATGCCTCTCCGTCAACGCTTGATCTACATAAACGCTGCATGGCCGCATGTTGTGTTACATTCATTATAACCATTTCTCAAGCTCAAACCAAGACTTTGGTGAGTTGATATTGTATTTGTGACCCATTACTATAGAGCTGACTCAGTTGCATTGTACATGAAACCTCTCTTGTGAATATTTGTATCCTGATCTTGTTTGCTGAATACATATTACTGAAAAGGATTGAGGTCCCCACCGAAGTATTTTTTGGTTTTGCTACTGACAGCCAGTGCCACCAGGCTCTCCCGCTTGGTGTCGTGTTTATTCTTCATCATTCGCTCGAGCAGTTCGTTGCACTCCATCTTATAATATGGCAAACTATTACTGTAATAAAGTGAAATCATGCGAACACAAAGCATAGTGATAGGAAAGTCAAGAGACACACCACGAAAATGTCAACAAGTGAGAGCTATATTAGTTTTGCTAGATTTTGCTTATATTTGAACGAATTTTCCTAGAATGTAAATATAATTGACCCACGGTTTGAGCCTCTTGGTGATCTCGATGTGATCATTGTCCGTAGATCGCATGTCCAGACACAGGGAGTAGTTGGTCGTCAGGTACTCTCCTAGCGTCATGGAGGCAACACCGCGGTCCTTGACGATTGCACTGTTCTACGGCAGAATTTTTTATCCCCCCCCCCCCCCCCCCCCTAAAATGCGGAAGGATATAGTCGACGCCTTGTCCGTCCGACAGTCCGTAATCATTTTGTTTCCGGAGCATAACTCAGAAACCATTCAATATTTTTAGACCAATCTTGATAGATATAATAATCTCAACCTATAGTTGTGCCTTTTGCTATTTACAGAGTTTTGGCATTTCTATTTTTTTCCATGGAACATTTTGGTGTTAGTCTAATGGTGGGGTGGATTTTGTTTCCGGAGCAGAACTCAAAACACCGTTCAATATTTTTCTGCAAAACTTGGTAGATATATCAATCAGAACCTGGAGTTGTACCTTTTGCTATGTACAGGTTTTGGTGATTTATTATTTTCTCGGTTTCCATGGAAACGTTTCGGACTTAGTCTGAAAGGTGAGAGGTGTGTTTTGTTTCCGGGGCTGAACTCAAAAGCTTCTCACTATCCTTCATCAAAACTTGGTAGATATGTAGGGCAGACGCCAAGGTGGTGCCTTTTGGTGTATGCAGGTTTTTGTGATTTATCATTTTATCGGTTCCATGGACATGTTTCGGACTTAGGTTCAAAATGGAGGGGTGGGCTTTGTTTCCGGAGCACAACTCGAAAACCATTTCATATCCTTCAACAGATCTTGGCAGATGTATGAGACAGATCTTGAAAAGGTGACTTTTGCTGATTACAGATATATGGCATTTATATTTTTCATGAATACATCTTCCATTGACATTCAGCACGCGCTCGTACAGGATGGCTAATGCGATGGAACACTGGCTGCAAATCATAGTCCATCAATACAGAAGTAGCATATAGCTAGCTGTAAGAGAGCAGCAATATTGCAATACTAATAGATATCATAGATAATAGAATTTAAAGGTTTCACATTAAGTTGATTACCCCATTAGCATTTGTTATAAGAGATTTCCGTTTCGTTCAACATGTTTGTTGTTTAAATTATTTATATTTCATCCGTTTAGCCAAGAAAGTCGCGTTTAGTTCTCCAAGTAGAACACTTCGACACATCATAAGTTTTCAGTTCCATTGTGCAACAACCCTCCTCACCGCTTTCCATCACTCTCACCTGACTGTATTCGTTAAATGTGAGTTCATATTCCAGTCTGTCACCCAGCATCTCGAAGTCGAGCGGAATGAAAAATTGGTTCCCGAATACCTTGGTGATAGCCACGTGATTTTTTTGTCATCGAGATGAGTTGGAAAAGGTACCCCACGTGCAACTGAGTCGACAGACAATGGCCTGGACAAACACCCTGGTACTTCATGTTTTCCCGTTCGGTCACCGTTCTCCAGAGGTCCATGTAACTAAAAATCACGTTGCTGTTGTTTATGTTTAAAATTTTGTGTTCATTGCTTTTGATGGTCATTTTCGATTGCTCGACCCAGGTAACCCACCACCTCTCGTTTAGCGTCATCGGATTCCATACTGATCTGGATGGATAAGCGAGCCGTCCCTGGAACAATGACACAGCGTTCATTTCTTATCGATCATACTTGGATTATTGCTGATATAATATATATTCAATAATTAATCACGACTAAGGTGGTTATGATGATGTTGAAATGGACTATCTGGGTGGGGATGGAATCCAATTGCTGGGTGACAGGGAAACATGGTCCACGATCTGATCAAAGCACTCGTCAATGATGGTTATTATGTCCTGGGGGAAAAAGAAAATATATCTCCTCTTTATCGCGATGTTTCCAAGTTGGAACTCGATCACAAAGGGACACTGCGAGTGAAAGATGCACCGGACATCGATTTCATACATTCCCGTGCGAGAAAACCTCTCGCTTTGTCTACGCTGGCCAGTTGCCACGTCGTCGGCTTTATCACCATCTATAAGCCAGAATATGCATGAAGTTCGACTAAGCTTTAAGAGAAGCAACAACTCGATGCATTGGTGAGTGCAGTTGATCGTGATGATTTGACATACGTGTCACAACGTGCTCAAGACAAAGTGTTAGCCACGTACCGGAACAAACCCTTGCCTGGGATTACCTGTCGGGGACTGCTAAACAAGGCCATGCCATCCATTCGCGGATCTTCCACGTCTTCCACAAAGACACAACGTTGGCTGAATGGATTATAACGTTGGTCCGAGAACGAGGGGTCACCACCGCCAGTGTTCTGACGACTTTGGGCATCATCATATTGACTCTCGTCTCAGCGCTGACAAGCGGTGGAGGCAGAGGTGCAATATCAAAAGCACTACCTACCCCATCAGCCATTGGCACCGACTTCAAACGCTGGAAAAGAAAAACATTTGAAATCGCTCGGGGAAGCTTGGCGAAACTGGCCGGCAAATCTGCCAAAGCCCTCCCCGGCATCTTGGGCAGCATCGTGTCCTGGCTGCTTGGATTCTTATCGAAAATGGCCATGTGGCAGTCGTCGCCAGCCTGCTATAAATCGCCACGAATCTTTTAAATTAGGCACAAACCGACCGCAATTCTACCTACCACGAGATACGTTCCAGGTGATGCTTATATTCATTAACCTTGTGTGATGATAGAGGTGTGGCAATAGTCAAACACTGGACTCCGGGTCTGGTGGTGCTGCCACGATTAGCGTTTCACTGGTTCTGGTGGGTGGTGTGATGTCACTCACATTGATATCGGGACTGATCGGCCATCGCGATAATAATGTCATGATATTGTAGCCCACCACGTTGTGGATCCTCAGACGCATGTTGCTTGGAGCCATGTACAGCCCCATGCTGAACATGTTGTCCACAACGTGTAATCTTACTACCTTTGGTATATCCACCGGGAATACGACGCCATCCCCTACGTTGACCACGAACCGTTTCTGCGCATAGTAAGCCGTCCCTTGACCCGGGATGTTGGAAGCCATTTGAGCTGGCGCGCCAGTAGTGCCCACACATACGTTCGAACCAAGTTGTTCGACTGTTTGGTACACGCGAAACATAAATATTTCCCAGTCTACCATGTAGGGGAACCAGCACGACGTCTGTAACGTGAAAGCGACACCACCTGTAAAGTTCATATGATCATCTCGGCATTCATTACGTGACAGAGCCAAGTCCTGATGTAGTTTTCCTTGTTTCAGTGCTAATTTACTGATTTCTTTCACAGAACGTGCGTTCCATCGCATGGAATGTCCAAACCGGTGTTCGTACATAGCAAACGCTAATCAGTTTTTTGGATCAAGTTCAAAAGAAATGTTTTCGTAAGATCGCTGCCTGCATAAATCTCGTATGAAAGTGGAAACCCTCCGTTCACCCATCCACCATGATCTTAATGTGCGTGAGATTGGTAGAAGTGACAGTATCATTGGGATAATAACGCACTCCTGGTATGTATGTTGGTGTGGACATATTGAAAAGTATAATTACCTACAAATGTTATTTTTTCAATATGTACATCACGCTTCTTGTTCCGCTGCTGCACATGATTGACAACGCGTCAGGACGACTTGAGGTCGGGCTGTGTTATATCAATTATTACCCGCGATGGTCGAATATCAGTGCAGAGAGGAGCAACAAGCTGTTTATCGACAATAACGGCAACCTGTTGACCAACAGTTATTATAACGTGTCCATGCTGGACGACGGAACTGGAGCCAGCCTTAAGCTCAACGAGTTGGATGGTATGGAGACCAACCCATCAAACTAGGTAGACCCTTGGCGAGAACACTCGGGTTGACAATTTACAATATAACATCTCCAGAAACTGTCATGGGCTCGAAATTGCCGAGCCTCCTTGCGTCCTTGTAAGTATAACTTACTTGCACTATGCTGATGAAGAAAGAACTCCCCGTGAAGGTGAAAAATAGCAATAAAAGTTAATATTAATGCATACTCATTCTTGTCACAGTGAAACATTTTCCGGCAGACTATACATTGTGTATGCGGCCACAGTTTGCTGAGACCCTAGCGACAACCACCACCCTTCACCACAGTAATCCAGTTATTTTAAGTGTAGTGAAACATTCGTTCTTGTATTTTCGACAGTATTTATTGAATTTATTTTGTATCTTTTCGTTACAAAGTTGAAATTAATTCTTTCAAATTTTCTGTTAATATGCAGTAGATAACATACATTTTCTAACTGTATTTTCTTCCTTCTCTAGACGACGGGGTGGATGAGCAGCTGATCGCACAAACCACTGGACACAGAAACAATGCAATCAGGGAGTATAAAAGTGTTGACAAACAACAGGATGAGATGGTGAGCAATATTCCAGAGCAATGGAAGTAAACGGGTCATCAAGGCTCTGCAAGGGCGACGCCCACAACGACCACATGTAACGCTGGGCCTTTGGAATATAGGTCAATGTCAAGGTTGGACAATTGTAATTTCCGAAATAAAGGTTAATTTGAACTTTTGCATGTCCGTGTCTCTTTAAGAAGCAGGCGAACAGAAGATAGTGGTGCCCGTAGTATAACCAATTTAGTGGTTGGAAACAGCCTCATGGGGTGGCTTTTCACCTCCAATAAAGGTCTCCTAATATACAACCACGACGTTCCTAGGTAGTTTGAACTAAGCTAATCACAATGAATAGGTCGACATACACGGAAAACAACTGTAGAAGCCACCATCCAATTGCAATTATGTTAGAATCCAGCGTGTCAGCCTTTGAGCTAGCTTTATCCCATCGAAATGTTTGTTACCTCTTTTTTCCTCCAATAAAAGCACCATGCAATACAAGCACGATGTGAGAATGTAGTTTCAACAACGCTAATCACAATGAATGAGTAGATATACGCTGAAAACTTTATAAAAGCCACAATTTATTATTTTAGGACATAGCGTGGCCGCCAATCATCTATATATGGATCTACTACATTTGTGCTACCAGTCAGAGTCTGTTAGTGGAATGAGAACACGTGGCACTATGTATATAGCGTTTTGGTGTTCGAATCCCATGCAAAACAATTTTCGGCTAAAAGTTTGGCTAAAATCAAACGGGACTCTTCGTTGTCCGTGAGTGCTTTGGAAACGCGATCATTGATCGTGTTCGACTTGGATTCGCCCAGCACTCTCATCTAATCGTCTTTTAAGGCTTTCCGGTGTAGCCGACGTGAGATGAATGAAAGTGCGATTTCCGCCAGTCCAGTCACCCCGGCAGCTATTTCCATCACCGGGCTGCCATGATGGTGGACAGCAAGCCTGCGTCTACCCCATTATGGTAGTCTGGTTTTACAACTGGATCCAGACATTCTTTGCGCTACTGTAACTAGTATAGCTCCTACTGTAACTAGTATAGCTCCTACTGTAACTAGTATAGCTCAATCCCATGTAATATATAGAAATAATATATTGCATCCCCTAAATACTTTTTCATTGTTCATGGACAAATGTATCGTATTCAGCGTTGTTCAAACTACCAGTGGGCATCGTGTTTGTATTTTATGAGGCCCTTATTTTGGGTGAAAATGCTCCCAACGTTTTCGAAGCGATTAATGTTTTTAGAGGTAGTGGAATGACGTAAATGGTTTCAAACTTCCTTTGCGTTACTATAGACGGAGACCGGCTTATGAGGATGATGGAATCTCAGAACAGACGAAAACGAAATTTAGCTATCAAGTCCCCGGTAGCGCGATCGGTTGTGTGGTGCAGGCCTGTGTTATAGAGTTTGCGCATCTCTACAATATAAGTTTGTATCCCACCGTAGCCTCAGTGGATTCCTTGCACACTTTCGGTGAGAGCGGTGGTGTTTCGGAGTAAAGAATCAGGGTCATATCAGTTGGTTTTCTTGAAAGGACTTCTCTGAGCGGGGCACTCCCATAGTGAGAGTGCCCCGCCCACACAATCTCCTTGACAGAAGTTGTGCATGTTGCACTACGTTGATTACTCCCTAATGCGGTGTAATAACTGCTCCCGTCACCCGAGGTTTTATGCCATCATGGCTGTCTAAATTGTTGAAGTGTGACATGTTGAGTTGTCTTCAGTGCCAATAAGTTTGGGTAACTCATGATGATATTAGTGGGTGATACAGTGCAAACCATCATCTTTCTATATTTCACCCCAGTGGGATTATTGCTGCTGGGACGTTTCTATCTTTCTGTCTTTGATGGCACATCGAAGAATGTCTCTGATTTCAGCCCGTGTACTGCTGTATTACTTAACAATACAGAACCGGGAATCAGAGATCGATAAACATTTACACAGAAAGCTGAATTTGAAGAACGGAATGTATAATTTAAGATACTGTCTGGAGAACAGTGGAAAAAATCCAAATGATCCAAACAAAAAATATCCGATATCAGATCAACAGCATTACAAAGTAATAAAATCTTTAAGCAGAAACCCAAGTAATCGCTCATACAATCACTTGCGCGTGTCCAAATCAGTCAAAAGTGTATTGTACATTTCGTTTATCATTACAGTACCCCATTCATAATATTTCTTACAGAAAAGATCATAAAAATGAGTCTCAACAATTCAGTAGCATACTTTATAATCCTCCCATGTACTTTTGAAATGTATATCTCGGAACTAGATGCCTGTTTCACTAACAGACCCAGACATGGCTGTGTAATGACGTCAAGTACTGAAGTTGAACGGGTGATGATCATCATGTATTTCAGGAAACCACTCACAGTGGTACATGAGACACGGTGGTACATGAGACACAATGGCATATATTATACTTTAAAGCAACAAGATGACAGGACATAAATGGATATAAATTAAAAGTCATTTGTATTTTTTGGGGGTATTCTCTAGTTTTGATGATATTAATTTACGGTATCTGGGAAGGTTACGCATGAGGCTTGTCTCTTTTCACTGAAGAAGGGTGTCCGATTTAGATAAGTTTAGGAATTGGCAGAATCTTTTGGGAATATACATAGATCTGCCTTGGGGGAAGGTTTCGCACTTGAAAAGGTAATGGAACTCATCTGCAATAGCTGGTGAGTTACAGAGGACAAAGTCTTTCAGCTGTAGGTGTAGGTACTCCACTCCAGCGGCCTGTCTCCACAGGGACGTTACGGTCTGATGTTCGCAGTTCCATCTGTTGTAATGACAGCGTCTTAGGAAGAAGAAGGATTCACATGATTCAAATCCAAAGGACTGTTTGAAATAGCAATAAGAGAAACCTTTAGGGCTTGCAGATATATCGCCTGCCTACTTTTGAAAGAAATGGTCTTTCCGTACATTAGATGTGGAGTTTCGTGGGCCTGCAGCTAGCTTAAGAAATTTTAGATGAACTTGTTCAATTAAGTGTAGTTTTCAAACCCCCAAACATCTAAGTCATATGTTAAAACTGGAACAAGCAGAGTTTCAAAAGTTGTTAATATAAACAGTCAAGCGGTAAGCTGACATTTCGTGACTTCCTGAGTAGAGCATATGTGGCTTTTGTGCATTTTCGCAGAGAGATTTTATTGCATATATAATTAATCGTTTATTTCTATGCATGGTAATTCCAAGATCAGTATAGGAATCAACTATCTCTAAACAATATCTACCGTAAAAGAAGGCAAGGTTTGATGATATAGCAGGACCACCCAAAAATGTGACAACTTTAGTTTTCGCAATATTAACGTTTAACTTCGTCATAACACAATACTCGTTAAAAGTATGTAAGGACTTCTGCGAGCCGGCTGGTGTAACATCAAAAATAACAGTGTGATCAGCATAAAGTTAATACAATGGAATGAATCCACTAGATAACCATGGAATCATCAGGATTCCTAATGCCAGCGTTAACACTCTCACTCTTTTGTGAAAACAATGGACGCACAGTATAGTTTTCCTTTTCATAATTTCAAAACATGCATGAGAAGGTGAAGGACAAACATATTATCAGCAGTCATAAAGTGTATATATAGGCGTAAAAGTAAATTAAGCAGTCTGACACTGTTTTCTCAAGCAGTTACGTACAGTTTAGCAATAATGCAGTATAGATATCTGATTCAGCGACCGTTCCCACCAGCTAGCAGCGCAGGGCGCACAACACATGTTTAGGTGACCCACATACAGTAGTCAATATGGAGGTCACGGTCGAGAGAAAGTGAAAAGTCGAGATGAGAATAAAGACATGTTACAATATTTATGATAGATGAATACTGATACAGAATTTCCTCACGTTCCGAGAAGCAGATGTGTTTCTTTTGTTGTGTAGCAAATTAGCAAAACAAATTACTTTTAGGATATTTCACACAAAACATATTTTTCAATTTAATTTGTTACTACGATGTTTTAGGTGGGGCGGGTGATGATAGGATAGGGCGAGGTGATGGCAGTGGGTGCTGAAGTTGGGTGGGTAATGATGGGACAGAGCCAGTTGGTATCTGTTGTAGTGTCCACTGACACCCAGGACAACATAGAACTGTAATACGGGTAGGAATCTGTTGTAGGGTCCACTGACACCAAGGACAACATAGAACTGTAATACGGGTAGGAAACACCCGGGGCAACATAGAACTGTAATACGGGTAGGAATCTGTTGTAGTGTCCACTGACACCAAGGACAACATAGAACTGTAATACGGGTAGGAATCTGTTGTGTCCACTGACACCCAGGGACAACATAGAACTGTAATACGGGTAGGAGTCTGTTGTAGTGTCCACTGACACCAAGGACAACATAGAACTGTAATACGGGTAGGAAACACCCGGGACAACGTAGAACTGTAATACGGGTAGGAGTCTGTTGTAGTGTCCACTGACACCCTGGACAACATAGAACTGTAACACGGGTAGGAATCTGTTGTAGTGTCCACTGACACCCAGGACAACATAAAACTTTAATACGAGTAGGTATCTGTAGTTACAAAGTTGTTACGACAGGTTTGGTGTCAGGCCGGGGTGATGTTGACGTTGGTGGGGGTGATGGTGGATGGACGTGCTTATCGGTATGAAAAGCATGGTTATCTCACTTGCACTGGAGGGTGAAACTTTAGAAAAGGTCCCCTGTAAACCATACTTCGTGAAAGGCACTGAAATTGACTGCTTGTTGTTTTACCTTTGCGGTGTAGATCTGTGCTAATTCTTTCAATCACTGGGTGAGCGGACAAAGGACACCATGCCAAGTTAATGCTGAGGGTTTAAAACACTTGCTGTTTAATGACGTTTCTTAAAGAGAATGATAACTTTTTTGACAGAACAAACAACAACAGTAGGATGGTAGGTGAAACAATATGTCTTCTGAACACATTGTGAGGTTGAAGTATGTGACTTAGTTGAGTGATAACCTGACTGAGACGAAAGTAACAGAACCATCTCCCCGCAGACTTGGGTGTTTAACGGCCGTTGTATTACACCTCAGCTGTTACGTACATGTAGGCCTAACAGATCAAACCCTGATCTGGGATAGATCTGGGTCACATACAATTGCCCTTACGTGAATATTGATTTGAGAAACAGATAATGGATATCAGTAACACTGGAACAGGAGTAACTGAACTTGCTAGTACACCCTACAGCTTGCTTATTAATGGGAAATGGACATAGTCAGTCACAGAGGCAGATGAAACTATCTTCAGTAAATAATCTGTCATATAATGAATCCAGGGTTTGCAAATAAATGTTTTTTAAGATATTTCGTTCTGTGAACCAACCATATAATTAGCGCTATAAGCATGCGCACGTGCGCGGATACAATTGCATTATAAATGTCCATTTTAATGATTCACTATGATCGTTCAATAGTTTCATCACATGGATGGAAAAGGTAAGTTTCAACCCAAGAAGTCGCGATGTATGAGTGGGTTAGACGACTGACTTTGTGTGCTAGCGATTAGGTACCTGACTCTGAGTGTTGGTTAGGCGGATGTAACCACATCATAAGTAAATTCCAGTTCTCTGACACGTCACAAAAAAAATCAGGGTTCGATTCTCCACACGGATACAATATGTTAACCCGGTGTCCGTCGCTTGATATTGCTTAAAGTAGTGTACGACCATCCTCACTCACTCTGTGGCCAGCTGTGAATGACACACTGTTGAGGGTGGGTGTATCAAGACAACATTATAAGAAAGTAGAAATCTTCGTAGAAATGGAGGTAACGAGAAGGAATGATGAGATGTTTAACTACTTTGCCAATATAGAGTAAACACCCTGACGTACAGATGTGTCCAAGACTAACGACGTGGAGGCTGGGGTAGACTAGTGGTTAACGCGTTCACTAGTCACACCGGAGATCAAGGTTCGGTGTTCCCCGTCATATTGCTGGAATAATGCCTAAAGCAGCGTAAACCTAAACTTGCTCATTCGCACACTCACTAAGAAATGTTCGTGCAGTATTTATTTTATGGGTCAAATTTCCCGAAAGGACCGATTCCATATATCATTTGTCATGCTAAAGTTTTTGTCCTCGTGTTATCGTGATACTGACTGCCAAACAGCTCAAACTTTAAACATGTGCCTACTACCGCTGATTGCGTGCACAACACATTTGAGCAGAAATTTCCCTTAAGACGATAATAATATGTACATTACATCCTACATACCCATCCAAAGTATTGCAAGAGTATTACCATTCCATGCAGCAGCTGTGTGTGATTGTTGTGAGATGTACTCCATAGTTTCAACATTTCGCTATCCAGTCGGGTGGCTATGTATGATAGTCACTAGCCCACAAAATAATTCACCAGCCCGAAATTTTAATGTAGAAACTACGCGAATGATTACAATAACAGATGAGAATAAAACATTGTCGGCATGACACGAGCTTCATCAATTGTCCAAAACAGCCCTGACCCGCTAGTCCGTGGCGAGTAAAAATTCAGTCGGACCAGAAAATCTCCATTGTCACAGGCCCGACTGACTAGTGAAATTTTTTATGTCTTAATTTATTATGCAAGACATATAAGCAGGCTATATAAAACCCGCGCCATGCCCATAATGTCTCATTACTCACCAAGTGTAACTACGTGTTTGAACCCCTTAATAATTTTCAGCCCCCATCCATCTCGAGGCTTGTCTGTGTCCACTCACTATGCCCAGTGATATACATCAGCAATAGAAAACGGCAAAATTTTAATATCAACTTATAATGTGTACCAAGGTATGAAGAACCACCTGTTTTAATGTATGAAAATGCGCTGGGGTTTGCAAAGTGTGTGTCCAGATCAATCGTACGCAACGTGGTATGTATCACCACGTAGGCGATGTTCCAGAACACGTGACAAGTACTCGTTGGACCACGTGATGTTCGCTTCGCCATAATAAACCTTGAAGTTGACGTGACAAGTCACTCGGAATCAAGATGACTATGTTCAACAACGGTTTCCTCCTGGTCTTTGTGGCAGTCCTGGCGCCATCACTTGGATCTCAGCCCGCGCCCAATGAGCTCCCAGACAAGCTGAGGCAAGCCTTGAATGCTCTGACCCAAGCCAAGAGTGACTTCCAGTGTATATTTGATGTCTCCGATGAGCAGTGTCCCTGTCAGAGTAAGTAGATGTCTAGTACAACATCATAAGTAATGAAACCCGTTAAGATAAGAGTTAGAACTGGTCAACAGCAAGCCATGCTTGTCTCCACCCATCACGATCCGGGTTAGAATACATATTTGTGTATAAATCGCAACGACCTGATGAAGGAGCAAGACATAGCCCAGAAGCGCCGTTTTGTAAATAATAAAGAAGTTGTAAGTCTATATCATACGATGTTATGCTACCATCCAATTTCTAAATGCTCATCAAGCCCCTGAGCTACTACTTGTTATCAATGTTAGTATTTTACAGTTATATACCACATGCTGTACAATATTTCCTGAGTTGCAGGAGTTAGAAGAGAGCGAGATGCCTAGGCGCCACGTTATTACACACTTGCAGCTAAATGTTTTTAAGATACTCCAATAAAACAAACTCACATTATATCATCCAAGTATCACTGCCGGTCTGTGACATTAATGAAATCATTTGTGTGTTTCCAAAGTCATGAAAACTCAACTATACAAAACACATTGAACGTGAATGTAACATTGATACACTGCCGAATACAATCTCAAGCATATATGATGAAATCCAAAGCTCAAGGATTGGTAATATCACTTGACTTTTAACATACGTTACATCTGACCTCTTTCTAAATGGCATTTTGTATTAATATCACTTACGTTTTATTGTAATATGTAACATTCATGTGTGATTTTACAGCATCATACGTGTCTTCTAGTATATTCCAGCACTGTCCAAATTTGTAGAAATCAAACTATAGCATACCGCTGTACTTCACGGAATCACAAGTACATTGTTGTCTTATTTACTTACGTTTCTATTGTGCCATACGTGCTATGGTTACACCAGCTAGTACAAAATGTTTGTTTAAATGTTTAAGAACAGTTACTGATTCTGTTTGATTTAGCACCTGGAGACCCGAGCTGCTTTGAAACTGACCTTGAAAACATCAACAGCACACTGTGTGAACTTATCGCCAATCTCACAGAACTGTCCACTGATCAGCCAACAGACTGTCCTGCACGTATGTACAAACACGATTAAAGACAAAATCTGGAACCTTCGAGATCGCTGAACCAAACCGCTTTCATTTGACCAAAGAAATGACACACATTGGAGATGACATTCATGAACATATTATAAAAATACCAACATCCCATCTCAAAAGTAGTCTCTCAGCATATGCGTATATCATAGTGTACTTCTAGTTTGTATCTTTGTCTTCGTATATGTTCGTATACCTGTATTTGTTTAAACCTGTACCCTTGTGTGCTTTTATTATCTGAATCATGACGAAACGTACAGGTGGTTTAACTCAGTCAAATGAGTTTCTCACCCAGCACATGATGGGTAGTCGGTGGGACACGACATAGAAATACTCACCTTCTATTACCTCCCAGGTAGTTGGGTTATAATGTCCATCATCTATGCGCTTAGAGCACGCCCCTGCGTCGTGGAGATAGCGATGTTAAAGTCACCAGATTATGTTATTGTATGTTTATGAAATTCTACATTGACATTTTGTAACTGAGAGCAACATACCACACAGAGTACAAAGTCCGTTATGATGTTTTACAGTGGAAGGATGTGCTGCCGTCGTTACTGGGAACTATTCCGATGACCTGTCTGTGGTGGACCCAGTTGGGACCATCCTACCAAGCATACAGGCGGCTAATACTGTCAACGAACTTGTAATTACTGGTGATAATGATACCTTCTATTCAATCTGCTACATCACCAACAACAATGGTTTCAGCGTCAGTCGGCTGTCCTTTCCCGATAGGTCGGACTCTGTATTTTACAGTAAGTGTCTGCATCCTCAATACCTGCTTTATACCAAATGTTCACCGCGTTGACAACCACGGTATACCGTTATCATTCTGAGATGTTCACACCTGTCCTTGGGTTGTAATAATACAGGAACAGTCTGTAACTGGAACATTTGAAATACAGCCTAGTCTCTGTTCTAGCGGGATGTTTCGGGGCATTACCACTAACTGATTTTGAATCATGATCATGATAATTATACAATCAAGTCAAGTCAAGTGTTTATTTCTAGTACGAAGGCCTCAGGCTCATATACAATCAGAATAATAAAACTGACTCTGTTTTAGCACAGTTTTCCTAAGATTACAAACGCTCCTTTAAAAAGTGTTGTTTTCCACAGAAAGGTCTATCGATAGATATTTCACTCATGTGCGCACGTTCACAAATCAAATTGTTTTATATAATTGTCTCTACCATTTCTAGCGTCCACGGACGGTCAAAATGGGAAAGGTATTTCTTTTTATGGCGACGAGGCATTCGTTTCCGTCAGCAGATCTCAGCCTGTCCTTCTGTCAATTAATGGTACTGGGTTTACGACTGAGCTTGTGAATCTAACCTGTCCTGGAACTGTCAGAGAATTTAATGGGTTGGTATCATTACTCTGTGCGTTACTTACTTCAGTGTATGTTGAGTGAGATCGGCGTTATAACCGTCACTGGCGAAAGATATTAGACACAATAATAATCAGTTGACGAACTACTAACCTGTATTAGTGTGTTCTGCTAGCTACTCTCTTCTATACAACTTTGACATAACTTAATCCACCTCAAACAATGTGCCAGTTACTTTACCGTTAGCTTAGAAAGCGCATATTTCCATAACCGACTCTACGTTTATTCGCGGGTGGTTTATTTCCCAGGACAATTCCAAACTTATTCTTCTGTTCATCGAGGCATGCAAAAGTCATGTCTCAGTTTGGGTAACGAGCATGTCCACATGTGGTATCCACTCGGATCAGGGCCACTGGACGAGGCAAACATTCTGTTGACGTTGACCTGAACATCACACACGTTGATGCTTGGTGTTTCAAAATAGGAAGCTTTCACAGGGATTTGATTGTCATACAAGTAAGCGTTATTGTCACACAAACAGTATCGTGTCGCTCTAATTACGTTCCTTCTCCATCAAGGCGAATCTGTTTCGGCGATTGCAACGAAATCAAGTGCGTCAACACAGATGGTTCCGATGTGACGACCAGGGTGAAGTTTTCCATGAACATTGCTTCGTTTGATGTCATTGATGGTGGTATGTATCCTAAAACAACCAGTCTTACCTGGAAATTTGACTGTTCTAGAAAACATGTTTAGAAAGTGTCACCATGCACATGCTTTTGTCGTCCAAACTCCTAGACAATACAACACCTCTTCAAACTAGTAAACTAGTTAATTACTGATTACAAACTTTGTGATCAATTCAGTGTTCCATAACACGCAGGGCAAACGCCCTTGTAAGGTAGATACAAAACGCATGGGTGTTTGCAGTAAGTGATACTAAGTTATTAAACCTGGCAATTATGATTAGTTTTCTACCATCCATCCTGTAGAAAATCTACCATAACTTCTGTGAAAAATGAAATCGTTCTGTTTTTTACCGAGAATTTAAGAAAACGATTCTGTGGTATCGCCTTGGTGTCGTAAAATAATTAGCCAAAGATGTCCAGAACATTCTTTGTAACGTGTACAAAGCTTTCACCTTTCTTCAACAGATCGGACCGTGTTTTGTGACATGGCTGGTGGTCTGTGGATCTACAACAGTGTCACCGACTGTTTCAAGCTGGTAGAGTGTGAGTCAAGAAAATGTGAAGACGTCAAGATCAACCGCTGTGACACTCGTGTCTACGTGGCCTACGCTGATGACGTGTAAGTGTAGACTTGTTTCGTGAGTGAGTTTAGCTTTACACCTTATTTAGCAATATTCCAACAATACCATGGAGGGTGACACCAGAGAGGTAGCGAACGCGGGTCTTCAGCTTGACGAGCGAACGCTTTAACCACCAGGCCTTCCACCGCCCCATGAGACTGTTCATCATCGGACTCGATTTGATGTAGTGTGTGAGTGAGTGAATGAGTGTATGAGTGAGTGAATGAGTATGAGTGTATGAGTGTATGAATGAGTGAATGAGTGTATGAGAGTGAATGAGTGTATGAGTGTATGAGTGAGTGAATGAGTGTATGAGTGAGTGAATGAGCGTATGAGTGTATGAGTGAGTGAATGAGTGTATGAGTGAGTGAATGAGTGTATGAGTGTATGAATGTATGAGTGTATGAGTGAGTGTATGAGTGAGTGAATGAGTGTATGAGTGAGTGAATGAGTGAATGAGTGTATGAGTGAGTGAATGAGTGTATGAGTGAGCGTATGAGTGTATGAGTGAGTGAATGAGTGTATGAGTGAGTGAATGAGTGTATGAGTGGGTTTCACGCCTTTTTTAGCAATGTCGCAGTCTTGCTACATACATCTGTTTTCACTGTGAGTTAGTGTGAACTTTTTTGAATTGCAACTTCGTGTCATAACACCAGCCGCGTTGGTGGTCAAGAGGAACTAGTGCGGCATAGCTGCATACGTGTGCAATGACACGGACATAACTCGGACGCAGTTTTCAGTCCAAACTGATAGTGTCTGATTGTATTAAGTGTCCAATCAAATTTTGGTTTTTCATGGTAGTCAAGTTTAATCCCCCTGTAATGTTGTTTGGAAACCATAAACTTTATTGTAACATGTTTGATCTTACAGTAATCTCGAAATTTTCAACACCACAACTTGCACGTCTGTTGGGGATTTGAAATATGCAGATGAGGCCAGCGCTGAACCAAGGCTCGACTTCCAACCCCCCTGGTACGTCAGATCAATGCAGTCAATAATATTTAGCTAGAGATATGCATTGGTCAACATACAGGACTATTTTGTCATCAGATATGTTTTCACTATGCACAATTCAAAGATACGTGTTTATGTTGACAAAGCACAAGTTCTGTTTGTGAAGGCCAACTGGTTGATCTCTTTCCAATGCATATCTCTCTACAAAACTACAATATTTGAGGCCATGCAGAAATGTTCTTTGTGATACGGTCATATTAAGATTCAGAGATAAGTGTGAAAACAGATATAACTAAGTATATTCATACAACGTACATTCTTCTTTGTTACAGCCCCTAAGATGAGCGGGTAAGTGTAAGTGATGTTGTTTCTTTTCACTACTAAATAAATATTATCAGGGTTTTTTTTATTATTTTTCTGGAATATCTTTTCAAAGTATGAGATATCAGACATACATAAATGAGTAATGCAGTCTATTTTTAACATTTTTCTAGTTATACAAGTGTGTAATTGTGAATGAGTGAGTGAGTGAGTTTAACATTATTGCCGTCGTATCACGGTGTGTCATTCAATAGTGGATGAAAGTACATGTGTTGAGACCGATTGGCAACATTCGCAGTCGGTGATAGAGGTACATGGTGTGGCGCATCTTCTATGGCTGTTGTATTAATCATATACTTCTCATTTCAGGGAGGCAGATCACCACTTCATTTTGGAAAGCAAGTAATATAATGTGTAAATGGCACTGAGTCAAATCTGTGTTCAATAAAGCTTTTTAACACGATCCACATATAGTGTGGTTTTCTTTTGACTGTACAATTGACACTGATGACCTTGATAGCCAAGGTCAGGTGAACACTTCTGAAAGTGGATGGAACCTGGGCCATATTCTTCACACCATAATTGACTGTAGAACATAATATGTTATTGGACAGTTTTGTGATTTGAATTGTTTCTAATACGAAATAATGGCTACGTACATGAAGTCATCCAAACAATTGTTAAACATTGACAGAATCTTTGTTGAGCAAAAGCAAAATGTGGTCTCTATTGAGTAGGTACTACTCACAACAATATACAAACAAAAAGACAACAAAAGTATTTGCGCTGTGCCTCTCAGATCAATCTGACATTGGTTAGTGGACTGCTACTGCTACATCACATAAAATTGTATAGCTGAACTAAAACACGACGCACAGGCGCACACACGCAAACATTGCATCAGTGGTAAACACAGAGGCTGTCACAGAGATACACGTGTACGGGTGTTATCTACCTGCCTTCGTTTTCACATTCACCAGTCACTACGACATATACCCGCAAACACAGTTACACTCACATGTACAAATACATACACCAACAAACACAGTTACACTCACATGTACAAATACATACACCAACAAACACAGTTACACCCACATGTACAAATACATACACCAACAAACACAGTTACACTCACATGTACAAATACATACACCAACAAACACAGTTACACTCACATGTACAAATACATACACCAACAAACAGTTACACCCACATGTACAAATACATACACCAACAAACACAGTTACACTCACATGTACAAATACATACACCAACAAACACAGTTACACTCACATGTACAAATACATACACCAACAAACACAGTTACACTCACATGTACAAATACATACACCAACAAACACAGTTACACCCACATGTACAAATACATACACCAACAAACAGTTACACTCACATGTACAAATACATACACCAACAAACAGTTACACTCACATGTACAAATACATACACCAACAAACACAGTTACACTCACATGTACAAATACATACACCAACAAACAGTTACACTCACATGTACAAATACATACACCAACAAACACAGTTACACTCACATGTACAAATACATACACCAACAAACAGTTACACCCACATGTACAAATACATACACCAACAAACAGTTACACCCACATGTACAAATACATACACCAACAAACACAGTTACACTCACATGTACAAATACATACACCAACAAACACAGTTACACTCACATGTACAAATACATACACCAACAAACACAGTTACACTCACATGTACAAATGCATACACCCACAAACACAGTTACACTCATATGTACAAATACATACACCCACAAACACAGTTATACTCACATGTACAAATGCAAACCCACATTTACAAATACATGCTTAAAACTGCCACTCTCATGCCAATCTTTACACGTATACATACCCACATCTTTATCTGCATGCATATCCACTGACACAAATACATACCCTTATTACCAAACCACCCACACCCACAGCCACGTACGCGAGCGCGCGCGCATGCACGCACACACACACACATTACAGATACATAATGTATCGAATAATAAAAATATACTAAATATAAAATGTTCATACATTTAACAGTGTTTTTACTTCTCTGGAACAACCTATCAATACAGTTGACAGTAATATTGGATCAGGGTTGAAACGTATGAAATTGTCGCTTATAAAGTTCATAAATAATATCAGGAGGCATCCGACGATCTATCAAGAATTGCTCTTCGTCTTCTATGACATATGCACAGAATATGGCCTCCGCCTTGTTTCACTGGACATCCGTTTTCTGCTGGATGGACAGAGGCAATTTTGAACAAACTCCCTTGGGTAAAGTGAGACCATACGTGTCACGTGCTCCGTTGTGGGGGCAGGACTGACGTCACAGAAACCATCAGAGTTCAGGTTTTCACACACCCTTTCTCCGCGCACAACGTTGCTTAATGTCAACTGACCTGCCACAATAATTGTTCATATTTATCAATTCTAATGGGAGATTATGGTTAAAGTAACGTCAAAGCTCTTCACATTGAAATTGTACTGTAACTTGTACACACATAAATTGTCTGACGATCCTCTGGTGAAACATGGCAAAACTCTGGATAATATAACCAAGGCATTCCACAGACAGTTAAGAGGGTCCGGATGTTGGACACACCCTCATCTCAACGCGATGCAGGACACCACCGTATTGGGGCTTCTCCACATTCTCGGAAAAAGCTCTTCGTGGCTGCAACTAGGCAGAGCTCACTCGGGGGAGTCCCATTCTCTGTCTGGAAAAGAGGAGTGAAAAGGGGGCAAGAACCAGGTGCTAATAATAATCTTTATTGCATGCATCTGTTTACAACCTACCCCTGGCAACAATAAATGCTATAGTACAATCACCTATGCTCATTCTACGAGAATTTGAAAATTGGTCTGATTATTGTGTGGCGAAGATTTTAAAGAGTTGTATGGTAAATTTAACGCATTTCCAAATCTGTGATCCAAGGCATTCCTTTTCCATTGTGTTGATGCAGAAAACATTTTTTCTTCTGTTGATTTATAATTTCATACATTAAAGATAATTGTTGTCAAACGGTTATACTTTTAATGTTGCAAAGAACAAAGTATTAAAATAGTGTGATAATTTTCAATGTAAAATTTAGTTCAGATGAGGTTCAGAAAGTCTAGCTAAGCTATAACTGTTATTAGTTTTCCTAAAAGTATTATGATTGTAGAAACAGATTACTTCCCTTGATTGTTAGTGTTGTTCCTCAAAGCACATGGCTTGTCACTGCCTCCATGTTGTACCAAGATGTGGTAGTGGGCATGGGCACAAATGTGAGTAGCATTGTTTGTTATTATAAGACATTTCAATGCACAATATGGAGATAATGTTTGAAGGATTTGTTAATTGTACATTTTATTGATATATTTTGTAATTGTAAAGGTTGAAGTAATTTACTTAGAATTTTCATGAAGTGATGTTAGGAATCATTTACTTAGCAAGTCTTTACTTTTGCATTGTAGTTTTCTGAACCTCACCAAGCCAAAGGAAAGAAATGATGACTGTGACTATAAAATAAACTTTTGGTGCGAGTTGAGGATTTTTGTGTCTTGCATCCACAAATTGTTTGTTCAAAGGAGATTTTGACTTTGCATGTGTTTGAGAGACACAAAAGGTAGAACAAGATGCGCTAGGTAATACATGTAAAAACCTTGTGCTATCAGCATCAGATAATGATTCATACAATCATACAACTGGCCGTTTTTTTAACAAAAACTTTCCATAATCATATCATACACTATACGGATGCGATATATCGTAAACAGTGTCCAACATACTGGGATCACAATTCCAAAATAGTACTTGATTCTGTAGTAGCATGTTCAAGTCAATGGGTGTGTAAGTCGTCACATGGTGTTGTCCTGAATACAATCTAAAAACTGAAAAACAGAAAAGAGAATTATGATCAACCTCTCCTGTACCACTATCCCACATGATATAATTTCTGGGAAGCTTCACATATTTTTGTATATGGAGTTTGTGTTGCTATACGAAGTAAAACATTTACAAATCTATCTTCAGATGTTCAACACAATTCTTCATCTCAAACATATTGAGAAAACACTGTGAATGCTGGACTTCTTCATCGACATTACTGACAGTGGTAAGCCATTTAGGCAAGATGTAGGTAGCCCCACAGACACAGCTCTCATCGCCTTCACTTGCATCGTTTCCAGCCCAGATCGACTTGGAATTAATGCAATGATTTTCAAAATTACAGGTAATCTGGACAAGTTAACCCAAAACTTTAGGTACGTCAAAGATCTCATGTCGTTCATCATTAACCATCAAATAAACACTCCCCTTACACTGGTTCACCCACCAGGACTTGGAATGAAAGACCAACTCTTTTGTATCATAGTTACATCTGTGCAAAAACATTGAGAATGTCGTAACGTCTCGACAAGGCTGTGTTACAAGAGTAATGATTACAACTACTCAATGATATGGAGCATTTGAGTCAATATCTATTATCTTACCTCACAAATAAATGTCGTTTTCTGATTGGCTGAGCGCTCTGTTATTATTTTCAATGTACCCTGCTTACAAGCGATGTACATTTCAGAGTGCCCCGCGGTCAATGGCAACTCATTCGGTACTTCGTGGTAGTACTTCTTTATCTCCAATAACATTGAATCACGCATGACGACCGTAAATTACCGAATAATTGCGAATGCAAATCGATGGAAGGGAGATAACTCTACAGCTGTTTTTCTTGTGTCGTCTGCAAAAACTAGCGATGGCTACGTAAAGATTTGCCATGCATTTCAATAAATAAATTTTAGACAAAAAGTTCAAATGTAGTTCTTGTGAATACTAAAAACAGGAATTACGTGGTGGTCATTTTACAAGACAATACCTGCGGGAAAACAACGAGATGCAAGATTCGAATCTTTTTATTTTTATTTACACGGGTTGGCTGACGTGTACGATCCGATACTGAAAAGATACATACCTTTCACGAACATGAACACTATGCAGCGTCTCCATACGCCGCAATGGTGGAAATCCTTTGTCGCACTTTCGCGTACTCGTTACGATTATTGCGCACGAAAAACCTATATGAATACCTACGTGTGCGCCCTGTTTTCGGTATCAAAATACCCCAAAATAAAAATTTGCAAGCCATCAAACACCTCAGTCGATCGCTCTGATATCGGCGCCATTTTGTATCACGTGACGCGGAGGGGATTCTCTGCATAGTATCTGGTTGCTTGTTTACAACAAATTTCCATACATTTTTAGATACTTATAAAGAGTGTATGGAGACTTTCGTTTCCAGTCTAGGCTGACTGACCTCAACAGCTGTTTTCAAAGGATCGAATTGCTGGAGAATTTCCAGTGCTTCATACAATATCGGATTATTGCTGTCACCTTGACAGTTCAATGTGTCTTTCTGTACTACTCCTGACTATTTGTCTGGAAAACACACTTTACTCATAAGACTTTTAAAATGTAGAAATTAAGTAATTATAGAATATTGTCTGCAAAAAGTTATTATGATGCGTGACAAAGCTAGAAATGTTTCAATGCCAAATTTACAATGGCCACTTTTGATAACAATCTTTAACAGTAGCCAGTGATGTAGAATGAATGCCATACCTTTTTGTCGGTATCCTAACTTAATCTATGTAGACCTAGCTAAGATACATAGCGTTCACTACATGAACGCTATGTATCTTAGCTAATGTAGACCTTGGGGATTTTCCACGAGTAGACATGGCCTTGTGTTTTCTCCCTGATTTATTTTACTGTGCGTCTGTCATTTCGTCATTTCGTTTCTGGAGCATAACCCAAACACCATTCTGTATTATTCAACACAAATTGGCATAAATATCATTCAGTGTCTAAGTTGTTAATATGCAGAGTTTCCACATTTTTAATTTTCTCGGTTTCCATGGAAAAGATTTGGACGTAGTTTCCGGTACACAAAACCTTGCACTATCTTTCAATTTCAATGAAATTTATAGATAATTGGTTCGTTAACTAAATAATTGTTTAATTCCTAAATTCGGTGTATGGAAGACAACGAAGTATGGAACATGTGTGTTACTATTTTAGGGTGGGGATCCCCTACGCGTCACGTGATACAGTTTAGCGCCGATCATATCTGAGCGATCGACTAAGATGTCTCATTAACTGCAACTATATAGTTTTGGATATTTTGATAACTAAAACAGGGCGCACATGTAGGTCTAAGTACAAAGCAGCCATTCATATAAGTTTTTGTGCCGTCGGGGCCCATGGGTTGATGTACCCTCGATGTTTGTTTATGATAAACAGACATCGAGGGTACATCAACCATGACCCCACCATGACCTTATATATGTACCCTACACATAAATATCGTCAATATATCATGTGAAAAGAAAACACATTGGCTTTCCTAATGTATAGTATAACATATCACATATGTATACTTTTATGTGAAAAGTATTCAGATTGTCTATCCTACTATCGATGTAAGAAAACTGATACATGAAATGAAAGAGGGTAGTAGTATAGGGAATAGGGGTTTTGGCTCACTTTCAAGAAATGTCTCTACAAAGCCTTATTTACTAAATAAGGCTTTGGTTGGGCCCTTAGCTCTTGCTACTATTACCCCTACTACAAAAAGGTTGGGTGTCTATGAAACAGTTTACCGTGTATTGGTTGGAGGTAACACTGTGCCGTACGGTACGATCAATAATTCTTCTCTTACAAACCCCCTACCCGGCCCACCCCTCAAGTAGTACAAGTTAGGTTCGTCGGCTTTCATATCCACTTTATCTATGTTGTAAGTTTTGACTGACCATATAGGATCGGTGGCTCGCTTACGGCTATCGCCCTCGTGTTCCCCCTACTACTTAACGTCTGTGCCTATGTCATGTTTATATCGATGAAACAGTTTAACGTGAACCGCCTACGATCTCTTTGGTGTTCATAATAAAGGCTTGCTGGGCTTTTTGTATCCCCTGTTCTATGTACTTTTTTTTCTCGTCCTCGCTGATAGCAGACTTACGAGACTTGGACCGAATATCTTGTTTCATTCCGTTATATTTTTTGAGTTCAGATAGGATTGAACGAAACTCCTCTTCTGAGATCTTACTGTCAGAGAGTGCCGTGGAAATTCGCTCACTCACTGTGTTCAGCTTTGCTTCGGCCAGAACCCTGATCTCGTCGTGTTTCAATGCCTTACGATTAAGTCTGCGTGATACTAACTTAAGCGCCAACCCTGCCAACCCTGCCACCCCAGCTGTTATTTCAATACCTAGCACTATAGGTGCAGCCACGATGGTAGCTAATAATCCAACGCCTGCCGCCCCTAGTCCCATGCTGGTTGCCATAAGGGTAGTGTCAGCCCCGTCCACGATATTGAAAGCTCTATTGTACTTTTTACATAGTGCTTTCCGCGTGTCACGGTCTTGTTCTAGTTGACGTTTCACATCACATAACTGCCTCAAGCGGAACCCATCTACGGTTTCCAGCGTCTTCGCTACTTCCTCTACGACTGGGTACAGACCCATCCTATAATATATATTTTGAAAGATATTTTAATTGGGTTTCAGTTAATACTCTATAAATGTATTTGAAGTCTACAAGATCTAGACTACTACTCAGGGCAATAGGTGAGAGGTCAATAGACTTTCCTGTTGTAATAAAAACCCCACTGAGGCTTATTAAGCGGTTTATAGGACCCGTGGGGGTATCCTGTTGTATAACAATACGACAATATTGGTCTAGGTGTTCTTTATACCAGTGTATTGACACCCCGGGTAAAATTTGGTGTACTCTTGAGGTGTTTTCATTGTCTAAAACCCAAAAGAAGACTTCTATGATGAGTGTGAAAGGGGAGTATATATCAAGAGTTATGTTTAAAGAATACTTGATAAATACTAATTTATTTTTTACTACAGACCTTAACCTATTTTTTTTGGTATTAGTAGTTCCTATGAAAACCCCTTCCGGAATGAAATCCCCGATCCAGACACCGTTGTTCCTAATCTTAGAGATAAACTCATTTTCGTCTATTATGATATAAGGTGAGGCGAGTGTTAAGTTGATCAGCCATTTGGGCTCTTTTAAATCTGATAACGGCACCAGTCTGTACACGTTGTCTTTGAAGTGCAGGATGTATAATTCATCTTCCTCACCAGGCTGATCGAATCCCTCCGTATCTCCTAGGTCGTTAAGCGTAGTGTTGGGACGATGATTGGCCATTATTATACTATTACGATATAATTTCCAACTGGTTTTTTGATAATAATTCAGGGGTGAACTTCATACCCATGAAGTGTATGTTGTCAGGCAGGAAGATCTTGGTTAGTGATATCTTGTTTTCCACGATCACGTTGACCCCCTCCATACTGGTGTCGGCTCCAACACCCACCCGCACGTATACGTTGCAAACTTGATACTGGTGTCGTTTCACCCACCCGAGTTTGATCCCCTTCACGATCTCGACATCATTCACCAATGGTTCCCCTAGGTAGACTTTGATGATCAGTGTTGAGTTTGCCGGTAGACTCTCTAGTATCTTGACCACGCCTTCGAATTCAGACACCAACTGCAATGTCACGTTTTGTATGGCCGGTTTACTCGATAGCATGTGGGCTGCCATAGTGTTGACTGGGCTGACGACTACGCTACGTCTCTGAGTTGGGACATAAGCCACAAGCAGGGTTCCATTGTTCACGACTTTATTTAGGTGGTTGTCTTTGTTATCCGTAAACACGTAAGGGGAGACGAGTCTAATATTGAGAAACCAGTCGTCGTTATCGGGTAACAACACCCACTTGTTATCTTCAGTGAAGACGAGCATATATGGTTTGTTTTGGGCGACGGTAGTGCTCTCAACATCGTCTAAGTCGAACAGTTTACCACCGAACGATGGGTATATTATCCAATTATTATCACCGGTGTTGACAAGGGCGTACTTAGTGTTGACTGTTGCTCTTGTGGTATCTATCATATCACTTAGGGTTCCACCGGAGGGGATTTCAACGCGTTTGTAAATGTTGTTTTTCAGTTGCAAGGCGTACGATTTACCATCTACTCCGGGAGCGTCGAAACCGCGTGTGTCTCCGAGGTCGGAGATCCCGATATTGACGCATTTTTTCACTCCGGGCCCTTGTGCGCTGGTCATTTTACATGAAGCGTTAAGCTGAGGTATCCTATATTTACAGGATTATGATTTATATCTAATACCGATATTGTCAGCTCAGGTATGTTTCCCTGGGTTAATCTCTTATACTGCCGTGGTGAAAACGACTCGGTTCTACCGTCGTTGTATTTCTCAGTTTTCACCGGCACTGCTCTCAGTATAGTGGAAGGGTGACCTCCTTGAATGTTGTACGTTGTGCTCACCTGACCGAGATGAATGTACAGCTCTCGGTACGGTACTAGGTCGGGTAACTTCGTGCCTGTGACGGTTGTTGTTGGTTTTATCTCGTCAGGAGACATACCGAGTATCCTCGCTAATGGTCGGCCGAGCCTCAAGGGGTTTCTTCCGTTGTTGATTAACACCACTGTACCGTTTGAGTCGTTCATCTTGAGTTCGGCTCCCAGGGGTTTGAAGACCTCGTCGTTTAGAGAGCACACGCTGTAGTAGCCGTCAGTTATCTGGCTGTGAGTTCCACTAACGAACAGCTTATTGTTGCTGGCGTTGATGTTAGTCCATTGTGGTAGGTAGGTGATATCGCAGAGTGCGACTTCGAGTTGACCTGACGTGTTATCGATCGCGTGCGTCAGCTGAACGGCCTCACCGCTCGTTATTCCTGGAAGTGTTATGTACATATTATAATATATGAATTATATATTATAATATGGATTTAGCACACTTGAAAATCGTGGTGAATGCAGATGGTACGGGGTTTAAAACAACCTTTATTGATATCTTTGAAAACTATATCGTGTCCGTTAATAACGCGCAGGCGGTGGTAAACTGGAATCAAAACCCAATGCAGTTTTGGCAGAACCAACTCAACTTTGCTGTGTGGTGTGCGACGACAGGGTCGGGTGTGACACCAGACTACGGTATAGACGAACTGAGTAAGGCGGTTATTTTGTTTCATATTTATTATCAAACGAGACGAATATTGAAGGAAATAAGTGCTCCTCTTCCCCAAGATAAAGCGTGGAGTATGACGAATAACCCCTATGATAGGCGCGCTTATGAACGTGTTTGTGGGGAGTTTGAGATTCCAACGAATAAAGACTTTCGCCTTCCTGGTGTGAACCATGGTCTCGGTATAGTTCTCGTGTACTTCTACAGGTCCGGAACATATTATGCCGGTTCTAAAGATGGTTCGTAGAACCCAAACCGGCATACATTTACAGGCCCCACAACGAATGAAAAGATCCATGTCAGCTGTATAAAGCAAACCAATCCTGATGCAGCCACAGCCTGGACTAAAATGATCTCAAAAACATCGAAAGAATTCACTCGTGCTGGTACAATACGCTTGAACGACTCGATTCGAACGTACGTGTGGGCGCTGTTGGGTGCGCAGTCGATGACGCGTTCCAACATCCTCGGTAAGGGAACTGCTTACGACGCTCAGAAACAGTTCGTTTCCAACGTTGATGATGCTATCAATTCTCCAGTTGATCTCCCGAGGGCCATCGACCGTTACCAAAACGTGTTAGAATACGCCAGATCGAAAGTCAATTACGTATTCGGCGTGGGGTTGTACATGGCTCCGAGTGATATGCAACTGAGAATAAAAAAAGTGGTGGGTTATAACAACAAAATAGTCATAGCCACGGCGGACCAAAAGTTGGGTATCAACCCCGATATTAACACCCCCTATATCCCACACATCCCACCACGTGAAAAGGGTATAGTGGCGCCACCTCCGGAGCCTAAAGTTCATGTACCCCCCACACACCCCCATATACATGTGGGGGTACCCCCCTATCAGCAGCATATTGATAATAAAACAGCCCTAGTGGTTGGTGGGGTAACTTTGGGACTTATTTGGTTAAAGATTTCTTAGCCGCTACGTACACCAGACCCGCCACGGCGACGATGGCTGCCCACGGGTTTTGACTGAGCCACATGGCAGTTTTAGACAAAGCGCCCAACAACCACAAGACGATGCTACCCAGGATGCCGGGAAGGGCTTCGGCGGCTTTACCAGCCAGTTTAGCTAGGCCTTCCCCGAGTTTTTTTGTCCAGTCTTTAACACCCCCACCGCCACTTGGAGTTCCCCTGCCGCCGGCAGTCCCCACAGGGGTTCCTCCCACCAGTGACACCACCAGGGTTGATATGATGAAACCCAATGCAGTCAGAATACTGGCGATGGTGATCCCTTGCTCCCGGAATAATATCCGAATCCTGTCTGCTAACGTGGTGTCTCGGTGGAGGACTTGATTGATGGTTTCCCGCACACGGCTGACCTGGGATCTAAGCTTTTCTTTGTAGCCGGACGCTGTCTCCAACCATGTCTGCCTTTCATCTTCCAAATTACGTATTCGTTCCTCGATGGTGGCTTTCATAGACTCGTCCTCAGTTTCACCGAGTTTTTTCTTTTCATAGGCGATGTGGTCGTCTATCTCACTCATTTTGGCCGTGCTTTTCCAGAGCTGACCACGAATGGTTTGCATCAACAGGTCCAACCCCCTCAGTTCCCGAACGGTAAATTCGAGCCCCGGGAAGGTCTCGTTCTCGTAGTCGGCCAACACCTTTTTAATATCATAAGTCATGTTTTGATCTGATGTGGCGTCCCTGATGCCTTCCAGACCTTGAACTAACTTCGGAGGATACTGCTTAGGTCGCGCGCCACCGTAATCTGTGAAGCCTAGTTCATCGCGGATAAAGTCATTCCCATGTTTACCGGCCAATGTTGATAAAGCAAGCGGTTCTCTAGTGCGTTTATTCATGAGATCGATCTCCGGGCGAGACTTCAAACGCAGCGTGCCATTGCTGAGGGTAAAATCGGAATAGTTCCTTCCCAACAGTTTGAGTTTGGATTTATTTTCAACTGCGTTGTAATAATCATCGACGGCGCCCTTAAGGAGCTCGTCACTTGGCGAGAATGAGGTCTCCTGGTCATCATTGAATGCCTGGGCACTATCGTCCCACATATCATCCATAGGTATGTCTTCATCCATTAGTATTAAAAATATATTTCATTTATATAACAATGTACGGCAGAAAATTAGATCCTTTCAGAAGATTGAGAGAGCCATTAGGAGCCAGAGCCGTGCGACAGTCGGTGACCATCACCAATAATCCCAGCAAGATAGACCAGAATCAAACTCTGCTGGTTAGATTTCCAAACCTTGGTGAGAATGACCTCATTGTACCAGGCACTGTTCGACTGGCGTTCAATATCACGTTGACCTCCGACAACGACAAACGCGAGCTAGTGCGGAACGTGGGGCGAGCTATCATCAAGAAAACGACCGTCAAGATCAGCGGTAACGAGGTGCTGAGTATCGACGACAGCGACGTGTTTCACTGCTACAAGGATCTCTGGAAAAGCGAGAGAGAACGAGTCAATGATGTGTACCAGGGCATCAGTAAATCAACCCGGGCGCGCATAGGGTATGTCTTCACGCAAGACCAGCAAGACAAGCTATCGGACGGTGAAAAGGCCATCGCTCTAGCATACGGGAATCGATTCTGCGTGCCGCTCGACTTCGAGTTGCTCACGGGACACGCGCCGTTTTACCAGGCCGCGCTGGGTGATAGGCTCGAATACGAGCTCACGTTTAACGACTATAGCAAAGTAGTGCGTACGCCGAACGGTGACGAGGCCAGTTATGCCATAGACAACATCTCTCTGGAGTTCGACATGGTCACTAGCCCGGAGCTGGCCAGGCAGGTTCGAAGCCAGTACTCTGGGAAGATGGCTATCCTGTACGATCGCGTACTGAGGCATAGATCAGTCGTGCGAGATAAGAGCGACACTGTGTGGAATATCAACCTGAACGTGCCGGCGCGATCGATGAAAGGTATCCTGGTCGTCCCCGTGGAGGATTACGATCCATTCCGGAGGGACAGCGAGAAGTTTTTCAACCCCGAGATTGAAAAGGTGGAAGTGACCATCGAGGGCGTGCCCAACCAGCTGTTCAGTCATGGTATGAGGCCACACCAGCAGTGGGATGAGATAAAAAAGCTACCAGTTGGGGACTACATAACAAAGGACCTAGACCTCGGCTCCGTGCAGATCGGTGAATACCTGACCACCAAGTACGCCCTATGGTTGGACATGCGATCCACGGATGATGATAAACTGCACGGTAGCGGGCGCCGTATAGATAACGGCAGCGAAGGGATAACCATCCAGATTACTAAGAAGGCTCAAACCGCTGGTAAGTTGAAATTATATCTGTACGTTATTATGGACGCGCAACTTAATATAGACAATGGGAGATTCGTGCAAGCCATCTACTAGTGGGGGAGACCCCCACACCCCCCTGGGGTACCCACAACTACCCACTGACCCACACTGCGCCATAGTGTGCGGGCAGACTGGCTGTGGGAAGACCGTTTTCGTGTTGGATATGTTGGAGGGTTACTACAAGGATGTGTTCGATAACATCGTTATCATGTGCCCTACTCTGAGCATGAATAAAACGTACGCGCGACCTTGGGTGATGACGGACCCAGACGTACACAAAATTGACCCTGGAACACGCCTGCAGGACTGGTTGAAAGCTCTTCACGAGAAATTTAAAGGGGAACCGACGCTGTTCATACTGGACGACTGCAGCGCTAATCGCGAGATAACAAAAAAGAGAGACATGCTATCGTACCTGGCCTTCTCCGGCCGGCATGCAAATCACAGCGTCTGGGTGCTAACGCAGAAGTTCAACTCGGTGTTGAAAGACCTCAGGGAGCAGACGCGATGGTGGCCTTATTTCACTGCAAGGACAGGGATTCGTTCGAGGAGTGTTTGAGAGAGAACGATGTGATGAGCAAATTAGAACGGGAACGGGTGAAGAAACAGCTCGCTGAAACTAAACACGCTAAGCTCGTGCTCAAGACCGACCAACCAGTAGCATATAGGGTGTGCTAAAGCTAAGCAAAGCTAAGCAAAGCTAAACAAAGCTAAGCAAAGCTAAGCATATAGCTATGATATTTGAAGTGTTTGTCGTGTGCAACTTAACCTTCATTTCTCTGTGTTTTGTCTGCATCGGGTATTATATAGTTAAAACTAAATCTTACTTGTTATATTATAAGATGGAGTGTGAGGAATTGCTCGAACAATTGTCGTTGGAGGGTTCCCCCAAGCGAGAGAAACTGGTGGCGTTGGCTGTTGGCGGCAAAGCCAAACATTACTTTGGAGACTACACTCCGGATAAAATTCACAAAATGTCAGCCGAAGAAATTGATAAGCTGTACGCTAGATACGAGTCCCGGCTCGGAGCAGAAATGACAAAGACAATAGGATCGGCTATGACCCAGATATACACCGGTATTGTGTCACACTTCCTTCCCATTCCACCAGAGCGCCGACTTTACCTGTGGGAGGACCTAGATAAAGACCCTTTTATCGAACACGCCGTGAGCTCTATCAGCTGCGGGCTGTACCACAAATATGGTATGTTGTTGGCTCCAGTGACGGCAGCGATTATCACGGCAAAGCATTGTCAATTTGAGAGAAAAAATAATAATAATAGTATAGATGGATGCTGCTCCCGAGGTGATACCCCCCACAGTGAGGGAAACCCCTCCCGAGGTGACGGTGGAGACCCCTTCACAGGAACCAGTGACCCCAGTGGGGGTACCCCCAACAGTAACCAGACAGAAGAATCCTAAGAGAGTAGCTGCCGGTAAAAAACGGTGGTGTAACCAACATAAAGTGGCCAACCCAACCCGACTGTTGTTGGTTGTAGGCGTAACTGCTGCCGTGGTTAT
Source organism: Haliotis asinina (assembly GCF_037392515.1). Lineage (NCBI taxonomy): Eukaryota > Metazoa > Mollusca > Gastropoda > Lepetellida > Haliotidae > Haliotis > Haliotis asinina. The sequence continues at coordinate 103,437,983 of NC_090280.1, read as the reverse complement.
AACATGGTTATACGTGGGGGTACCCTCCCACAGTGAGCCCCCACCCAATAGTGAGCCCCCCACCCCCACGGTAGACCCGCATATCATGTTATAATTTAAAATATTTTTATATATACATAATGTCTGAGGGGAAAACGTTCGTCAACGACGCATACCACGCCACAGTGGTAGCCAGTCTAGCAGTAGGGTACGCTCGGTTGACTAAAATGGTGCTTAAACAACCAACTATCAAGCTAGATTTCAACCTGCAGGATATGGGTATGCTCATAATGAACCTTGGTATGGCGATGGCCACAAAAGACATCCTAGTAAAACAAGGAATAATACCTGATAATATAATGAAATAAATATAGGGATGGCCACGATAGCTATGATGGTCGGTGGGGCGTTAGTGAATGCCCTGGCATTTTCCGGGAGTAATTTCCTCTTCTCGAAACTACGAGATGATCACGCGGCTGAAATACAGGAAGAAAGGAAGTGACACGATCTCGCTACTGAGAAATTACAAAGAGCACAGGACGAGTACGTTAAAAAACGCCTCCAGAGGATCGATTTTATTAACGAACAACTCAAGCATGAAAACCATGCCATTAAAACATTCTACGATGTCGATGAAGCAATGAAAGAATACTATCTACTAACTGGTAAACAATTGGAACCGCTCAATAAACCCACACTCGCTCAGTACTATACACCATCCAAGGGACAAATGAATCGTGAACTGGGCTTCATAGTGTTGGGTATAGCAGCTACTGCGTTGGTTGCGAAGCAATTAAATTAAAATACCTATATAAGTAAACATGAGACCCGCTCCATACCGATGCGAATACATACTTATGGGGAAGACCGAGGCCTGTGGTAGGAAATGCAGGAATCAGGGGTTCTGTTGTTTCCATATGGGAAGTCCTAACTACACGTGTTCTGTGTGTGGTATCGGGGTTAAAGGACATTACTGTCTATGTAAAGCTCACGGAGCGAACGTAGTCAGACATCAACTCATCTACGAGAATAAAAAAGGCTACATAAAAGAACGTAGGCGACTGCTCAAGATAGCCACTTAAGGGTTACCTCCCTTTACTGTGAAGCAATTAGACATTGGTTCTCTTAGGTGTAAACACAATGTCTACTGTACGCGAGCTCAAGCGGGTCGCAAAACAGAGAGGTGTGATCGGGTATTCTCGAATGCGGAAGTCAGCATTGTTGAGATTACTAGGTTTAGAAGTCCCTCCTACGGTAGCACAATTAAAAGCTCAAGCAAAACAGCTTGGATACACGGGTTATTCAAACCTGGGGAGAGCCGGGTTAACCGCATTGTTATCACATGCCCCCGTAGCAAAACCTCCCACTGTAAAACAACTGAAAGCCGAGGCACACGATTTGGGTTTAGGCGGGTATTCCCGTATGAGAAAACCACAACTTTTAGAATTATTACGACAGAATAGAGCTATTGACCTACAGTTCGTGCGCACTGAGCGCGCTGTAGGCAACTATTTGAGAGGTTGGCGCATGCACGTTGATAGAAACATAGACATTACAGATATCAAGCCTCTGATAGCTGATAAGGTCAACCAGGAACTAAATAACCTAGGAAGTATCAAGTTTCAGATCACAGTGAAAATGTCGCTCGATAAGCAGGTTGGGAGTACCACTGAATATGTTCAGCCTTACTTCCGAGGTCAACAAGAGGTCGTCACACATACAGAGACCATTGACGCATCAATCGATACCAGTTTTCAGCAGATACGAGAATACCTAGAACGCTACACACACTTGGGGTCCGGGTGGGCTGTAGATAAAATCGATAATGTCTATCTAGACATAGCTAACTACGTGCCGTTCAGAGGCGGGTCATACCTAGCCTTGCCTCCCTACTATAGGAACAAACATGCCATAGTAAACGTTAAGAATAGAGGAAACGATTGCCTGAGGTTAGCTATCAGGTCAGCCTTATTTCCAGCTGGCGCTAATTCAGATAGGCTTTCTAGCTATCCCCAAGATGATGGGCTCAATTGGGATGGTATAGATGAACCCACCCCCATATCCCAGATCACTAAAGTAGAAAAACAGAATAATCTGGCTATAAATGTTTTTGGGCACGAAGGTAACACAACAATAGTACACAGGGTCAGCCCGGTGAAGGATCGCCAAGTTATCAATATATTCATGATCCAGCGAGGTGACAAGTATCACTACACATGGATAAAACACTTTAGCAGGCTGTTGTATGACCAATCAGCATACAAAGGAAAGACCCACTTCTGTGAACGATGTCTACATGGCTTCACCCGAGCTGATTTATTAGAATCCCACCGAGATGATTGTCAAGGTGTGGGGCAGACGGCCATACGAGTCGACATGCCTAAGGAAGGTGATAATATCCTAAAATTCTGTAACCACAAGAACCAAATGTCTGTGCCTTATATCATATACGCCGACTTCGAAGCCTTAGTGGCTGCCGCCGGCGAGGCTCCCAGTGGTAGCTTCACCCACAAGACACAAGAGCATAAAGCCTGTTCGTTTGGATACATTATCGTCCGTTGTGACGGGGAAACGAAAGCTCCGGTAGTATATAGGGGGCCTGACGGGGCTGAAAGGTTTCTAAAGTGTTTGCAGGAGGAAGAAAAAATTATTAGGAATGCATTGTATAAAATCGCTCCCATGCGTCTGACCCGAGTCGACAGGCTAGCCCACGCTAGTAGCACTAACTGTCACGTGTGTGAATCACCACTTAACGGTGATTCGGTGAGAGATCACTGTCACATAACTGGTAAGTATAGAGGCGCCGCTCACAACGCGTGCAACCTCAAGCTTAAAATCAACCCTAAGACAATAAACATCCCCGTTGTCTTTCACAACTTGAGAGGGTACGACTCACACTTGATCATGCAGGCCATCGCGAAAATCGATGGTAATATAACGTGCATCCCCAACAACATGGAGAGATACATCTCCTTCAGCTTAAACGGACTTAGGTTCATTGACTCGTTTCAGTTCCTCCTGTCGTCACTCGACAGTCTGGTCAAGGCCAACAATACCTTCCCTATCACCGATCGATACACAGACGCCGAGACTAGACCCCTGCTTATGAGGAAGGGTGTGTACCCCTATGAGTACATGGATAGTTGGGTCAAGTTCACCGAGACCAGACTACCCCCTATTGACTGCTTTTATAGCAAGCTGAATGAGGCGTCCGTCTCACGAGATGATTACTCGCACGCGACTAACGTATGGAATAAACTGGGTTGTAAGAACCTGGGTGATTATCACGACCTGTACTTGAGGACAGATGTACTGCTGTTAGCCGACGTGTTTGAGACGTTTAGGCGGACGTGTTTAAAGCAGTATAAACTCGACCCCGCATGGTATTACACCAGCCCAGGTCTGTCGTGGGACGCCTTGCTTAAAAAGACCGGAGTTAATTTGGAATTGCTCACAGATTACGACATGCACCTATTCATTGAGAAAGGCTTGCGAGGTGGGATTTCCATGGCATCCAAACGATACGCGAAAGCAAATAATCAATACGTGAAAGGTTATGATCCTAACAAGCCAACCAATCACATTCTCTACCTCGACGCAAACAACCTGTACGGCTGGGCCATGAGTCAGTATCTACCTACAGGGGGATTCGAATGGGTACCCCACGTTGATGTTATGGGGGTTATATCCTCGAGGTTGACTTAGAGTATACCAAGGAATTACACACATCGCACAACAGCTACCCCCTGGCCCCCGAACGTATGAGGGTTAACCCAGACTGGATGTCTGAGTACCAACATAACTTGTTAGGTGGGCGTGTGACAGACGTTGAAAAACTCGTTCCTAACTTAATGAATAAGACCAAGTACATCGTTCACTATCGCAACCTACAGCTGTACCTGTCGTTGGGTATGAGGCTGACCAAAATACACAGGGTGCTCATGTTCGACCAGAGCCCATGGATGGAGCCCTACATCAGAATGAACACAGACCTACGAAAAAAAGCCACCAGTGATTTTGAGAAAAATCTCTACAAGCTCATGAACAACTCGGTGTTTGGTAAGACTATGGAGAACCTGAGGAAACGCGTGACCGTGAAGCTGGTTCGGTCGAGTGAGGAAGACAAGCTCAGGAGATTGATAGCCAGTCCGGCATTCAACCGTAGTAAGATATTCACAGACAACCTGGTTGCCCTACACATGAAGAATAGCCACATAAAATTCAACCGGCCTGTTTACGTGGGGATGAGCATCCTCGATTTATCCAAACACCTGATGTACGACTTTTACTACAACGAGCTCAAGAAACAGTACGGCGACAGGTGTGAAGTGCTGTACACTGACACGGATTCCCTGCTGATGGAGATTCGAACCGAGGACGTGTACGAGGACATGAAAAAACACCTCGATTTATATGACACCAGCGACTACCCTAAGACTCATGCCATACACAGTACGGTAAATAAAAAGGTCCTAGGTAAGATGAAGGACGAGTGTGCTGGCACGCCCATAGCCGAGTACATAGGTTTGAGACCTAAGATGTACTCCATACTGAAAGCCGACAATAGTGAGATCCGGAAGGCTAAGGGGGTTAAGAAGTATGTGGTGAAACAACACATCAAACACGCCAGATTCAAGGAAGCCCTGTTCAAGACCCGTACCTTTAGACATAAAATGAACACACTTAGAAGTGATGGGCATAAGATATACGGACTGACTATAAACAAGACGTCCCTGTCGCCTATGGACACGAAACGTTGGATAGCTATTGATGGGATAAACACATACGCGTATGGACATGAAAAAATTTGAGGCTATTTACTACAGCCCGCGTGGGTACTGGAAAGGAGCTAGCGCAGTAGATAAGCTAGCTAAAATAGCGCGAGTACCCCCGGAGGAAGCCAAAGCGTGGCTTGAAAAACAAGCCCTGTGGCAGATCTATTTGCCGGCACCACGCTACTTGCCTAGAAGGAGGTTCGGTATTAACATACCTAATAGCGTTCACCAGGCAGACCTACTGTTCCTACCCCACGACAAGAGGTACAAGTATGCCTTAACCGTAGTGGACGTAGCCAGTCGTTACAAGGAAGCCGAACCCTTGACCACGAAAGATTCGGCCCAGGTAGCCAGAGGATTCGAACGCATATACAAACGCAGCCCTCTGACGTGGCCAACAGAGCTGCAAGTTGACCCCGGACGGGAGTTCATGGGTGCCGTGTCACAACTGCTAGCCAAACACGATACAAAGGTCAGGCGTGGCACGGCCGGAGCCCATCGCAGCCAAGCCATAGTTGAGAGATTTAATAGGACTTTGGCTGAGCGCTTGTTCGGCCATCAGTATGCTAGGGAGATGGTCACCCCTGGAAAACGATCGACTGAATGGGTCACGAGGTTACCCAAGGTGGTGTCGGCAATCAACCATGAAGTCACCCGTCTCACCGGTAAGAAACCGGCAGACGCTATCAAACTAAAATCAATAGTTGCAGAGTCGGCCGCTCCATTGCGTGGGAAGGAGAAACAGATACCAGATAGGGCCTTAGTGAGGTATCTATACCAGCCGGGGGAACACGAGGGCGATAGCCGTAAGCGGGCCACCGATCCTATATGGTCAGTCAAAACTTACAACATAGATAAAGTGGATATGAAAGCCGACGAACCTAACTTATACTACTTGAGGGGTGGGCCGGGTAGGGGGTTTGTAAGAGAAGAATTATTAATCGTACCGTACGGCACAGTGTTACCTCCAACCAATACACGGTAAACTGTTTCATAGACACCCAACCTTTTTGTAGTAGGGGTAATAGTAGCAAGATCTAAGGCCCCAACCAAAGCCTTATTTAGTAAATAAGGCTTTGTAGAGACATTTCTTGAAAGTGAGCCAAAACCCCTATTCCCTATACTACTAGGGTAGTGGGGGGATGTCGTTATCACATCTTTATCGAGCGACCCTTCTAAACAATCTAAATCATTCATTTTATTTTTGTGGATGTTACTTTACCTTTCTTGATAGTGCTACTAATGTGAAGATTACAGCTAGCACTGCCATTAGGAGGGTCTACATGGTGAACACATAAATTCTTTTCACTTAACAAGTGTCTTTGTCCTCTAGCACTATCAAGTGTTCATTCATGTTTTCCAGAAAGACTTCATTGTCCCAGGTATGCTTTCTAAAGTACTATAGCATCAAAAGCAATCCCCATGGAAAAATTAATTACATCATAGATACGAGTTCTGTTGGGCTTCTCCCCTGATGAGGGATGTTCTGATGTCCAGCTGGGCTTCTCCCCTGATGAGGGAGGTTCTGATCTCCAGCTAGGCTTCTCCCCTGATGAGGGAGGTTCTGATGTCCAGCTGGGCTTCTCCCATGATGAGGGAGGTTCTGATGTCAGCTGGGCTTCTTCCCTGATGAGGGAGGTTCTGATGTCCATCTGGACTTCTCCCCTGATGAGGGAGGTTCTGATGTCCAGCAAGGCTTCTCCCATGATGAGGGAGGTTCTGATCTCCAGCAAGGCTTCTCCCCTGATGAGGGAGGTTCTGATGTCCATCTGGACTTCTCCCATGATGAGGGAGGTTCTGATGTCAGCTGGGCTTCTCCCCTGATGAGGGAGGTTCTGATCTCCAGCAAGGCTTCTCCCCTGATGAGGGAGGTTCTGATGTCCATCTGGGCTTCTGCCCTGATGAGGGAGGTTCTGATGTCAGCTGGGCTTCTCCCATGATGAGGGAGGTTCTGATGTCCATCTGGGCTTCTACCACCTCTGTGAAGCTGATCAAAAATATATTGCAAAGTATTTGTCAAATCTTGACAAATTCATGACTTTAAAGAAAAGGTTTATAATTGTTATTATTAATTTGCCTAGTGTGACAAGAATCGATGTTTCACAAGTGGTGGTGCACGAAGTTGGGAATTATATACTAGTGTAGACAAAATGAAGCAAATCCTTGCGATATCACATGTTAGCCAGTGGGTTTCCTACATTTCGGGCACAGCACATCGTTATCACCCACATCAGTTCATTATGTTATCATCACTATTATCTCATTATCACCAACATCACTACAAATGAAAACAGAGGGACTTTGGAAAGATAAAGCCCTCCCTCTTGTGGGCAGTGCATTGCCACTCTGAATCAAAATGAATAAAGGACATGTCGCAGCTCCATTGTTTTCCTTTGTTTCAAGTTCAGATTGGTACATCACTAGGAAGCTGGCTACTAGTGCCAAGTGCTGTTCGGCATGGCTGAGGCTTAAGTTAACAGCGCCCCTTACATGCCCCACTGGTAAGGCACCATGTTTTATTTTTGTTATTTTGTGACTGGGGTCATCTAAACTGCAATGTTGACTAGGAGATACAATCGTGAAACAAGCCGTTAAGCCATTTGCAGACTGTTTGACAGTGAGATTTGGTCTAATGTGTGGTGATAACGTGTTCATCAGAAATGGCCAATACACCAATTCAGCCTTCAGCCTCATTAGTGGAATTCGTCATCTCTCATCACATCTTGACACCTCAGCCACTGACAAGAATGTGTTAAAACATCATTATGTTCTCATCTGGAGACACTGATTCAGTGTATAGCTCATGTCTATATTAATATATAGGTCAACAGCTAAGAGAACCTTCATAAATTGCTTTACTGGCGGGCGTGTTTTGTGCAAACAAACATTGTCTGTGTTATGGGCCTATGTCTTTTCACTTATATATAGCACATAGACTTCTGAATAATTCAATGAGAAAATTTCTTTCACAGAAAGTACAGCCATAGCCTCTAATCTACACATGTTTTGATACAGGCCAGTTCTCGATCACACATCGATGACACCATTGTGCCAATACCAGAGAGACTTGAAACATAAAACATATTCTTGATAAAAATGAACCTATTTTATATTAGGTCTCGCCTGTTATTGAACTGTCAGAGTAATTGCATGACACCATGTGTGTTACCTAAGTGACCAGATGTACATCTGGGGGGCCTGCCTGGAGAGAAGGTTTCTGAAATCAATAGCAAGCAGCGCCATCTGGCAAAGAGAGAAAGAGAGTAAAGTACAGACATACTGGCACTCTTCTACGTCACACCTATTATAGTGTGAAATATCAAACGACACACGTTTAAACACTAGGTTATTGATGGAACAGAAACTCCTGTATACCATACAGACTGAAACATATATACCACCACAAGACGATATCACGTTTGGCATGTTATCGTGGAAACATGCCGCAAATACGGTGTATATGACAACACTTTCTTTCAAGTTCCTGATGCTTGCCTGTAGACATCACCGATCACTTTCTGATGGTAATTCATAACCCCATATTTCTGATACATGTCGAATCGTACAAACACCTCAGACAATAGCAGTGGTATCTGGTTTCTGGTTGTTGTCTCTTGTTAAACCATTTGCATTTCGATTATCTTCTGGCTACAGGCGGTGTTTTTGTGAATGTGTCCATTAAGCTCACTTCGTATAAACGTTTTACGTACCTGTATTCAGCTTGTTCTGGGCGATATAGTTGATAAACGATATCAGCAGCTTCCTTAAACCGTCGCATTGACTTAGTGCAGCAGTTAGACATAGATTTACACTCCTTTATAAACCAAGGATTATTTGAAGGAATGACATTGGGACAACCTGAACTGTGTTAATCCTGTTAATTCCGGACCGTGCAGCTCAAGTGAACACATAGGGAGTGTGTTAATGACGGTACCCTGGAATCTGTGAGATTTACGGCAATGTGTTCACAGAAACACTTCATGTTCATTTATCTGTTGTTTTGACATAAGTCTCAAACAGTGAGTTCTCTCTTCACGCCTAATATCCGTGTGCAATGATGGGTAGAGCGTGTGAAGCCCATTGTGTTACACTCCTGTTATGGTGAATAGTTTGCCGTGACAAAAGGTGTAAGAAATCCCCTCAGATCCAACAAAATGTAACACTGACAAGTCTAAAACATTCAGTAATATGTATTGAGCAGACAAAGGAAAGATACAATTATTCACAGTAAAGGTTTCATTACAATGCAACTGTGTCAAATCTAAAGCAGTGAGTCACAAATATAATATCAACTTACCAAAGCCTTGATCTGAGAGTGAGAAACAGTAATACTGAATGTAGGGTGGCGAGCAGTCAGGCAGCGGTCATGTAGGCCAAGCGATGGTAAAGGCAGACAGATTGATGTACTCCAGTTATATGCATGTGTCCATGGCCAACACTATAACCAGCCTTATATATATACACAGCTACTAATTCCTGAATATTCGAGAACATGTGCCACCATTGCCATTAAATTAGAATTTTCGCGACGCCCGGAAATATACACATCACATACTCAAAGGGAGGTAACTCTAAAGCGCTACCTCAGCAGTTCCAGGGGAGCATAGAGTAACAAAATATTATAAAAGGGAGTACCCATTCTCAGTGAAGTTTGATTTTGGTACCACTGTTGGGTTGAGTCCCTGGATTCGAACCCACACTCTCAGAGTCAGGCACCTAATCGGTAGCAGTCAGCGATCTAACCCACTCTACCGACCCAGCTCCCACTCTCGTAGATCCATAAAGATCACAAAACGAATACCGTGCCAGCAAAAACATTTTCATTATGTGAGCCTTTGATGTTTAAAGCGCAATTTCAATTGACTTATAACGACACTTGAAAATGAGCAAGAATGCATTTTAATCCATCCATGATCACGTGAAACCAAATGTCCTTATCTGTCAGCAACACGGGGGAAATGTCTGTGTGAGCCTACTGTCAAAGTCATCCAAAGGTATGTTGGGGTATCGCACCGATGTAATGAGTATGCGACTTAAGATACAAATTTACACAGGGTATCACCAGGTTTAGGGGGCTGTTCTTTTACGTCGTACTCAGCACTCTTCCAGCTATGTGGCGATGCCCTGTTAATAACCGAGTCAGGGCCAGGCAATCCAGTGACCAACAACATGCTCATGGATCTACACAACCGGGACACGATGACGTGTATTAACCCAGTCAACGAGTCTGACCACCCGATCCCCTTAGTCGCCTCTTACGACAAACATGGGTTACTGACGACTATTCTAACTCGAGTCTAAACTGGTCTAAGATTTAGAAGTCAGTCGTGTATAGTTGCTATGTTTAGATTGGGGCTATGTTTGGACTGGTTGCCTGTAGAACACCCGGAGTATTCCTGTGTTTTTTACTCAGGGTGTTAGAGAAATATGGAAGATATATATGTGGGAAACTGTTACCATGGTTATCTCACATTACATCTCGTATTTCATGAAGTGTTTGTGTGAGGACACAGGATTGCTCACTTTATTATCCAGTTTAGGGCCGTTTTGGAGTGAGTTGGTTTTTAAGTCGCATTTAACAGTATTCCAGAAATTGGCTTCACACAGTACACACGTGTTGGGAATCGAACCCGTGTCTTCGGTGTGACGAGTGAACGCTTTAACCACTGGGCTACCCCGCCGTCCCTTGTTCTTGAAGCTGGGCCACTGTTGCGTTAAGTGGACGATATTGTTATATTGCCATAATCACAGAAATGAAACCGTTACCCTACTTCGAACTGCCATTGTGATTCCTTTGTAGTAATTTGTGTTGGTTTGGACACTTAGTTGATTATGGATGATAGTTTTTATTTATATCACATTTTTGGGGGTTCTTTGTTGTCATCACACTGAATTCTAGTATCACAATCAAAACAAAAACACTTCGTATTTCGTCAAATTCCGCCAAGTTTTTCAATGTTCGTTCGGAAATGAGATGATTAAACAGCAAGCTTACCTATATGGCAGGTTGTTAGAGGGGTCATTTTCAAAATTTGTATGAATTTCTGTCCCACATGTTGTACCTGACATTATCATTTAATTTCAAGAAGTTTTGATGTTATAGTTTTTCCTGAAGGGTTATATATACCAGGTTTAAACGATAACATTAAAATTGCTAAATAAACTGATGCGTTTTAAATATCGACAATTTATCATGGTGGGTATGTCCAAAAATGCCTGTCACAGGCTGAAATTCGTACCTTTAACAATGATTCTAATAATAATAAAATCATCGTATTTCTTAAAATCCTATATATTATTAATCGACACATTTTCCTCTTTCTCCTCAACAAACACGCAAAATTACCATTGAATGTTATTATTGAAAAACGTGAAGAAAATGTGAGTCACAAAGTTCGATACCATCCTTTTACCATTAACCACAATCAAATAAAAACTTCTCCGCGATTTGAAAGTGAGGTTGGTACCATATGCAGGGCACTTCCTGTTCTTCAACTTGTTGGACACGCGCTGAGGCTAATATGTTTTTATGATTTAACTTTACGGTCTATATTGTGCAGACTGTGAGTAGTAGTTTTTAAGTTTTCTCTACCAAATGTATGGTAACAGGAAGGAAATATCGGTAACAGGATGGGGTTGGTGCTGCAGATAAGCGTGAGGTTGTTGGTGGAGAGGAGGTCGTGGTTGGGGAAGAGGTGTGAGAATGGCCAGCTTGATCTAGACAGCTAAAGTGATCTATATGGTTTGGTCAAGAATCTGAGAACTGACATAATAAGGATGATCTGCTGGACCACCATTTTGTGGTCAAGTATGAAGGGATGCAATATCGGGACATTGTTATCGATCTTGACATCAATGATGTAAAAGTTGAACGCATGCACCAAGCTGGGCGAGTTGAACGCATGCACCAAGCTGGGCGAGTTGAACGCATGCACCAAGCTGGGCGAGTTGAACGCATGCACCAAGCTGGGCGAGTTGAACGCATGCACCAAGCTGGGCGAGTTGAACGCATGCACCAAGCTGGGCGAGTTGAACGCATGCACCAAGCTGGGCGAGTTGAACGCATGCACCAAGCTGGGCGAGTTGAACGCATGCACCAAGCTGGGCGAGTTGAACGCATGCACCAAGCTGGGCGAGTTGAACGCATGCACCAAGCTGGGCGAGTTGAACGCATGCACCAAGCTGGGCGAGTTGAACGCATGCACCAAGCTGGGCGAGTTGAACGCATGCACCAAGCTGGGCGAGTTGAACGCATGCACCAAGCTGGGCGAGTTGAACGCATGCACCAAGCTGGGCGAGTTGAACGCATGCACCAAGCTGGGCGAGTTGAACGCATGCACCAAGCTGGGCGAGTTGAACGCATGCACCAAGCTGGGCGAGTTGAACGCATGCACCAAGCTGGGCGAGTTGAACGCATGCACCAAGCTGGGCGAGTTGAACGCATGCACCAAGCTGGGCGAGTTGAACGCATGCACCAAGCTGGGCGAGTTGAACGCATGCACCAAGCTGGGCGAGTTGAACGCATGCACCAAGCTGGGCGAGTTGAACGCATGCACCAAGCTGGGCGAGTTGAACGCATGCACCAAGCTGGGCGAGTTGAACGCATGCACCAAGCTGGGCGAGTTGAACGCATGCACCAAGCTGGGCGAGTTGAACGCATGCACCAAGCTGGGCGAGTTGAACGCATGCACCAAGCTGGGCGAGTTGAACGCATGCACCAAGCTGGGCGAGTTGAACGCATGCACCAAGCTGGGCGAGTTGAACGCATGCACCAAGCTGGGCGAGTTGAACGCATGCACCAAGCTGGGCGAGTTGAACGCATGCACCAAGCTGGGCGAGTTGAACGCATGCACCAAGCTGGGCGAGTTGAACGCATGCACCAAGCTGGGCGAGTTGAACGCATGCACCAAGCTGGGCGAGTTGAACGCATGCACCAAGCTGGGCGAGTTGAACGCATGCACCAAGCTGGGCGAGTTGAACGCATGCACCAAGCTGGGCGAGTTGAACGCATGCACCAAGCTGGGCGAGTTGAACGCATGCACCAAGCTGGGCGAGTTGAACGCATGCACCAAGCTGGGCGAGTTGAACGCATGCACCAAGCTGGGCGAGTTGAACGCATGCACCAAGCTGGGCGAGTTGAACGCATGCACCAAGCTGGGCGAGTTGAACGCATGCACCAAGCTGGGCGAGTTGAACGCATGCACCAAGCTGGGCGAGTTGAACGCATGCACCAAGCTGGGCGAGTTGAACGCATGCACCAAGCTGGGCGAGTTGAACGCATGCACCAAGCTGGGCGAGTTGAACGCATGCACCAAGCTGGGCGAGTTGAACGCATGCACCAAGCTGGGCGAGTTGAACGCATGCACCAAGCTGGGCGAGTTGAACGCATGCACCAAGCTGGGCGAGTTGAACGCATGCACCAAGCTGGGCGAGTTGAACGCATGCACCAAGCTGGGCGAGTTGAACGCATGCACCAAGCTGGGCGAGTTGAACGCATGCACCAAGCTGGGCGAGTTGAACGCATGCACCAAGCTGGGCGAGTTGAACGCATGCACCAAGCTGGGCGAGTTGAACGCATGCACCAAGCTGGGCGAGTTGAACGCATGCACCAAGCTGGGCGAGTTGAACGCATGCACCAAGCTGGGCGAGTTGAACGCATGCACCAAGCTGGGCGAGTTGAACGCATGCACCAAGCTGGGCGAGTTGAACGCATGCACCAAGCTGGGCGAGTTGAACGCATGCACCAAGCTGGGCGAGTTGAATGCATGCACCAAGCTGGGCGAAAAAGCAAGCAATACTTATTGCTGGCCAAGAAGATTTAAGGACAGATGTTGGTATTTGTTTGAAAACATCATTGCTGTAATTCCATTTCTTGTACCCGTCAACGCCTCTAATTATCTTTTTGAGGAGATACTGACGCACTGTTGTTAATGACTCCTCTTCTAATCATCCCATATCAGTGATTGTGATTGTGCCCGTCCTTAAAACTGCATTGTTTTCAAAACTATGAAGATGTTTGATCTTGCATATTAAAAGCAGTGACACAAATCACATCCATATTGTTACCAATGTTCCATACTGTCGCCTTGTTTATTGTTTACCGTTTTTCGCAGAATTGTTTTCCATTTGATGGTTGCAGCATTTCATATTATGAACAGTTTCCGACTGAACAAAAGAAAAGACAGACAGTAATAGTGTATGCAAAAGAAATTCCATCCCGTTACCACTATGGTATTTCCCGTACTGCCACCATTGTCCCGTACTGCCACCATTGTCCCGTACTGCCACCATTGTCCCGTACTGCCACCATTGTCCCGTACTGCCACCATTGTCCCATTACCGCCACCATTGTCCCATTACCGCCACCATTGCCCCATTACCGCCACCATTGCCCCATTACCGCCACCATTGTCCCATTACCGCCACCATTGTCCCATTACCGCCACCATTGTCCCATTACCGTATTTATTGTTTAACATTTTTAAAAAAACCCAAACATTTGAAGTGTTTTTCATAGCAAACGTTTCTTCATTTCACGTGTGCCACATTCCATGTTAGGTGCAGCTCATTGTCATGGAAAAAAGTATGGATCATCCCTGAGTTATGGTGTCTTGAAAGGTATTCGTTCCTGTTATCGCTATGGTCTTTCCATAATTTTACCATCAGTACTATTTGACTCTTAACAGAGACATATATTTCTTCATTTGTTAGTACGTCACCTGTTAGTACGTGTCACAAACCAAAAGTAGACCTTGTGGATAATCAGCTCATATTGACACAAATGAAAACCAAACCTTTTAGGCTACATACATTTATTATCATACAGCCTCCTTTTGGATTGTTTTTAAAGGGGAGGAACTCTTCACAAGAGAATGATAACAATCAATGTAACAATAACTAGGCAAAAGCTTCCACATAGCAAGGCTAACAATTATAATGAGTCCACACAAAGTTCCATAACCACAGGAAAAGTGTTCACAAAGTCACTGGGTTTCCATAAGCACAAGGACAGAAACTGGTCCATAAACACAGAAACAGTTCACAGGCGTGTAGATGCACAAATGACAAGTCTTGTCACCTTCCAGAATCACGGAAGCTACTACTTGAGTTATAAAATCAGATGTAGGAGCAATTCCCCTTAAGCCTGAAATAAATAACAAAATACCTACTTGCTAGTCATGTGATAACCCAACAATATGCCATATCAATACATCTAAGATAATAAACGTCTGAAAATAATGTCCATGACGCAACTCAAAACTTGTACAAGATAAAACATTACAACAAAACAGTTATTCTTATACCTTCACCATCAATTGACACATTACTCATTTAACTTCCTTTAAAGAAACAAAAGCATACTCACAAAAAGGCCTTCTCCTAAGGATTCCCCTTGACAGTGAAATTCAACTGTGATTAACTTAAACTATTCTGACCTTAAATAGCAGTTGGAAAGCTAAATGCATGCTTTCCACAGGGATGAAAAGATGTGTTTGGGAGATATGTTCCCACCTTAAGGATGATAACTGCCCCTACCAAAATACATCCCAAATAACTTTTGTAAAAGGGCATGAAATGTGACAGTACGTCACCTGTTCATGTTACTTGCAGTTAATTACCATGAACAAGATTGTGAGTGACAATCAGTGAGGGTTTACATAAATATTTTTCTTTCCTGTTACCGTTTTCGAATTTCCTACTACCAACATTTCCATCCTGTTACCATGGAATAAATGATTCAAAATAAAATTATTTCTTCACTAAATGGAGTTATTGTTTGACGATAACAATTGTTATTGTGTAAACTGTCTCTGCATTGTGTTTTTGAGTTATTCTTGTCAATTCCTCTCAAGAGTAGACAGTTTGTCCATCTGCCTGACATGCTATTTTTGAATTTTCTACAATATCAGATGTGATATTTTATATCAAAGTAGATATTTAGGAGATAAACGTCATGTGTTGGCCAATTTCCGGGTGTTATTGAGTATTTGAAGCACGGGAATGCATTTGGAACCGACGGCGTCAGCCGGAGGTTTCAAATGAAATATTCCCGTGCTTCAAATACTCAATAACACCCGGAAATTGGCCAACACGTGATGTTTATCGACATTGTAAACAAAAAAGTAAACCAAAGGGGTTTTACTGTCTGCACTCATTTACATCGAGTAGGGGTACAGCAGTGAAGTGTCATCAGCTGGCCGTTTCAGCTGGTTCCCATGGTAACGTCTGGAGTTGCCCATTTGTGACGTCATTCTAACTTTACGTCACAATATGACCTGAATAACGTCACCACTGTTGATGACACAAGAAAACAATTGTTTACGTGTCAATACGCAGTGAACAGTCTTGCAGTTTCCGGGAATCTAATACCATTTGATCATGTTTTTCAACCAATCAGATTACAGATTACAGTGACTTTTGGTTTACAATGTTAATTACAAACACAATGCAGAGACTTACTAAGATATATGGGTCAGATATTATCTTGAGTTACTTCCCCTTCCTTTTCATACTGTAAATGCGTATACAGTTTTTGACAAGGTAACAGATGCAAAATTTTCTTTGGACCTGAAGTTTTAATTTTTACTTCTTTACTCATTTTGGCAAAAAAAAGACATTATGGTTGGATTTTACCGCATTGGTGTTTATCAGTTTTATGAATATGGTAATACAATCAGTTATGAAGTTTTGTCATTTTGTATCTCTGAAATTCGCATTGAAATGACCCAGGGGCAAAATTATGAGTTTGTGATGGTGTTGTGCAATATGAATAATTCAGCCTGTGATACAGCGGTATGTGTTGATGAATCGCCAGACCACGAACACACATGCTCATTCACGTCCTCATATGAGCGAAATATTCTCAAGTGTGACGTTAAACACTATTTCACGTCACCCCGATCATAGGTTAGTGTAGTCAGACCGTCCATGGGGTTTTCCCAGGAAGACAGTGCCGGTTATGTTTACACTATCCATTGTCTTAAAGTTCACTGAGTACACGGTCTATTTAACCCCTGGTCCACCATGCTATGGAATGTCTTGCCGATGATGGTGACAGTGGTTTACATATCAGTTCCAAGCAAAACTGTAAGCTGTCCTGCCATGGATATGAACTGGGAAGTATTCTGTTCATCAAAAGAACTAAACTGACCCCCCTGGTTGATGGAACAACAGTAAGGAGCAATGGTGTTATGGATATTTTATGTCCGTTTCAATCACCATTGTCAACTATACCCCCAAGACGACTAACTGACGTAAGTATGTTGACAGCACAGTGGACAGTGGCGTTTGTCCGAGTTTGTATCTGGACTGGTGGTCCACTGTCTCGCTAGGTTAGGCTGCATGAAAGAATGTTTCTCGTTCACTTTTTCTTTTCAAAATGACGAGGTAAGACGTCATTTAAGTGTAGAACACATTTCTCTCTCTAACACATTTGACTTTCTTATTTAGCTTTAGTATTAATTAAGTGCATGCATGTTCATATATGAGTCATTCTCAAAAGTTGTAGCTATTTGGTGTACAAAAGACAACATCATTCAAATGCAAAATGACCAATCTCTATTTTCATAAATGGCAAGCTACATTGTTAAGGTTCACATACCAACAGTATTTGAGGCTTATGTTCAATATTGTTATGAAGACTAATTAAACTAATTAGGTCGAAGTCACAATGTCTTTCCTGTAACAACAGTCATATTTACATTTTTCTTAATAGTACATTGATTTGTAAAGGTACTGTTTTCTAATTTCTACCTTACCTGTTATTCTGTTACGCACCCTTAAAAGTTCATTTCTATAAATGTACTTTTATGAAATAAACCTGTTCTGCACGGTGGGAAATCTGTTTCAATACTCGTGATATCCCCCCATCTGTCTCCCATCAAAAATTATGCACTGAAGGTGATTTGAAGAGAATATTCTGATATTTCTGATTGATTTATGCCAATGTCTTACTCTTTAGATCATGAAACATTTACTTTCAAGTCCTGTTATATGAAAGACAGTATCGTTATGCCAAAAGCATTCTTTGTTATTGGAAAGAAAATATGTCAAATAAATTTGAAAAACTATTTAATTGTAACAAAAATCTTTGATCTATCTGTAATGAAAGAAAGAGTTCTTTGCGTGTTACCGTCAGAAGTATAGTAAGTGTTACATGTTATATCCTTATCTCCAAATAATGTGACTAACAATGACATGTTTGTTACAGAGAAGATAATTCGATTGTATATTTAGTTAGGATAAGAATACATCAGTTGCATTGATGATAAGCTAGGTTCATATCAATCAGTTTCTAAACGTATTGTTTTTACCATACTTGAAGTGCAAAATATATAGTCTATGTTTTAGAATTTTGCCTATTACCGTAAAGAGTATATACTGGAAAGACATCTCAGAACAAGTTGATGCAAGACAAAGAAGAATTGAATTCTGATGTTTAAAAAACGACCGACATTGTGTTTTGAATAAAAAGTAGCATTTACCATCTTGAAATTTGTACCTTTTAGGAACTCAGAAATATTTTAACGGAAAGTTTGACAGTAATTGTTATGAATTTATCAAACTGTCAACAGGTTTACAACTAACAAAAGTGTCAAAGTTTGGATCATTATCCATAAACTGTCAACAGGTTTACGACTAACAAAAGTGTCAAAGTTTGGATCATTATCCATAAACTGCCAACAGGTTTACGACTAACAAAAGTGTCAAAGTTTGGATCATTATCCATAAACTGTCAACAGGTTTACGACTAACAAAAGTAAAGAATCATCTGCCTCAAGCTGTCAAAATAACAAGCTGATCAACACAATTAATCTCCGCATTTGTCATATTCATTGTACCAGTTTTGAAAAAATACAGAAATGAACGTTTCACTGCTTTTTTGTTTTATATTATAACCCATTAACTTTATTTAGGAAACTAGATGTTCAACGCTTTGATGCTTCTGCTGACTGATCATCACGCTGTCATATTTAGTAGTCTTTAAAACGGTTATAAGCATTCAAAGTTTCAAGAACAGGCTTCTGTGTTAACCATATGGTAATTGTATCTCATACATTAATGCACATCCGAATGAGCTAGGAAAGAAAGATAAAAATGAAAGATAATCAATTTTAATCTGTCTTTGCAAAAACACCATAAGTCCTTTAAGTAAGAGCTATTTTGGAAAGACGTGAAACATACAAACTGTTAAGGAAAATACCAGTTGTTACTTCAAATATACACATAATGGCCCTAATATGAGCGCATAGCAAAACTACATGAACAAAGATCTATTGGATATATTGGATATTTTCAAATTTGTATTGAATTGTCTTTGCAGTTACATAATTTGTCTTTCCAATAAAACCTCATACAAGTATTAGTATAACTGCATTCATAAGAGAAAGTGTAAAGCATGTTTCAGTTTCAGCATAAATAAACCATATATCTTCATCACAAGTCAACTGTTAATGGCACTGACATTAAAATGAAAAGAATATGTGACTAATCAAGATATGCTTCTTTGAAGCAAAACTGATGGTCTTTCCAATAACAAAGTATGTTTTACAGAAAAGACTTATATGAAAGATAAATTGCAAAAGTAAATTCTGAAAAGAATAATGACTAGTCCCTTTCCCATTTCAGACACCTTGTGTTGTAATTATGGTTCCAAATGCAAACAGAAACGCATATTTTTGGAAAGTTGTGTGTTTCTTTTGTTAATTGATATTATTTAAAAGACACCGACAGAAAATACTCGCAAATATTTACCTTTTCAACTTGATTTTCTTTGAAAATTTTGTCTTGAACTTAACACCACGTTTATCACTGTCAACCAGAAGTTGTTAATGAGCATGATAGTGAGTTCCACTTTCCCAGGATGAGAGATCATTAACTATTTCATACCTTTATGGAACTGTTACGGGAAAGACATTTGCCAATGAAGGAGAAATCAGCATTTTGACACAATGAGCAAGTGTGACGGTTATGTTGAAGTGCGATACCCCAACAGACCTATGAATGAATGTTGCAGTAGGCTCAGACAGGCGTTTCCCATTGTGTTGCCGTAAGATGAAACAAAGTCACTGTACTGTGACGTATGGTGCATACACATCTGAACACCCCGTGTCAAAGTGAGCGTCTTGTGACTAAGCCACAGAGGGGTATATTAGCCCGAAAAGAGGCTGTCTCCTTCTTGTAAACATGCAGTTCATTAGCTAACGAAATTACCGACAAAAATCTGCTGGAAATTCTGAAGGAAGGGGTTCCTGTTGGCTTTCTTGTTGAGAGGTATGCCATTACTGTGCCTGTCCTGCTAAAACTACAGTGGTTGACCATAGGTGAGTCATCACTAGTGAAATTTCCATGGACTTACATGTTAATTAACTGTTGCAAGAATAATTTCATAATTTGAGTACAAGTCATTTTATTTGATTTTTTTGAAAGCATCGTGGAACTCGTCTTCAGCTGCGCGTACATAATTGTCTTTTATTTTTACGTTGATTAGCCATCGAATGAGACCTGATTAAGCGCCATATATAAGCACATATTTTAGTCTATCCCATAGCCATTTTAATCTTGATTTATATCTCTGATGTATGTGTTGTTTTAATAGTTTCTGTTTTTTTGAAAGATAATCGGAAAATTGAACTAAAATTTTGTGCATATAGCTGTAATGATTGCCCACCTGGTAGGTATTATTGAAAGCAATTAGATCAAAACTACTAAATTTATGAAAATTATTCTTGCAAGAGTTAATTAACATACAAGTATATGGGAATTCCATAGTCAGGTGAATCGAGTCTCAGATTGTTGAGACATGTAACACACTTGTGATTCTTAATTGCTGCTAACAGGAAAGAAGTGTTCCGTAAATACCGAATTTATGTGATAGAACTACACCTCTCACATACCCTTCCATTAAATACTTTGTAAATCTTCTGATAGGTCACATGCAACGTAAAACACAACTTTGCAGACTCTGATACCTTTCGGTATGCAGTTACAGAAACAAATCATCAAAAATGCCAATTCAACCTATAAAGTTGAAAAAACGCGATGAAAAAAACCCGCTAAATCGGGGTTGCAACTATTTCCTAAATTTCCCCCAGCGTTCGGGGGGAAAGTGGTTTCAACATCTGTGCTGTGCTGCGCTGCGCGCATAACACATGCGCAATGAATAGGTTCGCGGAGCTTGAAACAGTATGCATGCCCGGAGTATGAGGTCGTGAGCAATAGTCTTATCTTGGTTGTGTACACAAACAAGTAAATAATCTACTCGTTGCATTATAAAAAACTTGTTGATTGTGGTAAGCAGTCTCTGTCACAGGGAAAGCTCAATGTCTGGTTTATTGACACCTATATGTCTGTCTGCCTGCCAGTCTGCTAAGGACAATATGCAATACACAGCTTCAATCATTGTACAAACCTGAAATCGCGAAAGCTGTTGAGAAAAATGAAAGCTGTATGTTCTCACAATCTACTATCATTTAGTTTTGTCTCCTGCTTAGCAACCCCTGTTTTCATTGACGATTCTGTCAAAATCACTTGGTGACGATAGGTTGTAATCCGTGTTAGGTGGTATAAACCTACACGTTATTTGTCATCATTCACTTGATGCTCAGTTAATGAATTTATAACAGGTATAATTAGTGGTAAAGCCACTTAGATTACACGACAAAAGCAGCCATTTGGCATTTCTTGTGTCTTGTATCGATCAAAGGATTAACCGATAACACGCTGAGTGATTAATTAGTTTTATGTGGATTTAAAGGGGCACTGATGCGGAGCAAATAATGTTTCTCGCTAATGGTCTAATTACGAAACCAAACTGCAAATTGGTCAGCGCTCGCTCCCTCGACCGTGACGGACAAAGGGACTGGGCTCCTGTCCATATTAGCAGAATTTCTTCACCTAAACAGTCAGGAGGCCGGATGCCCATCATATGCCATTATTTATAAATATCCATGGTACTCCTTGTCTGATCGTAACAAAATATCCCAGCAGTGTAGTTTTCTTTTTCGGATGCTTGGATGGTATAGTGACAGATCCATTTTGATCCTATTTCTGTGTTTTTTACCTCGATATTTAATCATGTTATGTGAAAATTTGATGTCTACAGACACGTAGCAAGCCATTTGTTTCTGTCCGAAAGATTGAAAAGTTTTATATTTAGATAGTTTTGAGTGCTGGCCCAGCTGTGATTGCCAAATTTTTAAACTTATCCTACCTCACGATTTGCACTTCTCTCTCTTGCTTCGACGCTGAGTGGAACGAATTAGAACTTTCCTGTAGGCCTCTCTTGTCCATATGCCCGTCTTCCCTAGGCTGCTCTCCTTACAGGACGGGTCCCTTAGCCCATGCAGAGCATGCAGCATGCTCCCCTATCTACCCACGTGACTACCTCTGAGAGATCATTCTTCTTCTTGTCGCACGACAGAGTGGACATATCTTAGTTCTTGTATAGAGTTTGAGTTGTTTTGTATTATGAGGAAAACAGATCCTCCGAACAAGAAGCGTAAGTTTTGCGCTCAGTGTAAAACTATTTTTTCGACTTTGGACCCACATATATCGTGTGTTGATTGTGTGGGTCAATGTTCTTGGGAGAAACGTTGTGAGAAGTGTGCAGGTTTATCAACTGAAGATTTCAAGGCTTCTAAGCGGGTTTGTACTCGTAGGATTGCAGATAGAGCTAGGAATGCATCTGCTGACCAAGGCCCCACTCCTACCAAAAAACCACGCCTGGATCGTCCTACCCCCACCCCTCGTCGTTTGAAATCCCCGCTCTCCGAGGCGGAGGATTTTTTTGGACGCTTCTTCAGATTCTTACCTTTCGGATGATGTTCGGAAGCTTTTGGGGACGCATTCTTCACCAACGTCTCAGGCCGGCTCAACGTCTCAGGCCGGCTCTAGGGTAGTTGTTATGGATAAACCTTTAGTATCTACTGTCTCCCCCGATCTGCGGTCTACTCTCTTGGTTTCTAGGGCCTCTGGTTCGTCTAAAAACGTGACAACAGTCGCTTTGGTTTACCGATCTGCATCACCTGCATTACCAAATAATTCCGTTTCTCCAAGTCATTCAAGGCGATCATGTTCGATTCATCGATCTGTTTCGTCGGAATGTTCAAGTTCTAGTAGGTCTAGATCGCCTGACAGGTTTGTCTCGAATCCATCTCGTAGATCGACTGAGCGGTCATGTTCACCCCAGCAGAGTGGCGTTGGTCGTCAGTCTGTTTCTATTGATCATACTAAAACACGTATTGATTCAAATGGTGGTATCGGCAATTCCTTCCGTTTGGATTCACGTCGCCAAACTGATTCACCAGGCCGAATCAATTCACCAGTTCGAATCAATTCACCAGGCTGAATCAATTCACCACATCGAATCAGTTCACATGGTGGAATCAATTCACCAGAAAGAATCAATTCACATGGCCGTTTCAATTCACCATGTACAGGTTTGGGTGAACGGGTTGGTTCACCTTTCCGTGATGTTTCATATCGCCGAACCAGTTCAGTACATATTCGGCTTCACTTAATCATACTGAGGCAGTTTCTCGAACCACGGCTTCTAGACAAAATGAGTCATGGAATCGAATTGATTCAAGTACACGAACTGGTTTGCCTCATCAATTTGATTCGTCAGCTCATCCCGATTCACGCCACTTATGTGATTCGCATCAGCGTTCTGGGGTTGTTTCCCGGACTGGATCACTTCAGCGTTCAGGTTCACCTGCTCGCTCAAGATCATCCCATCGGGATGGTAGGTCAGGCTCTACTAATCGATCCAGATCGCCAGATCGATTTAGGTCATCCCATCCTTCTGTCTCCCCGACTAGTCAACATGCTATGGTTCGTTTGATTTCACCAGTTCGCTCTCCATCCAGACGCCGGTATAGTTCCAGGGACCGTCGCTCTCCTTCACGTCAAACTGATTCGGATCATATAACAGGGGCGACAATTCTGCCTGAATCATGGAATCCTAATCAGGATTCCTCTCAAGGGCCAAATTTAAATACAATGCTTTGGGCTATTACAGTAGCTTGGAATCAATGTCAACCTTCGACTACATCAAGTTCAGTTCCAGTTGCATCAACTGGTAACCTGTCTTCCACTGGTGTATCTCATCAACCCTCATCCTGCTCTCCAAATAATTCGGATATTTCTACCCCAGAGGGTAGTTTTGATTTAGTAGAACCTTCGCATGTACTTGCCTGGATTGCTGAAAAGCTTCAGCTGTCGGTGAGCAGATCTCCGGATGACCTTAATGTGTCTTATGCTCTGAAGAATAGAGACCTATCGACCATTACCTTGCCACCACGACCGTGCATTCTTCAAATGAAAAGTTCATTAGATGATGCGTTTAAGAAATTGAAACGCGTGAAGGATGGTTTGTCTTCACCCAAGTTTATGCCATCCATTGCTCACGGCCATGGGTTTTCTGTGTTGGCTTCGTCTCCATCAGTTGACGAGGATATTTCTAGTACCCTATGTGGCAAACGCGCTGCTTCACCTTTCTTTGTGGAAGATAGGGAATTGGCACATATTGATATGACTATTCGTCGCACACTCCCCTTTATCAATTGTGCTATTTCGGCAGTGGATGCTGTTGCTGTAGCTGTTGATCACGCATATACTGACCAAGATGCTTATATCAGGGGATGCATGGCATTGGTCTTAGACCAGTTTCAGGTCATTTTAGACCAATTATCCCATTTTTTCGGGTACGTACTTGCAGTGCGCAGGAGAGGCCCCCTCAACATTTCATCTTGGGATGAACGCTTCAAGGCTGAATTGTTTAGACAGCTTTTTTCCTCAGATATGCTGTTTGGTGGTAACATTGGAGAAGTTTCAAACAAGGTGCATCAGGACACTCATTTTCAGGTCTCTGTTGAATTACTGAAAATGCAGAAATCTCAGCTGCAAAGTTCATTGAAACAACGCAGAACGCCTCCTTTCTCTCCAACCAACCCAGATTTGAAAGACTGCTTTCGTGACAGACCCTTTATCCAAACACGGAACAGGAGTAGAAAACCTTCCCGGGGTGGCGCCTCTCGTCGTCCCACCAAGACAGGTCCCAACACTGGAAGTGGCACCTCTAAGCAGTGACTCACACAGATTGCTGCCCGACTTGGCCCTACCGTCCCCAATCGTCCCGATCTTCGACTCACCGGTGGGCGGAAGATTAGGAAAGTTTACACCCAACTGGGAGATTCTCAGAGATCCATATGTTTCGGCGATTCTCACTCACGGATATCAGATGCCGCTTGTCGGGAATCCCCCTCTCACAGTCATTCCTCTTCAACGCACTTATCCTCCGGATCAAAGTTTGCTTCTTCAGGCCACCATAGAGACACTTCTGGACAAGCATGCTGTAGAACAGCTCGACCCACGCATTGTTACGCCAGGGTTCTACTCCCCAATATTTCTGGGGAGAAATTCAACATTCAACATGAAACAGTTCAACGCCCGGTTTCTGTCACCACCACCCCACTTTCGGATGGTGTCAGTCAACCTGCTACGCACCATTTTGAAGAAAGGGGACTATCTGATTTCCCTTGACCTGCAAGATGCCTATTTTCACATACCAATACATCCAGATCACCGGAAGTATCTTCGGTTCACGTTCCAAGGACGTCATTACCAGTGGATGGTACTACCATTTTTACTCGGGTAACCAAACCGATAACAAGCTACCTGCATTGTCGGGGAATCACTTTCGAGAGCTACATCGACGACTGTGTTCAAGCTCAGCAGGATCCATTTGTCCTTCATCTCCACAGGCAGTTCACCATCAAGTTGCTAACGCAATTAGGGTGGCTCCTGAATTACGAGAAGTCGGAATTAATACCGACTCGGACATTACAATTCATAGGGGCGATATTCGACACGCATCAGGGCATGTTATTTCTACCTCAGGACAGATGGGACAAGATTCGGCGCATTCTACCCCTAGCATTGAATTCACCCAGAACCCTCCGCCAATGGCAAGAGTTACTAGGGTTGTTAACGTCGGCACAAGCACTGACTTACAGGGGCCAACTACAACTTCGCCCTCTCCAAATGTTTTGTGCCAATTCATCCGGAACGACAACCCCAGGGAGATGATTGGTCTTCCAGAGCAGCTACGGCCAGTTCTTCGTTGGTGGCTCAACGAACAGAATGTTTGCGCCGGAGTCTCTATGGTGCCATTCACACCGACTCTTCACCTGTTCGTCGACGCATCCCTCAAGGGTTGGGGTGCCCACTTTCTCCATCATCGAGTGGCCGGGCAGTGGTCATCCGCAGAAAAGACCCTTCACATCAACGAGTTGGAATTCAGTGCGGTCATTCTAGCCATTCAACATTGGGCAGCAGAACTCCAGTCGTCCCATCTACTGATTCAATCGGACAATTCAACAGTGGTATGGTACATCAACCATCAAGGCTCGACAGGGTCAGCAGCTCTGCTTCGGTGGACGTTTCGGTTTTACCACCTAATCGATTCTCTTCACATTGTGGCAAGAGCCCGACACATTCCCGGAGTGAGGAATGTCATAGCCGACGCCTTGTCTCGTCCCAAACGGCCGTCACCAACAGAGTGGATGTTACTGCCTCTGATATTTCAGTCAATGATCTACCCCATATCTCAACCAGAAGTAGATCTATTCGCCACTCGGTACAACCATCAGCTTCCAAGGTTCGTATCACCTATACCGGATCCTCAGGCATGGGACCACGATGCGATAGCAATATCTTGGGAGGGACTGAACGCCTACACGTTTCCTCCCCCGGCTCCACTTCCCAAGGTTGTTCAGAAGTTACTTACAACCAGCAAGATTCTTCTGGTCTTGGTTGCACCCTTTTGGCCAGCAAGAAGTTGGTTCGTCGATCTAAAGCAATTAGCAGAACCGAATTCAGTACCGTTACCCGCCCGCAACGACTTACTTCGTCATCCTCATTCAGACGTGTACCACGGGTCACCACAGACCCTGGATCTACACGTATAGCGCATTTACAGAAATCTCTGAGAGCCAAGGGTTATTCTCAGAGAGTAGCTGCAGCTATAACTTCTGCAAACAGGACTTCAACTCGATCATTGTATGACAATAAATGGAAGAAATTTGAACATTATTGTGGTATTAGGGGAATTATTTCTCCCATCACTGCATCACCTCAAGTCGTTGCAGAATTTCTACAGCATTTACGAACTACGAGGAAGCTTAAAGGTACTACATTGTCAACCTATTTGGGTCAACCTAGATGGGTCCAAGATGGCGACAGGGGTAGGACGTGCGTGAGAGAGCTCCTGGGTTGTGTGTTGCAATTGTTGCTATTGTAAGTCTGACGTTATCAGCAATTGCCTATATACCTACCGGATATAATCCTGAAACATTTTAGGGGGATTATTGATATCTCTGAAGCACTTTATTGGAAAATATGCCTTCACGAGATAGACGAGGACGCAGGAGTGTAAACACCACAGGTCAGGCCGCGCCACAGAGGAGCAGCAGCGAGAAAAGAAAACCATCTGGTTCCCCACTGGATAGTGTGCCACCAAAATCAGCAAAACCACTGGTTCAATCAACCCTACAGCTTGATCTACCAGAAGTGTTTTCGTTTGGATCTTGCAGTACGCCAAGATCAACCACGCAAAACAAGATGGCGACCTCCACACAACAACGGATCAACACAAGCCACGGCGACCAGAACCAGGACCACTCCTACCCGTCAACACTGTTTAATTTCATCAGTGATGCTTCCATGGACGTGATTACTACGAAACTGAGTAATGCACTCATGTTACCGGCCCTACAGCAAAAGTTCAGAGAATCGTTTGTGACTGTGGCAAAGAAAGCACTAAGCGACATAATACAAGACGTAGTGGCCCCTCTCAAGCAAGAGATAAGTCAGCTGAGAGACGAACTCCACCTGAAAACCGACGAGCTGGAACAGTATAGTCGGAGGAATTCTCTGAGAATATCAGGAATCAAGGAGCCCAAGTGGGGTGAGGAGGATGAAGATATTGACCAAGTTGTGCTGGATGTGCTTAAAGATGTGCACACGGATATTTCACCTACTGATATTGACAGATGCCACCGGGTGGGCAAGAAACAGCGAGGACAGAACAGGAGTATAGTGGTTAAGTTTGTAAGCTACTGGGACAGAAACAAAGTGATCAGAAACAAGTTCAAGCTCAAAGGAAAAAGAGACAATGTCTATATTAACGAAGATCTGACAAAGTACAGAAATCATTTGTTCAAGCTCGCCAGAGATCTGAAGAAGGAGCAGAGAATCTATTCCACCTGGACATATGATGGTAGAGTATATATCTGTGAACAGTTGGAAGGGCTCACGCGTGTGATCCAAAGTGTATCTGACCTTGACAAGTATAAGCGTCACTAGTGTCTTCAGTTTGTTTCACATTCATGTTTGACAAGTGAATAAGTACTCAAACATGTAGGTATGTAAATATATTAATATTTATTATTGTATGTATCATATTAACACACAACTAGCTCTGTTTTCCATTTTGTTTATGATTGTATTAATGTGTGTAAATACTATTTTAAATCTTACCTTTACACTTTACAACTCTCAAGTTACATTCCCTAGTACGCATGTATCCATGACTGAATTAGTGTACATATCTATTTTCCTTTCTTTCGCTTTAGAACAACTGAGAGATCCTGCATTGCCAACCTATTATGTACAATCATTGTTACGCCTGAAGATAACCCGATCTAGTTTCCGCACATATATCATATACCAAGACGAAATCAACAAGCCATATGGGTAATGGGTAATGACATAATGCAACATCGTGCGGCGATCGGGTTATTCAGCTGTTCCATGTGTTCTAGTAGCAATAAGACATGTTTGAAAATCAGTAGCTTACTTGCTAACAAAAATGTATTATTCAGGTCCCTATGTGTTGAAACAGAAACTGCGTGTATCATGTTATTGTTGGAATTGAAAGCTTGCTGCGTGTTTTTGTTCTTATGCCTGCTTCAAGCTCAGGCTACAAATGTTAATATCATCCTGATTCTTCTATTGTTACTTCAGCTTGCTGGTGACATTGAGTCTAATCCAGGGCCTATTGTCCAGACAGACAACTTGTCAATTTTTCACTTGAATGCTAGAAGTATTCGGAACAAGCAATCGTATTTGTCGGAATTTCTGTCGGAGTATGATGTGGTTTGTTTCACCGAAACTCATTTAGACTCTCGTATAGATAATGAAACATCAACCTGGGAAACTTTTCATGACCCGATACGTAAAGATAGAAATGCTTATGGGGGTGGCGTTATGGTGTATATTTCTCGACATTTAACTTTTGAAAGGCTTCCACATGTTGAAAACATATATGATGAATCTGTATGGATTAAGATATTTCTTCCTCAAAAACCATTAATCATATGCACAGTTTACAGGCCTGAAAGTAATACTGCGAACTTTTGGAGCAGATTTGACAATAGCATTGAAAGTGCTTTAGATATTTCTAGTAAAGTTGCTCTTGTTGGTGACTTGAATGAAAATTTACTTTCATCAGCTAATCTAAATCTAACAGATATCTTACTTAGAAAAAACTTACGTAATGTTATTTCGGAACCTACACGTGTCACTGAGACAACGAGCACTCTTCTAGATCCAATAGTTGTTAGTGACGACGTTGATGTTGTTGAAAGTGGTGTTGTTGATTTTGATAGAAGCATAAGTGATCACAGAGGCACGTTTGTCCATATTGATGTACATGCATCAACTAAAGCTGCCTATCCTAGAAACGTATGGTGTTATAATAATGGTGATTATGAACAACTGAATGCACTTGTTAGTAGCACGGACTGGGTTTCATTGTTTAGAGACTGTTCTAGTGTTGAAGATGCTTGTCATATATTTTATGAACGTTTTAATGATTATACTAAACAATGTATTCCTTCTAGAGTTGTGATGATAAGACCCAATGACAAACCATGGTATGACTCAAATATACGACGTGAAAGTAGGAAGCGGGATCGTCTGAGAAAAAAAGCTACAAGAACACAGAACAAAACTGACGTCTCGAAATACAAAAAACAACGTAATAAAGTCAATAACATGAAATGCTATGCAAAAGAGCACTTTTATTCGAACCTTAACGAATTTTTATTCGAACTTTACGGTGAAAATAAATCATCATACTGGAAAATGTTACGTAGTTTGATTAAAACGTCAGGATCTGCTTCCTCCATTCCTGCCTTGAAAAGAAATACAGACGAAGATGGCCCATCGGCTTTCACTGATTTTGATAAAGCTAATATGTTAAATGAATATTTCGAGTCTATATCTAATTTAAATGGTGCAGATACTACTTTGCCACAGTTTGACAAGCGTACCGATGCGGTATTAGAAAACATTAAAATTGAAGTTAACGAGGTCTCAGATATCATTAAATGTTTGCCTCTCAGGAAAGCTGCTGGGCCAGACCAGATCAGTCATCAACTACTCAGAAAAACTGTCAATTCTATCAGTCCAGTCTTGTGTATATTGTTTAACATGTCACTAAATTTGTGTGAGTATCCTAGTCAATGGAAACGTGCAAATGTTATGCCCTTGTTCAAGAAAGGTGATCACTCGGTTGTGTCAAATTATCGCCCAAATTCACTCATTAGTTGTGTTGGAAAATTATTTGAAAGAGTTGTGTTTAAGCATGTCTATAATTTCTTTGTGTCAAATGATTTGTTATATAAATACCAGTGTGGCTTCCGGAGAGGCCATTCTACTGTACAACAACTTGTAGAAATTTATAATCAAATTTGTACATCTCTTGACAACAAAGAATACTATTGTATGGTCTTTTGCGATGTATCAAAAGCTTTTGATAGAGTTTGGCACAGAGGGCTTATGCTTAAATTAGAAAAGTATGGAGTTCGTGGAAAGCTCCATGACTGGTTTAATAGTTATGTAACCGATCGTAATCAGTCGGTTTTTGTAAATGGGTCGCTATCCAAGCCTGTGGTATTGAAAGCAGGAGTTCCTCAGGGATCAGTTTTAGGCCCTTTTCTCTTCATAGTGTATGTAAATGAAATAGCCGATAAGCTACATTGTATAACTCGGCTTTTCGCTGACGATACTTCGTTGGGAACGTTTTCAAAGGACAAACAAGTGGTTGAAAGGGTCATGAATGAAAATCTTGAACTATTGAGCGATTGGGCAAAGGCCTGGTTAATTTCCTACAATCCCGAAAAAACCGAAGCTATATTATTTACATTGAAAGATGGCCTAAACGACATTGACTTGCAGTTTGATAGCTGCAGTATAAAATCAGTCAATTTTCACAAACATTTGGGTTTAACCTTCACGTCCAACGGAAGCTGGCATCATCATATTGAAAACATTATCCAAAAGACATCTAAAATGATTGGAGCATTTCGGAAATTAAAATTCCTACTAAATAGAACAACACTATCGAAAATATATACTGTATTTATAAGACCACACCTTGAGTACGCATGCGAGGTATGGGATGGTTGTTTGATCGAACAAGCCACTAGATTGGAAAAACTTCAACTTGAGGCAGCACGAATAGTTACCGGTCTTCCAAGATATGCATCTTCCCGTTCGTTATATTTTGAAACGGGATGGGATTTACTTTCAGAGAGAAGGAGAAAACGAAAATTAATATTACTTTATAAAATCCAAAAAGGTCTGGCGCCAGATTTTCTTCGGGACTTACTCCCACCTATAGTAGGCAACCAGACATGCTATGAGTTAAGAAACTCCGATAACTTTTGCCAACCATGTCCAAGACAAAGGTACTCAGCATCATCTTTTATTCCATCAACAGTTAAACTATGGAATAATATTCCTTTACCTATTAGAAATTGTAACTCTATTCCATTGTTTAAGTCTTCTATCCAAGTGAAAAGAAAATACGCACCTATATATTACTCATATGGAATAAGGAAGCTAAATGTTTTGCACACTCGATTAAGGTATATGACGAGTACACTGAATTATGATTTATTCCGAATAAATGTAATAAAAGACGCCTCGTGTGAATGTGGTCACAGATGTGAGGATGTTTTCCATTACTTCCTCAAATGTCCTTTGTACACTGTTCAGAGACATAATATGTCACAATCTCTAGCAAATATTGTTAACAATAGAACACCGATTGATATTTATCTTATCTTACATGGCAATGCTGGTCTTTCAGTTACCCAAAATCACAATGTCTTCAAATGTGTACATATCTATATCTCTCAAACAAAACGCTTTCTCGGTTAACATCTGTTGTAAATATCCTTACCTCTGTCTGTCACTCGTGTACATTGCTGTAAGATAATTGTGTAACTATCAGGAGAGGGCTTTTTTAAGTTGGATAACTTGTGCCCAATCCCTTTCTTCATGAATAAAATATGTTTAAATCAAACCTATTTGGCTGCCATTAATTCGGTTCTTGCTACAACTACTGGAACAAAGGTGTCTACTACTCTCGAGCTCCAGTCTCTGCTTCGCTCGTTCAGGCTTGCTGACCAGTCCAGGAAGTTCAGACCTCCTGCATGGGATTTGTCAGTTGTCCTCCGTCATTTAGTGTCCACTGACTATGAACCATTACATGATTAGGAGTTTGAACAGATAACGTTCAAAACTTTCTTTTTAGTAGCATTGGCTACTGCGGCTCGTATTTCAGAGTTGCATGCACTTGATGCGAATCGTGTGCAGTTTGAATGAAAATGGCATGGCAGAGTATTTCTGGGATTGCGTTGGGACTTTGTCGCAAAAAAACAGTTACCAGGACAACCAGATAGACGTTTTACTATCCCTCCTTTGTCAACGATTCTTGGGCCTGATGATGTGGAAGATTCATCTCTCTGCCCTGTCAGAGATCTACGGATCATCCTAGCTGCCTCCCAACATCGCCGTCGTCTTCGTAAGAGGCTATTCATCCCGCTGTCATCTACATCCAAGGCTGAGGTTTCACGGACAACCTTATCTTTTTGGATGCGTGCTACTATACTGAGGGCGTATGTTTTTGCTGGACTGCCACCCCCAGCAGCATCCAATCCTCATGAGACCCGTGCGTTAGTGTCTACGATGGCTCTACACAGCAACTGTTCCTTGACGTCCATCATGGAGGGTTGCTTTTGGCGCTCTGATACAGTGTTTTCTTCGCATTATCTGAGGGATTTGTCGGTCACTGATGTCCAAGGTCTTCACCAGTTCGGACCCCTTGTCTTGGCCCAGCAGCTGTCATCGGCCCGTCAACGCAGACGAGGAAGAGTGCTTTTATGCTTTCTTTCTGGTGTACATACTGAATAAAATTCTTCTGGGAATTGAACTCTTTACTCAATTTATTGGGTGATTGCTATTAGTGTCTCTATGGA
Source organism: Haliotis asinina (assembly GCF_037392515.1). Classification (NCBI taxonomy): domain Eukaryota; kingdom Metazoa; phylum Mollusca; class Gastropoda; order Lepetellida; family Haliotidae; genus Haliotis; species Haliotis asinina. The sequence goes on along the minus strand of NC_090280.1, from coordinate 103,404,898 downwards.
TCTACAGTAGCTAGATCCTGTTTTTTCGATGTAGAAGAGTTCAACAATCTCGCTTGCTGACCTCTACTCCTCGGAGCAATCACGTCAGTGTAGTGAGTCCTTCCCGATTTCCTTTACGGATTTCGTAGCGTTCATAGCTCCTAAGTTCCTGAGCACACCTTTGTGGTCTTACTGTAGTAAGTAGTGGAAGCCATGTGGTGTTGTTTTGGTACTGAACGTTAAACTTGTGAGCTTTCCGATTCAGTTTCCTTTTCCCCTCTTTGTGATGGGGTCTGGGGGGATGTCTCGAAGCAGGTACGGGCCCGATTACTAGTCATAAGACTTTAATTACGGGGGTACTCTGATAAATCGCAAAGAAGTGACATGACTCGCCTAGTTGCGTCTCCTTGCATTTGCGAGGGTTGCGGTCGAACACCACATTGCTCAGGAGTACCCACTCCTTGGGAGCGATGGCGTCTAGTAAGCCAAGGGGTTCAGGAGAACCCAACACTAGTATAGGTTCTATGCTAGTTGGATGCAACCTCTCTTGTTCATTGCTACCTACGGTTGTCATTAGCCTATACAGTAATATTGTCCCAGTGACAAAACATGTACCTTTTTCTTATTTTAATATCAAGTATTTTAGAGTATTTTTACTGTAATATTTTAACATAATTTATGTATATATTTATATTGTCCACCTTTATTGTAACATAAGTTTCAAGCTTGGCAGGTTATTATTCATGTAACAACATCTAGTTGCCAGGTAAACAACTTGTAATTAATATAGCTCACCTAGTCAACCGCCAGTTCATTTAATTAGTATCGTTTCACAGTTCTCCATGCCATTGTCATAAGTTTCAAGCTTGGCAGACGCTAATCCGTTAATCTCTTATAACAACATCTAGTTGCCAAGTAAGCGAGCTTGTAATTAATATAGCTCACCTTGTCAACCGCCAATTCAATTAATTAGTATTATTTCATAGATCTCCATGCCATTGTTTAACAAAATCATGTAGTTAGGTTTAATTATAAATAACTTAATTGAGTCTGCTGACGTAGTTTCCTTAGCTGCGAAGACCTATAAAAGTCGGGTCTGTGTGCAACCTATGTCACACTTCCAGAATAAACTGTGGAAACTACATCAGCGACTCCTCATCTTTAACTATAATTTTATTATGTTTTAAGGTAAGCAACTATGTTTTATTTCGTAACTTAGTCTATTTCAATCATCAATTAAGTCTCTTTACATATTGTTAAGTCAGACAGGATAAATTTATATTAAGGTATAATGTTAATGTTTATGTTCAGTCTTTGTTTGTGTGAAACGTTATTTATGTATATATGTTTTATTTATTAAGGGATGAATCATTATAATAATTATCTTTCTTGTCTCCCTTAGTAAATATTCCAACTAACTGTAAATATTGATATGGCTACTGTGTACAAAACTATTATTGTATTTACATTGAAATGCCAATGCAAGGTGAACTAAATATTATAGATAATTGTTCATTCTTTCATATTTGCAGGTGTGTTGTGATGATTGTGTGTATTATGTATCGTGCTGTAATAGTCACACTTCCAGAATAAACTGTGGAAACTACATCAGCGACTCCTCATCTTTAACTATAATTTTATTATGTTTTAAGGGTTCTTAGTGGTGAGAAAGAGCACTTTCTCAGTTGGTGGATGAAGAGTGGAAGATTCGGTACCTCGATGAGCAACTCCAAAACCAAGGGCGCAAATCCTACATTGACCCCCTACGGACTCCGGAGCCAGTCGTCCAGCACCACCCCAGTGCACCCAAACCCCAGATCCAGTACTTCCGGCACCCAGCAATCCAGGACGACGCAGGTATCTGGTTCTGACAGTAATCAGTCCACAATCAACGCCGACATACATCATCAACGAGACCCTAATACCAGCACATCCCAAGTGGAAGAACGAGAAGCAGGAATGCAGCAACCACAGAATCCACCAGTCACCATGGCAGTATCACATTCTCCATTGTTTTTGGATAAATTCCGTGAGGGAGCAAACGTAAAACTCTTTTTAAATAGACTAAGACATTCCTTCAAAATTAACAAGTATAGTGCTGACCATCAGAAGATCATTATTCCAACTCTCCTGGAAGGATCAGCTAAAGTTTGGTTCGATTCTATGGCATTTGGCATGGAGACGGATGTTGAGACCCTGCTTCAAGCCATAGAGGACAGATATTCCCAGACAAGCCTGAACCCAGCATCCCTCCTAATGCAACAACTTCCAACAGAAACTGTGAACCAGTACATTGACAGGTATCTGAGTGTGCTATCAGGCGATGATGTGCCAGTTAACATTCAGGTCCGAGTGGCATTGCAAGGACTGAAACCAGAGCTGAGGAAAGTAGTGGGGAATAAGGAGCCTAAAACCCTTAGCGACTTAAGACGCCATGCCCTTCTAGCAGAGCAGCTGGAGATGGAACACCTTCCAGTTCAGGCCATATCAACCAAAGATCCAGCAGATAAGTTGGCAGGCCTACTTGAAAGTGTGCTACAGCGGTTCCAGTCCCAGCCACAGTACCAGCATCCTGACCAGTACCAACCAGAGCAGCACCAGGCACGGTATCCTCAGCAACATCAGCAGCAGTTCCAATCAAGACAGCACCAATCACATTATTCCCGTCGGCAGTATCGACGTCACCATGGACAATACCAGCAACAGTCCCAGTCGTACCAAGCTCAGCCCCCACATCATGCTGCTTTTGGACATCTACCTCAGCAACCACAGACTCCTGGATTTCAGCCACGGCATACTGATCGGTGTAACGGATGTTCAGGTTGGTGTCCTTCTAGAAACCAATGTCCATTTTATCATCATTTCTGTAACCGTTGTAATAAACCGGGGCATGCTGAAATTGCTTGTCGATCAGCACCCAGACATTAGGATAGGGTGCCCCCTCCTCGAGAGGGGCTCAGGCACTATGTTGAAGAGTATGGTTCAGATTCCATACAAACAGAACCTGCCTTTAAGCCTAAGTCAAAATTCCCTCCCGAAAATCATTTAAAACTTCCAGAATCCCCCAAAACTTCATGTCAAACAGGAAACAATTCAACACCTCCAAATAATCCCAAACCTTTTGAAAACATTTCACGACCAACCTTCAATAAAATTCCTTCAGTAAATCTAACTGCGCCCATGCAGAAAAATACAATCAAAGTTAAGGTCAATTCAGTCTGTACTACAGGTTTGATAGACACTGGAGCTGAAGTATCATGTGTTAGTTTATCTTTGGTAGAAAAAGCAGGCTTTTCACTTAGCAATCTTAAGCCCTCAATTTACCATTCTATCACTGGTGTAGGTGGTGAAGCACATCCTGTTCTTGGTTATCTTACTTTACCACTTTCAATCTCAAATGTCACGATTGAGCACACCTTTCTTGTGTTTAAACACTTGCACCATTCTCTAATCTTAGGCATAGATTTCTTAGATACTAACAAAGTGACCATTAGCCTTCCTAATCGTTGCATTTCCATTCAAGATGGAACTATTCAAGTATCACTTGTAGAAACAAATGCAGGCATAGCACGCAACAATAAACCACATACCATTCCACCCAGATCTCAGTGCAATATACCTGTTACTATTTCCCGGGTCTCTTCCCCTGGCATCTATCTACTGGAACCAGTTCCATGGCTTCACTCACAAGAACTTGTAGGAGCCAAGTGCCTAATCAATACTCAGGGTAAGAAAGCAGTTATGTGTATAATGAATGTCACTGACAAACCTATTCACCTTTCACCACGCAAAGTTCTAGCTACTGCATCACAAGTTGATGAGTCGTTTGTACAACCTTTGGATGAACCAGTAAAGTCTGAAGTTTCCAAACCTCACCCTGAGGTAAGTGCTAATTCTGATATTTCTTTTGACCTCAGTAACTCTGACCTTACACAAGAGCAGAAACAAGAATTACAGTGCTTTCTACAATCTCAACGTGCTGTTTTTGCCAAAGACTGGACAGAACTTGGCAAGACAGATTTGCATCAGCATATAATTAAAACTGCTAAAGCAGATCCTGTCAAGATGCCATTCTACAGGCAGTCTGTGCCAGTTAGGGCTGAATGTGCTAAACAGGTAAAAGAAATGTTAGATGCAGGCATTATAGAACCCAGTGACTCTGAGTGGAGATCCCCAGTGGTAATGGTACGCAAGAAAGATGGTACGTATAGATTCGCAGTTGACTACAGGCGCCTTAACGCTGTCACCAAAAGTGAATTTTTCCCCCTACCCCGTTTTGATGATGTAATAGACTCAGTAGGAAATTCGGAAGCCAAATTTTTCTCCGTTCTTGATTGTGCTAGTGGATTTTGGCAGATCCCCCTCCATCCTGCCACTAAGCACAAGTCAGCTTTTATTTGTCAAGAAGGAATTTTTGAATGGAATAGACTCCCATTTGGTCTTAAAAATGCACCAATGACATTTCAGTCAACAATATCCAAGGCTCTTAAGGAAATGAACTGGAGGTATGTACTCATATATGTTGACGATATCATTGTCTTCAGTAAAACCTTTACTGAGCACCTACACCACCTCAAGTGTGTCTTCAGCAAACTCAAAGAGGCCGGACTTACACTGAAGCCCAGCAAATGTCAATTTGCAGCAAAACAGGTAACCTATTTAGGCCACATTTTTACAGAAACTGGAATTGAAACTGACCCCTTAAAAGTAGAAGCAATCTCATCTTTTCCCAAACCCCAAACCCAGCAAAACCTTCGACAGTTTTTAGGCTTAGCCAGCTACTATAGACGTTTTGTCAAAAACTTTTCAAAAATAGCTACTCCATTAAATAAACTTTTGCAAAAAGATATTGATTTCATTTGGTCTGACGAATGTCAAAAAGCATTTGATCAATTAAAATCTGCCCTGTGTTCATCTCCAGTTCTGGCATATCCCAACCTTCAGAAACCATTTATTTTAACCACTGATGCCTCAACCGAAGCCATAGGATATATTCTTGGACAACTAGATGATGAGGGTCATGAGAGAGTCATTGCCTATGGAGGTAGGTCACTACACAAATTTGAAAGGAAATGGCCAATTACAGAGTTGGAGGGTCTTGCAGTCTTAGAAGGCATCAATACATTCAGGGTATATCTTACAGGTAACAAATTTAAAGTATTCACTGACCATAAGGCACTTACTTATATTCAGTCCTTCAAGCAAACTGGTAATGGTAGACTTGCTAGATGGGCTCTTAAACTCCAGGAGTATGACTTCACCATAGAGTACAGAGCCGGAAAGAAGAATACCAATGCTGATGCTCTCTCCAGAAGGACCTACCCAGAACCAGATGCCAAGGAAGATGATGATGACTCACCATTCATCCCTATTGCAACCACGACCTCCTCCACTCCTTCAGCTCCAAAGAACAAGAGCGAATCAGAATCCATTCTTGTGACCTTCCAGTATGAGAATGAAGAACCATCAGTGACTGCACTTCAGATTCGAGAAGATTTCACTGATGACATTGCTGAGCGACAAAGGAACTGTCCTGACTTCAAGCTCATCTTTGACTATAAAGAGAAGGAAGAAGCACCCACCAACTACACAGAAGCCCAAATCCAAGGTCTCGTAGGTTTATGCATGGAATATGATATCTTAAATGGGACCCTGTATCACTTTTTCCGAATGAAACACAGAGGAGCCAAGCCCAATCGCCATCCCACTATCAGACAGCTTGCTGTACCACGACAAGATAGGGAACAACTATTGAGAGCCTACCATGACTCAAAAGCTGGAGGATGCCACTTTGGACATGATGCGACCAGACAAGCACTTCTTCAAAATTACTTCTGGCCAGGTATGTACCAGAGCATTGAGGAGTACATCAAATCCTGTGAAGAATGTCAGAAGTCCAAGCGTCCAGCACATCATAAGCCTGCACCAATGGTACCCATGCCTACAGAACCAGCCTTTGATCGCCTCCATGTTGATATCCTTGGCCCATTACCCAAATCAGCAAAAGGTAATAAATATGTTCTACTTGCCATTGATTCTTATTCTAAATGGACAGAAGCCTTTCCAATGCAGACTCAAGAAGCCACAGAAGTAGCCCAACTCCTCTTCAATGAAGTTTTTACAAGGTATGGTGCCCCAAAGTCCCTTCTCACAGATAGAGGAAGATAATTTACATCAAAACTGGTAAATGCTCTCTGCGAACTCTTAGATATCAAGCACTATCTGACATCTCCGTATCATCCTGAGACAAATGGAGTATGTGAAAGGCGGAACAGTACAATCGAGCAAGTGATGAGGATCTACTCCAACGAACGACAAGATGATTGGGATACCCTTATTCCTTGTATAATGATGGCCCTAAGGAAGATGCCCTGTCAGAGCACTGGTTACTCACCACACTACCTGCTCTTTGGCAGAGAAATGATGCTCCCTTTTGACACGAAACTGCTTCCCAAAGATACCCTTCCTCTTGATACCAAAGAGCGTCTTCAATCAATCCTTGACAACCTCAAGATAGCCAGGGATATAGCTGGAGAAAACATCACTATAGCGAAGCAACTCTCAAAGGATCGTCATGACTTGAAGGCAGCAGAGCCAAGTTTCAAGATTGGTGACACAGTCCTCCTTTATAACCCCAAAGTTCAGAAAGGCCATTCCCCTAAGCTAACCCAGAAATGGACAGGACCCTGGTACATTCGTGACATTGGACCAAACCATACCTTCAAGCTTTTCCATGCCGAGACACAGAAAGAACATAAAGCCCTGGTACATGCTAATCGTCTAAAGCCATTTCATCTCCGCCAGGCAGCCAATCACCAGGATCAAGATGAGCAAGAAGTCCAGCATATTATTCAAGACCAAGACACCCAGACACCTGCCCAGGATATCCCGGATCAACATCCAGATCCGCCAAGTACTCCAACACCAACTCCAACACAGGATGACACCCTATATCCCGTAGAAAGGATCCTTAGAATGAAGACTTCCAAAGGAAAAAGAATCTACAGAGTAAAGTGGGTAGGACATCCAGCATCATGGGAACCAGCTGAAAACATACCAGCAGATGTGCTACAAGACTTCCATGCAAAGATCACCCTCTCTGGAAAAAGAAGAAAACGCCAGCCGAAATTCTTCACAAGAAGCAACAGACCATGATATCTCATATATATAGCCAATACTTTCCTCCTTCTGTCATTCTCCTCTTCTAATCTACTAACACTTACTAATTATGGATGTGAATAAGCCTCCCTTCACCTTAGTTGATTAAGGTTCCTTAGTGCTAGAAGGTTGTATTAGACGTAATGCTTCCTCATTGAGACTTGTTCCTATCCAAAAACATTATTCTTTCTTTCAGGTGTCTTTAATCTCATTGGCTTTGTATTCCTGGGACTACTTATCATGGTGCAGTTGAGCTCGTCTTCAGCTGACAGTCAACTGATCCAGAGGATCAACTATGGTATCGTCTTCAAGCCATCAGCAAAGGTCAGGTTCGCAGATGAATACTGGATCCACACCTACGAACTTGACCTTCCAACGAAATTCCACATGAAATCCATCAGCGGATGCCATCGAGATAATGCTACCTGTAATGCTGTGAAGATCATCCAAGCCAATCTAAATGCCATCAAGACCCGGTGTGCCTCGTTCCTTAACATTACAACTCATCAGATCCAGTCCCTTATCCCCATTTCACGGCCACCCAAGAACCAAAGAACCAAGCGCGCTCTACTTTCATTTATTGGACAATTCTCCAAAGAACTTTTCGGAACTGCTACCACTGAGGATGTCAACATTCTGGCAAAGCATATTAATGCGTTAACACAGAATAGTCTCCATGTAGCAAATTCCTTAACCCAATACTCTCATCACATGTCATCCATCATGTCCACCGTTGACCACAGATTCCAGAATGCCCTACAAGGAATCAAGCTCAACCACCAGGCTATACGGCATGCCACTGCCAGTATTTCAGCCTCTTACAATAGTCTCAAGGAAGCATTTGCATCCCTTTCTTCTATCATGACACACCAGTTAGAGCAAGCCTCTCTAATTGAACATAAATTAGAAGAATTTAAACTTGGTGTGCATGATTTAGTTAAGGGAAAACTTTCGCCTTCACTTATTTCACCGGATGTTCTGTCCAAAACAATTCACCATATTAACCAGATTCTACATACAAAATACATTGGTTTCAACGTCTTGCAATCTTCTCCTCAGTTTTATTATAACCATGCTAAATTTTTGTATTCCAGGCCCACTCCTAATAAGCTTTATATTTCAGTCAAATTTCCTATCAGCTCTCTTAAACAATCGTTCAATATATTTAACATTTTGTCTTTTCCAGTACCAATTAACTCATCGTCTGAACATGCTACGCAACTTTTACACCTTCCCTCTTACATTCCTTTGTCTGTCAACCATGAACACTACACACCCTTAACACAAGAAGAACATCAACTATGCTATGGTTCTTCTACACTACACTGCCCCTTTTACCCAACTTTCATTTCAGCATCTGTACCCTCTTGTGAAATGGCACTATTTCTCAATAATAAATTAGATATTAAGCAACTCTGTAATTTCCGTTTTATTGTACATGAACAGCAGTCAAAGGTAAAGCAAATTAACCCAACTACTGCATTAGTTTACAACACTCCCTTACTCACTCTTAGTTGTCCATCTGGTCAAAAAGTTGTCCAGGGTTGCAATTTCTGTATGCTAAGTACACCTTGCATGTGTTCCCTAAGCACTCAAACCTACTTAATCCCAGCAAAACTAGGCAAATGCAATAATAACACTTCTAATTTAACTCTTTTGCATCCAGTTAACCTTGCACTGTTACAGCACTTCTTTGACGATAACTCTTTAGATGCTATCATGGGTGACACCACCTACCCTGCCCCTATTTCTGTACAAATTCCTGATTTTCAAATTTATGATCACAAATTCAGTGAGGTAATTGCTAATGATAACAGTGATCAGCTGAGTTTAAAGCGCATGGTTAAAAAGGTCAAAACCAACAATGTCATTTATAAAACCTTAACAGATTCTCTATTAAATGGTGAAATTTCTATTCAAAGCAGCGGATTTACTTTTGGCTTACTATTTCATCTTTGGCAATTTCAATCTTCTGTGTAATAGCCACTGTATATATGTTCTTTAAGCTCAGATCCCTTACAACAGCCCTTTGTTTAGTAACTCAAGCAGCTCCAGTAAAAAGTGAACTTCCCCATTTTGAATATCAATTGCCATCAACTCCTGCTCCAGTAAATATTTTACCTGTAGTCAAAGTCCTTTATGAACAAATCCCAATTATTTTATCATTTTTGTGTCTTATCCTCCTCATTGTGATAATTTACAAACTTTATCAACGTAATCGTTACCATACTTACATTTATTTAGAACTGTCAACAGGTACAATGTGTCAGATGGTACCTTTAATGTACTTGTCGCTCTGTCCATCTTTCCTAGATGTAAATGTTCCACATGATTTGTCTGACATCAAGACTGACGGCATTTTCTTTCCCACCTTGTACATTAATTGTTCTAAGTTCACCATTACCAGCCAGCTTAACCGTCAGATGCTTGTTGTACCAAATGTCATTAAAATTTCTCCTATTGCCCGTTACCGTATCAATAAAATTATGAGTATGCCATTTTCAGCAACACTATTTTTTCTACACCATAATATGTATCAACCATTAACGAATGCGGCAGCTTTACCTATTTGTTAGTTTTCCCCATGTTTTATGCCGCTTTTGAGGGCAAAAGCTTGTCGTCACAGAGGGGTATTGTCCCAGTGACAAAACATGTACCTTTTTCTTATTTTAATATCAAGTATTTTAGAGTATTTTTACTGTAATATTTTAACATAATTTATGTATATATTTATATTGTCCACTTTTATTGTAACATAAGTTTCAAGCTTGGCAGGTTATTATTCATGTAACAACATCTAGTTGCCAGGTAAACAACTTGTAATTAATATAGCTCACCTAGTCAACCGCCAGTTCATTTAATTAGTATCGTTTCACAGTTCTCCATGCCATTGTCATAAGTTTCAAGCTTGGCAGACGCTAATCCGTTAATCTCTTATAACAACATCTAGTTGCCAAGTAAGCGAGCTTGTAATTAATATAGCTCACCTTGTCAACCGCCAATTCAATTAATTAGTATTATTTCATAGATCTCCATGCCATTGTTTAACAAAATCATGTAGTTAGGTTTAATTATAAATAACTTAATTGAGTCTGCTGACGTAGTTTCCTTAGCTGCGAAGACCTATAAAAGTCGGGTCTGTGTGCAACCTATGTCACACTTCCAGAATAAACTGTGGAAACTACATCAGCGACTCCTCATCTTTAACTATAATTTTATTATGTTTTAAGGTAAGCAACTATGTTTTATTTCGTAACTTAGTCTATTTCAATCATCAATTAAGTCTCTTTACATATTGTTAAGTCAGACATGATAAATTTATATTAAGGTATAATGTTAATGTTTATGTTCAGTCTTTGTTTGTGTGAAACGTTATTTATGTATATATGTTTTATTTATTAAGGGATGAATCATTATAATAATTATCTTTCTTGTCTCCCTTAGTAAATATTCCAACTAACTGTAAATATTGATATGGCTACTGTGTACAAAACTATTATTGTATTTACATTGAAATGCCAATGCAAGGTGAACTAAATATTATAGATAATTGTTCATTCTTTAATATTTGCAGGTGTGTTGTGATGATTGTGTGTATTATGTATCGTGCTGTAATAGTCACACTTCCAGAATAAACTGTGGAAACTACATCAGCGACTCCTCATCTTTAACTATAATTTTATTATGTTTTAAGGGTTCTTAGTGGTGAGAAAGAGCACTTTCTCAGTAATACTGTCAGTGCTTTGAGACATAGGGTAATCTGCTACCCGCCGTCCAACCGTGGGATAAGTGCAAATCGTGAGATAGGATAAGTTTAAAAATTTGGAAATTTTAACTATAAATTGTATATGTATATACTTATCCTATCTCACGCGATGTATGCCCACCCAGCCTCCCCACTACACAGATTTAGACGTGGGCTCCAAGAAAGAATGATCTCTCTGAGGTAGTCACGTAGGTAGATAGAGGAGCATGCGGCATGCGGCATGCTCTGCATGGGCTAAGGGACCCGTCCTGTAAGGAGAGCAGCCTGGGGAACACGGGCATATGGACAAGAGAGGCCTACTGGAAAGTTCTAATTCGTTCCACTCCGCGTCGAAGCAAGAGAGAGAAGTGAAAATCGTGAGATAGGATAAGTATGTAAATATACAATTTATAGTTAAATTTCCAATATCATACGTAAATTTGGGTAGCTATGGTAGCTATCCTGGTTTCTTATCTATGATAATAAAAACACACAGTTGATTTATTTGAATCCGAAAACTAAAAACGATGACTTTGCCTTTGGTAGAGAAATCTGAAAATTTTCTTACGTAAAAAACTGATTATACCTATTTACCCACGTACACAGCAAATGCCTGTATGTATTCCATATGTAACGAAGTTCCGTTCGTTTCCTCAAAACAGTTTCGGCCCATAAGTGTCCTCACAGACCATTCGAAGTCGGTTGCGGGCTGCCAGTCTCCATTCTCGTCGCCCATATTGTGACTTGTATTTGGAACGGCAGTGTAGCCTAATGGAACTGATTGTGGAACTGTCAGTGTATTGAGTACATCACACAGCTCTCAGCAATGAAATAACAATTTAACCATCTTACCATCTCTTGTTCTTTTACAGTGCCCTGTAAAAAGAATGTGAAGTTTCTTTTTTGATTCAGTATATTTTCGAAAAATTGCTAATTTTAGCCAAAATTCAGCATTTTTAAATAATGAATTTACATAACGGCTAATATGCAGCGTACCGACTGACGCATTAAACTGAAAAATTCTGGAAGCATGGTTTGGATGTTAGGCTCCCTAGATCTCCTCCCGCTTAGCTCAACGAGTTAGGTGTATATGTATACCAGGGCTAAGATTTTCGAACCTCTCTTAGAGCTAAGATAGTCGTAAGTTAATGTTAATGTATGACACTTACGATTGTCTTGTTTTCTAAATCTAGTCCTAGCAGAACACAGTCTAACATTTTCACATATTTTGAAAATGTTCTATTAGACATTCATGATGAATGGCACCAAAATCTATTGTGTCAGAGAAATTGGCAGAAACGATTCACATCTGCAGACACAACCCTTCCATAAACAGGGATCAGGGTATATTTCTGCCTAAGCAATTCGACACTTTAACCAACAAATATTAATCTCTGGCTTCCGTCACTAATCCTCCATCAGTTGATCCCCACAACGTAGTAATCCCCAATCCCCACCCCTGGCTTCACACTAATCAGTGGTTATATCAACAACTCTAGTTATATCCTTTGATGTTTTTGTTATCTCATCTCCTCAATTATGTTGTTGATATTGTTTATCTCCTCAGCAATATCTCATGTACCTGTATATAAACTGTTACACCTTGTCCTCCCATATGCTTGAAAACGGTAAAGGAATCCATACCGAAACGTCGCTATTGTGAAAATAAAGAAGTTGATCATCCATAAAAGTTGTTCCTGCACCTTTACCTGAAAGTGTTTTGATGAGATTTCTTACAAGGATTAAAAGAGGCATCGCCAAACACAACAGAATCACCTTCCACTTGAAGTTGTGCAGCAAGGAGCACGCACTGTCTGGCAATGAAAATCCAGATTACTCTCGGAAATTGAAGTTTCAAGGTCAAATCATTACGCCACGTCTTGACCCTGTGACACGGAACATCGCCATTGAAAGAATGCACGCTGGAGATTACCCATCTACTGTTGCCAGGCGTCTGAATGTTAGCCTGAGCAAGATACCAGGGCCTGCAGCTCGTTGCAACCAAACAGATATAACAAATGACCGCCCACGTACGGACAGATCTCGAGGTACCACTGCAGCCGAAGGTCGGTACGTCCGGGCTCTACATTTGCGTACTGCCACGGGTGAGAGCACAACAGCCAGGATGCTTTGACTTCGGCCGATATCCGGTCAAACTACACGGAACAGGTTGAAAGAGATTGGTCTGAGAGCCATGAAACTCGACGTCAGGGTCGTTCTACGTCGTCACCATCGTCTCCGTTATCTAAAAGTATCCACTTGGTTGTATAGACATTACCCTCTTCTAAACTGGTGTAAACTGTCGTGCACTAAAGTCTATTTGAGGACGAGTTATATATGTTTGAAAATACATCATTTTCGCAACAGATTTCTGGCATCTGCGTGTCTTTTTGGATAGTATAATATTGGCATTATTATTTCTATGATGGAGGAACTCCACCGCCAATTCCCTCCTCCGACATGGGGTTATTTCTCCCCGGATTTTCATTACGCTTTATGACCTCATAGTTCACTGCATCAATGCACAGGGTGGGTACAGTCGCTACTGATAGTATAAAAGAGCTTGTAAGCAGTAAAAGTTTAATACCGATTCTTTGTTGTTTATGCGTAAAATATTTTTTTACAGTGAAGTGTAACAGGTCAACCTCAGAAAAACGTTACAAGTATATTTCAAGCTGTATTTTGTTTAACAGAATTTATACTCTGCTCCGAATCCTGCCTACATGGCAGTCCAACTTCAACTTGCCATTTAACGCTGACTGACTTGTATGTTTTGTTAAAACAATAACAAAGTAAATGGCTGTTTTAACCCAATGTATCGGACAAAGTCCATCTAATATCTTTTGCTTCGAGCGTACCATCTACATGATAAAAGTGTTTTTCACTAATGTAAAGCGGTAAAACATGTCTTATGAATGGCAAATCTATACTTGACCAGTGACATATAATACACGCTAAAGTTATAAAGTGGGAGTGTTACCCGCAATCTGATTGATAAAGACGTCAAATGGTATTCGATCAGTGATTTCAGACATCAAGTTTTTGTGTGTTGTTTTACCGATACAAAATTCGTTTTTCAAATTTGAGAAAAGTCTTACTATTCAGTTTGGGCGACATGGATATTCACTTTTACCAGTGTCGTTTGTCTGTAAACCTGAAGTCCCTGATTATATTGTGTATGGAGGAGGTATAAACTTCGGCGTACCAAAAGGGGCGGCCGAAAAGCACAGTGTGGTTTTATGGATCTTTAAATGAAGGTGTACTGTGCCGCTAGTCTTACCGAGCACAACCCTGTGACTCGATGATCATCTCAACGTGGTGTTTGTGTTACTGGACAGATTTTATAAAACTGGTATAAAACATAATTCCACATTCTTCTTTGACAGACGTTTTTCATGACATACATGTACTCAAACACTGTATTAATGTATGGTAATTTTACTAGGTACCGGTTAAATTCACACAATGGACTCCCTCATCAGCCTGCCACTCAGCCTTCCAACACATCCCGGTCAGCTGACAATTCAGAATGTGTACTTTACCGTGAAAGTACTCCCAATTATACATTAAGTCGTAAGAGTCGTATTGTATTTAAACCATTAACACTCTCGCCAAATAGCTGACTACTGATTTGAGGAAAAGCTATTGTAATCAAACCATTAACACCTTCGCCAAACGGGGTGTTTGTGAGATGGCTGCTGCTGCTGTTGGCACATGATATCACCATGACACCGGGTTCCGTTACTGACGTACAATAGAAGTGGTTGGTGTCTGAAGTAGTTTGCAGAAAATGAAATATGGGGGTATATTTCGACATATCAGAAGTAGTTGCTTCCAGAAACGGCGGGTGTGTAGAATGTATGACAAAGGTTTTACAAGAAAGAAATGAACATACCATCATGTTATAGATAGATTTGTATCTGCACCGTTTGTGATTTGTAAACATATGTCGCCCATGCTGTACATGAACAGGTTGTTCAACACGTGTCAAGTATTTTTGCGTCTGTTTAAGGAAAGGGTAAGGATTGGTGGGCATAGACCCGAAACGTTATCCTCGACCAGCCATGGCATGCTGATATTGTACGTGGACAATGGATGAGTAACGAGTCATATGATAAATTGTTATTAATACAACTGGATATTTTTATCTTACGTGTCTCAAAGAATTTGGACTGAGTTACGTTTCAATCGAAACCAAAACTTGGAATAGAAAATTAAATACGTTGTATGTCTTAGACCTTACGGCACACACTCTACTAGGATCAGAATTACACATTGTGAGAATAGTGGCTAAATTCCCACATATATCACGTTAATAAAAATGTGAGCACGTTTGTAAACGTATGACCTAGAATGCCTAATCCGCACTAGATGATACCGAGGTCGACCATAATCGTATAGGGTATTTACCGTCACAGGTATCTATCAACACTGAAACATTCAGATCTTATGTTAACTATACATATTTTTTTTCAAAGAGGCGTTGAAATATTAGAAATATTAGAAGATATTGCATCATGTTGTATTCTCGTACAATGAGTGACTTTGGCTTAACCCAGCTTTTAGCAATATTCCATCAATATCATGTCCAGGGACAACAGAAATAGGTTTCAAACATTGTGGCTATATGGCGAATCGAACCTTGGTCTTCCTCGTGACTAGGGAACGCTTTAACCACTAGGCTACCACACCACCTCTCTCAAATAGTAAATAAATTAAGGTGCAATATGTCTGAAATTGTCCTGTTCTTTGATATCAGTTTCCAACCCTGTCTCTCGAAAAGATCTAGCCTCAGGAGGAGTCAATCCTGTCTCGAGAGAAGATCTAGCCTCTGGAGGAGTCAATCCTGTCTCTCGAAAAGATCTAGCCTCAGGAGGAGTCAATCCTGTCGCTCGAGAAGATCTAGCCTCTGGTGGAGTCAACCCTGTCACTCGAGATCTAGCCTCTGATGGAGTCAACCCTGTCTCTTGAGAAGATCTAGCCTCTGGAGGAGTCTACCCTGTCACTCGAGATCTAGCCTCTGGAGGAGTCAACCCTGTCACTCGAGATCTAGCCTCTGGAGGAGTCAACACTGTCACTCGAGATCTAGCCTGTGGAGGAGTCAACCCTGTCTCTCGAGAAGATCTAGCCTCTGGAGGAGTCAACCCTGTCACTCGAGATCTAGCCTCTGGAGGAGTCAACCCTGTCACTCGAGATCTAGCCTCTGGAGGAGGCAACCCTGTCTCTCGAGAAGATCTAGCCTCTGGAGGAGTCAACCCTGTCTCTCGAGAAGATCTAGCCTCTGGTGGACTTTGCATTTAGCAGCCCAAATATTGCACAGAATGCAAAGTTATTACGTGTATATGGAGTATATCCTTAATAACAGACCACATCACGATGCAGTGTAAGAAACCATCGTCTCGCCCCAATACGTCAATACGACCTTCAAAGTATGCCGATATGATATTAATATCAATCACTTGTGTAGTAATACGACAAAAGCATGCAGAAAGCGTTACAATATTACCAGAACGAGTAAGTGTGCACTAGGATTTCATTCTGAGCTTCCTGGGGAGTATGCAGCCCTTGTTGGAAGTTAAACACCACCATCCACATCCACCATTTCCTGCCGGGCGAAACAAGGACACATTTCCAAGAAAATCTCTCATGAAGTATCACATCCAGTCGCCACTTTTGCATCGTTCAAACACAAACGACGTTTCATGTACAAGTGCATGCCCGGTGCTTCGAAGAACGTACTATAACGCTTATCTTTTTGCGAATTGTCCAGTGATATATTCCACCGATGTAATCATGTAGTAATGTGAAATCATCCTTTTCCTGTTGGTCCATGGAAGTCACTCTGCGATTCACTCTGTGGTATCATGAGCTCAAAAGGTCCCCAACAACTGAAGGTGAGGTTCGAATCCCGGATCGCTCGGATTCTGCTCAACGTGAAGGCAAGAAATTACAAGGAACAGTCTTGGCTCCAATCCGCGCCCTTTAATTCTACCAAAGTGACAGACGTGTACGGCCCGTGGCATTTCTGGATTGTTTCCTGCGCCAAGCTGACCTGTATGTACCGTCATATAACTGACGTCCTGTTCATGGAGACTGCAAACTACCCACACTGTGACGGCCACACGTGTATATTGCGTTCTGGATTTTAATCTGTTGCACTTTGTTAGTAGGTGATCTTGTATCAAAACTTTGAAATACAAGAAGGTATCAACCGCCTACAGTTTAATTTCCCTCTTCCAATGTTGATGTGTTTTCCAATGTGAGGAATCATTCGTGACGACACAAGAAACAGAAAGATGCAACATACAACAAAGCGCTGCAAAATATACGCTGTGAAACGTGTTGTTTTTTGCCGGTTCAGCGTGCCTCTAACACTAGCTTCGTTGACAATAACCTCGACAGTCCACGCACTACCGGCTGATAACGGGGACTTCTGGAGTCAAACACGATTCTGCCAACGCAGCTCACCAGGATGGCGCGAGATGAACTCTTCAAGTTGAGTACAGTAGCATACTTCAAACACACGTGACTGTACGTACGGAAACTCATCATAGAACCTGTCAGTAACATCTAGGTCGAATGGGGAATAATGCCTGCATTTATCAGATATAGGCTATATCATCCTGACTCTGTATCTGTGTCTATTTCCAGGTGTACGAAGTCGGGAGTGGAATTGAATATTGTTAAAGGCACATACCTCAGAAATATTTTTTTCAATAAACATATTTAATCCGCGTGCCATGTTGTACATAGCCCTATTGCCGTTATAACATTAGTACAACCAGTCACGTGACACACTGCAACAACAAACACCAACATTACAACCAGTCCTGTCACATTCAAACATGAAAAAAGATGAAAGATGGCGTGAATGAAAATGAATGTCACTGAGGGCAAGCATGGGTTGTTGTGCCGTTGGTATGTTGCAAGCGGGAAGATCAGTTATTGATGTCGCAAGAGCAATGGGATGCAGCCGTCGTACTGTGTATGACTTGCAAGGTCGTCTACAACAAACTGGCACCACTTCGCCCAAGGTCGGGTCGTCCACGTGTGACGTCGCGAGCAGAAGACCGTCAAATCGTCGTACATCACCAACGTGACAGATTTCTGTCGGCTACACGAACCAGGGCTGAGATGTTTAGAGGTCGACTGTCCTCACAGACCATTCGAAATCGGATGCGGGCTGCCAATCTCCATTTACGACGTCCATGTCGTGGGCCAATATTGACGCTGTTTCATCAACGTCAACGTCTGCTGTGGGCCCATTGTCACCTCCGATGGACCCACAGAGACTGGAATTGAGTTGTCTTTAGCGATGAATCCAGCTTTACCCTCAGTTTCGCGGACGGCAGGCATAAAGTCACGACGTCGTGAACGGCATGCCCAATGTTGTGTACAGGAAGTCGACAGATTTGGGGGAGGAAGTTCCATGGTGTGGGGTGCTTTCTGTGGGAACAACCGTTCCCGACTTCTGGTCATCCGTGGAAACCTCACAGCTGCTGCTTACCGCGACCAGGTGCTCACCCCTGAACTCAAGGCGGTTCATGGCCCAGGTCTACAGTTCCCGCATGATAATGCTCGGCTGCATACCACAATGTTGACATGAAATTTCCTTCAAAACGCTGGAATCAATATCATGGACTGGCCATCGAGGTCCCCTTACCTTAATCCAATAGAGCACGTTTGGGATGCACTTGGGAGAAGGCTTTGTGATCTTATGAACCAACCTCAGAATTTGCAAGAACTCGGCGCTGCCTTGCAAAAGCTATGGTGCAGAATCCCCAACCACATGTTCACAAGCATCAGGCAGTCCATGAGGAGAGGGTGTTTCGCAGTGGTGAATGCGCACGGCTGCCATACACAATATTGAATTGAGAAATTTCAAATTTTTATTCTTGTGACTTGACATTCTGTATACCCATGTTTTGGAATGGCAGTGCAGCCTAAGGGAATGGATTGTGGAACTGTCAGTGTATCGAGTACATCATACAGGTCTCAGCAATAAAATAATAACAATTTAACCATCTTACCATCTCTTGTTCTTTTATAGTGCCCTGAAGAAAGAATGTGAAGTTTCTTTTCTGACTCCGTATAGATCTACAGTTGTGCAGACACCTCTCTTTTCACCCGTGATATCCAGTTGAGACCGATGTGGGAAGTTTGATCACTGTTGTGCTGAGTGATAATTATTACTGCTGTTGTAACTGAACTGCCATTCTCTGTTGTATTGCTACTGTTATTCCTTTGCAGTAATTTGTATCAGTTTGCAAAGCTAATTAATATTAAACCAGAACAGTTAATTTTATGACATCTGTTGTTTCTTGTTTGTTAGTTTCACAACATCATCCTCTCTGGCATGCAGATATCGACAGGTAACCCTGTCTACTATAGACTTCAGGTACCTGTCACATATTTGTCTATTGAACACCCATGACATTAGCTGGGCATTTGGAGTCCATGGATAAGGTATCAGTTATGTATCTGTCTTGAGTTGGCAAAAGGTATTGGTCAAGTATTTTTCAACTTGGCACTAGAGGCAACTGTCGGGCTAACAACTATTGGCTGACATCACGTTCACAGAAACCTTTTCACATATTTTTATTGCAATGTGTATAAAAATTAATTTTGGTAAAAGTATTGATAATAAGATATCTTGAGAAGAAAATGAAGAGGATCCGGAACCACACGAACTGACTCCAATGGGCGTGCATCGCTCTCTGAAACACGCAAATCGTAGGGATTCATTTACAGAATTGTATAATCAATAGGATGAATGGCAAAATAATGAAAAATATACATTATGGCATCGTCACGTGATATCCTCTAAAACCCTTAGTATAATATTGATTCAGACATAAAGTGACAAAAAAGTATTGACACAAAAAATGGGGACAGATTATGGTAAATCTTGTAATGTTGACAACATGGAAGGGCGTATTTATGAAGCAAGCTGGGGACAGTTGCGTGTCAACTACATGGAAGGGCGTATTTATGAAGCAAACTGACAGCAGTTGTGTGTCAACTACATTGTGCTTCCATTACACTTCATGGTTTACCAGCAAGAATTTACAATACTTGAATGACTTCCAGATATTGTTCTGAGCCAGCATACTCCAGATGATAACCAGTTATTATCCAAAGACAAAGAGGTTGGTAATAGAGTTGTACACTTACGAAGGAGGGTAACAATACTTGCAAGATAACCAGTTATTGTCCTACCTGAGCTGTGAGGACCTAACATAAAGTTGACACAAATACTAAATCAGCTATACAGACTGTAGGGCAGGTCTAATAGAGATGTACATTTACGAAGGAGGTTAATAATACTTGCGAGGTAACTAGTTATTGTCCTACCTGAGCTGTGAGGACCTGATATGGAGATGACACAAATATTGTATCAGCTGTATACAGACTGTAGGGCAGGTCTATTAATGAGGTATATTTACGAAGGAGGTTCACACTTTGTAGGCTGTAACACTCAATATCTGCAACAGAAATACATCCCTATTACACAACAACCACAGGATGATACACCGACCAATTGGCAAAACAAAACTGATTAATGACACTGAACTTATCTAGAACACAGAAGAAATGAAATGTTTCTAAAAATGTCCCTCAGATCTAGCAAGAGGAAACTATGTAACATACCATTCAGCTCCTTTCTGTCAATCTTTAGATGTCTGTGGAAAGAAAGGAAGTTTCACTTATGATCTCCCCATTATGAGTGAGTGAGTATGATATTAAGCCACTTTAAACAATATCCCAGCACTATCATGGTGGGGAACAAACGATGGGCTTCACACACTGTACCCATGTGGGGAATCAAAGCCCAGTCTTCACTGTGACAAGCAAATGCTTTAACCATAAGGCTACCCCACCAGCCCCCGCTCACCCTTATGATGTTAGCATCCAAGATGGAGAGAAGTTATCATCCTCATCTATTTACTTCATGCATAATGCCGGGCACAGTGGCCAGTAGCCACATAACAAAGCCAGAGGATGCCTGCTTCATTCACATACTCTGTGACCACATAGGGGGATACAACTGCCAGGAAACAAATTCCAGACAATCTACTATTTTCATATGTATGTCAACCTTCAGAAATGTTCAACTGACATAAAGCAACATTCAAACATGTGACAAGAGTTTATTCAGTTTTATTTTCATTTTTATTTTGCAGCTCGACCTCAAACTGCTATTAATTTTTTTTCCACCTTTGTGGTGAAATTAGTTCCTAGAGGTCAAAGACAAAGCTAAATAAAACTAAACCAGTCACTACTTTGACAGTGGTGTGTGAATAATAGATGCTGAGATTTATATTGGTAGCAGTGACCCAAGCATTCCATGAACGACTTAATGAAGCCACCTTGACTTAATACAATAAATCTGAATCACAACCCTCACTCAGAGCCTCACTCACCTCACAGCATTGTACAGCTCCCTATGGTTGCTGTGACCGCTCACCCCATACCCATCAAACGTGTAAATCTGAAAATGTTCATCACTACATGTTCAACACACATGGTAACAGTTTCTGAAGTGCATAATGAGACATGAAGCATTATCAGCATGCCATGCTATGTGATACAATGTTATACATAAAAGGCTTATCTAAACAATATGAAACTAAATCTGTGAACATGGTCACACTACACTGCACAAAGCAACCCAACACTATTAGGTATTTCATGTGTATTTTATAGTTCATGAAACAGAAATAAAAATATTTAACCTTTTGTTTATGTGGTCATCTCTTTTTGAATTCAAGAAATGGGAAATATCTTGGCTTTAAAACTTCAAACAGGCCTGCCAGATTTTATGGAGATAACTGTTCAGGAAACTGAAGGGCCTGTATCTTCTAGGGCTGGCTACCCGAGTTATTTGGTTTATTTGGTACTCATACACTAAACATAATACCTGTTCACTGTAACTTGGTGTTTTTATTAATATTAGGGATCTACAACAGATATTACCTGTGTAACTAGGTGTTTTTATTAATATTAGGGATCTACAACAGATATTACCTATGTAACTTGGTGTTTTTATTAATATTAGGGATCTACAACAGATATTACCTGTGTAACTAGGTGTTTTTATTAATATTAGGGATCTACAAATGATATTACCTGTGTAACTTGGTGTTTTTATTAATATTAGGGATCTACAACAGATAATACCTGTGTAACTTGGTGTTTTTATTAATATTAGGGATCTACAACAGATATTACCTGTGTAACTAGGTGTTTTTATTAATATTAGGGATCTACAACAGATATTACCTGTGTAACTTGGTGTTTTTATTAATATTAGGGATCTACAACAGATATTACCTGTGTAACTTGGTGTTTTTATTAATATTAGGGATCTACAACAGATATTACATGTGTAACTTGGTGTTTTTATTAATATTAGGGATCTACAACAGATATTACCTGTGTAACTTGGTGTTTTTATTAATATTAGGGATCTACAACAGATATTACCTGTGTAACTTGGTGTTTTTATTAATATTAGGGATCTACAACAGATATTACCTGTGTAACTAGGTGTTTTTATTAATATTAGGGATCTACAACAGATATTACCTGTGTAACTAGGTGTTTTTATTAATATTAGGGATCTACAACAGATATTACCTGTGTAACTAGGTGTTTTTATTAATATTAGGGATCTACAACAGATATTACCTGTGTAACTTGGTGTTTTTATTAATATTAGGGATCTACAACAGATATTACCTGTGTAACTTGGTGTTTTTATTAATATTAGGGATCTACAACAGATATTACCTGTGTAACTTGGTGTTTTTATTAATATTAGGGATCTACAACAGATATTACATGTGTAACTAGGTGTTTTTATTAATATTAGGGATCTACAACAGATATTACCTGTGTGACTGTGTTTTTTATAAGGGATCTACAACAGATATTACATGTGTAACTGTGTTTTTTATAAGGGATCTACAACAGATATTACCTGTGTGACTGTGTTTTTTATAAGGGATCTACAACAGATATTACCTGTGTAACTGTGTTTTTTATAAGGGATCTACAACAGATATTACCTGTGTAACTGTGTTTTTTATAAGGGATCTACAACAGATATTACCTGTGTGACTCTGTGTTTTTGGCAGTACCTGAGGATCTCATTACAGACTGTCTGCCTGTCCCACTTCACCTTTGGATTGTCTGGCAAGGATCTGGAAAAAGACCATGAATAAACATGTAGATCAACAGAGATGACCACATAGCCACCAGGCCCCATGACTGGAATAGGCCCATATATAGCCTGAGACAAATTCCAACCAACAAACCTGATCTTTTCCTTTTTGATCAAACCAATGCATTTATTTACATCATTGAATTTTCTGTCCCTTTTGACAGTAACGTGATTGAAAATATTCAGGAAAAGCATGATAAATATGCTGACCTTGTCTTTGAAACATCTCGCTTGCATCTCAACTACACTGTCGTCAGGCTCCCCATTGTTCTTGGTGCCCTTAAGCTTGGTTTGGTACCTCCTGATCTCTTGGTACAGATCAGGAGAGTGCCCGGGTTCTCCATCGGGAGCACACCCCTTATGACAATCTGGGTAATGCAGAAGGCTGCAGTGTTGGGGAGTGTCCATATGGTGGGTTTGACTTGGCAGTGTTTCCTGAGAGAAGTCCCATTCACTGTCTGGGCTGCATGTACAGGGGACGAGGACCCTGAGCTCATGATGGGCCTTACCAGCCTGACTGCAACAAGATCACCTGAACATTCTCTGCTGCATTTTCATCCGTGAAACATAATAAATTCGTATAGCTTCTATTTTCCAACTTTGAGTTTGAGCTGCTCAATGGCGCTGCACAGGGTAGAGGATTTACATATCATATGCTTGTCGGAACAGGAGAGTTTTAAGACAGCTCTGGACGGCTGTTTGAGAACTTGCTGTTTAAGTTCAAATGGTAGGTTGTTTCACAGGATGGGGGCAATTTTGGAGAAGGCACAATCAGCAAATTAGTGGATGTTGAGGGAACAGAGATTGTACATATTCTAAGATCGGAGATATCGTCCTGGTGTATACATCTGGATCAGATCCTTTAGGAAGAGAGGAGAGTTATCTTTGAGCAGAGCAGCATATGGCAGTGACAGAACTTTGCATACCACCCTTTGCTATACTGGGATCCAATGTAACTTTTTAGAAAACAGATTTCAATAATAGCCAAATAAACTATTTTCTATTACATCTCCACATTATAGGCATTTGTACACTAGTGCCTGTACAAATGTTTCATGTGAGTAAATATTACACAGGGGGGGGGGAAATGTCACTTTATGAAATAAGGAGCTTAGCCAAAATATATAATTTGAGGATCATCAAATTGTATGTTCCATTTTTTATTAATTTTGAAATAACCTGTATGAAACTGGTCACTGTGTTTGAAGATTACATTTTTGGTCAGCTAAAATACATTATTATGGGTTTGCGTAACATAAGTGCTTTTCACATTTCCCACTTTGAACTGTTGTGGGTAGAGGTTCTCTAATCGTGATCTTGATATCAACCCTGTACTGACTCTACTACATAACTATGATGACATACAACCAGTACCCAATGTGTCCAATCAAACACTTGTTAAGTTCAAATGGTAGGTTGTTCCACAAGATTAGAACAAGAATTGGTTACAGAGAACCCAGGTAGTTTATCATGAAACCAATAGTGTATAAGACTGGCGAAGATATTTAGTCTACAGACAATGGCGACAAGTTGAGTCTGGATATGGCAGGGCGATGAACATAGTATATACTAGTACAGCATATAACTAGACAACTTCGCACTATACCAAGGTGTGCTCGATGTAGGCCTTGGCTGGAATACAGTGGTTAAGGGTATTCTGGATCACGGCTATTCCGGATCACTGCCGCATACATTAACCCCTAGAAGCTGTAAATCTTATGGATTCCTTCACTCAATCTCTCATTTTAAAGCCGAGACAGTGCTCTTTAAGGTGATATATTCTGTTTTACGTGATCTGAACCAGAAGTTTACTTGCGCGCCCTGTAACGAGGATACCTATCATTGCTTAATATATCGTTGGCACATTAGGAAAAGGTAACTCATTCGGAACGTTCCATCTCAAATAAGAATAGCATAAAGTTGCTTCATGTTAACAATTCATTGCATGCATATACGTTTCACCTGTAAAAAGCAACGATAATCTTCTCTACATCTGCCATATTGTTGGAGGAATGAGCAATTTATGGAGCCACATGGTTAAGGCAGTTCCCAATCACCAGAAAATGGGGATCACCTCAAACCTGTCAACCACCGAAAAATGTTAATTACCGTTGAAATAAAGTTATTAGACCCATGATGTTGTTTCGATTCCCTTTATTTAAAATCTAAACTCACTCCAGGGTCTGTCTTAGATGTTCTTTGCTCAAAGTAGATACATAAAACGTTTTGGTCTTCATTTCACCGAAACGTAATTTGCAGTTCAGAACAGTCTGTCAGGAAAGAACCAACTTGACAATGATTTGGGATTGAAATTGTTTTGTTTCTTTTCAAGTCATATTATTCTTGTTTTTCAATAACGTGGTGTATTTCAGTATGGTACGATTCACTTCATGTGCCAAGCAGTCTTGCAGGGTCATTCAGGCAAATTCTTGATGTACGTGGCAGTGTGTTTGCTGGGCTAGCTGGAGAACCTGTTCCAAGTCCCCACTCCCCCTAGGCCTGCTGCACCGACAGAGAAAGGAGGAGGCATGGTTGTACCATGTCATTACGTTATTAACCACAGCAACAGAAAGTGGGCTTCTATGACAATCAAAAATGCCCCGTTACTTATGCCAGAGGGGAATCAATGAGGCTGGAGAAGACACGAGCTATACTTTGTTTCATTTTTAGATATACGTAGATGCACACCCATTTAGAGTTCAAATATGCAGGTATTAATAGATTATGCTCGTTAACTTTAAAATCAGTAACTGATGATGTGATGTTAAAAATCTTCATATTGACTGAATAAAGCTTTAAAGGTTCTGAAAAAATGGGTTATTTTGTCTCAATAGTTGTACTTTACAAGTTAAAGTCGCATGTAAAAGTCACGACAAAATATTATATATCATTACTGAAGAGATCAGTAACATAAACCATGTATGTATAAACCACAAGAGAATATTTTTCAGCCCACACTGGTACCTGGAATCATGATTCTGGAAACCTATCTACCAAGTGGATGTTGTTATCAACTGCAGTGTTTGTTAATTATTCGTTTATCAAACATTATGAATATTGTTAACGCATCTATTCAATTAAACACATGTTACGGTTTGACACAGACCCCTGTTGCCCTAAACGTGCATCAATAACCGAACACTGCCTAGTTATGTCACTTGATCCGGAATACTCTGAAATGATTCAAAACTGACGTAATGGAGGAGCGTTTCTTTTGTGATATTTCTGAAGTCAGTCAAGACCGAATAAAGTTTATAGCTTTGTGTGAGTAACATGAAACATTGCTCAGACAGAAATTGCCCTTAGTCGAATCAGATATATTTTTGCGGAGGCGCATGCAGTCGGTGTTTCGATAGTGATCCGGAACTGCCTTACGTACTGTATAGGTTTATTCATATGAAGTAAGTATATACCTGATATCTAGAACTGTCACATGGGCGGGGGATACACCCAACACAGAACAACTCGTCAGGATCTCCTTCTTTCTCAAATCACCTTTTTGGTCATAATTGCCTGCAACAGATGATCAACTGTGGTTATTACGCCCATTTTTCGTTGATGCAAGGCGATTGCATACACGATACGGAAAGAAGGCGGTTCATTGTAGGATAGTGTAATAAATACAAAGCAGATATAAAGTAAATCAACAATACCCGTCGTAAAACAAAGTACTGACGAAATGGCTCCTATACCCAGGATTGCCGGGGCAAAAAACATACACTCGTCGTCTGGGTGAGCGGTAACGAAAAGAACGGTTGCGTTGTCTTTCGGCTTAGACACGCATGATCTCTTTCGCCATAAGACTGGAATGTACACTATAACTGCGAAAATGTACATGAAAATATACGTTGTCAATAAAATATGACACACTGTCAAAAAATGATCGAAAACATCTAATGATATGGACATATTGAGCAACGAAGTCGCCATACACGCTCTGAAGAAAGTAGTACCTTTGCGACTAACTTCAATCCTATGAAACTGAACAGTTGTCAGTTGAACTATTTTGGTTGTCACATTTGTGCTGATCAGTTGAAAAGAACACACGACTGGCTTTGCCAAATGTACAATCAATGTGTAGAAAGAGTGGAAATATAGAACACTGAATGTAAAAATTCAAATACGTTTCAGCTTTGTACAAGCAGAGACCATATAAAAGATAATATATCTGTTACAAGGCATGGGTGTGGGTGGATATTGGGAGAGGGAGTGCTTGGTTTTACGCCGCTGTGTACAGTTTTTCAGTTGTTTTTTCAGGGTATGTTAGCGGGTGGACATCTCTGAGCTTGCACAGGTCTAAGGCGTTGAGCACACTGGTGAACCCAGCGAGCCAGGTGCTGGGACACCCAACGAGGATACTGATTTAGAAAAGCAAACCAATAATTAATGTGGCTTTTATTTTTAACCAGATATATTAACATATTGGTAATCACATCAGAAGGAATAAAAGGAAAAATATCTAGTTTGTGTAGATGACACGTGGGGTACATTTTTGTTAATATATTCAGAAAAGTATAAGAAATGTCATGACATTATTACAGTTACGTAAAATAGCTGAACACCCACTCAGGCTTATCTACAGTTTCGGACCAATTATATTGTGACACGTTTGTATTCTCCACAGTGAGCTGAAAACATTGATCGGATGGAAACGTCTAACAAAATAAAATACGGCAGTGGTGCCTGGAGGAGACCGCTTCAGTAACAATATTCCAGCAACATCACGTCAGAAATGGACTTCACTTTGAACCTATGCGGGGAACTGAACCCGGATTTTGGACGTGACGAATGAACGCATTAACCACTAGACTACCCCATCATCCCTGTCTGAAAAAAAGCGGGGATACGGTATGGTGTGATGTTGGGTGGGATACGATACGATACGATATGATCAATTATAAAAATAACTGTGTTGATTTATCGATGTGAAAATCTAAGTTATATTTATATGTAAAGACTGGGTATCTCATTGTATCATTTCATCTATCATGCGTTTTAACTATATTGTGTGAAACAAGAGTAACATCAGTTGTTAGGTATGTCGTATGTACTGTAGGCCGTAAATGAGACCGTTATGTTTGTTGTGAAGAGTGTAATTAGTCTCCATAAAGTAAAGATTATCATATCATTGAACATGGTGATCCTATTGACATCTGCATACTTGATATGAGGACGTTTGATGTGTTCACCTTTCAGGTATATCTATAAATCTTGCGACTTGCCGGAGAGCGTGTCGGCTGAAAACAGCGTAGCATAGCAACAGCGTCAGGCATGATTGTAAGGGTTTGAGACGGTGAATGAGTGTTTTCGTTGTTCATTGTAAAAACGCGGTCGGGTTTATTTCAGAATGGCAGATGAAGCACAGGAAATACCTAAAGAAGACCATACTGAGGTGCAGGATACACAAGAATCCCAGAAACCCGACGCAGATGCCGACACTGATTCAGGTCCCGTTACAGATGACATAAATCAAAACCAGAGTGACGAGACAGATGGGCCAAAAGGGACAGAAGGTGAAAAGAGTGGTGAAGATGAGACTGACAACACTGCCCCCGAGTTTGCAGCTCAGGGAGGTGGGGGAGAGGATGAACCGACTGCCCCGCAAGAAGAACTGGTGAAAGAGTCAGATAAAGACGATGAAGAACAGACTGTACCTAAAGCAGTGGCAGACAGTGGAGAAACAGAGGGGACTGCCGAAGTAGTAACAGAGGAGGGGCAAGCAACAGAAGAACAGCCATCTGAAGATGTAAAACCAGAAGATGAGGAAAATGCAGTACCAACAGAGGAACAAGGTATGGCATCACACAATTCAATTTCAAATTTCCTCCTGTATCATTGTGTGCCGAAACCAACTGCACTTTAGATATACAAATCTAATGCATCTCCAGCTGAAAAGAATTTATGACGTGACATGTCATTGTAACAATCTAATATATGAATATATAAATT
The DNA here is from genome assembly GCF_037392515.1 of Haliotis asinina. NCBI lineage: Eukaryota > Metazoa > Mollusca > Gastropoda > Lepetellida > Haliotidae > Haliotis > Haliotis asinina. Next base: position 103,375,841 of record NC_090280.1, on the reverse strand, counting down.
GGGTTATACCATGCTGTACCATGTTTTCGGGGTATTTCTTTTTCACGTAATTTCTCGCATACATTGAGGTGTCACTGTACTTGACTACTGTATTTCAACTAACTTTTCAAACTGCCTGTACAGTGTACCGACAGCAATGAATGTATTTGGTACGTTACATTTTTCAGTGGCACTGTACTATAGCTTGACTTTGATGAAATAACAACCACCCACCACCCACACTCACACCCACCCACACCCACCCTAACCCCCCAAACCAACAAAAAACAAAAAAGCTAAAGCAGCCTCATGATGGCTGTCGCTACTGTGGCAGTATAGATGCAAGAGCAAAATATTCGACACTCACATCAGAGTTTATTACATTCATATTCAGCTACAATTTATCCTTGAAAACATTTGTTGACATTGACTAACAGATGGATGCTTGAATAATACATCAGGATAGACGTTTCACGAATCAGGGGCATGAAGAAATCTTTTCAGCTCTGATGAGGTTAAAAAAACAATTCTCCTTTGAATCCCTTTTAAAGCATGTCCCTGGCTCAGGCTAGTGTGTAGATCCTAATGTTCTGTGTTTGTCCAATCGTATTGAACATGACATAGATGTGTCCCATGTGTATGCAACATCACAGGTGATACCAACCTGGCTTCATTATGTTTTGTTACATACATTGTAATAAAAGTTCATCCATCCGCCTCACACCCAGTGGCTTTGTGATTCAACACTCAGTGAATTGCATCCTAATGCTACTACACTATCACGGTGGTCTTTCAAAGCCGATTTTTTTATTTTAATGCACTCATGGGAAAATCCATTCACTTTACCAGCTACTTCACATATTTTGCAAAACATTTGAAGTCTCCCTGTCTGAATGTTTTTGGTTTGTAAACAGGGAAATTTGTGAAACCAGTCGTCATTACACCGCTTCACTGTCTCCCTATCATTGTGACAGGTTGAATCTTTTTTTAGCTATCATTGCTGTTTCTAATGTCACCAGATGGTTCTTTGCTTTCGTTAACCTTGCGTTGCAGCCAATGAGCTTGACCTCTACCAAAAAAGATGACAGTGTCGCCTGCTTTCAAATTGCCATTTGACTGTGCTTTGAAAGCTAATCGTAACACTCGTATCATTATACCAGACAGGGAGGACACTAGTGACATTGTGAATCACAATCTCAGCCAATCAGAACATCGGCATGTCAAGGTTACTGCAGTGATTTCTATATACAGATCAGAGGGATTTCCATTATCATTTTATCCATGGTGATGAAACCAAAAAATCAGCATGTTTCTAACGTAATGATTACCACCACTATTCTGATAGCCAACTGACTGCATGTGATTTTTACCAGTACACTGAACCGACAGCGTTCGAGATTCTGGTACAGGGAATACTTTATCGGTAAAATACTGGTAACTGCCAGCAAACGGAAACACTGCGTACTGCACAGACATGACATGTTTTATTGTCCTCAATGTGCCATGCAGACATACAAAATACAAGTTGTTGGTGCTTTGAGTACATGATAATTGATATGAACTCCATTATTTTGAAAACAATGTATATTTGACTATATTCAGTATCACAGATCTATTGACATCACTTTATCACCTGACATAATTTAATGTCATGCTATAAAACACTGAAATGGTATGTAAATTGATCTCACACATCTTACCTGCCACACAATCACAAATCTGAACATGCCTTCTTTCCTAGGAGTGGGATACCCTTTCTCCATCAAAATAATTAATCATTAAGGGTGTTAGATTCCTCAGTCTATTTTTCTGTTTTTTTATGCTGAAAATGATAGCTCTTTGTAAAATCAGAATCATCATATTTCATTAGTAGCCTCAAAGTTTATTTCACTGTCCAAACAGAGTAGCGCAATCTCTTGCTAACCAGCTCAGGACAGCTCATGAGCCCAACATGGCAGTGTTGAAGCTAGAATCTACAGCCCCTTTAAATTAAACCTGTAATGCTACAGTCTTTTAAATTGCCAGGGGAAGCTGAAGAGAATGTTCAGATGGAGGACTTTATAGATGGTAAAGTAGAAGATCCAGAGGCTGCTCAACAAGCAGATACTCAGCATACAAGTGAAATTCCTGGCCAGGAGGAGAGACCACGTTCAAGCAGTACAAGAGGCAGCAAACGACTTTCCCCTCAACCCCAAGCTGAGGGACAGAGTCCACGACAGTCTCCTGCTCCTAGTGCAAAGGAGACAGGCCGGACACCCCCTGAGGAGGGTGATCAGGGATATCCCTCCCAGCCTCCCCCTACTCAGGCAGATGTTGAGGTCATTCCAGAGGCACCCCGAGTTCCATCTAGGGAAAGGACTGACACATCACTGGAGGGCACTATGTCCAGCTCAGCTCTGGTAGGTAGAAACTTGCCCACACATTAGGGGTTGTGCTGATTTTTATTCAGTGATCTGATCTTGTTTATATCTTCCTTGTATATAAGCCAAGAACCCGGATGAAAAATAAATTGTCAGGATTGACAAGGTATATTGTAACTCAAGAAATAAATATCTCCTTTTTATTAATATTTTAAACATAGTATTGTAAGAAATAATGTCATTATGAATTATGTGCAGTTTTATTCCCTCACTGGTGAATGTCTTACAGAACATGGTGTGGTCATTCGGCCTAAATCGCAGCATCCCGGTGCTCAACTTGACCGATGGCGTGAGGAAGGTGATCATGTACCCCTGTGCCCATGTCGGTGTCCTCTACGACTTTCACAACAACAAACAGCACATACTTCAGGGACATGTAAGTCACAGACATCTAAGTCAAGTTAACGGGCTTGCTACCACTCTGCATGAAAATGAGCACTTGACTCACCAATTCACCCACAGAATCACTCACTCCCAAATGAGTTATTGAGTCACTTACTCTCAGAGGTGTTATTGTGTCAGTGACTCACCATGTGGCTCACCATCTCCAGACCAGACTGACTCCCAAATGAGTCAAAGTCATGTACTGACTCACTGACTCACGAACTGACTCACATCCTTACTGACTCCTTGTCTCCTGTTCTGCAGGCAAACCCAATCACATGTACGTGCGTGAGTGAGGACAAACGGTGGCTGGTGACAGGCGACAAGGGCTCCGACTCCATGGTGATTGTCTGGGACACCTACACCGGGTAAGTTCAGTGTTCACGAATAGTGTCTGACCCTCTGACAAATCTGGCAGATTTGCCAACGGTCAGACAGAAGCCCCCAACTTGCTGGCCCCAGTGTCTGACTGAATATGTCACAACAATTTTGTCTGAAGTTGTTATTTGTGGCATGTGACACTTGTTCACTGTTTCTAAATTTATGTTTATAATGTTTGTCATTATATAATGTTAATAATTTCAAAGCTAATAATGAGAAATGTTAAATCTGAAATGTGTGTTAAATTTTATTCTGTGGGTCCTGTGAATTTTCAGTGGGTCAGGCAGACATCTGAAACTTACAGGACCCAATGTCCTGTTACTGTGAAACACCATTCGTTAACACTGTAAGTTGTGAGTCAGACTCGCGTCCACTGTAGAGCAGCAAAGGATAAAGCCACGACATAGTATTCCAGGTGGACCAACGTACCTTTTTATGTGAATATAATCATATTTCGTCTTTTTAAATCTTAAAACAATATGTTGTTTCTTAACCAAAACAGTCTGAAGTATGATTGTTCATTCCAAGTAGGGCTGCAATGAAGACACTATGAGGCATATTACAACATGATGTGTATCACAAATATTGGGAAGCGAATAGTTATTCACAAATACAACACTGACTGATGCACAGTATGGAACCCCCATGATGACTGTTAATTTGTCCTAGTAATAACCAGTGATCTGACATGACACTCATGTACCATGTGCAGTCTTTGCAAACTAACATGACTTGCACTACTGCAAGGCTAGTACATATTCTATTTTTGCATATCTCACTTTAATAAGGGCTCAAGTAAAGCATGCTCAGATAAAAAAAATGTAAATATTCATTCATATTCCGTTGTGGCGACCATGAAGAATACATTGCATTCATGAAGGGCTATGGTACATGGACAAATATGTGAGTGTATTGTTAAACAGGCCTAATTCCAAGCAATGTTTGGACTGAGTAGTCTTCACAATGAAGCACCCCTAACCTCCAGCACAGACAGTGATTTTAAAGTCCACTTTCTACTACTTCTCAGTATCTTTGTGCTGTGAATCAGTTCCAGTAGTGTTCTCTGTCTGCAGCATTCCCATCCAGACCATGTTTGATCCTAACCCCGAGGGAGGTGTGGTTGCCGTGGCGCTGACTCCAGATGCTCGTTACCTGGCAACCCTAAGTGCATCAGAAAGACAGGTATTATTTATTATTCCTGTGACAAGTTTTGTGCCGGGTAGTATATTGGACCCTAACCATGCTTCCATGCTTATTCATCTTCTCCAGAGCAGAGATTTCTTCATCAAAATTTGCACATAGAGAGACAGGGTGGTTTTGGATTTCTTTTCGTTTCTTTGGTAACAAGTTTGATTTTGATTGAAATTGCTAGTCATGTTCTTTTTGGATGCAAAACTTTGAAAACTTTCAATGTTTCCTCACCAAAGTCAGATAGGTCTGGTGGTGAACTGGTGTCTTTTGGTGGTTTTGGATTTCTGAATGAAATATTTTTTTGCATTTCCATGGCAACAAGTTTAACTTTGGCTGAAATTGGTGATAGTGCTCCAACTGCAGCATTAAACAACCTAGAGACATAAAAAAGATGTGGAGGAAATGGATGAAGTTTGATAAACAAGGGATATTTTGAAGGGAAAGTACTAATTATACACCTTAACTGGGTAAATTTCAAGATTTCAACATGTTTATGCCCAGATTCTGTCAATCTGGGATTGGACTATTGATGGCGAGACACCCGTGTGCACTGCGGAGCTTGATGCCAAGTATGGTGTTCAGAACTACATCTTCTTCAACCCTGAGAACATCCACTTCCTCGTCACCAACAGTGAGTCCCAGGTCATCTTCTTCCAGTGGGTGAGTAACCATAGTAACAGCATCCTCATATCAACATGGAGAGGTGGACATGGGCCAGGAGTTAGGTGAAAGGTCAGGCACTGAAAGAGTTTGGGTATTACCAGATTTATCACAGCCTTGAAAATAAATGTCCCAGCTGTATTTGTTTCAAGTAAAAGCATTATAGATGTGACATCATCTAAAGACTTTGGGAGGGAGATAATAAAAAATAATGTGAAAAGGGAACAAAGATGAACTAGTCCATTAGTATTTAAAGTTTTTCTCTGTCCCTTTCAATCAGACTTATAACACCCTGTCCATGTTGAAATGCCTGGGTTTAGTTTGTGAACCACTATTCTCCAGTAAACATAATCCTTGGTTCATTTTCCATGTGATTTTCCATGTTATATTCAGGGAAGTAGAGTTATCACTGAGTCGGTATGATCAACATTGCCACAAGGGATTAAATGTGCATGCACTATAAATCTATATACACAATAAAGTTTGAGCACAGTGAACACATCAGTCATTTTTGGTTAGGAGGAACGCAGAATGGAGTACTTCGCCCCACCTCTCACAGACCAGGACTTCAACAAACCTGTCGGGCGCTACAGCCAGTCAATCTTCCAGGCTGGCAGTACTAGGGCTCTTACAGGTACCTCCCTCGGTAACCTGGTGGTCTGGGACAACAATCAGGTCCTCACCAAAGGTAAACTGACAGGCTAGACTGTAGACAAGGTACAGGTGAAATGGGGAAAGTACTTCATGATCTCGCATAAACAACTTTTCTCTACCGCTCTGGCTACATATCAAAGCTCTGTGTGGGTGCAGAATATATGCATTGATTCCGCGCACATGCTGGTCACACGCACCCTAAGTTGTGATGTAAACTGGTAGAGAACATGCTTTAAGTCAGAGTAATTGCTCAAATCAGCTGATTCTTGCAGATTAATCAACAAGCCCTAAAAGTCTGGAATCAACAGATTGGAGTGATTTCTCTGCTACATATTACGATATCCATCAAACTTAAGTTTCTCCTGTCAACAAGGTACTTTTAACTCCTTTAATTCTCCATGGAAGAAGAAAAAGTAGACTCAAAATTTCCTTAAAAATTGCCTTTGTTAATGTTGAAAAGATTTAGTCCAAATAAAATACATTTATTCTAAATGTTATACATGGAACTACTGAGTGGCTGTAGCATCATGAGCCAAGTTTAACCACAAAGAAAACACTGAGCCATTCAGACATCATATTCTAGAATGATTCAGGACAGTGTGGTAGCCTAGTGGTTAAAGCATTCGCTCATGACACCACACTCTGGGGTTCAATTCTGCACTTGGACAAAACTATGTGAAGCCCATTTTTGGCGTTCCCCTCCGTGATATTGCAGGAATGTTGCTATGAGCAGCTTAAAACTGTACGCACTCACTCACTCACTCACTCACTCTAAAATGATTCAGATTCAACTTGGGGCTAAATGCCATTTCCCTGAGAAAGCACAAGGTGTATTATTAATCCAGCATTACCTGCCCTTCATTATTTACATCCAGAAACCCATGTATGCTTGTATCCATCCCAACTCTACCTAGAATTAGTCAAGCTTAACATAATGATAATTAAAAAATGAATGGCTAAACATCACTTGATGGGAAGATGTCAGACAGAGATTAATCACACCAGAGTAATATCTTTCCTCAAGCGAGATAATGTATTTCACAAGACTTAATGTGTGTTGCCTTGCAGTCATTACATCAGAGCAGACTGCCAACAAGAAGGCCTTGAAAATCATCAAGCTACAAGACCGTGGCATCAACGTCCTCACCATCACAGACAAGTACATCGTCGTTGGAGACATCGCTGGTCATGTCAAGTTCTTTGACCAGAGCCTTAAGCTTATCTACTGGTAAAGTTTTCTCTTTTGATATACACCAACCCTTACCCCTAAACCAGAAATATGGTATGCTTCTAATTATTTGCAGGAGAAAAGTGTACATTATGACTTAGAAAACATCAAATTTATTTAAAAGCATATTAAATAAGAAATTTCAAACATTTGTTTGAGGTAAACAGGCTGGTTCTTTGCACAATAATAATGATAGAGGTACGTGAAAAAATGATCACACCAAAATTTCATGGCAGACATAAATATTGTAGCTGTGTGAAACATGGAAACTTATTCAGTTGTAGCTGATATGCTCCAGCTGACATGTTTACTCTGTTAAGAGATACAATCTAAGTTCACCTTATCCGTATTCTTCATCCAGACATAAACATGCTAAAGAATTTTATCAAACACATCCTCCGGGATAAATGTTCTGATGAATCTCCACTATACCCTGGATGCATATATGCGTCAGCTCAATAATTCTGTAACCTCCCTTTGCTGGCTTCACATTCTCACAGTAGCCAGTCAGCTAAGCTGCCATTACAACCGAACTTGCTTAGGTGTCAACAAAGATATAAGGGGTCACAGCTGCAAAGGTTTGTTCAATGCGACTCAGATTTGGGGGAAATTATACAGATAAATTGATCGGTCCAAAACTTAAAAAAAATATATATGCAAGAACTCCTTCTGCCTCTTTCAGAAAACCTGAGACTGCATGGATTGTGTTGCCGAGTTTAATCAGTTAGATAATTAAAAAAGTGAAAGCGAGTTGTTCGTTCAACTTCCCAGCGTAGACACCTGATTTGATAAAAAGCCAGCCAAGGGAGGTAATAAATTTATCAGGCTGCGCCATGGATGCATCCAGGGTACAGTGGAGACTTACCAGAACGTGTACCCTGGAGATATCGACGATGTATCAAACTTGGAGATCTTCATTTGTAACTGATGAATGTCACAATATAATCACTTAAAGTAGTGGAAACTGGGTGAAGTTAGGTGTGTATGGCCAACCTGTAGGTGTCGGCACATTAAGGTGTGCTTCAGGGAGTCACCATGTCTCCCCACCACCAACTCCACTCAGGAATTGTTGGTGTGACTTGCAGGTCAAACAGACAGGGGCAGGTAACTCCCTGGGTAAAAGGACCAGCTGTGAGAAGGTAGACTTGGAATCATTGGAGATAATGTTATATAGTGATGTTTGAACAATCATTTCATGTGGAGTATGTGTTTTTCAGGTACCAGGATTTCGGCCTTGGGCCTGTCAATGCTCTGTCATTCTCGTTTGTCCCAGAGTTCACACCAGTGTGAGTAGACAAGGACACAAACATTCTTAAAGTGTCTTAAAGTGTAGTACATTTCAAGAATTTATATTTTGTGATGGTAGTAGGTTTAACACTTATATGAGGTCATGTTTACTTTTGAGGATTTGATTGATGCAATGAGTATTTTGAATATTATTATCATTTTCTTCGTCTTGTACAGATTATGCCACAAAAGAACTGATTTGCCAAAATATGTGGCCCTGTCTTTGACTCACTACAGAACTGGTCATGTATCCCCCTAGATAACATGCTCATGCTGTCCACCACTGTCTGGCCCAGACTGATATATTGCAGACTGCATTATTTCATATTGTTCGACAGTAATTGTTGTTTTACTGAGCTTCTTGTTCCCCATTATTTGACTGTACATGTTGTCCTCCCAGTGTTTCACTGTGCATTGCCCCAGTGTTTGACTGTTCTCATTGTTCCCCATTGTTTGACAGTGCATGTTGTTTTAATATTGTGTTTGTTGGGTCCCCATTGTTTGGCTATATATATTGTGTCCCCATTGTGTAACTGTGCTTGTTGTTTCCCTAGTGATTGGCAGAACATGTTGTTTTCCTAATGTTAGTTTTCTGCATGTAGTTTGCCTAATGTTTGACTGGTGTGTATTGTTTGTGACAGAGCGGCAGAGAACACCAAGTACCCCCCAGATGCCACCATTGCTGCCAGGAAATTTGTTGTCCGAGATTTTGTTGTCGGCAGCAATATTGCAATATTTGGCAACATCACAGCAGATGGCACCAAAGTTGAGGTTTGTACAAGTTACACAATATTACCATTTTTACCAAACTCTTTGTTTGTTGTTTTAATAAGCCATAATTGTCATCACAAGCCTGGTAAATGTTTTTATAGATTTGCCTCCTCCCTTTGGTGTGCCAGGAACCTGTGTTCTTGGGTTTGAATACCAGATTAATTCTACACTCCAGCACCAGATCCATGCTTGTGGGTTTCACCAGAGCAATAAACAGACCTATATCATTGTGACTGCATCCCACATCAGGGTGTTCAGAAAGATTAAATTGATTGTTCCAGCTTAAATATATACAATTTCCCCAGACCCTCATATGTAAGTGAAAGCATGTTTTGAATGAACATTTTTATTCTGTGTTTTTTTAAAATGATTCTGACTTGGTCAGATATTGAAGAGTTGCAGTGTGTTTGGTCCTATTCAGTATACTAAGATGACAACACTGAAGTCTGCTGATACTTAGAATGTTAAGACTAGAACCAGCAAAAGTAACCAGCGGACATGACAGTATACCAGATGTTAAACTGTTCATGGAAGTGCACACATGGATACAGTATATATCTTTGGAGCAATATTTCTGTTGCCCATTCTAACACCAATGATTGCTTGTCTTTCAATGACCATCCAATATACTTTGTCAGTCAAATATGGAAAAAAGGTTTTGTACTTTGTGTGCCAAGTTCACTACTAATAATGGCCACTTCAAACCGTTTTTATTTTGAAAAGTGCTCTAAAATATTTCTTTTAGAGGTTTTCACATTATCTGCAGTTTTATCTTGTCATGATCAGAGTGTTCCAAAAGGTATCAATATTCTGAGTGGCAAAGTTTGGTCCTATCAGTTTAGTATAAAGATGATATAATAGGTCAGCACCCACAGGATCTGCAGCCAGTATTGCAGGGGTTAAAAAGTCCCATTGCCCAACATCCTGGAAAGTCAGTTTTCATTTCAACAATCAAATTATGGTATCTTACTTGTGCATGGGCTAATGGACAATTTCTGCTTGCGGTTTCAAACTGCAAATAAACTTGGATTTCATTTCACATCTGCTCAAACTGGAGCTATTGAATAATGATAATGATCAATGTTTAACAATGATAACAAAGCAGCGTTATCTTTTCTTGCTATTTATCACTTCTCAATAAATAGTCCGCTAAACATTACCATCTTGTACCATGCTGATTTATTCTTTCATAATTACAGCATCATGATTGTGTAATAATTTGTCGATACCTGGACGTGACATCTGCACAAGCTCTAGTTCAGGCATGTGTGACATCACGCTTGGACTATTGTACCTCTTTGCTGTATGGTGTGCCAAAACAAGTCCTCTATAGGTTACAGATGATACAAATTGCATTGATAAAAAGCACTTTATAAATTTTTGTTTGTATGTATGTATAAAAATCAGGGCAAATGGAAACTACTTTCTTAAAGTTGCTTGCCCTGTGGGATTTTGTGGTTTTTAGAAAACCCTATGCTGTATCTATTAACTTGTCATGTGATTTCTCCTTCCATCAGGTGATCCATCGGGAACATGATGCTTCCATCCATGCGCTGGCCTCCCATCCCACAAGGTGAGTTGACTGCCCCAAATGGGTACTATTACTAGAGCATCCTCCCTTCACAATAATATTGTGTCTGCAGTAAATATACATACACTCTGAAAGTAATTAACAATCTTGTGGAAACTTATTAACCGATTTAGTGGGAAGTTTTGTCTGACTAATGTTTAAGACATCTGTAGTGTGTCATGCGTTAGATCATAAATTTATTAAATAATAATTTGGAAATGTCTCCCAGTATGTCGCTAATTTATTATACATCTTTAGAACTTTTACCTGAGCAGAGTGTATCTGATGTTAGATATGAGTGGATGTAACTGTATAATGAATGTAAATTCTTATTGTGCTGTCACCCTGCATACCTCCAAGGCTTGCATTCAAGTAAACTTGGTATATTTAGCCCCATTCCCATGGTTCAGAAAATCTCAAATTACCTGCCCTTGATTTTCATCAGCCCATTTGATATCCTGTGCTTGTCAGTCAGGCAGAGCAATCAGAATGTGAGTTATGCAGACAAGTTTCATTGTTTGCTTAGCGATGTTGACATGGCAAGCCAACTAGCCCCATTTCCTTGCCATGACATTTGATTCGTCAGTGAAAAACTAGGGAGGGAAATTTGCGATTTCAACATCCACAGGAATAAATAAGGGGCTTGAACCCAGTTGACCATGAGCCCAGGAGATGAAGGGGATGCAGGGTTTCGTTTGAAATCATAAATGTTATAATGATCATTTCATTATATATCTGCAGGAACATTATTTCAACTTTTGTGTCCATTCTTTCTAATCTAGTCCTTACCTAGCAATCGGCAGTTACTCTGGACTTCTGAAAATCTGGAACTATGAGCAAAAGTAAGTATTGTGGTGTAGATTTACTCATGCTATTTTTACAGTAAACATAGAAATTTTGGTTCTCTGTCAAAGAATTCAGGGTACCAGTGTTGAATGTGATGATTTTAAACCTTTTGAGATGTAACATTGTTTCTGATTGTACAAAGCTGGATGATCCAACCAGGATACATAGTCTCTATTGTAATGTTGTTTCTGATGGTACAAAGCTACATGATCCAACCAGGATACATAGTCTCTATTGTAATGTTGTTTCTGATGGTACAAAGCTGGATGATCCAACCAGGATACATAGTCTCTATTGTAATGTTGTTTCTGATGGTACAAAACTGGATGATCCAACCAGGATACATAGTCTCTATTGTAATGTTGTTTCTGATGGTACAAAGCTACATGATCCAACCAGGATACATAGTCTCTATTGTAATGTTGTTTCTGATGGTACAAAGCTACAAAGCTATATGATCCAACCAGGATACATAGTCTCTATTGTAATGTTGTTTCTGATGGTACAAAGCTACATGATCCAACCAGGATACATAGTCTCTATTGTAATGTTGTTTCTGATGGTACAAAGCTGGATGATCCAACCACGATGCATAGTCTCTATTGTAATGTTGTTTCTGATGGTACAAAGCTGGATGATCCAACCAGGATACATAGTCTCTATTGTAATGTTGTTTCTGATGGTACAAAGCTACATGATCCAACCAGGATACATAGTCTCTATTGTAATGTTGTTTCTGATGGTACAAAGCTACAAAGCTACATGATCCAACCAGGATACATAGTCTCTATTGTAATGTTGTTTCTGATGGTAGAAAGCTGGATGATCCAACCAGGATACATAGTCTCTATTGTAATGTTGTTTCTGATGGTACAAAGCTGGATGATCCAACCACGATGCATAGTCTCTATTGTAATGTTGTTTCTGATGGTACAAAGCTGGATGATCCAACCACAATGCATAGTTTCTATTGTAATGTTGTTTCTGATGGTACAAAGCTAGATGATCCAACCACGATGCATAGTCTCTATTGTAATGTTGTTTCTGATGGTACAAAGCTACATGATCCAACCAGGATACATAGTCTCTATTGTAATGTTGTTTCTGATGGTACAAAGCTACATGATCCAACCAGGATACATAGTCTCTATTGTAATGTTGTTTCTGATGGTACAAAGCTACAAAGCTACATGATCCAACCAGGATACATAGTCTCTATTGTAATGTTGTTTCTGATGGTACAAAGCTACATGATCCAACCAGGATACATAGTCTCTATTGTAATGTTGTTTCTGATGGTACAAAGCTGGATGATCCAACCACGATGCATAGTCTCTATTGTAATGTTGTTTCTGATGGTACAAAGCTGGATGATCCAACCACAATGCATAGTTTCTATTGTAATGTTGTTTCTGATGGTACAAAGCTAGATGATCCAACCACGATGCATAGTCTCTATTGTAATGTTGTTTCTGATGGTACAAAGCTACATGATCCAACCAGGATACATAGTCTCTATTGTAATGTTGTTTCTGATGGTACAAAGCTACATGATCCAACCAGGATACATAGTCTCTATTGTAATGTTGTTTCTGATGGTACAAAGCTAGATGATCCAACCACAATGCATAGTCTCTATTGTAATGTTGTTTCCTATTGCTGTACTGGATGTTCCAGGGATGTGATGGTGTCACGTATGTTTGACCGGGGAAACCTGATACGGTGTTGTTCATACGACCCAAGTGGCGCACTGCTGGGTGAGTAGAGCTGATTTTAGTCCTTGAAATGTTAAATCTACTGAAAATTATATCGAAGTGTTCAGGCTAACAGAGAGGAACACTGGTTCTGCATTCTTCTGTGAAGATTCTTCCATGAACTTGAGTATTGATCCTATTCGTTATATTGATAAACACTTATACTCATTATCGTCTCATAACTGTCCATCACTGATAATGTTGCTGCTTTTGATAGCAATGTATTGATATACAATCAGATTTATCACATTCTTTTTCAAAAGAAATCCTCCTTGTGGTACATTTAAGCATTAAAATGTCTATTTCAAAATCCTACGACAGTTGTAACCATATTTTTGATAAAATATATGCAAAACAAAAACCTTGTTTTTGTCTGGTGAGACCACACGCACAGGCCCCCACAGCCAAGAACAGATAACTCTACATGTGAACCTCGTACCTCACTTTTCATGCTGTTGTGAGTGAGTTCAGAATTTTTCCTCTCAGAATTTCCTACTGACTGAACTGTGAGTGATAAGGAAGCAAATATTGTATGTATGGTACTTTTTACTTTATCGCAAAGGCAATAGACAGATTGCACATTGCCTTTTTCATTCATAACCTTATTGTAACTCGCTGCATCACAATATTTGCTTCCTTATCACTCATAGTTCAGTCAGAAGGAAACTCTGAGAGGAAAAACTGAAACGTCTGAGTTCGTTCACGACAGCATGAAAAGTGAGGTACGAGGTTCACGCTTAGAGTTATCCTCTCTTGACGGTAGGGGGGCCCTGCAGGGGTGGTCTCACAAGCCAAAAACAATTTTTTTATTTTGTAAACATTATAGTGAAAAATATGGTTACAACTGTCGTAGGATTTTGAAATGGACATTTTAATGCTTATAAGAAACCCAAAGAGGACTCTTTTTAAAGAATCAGACGCCTCTTGTTTCAGTGAACATGCTTATGAAAAGATCTTGTCATATTGTTTCAGCTGTGGGTTTCACCAATGGGTGTGTGCGAGTGTTGGATGCCATCACTCTCCAGGATGAGATGGAGGAGCCGTTCCGCTACGCCAGAGATGCCATCACCCACATAGCATTCTCACATGACTCACAGTACCTTGCAACAGCTGTAAGTATATCATCACAGCATTCTCACACGACTCTCAGCACCTCACAACAGCTGTAAGTATATCATCACAGTATATATCATCCGGTGTAACAGTGTCAGTCTCTGTTGTAGGATGCAGAGTACACAGTGACAGTGTACAAGAAGGAGGGCAGGGGGACAGGCAGCCCCTACACCTACATGGGTCGACACCGAGCTCACTACAAGCCCATCAGGGACATCATGTTCGGGGTACATCTTGACTCAACCGCCCCCAGGCTGCTCTCCCTTGGGGAGGACAGGGTCATGGTAGGTCATCCTCAAGTTTTCTATAGATCCCTAGGAAAATACTAGTCACCATCCGTTAATTAATTTTCTTTTGATATTGATATTATCTGTCAGAAATTCTGCAAGGCTTTAAAATATGAGGAAATGCTTCACCATCAAATGTACTAACAGGTAATTCAATTAATTTAATTATAGCTGTATTGATTAAACAATTGAAGCCATTGTAAGCCTAGTGTACTGTTGAAGTTGGTTTCAGCAGAAAGGTATGCCTGATATTTGTTGACTAGTAATGATGGCCTTATTGTTGTATTCAAGCAGACAAATCCTAATCTTAAACAGATGCATCTATGTAACATTTTACTATCTTGCTATGTATAAATATAGACACAGTTATTTCATTTGGATTTGTTTCTCATGCAGGTAGAATATGACCTTGAGAATAGTAGCCGTGACAACATAAAATTGTCCAGCGCTGACCGGATTGAGCAGAGTGCTGTCCCCTTGTGCATGGCTTGGTATCCACCAATCACAAAAGAGCATTTCATTCTTACAGCCAATGATCAGGTATGTCAGCTGCAGCTCTGAACAGATTAGTGTGATGCCGTTTTGGTAACAGTTTTGTTTTTTATATTTTTAATGTCATTGTTTATGCCTTGTGATATTTACTCTTTCAATGAGAAAATTTTAACTAAGGCAGTTGATAGGTCTGCTGTATTGAAATGATGGAAATGTGGTTTGGATACTTTGACAAGGCTTTTGTGATTAAGGCTTGAATTAAGAATTTATCATTGTATCAACAAAATAGCTATTTGACCTTAAGTTATGAAACTGAGATTGTTTAATGAGGTAAACCTGGCATAGGTGCTACAGATGTGTACATAAGCCAGAGCCAGAATACAGAAACGAACCCCAGGACCTCTATGCGTTGTTGTTTTCTTGTTTGGAACTGTCAAACAGGTGTATTAGACGCATTTGATTGTCGTATATAAGTAACAAGCATGCACAGTAAGAATATTTTGCAATGCACACTACCACATGCAAACAGTTGAGCAGGGACAACTATATATGGTTACAATTTTTCGGTTCAGAATTGGGTACCTGGTATATTCGCTTTGTTTAGCGAACTTTCCTGTATTCTGAAACTTACCTATTGTTGTACATGTACACAACATTCCAATCAATTTGTTTCAGTACAAATTCAAGCTGTACAACACCACCACCAAGATGTGTAGGAAGACACTTCTGGGGCCAACATATGGCTCTCCTGTCACAAAGTATGACCTTTGTACCTTTGACCTGTCATTGAACTTGGAACTATAACCCTTCACTGAATTTTTTACCTGCTTTTATGTGAAAGATTGTTTTGCTTTTAGTTAGTTGCTTTTTAGTTACTCACTCTAGTTTGTCAAACTAGTTGGTGAAATAAACACTAAAGCATAAAAATATATGAAGAAACATAATTATGAACAGTCATGTGGCTTCTAGGTGATAGTGATATACAGATTCTGTGCTGTGGTTACCATAGACACTTGTGCAATGTTTCAGGATACAAGTGATTCCAACCAAAGATGAAGTGAAAAACAAACGTTACTTGGCATACACAACAGAGGACAAAGTTGGCATGAGTATTCTCCCCTTGACCGGCAACCCCCACAACAGCATGGCACTTGTTGCTCATCCTTGCAGGGTAAACTGTCGTTGTGTCCTCACATCAGTAGAGTTTCCTGCTATGGCAGGACTTGGCTACTTGCTACTTTACCACAGCAACTAATTCTAATCACTGAACCATTGGTGAACCAATTTTATGTATCATATATATCTTTTTCTAACTCCATCATATAACTATAAGAGATCCCTACAAAGATACAAGTGCTAGCCAGCTGGCAGCATATTGATCAGTGTATGATTTACGTGTAGTATCACCGAGTCTGGAGAACAAGTCCCAGACAGGCGTTGTGGTCAAGATCTTGAGTCTTGTGAAACATATCATTGGCAGGGAGTAGTTCAAGTTTGTGTCTCCTGCTGTAACACATATGGTTACAGTGAGTTGGTTACATTGTTACAGGTTGCCAACCTGACATGCAGTAGTGATGGTCGCTACTTGTTCACGGCTGGTGGAGCAGACGCCGCTGTACACATGTGGGAAGTGAACATCAGGTAAGTCAGTCACAAACACATTATCAGTATAAACCTGCTGTTGACTTCAACTGCATCAATGAGATATAGATTCCTGAAGTTCCATCACTCCTGACATCAGCACTCTTAAAGATGGACTCACCCCAAAGCAAGCAGCGAGTGACACATTGATTCCCTCAGTACAAAACAAGAGTTTGTCATTTGTGAGGTGGCGCGTGGTCTTGTGTACAGTGTATAGGTCAGAAAGCAGGTAATAGAGCACACTTAGATGGATGAGTGTGTTCACCAGTGTACCAAATGAGATGTTTTAGCAGGGGTGGATCCAGAGAGGGTTTGAGATGAAGTATCGACCAACAAGTACCATATTTTAACATGTTTTGGAATGATGCGGCCTTCTGTTCTCAGGGCAAACACTCTGAACAGTACATCACTGAGGCAGTGAACTGATCCACAGTGGTGAAGTTACCCACATTCTAGTAAACAATGCTTCTTCCGCAGCGCTCTTGAGGCCCAGGCTCAGCTGGGAGGTGAGGACCTGATCCCGTTCTACGGTTTACTGGATGGAGGCCGAGACGGCGACCTGTTCGCAGAGTTAGAGGACTACTTCTACTATGCACAGATCAGGAGGTAACTGCAACACTCTGGTCTTAGATTTACTGTGACATCTGTGAGCTGAAGTTCTGTCTCATTTGGCATCATGAGGCATCACTGAGAGTTGACATGCAGACTTAAGGCATTTCTTTGCATGCCCAAAATGTGTCTGTCGGAATATAGATAGATTTTCAGTGTTTCCATGGCTACACCAGTCAGGAATTTATTGCATCATCATGTGGATATTTTCAAGGAGATATCGGCACTAGTTTGATTCCCTCTGTGTACTGCTAAACTGAATTTCTTGACAGTAATTTTATGGGACAGCCCAAAACATTGTATAGGTGTGAATCAGAGATAGAAAAGCATTATAGTAACCTTGATAATCAAAAATATCAACATTTTCATGCTTAAGACATGACTGGTTTCTGGGAAAAGACTGGCTTGTTTGGGGGTAGGGGGATGGGGGGTGGGGGGGAGTTTGAGGCCAGGGTATAACAGTACAAATATAGTCTTGCAATTACATGAAAAGATCCTCTATCTTTGGTCAGATGTGATGTCCCTAACTTGTGGATTGCTTCCCCTTCAGTCAAAGTGTGAACACTATGGAGACAAGGCAAGTGTCCATCAAGATCCAGTTGTCAGAGGTGCCCTTTGTGATGAGGGCCATGGGATTCTACCCCTCAGAACAGGAGGTCAGCATACAGCAGCTGGAGTACAGAAATGTTCTTCTTTACGATTCCAGTTATTAGACAAGAGAAATGGAAAAGGAAAATAAATTAAATAAATTAAACAGCACTGTGATCCTGTACTGTGACTTCTTTGATGGTTTAATTTTTCACAGGAAGGAAATTATACTTCTTGATGTGAATAATTTTTGAACATAGATATTGTGTAAAGTTTGTGTTGACATCCTCCCAATCAAAGAGAATGAAGACAGCATGACTAAGAGAACTGGTTATTAGATCTGAAACTCTGATATCCGTTACACATGAAGTGTTCCATGTTCGGGACATGTACTAACTTCCTTATGTGTTGCCAGATTGAGGACATGTTGAATGAGGTGAAGTTCAGCAAGTATGTAGAGACAGGGCAGTATGTCAACGACATTGACCTCGGAGACTTCATCAAGTGTGAGTGCAATTACTTATGTCACTTATGATAAGCTGACCATGGAGGGAGGGGATGTCTGTAGTTGGTGTTCTCTGACAATCACCCTCAAACACAACCAGGGTAGGCAATGCCATGTAATTATCTCCCTTTACTTCCGCTGTTGTGATTGTAATATTTGCATTAAAAATGGAGCATCTAGACAAAGAATGTGTGGGCATGTTATAAGTTGACAAGGAATGTGCAGGTATGATATATGTAGACAAAGAATGTGTAGGTATGATATATGTAGAAAAGGAATGTGTAGGCATGGTATAAGTAGACAAGGAATGTGTAGGCATGGTGTAAGTAAACAAGCAATGTGTAGGCATTTTATATATAGACAAGGAATGTGTAGGTATGATATATGTAGACAAGGATTGTGAAGGCATGGTATAAGTAGACAAGGAATGTGTAGGCATACATAAGTAGACAAGGAATGTGTAGATATGATCTATGTAAACAAGGAATGTGTAGGTATGATATATGTAGACAAGGAATGTGTAGGTATGGTATAAGGAGACAAGGAATGTGTAGACATGGCATATGCAGACAAGGAATGTGTAGACATGGTATAAGTAGACAAGGAATGTTTAAGCATTTTATAGTATCTCAGATTTCTGTTTCCCAAGGCTGCTGCATGATTGTGTGGTTTGTTCTAGTGTATGTGAATCACCGACCAGCATTTGGCCTGTCACCAGAGAAGATACTGTGGGCCTTTGATACCCTGGGGATACCAACTGACCAAGGTCCAGCTATAGAGAGGGGGGAGCTGCTGGAGATACTGCAGAGCAAAGGTATGGACAGTTGACTTGTATTTTCACCTCTTTGTTCACCAGTAGTGACACCCTGGATTTACTTATCAATAATTCTTACTTGTATGTACTCACTAGTACTTGACACCATGGGCGTACACACCAATACTTGACACCCTAGGTATACTACCAGTACATAACATACTGGATGTACTTGCTGATACTAGCCAACAAAAGTTTAGACTCACTTAAAGCACTCTGTATATGATATGTGTATATGTGTGGTTACATTGAAGATGGATTTCTGAACTAATGTAGGGACACCAACTGCAAACCTTATGCAGATGAACTGCACGAGGATCATGCATCAGCCTGCTGTAAAGCATGTGAACAGCTTTGTTATGATGTGAAGTTTTGTTCAGAATTCACCAATTTTCACTATTTCATCACTGACTGAACTCATGACAAAAACATTACGAATTTTCCAATTTTACAAATTTGTTTGACAATACATGAGGTCATGTGTAAATAGTACTACGTGGCTGCAGTTATGCCGGTATGTCTAAACTTTGGATGGGTAGCATATATACTTTACTTGTTGTATTTCAGGTGAACACATGACAGAGTATGAGCTGGCGGAGTACCTGACCACCTTGATGGGCTTCAACCCAGAGGGCGGCAAGTGTGAGCTGCAGAACTTTGACGCCACTGCAGCAGGGGATCTCATCGACCAGAACCTGCCCTACACAGTTACCGGGGAGATGTTCTCCAAGGAGATTCTAGGTTTCTCTATGTATGATGGCAACTCTGCTCCACCTTCATAAACAACATGGCTTATAGGCATGCTGGAGTCTGGGAATCTTAACACACATCACCTGTGGTTTGGCTCCTCAGTCAGTTTTTGTTACCTTGAAGATGTGACTACAAGCCAAGGGTTACACCGCAGTGGACTGCTAGGTTAAATGATCTATGTGCATGCTGTTTGACTTATTCATTGTAAATACTGTAATATTTCATGTTAAAACAACTCAGGCTCATATCTTCAATCATGATTTAAGATGCCCTACATTTCAAGTTAAAATTCATTTGGTTGTCACCAGAGTCAACATATAAGATGTGATCATCTGCCAGAGCCAAAGGTTAGAACTCTACTCTGTCAATACTTTACAAAGGCATTCTGGTTTAATTCATCTTATGTGTTTTTGTTTCATGTTAAGACTTGATAACGATCGCATTCTTTTGTTATTCAATGATGTTCAAAAGTGGCAGCACCATTCTGTGTTTGTATGTAGAAATGAAACATTGTATATTTTCAAGTTGTAAGTAGTAACTTATTGTACATATATGAAAACAGTACACAGCTGTGATATGAATATTGATCAATAAAATAATTATTTGATGTGTTGTCAGGTAACTTATAGTGGGTGACTATTGGTGAGAAATAAAATGGACTTTATTACAAACCTGCTTTAAAAAACCTTGTTTTGAAATTAGAGCAAAAAAATCTAACTTTTCAAACATTAACCCTCAAAGTGGCAACTACTGGGGCAGTTGTAGAATCAGAGAACATCTGTAGGCTCACACTGTCCCAGTGATGATGACCTCACTGGTGAAAAGTTATTGTTGTTTTGTTTTTCATCGTTGAAACATTTGCCATGTCATTGTCACATCAATACTGACATGGATTTTCAGTATGACATCATGTAGATAGATGAACTCTGATTGGTACAACTTGAGATAAGTTGTCCTCTCCGACCAAACAGGCAACGCCATACTGGAGCCGGGATACTTCAGGACTCGCCATGTAGGACATGGGTCTCACTCTGATGTTAATACATGAGCACGGGTACTTTGATACAGCTGACACATCCCTCACCTCAGCACAGCCGTGTGGTTAAAGGGTTAAGGCATTCATTCCTCACGCCAAAGGCCTATGTTTGATTCTCCTCATGGTGGCAATATGCAAGGCCCATTTCTGGTGTCCCAACACACCAGATATTGATCTAATATTAATAAAACTGGTGTAAAGCATACGCATTCACTCACTGTAAGTAGGACAATATAACTTGTGTGTTGTAATTCTGTGTTGACAGGTTTGTACTTACCTTCCCCCTCCAAAAAAAGAAACACAAGATTTTCTCATGTAAACTTTTTCTGTGCTCATTGTAGGATACCCAATTTAATACAATGCCATTTGATGCCAAATTACTTCTAACAATTAATCTCCTGAATCATAAATTAGTCTGTAGAATTTGATTCAGCGATGACAGTTCACACAAAGGTGACTCTCGAACTCCCAGATCAATTCTGAAATCACCAGGGAAAGTTATGTCCATTTTTCTTTGCAGTGTTTTATTTGCACAACTGAGTAACTGTCATGATGCCTAATACATTACATTTGTGTTGAGTAAGTATGCCCTCGCGATGTAAGCTGTTTATTCACCCTCACTACGGTACTTATTTACAGGTGCACAGAGCTACAAGTTCCATGGACTGGTTGTTGTTTTTGTTATTGTTTTTCTCTGCTAAGCCATCCGCATGTGCACAAATATATATTTATTGACAAAGATGATGTCATTCTTACTTCAATATAATGAAAACAAATGAAAACACTTTGTATCATCTGCCAGTGGTAACACCTGGTAGGATGGAAAAATAACAAAGTCAATGTACGTCTTTTTTTGTCTTATAATCCTAATTACTTTGCTATCATATTTGTATGTATTTTCAGGCAGCCTATACAAAGATTGTTGTAGAATTTTCCTGGTATTTTGAAACTTCATAAAAATGCAGACTGCTTACACTTTTAGTGAATTTATAACATGGCTGTAATATCTAATGATTGTGTATATTGTATTCACGCACACCCTATGTGTGGCCAAGTGTATATGTTGTCTGTCATACAGATTCTGCTGAATGCTACAACAAATGAATTAGAACAAAATGCAAATATTAAAGTGAAACAGACTAAATGGAGGTCATATTAAAATATATCTCATTAAAATATATCTCATTCAAGCCGTGAAGGTAGAATTGGTGTTCGGCTGCATATGCATGTAAAAGGCTTCTAAGCAAATCATTTAGAGTTGATGGGGAAATAACGGTGACGTTTTTTATGTAAATGCATATATAAACACTTAATTAGGATTAGGATGAGCTGTGAGTGCTCTTTATCGCTTAGTTTACGAGACAAATACATGGTGTCTTCCCACTTTGCCAATTTCATTGTTAAGCAGTTAATGAAAGAGAATGGTGCAAAAAAAAAAAATAGTATGGAGATCGGTAGGTTAATAAAACTCAAATCAGTTCAACACTTTACCAATTTATTTCATTTTACAAAAATATAAATGATCTGTGTTACAAATAAAGTTACAAGTATACAAATATAAACTAAGTGTTTTAGTTATATTTAACATTTCATCATATTAAGCAGGTGATTAGTGTTATATGTTACAGATAAATAAATGATAGATATATTACCTTATAATCTTGTTTCCTCCTGAGAGGGTACGTAAGTCCCAAAACATTTGAAGTCAAATTTGATCTTCCATTTTGTCTTAGCCGTAGAATATGTGTCATTTTAATTTGTGGCTAATCTTGCATACAATCACCAGCAGCTGAGGGGATGATGTAAATCCAGCTAGGGACCATGCAGGTAGCAGAAGTACTGTAAGTCCCCGTGGCCCCTAGTATGGTGATCTACCTTCAGTTGTTGATCTATATAGCCTGTTTTTATATTGTATTGTCTGAACAGGAATATTAGTTTTAACTTTTCACGCTAGTTTTATTTCTTATTGTGATATTCTAGTTGTTTTACTGTCCGTTGTCGACAGGTTTTTATCATATACATAGATTCCTTTGAATATCTTTGTGTTCTACAGTTAATAGTTTGAATAGAAGTACTACTCCTAAGATTATAGTTGCTTTGTTCAAATACTCTTCCTGGTACAAGGTTGTTCGAATAATCTGGAGTCAGACAATACTACATTTTGTAAAACGTTATGTGCTTAGAGTGGTGTCGTCTTTCTTTCAGTGTACTATAATTGGTTTCCCTGTATAGTTTATCATGACTTGTGCCACGAATCACGCCGTATATGGACCGCAAAGCATCTAATTGCAAGTTCACCAGTACGTTTGCCTGTTCAATCGTACAGTTATCCCCGACATGACTGCAGTATTCAAAAAGTGGTAAGATAAAGGAATTATATAAGGTGTTTAGAGTTTTCTGAGATAAATGGTATTTCAAACATCTCAGACAATTGATCATTGGACTAATGTTCCTGACATAATTTTGCGTTTTTCGAGTGAATGTTATACTCTCAGTCTCACTCGGTTTAAAACTATCTTGCAACTTTTTAGCCCAATCTGAAATCTTTGCTAAATCTCTGTTTAAAGTTGCGGCTGCTGTGACTTGGTCATCTATTATCGTATATATCGATGTATCATCTGCAAAGAGGCGACTATTGTTATCTATGTTATCAACAATGTCATTAATATAGATGATAAAGAGAAGCGGACCTAAAACGGAACCTTGGGGAGCACGAGCTTCCACTGTTTTAATACCTGAACTGTAACCATTTATTTCCACACTCTGCATTCTGCTGTCTAGATAACTTTCGAACCATTCTAAGAGAGTACCCCTTATACCGTAAACATGAAGTTTAAATTTATGAATAATGCCCCGGTGCATCTCTGTCAAAGGCTTTGCTTATGTCACAAAATACGGCTCTAGTTTCCGTTCCTTGGTCTAATGCACCAGCGATAAAGTTATACAGATACGTTAACTGATTTACTGTAGACTCGCCAGGCATAAATCCAGATTGTAAGCTTGGCAGAGTATAGTTATGTCTGAAGAAGTTGAAGACATATTTAAAAACGCATTTTTCAAACACTTTAGCGACACAGCTAGTTAGCGCAACAGACCCATAATTTGAACACACATGTTCATCACCTTTCTTTTGAAGCGGTATTACCGTGGCTAATTTCCAAGATGAAGGGAAAGTGTTATTGCGAATGGAGAGGTTAAACAACTTAGTTAACAACGACGTTAGAGAGTCAGAGTTTAATTCTAACACAATATTTCCAATACCATCGGGCCCCGTGGCTTCAGCTGTGTCTACGCTCAACAGAATATCCCGAACATCTCCATTACTTATTGTATCTGATGACAAAGCATGACCGATTTCGCGCTGTTTGATATCAGGCAGACTGGTGTTGGGATCAGCAACTTTCGATTGCTCTGAGAAAACCGAGTTGAGTACATCAGGGATATCTTGTTCATTTTCATAAACGATGTCATTGCTTATAATTGATGGAAACGATGTTTTGTAATTTGTTTTTACATAACTCTTAAGTAATCGCCACCACATTATAGTACCTTGATTATCAGCGTTATATATAGTTTCGTCAACTTTAGTACCATAGGCACGTTTTGCATTTCTAACACAGGAAACTATTTTGTTACGGAGCATTCTGAACTTAAACCAATCATTAGGACGGTTTCGGGGTTTTTTTTTCCTTTTTTTTTTTTTTTTTTTTTTTTTGCAATCGTATGTATACGAT
The DNA here is from genome assembly GCF_037392515.1 of Haliotis asinina. Lineage (NCBI taxonomy): Eukaryota > Metazoa > Mollusca > Gastropoda > Lepetellida > Haliotidae > Haliotis > Haliotis asinina. The sequence goes on along the minus strand of NC_090280.1, from coordinate 103,351,147 downwards.
TACGTTTCCTTATTAATGATCAGATTTCGTTATTCGTCTATGCCGGATCTTTAGTTCTAGCTGTTATAGTTTTGTTTGGGACATATTCATTCACGTTATACAATGTTAGGGATGTGAGATTTTCCGTAAGGTTATCAACGTTCAGCGAAGAAAACAGCGTATATTTGAGTTTATCCCTTAGGTACTTTCATTCATACCATTGACATCTGCTGAGGAATAGTCATAGATTTTCCATTTAAACCAATTATTGTTCTGTACGGCTTCTGTTCTACTGAGAAATAAAGGGCAGTGGCCGCTACATATGGGATCTAATACACCAGAATCTCTGACACCGTCGACGCAGGATGCAAATATTAAGTCGATCAACGTTTTGCTGTTTCGGGTTATCCTAGTAGGATTTCTTATTATTTGCCGAAGACCGTAATAATTTTCTAAATAGCCTATTTTTTATTATTACACTTAAGAATATCAATAGTGAAATCACCGGTTATGATTGTCTGCATATTAAGATCGACTGCGTTACCTATTGATTCCTTAACTAAATTCCAATATTCGGAGCTCCTATCGGCGCGATAAAATGTGGTTTCTTGTTTTACATTTAATTTGTATGCATATTGCCTCAAGCCCGACTACATCCAAATCATTCATTAAAGAAGCACAAATAGTGTCTTTCACATGGACTGCCACACAGCCGCCGCCCTCAGCATATTCTGTTTAGTTGGTGGGGAATCCTATAATTTTTTTATGCTATATCACTTCATTCCTACAGAAAATCATGTATCCCCTAAAATACCACAATTGGGTCAGTTTATCAACACATATCAAGGTCATGTCGCCTGTCAATGTTAAACTTAGCAAGTGTTTATCACTATTTATCTCTCACTTATATAAACTGTTACGTAAGTAACTCACCATCATGGCGCATGTTTATATTTAACCATGTGCGTGCGTGCGTGCGTGTGTACATTATTCCCATTTGTCCGGCAGGCAGGGGGGATTAAGAGTTATGGCTGAATCTTTGTGCAAAGTTTGTAGATCCCTATGAAAAAAGGCTCCTTTGGAGAGCCGACTAGTTGATTAGTGAACATCGATCGCGTTATAGGTCAAGCGGGTGTGGCTGCAGTGTTTATCTTACTAACATGATGAGGTGAGTATGGTTCACATGTCATGACTTTGACACAAACATACTCATTCTGTTTAATTTACACTAAAGTAATTAAATTAAATGAAATTAAATATAATAAATTAAATGGGTGAGTGTAATCAGATGAAATGTGATAGAGACACGTTCATGTAAACAGTCATTGCACAATGTTAAACGCTCACGTCAATCACAGGCAAACTGCAGCGCAGAGAATATGCTTCGCTCGCATATGTGAACACTAGTCATTTTCTCTACGCTGCGCAACCACATTTGCGCTACAGTTTGCCTGTGGGTCAATGTTCGGTTTATTCCAATCTGTCGAGGTGGACCATATTTAGTTTACTAGAGCTACACATTCTGTAAAAGTCCAGAAGTAGAGAACACTATCCACTGGAAGTGTTGCACAAAAAACTGCAAGTCTACCATCAACACTAAGAACAATCTTGTCAGCAGCTTCTGGGACAATCACAACCATGCAGCAGGCAGGCCCTGCTAAAATGGGAGCAGACACGTTCCTTGAGAACCTCAAGGGTCCTGTGCAAACGTCTTCAACACCAATCCCAGCACGCTACAAGGATGAACTAGCATGTACATTATTATATTTGAATTTCATTAAAAAAACTGGGGACTGGGGAAAGAAAACAAACTTAAATCTGGAAACCTGTTCTTGTATTTAAGGACGGAGGGACGATGGCCTCGATGCCGTCAGGACCAAATGTCTTCTGACCGGTTTGGCCCCGTACTTTCCTAACCAGCCCTCCCAGGAAACCGAACTACATGTATACATTTTATCCTTCCCGGGACATCTGAAAAATAAATTTTATCCTCCCCGGTACGACACCAATTGGGGCGTTAGTTTCAATCCGAGATACGTTAACTATGGTCGGATCAACTGCTGGCAAACTTCAAGCAAATCAAATACACATAGTAATCTTAATCCCTGTGCAAAAAACCCAATCCCTTGCACTCTAACAAAGAAAACTGAAATGTTATTTTGTCAAAACTACTAATGTTTAATCTCAAATTTTACATGTGTATTTACGAAGTTGTTTCTTATTCATTCACCTGAGGCGATGTATGACAAAGGTTAATCTTTTCCATCTTTACGAAACAAATATTATATGAGTTGTTACTTGTTTTCACTAAGCAACAACCCACCTACTCAGTTTATACTTGATAGTATAAACAAGTTTACATCTGTAAAAACAAACTTCTACTGAACCAGTTCTGTAATCTGGTAGGCCGACAGTAACCTTCCGTGTGGAAGACCATACAATGGTTCCATAAAGATCAGTCTCACAATTATGAAACACAATGAAACAACAAGAGGCCCCTTGGGTTATGCCCGAAACAAGGAAGAAGAATACGGTGTCACTCCAGTATCGACTCAAGACTCCTCATACTTTTTTTTTCAAAATCTGTGGTTTTGAATTCCAATCACCGTTTGGAATATGCCACCGTATCCCAGTTGCGAAAATCGATGCTCAGGGTGGTAATCACATGGTTTTCTAGTCCAGAATTAGTCAATTATTTACAGCCAGCCAGCACATAAGCAAACTGTGGCTGAGTGCAGCGTAAAAACAACAGGCAGAACTCACTCAGTCACTCTTCTTTGTTTGATGAATACTACAACTTCTAATGTGCATAACTGTTTATTGCTGTCTACCCACAGAGGTTGGTGGCGCATGCCAATGTGTCTAGTCTGCACGAAGGAGGTAGCCTGAAAAGTAACTGAAGCGCCCCCCGCGTAGGGTCTGACTGCCAGAAGCAACTAAACATTCGACACTTATGTCATCCCCGGCATCCACATGGAAGACAGAGGTCTCCGAAGCTCCAATGTAGGTCTGTGCGACCGTTAGGTAGGTCATTATTTGGCCTTGCTTCTTGACGCTGTAATCAGTTGCACCGGCACTCTCAGACTCCAGCGCAAGTGAAAACATGTACATTCCTAAAACATGTAAACACAGGTGTATAAGTGTTTATAGTATCGGGGACAATCCACAACATCTCCATATAGCCTCCCGGGTAATATTCATGGTTTCAGACACAGGGGTTCGAATCTCTGGTTGGACAATAATTTTCAAAAATGTAAATCAAGACTTTTGCAATCATATAATGTTTTTAGATGCTATAATTTATATATATATATATATTTCACATTTGAACCAAATCGGTGAAGAAATGGATTTTTTAGGAAATTCTACCGCTACACTCGATCATTACATTAAATACACAAGGGGTGACACTAGCGATTCTAGAAGCCTGATCGAAAACCGCACTGCCCGACTATTTTAACGTGCAGTTTAATCAAACCTTACGTTTTTCACCCCTAAAATGTTGGGCTTGTAGGTCAGTCTTTACCTCCCAGACAACAGTATTCAATTTGTCTACCTGCTTGTCATATTTCAACGCTGACCCTCGCAATTGTACTACCCTCATTTTTTTAACAAACGTCTGGCCTCTCTTCTGTAAATATCTACAGTGTCTGTAATCTCATTCTCTTCCCACAGAGGTTACTTGTCATATCTTACGTTACGAAGGAAGGTGTGACAAGTAACCACCGTGGGAGGAGAACGGTGTAATCTCTGAATGACCCGGAAACACAAGACGTCTCTCATTGGTCAATTTCCACGTGTGCAGGAACACAACAACTAAACATGGTAGACAGGAAAGAATGAAAGAATTTCTAACACCATGTTCGAGTTTTCCGAACACAACAACATATGAACTGTGAAAACAATATGCCGCAATATTTTCACACCACTCGATGGTTGTTGATGGTACATCAACCCAGGCCCCTCTCGTGACAAGTGAACAAGCATTAATACTGCTGTGGGCGTGGGGCTGCCGAGGTGAACATGATCGAGGAGTGTCCACGCCTAAAACAGTGGGGACATTGGCCGATGCACCGAGGAAACCATGGATGAAACTTACTTATACCAAATTTCAGGTTGAGTTTTAATCTTTTTTTTACTGTAATAAATTTTACATTCATTTGAAAGGATTTCAAGAACAAGAATTAATGAAAATCCATTTCCTTGCATCTTTCTCCTTTCCACCCTCATTATCTCTGATTGAGCATGTGATGCATGTGAAATTAATTCCAGGTAGCGAGTATTAAGTAAACAAATCATACCTGTTTGGGGCTGATGTTGCACACTGTTAAGATGTTTAGTGTAATATTTAATAGCACATGCGTATTAATCCTGAAATTGCTCAACGGTCGGCATGACAGCAATTAGAGTAAGAGCCCTGAACTTAAGACATGGAGGGAAAGACTTCCGCCCGTATCCACCTTTTAATTCACCATATTCATTCTATAGTCAAATCATCACCTGAATATGTATTTCTCATGTGGTAAGGATGAGTTTTAATACTGTATACTGAAACATCCGAACATCTGAAATGACACTCAAATATCTATTTCCTTATGAATGTTTCAGGTTACTTCAGCAAGTCGTTTATTTAATGAGAAAAGGCGATGAACCGCTTGTCATGCATCCTCAATATCTCCAGGGTATACGTTCCGATAAATCTCCTCTATAACCTGGATGCATCTACTCGGTCCGATAATTTTATTACCTTCCTTGTCGGGCTTTTTGTCCAATCTGCTCTGGGAAGTCTTTGAAGGGCATTTAGAAGTGAAATACATAAGAATGAAGATTTTTATGGATATCAACTTCTTTATATGAGAACACAACGGTAAAGGACCCAGCTGTCAACACCCTAACCCGAGAGGATGCATCTACCAGATCCCTTGCAACTGTGGCGACCTATACATTGGAAAAACGCTGAGACCAATCAACACCAGAATGAAGGAACACCAGACATCCGTCAGCAAACTCGACCAGAAATCGGCCATCTCTGAACACATTCTCAAGAACCCTGGACATTCAATTCGATGGGAGGACACTAGGATACTATCTACCAACAACAACAAATGGCGCCAAAGGAAACTGCAAGAGGCTATCGAGATCCGGAGACAGAAACCAGCAATCAACCGTGACCAAGGAGTGTACCTACCAAGTGCCTTGGACTTATTGATAAATTAATCTCATCTATCTGTGTACATTCTATCTACGTAATTCATGTATAGAAAATCTACCCGTGTACATCCTTAGTAACTTGTATTTGTACATCATCAACCCTCATGTAAATCATGTTCATCAACCCTCATGTAAATCATGTTCATCAACCCTCATGTAAATCATGTACATCATCCTTAATCCCCAATCATGTGTTATGTAAACATCATCCAATCATGCGTAATGTATCACCATTGGCTTCCGTCTTTATCCCCAATCATGCACATCGCCTTATCCCCTATCTGTGTTATGTAAACATATCCTATCATCTGTAATGTATTACCATTGGCTTCCATCATTGTTATCATAACTGTCGGCTTCCTATCAGTGCTTGTTTATACTGGCTTCCAGCTTTCGTTAATTCATTCCACTTGTTACTTTGTCATTGTTTTACCTGTACATATAAATATAGCTCTGTACCCCATTCTGTATCACCTGATGAAGGAGTAAGCATTAACTCCGAAACGTTGTGTTCTCATATAAAGAAGTTGATATCCATACAAATCTTCATTCCTACGCTGGGAAGTTCAGCGTACCAATCACGATTCAATTTCGCTATTTAAATGATCTAACCGACTAAACTTGGCAACGCAATTCATGCAGATGAACGCTAAAAGAGGTAGAAAGACTTCTTGCATATATATTTCGAACAAGACAATTGGTATGTATGATTTCCTCAAGTGATGAGTCGCACTGCGAACAAACCTTCATAGCCGCGACCGATATCTTTGTTGACGCTGTTAAGGTCGGTTGTAACGGCGGCTTAGCTGATTGGCGACTGTGAGAATGCGGAGCCAGCCAAGGGAGGTAATAAAATAATCGGCCCGAGCCGTAGTTGCATCCAGGGTATAGTAAAGATTTATCGGACCGTATACCCTGGAGATATCGAGGATGCTTGTCGTGAATCGCACTGGAAACAGAGGCACAGACGTCCAAGAGAAAATACAGTCACTCCAGTACCAACCTCCACAACTACGCCAACCCCAACAAGTACAGTAACGACGTCAACAATATCAACGTCCATATGGAAGGAGAGATAGTGGCTTTGTTCCATGGAAAAAACGCATTCCCCTGAAGTGCGCAAACGGAGGTTTTTAAAGTCAAGAAATACACAATTCACAATCCCCTCCTGAAATACACCTACAGTCAGAAACTAACCAACCAGGGCAACGAGACCGGTGTAAGTGTATATATTTTTCACTCCGTTTCCAAGTGATTGTTTGATCAAAACTTGCAAGATTTACTTGATAGGGGACATTTGATTAACTGATGCGGGAACGCTTGTTTACCTGATACAGAAACGCGTATTTACTTGTGATTCGGGAACACGTGTTTACCTGAGAGGAACACTGGTTTTCCTGATATAGGGCGGCTTGCTTACCTGATACAGGTAGAGTTGATGGGGAAATAACGGTGACGTTTTTTATGTAAATGCATATATAAACACTTAATTAGGATTAGGATGAGCTGTGAGTGCTCTTTATCGCTTAGTTTACGAGACAAATACATGGTGTCTTCCCACTTTGCCAATTTCATTGTTAAGCAGTTAATGAAAGAGAATGGTGCAAAAAAAAAAAATAGTATGGAGATCGGTAGGTTAATAAAACTCAAATCAGTTCAACACTTTACCAATTTATTTCATTTTACAAAAATATAAATGATCTGTGTTACAAATAAAGTTACAAGTATACAAATATAAACTAAGTGTTTTAGTTATATTTAACATTTCATCATATTAAGCAGGTGATTAGTGTTATATGTTACAGATAAATAAATGATAGATATATTACCTTATAATCTTGTTTCCTCCTGAGAGGGTACGTAAGTCCCAAAACATTTGAAGTCAAATTTGATCTTCCATTTTGTCTTAGCCGTAGAATATGTGTCATTTTAATTTGTGGCTAATCTTGCATACAATCACCAGCAGCTGAGGGGATGATGTAAATCCAGCTAGGGACCATGCAGGTAGCAGAAGTACTGTAAGTCCCCGTGGCCCCTAGTATGGTGATCTACCTTCAGTTGTTGATCTATATAGCCTGTTTTTATATTGTATTGTCTGAACAGGAATATTAGTTTTAACTTTTCACGCTAGTTTTATTTCTTATTGTGATATTCTAGTTGTTTTACTGTCCGTTGTCGACAGGTTTTTATCATATACATAGATTCCTTTGAATATCTTTGTGTTCTACAGTTAATAGTTTGAATAGAAGTACTACTCCTAAGATTATAGTTGCTTTGTTCAAATACTCTTCCTGGTACAAGGTTGTTCGAATAATCTGGAGTCAGACAATACTACATTTTGTAAAACGTTATGTGCTTAGAGTGGTGTCGTCTTTCTTTCAGTGTACTATAATTGGTTTCCCTGTATAGTTTATCATGACTTGTGCCACGAATCACGCCGTATATGGACCGCAAAGCATCTAATTGCAAGTTCACCAGTACGTTTGCCTGTTCAATCGTACAGTTATCCCCGACATGACTGCAGTATTCAAAAAGTGGTAAGATAAAGGAATTATATAAGGTGTTTAGAGTTTTCTGAGATAAATGGTATTTCAAACATCTCAGACAATTGATCATTGGACTAATGTTCCTGACATAATTTTGCGTTTTTCGAGTGAATGTTATACTCTCAGTCTCACTCGGTTTAAAACTATCTTGCAACTTTTTAGCCCAATCTGAAATCTTTGCTAAATCTCTGTTTAAAGTTGCGGCTGCTGTGACTTGGTCATCTATTATCGTATATATCGATGTATCATCTGCAAAGAGGCGACTATTGTTATCTATGTTATCAACAATGTCATTAATATAGATGATAAAGAGAAGCGGACCTAAAACGGAACCTTGGGGAGCACGAGCTTCCACTGTTTTAATACCTGAACTGTAACCATTTATTTCCACACTCTGCATTCTGCTGTCTAGATAACTTTCGAACCATTCTAAGAGAGTACCCCTTATACCGTAAACATGAAGTTTAAATTTATGAATAATGCCCCGGTGCATCTCTGTCAAAGGCTTTGCTTATGTCACAAAATACGGCTCTAGTTTCCGTTCCTTGGTCTAATGCACCAGCGATAAAGTTATACAGATACGTTAACTGATTTACTGTAGACTCGCCAGGCATAAATCCAGATTGTAAGCTTGGCAGAGTATAGTTATGTCTGAAGAAGTTGAAGACATATTTAAAAACGCATTTTTCAAACACTTTAGCGACACAGCTAGTTAGCGCAACAGACCCATAATTTGAACACACATGTTCATCACCTTTCTTTTGAAGCGGTATTACCGTGGCTAATTTCCAAGATGAAGGGAAAGTGTTATTGCGAATGGAGAGGTTAAACAACTTAGTTAACAACGACGTTAGAGAGTCAGAGTTTAATTCTAACACAATATTTCCAATACCATCGGGCCCCGTGGCTTCAGCTGTGTCTACGCTCAACAGAATATCCCGAACATCTCCATTACTTATTGTATCTGATGACAAAGCATGACCGATTTCGCGCTGTTTGATATCAGGCAGACTGGTGTTGGGATCAGCAACTTTCGATTGCTCTGAGAAAACCGAGTTGAGTACATCAGGGATATCTTGTTCATTTTCATAAACGATGTCATTGCTTATAATTGATGGAAACGATGTTTTGTAATTTGTTTTTACATAACTCTTAAGTAATCGCCACCACATTATAGTACCTTGATTATCAGCGTTATATATAGTTTCGTCAACTTTAGTACCATAGGCACGTTTTGCATTTCTAACACAGGAAACTATTTTGTTACGGAGCATTCTGAACTTAAACCAATCATTAGGACGGTTTCGGGGTTTTTTTTTCCTTTTTTTTTTTTTTTTTTTTTTTTTGCAATCGTATGTATACGATTACGTTTCCTTATTAATGATCAGATTTCGTTATTCGTCTATGCCGGATCTTTAGTTCTAGCTGTTATAGTTTTGTTTGGGACATATTCATTCACGTTATACAATGTTAGGGATGTGAGATTTTCCGTAAGGTTATCAACGTTCAGCGAAGAAAACAGCGTATATTTGAGTTTATCCCTTAGGTACTTTCATTCATACCATTGACATCTGCTGAGGAATAGTCATAGATTTTCCATTTAAACCAATTATTGTTCTGTACGGCTTCTGTTCTACTGAGAAATAAAGGGCAGTGGCCGCTACATATGGGATCTAATACACCAGAATCTCTGACACCGTCGACGCAGGATGCAAATATTAAGTCGATCAACGTTTTGCTGTTTCGGGTTATCCTAGTAGGATTTCTTATTATTTGCCGAAGACCGTAATAATTTTCTAAATAGCCTATTTTTTATTATTACACTTAAGAATATCAATAGTGAAATCACCGGTTATGATTGTCTGCATATTAAGATCGACTGCGTTACCTATTGATTCCTTAACTAAATTCCAATATTCGGAGCTCCTATCGGCGCGATAAAATGTGGTTTCTTGTTTTACATTTAATTTGTATGCATATTGCCTCAAGCCCGACTACATCCAAATCATTCATTAAAGAAGCACAAATAGTGTCTTTCACATGGACTGCCACACAGCCGCCGCCCTCAGCATATTCTGTTTAGTTGGTGGGGAATCCTATAATTTTTTTATGCTATATCACTTCATTCCTACAGAAAATCATGTATCCCCTAAAATACCACAATTGGGTCAGTTTATCAACACATATCAAGGTCATGTCGCCTGTCAATGTTAAACTTAGCAAGTGTTTATCACTATTTATCTCTCACTTATATAAACTGTTACGTAAGTAACTCACCATCATGGCGCATGTTTATATTTAACCATGTGCGTGCGTGCGTGCGTGTGTACATTATTCCCATTTGTCCGGCAGGCAGGGGGGATTAAGAGTTATGGCTGAATCTTTGTGCAAAGTTTGTAGATCCCTATGAAAAAAGGCTCCTTTGGAGAGCCGACTAGTTGATTAGTGAACATCGATCGCGTTATAGGTCAAGCGGGTGTGGCTGCAGTGTTTATCTTACTAACATGATGAGGTGAGTATGGTTCACATGTCATGACTTTGACACAAACATACTCATTCTGTTTAATTTACACTAAAGTAATTAAATTAAATGAAATTAAATATAATAAATTAAATGGGTGAGTGTAATCAGATGAAATGTGATAGAGACACGTTCATGTAAACAGTCATTGCACAATGTTAAACGCTCACGTCAATCACAGGCAAACTGCAGCGCAGAGAATATGCTTCGCTCGCATATGTGAACACTAGTCATTTTCTCTACGCTGCGCAACCACATTTGCGCTACAGTTTGCCTGTGGGTCAATGTTCGGTTTATTCCAATCTGTCGAGGTGGACCATATTTAGTTTACTAGAGCTACACATTCTGTAAAAGTCCAGAAGTAGAGAACACTATCCACTGGAAGTGTTGCACAAAAAACTGCAAGTCTACCATCAACACTAAGAACAATCTTGTCAGCAGCTTCTGGGACAATCACAACCATGCAGCAGGCAGGCCCTGCTAAAATGGGAGCAGACACGTTCCTTGAGAACCTCAAGGGTCCTGTGCAAACGTCTTCAACACCAATCCCAGCACGCTACAAGGATGAACTAGCATGTACATTATTATATTTGAATTTCATTAAAAAAACTGGGGACTGGGGAAAGAAAACAAACTTAAATCTGGAAACCTGTTCTTGTATTTAAGGACGGAGGGACGATGGCCTCGATGCCGTCAGGACCAAATGTCTTCTGACCGGTTTGGCCCCGTACTTTCCTAACCAGCCCTCCCAGGAAACCGAACTACATGTATACATTTTATCCTTCCCGGGACATCTGAAAAATAAATTTTATCCTCCCCGGTACGACACCAATTGGGGCGTTAGTTTCAATCCGAGATACGTTAACTATGGTCGGATCAACTGCTGGCAAACTTCAAGCAAATCAAATACACATAGTAATCTTAATCCCTGTGCAAAAAACCCAATCCCTTGCACTCTAACAAAGAAAACTGAAATGTTATTTTGTCAAAACTACTAATGTTTAATCTCAAATTTTACATGTGTATTTACGAAGTTGTTTCTTATTCATTCACCTGAGGCGATGTATGACAAAGGTTAATCTTTTCCATCTTTACGAAACAAATATTATATGAGTTGTTACTTGTTTTCACTAAGCAACAACCCACCTACTCAGTTTATACTTGATAGTATAAACAAGTTTACATCTGTAAAAACAAACTTCTACTGAACCAGTTCTGTAATCTGGTAGGCCGACAGTAACCTTCCGTGTGGAAGACCATACAATGGTTCCATAAAGATCAGTCTCACAATTATGAAACACAATGAAACAACAAGAGGCCCCTTGGGTTATGCCCGAAACAAGGAAGAAGAATACGGTGTCACTCCAGTATCGACTCAAGACTCCTCATACTTTTTTTTTCAAAATCTGTGGTTTTGAATTCCAATCACCGTTTGGAATATGCCACCGTATCCCAGTTGCGAAAATCGATGCTCAGGGTGGTAATCACATGGTTTTCTAGTCCAGAATTAGTCAATTATTTACAGCCAGCCAGCACATAAGCAAACTGTGGCTGAGTGCAGCGTAAAAACAACAGGCAGAACTCACTCAGTCACTCTTCTTTGTTTGATGAATACTACAACTTCTAATGTGCATAACTGTTTATTGCTGTCTACCCACAGAGGTTGGTGGCGCATGCCAATGTGTCTAGTCTGCACGAAGGAGGTAGCCTGAAAAGTAACTGAAGCGCCCCCCGCGTAGGGTCTGACTGCCAGAAGCAACTAAACATTCGACACTTATGTCATCCCCGGCATCCACATGGAAGACAGAGGTCTCCGAAGCTCCAATGTAGGTCTGTGCGACCGTTAGGTAGGTCATTATTTGGCCTTGCTTCTTGACGCTGTAATCAGTTGCACCGGCACTCTCAGACTCCAGCGCAAGTGAAAACATGTACATTCCTAAAACATGTAAACACAGGTGTATAAGTGTTTATAGTATCGGGGACAATCCACAACATCTCCATATAGCCTCCCGGGTAATATTCATGGTTTCAGACACAGGGGTTCGAATCTCTGGTTGGACAATAATTTTCAAAAATGTAAATCAAGACTTTTGCAATCATATAATGTTTTTAGATGCTATAATTTATATATATATATATATTTCACATTTGAACCAAATCGGTGAAGAAATGGATTTTTTAGGAAATTCTACCGCTACACTCGATCATTACATTAAATACACAAGGGGTGACACTAGCGATTCTAGAAGCCTGATCGAAAACCGCACTGCCCGACTATTTTAACGTGCAGTTTAATCAAACCTTACGTTTTTCACCCCTAAAATGTTGGGCTTGTAGGTCAGTCTTTACCTCCCAGACAACAGTATTCAATTTGTCTACCTGCTTGTCATATTTCAACGCTGACCCTCGCAATTGTACTACCCTCATTTTTTTAACAAACGTCTGGCCTCTCTTCTGTAAATATCTACAGTGTCTGTAATCTCATTCTCTTCCCACAGAGGTTACTTGTCATATCTTACGTTACGAAGGAAGGTGTGACAAGTAACCACCGTGGGAGGAGAACGGTGTAATCTCTGAATGACCCGGAAACACAAGACGTCTCTCATTGGTCAATTTCCACGTGTGCAGGAACACAACAACTAAACATGGTAGACAGGAAAGAATGAAAGAATTTCTAACACCATGTTCGAGTTTTCCGAACACAACAACATATGAACTGTGAAAACAATATGCCGCAATATTTTCACACCACTCGATGGTTGTTGATGGTACATCAACCCAGGCCCCTCTCGTGACAAGTGAACAAGCATTAATACTGCTGTGGGCGTGGGGCTGCCGAGGTGAACATGATCGAGGAGTGTCCACGCCTAAAACAGTGGGGACATTGGCCGATGCACCGAGGAAACCATGGATGAAACTTACTTATACCAAATTTCAGGTTGAGTTTTAATCTTTTTTTTACTGTAATAAATTTTACATTCATTTGAAAGGATTTCAAGAACAAGAATTAATGAAAATCCATTTCCTTGCATCTTTCTCCTTTCCACCCTCATTATCTCTGATTGAGCATGTGATGCATGTGAAATTAATTCCAGGTAGCGAGTATTAAGTAAACAAATCATACCTGTTTGGGGCTGATGTTGTACACTGTTAAGATGTTTAGTGTAATATTTAATAGCACATGCGTATTAATCCTGAAATTGCTCAACGGTCGGCATGACAGCAATTAGAGTAAGAGCCCTGAACTTAAGACATGGAGGGAAAGACTTCCGCCCGTATCCACCTTTTAATTCACCATATTCATTCTATAGTCAAATCATCACCTGAATATGTATTTCTCATGTGGTAAGGATGAGTTTTAATACTGTATACTGAAACATCCGAACATCTGAAATGACACTCAAATATCTATTTCCTTATGAATGTTTCAGGTTACTTCAGCAAGTCGTTTATTTAATGAGAAAAGGCGATGAACCGCTTGTCATGCATCCTCAATATCTCCAGGGTATACGTTCCGATAAATCTCCTCTATAACCTGGATGCATCTACTCGGTCCGATAATTTTATTACCTTCCTTGTCGGGCTTTTTGTCCAATCTGCTCTGGGAAGTCTTTGAAGGGCATTTAGAAGTGAAATACATAAGAATGAAGATTTTTATGGATATCAACTTCTTTATATGAGAACACAACGGTAAAGGACCCAGCTGTCAACACCCTAACCCGAGAGGATGCATCTACCAGATCCCTTGCAACTGTGGCGACCTATACATTGGAAAAACGCTGAGACCAATCAACACCAGAATGAAGGAACACCAGACATCCGTCAGCAAACTCGACCAGAAATCGGCCATCTCTGAACACATTCTCAAGAACCCTGGACATTCAATTCGATGGGAGGACACTAGGATACTATCTACCAACAACAACAAATGGCGCCAAAGGAAACTGCAAGAGGCTATCGAGATCCGGAGACAGAAACCAGCAATCAACCGTGACCAAGGAGTGTACCTACCAAGTGCCTTGGACTTATTGATAAATTAATCTCATCTATCTGTGTACATTCTATCTACGTAATTCATGTATAGAAAATCTACCCGTGTACATCCTTAGTAACTTGTATTTGTACATCATCAACCCTCATGTAAATCATGTTCATCAACCCTCATGTAAATCATGTTCATCAACCCTCATGTAAATCATGTACATCATCCTTAATCCCCAATCATGTGTTATGTAAACATCATCCAATCATGCGTAATGTATCACCATTGGCTTCCGTCTTTATCCCCAATCATGCACATCGCCTTATCCCCTATCTGTGTTATGTAAACATATCCTATCATCTGTAATGTATTACCATTGGCTTCCATCATTGTTATCATAACTGTCGGCTTCCTATCAGTGCTTGTTTATACTGGCTTCCAGCTTTCGTTAATTCATTCCACTTGTTACTTTGTCATTGTTTTACCTGTACATATAAATATAGCTCTGTACCCCATTCTGTATCACCTGATGAAGGAGTAAGCATTAACTCCGAAACGTTGTGTTCTCATATAAAGAAGTTGATATCCATACAAATCTTCATTCCTACGCTGGGAAGTTCAGCGTACCAATCACGATTCAATTTCGCTATTTAAATGATCTAACCGACTAAACTTGGCAACGCAATTCATGCAGATGAACGCTAAAAGAGGTAGAAAGACTTCTTGCATATATATTTCGAACAAGACAATTGGTATGTATGATTTCCTCAAGTGATGAGTCGCACTGCGAACAAACCTTCATAGCCGCGACCGATATCTTTGTTGACGCTGTTAAGGTCGGTTGTAACGGCGGCTTAGCTGATTGGCGACTGTGAGAATGCGGAGCCAGCCAAGGGAGGTAATAAAATAATCGGCCCGAGCCGTAGTTGCATCCAGGGTATAGTAAAGATTTATCGGACCGTATACCCTGGAGATATCGAGGATGCTTGTCGTGAATCGCACTGGAAACAGAGGCACAGACGTCCAAGAGAAAATACAGTCACTCCAGTACCAACCTCCACAACTACGCCAACCCCAACAAGTACAGTAACGACGTCAACAATATCAACGTCCATATGGAAGGAGAGATAGTGGCTTTGTTCCATGGAAAAAACGCATTCCCCTGAAGTGCGCAAACGGAGGTTTTTAAAGTCAAGAAATACACAATTCACAATCCCCTCCTGAAATACACCTACAGTCAGAAACTAACCAACCAGGGCAACGAGACCGGTGTAAGTGTATATATTTTTCACTCCGTTTCCAAGTGATTGTTTGATCAAAACTTGCAAGATTTACTTGATAGGGGACATTTGATTAACTGATGCGGGAACGCTTGTTTACCTGATACAGAAACGCGTATTTACTTGTGATTCGGGAACACGTGTTTACCTGAGAGGAACACTGGTTTTCCTGATATAGGGCGGCTTGCTTACCTGATACAGGAGCCCGGAATACCCCGGAGTACTGATTGTAACCACCTCCATTGTTGTTCTTCACGTCATCAAATTTCAGGGTGCTTGTAGAAGCACATGTTCTTGAAGTGCTTAAGAACGCCGTGAAGGAGATACCTGTGTCTGGAATGATTAACTTGCACTTTGAAATACGGACAGACGGAAGGAAGTGTTCTTAATAACAATTAATAATGTGTTGCAGGAATGTCTGTTTCCTGCACAGGGAAACAGGCGAGGCCAAAGAAAAGAGCTCCGAATCGTGCGACATGAAGTTTGTTTTTGAACGCAGCTCTCAACATTTGGCCTAAGATGGGCTCTAAACTATAGATGCGAGGATGGACCTGACAAATCAGTGATTGACATTATGAGCACCAACCTACCAAAGTCTAATCCGGATCTTCAAGGATTGGCAGATGAAAGCCCCGAGGTCTGGACCTTGTGGTTTTGAGAATAGTGGTTAAACATGATTTTCGGAGAAACAGCATTGACAGTATATAGATCTAACGTCACCGCGCGTACCTGTGTGTTTGGCGAGAACAGCTAGCTGCCTGGTGATGTTTTGTATCAATGACGACTGTTTCTGCACGACAGCCTCCAGGTCCACGACATGTTTGGCCAGGCCCTCTAGCGTTTCATCGTTGTGGTATGAGAGCACGGGAGCAATGAGGCCATTCACGGAGACCACCTCCCACGCCAGGAGACACACAATTGCCAGGACCATGTCTCACACGCCTGACAGTATTGTTGGGACTGCGTGGGACTGTTGAGATTACACCCTGTTTTATGGGAACTGACACGTGTCCCTAGATAAGTCATCATAGTTAGGTCGTTACCTGGTCACCACATTTCTCACCCTCCAGTGGCAGACAACATTTTGTCAAGCTATACTGAAAGTCAAAAGAAACGTTCAAATGGGTTTGTATTACAAGGGGGTAAGCGCAGTAGCTGGAAGAGTGAAACAAATGCACGTGGGGTACGTGATGAGAATTAACATAGACAAACCCTTCTTGTTCTCTGTGTGTCATCTAATATGATACCCCCAAACAAATAAAGCGATTTAAACTATGATCATTTGTTAAACAACTGTTATCCCAAGACGATTAAAATTCTGAGATTTAAAAGTTCACCTGGCAAGGTAAAACTATGAGGAATCGCATTCTTAATTTCACTACATTCGATTTATCTTTTTGTTTGAAGTGAAATTCATCGACACGTTTTCACTGCCAACAGACTATAGACGTCCAATGGCTTCTTGTCGCTGATCTCTCCTTAACCAAGCCATAGCTGCCGTGTTCATGAAACAAGTGAACGATTGTCACTTATGCCGGTAATTTATGCCTGAATGCATGAATGATGCATGTGCGTGTTATGTTTGTTATGTCTTCTCATTGCACAAACAAAAACATTTCAAACCCCAACCTTACAAACAATAATTCACTGGACAAAACAGTCTATACGACTGCGAGTTATACGTATTTTCCTCAAACTTGACTTCGGTGTACATTGTGAAAAATAGTCCAATGAATGTCATTTCCAATGCATGTGTTACGTTTCTTTTGCCTTCGGTATATCATGTACGAATACAATTTGAAACTGGACGTGATACTAACAATATGAGGTCGTATAATGTAATGGAAAACGGGACGTTTTGTCAAAGGGGTATATTTGGAGGACCAAAACATAATGACACTTGCGGAATCACAGGTAACAATGATTAGGTGGACCAAGATCGGTAATCACAAGGGACCATATTTGTTTTGGTGTAGATGAGCACCACATACAACTGTCGAGCTGATCTGGTGATTGTTGGGTGTGTGCGAAGCGCCAGTATGGCAACGACATGTTGGTAACAAGGCATGTTGGTAAACGGTGGTTTTACTTGACGCCGGAGGAGGGGAGGACCGAGTGAAGAGCAGTTTGACACTGGCGAAGTATTATTGACATTCATCATCATCATCATCATCATCATCATCATCATCTGTTGATTGTCACTGGAAATTTCATTGGTTGGTCAGCCATAGATTCGCATCCTGCGATATACCGAAATCGGCATATGGTCTCAGGATATCTGGAACTGTTACATGGCAATCGCGGCTGCAGGTCATCCATTATCCTCAGTGATAAAGCATGCGGGCATGAATAGGACAAATTGTTATGGATAACAACTTCTTTATTGCGTGATTGCGACGTTTCGGTACAGATTCTTGTACCATTGTCAAGCAGGAATTTAATCACACAAAAAAGAAGTTGTTATCCATAACAAGTTGTCTTATTTGTACACCTCAACTTCTAAAATGCCACTCAAACAAGTCATGTGGGCATGGCCCCGGACTGCCCCGGTGTTCGCGGTTGGCGAGTGTATGACAGAAACTCCGAGTCTTAAGCAGAGAGAAACAGACAAAAGGTGGAATACAGGGACAATAAACGTGACATGGAAGTACATGCCCCTAGTTTTAAGGCTCAATCCAAAAAGATACCGTCTGTGAGAAAATCCAGCAACTCGCGTGTTTGGGCATCCCACCGTTGGAATCACCACATTGGAGTGGGGTCACTTTCCTTACATTACAAGCATATACTTTCAAATGAAAGTTTGGATGAAGTCCGAACGCTGGACTTATTTCAGGCCCGGGAACACTGGGAAAAAAGATTAAACTGGTTAGCGACCAGTTATCGCCATTATTATTGTTTTTTCTCTCGATTTCCTCAGTTGTTTCTCAACCCGATGAAGTAAAAGTTTCCTTGATGTTAGATTGGATAATTGTATCCTGCTTCTTCTATGTTGCCGGTCGCGTTTTTCTATAATGCAGCCAACAGGAAGCTCGGCAAAACATATTGTGCTTTCCAAACAACTAACCGGGTCAGTTATTGCCATTTCCGAATTGTTCGTTATTCACCAAATATCACATAAAATATGACATATTGATCACCTTTCACAAATGGTATTTCATTTCAAAAATGAAATTCAATAGAGCAAGACCTACTCTCATTGTGACTGCGGACGAATGCTGCTGACATGTCACGTGCTGAGTTTGTGGACGTTTGTTCTCAGTGAATTGCTTCTACTGAAAAAGAGTAATTGTCAATAACTCGCCCTGAACGGATGATATGAAATGTTATTTGTGGATATGTCTAATCAAAGGAAACCATAATGTACATCATGTCAGATTATGTAAGTTTTAACCATGCAACTGAACCGGCATTCACCATGGCAACCGACAGTCCACTATTCAGGCGATGGTCTCGCTCGGAGACAAGAATGAAATGTTCAAATAGTGCTATAATTATCTTTTTTGGGAAATTGTATGCACAACCATAAATAAATACTGATTATACTATATCAGTCTTGGATACCACTTGGAAAAGTTACAGCAGGTTGTCCGAGGTAATATTTGTTTTTGTTTCCTTTGCTTGGATGCAAAATCAACAACAATGCTATTCTTTACTTGACTTTAGTGTAGATGATGTGTATTTCTGTGCATAGCACCACACGCAGAAAAATTTGGTTATGATGGAAATGGTGTGGAATTCGAGACTTGATTAGACAATCCAGTGATTGACATCATGAGCATCATGATACTCTATCCTGTTAGAATACGATAACTCCCATCAACAAAGTCAGTGAGTCTGTTTTCACTGCTGACAACAAGCTTGTGTTTTCAAATATTCTTAAAAATATATCTCATGCACATGCTGTGGAAGTCTTTGTTCAAAAAGCTTTATTACGTACGAGCAATAATTGAATTCCAAATTCCATATCATATATCCTTTGGAGCCTCCACTTCCTTGCAGACCTTGAAAAAGCTTTATTACGTACGAGCAATAATTGAATTCCAAATTCCATATCATATATCCTTTGGAGCCTCCACTTCCTTGCAGACCTTGAAAAAGCTTTATTACGTACGAGCAATAATTGAATTCCAAATTCCATATCATATATCCTTTGGAGCCTCCACTTCCTTGCAGACCTTGAAAAAGCTTTATTACGTACGAGCAATAATTGAATTCCAAATTCCATATCATATATCCTTTGGAGCCTCCACTTCCTTGCAGACCTTGAAAAAGCTTTATTAGGTACGAGCAATAATTGAATTCCAAATTCCATATCATATATCCTTTGGAGCCTCCACTTCCTTGCAGACCTTGAAAAAGCTTTATTAGGTACGAGCAATAATTGAATTCCAAATTCCATATCATATATCCTTTGGAGCCTCCACTTCCTTGCAGACCTTGAAAAAGCTTTATTACGTACGAGCAATAATTGAATTCCAAATTCCATATCATATATCCTTTGGAGCCTCCACTTCCATGCAGACCTTGAAAAAGCTTTATTACGTACGAGCAATAATTGAATTCCAAATTCCATATCATATATCCTTTGGAGCCTCCACTTCCATGCAGACCTTGAAAAAGCTTTATTACGTACGAGCAATAATTGAATTCCAAATTCCATATCATATATCCTTTGGAGCCTCCACTTCCATGCAGACCTTGAAAAAGCTTTATTACGTACGAGCAATAATTGAATTCCAAATTCCATATCATATATCCTTTGGAGCCTCCACTTCCATGCAGACCTTGAAAAAGCTTTATTACGTACGAGCAATAATTGAATTCCAAATTCCATATCATATATCCTTTGGAGCCTCCACTTCCTTGCAGACCTTGAAAAAGCTTTATTACGTACGAGCAATAATTGAATTCCAAATTCCATATCATATATCCTTTGGAGCCTCCACTTCCTTGCAAACCTTGAAAAAGCTTTATTACGTACGAGCAATAATTGAATTCCAAATTCCATATCATATATCCTTTGGAGCCTCCACTTCCATGCAGACCTTCAAAAAGCTTTATTACGTACGAGCAATAATTGAATTCCAAATTCCATATCATATATCCTTTGGAGCCTCCACTTCCATGCAGACCTTGAAAAAGCTTTATTACGTACGAGCAATAATTGAATTCCAAATTCCATATCATATATCCTTTGGAGCCTCCACTTCCTTGCAGACCTTGAAAAAGCTTTATTACGTACGAGCAATAATTGAATTCCAAATTCCATATCATATATCCTTTGGAGCCTCCACTTCCTTGCAAACCTTGAAAAACCTTTATTACGTACGAGCAATAATTGAATTCCAAATTCCATATCATATATCCTTTGGAGCCTCCACTTCCATGCAGACCTTGAAAAAGCTTTATTACGTACGAGCAATAATTGAATTCCAAATTCCATATCATATATCCTTTGGAGCCTCCACTTCCTTGCAGACCTTGAAAAAGCTTTATTACGTACGAGCAATAATTGAATTCCAAATTCCATATCATATATCCTTTGGAGCCTCCACTTCCTTGCAGACCTTGAAAAAGCTTTATTACGTACGAGCAATAATTGAATTCCAAATTCCATATCATATATCCTTTGGAGCCTCCACTTCCTTGCAAACCTTGAAAAAGCTTTATTACGTACGAGCAATAATTGAATTCCAAATTCCATATCATATATCCTTTGGAGCCTCCACTTCCATGCAGACCTTGAAAAAGCTTTATTACGTACGAGCAATAATTGAATTCCAAATTCCATATCATACATCCTTTGGAGCCTCCACTTCCATGCAGACCTTGAAAAAGCTTTATTACGTACGAGCAATAATTGAATTCCAAATTCCATATCATATATCCTTTGGAGCCTCCACTTCCTTGCAAACCTTGAAAAAGCTTTATTAGGTACGAGCAATAATTGAATTCCAAATTCCATATCATATATCCTTTGGAGCCTCCACTTCCATGCAGACCTTGAAAAAGCTTTATTACGTACGAGCAATAATTGAATTCCAAATTCCATATCATATATCCTTTGGAGCCTCCACTTCCTTGCAGACCTTGAAAAAGCTTTATTACGTACGAGCAATAATTGAATTCCAAATTCCATATCATATATCCTTTGGAGCCTCCACTTCATTGCAGACCTTGAAAAAGCTTTATTACGTACGAGCAATAATTGAATTCCAAATTCCATATCATATATCCTTTGGAGCCTCCACTTCCTTGCAGACCTTGAAAAAGCTTTATTACGTACGAGCAATAATTGAATTCCAAATTCCATATCATATATCCTTTGGAGCCTCCACTTCCTTGCAGACCTTGAAAAAGCTTTATTACGTACGAGCAATAATTGAATTCCAAATTCCATATCATATATCCTTTGGAGCCTCCACTTCCTTGCAGACCTTGAAAAAGCTTTATTACGTACGAGCAATAATTGAATTCCAAATTCCATATCATATATCCTTTGGAGCCTCCACTTCCTTGCAGACCTTGAAAAAGCTTTATTACGTACGAGCAATAATTGAATTCCAAATTCCATATCATATATCCTTTGGAGCCTCCACTTCCTTGCAGACCTTGAAAAAGCTTTATTACGTACGAGCAATAATTGAATTCCAAATTCCATATCATATATCCTTTGGAGCCTCCACTTCCTTGCAGACCTTGAAAAAGCTTTATTACGTACGAGCAATAATTGAATTCCAAATTCCATATCATATATCCTTTGGAGCCTCCACTTCCTTGCAGACCTTGAAAAAGCTTTATTACGTACGAGCAATAATTGAATTCCAAATTCCATATCATATATCCTTTGGAGCCTCCACTTCCTTGCAGACCTTGAAAAAGCTTTATTACGTACGAGCAATAATTGAATTCCAAATTCCATATCATATATCCTTTGGAGCCTCCACTTCCATGCAGACCTTGAAAAAGCTTTATTACGTACGAGCAATAATTGAATTCCAAATTCCATATCATATATCCTTTGGAGCCTCCACTTCCATGCAGACCTTGAAAAAGCTTTATTACGTACGAGCAATAATTGAATTCCAAATTCCATATCATATATCCTTTGGAGCCTCCACTTCCATGCAGACCTTGAAAAAGCTTTATTACGTACGAGCAATAATTGAATTCCAAATTCCATATCATATATCCTTTGGAGCCTCCACTTCCATGCAGACCTTGAAAAAGCTTTATTACGTACGAGCAATAATTGAATTCCAAATTCCATATCATATATCCTTTGGAGCCTCCACTTCCTTGCAGACCTTGAAAAAGCTTTATTACGTACGAGCAATAATTGAATTCCAAATTCCATATCATATATCCTTTGGAGCCTCCACTTCCTTGCAAACCTTGAAAAAGCTTTATTACGTACGAGCAATAATTGAATTCCAAATTCCATATCATATATCCTTTGGAGCCTCCACTTCCATGCAGACCTTGAAAAAGCTTTATTACGTACGAGCAATAATTGAATTCCAAATTCCATATCATATATCCTTTGGAGCCTCCACTTCCATGCAGACCTTGAAAAAGCTTTATTACGTACGAGCAATAATTGAATTCCAAATTCCATATCATATATCCTTTGGAGCCTCCACTTCCTTGCAGACCTTGAAAAAGCTTTATTACGTACGAGCAATAATTGAATTCCAAATTCCATATCATATATCCTTTGGAGCCTCCACTTCCTTGCAAACCTTGAAAAAGCTTTATTACGTACGAGCAATAATTGAATTCCAAATTCCATATCATATATCCTTTGGAGCCTCCACTTCCATGCAGACCTTGAAAAAGCTTTATTACGTACGAGCAATAATTGAATTCCAAATTCCATATCATATATCCTTTGGAGCCTCCACTTCCATGCAGACCTTGAAAAAGCTTTATTACGTACGAGCAATAATTGAATTCCAAATTCCATATCATATATCCTTTGGAGCCTCCACTTCCTTGCAGACCTTGAAAAAGCTTTATTACGTACGAGCAATAATTGAATTCCAAATTCCATATCATATATCCTTTGGAGCCTCCACTTCCTTGCAAACCTTGAAAAAGCTTTATTACGTACGAGCAATAATTGAATTCCAAATTCCATATCATATATCCTTTGGAGCCTCCACTTCCATGCAGACCTTGAAAAAGCTTTATTACGTACGAGCAATAATTGAATTCCAAATTCCATATCATATATCCTTTGGAGCCTCCACTTCCATGCAGACCTTGAAAAAGCTTTATTACGTACGAGCAATAATTGAATTCCAAATTCCATATCATATATCCTTTGGAGCCTCCACTTCCTTGCAAACCTTGAAAAAGCTTTATTAGGTACGAGCAATAATTGAATTCCAAATTCCATATCATATATCCTTTGGAGCCTCCACTTCCATGCAGACCTTGAAAAAGCTTTATTACGTACGAGCAATAATTGAATTCCAAATTCCATATCATATATCCTTTGGAGCCTCCACTTCCTTGCAGACCTTGAAAAAGCTTTATTACGTACGAGCAATAATTGAATTCCAAATTCCATATCATATATCCTTTGGAGCCTCCACTTCCTTGCAGACCTTGAAAAAGCTTTATTACGTACGAGCAATAATTGAATTCCAAATTCCATATCATATATCCTTTGGAGCCTCCACTTCCTTGCAGACCTTGAAAAAGCTTTATTACATACGAGCAATAATTGAATTCCAAATTCCATATCATATATCCTTTGGAGCCTCCACTTCCTTGCAGACCTTGAAAAAGCTTTATTACGTACGAGCAATAATTGAATTCCAAATTCCATATCATATATCCTTTGGAGCCTCCACTTCCTTGCAGACCTTGAAAAAGCTTTATTACGTACGAGCAATAATTGAATTCCAAATTCCATATCATATATCCTTTGGAGCCTCCACTTCCTTGCAGACCTTGAAAAAGCTTTATTACGTACGAGCAATAATTGAATTCCAAATTCCATATCATATATCCTTTGGAGCCTCCACTTCCTTGCAGACCTTGAAAAAGCTTTATTACGTACGAGCAATAATTGAATTCCAAATTCCATATCATATATCCTTTGGAGCCTCCACTTCCTTGCAAACCTTGACGGCATTCTGTTACTTCAAAAGCTTTATGTGTTTTAAGATTTTTATTTTAAGTTGCTGGCTAGCGGGTTTTAACGATTTGCTCCGTTATTTCCTTACATAATGAAATTCCTTTTGTCTTGATGATAGATCACCAATGTTTTCTGCTTGTGTACAGTTGCCCAACGTGTTTCTCCGAAAAGTGGTCAACAGGAAGTGCAGTAGTGTAGATTGTGCTTTCCCAACAACAAACAAGACCAGTTATCGCCATTTCTGAATTTTTAATGGTATTTATCTAATTTCACGTAAACTTGGTAATAAAACTATTGTGTTTCAAACCTTGACATAATGAAGAAATTTCATAATTGGAATTTGTTTTAAAAAAGAATTAAAAGACCAAAACTCGTGCTCATTGTGGAAGCTGACATGAGCTGACGGGAAAACGGTGATGTCACCGCGAGTTTGAATTTCTCAAACTTGACATTTTGAGTAGTTGTTTGCAATTTTGGCAATGTTTGTTGCTCGGGAAAAACGAAAAGATAAAGGTGAAAATTGACAGTTATATTTTGTCAGTATCGTCTGCATGGTACCTGTCGAGTCAATAAAACGGAAATTTGGGTCAATTCAAAGTTAAGTGATTGACTGTTGGCATTATGGGTATGTTCAGACAAACTAAAATCTGCACTTTTTATGAACTGAATTGTCAAGTCATAGATTCACAATACAGCCAGGATGATTATCACTCAATTCTCATCGTTCATGAAATTTCATGTCAGCACACTAATGGTCACGTGACATACCCCGACGTGTTAAAGGGGCACTGATGCGGAGCAATTTCCGTGGACTGGTGTAAACTTTTGTTATTGTTTTTCTCCCGTGAGTACCCGGATGATATCCCAGAATTCGTGACTGGTTCGTGACCTCTGCTGCGCAGTCCGTAAGCGCAATTGATAGTTTAATTATAGACAGATCAACTGAGGTGAAGTCATTTTTACTTCTTTCCAAATGTATTATGAAAACAAATGAAACACTTTGAAGGTTAATCATCTGCCCGTGGCAGAAATGGTAAAAAACTATTAGGACGGAAAACGTCTCTATATTTTGTCTCATAACCTTAGTTAGTTTATTGTCATACTTGTATGATTCTGAAAATTAATAAAAGAACGCACGATCTGCTTATACTCATAGTAAATTTCTAACATAACAGCAACATTTATACATTGTATAGAATGCCAATGTGGATCCTATTTCACACACATACGCGATCTAGTGTGTTTTTTCTGTCATACAGATTCTGCTGAATGCTACAACAAATAAATTAAAACAAAATGCAAAAAATGAATGTAAAACAGACAGATTTTATAGCAACGATGTCAGGCTACTACCTTGTTCAGGAATGTATCCATCAATATCCACGTAAAAGAAATCGTATTCCATTCATCTGCAGCTGGTAAATAATCCTGCTCTGTGTCGCGTGTCTTACAACTGTCTCATTTGCGAAAAAGTAACACATCGTTTCACGGTTTTCTTTAGTTGGTGAAAACCAGATAAACCTCTGATTGGTCTCCCAAGATAGCACACCTGGCAACTAATTGTATGATGTCCACTATTCTAAGTAATTTCGTTAACCAATAATGAGCAATCAATCAATCAACGCAAGGGTGGTTAATTCTTTGAAGGGAGGATGTTGTTTTTGCACTTACACTTTACGACAAGGTGTAGTCATCTTCACACACTGCCTTTTGACAAATCCGCTAGATGATAAAAGTAATTAATCAATCAGTGAGTTATCGGTTAATCCTTTGATCGATGTTTGTTTTTGTAACTTAGTTGATAAACCCTCTTGCATCACTTACATGCACATATTACATAACATACAATACATTTGCCATTACAGACCTTAATTTATAATGTTGAGTATTTACTCCAGACATGAGAAATGCCAAATGGGAACCTTTGTTGAGTAACCGAAGTTGTGTTACTACTAATTATACCTGTTATAAATTCATTAATTGACCATCCAGAGAATGATGACAAATAACATGTGTAGGTTTACACCATCAAACGCGAGTTACAGCAAGGAAGATGTAATCTCTGTGTCGCATGCAGCCTGAAAACACTATTGGGCCGAAACTGTTTTGAGGATACCAACGGAATTTCGTTACATAAGGAATACACACGGGCATTTGCTGTGTACTTGGGTAAATAGGTGAAATAAGGGTTTTTTACGTAAGAAAATTTTCAGATTTCTCTACCAAAGGCATATCAACTGTGTGTTTTTATTATCATAAATAATAAACCATTGTAGCTACCATAGCTACCAAAATTTTCGTAAGATATTTGCTATCACAGCTGAACCAACACTCAGAATTACCTAAATATAAAGCTTTGCAATCTTCCGTACTGAAACAAATGGCTACGAGCCTGTAGACATCATATTTTCATGTAACATGATTAAATATCAGGTTAAAAACACTGAAATAGGATCAAATTGGATCAGTAACTATACCATCCAAGCATCCGAAAAGAACTACACTGCTGGGATATTTGGTTACGATCAGACAAGGAATACCATGGATATTTTTAAACAAATGGCATATGATGGGCATCCGGCCTCCCGACTGTTTAGGTGAAGAAATTCTGCTAATATGGACAGGAGCCCAGTTCCTTTGTCCGTCACCGTCGAAGGAGCGGGCGCTGACCAATTTGCGGTTTGATTTCGTAATTAGACCGTCGGCGAGAAACATTATTCGCTCCGCATCAGTGCCCCTTTAAGGTCTTGTCTCCCGAGGGATTCATATTTGTAAGGTGTACAACGTAAAATACTCACAGTAATTTTAAGTCTTGTAACCCTTTGTAAATGTTCTCAAGAAGTCAACCGTATTTGGCGGCACTAATCACTCATAATAACACAGGAAGTTAAATTTTTTTCTTAGTGGCCGAAGCTGAAGGTCATTCTAATCTTTGACCATCAGTTATACTCTCTCTTCTCTTCAGAGACCGACATCCTGAGCTATACCAGCTGGCTAGTAATCTGTCACTTTACTGAGAAATGACTCAACAGAAATTATCTAGGACTACATCAATTGACAGAAAAAAGATCAGAAACACCACAATTTCACCATATTATTTATTTACATTGTCATCACAGTGTCATTCCAACAACCAATGCCCTTTCAGCCGGTCACTCTTGGTGCCAAAGAGTCCTTTAGGTGGTACAAACGTCACCGGGGTGGTCTTTATGGTCTTCCGACATCGCTTGATCTCCCGCCGGATCAACTGCAACATTGAGTGAGTGAGTGAGTGAGTCATCATAGCATATAATCTTAATGGGAAGAACAGCAATGGGATGTTTGGAGCAGTCAAGGTAAACCCCATCCTTGATATCTCCAGGGTATGTCTCCACTATACCCTAGATGCATCTATGTCTCAGCCCAATTAATTTATTACCTCCATTTGCTGGCTTTTTATCCATTCAGGTGTCTACGCTGGGAAGTTGAGTGAACAAATTACAGCTCACTTTTGCTTTTCAAATTATCTAACCGATTAAACTTTGCAAACAAACCATGCAGAAGTTCTCTGAAAGAGGTGGATGGCATTCTTGCATGTATTTTTAAAAAGTTTCGGACCTATAAATTTGTCTGTATGATTTCCCCAAAATGTGAGTCACATGGGGAGCAAACCTTCAAAGTTGCGACCGCTTCCTTTATTGACACTGGTTATAATGGCGGCCTAGCTGATTGGCTAATGTGAGAATGCGGAGTCAGTAAAGGGAGGTAATAAAACTATTGGACCGACCCGTAGATGCATCCAGGGTATAGTGGAGACTTATCGGAACGAATACCCTGGTGATATTGAGGATGGGCAAACCTTGAAACCAATGGTCTCAGGTTCCTGCCACATTTAAGGGCTGCAACTCTGGAGAGAATAGAATAGTTGTGCTTCAATAGGCAATAAGGCTCAGGAGAGAGATGGATGACAACACTTTGAATACCAAGTACTGCAGCTGTCATAATGGAGGTAAAAAATGACTAGATTACTTTCAGATTACTACAATAAAACCTCCATATATGGTGCACTCAAAGTATCATGGTGGGTTGATAACACAGGCATATGGTCTCTCAACCAGACATAACCCTGCTGTATGCCTGCCAGAAGGATTACTAGAAGCATACCCCCTCCTCTGTGACATCTAGGAAATCAGACAGCATGTCTTCTGTGTGGTGGAGGGGCTGGTTGATTCTGGTGGCCACCTTTACCACCTCTGGGCAGTAGTGATTCTGGAGACTCTGGAAACACAATCATGTGGGTAAGTCATGACAATGTGTGTAGGTGACGACAATGCGTGTAAGTGACGACAATGTGTGTATGTCATGACAATGTGTGTATGTCATGACAATCTGTATACGTCACAACAATGTGTAGGCCATGACAATGTGTGTAGGTGACGATAATGTGTGTAGGTCATGACAATCTGTGTACGCCACAACAATATGTGTAGTCACGGCAATCTGTGTAGGTCACAACAATGTGTGTAGGGCATGACAATCTGTGTGGGTTATGACAATGTGTGTAGTTTGCAACAATGTGTTTAACCTGATGAAGGTCGTGGTAGACTAGGCCTTCAGCAACCCATGCTTGCCATAAAAGGTAAAGGGCGACTATGCTTGTCGTAAGAGGTGACTAATGGGATCGGGAGGTCAGACTCGCTGACCTGGTTCCCAATTGTGCATATCGATGCTCATGCCGTTGATCACTGGATTGTCTGGTCCAGACTCAATTATTTACAGACTGCTGCCATAGAGCTGGAATACTGCTGAGTGTGGGGTAAACCTTGACTCACAAGGTCATGACAATGTGTATAGGTCATGGCAATCTGTGTAAGGCACAACAATGTTTGTAGGTTACGACAATCAGTGTAGGTGACAACAATCTGTGCAAGGCACATCAATATATGTAAGTTACGACAATGTGTTTGAGTCATGACAATGGGTCTGGGGGCACAATCATCTGTGTAGGTCACAACAATAAGTGTAGGTTGCACCACAATGAGTGAAGATCACTTCCTTTAAGAAAGTATCAAGGGTCGCATTAACATGAGAGAAAAGTTACATTACCAGACTACTGAACAATCGCAGATCCCAGTGAATCGTCAGTATGTTCTGAATGGACATTCTGAAGTTTACGACAGTACTACTACTGATATTTCAAACATTTTATCATGGTTCCTTCCTGTTATTCCCCTCATTCATGACACATAAGAACACAATTAATAAGTCTGACATCATGCTGGCTTTCAGCGTGGGTTTCGGTTGCTAACAAGATTTTATTGTTATATTATCTTGAAGATGTAAAGCACTACTCCTGATAATGCTGTCAAAATGGCTCCTCTTGGAGGCCCTGCTGGTCTGTACCTTAATCTCCCACAGAGAACTCTTCAGGGCCTCACATTTGGCTGGGTCGGGTTCATTGTACAGGTACGGATCCTCGTCCAGGTCTGAGAATACACAGGTGAAGAAGCATTTACCACTCTATCAATTAATGTTTTACTATACATTATGTACTGAAAGTGTGTCTGTACCAATGGATACAAGTAGATAAACTTTATAACCAGGTTTCATTCAAGCGACAGTGCATATATTTTTTTTAAGTTTCAGACCTATAAATTTGTCTGTATGATTTCCCTCAAACCTGAGTCGCACTGCAAGCTAACCTTTGAAGTTGTGACCGCTACCTTTGTTGACACTGGCAAGCTTGGTTATAACGGCGGTCTATGTCAGCGGTATATCGAGGATGTGAGGACCATGCAGGCTCTATTTCTGCTCTATTTTCAAGTTTCCACTTGTATATCCACCTCTACCCCCAAAAACTAGTGGCTAGAGCATGTACCTGTAGGTGCATCTGGTCTGTTGATAAGGACAGTGCATGTGGGGTGTCGCTTCAGCAGGTTACACACGAAGATGATGGCTGCCTTGAGTACTGGGGTGGGGGCTGTGAGGGAGATGCGGGACATCTTCTTGGCAAACGCTGCCACCAGATAGGACGGGAGATGCCTGAACACAATACAGAGTGCATAAGTAAGTGATTCAGGTTTGCTGCCATAATATTTTAATCTAGTAACCCTGTGTTTAATCCAGTTTAATACCAACTTACACAAATTTACTTTTCATAATCTACAATAGGAACATATTCTTGACATTTGATGAGATTGAGTGAGTCTGGACATTTGATGACATTGAGTGAGAATGGGTGGGTGTGGGTGGGTGGTCACACCCACTGGCGATTAGGTGCCCCTGTATGAGTGGGTTTGGATCTCAGATGGGACTCAACCCTGGTCTTTGCTTTAAAGGTAATTTACTTTTGATCATTCAATATGGGAACTATAATTAATTCCACTTGGGAACATATTCATGACATCTGACCAAAACAGGGGAAGACCAGAGCCTTGAAAACCTAATGTATCGAAGCTTTTGTATCCCCTCTGTTACAGTATAGGAGGTACAAATGCTATGAGAAAAGTTGCTAGATCTTAGGCTTACGAGAGCTTTGTGAAATGGGGCTTTTAGCGGTACAAGATCATCGAGGGTCTTCACTGACCACACTTACGTGGATGTGAGGAAGAGATCGGTGAGATGAAAGAACCGTGAGCAGTACTTGACATGGAACACCGCAGGCTCCAGCAGAGCGTACAGCTTCTCGTAGAAGTCAGGATACTCTCTGAAACCACAGAAAGCAACACTTCAATAGTCTGTTGCATCACTCCAGTTTAAAAAAAAAGCAACAGGTTTGTTCAGCCTATCAAACACATTCTGACAAGAGAGCCTAATCATATTGCATTGGTCATAACATTCAACCAATCAAAATGTGGCAATGGCAACTTGGGGTGGGCGATAATACCAGTTAACTGGTATATTGCAATTCAAACTATACGATACAATTCATTGTAATACACTTTCTGCAAACCAGTTCACTCAATACGATCAATTATTTTCGTGATGAAGTTAAAACTACTAATAACATTTGTATCTCCTTTATAGTATTATACATTAATAGTTTTGAGAATGTTTCTTTTGTTCATATAATTGCATTTGTGATTCTTAAACCATATAAATATAAAGAAATAGATTGGTACTGACAAACCGAAATGACGGACACCGCTGCAGACTGCAAGTTCCAAACTTCAGAATGGAATCATCAATTTGGACACATTTTGAACTGGTCTCTTGTACAATCATATCTGAGTCCTGCCATTATGGCATCGTTTCAAATGACAGGAAATGGTAATTTCATCACTTTAACCCAATATGCCAACATATGAAAAATACCCAACCCTAATATATATATAACGTGCTAGGCAACCCCCTAGTTGGGTGCGTTCAGGACAGTATGCACTCAGCCATATCACGGAAGAACCAGAATGGTTGGCTAGGGTTCGGTACCTAGAGCATTTAAACAACACTTTAACATTACAAGATACTGCACCGGACATCACAAAAGCATTTCTACATATTCTCACACGCCAAAACACAGGATGACAGAGACGTCATTTTCCTGGGGAGGGAAGAATGTAGGAGTATTTAAATTGTATGTATCAGCCAGTATATTTTAACTTGTATGTTAATCATTAAGTCTAGCCCCAGTTTAACCACTCAATCTAACTTGCTTCACTTTCACAATAGTACAGTGAGCCCTGTGCTTACGGTGTCCATTTCACCCATTGTCTTGTCTCAGCCCCAGGCCCCTTATATTCCCCAGCAGAGTGTTTGTGGGTCAGATTACATTTCCACTTCAGTCTCTCAGTCACTGGTCAGCATATACAGCTTCTTCACAGGTTAGTTTATATTTGCAAGGTGTATTTTACGTCTTCATATTTAGTGTGTATGTATTATTTCTTAGCTTCTTTTAAAGCATGTATCATGTTATG
The DNA here is from genome assembly GCF_037392515.1 of Haliotis asinina. NCBI lineage: Eukaryota > Metazoa > Mollusca > Gastropoda > Lepetellida > Haliotidae > Haliotis > Haliotis asinina. The sequence continues at coordinate 103,318,588 of NC_090280.1, read as the reverse complement.
TGTGGTAAATATAACTATATGGTGTGTGCCACATAACTAGGTAATAGCAATACTTTTTGGTATGTGAGTGTATTGCAGGTATTCTTAAATAGCATTTCCACAAAGATGTTATATAACTTATTGTGTAGGTAAATATAATGTGTACATATATTTCAGATGTATCTACTTCTATTAACTAATGTACCTAACTTTGTATGTATGTATGTATGTATGTATGTATGTATGTATGTATGTATGTATGTATGTATGTATGTATGTATGTATGTATGTATGTATGTATGTATGTATGTATGTATGTGAGTGAGTGAGTTTTAGTTTTACGCCGCACTCAGCAATATTCCAGCTATATGGCGGCGGTCTGTATATAATCGAGTCTGGACCAGACAATCCAGTGATCAACAACATGAGCATCGATTTGCGTACTTGGGAACCGATGACATGTGTCAACCAAGTCAGCGAGTCTGACCACCCCGATCCCGTTAGTCGCCTCTTACGACAAGCTGAGTCACCTTTAATAGTAAGCATGTATGGATGGATGGATGTATGGATGGAAGGATGGATGGATGCATGCATGCATGTAGAAGATGAGTCGTTCAAATGGATACTGTATGTACTGTAGTGTGATACAGGTGCAGAGCATTGATTTTATATATATTTATGTTCAGGTGTGGCAAACATACTTGCTAACGTTTCTGACGTCGAAAGGGGCGCAGTGCCATACACTCAGTGAGGGTCATTCACATTGTATGGTATATAAGTATGTAGTACCCTTATTTGATGTTTAATGGTCATCTTGAATATATACGTAATAAGTATGAATATATATATACACTCACTCCATCACCTGACCAATCAATAATTATTGTATCAATTATATGTGTAAGATAGTGGCATTTATGGCTAATTCTCATCTGTTTCAGCCCTTGAAGTACTGTTGTATATTTTTGATACAGTGTGTTAATACAATGTTTCTATTTTCACAGGGCCTTTCTGTTACGAGCTTGCCAATAAACCCTGACATCAACTGGAACCTATTTGCCTTTGTGGTATGTCCAAAACCACTCCGGTTACATATACTACAACAGAATCTGTCAAATTTGGACATTGTGCTTGTGCAATTCAGTGTTTTCAATAGTCTGGACTACTCCCTGAGTCAAGGCAAACTTGTTCTTCATTTATCATTAAAACATGCTTTATAATCTGGACTCTCTCAAATAAGGATTACTGAATAGAGTAACAGTCCTGACTTTCTATGAGAACAATGCTTTGTAATCTGAATACAGCTAATTAAAATAACAATCCACTGAAAACACATCTCTGTTACTTCTGTTCACAATGGTTTATGACTGAAAACACTGTATTACGTAGAAATTTATAGGGGCAGAAACAATTCATGTTAACAGACTTTTCAAATGAAGGTATAATTAATAAAATCCAAATATTTTAGATATTTAAATACTTACCACAGGTCTTATGTATATTACTTCAAGTTTAAAAGAGACCAGACAGTCGTTCATTCACCATTCTCTGGAAAGACTACCTGATGTATCGACAAATGTACGGGAGTGGAAGTGACATGATCTCCCCTCCGGGCTACGTGGAAAAATTCGCATTTTCTGAATAGGTCTGAAGAGCCAAAATATTTAGATTTTAAGTACTCTTACCATAGGTCTTATGCATATGCATTTGACAGTAGGACGGCAGTGTCGGGTTCCTGAGGACCATCACAGAAAAACAAGACCACATGCCAAGAGGAATCCGAGCAGACTAACTAAAACAGCAGACTGTCACAGGTAATGACATTACAACTTCCAACATGTAGCTGGTCTTGAGGATGTTGGTCACAAATGTAACTTTGAGGACTGTCCAGTTGGGCTAGATCCCCGGTCTCCCGCCTACTTGAGTAGGATGAAGTGGCACAACAGTCATGATGAAGTGGGAGGTCACAGATATGGTGGTCTTCAGCGACCTCAGTAAGGGCGCTTCTCCCTACCCCTGCCGGGTGTTCTAGAGGGCTTCCAGGACCATCCTCCTGAAGGCGATGATCATCAGAATCAGTCCTGTCATGACCTGACCTCTGCACAAGGCATTATGGCTGGACTCTATACGAGGGACATAATATCGCTGCCCTCTGCCCCTCGAAGATGATTTTCCATAAAAGGCAGAACAACAAAACCTCAAAAGCAGACATTGATAACTCCATGTTTGTAAGCTCTGCATGCTCCCTATATACCTCAGAGATTCTTTCATCAAAAAGGAAGCGAGATGTGATGGCGGCTCCCAGCAATTCCTTTTAAATTCTTCCTGCCATGTACACAGGTTAAGGACCCCAGAACATCGTCTAGTAGTACTCATGGACAACGGTACTCGAAGATGTGCCAGTAGATCGTGTAATACTTTCACCCTGACATTGGAAGAGTGTAGAGAAGTGTTCAACCCTTGAAATATTATCCTCCGTTAAATCCCCGGCTGTCGCTGTGCTAGCACACACCAATGCTGAAATTAGCTTCAGCATTCATTCAGCATCTTCAGGTCCTGCACACAATAACACGACTGGAGAGAATGTGATAACCGCTCCAGGGCTTCATCATGTGGCCACACCACTATCGTCTAAGTCCAAGCTATGACCTTATAGTCACCCTTTCATGATGGTAGTTAGGTGATAACTTCGCAAAGTCTGCATCCAAAGAGGCAACAGCATTGGCGACCACAGGATGACGGGGTAAAAGCAGCACTGGGGAAAACCTGATGGCTCTTGGGTTGTCAGTATCAGAAGAAGGCGACAGACAATCCAGCAACATGTCAGCAATCCAATCGTAAACAGCACAGGAAGGTAAGTACCTCCATCAGCCCACTCATTTGGCATATCCTTCCTGTAATACAGGGAAAAATAAGTAACATCAGGGAAACTTGAGTATAGGCAATGTGGTGAGTTAGAACAATACCGATGATGGTGTTTCCTGAAAGTCAGGGATCTTGAGTTCCTCTCAAAATCTGTGGAACGCCGAGGAGAGTGGGACCTACATCAGTAGTGGTAAGTACAGCGCAGGCTCCTACCTCGGCAACAAGACCTGGGTGAGCCAGAGCGAGATGTGCTAGAACGACAGGAGTGCTCAGCCTCCAAGCACCAGGCATGCTCCTCACGAGAGACCGTAGAGGAGGGCGCCATCTCTTAGGGATTTGGTAGTCTGTAAATGGCTTTGGCATTGGTGCTGGTCTATGCAGCTGTCAATAGCTTTAGAGTGGGGAAGCCACAGGTGTCGGCGCTGGGAGTTTAGTAGACGAAGCGGACGTCTGTGTTGGCGTCAGCGTTGGAATGGTGCCAGGTTGTGAGACCACTGTTACTGGTAAGAGGAGAGTCTGAAGTAGCTTCTATACCTCCAAATGAGAAAGGACATTTGGCTATGCTAGGTTGACGAAGGCGTCTAACAAGCATAGAGGTTCTCCGCTCCGAGTCAAAGGCTTCCTCATGGCAACAAAGTGTTATGAGTGTGTATTTTCTGTATATTTTTGTTATTAATTAAGTAATAATTATTATTGGGTCACAACATTCAGTGTTTTGAATATTAAATATGATGGGTCACATTTCGTTTTAATAGCTGGTCAACACTTTTAGCATTCTGGTTTTCCGGAATTTATCTGCACGTAGACTGCACTGTTTCGAGACCATTCTACAGTGTTGACAATGTTCGTTTGTGCCCGAACTTTCGGGAAATGACTTTGTAAAAATATATAAAGGCTGGTTGCCGTGTTGAGGGCGACACTCACATTCATTCATATTTGCTGGAGCTACATCTCTGCCACGCTTTTGATCATCAAAACCCGTCAACGCCTGACCTACATTATCTGCTGTCACACTGATCGCTGTGTTTACATTTTGCCATAGCTGTTCTCTCCCACACCAAGACTTTGGTGAGTTTGCTATATTGCATTTTTGTGACCCACTGACTTAGATTTTGTCCCTCTTGAATTGTACCTGAAATCTGCATTGTTACATGGAATTGCTTGAAGTAAAAGTAAAGTGTTTAGATAGTCACAAGAGGGGAGATCATGTTACTTCCATTCCTGTACATTCATCGATACACGATCTAGCCATTCCAGAAAATGGCGAATCAATGCATGTCTGATCTCTTTTAAGCGGAGCTTGAGGTAATGTACATAAGACCTACAGTAAAGTAAATAAAATACAATCTTAATGAGTATAAATAGGAACGAAAAAGAATGATCCAGGTTGTAACAAAGGAACGTAACCTGTTGTGGCAGTGAACATGGTAATGGACAAAACTTGTCTAATCCGGACTGCTTTATGTGTAAGGTGAATCCACAACAGAAAGATTACGCTGTATGCAACATTATTTCAATGAACTATTCAAACATGATCACAATCAAACCATAAAATGTAATCATTACACACAGGATCCAAACAAGCTGATCAAGCACATTTGACTTGTAACTGTGTTCACTGATTTTAATCACTGATATCCTACTTACAGGTTGTGTTTGTTGATGAGAAGAAATAGCCCATCCAATGCCAACAGACTGATCACTCCACCTGAACATAAAAAAGACATAGTGTTTCCTCTCTGCTATAAATACAGAATCTTTTGATTTCAATCATGGCAACATGAATCAAAAAGGTTTGAAATTTTTAACTTTCAGAAACTGTGTGTAACTACTAAGTTTGTTGAACATTTCTTTTTCATGAACTTCTAAATAGTAATAAAGAAATTGCTGACTGAAAAGGATTCCAGGAACTCTTGAAAGTCTACAAACTGTCCTTGAGAAAACTTGCTCACAATCTTACCATGCAGTTTAACTTCCTGAAATCTCCACAATGTCACCATGACCATGAAAATTAAGTGAAGGTCACCAAAATCGATTGTGTACTGCACGTTCCCTATACAGGGTTGAATTTGAAGAAAATCCAAAGAACGGTTCTTGAAGTATTTTCTTGACAAGGGTAAAACATTAAAGTCAGCTTGTGACCTTGCTATCAAGGTCAAGGTCACAAAACCAACTGGGACCTATCTTATACTGAGATGAACCTAGGTACCAGATATGAAAAGAATCTATATATTGGTACTTATTATATTCCAATAAACGTGCGGGTGCTGATAATAACTGAACAACTGGATATTAAGTAGTACTTACCCATAGTATAGGACTCTGTAAGGAAGTCGCTGAGCACTAAAGGATTTGACAGACGTGGCATCACTTTGTCTTTAGCAATGATGAGCACCTTCTTGTAAAGCGATGGTGTTAACTGCAATCACAGGATGACAGGCTCTGATGTGGTGGGTTGGTGGGTTGGTGGGTTGGTGGGTAAGTTAGTTGGTTGTTGTTTAACACCATACTCAGAATGAGGTTACTGGGACTCACACTTACACTCACGCTGATGGGCAATAAACCAACAATATTAAATCCCTAAAGATAAAGTGTACAGCTGTGTAAAGCAAAATCAGCATTCACATAGGGAACAGAAACACAGCCAGTGGAGTCATAGTTTATATTATCTGACCTCACACCTGTACATAGTATGTCATTTTCTGATTGGCTATAGATGCTCTGTTCTATTATTTCAATTTCACTTACAAGTGAGGTACACTGCAATGTACCCTGCTGCCAATGGCAAGTCTTTCGCCATTTCACGATAGTACTTCTTTATCTCAAGTAACACTGAATCATGCATGATGCATGGAAATTACCAGATATTTTTCAAATGCAAACCACTGGAAGGGGGATAACTCTAAATTTGTTTTTGTTGTGTCATCTTCAAAATTGGTGATGACTATGAAAAGATTTGCCTTGCACTCCAATGAATAAAGTTTGACAGAATGTTCAAAGGTAGTCCCTGTGAATACAAAGAGGGGAATTACACTGTGGGAAAAACAGCAAGATTAAAATCGTTTCATTCACACAGGTTGGCTGAAGTGTACGATCTCATACCCATGCTAAAAACAGTGCAAAATTAAAATTGGGGTGTTTGGCAAGATGAATATGTTTTTCACTGGTCCCTTGGGGCACATGTGTTGATGTACCCTTGATGTTTGTCTAGGTTCCCCTCGCCCTTCTGGCTGAGGGAACATAAACAAACATGGAGGGTACATCAGGCTGGCTGAGGGAACATAAACAAACATGGAGGGTACATCAGCCCATGTCCCCCTTGTTACCAATGAACAATGTATATTGGAATCCACTTAAAAAAAAAGCATAGTGTACTGGTGATATCCTCCATCTGGAATCCCAGAAGCAAGTACAGTGAGCTATCAGTACCCTTGAATCACAAGGGGAGAAAAGCATTTTGTTCTCGGGTAGTGTTCTACCTAAAATGACAAGTACATGTAAATTCCAGTGTAAGATAAGCTTGTATTACTGAGACCTAGCTTGTCCAATAAAGTTTACGTGACAGCCCTGAGACACTTCCTACCTTGCAGGAGAGAAACTGGAGCCATGTACTGGTGAACAACTTGGTGTGCTCCTTGGACGACCCCATCTTCCCTGCTGTGTCCATAGCTGAAACACACGAGTACATAGTCGCCACATCAAATAACTGAAATCTTCATAAAAGCTAGAGTCTATTAGACAGGACATATTCTCAGAAGATCTGCATTAGAAATTCTCTTCATGTGCTTCATGGAATGGGTGGTCAGAGTTGATGCATGTAGTCATTTCTCCCAGTTGTCCAGATAGATGTTCATGACATCAGCCACTGGATTGTCTGAACTATTTGCTGCCATCAAATAGTTGGAATATGGCTGATTGCAGATCAAACAGTTGATGATGCCAATGAGTGAGCAAATATGTTTAGTTTTATGCTGTACACAGCAATATTCCAGTCATTATGGTGACAGTCAGTCTATACTCAAGTCTGGACCAAACAATCCAGTGACAAACAGCATGAACATCAATCAACTCCAGTGGGATATGATGACATGTCGGCCAAGTCAGCGAATCTGACCACCTGATCCCTTTAGTCGCCTCACACCACAAGTATGGGTTACTGAAGAACAAATTCAAACCCCGATTATCACAGGTATAGACAGTCCCAAATAATATATGTTCAGAATATATGACCAGAAAACAAAACACCTGGCTAATCTGTGGTGTTTCTGATTTTGCCACCTGCCATGACATATTTATTGACAAAAACATTCAAATGCACTGAGAAGGGAAAATACTTAAGCCATTCATATCCCATTCAGTAATGTTGTTCAAACAATCAGAAAACATGACGACCTGGACACACACATTCTCATTAATATTACCTGCACAAGGTACGAAAAGACATTCCTTTAAGTTCATAATGTACTTTGTGTGACAATGTATTGATAAGAAACTTGATGTATCCTAAAATAGCATTGCATCACCCAATCAAATACATACAGAAGTGATTTTACTAACTGCATACAGAAACTCACCTAAAAAGTGGAGACTTTTTGTTCTGCACTTAAGACTGGAGCATTTGTCAAGGAGTCCAAACACATTAGTCAAGTAGACATCAGTTGTGGCCTGAAACACCACCAAAGATTGTGATTACTGATTTAAGAAGGGGATTAAAAGAACACCAGCATATCATCAAGTTTCTACTACATGTACATACAAAAGAAATTAATGAAACATACAGTTTTCTAAACCGTTACCTCACAAAACCCTCATAGGCCTTGTCTGCAAAGACCCTTAAAACTATCAACCGCCATGTTTGTCAGAGGCACAGATAAGCTGCATATCTGCATGTTGCATAAATTGTTCGAATATGTAAGAGACAACTCAATTCCTATTAAGTCCATTGTGTACAAATTTGTTTGCATTTTTAAAACATTCAACAAATTTCAATAAAAATGTCAAATCATAGTTTGCGTACCAGTGAATTAGTTTCTGTAATTACAATCTGAAAAATGATGATGATGATTCGTGCATAGGTTAACAAGCTGGGCAACAATAGTTACCTCCCTTTGTTCAGTGATTGAAGCACACATTCTCTTGAATGTATAGCTTATACCTTCAACATTACTTTCAGAGAAACCTTGACTTGGATAGACACACAGAGCATAATGCGGTATTGATATTTCAAACATCACATTCCACTCAGTTCTAATTTCTTTTTTCATGATTGTTATAGATAGCATGAGTTTATGGGAAACAATTCTAATCAAGGTTGTTCCTTTGAGATTAAGGCACGTTATCAAAAACATATCTAATGAAGAAATCAGATTGGCCTTGATAAACTATCACAATCAATATTGGCTTGATACAGGGAAAACAGTTATAAGGAGTTATCTCCCTATGAACACACATTGCCATTTACTGAGAAAGTGTAATCCCAAATATAATGTGTTAGAGTCGTCTCCCCTTGATCATATCACCGTGATACATAACATATTTATTTCAAAATCTTTTTCCACACACAATTCAGGATTTAAAAATAATGAAAGGAAAATCTACTGCCTTATCATTTGCATACTAGCTGATCCAGAGGCAGAGGATCACTTGGTTGAATCATCCACTCTGTCAAACAGGAAGTGGCCCAAATCACAAATATTTATAACTAACAATTGTAAAACTTACGAAACATAAAAGTTGTATGTTTCATTGTTAACTCACCGACTTTTAGATTATGACTAAACAGGTTTTACAGGGGCAGATTACCTTTGATGAATTCTTTTGCAGGTGTTTATGAATAAACTGGAGAGTTTGGTATCGTACATCATCGTACAGAAGAAACTCCTGGAAGGATTCCAAGAGAGCTGAGGTACTCTCATCACTCGACAAGAAATGGGACATTATTTCCTGCAAACAGAAATGGGAGTGAGCTGAGGACACATGGCTTCACGTGGCTTTTAGCTATATTAACGCTGCACTCGGCAGCATTGCAACCATGTGATGATAGTCTTTACAATCAAGTCTGGACTAGACAATCCAGTGACTAACAGCATGACCATCTATCTACAAAACTCGACTGCTACAAGATCAAACTCTCAATGAGTGAGTGAGTATATCAATAGGACATTGAGTGCAGCTGGTGAATTAGAGGCACAACACTAAAAGCAGACACTTGGAAATTTGTGTTTGAGTTAAATATTTGGGTTAAATATTCACCAGCTGGATCTTGTGTGCATCTAAAAGGTGAAACTTACAACAAACAAAGACTCAGGAAAGAGTTGTGTACGAGATGAAGACTTGGTCCTGATTGGATGTCGACCCTCTGCAGCAACAAACTTCATGAGGACCCGCAATGATAGTTTCTGAAACATAATGTATGTTGGAAAAATAATGGAAAAAAAATATCTATGTTGGCTTGCTTTTAATCAAGTCTGAACCAGACAGTCAGGTGACCGATATTAACAGTGATCCGAGTCTCTAGGGCAATCAATCATGTCACTGAGCAATGTCACGGCAACATCTTGTTCAGGCAAGCATATCAGAAAAGTCTTTGTGTGAATGACTTTAGTTTTATGCCGCTTTTAGCAACATCAAAGCAATATCACACCAGAAATGGGCTTCATACATTGTGCTTGAGTGGGGAATGGAACCCGGGTCGTTGGTGTGACAGGTGAAAGCTTGAACCACTAGGCTACCCCTCCATCCAAACAATCCAGAAAGTAGAACAAGTGGAGATTGCTGTTCTAACCAATGAACTCCACAGGGACATTTCTTAATATCTGACAAATGGGACTGCCTGGTCAGACTCACTGTCTTCATCAACACATGTCACTGTATCCCAGATGGCATAGTCTGATGCTTGTGATGTTAATGTGTTGTCTGGTCCAGACCTGATTAGTTACAGATGACTGTCGCATGGCTGGATTGTTAAACAGGTTGTAATTATGAGGAAAAGTGAAAAAGAACAGGCGCACAGTAGGCTAAATTGGGTGTATTTACTTGAATATGTCTGTCTGTAGAGGTGAGTTTATCCAAGAGACAGGCCACCGTGGCAGTATACTGTTGCCTCAGCCATTCTCGATACTCTGCTTCTTTATCTGCAACTTGAACATGACACATGTGAGGAAGTCATGATTTATTCAAATCCAAGTCAATCTCGCTTATATCAGATGTATGCCCCTATTCTATACCCTTCTGCATAAAGTTCTGACAACCTCTCATGACCATTATTAATTACATATGGCAGTATCTGCACTGATTCTTTCAATTTGCATCTGTTACAAAACAGACCTGTGCTGAATAGACAATCACAAAACAAAATTCAAACATTCAATTCTTCCAGTAGGAACTGTGTCAATACCACCTGACAAGGAAATGTCAAGCAATATTATGGTCACTCACCCTGCAGTTACATATAACAACCTGTCATTTACAGTCAAACATTTCTAACAAACAAAGTGACAAATGGGATCAGGTGGTCAGACTTGCTGACTTGGATGACACGTCATCATACCCCCAATTGTGTAAATCAATGCTCATGCTGTTAGTCACTGGATTGTCTGGTCCAGCCATGACTATTTGTGCTACATTCCCATGTCAAATATTCAAGATTAGACTCATGGTGACGAAACACATTATCAGCCTGTTCGTCTCCCCTCGCTGCCATCTTTGATAATATTTATGCCGTTTCGGGATGTTATGGTTGCCATTTTTGGATGCTGTGACTGCCGTTTTGTCCACTCAGTGACTGTTCTCGGATGCTGCTGTAGCTGGTATGTGAGTTTTGTTTCCATTTCAAACAATTAGTTACAGGGGGTTTGTTTCGTTTTTAGAGGATATTGTGGCAGTTTCTGGTGAATTTTCTTAAGTTTTGGTGTATATGAGTTCAGTTTTGATGATTTGTTCACTGTTTGTATGGTAGGCCTGAGTACCATTCTTTCAGTATGACACTGCCATTGATCGAACCCACAACCCTCTTACACGACAAAGGCGATCTATAGCCCTATGTAACATACCTTTCAACTCTTTATCTCCGGAAATGCCACACATTTCTTCTGTCGTGATAAACTTTTCAAATACTTTCAGCAGTGCATTTATGCAAGCTGTTAGGACGTCCCGTTTCTCAGACTGCAAATATAATGAAGCTTGAAATGTGTCTCTGTCTTGATAAGACATACATTTGATTAAGGAAAGAGTTCTTTCTATTCCCTCATATTCTTTCTTCTGCGGATTAACAGAGGTAACACTAAGAGGTTCATACCAACATACTTTACCTAATTTGGGGACTTTTAGTTAAGCTTTCTAGTAATTGTTATGTTAGACTTTGTTAATCATTCTAGTATACATCAATTTCTGAATAGTATTTGGGATGGGGGAATGGACGGAACTCCTACCCTAATGAAAAAACTCAGCCACACTTTTCAAAAAAAAACTATGAGAGCCTTATATCTTTCTGAAGTGCACTGACAGTGTGGTTTGTAAACGAGAACAGCGCGTCACCGTCTGCATCCGTGGTATTTATTTATTTGCAAGATGTGTAACAAACCGTCCATGATGATTCTCACCATAACCACGAGGATGTTGCCACCAAAGAACACGCATTGAATGTGATTAGAATGACAGACGATTAATCAGAGGACATACGGTACTTGACAAAAGCCAGCTGCTTACTCGATATCGCAAAGAGTAACTTCACGTTTGATCTCTTTTCTGGTGTTTGTGTTCCCAGAAATATAACTCAACAAAAAATGTTAAATCTTACATCCATGTGTGAAATAATATCGACGACATTGTTAATTTGTTTTCTACTTTCGAGGCACAAAGTTGCTTTTTCTCTTATCACATTCACTGTATTGCCATCCATGGGAGCAGCCATGTTTTACCACGTGCAATCCAACCAATGAGACCACGCGTCCTAACCGTACGGGAAAACGAAGCGTTATACATTTCCACGCATGTGCAGAACGAAATTAACAGCCTCCATAGTTGATTAGGACGGTGGTGCGTTTTTCAGCAAATTTCACAAAGGATTCGTGCAGAATTTATGTCGAACAAATGCATTCTGCGAAAATGTTGAGCTAAGTTGCCCAGAAGGTTGGAATTGGGGTTAATGGCCAAGGATGGATGGTAAAACCTCCATAAACCTCTAAATTTCCGTCAGGTAAGCACAGCGATTTCACAATCAAAATGGCGCCCGCTCATCATAATGCCGTAGTGCATAAGCATGCCGCTTCCCGCCATGGTACTTACCATGTGTTACTGGTATTAGTGAACATTTTATCAGTTAATTTCAAGAAAAAGTAGACAAAAATAGACATTTTTTGCTGCCATATTTTTATATGCTGACAACATTTATATTTTGCAGAAATCGCATTATTTTGTAAGTATTAGATAAACATTCCACATCTTATAGAGCAAAGAATTATTTGCGCAATCATTATAAGAAATAGTTGCGTTAAGTCATCCAATGCATTATATTTTCAGGAAATGCAATCCAGATACGACTTTATTTACAAGGGATTTTATACATGCCTACATTCAGATGTGACCCATTACTGGGGAAAGAAATTGTTAGTGAAACAATAACTTTGAGTATTCCTCCCAATCCTAATCATGCCTTAAACCTCGAACATTGTATTTACTCAAATTTAACACGAACAGAATGGCCTCATCCATGGTGTCATTTGTGATGGGCTTAAGGATCTGTTTAAATTCTTTGGTTTTCATGATTTTTAGTCTCCGCTTGTTGATTTTGTCAAACTGAGTGCTGGGCAGTTGTACAAACTGAAACTGCACTTTCCAAAACATTGGTTTGTAATGAATGTGTATTGAAATGGCTGGCCACTTTTCTGAATTTGAAGAATGTGATTACATTTCCATCTCAGTGGATGAAATGAGAACGTGAGCATTGTATTAGAAAATTGTTCAACAGAGTTCACTTTCAGGACTGAGAAAGATAACTTATTGTTCTTGGTAATTTGTTTACATAGTTGTCCTCCCTCGACTGGGCAATGTATTCAGAAAGATAACTTTTGATAGACTGCACCTCATTCCTCCAACTGGTTGTTTCCTTCTAACCACTGGAACAGCCTTAGTCAAATCTATCATGGTCTACACTTCTCAGTTGGCTTTTAGACATATACTGGAGATTTTTGTTGATGTATTCTGCACAGCCAACTAGGCATGGAAAATTGAGGGAGAATCTGAGATGTGAGATGGAATTTGGGGATAACACAGCAACTTCCAAGTTTTTACCCGTACCTCTTGGTTATATTTTAACTGATAGATTTCATAGTATACTAGAGCTATCAGACCAAAAACTTGTTTGATTCCAGACAAATGATTAGGATTTCTACTTTGAATGTAGCCAGTGTCATGATCTGAGATGACACTATTGACAGTACATTATTGACAAGTCAGTTTTCCAGCATTTGACAGTAGACATTTTCATACAGGGTAACATGGCTCCAGATGATCTTTTTACATCAGCAGCACATACTTCTTAATTTTGCAATATAAGAAAAGGGGTACTGAAAAAACATTCAAGTGCATTTAGAGTGGTGATTCTAATTTAATGGTGTATCAGTATTCTTGTGTTTCGATTCATTTATGCCCCACAACATCACTACTGTAATTTGTAAACAGGTCAGTAAGCAATAGAACAATACTTCTTCTGATAAATAGTATGTCTGTAAAAGATTCTGAGGAGATCTTGCGCCATTGCTGTGGTGCGTATCTGGTACGTTTTCTGATTTCTTTTCTACAGCATTGTGCATATTTTTTATCTGTACTCTGATACAGCACTTAACTGGAGCCCTGAGCAAAGTTGGAAAATAGTTTAACAGAAATTTGACAGAAAGAGTCCATTTGTCTTTAAAGTAGTCACAGAAATGAAAGGAAGATGTTGTTTTATGCCCCTGCCATAAATGTCGTCTGGACGAAACAGGTAATAAACTCTATCCACTTCTTCACAATAAAAACTCTGTGGAATTCAGTGAACTTCTACATGGGCTTTCTTGTGACTCCAGTGGTGTGCTTCTCATATTTTGTTGTTGCATTTATTGGTTTTTTTTTTTTTTTTTTTTTTTTTTTGTTGTTGTTTGTTTGGTTTTTTTTGGTGGTAATTTAGAAATTTAGAGACATTTGAACAAACTCAACAAAGGTACATTTTGCTGAATATAGTAGGGGGTGATGGGGGTTGTATGTTATCCTCTTCTAAAGAACTGCTTTATGGAATTCAATGAACATACACATGGGCTTTCTTGGGACTGACGGCATGCATCTCATTTTTTATTTTTGTATTTTATTGGTTTATTAATAAGTTAAGAGACATTTGAACTTGGGTACATTTTGCATAGTGTAATAGGAGTTGAAGGGGAGGTTTATGTTATTCACTTCTCAAAATACAAATTATTTAGATTATGCATGTGCTTTATAGGGACTCTAAAGGTGTGCGTCTCATATTTTGATTTTGTGTTCTAATTATCTTTTTCAATTTTAATGCTGTTTGAACTAAAATAAATTTGATTGAATTCTGAAACTATCGTTACAGGGGAGGTGTATGTTAACCACTTCTCCTCAAAAACTACTTTATGGAATTCATTTAGATTACACATGTGCCTTTGTAGGGACTCTAAAGGTGTGCATCTCACGTTTTGATTTTGTATTTTATTTATTTTTCCAATTTTAACGCAGTTGGAACTAAATAAATTTTGTTTAATTTCTCTCTATATAGTGTTTTAGGGGATGAAGTCTATCCACTTCTCCACAAGAGCTGCTCAACAGAATTGATTGAGTTTTTTAATGTGTTTCATTGAACCTCGAAAGGTGTGCATCTCGTACCTTGTTATCCAATTTCTAAATTTGGTCACTTCAACAGATGTTGATACCATACAACAGGGTGTGTAGTCTATCCTCAAAAAACCACTGCACAAAACTCATTCAGCTCATGTGTCTTTTATAGTGACTTTAAAGGTGTGTATCTCATATTTTGTTGTTGTATTCTGTAGGTTTTGTATGGTTAGAGATTTGAACTTAGATCAGTTTTGTGGAATTTCTCTCTGATGATAGTGAAATAGGGGTTTAAGTCTATCCACTTCTCCACGAAAACTGCTAAATGGAATGGATTAAGCTTATGCATGTGTTCCATCAGTGTCCTCCCCTTATGCAGGCAGGCAGTTCACAGACACCTTACAACATTTACAGTTCAGTGAACAGGATAGCAACTACCTGTTACACATGATAATGGAATAGTCAAAATAAAAACAAGGAAAATATCTAATATATATTTGATAACAAGCATATAATGTTTTTCAAATAACAATGCATAGTAGTAGCACATGAATGGATACATTAAACTTTTACATAGTAATATTTCATCTTTATTTATGGATCTAATTTATGCTTATTTATGGCAAGTCCATTAAAGTTCAACCCATGCTTGCCATAAAAGGTGACTATGCTTGTCGTAAGAGGCAACTGACGGGATCAGGTGGTCAGGCTTGCTGACTTGGTTAGCATATGTCATCAGTTCCCAATTGCGCAGATCGGTGCTCATGTTGTTGATCACTGGATTGTCTAGTCCAGACTCGATTATTTACAGACCGCCGCCATATAGCTAGAATATTGCTGAGTGCGGCGTAAAACTAAACTCACTCACTCCAATAAAGTTCATGTCTTGCCAGACAAGTTTCATGAGGTTGGTGACCGCATCAAGGTAATCAACTCAATTAGAGTCTACTCGTAGCGACTTGGTGTGTCTTTGAGCCTCAGATCCTGTCCACAGAGATCTCTCTATAGACATGCTTGCAACTTGGAGGATTATTCCCAAAGTTGAGTTGTCTCGATTACTTCCACAAAGCGAAATATTTTGGGGTGACGGTGTGGAAGGGATCTGTTCATCTGAAAGTGAAAACCGACCAAGTTGTTGTTGGTCCTTGGTACAAGAGTGTTGTGATGGTTCCAAAGTGACAGTAGGAATCGGGCATCATAGTCTACCCATGTGAAGTCCCGAATGTGGTCACAGGACATCCATGTCCGTGGACACAATTTTGTCTTGTTTTACTTGTGTTCAGTGTAGGTACAAAAGAAAATATGAGATTTTTTTGGACAAGTTGACTCGTAATACAAATACAGGGTTCTTGATAAATTTTGTTTTACATGGTATGAAACTTGAACTCAATCAGCATGTGTGAACAGTCTAAGTAAATGTAGTCTCAGTGCCTTGATACACTCCACTACCGAGTCTAACAAAACTTAGTAGGAAGGTAACTTTCGAGTGACTTATGACCATCCAATCAAACACAAGAAGGGCGAACAGATTAAACCAATCAGACTAGGGTTTGGCGACACTTTAAAAAATCACTTGTCACCGACACTGATCCTTCAATAAACGAAAATCCACATAAAACACAGGTATTTTACCTGCAGTATATATGCGTGGGGCTTTCTGATGACATGGTTACCATTAGCTAATAATTTTGCAAACTGACATCCTCGAATGTTGTCAAAAATGCTGTTGTCAGCGACTGTTACTCACTGTTGATGGTATTGTAGGGTGTTCCATATGCATTACCGTATAGCAGTTGTATGGAAAAGGACATTCAGAATCATTTGGGTACAAACCTTTCCAAGGTAAAAGTTTAAAAGGTAAGTGCGAATGTCCACTTTCACATTTGGTAAGTTGTGTTCTGATTAGTCAGTCTCAAAGGTTACCTGACACAACCTCCTAAATTTTGTTACGTTCAATAGTGGAATGTAACAAAATGTACGGAGAAAAGTTGACTGTGTGTGAAAATTACATTGCTTGTTGAAAGATGTTACATTGTGGCATGCCAACTGTTTGTTGCAAGATTGTAGTTTCTGGTTGGGAATATTTGGAAGCTACCTATTCACCACTACCTTGTTTCGGTAATCCAGCCATCGAAGTGCACCTTCAAACCATGCCAGAATACCTGGAATGAATATAGTATGCCCTTCAACAGTATTGATCAGATGATTGTTTTCACTAAACTTTACCCAATGTAGTCACTAAGCCCTGAGTGTTTGAAAGGTAATCCTAGAAAGTATGTAACAGTAACCAGAGAAGTTAGAGAACCTTAAATTTCACCCTAAATACTGAGGACATGACCAATTATTACGCATTGTTTTAGGATAGTCAAGACTGTGTTATAAAACCATTTCTAATATTGATGCTTATTTGTTATTGTAATGAAAGGGGCTGTCTTCATTGATTCATCACCTAACTGGTTTGAGATCATTTCAACTTGTAATTCAGACTGATTTTAATCAAAATATTGGAGTATTTAGTCATGGGACATTGTCCATTAATTACTAAACTTGTGCAAATTAAACTTTAATTGCTGTGTTTAGAAAAGTAGCATAATGGAAAAACTTAAATACGTAATGTGTTTGTGTCATGGTTCATAATTTTAAGGTGAAAGCAGGGATTTGGGTAGAGAACTTTGACAGTGGGCCATTTTCTGGATTAGTAACCATTTTCTAAATTTGGAATGGGTCACTGCCTTTGTATCAATAGTATACTTCAAAATTTTGGCGGTCCATTTTTTATTCAAATGTGCAAAATGGCCCATGGTACCTGTCCTTCCCAATCCCTGTGAATGTAATCATTTGTTGACTTGATCTTGTTGAAATTCAGGTACAGTGCACTCTTAAATCGAACCAGTTTGGGACCAACTAAAAAATCCTAAGTAGGCAGCAGTCAGAGCACAGGCAAACTGTAGTGCAAGTGGAGTTGCACAGCATAGAGAATATGACCAGTCTTTTCATATGCGATTGTAGCGAGCAAAGGATGTCAACGCACTTTCCTCGCTTCGGTTCGAAAAGTGTTATTCGTGTCAAAATAAAATACTGCCACCATCAAAGGTACACTCCCATTTCCTCACTGGGTTGTGCTCTCAGATTTCCAACCCCATATTTAATAAATACTTGCGTGAAATATGTTTTATTATAGATTTTAAGTCATCATTCGTGGTATTCAGATCATTCTTTGCCTCCATTACCATTGTCTGCTTCCAGTTCAACGGAGTGAAGGAACAAGAATAAGCAGAAATTAAAAAGAAATACCATATTGCCTAAGTTATATCATGAACCTGTTGGAGTTTGTCTTAACTGTTGTTATTGTTAGAATTTTCGTAACATTTGTTCACACTAAAAAGCACTTCTGGCATAGTGGGCGAATGAAGCAGGGGAGGTAACTCTGTATGTGTTCCATATGGAATAATACCCTCCTGTTCCTTCAATGCGCTGAACTGGTAGGGGTAATAGAGGCGAATATACCATGAGCTGTGCTTACAATGTTAAATAAAACATATTTCACGTGGGTAATTATTAAATATGGGGTTGGAATCTGAGAGTACAACAAATGGGAGTGTAACTTTGATGGTGGCAATATTTCATTTTGACCTGAAAAATACTTTCCAAACCAAAGCGAGGGAAGTGCACTGCCAACCTTCACTCGCATATTCTCTATGCTGTGCACCCAGATTTATGCTACACTTTACCTTTGGTCAGTTACACAGAAATTTCCCCTATTGATGCCTGAAGGCTCGAATTATTCTGTGGTCATGAGGTTGGGGAATTGGCGTTGGCTGGAGGATATTTTACTCTAACATTGCTGATTAGTTCAAAATCAATTTAGATCACTTTTTTTTTACAGTTAAACGATACATGCATTAATTATTGTGCGTGCAAAAGTGAGAAATGTGTTGTTTATTCAAAGTTCACCAGCGAAGCGGCCATGATTTCCACTCACCTGTATCTGATGGGTGGTGTCTTTTGTGTGTATTGTATAATAGTTTGGTTTGGTTTTCCAGGAAGAGGGAAAGCATGCAGAGAGGTGATGTGAATGAGGCCCTAAGACAGCAACATACAGCAAGTGGAGGTGGAGATGCAGCAACAGCAACAACTGCTACCCCAGCAGCCCAGCAGAATGTGGGAGTTTCTCCAGGGACATTGCCCCAAACTCAGTATGCCCTCGCTACTCAGCTCCAGGCCCTGGCCGGCCAGTCATCACCTGCCACTATTGGTAAGTACCAACACCTCACAATCCCATGTGAGATTTTCTCTCATATCTTTTTGATCCCTGCATAGGAGATACTGAAAACTGCTGAATGCTGCAATAATTGTTGGTCTGGGGATATGGACTGATGATGAGACGGTTATGGGTGTCCTTATCTTTTCTACATGTAGCTGAAAACTGTTAGTTTTTAATTCATTTCAAGGATTTTAAACTTTCTTCCTAATTAGAGGCCTTGAGCTACCCATGCTTGCCATAAAAGGCGACTATGCTTGTCGTAAGAGGCGACTAGCAGGATCGGGCGGTCAGACTCACTGACTTGGTTGACACATGTCATTGGTTCCCAATTGCGCAGATCGATGTTCATGCTGTTGATCACTGGATTGTCTGGTCCAAACTTGATTATTTGCAGACCGCCGCTATATAGCTGGAATATTGCTGAGTGTGGCGTAAAACTACGCTCTCCCGCTCACCCTAATTAGAATTTTGCATTAAATGTTGCAGCCTAGTTGATGTGAGTTGTATTCTGCTGACAGCTGCACCCAACATTCTTAAAAAGTCTGCTTGCTTTAAATTGTATTGAATGCACTGTTAAATTTCAATGTTAGCAATGCCCTCACTAATTCAGCTGTTTTTAAGAAGACAGTCTTTTATAACAAATTTTAACACTATTAAGTCCCAATTTTGAACCAAATATATTAGTAGCGCTTGGTTTGCTAATTTGTAGAGATGACCGTTCAGTCTTATCTTGTCTTAAATTGAAGTTGTTCCATATTTTGCATTAGAAATAACTGTTTCTTTTAACATCTTTGAATATTTGGCTTGTGGGATAGCGTTGTAACCCCAAAGTGTTTGTTCTTCACTTCAGTGACCAGGGTTGTATTCCTCATGTGGGCACAATGTGTGAAGCCTGTTTCTGGTGTTCCCCAACATAATATTGATAAAATATTGCTACAAGCAACAAAAAACTAAACTCAGTCACTCACTTTTTTAATGTTTATTTTGAGATTGAGATCATTGGAGGAGATATCTGACATCTCATTACATCAAAACTCCTTTGCATTACATTCCGGGGTTAAAAAATATGTTGAAAAGCCACTTGCCACAGGGCAAGTGACTTCAAGAAAGTACCTTGTCCTGACTAATATTCCACTTGCCCTATACCCGTGAAGGTCCCGAGGTAGAATAGGCCTTCAGCAACCCATGCTTGCCATAAAAGGTGACTATGCTTGTCGTAAGAGGCGACTAACGGGATCGGGTGGTCAGACTAGCTGACTTGGTTGACACATGTCATCGGTTCCCCATTGTGCAGATCTATGCTCATGTTGTTGATCACTGGATTGTCTGGTCCAGACTCGATTATTTACAGACCATCGCCATATAGCTGGAATATTGCTAAGTGCGACGTAAAACTAAACTCACTCACTCACTCCACTTGCCCTGATTTAATGACACAATGCGTGATGTTAATGTTTACTGAACTATTTGTCGAAGGGTGATAATTTTACGCTCAACCTGCTCTACTTTATTATTATTGTGAACTTTGGTAGCTTCATTATGAGCAGATATAAAATTAAATCCAAGATAATTTGCAGTTTGAAACCATAAGTGGAAATTATCTAGTAGTCCACGCACAAGTAAGATACCATTACTTGATTGCCTGAAATGAAAACTGACTTTTCCCGGGCATTGAGCAATGGGATTTTGGAACCCTGACATTGGTGCTCATGTTGTTGATCACTTGATTTTATGGTCCTGCAAAAAATGTTCATACTGTTGTCATGTTGCTGGAATATTACTGTGTGCAGTGTTCAGCAGGAAACAAACAGTAGGGAAATGCTATTGCCCATGTTCAACAAGGTTATATGCATGACTGGGGTTGAACTTAAGTGCAAGTATCATTAATCAAGAGTGCATGACTTTAGCATATAAACTATGACTTTTAAATAAAGGTTATAGCTCAGCAGGTTGCATTTTTCAAGCAGTGAAATATGGATTTATTTCAAAACATGAGCGACCACTGCATGTGTTTCTGTTCTAGGCCTTGTCCATAGTGTGCGAGGCCCAGTCACAGCGGCCTTCACCTTGACAGCTCAAGCTGCACCCTCGACCGGAGCACACCCTCAAACTGTTACCGTTTCCCAGGCAGCGCAGAGACTCCTAAGCCCTGTACAGAGCCTGGTCTCGGCTGCCACTCCAACCTACCAAGCAAGGACCATCAATGTTCTGCAGAGGCAGCTCAGCGGACAAGGTAAGTGCCATTTCTTTGTCACCTCTTAGTGAGGTCTTTATCTTGCTAAAACTGTATTTGTTACGTATATGTACAAGTGTAAATAGCCAGTTTGTCTGAGAAAAGAGACAGGGACAATATCATGATTTTTATCTACTTTGTCATTAGATCTTTCTGTGTCTTCAACACATTTGAACCGTTATGTGGCTCAGTGTTCCATTGCAATATAAGATGTTTCTTCAGTTACAAGAGCATGTAGCTCGGATTATGTTAGATTATCCCAATTATAATTAATGCACTTTGTCAGTATTTCACCCAAGGGACCCCAAAATCTTTTACTTACAATGCCTATCATGTAATTTTCACTTCTACAAGAATACCACAAATTTTCCCAAGGGACATCATGTATTTCATTCAGTGGTCATCTGCTGTTACCATAATACTAAATGCTTTTATATGCTTATTGTTGCATAAAAATTCATGCTTATTTGCACTCTTCACTCAACTTGTTAAGATATGTGTACTGTTCACTTGGCCATTGTTTCAGAAAGTTACCATGTGGACTATCAATATTTCTCTTTGTTTCCTTTGAACAAAATTTGAAAATAGAATCTGAGGAATAACTGGTTGTTGTATTGAAAATGGATGTATGTATGGATGTGCATGTGAATATTTTGAAGTATTGTTTGGTTCATGTAAAGATCTTTTGTCAGTTAGTCATGTGAGCATACCTGTACTTTCAGGTATTGTTGGTCTCTCAGCTGTACCTACTCAGGGCTTGCCTCAGAACTTGACTGCCTCCCTATCCCAACCCGGTATTGCCGTGGTAACCACCACCCAATCTTCTGATCCTCGGCAAGTCCAGCGCTCTGTGTCTTTCACTCCTGTTAGCACTGTTAGTGCATCTGGTGGCACCATCCACCACCATGGTCAGAGCCCTACACGGGGTGCCCCACTTGTCTCCAACCTCCCTCACAACATAATTAGTATGAACGTCAACCAAGCTGCACAAATTGTGCAGAGAAGAAGTAGCCAGGGGGCTGCTTCTAGCAACACAGGGACTCCAGTCACGGGACGGGTAGTGCTTGATACCCGACAACTCTTGTCCCACCCGCTGAGTCACATTACATCAACAGTAACAAGGCATGTGCAAAGCACAGGGCAGCCACCAAAGAAAAAAGCAAAATTGGAGGAACGACCACCAGCTACCCCTGAAATAGCTCAGCAAAGAAAGATGATACTTGATGCAAAGTATAAGGAAATGCTGGAGATCAAAGAAAACTATGTTGAACATTTGACAGAACTATTTTTCCTTCAGCATGGAAGGAATTTGATGGACTATCTAGCTTGGAAGAAAAGGCCAACCCCTCAACTTGTTGCATTCTTAAAAGCTGGGGCTTTAGACAGTGATGAGGAAGAGGAACACTTACAAGAAAAACGAATCAATGATGAGGTGATTCACTCACTCTATGAATCTCTTCTATTGTTTTATCGCAAGGCAGAATATGAACTTAAAATCCATCAGTTCTTTTCAGTAATCTCTTTAGATTCATCCCGTTTTGATTAAAGAAGTGATTTATGTCCATTAACTTTCAACCTGTTTCAGTGGCAAACTGCAGATTTGATTTTATAGAATTATTTAAAAATATTTGCTTATGTCAAAATATTTGGAATAGAAGTCATTGAGATGTAGGGTTGAGATCTTTGATAGAATGTTGTGGTTTCAGGTGAGAGTACTGACAAGTGCTGGGAGCAATGTTCCTCTTGCAACACCTGTTGCAATCTCAACAACACTTCCACCCTCTGTGTCAGCGTTGAGTCAACAAGGTATTAAAGTCTTTGCAGACCCTTCCTCCCAGAACACTAACATGAACCCCGGTAGTTTGGACAACTTCAACATTCAGGATTTCCTCAGACAGCTAACTGCATATGCAAAGGGTATTCGGGAATTTTTTCCTTCAAACATGATTTGCATGATGAGCTAAATATAGTGTCCATGTCCTGGTGTTAGCTGTGGAAGCAATAAAGTCTGTGCTTAAAATAATGCACTGAAATGTCACTTGTGGAAACTCGATTAGTAATTGTTGCATGTCCCACTGACCCGAACGTCACTGCCGTCTTAGTTGATTATTGCTGGGTTATGGGGACATTGCACAGCTCATGAACTTTCGTTTAAGTTTATCTCTTTCCTGGCTTTGCGTTGTCTACACTGCTTTCCTTGAAATGTAAATAAGGTTTCAAACAGACACCGCTTCAAAAATGCTTCAGTTGTTAAAAGCATGTCGTCCTAAGTTGCAGATGTTCAAACTAAGGGGCACCAATGTTTTACACAATGCTAACAAACTGTTTGATGTGCTTTTCTGTCTTTAGCAAGCGCCAGTGTATGCTTTCTACTCTCTCATTCAAGCCTTTTCCCCTCTGAATTTCTACTCTGTGCCTGTCCTCATAAGTGTTGATTACTGACATAGATCCAGGAGTATTGTAAGTGGTTGTGGGTAGTCGTGGTGGCATGGTACGTAGAAGTAAAACAAGGCTTTGCAACAGCACAGTGCTTTTGTGGGCCATGTGCATCTTTGGGTGCTGTGTTGTATTTTAATTAGCGATATAAGTTACTGTCAATTTGCAAATTTGACAGTGCCGGAGGTGTTAACAGTAGAAAAACAAGGTTTCAATAAATTGTCAAATAACTGCTTTTGAATGGCTTCATTAATCATGGCTTTCTGTGTGTCAAATGTTAGATGTTCTACTTTTGAAATGTTTTTCTTGATATTCTTAAAATTACTTGCAAATCTTCAATACCATATGCTAATTTATGCATTTCATTAAGATATTAAAGTGTATTAGTTACAGTAAAATAGGAGTTAATATTCAAAACCTTAATTTATTTGATCTTTTGTGATACTTGCCCAATCCCACAGAGTGTTTTGTAGCAAAACATACTGTCCTCAACTTCCTTTTCTCCTGGCTTTCCAAGCACAGCTTGCACATGCCCTTTTGCTCTGCAGGGTCAGAGAGCAAGTTGGGTCAAGGGAGACAACCTAGTACTCTCCTTCCCCGCACCCAGTGTGCTGCACAACCTTCTCTTGCAGGTAAACTCATTATCTACATGTTCATGTTTCTACAAGATTACACAGTTCTTTTTGATAGAGATCGTACTGGGGGTACATGTGTGCATTTTCTGCGCCTGAATATACTGACATGAGACAGTTGTATCAATGTTTTAATAAAATATTGTACAATAAATACAAAGCCTTTTTATCTGGTATACGGCTCTCGCCATGTGGATTTGCCTCCCTGCCACGCATTGTGGGCAATCAGGTAAGCACCCAAGCCTGTATCATCATTCTTTCTGCTGTCACACATGGTGTTCTCACGTGCCTTAACTGCTGACCAGTTCTAAGAATGTCAAGTCTTTAACTACTGTAAGTGTGGTCTTTGTTCGTTCCTTAGAGCGCTTTTTGGAACTTGCGGTTATTTTTCTTTTATGTGGTTGAAATATTCTTTAATATACAATTATTTCATGTTGCATTCACATACTTTCAATGTTATATACATCTTATAGCTGTTTCTGTTGTAATTTGCGGTGAGTGTTTGCTTTCTGATTTACCCCCAAAGATAGGAGAGCCACAGAGAGTGTGGGGGTCAGATCGCTGTGCACGGTTTCATCTTCAGGTCCAGGAGTTTTGACCACCCCCGGAGTGGAAGGGCTCACATCCAGTCCATCTCTCAGTGCTTGTGAAGGTACCAGTGAAGATTCCTGGTGTTTGCGGTCCCTGTGCCCACTTTCCCTGAATGAAGGAGCCAGTTTTGCCTGCGCTACCTCCTGTCCCTCTGGATCAGGGTCCTGGCGTGCTGTCAGCGTCTAGGGTGGGTAGTGTTTAAGGATCTTGCCTTCTCCTGTTGCCTGTGGCTTACCTGTCCACCAGGTTGGAGTTTGGGTCCTCTTTTCAGGGGGATCCGATTCTGGCTCGGAGGGCAAGTCCATGGATGAAGTGGAGGTTGAGGAGCCAATGGGCACTTCCTGCTTCTCATCAGCTTAGCTTCAGGTGCATCAGCGTATACCCCAAGGATGATCTCTCTGTAAAAGGAGCGAAACCGGTAGAGGTTTCCAATTCTTTAAAGAGAATCATCCTTGGGGTAGGGCCATCTACCTACCCGCAATTCTGTTAACTGATTTCTTCAGCAGGAGCAATGTTGATACAGGCTTGAGTGCTTACCTGGTTGGCTGTGCATGTGTGTCACTGAGGTAACTCAACGTGGTGGTGGGGGGTCATGTAATACATATATAAGGTTTTTAATTTATTGTACGGTGTTCTATTAAAACATTAATACAACTGTCACATGACATTTTCAGCCACAGAAAATGCATCTATGTACCCCAAGGGCGATTCTCTTCAAAGAATTGGAAACCTCTACAGGTTTATTAACGTTTCTTGAAGGGGTTTTACATAACTGTTTTACCACATCAGATACTTTTATTGTGAGGGTAGTCAGTCTACATGCAGTATTTCTGTTGACTTTCAAATTACCGCCCCAACATCTTCAAAGTTTTCTGTCTCAGCTCACTCATAATTCTTACTACTTTATGAATGCTAAGTTGGACATTGAATCTATACTCAGCTTTGATGAACTTAATACCGTAGCGAAAGCATCCAGCTGAAGAAGTCGTAAGAACTAATCCAAGAATGTTGTGAGAAATGAATCAAGAAGTTGTTCTCCGTAAGATTTGTCTTGCATAGCCAAAGCAGTCTGACAAGGTTTAAAAGTGCGCAAATAAACTGATCATTTACATGACATGGCAATCTCTCTATCATAATTTTAATTTGCATACGTATGATGTCATCAACAGTATGATTGACATTATCAAATTAGCCAGTCAATTGTCTGAAGGGAGAGAGAATCCTTGCCAAAGAATTTATCACTGAAGCTTGTTACGTTTCAAATCAAGTAGAGTACATCCATTGCATTTGAGGAAACCGGTTGTCTAGTGAACTCACATAGTTTGGGTAATTTGTGCTTGTTGGAACCTCAATGATGGATCCTTTGGTTAGGGTTGGTGAAGGGAAATACACCTGGAGAGAGAGGACACAGTCAAACAAGCTGTTACTGAACTGAAACGCTGACATGTGGAAGGAAACATTTCCAGCTGTGACAAAACTATTGTACAGCACATGCAATAAAGTTTGTATCCAACAAAGGAAGGTTGATAAAAACGTTAAACATTTTATTCTTAGTGAACTAAGACAAGTCATTTCCATTCATGTTCTGACACATCTATATTTGTAACAGATTCAAAAGCCTAAATGAAGTGAATTTCTGTAACTTAGGAGAACTGCTTAAATGGCACATCATTTTCTGATTCAAATTCACCAATATGGTTCATCTTCTAAAATATTATATATGAGTATCAGTCAACAGTGATTATGAGAGAGAGATAATGGCAGGTGACAAGTAGCAATTCGATGTTTACCGATTTTTTGTAACTTTGACAAGTCAACCTCCTGTTACCTTAGTGAATTTTAAATGGTAAGTGTCCCAGAAAGTATACACATCTGCAATGCAAAGTTTGTCCAATGTCATGTTTACTACCCAAATGAAGGTGCTGAATGTTAAATACAGTGTATGTTGCAGGGCATTGTTAGTCAGGCTCTTGTCAGTTGGGCTCCTGACTCATTCCTAAAGGCATTATTGTGGGCCTATTTTAAATTATGGGAGTCCGTCCGTATGCAGTCACTGAACCCTGACCCCAGTATATTGAGTGGGACGGCTTGGATTTTAAACAGTATTTGCACTGGCACAACACATCTTTCCTAATTAATAGTTTCCTCTTTCTCTTGCTTTCTATTACTAAATCATGTTACCTGTCATCTGTGTTCCAATGTTTATAACAGTAATTTGTTATTCATGTTCTCTTGTAAGATTCAGGATGATTTCTTAGATATTCTAAAGGCTATACTGCCATTTTAGCCTAAGTGTTATCTTGTCTGTGTTTATTGAAATGTTGGGGTTTTAGATGAAGTTGATTTCACCCCAATATTTTCATGTTATTTGATAGACGACATTTCATTTCATGAGAAAGTCTTTGTTAGGGCCGAAATATTATTTGTTTCATGTTATCATATTGTCTGTCAGTAAGTCATCTTTTGAGTACAATTTCAGCTACCCCTGGATCTGCTATTCTGGGTTCTTTGGGAGGTAACACAGCAGTGACAACAGCAGTGTCACACAGCGGCACAAGTAACACCACCACGTTGTCATCAACATGTGTGGCCTCGTCCCAGCTTCAGATGCAGCTTACAAAGAGCATACCAGAGAAGCAACTTCACATACAAACCACTCAAGCTATTAAAACTCCAATCACTTCAGCGTATGTAACTGATTTCCTGACTTGTTTGATTAGCATTTCTCAAACTTGCTAGGCAACAGTATGAGAATCTATACCCAAGTACTGTTTGACCTAAAGGGGGGCTGTAGCACAACCTTGTGTTTTCTTACCCACTCCTCTGTGATTACCCAAACAGTGATTCCCCACACCCACATGCCCCACAGCGATGTGGCAACAAGTTTGACTTAAACTAAAATTGGTAGTAGTGCTCTATTCTGGCGCAGAACCTGTTCTCTATTCTGCAGCAAACTTTGCACATAGCTTGGTGTACTGGTGCCTTTAGATAATGGTTAAGGTCTGATTAAAATATTTTGGCATTTCCATGGCAACAAATTTGACTTGGATTGAAATTGGTGGTTGTGCTACTTTCATTGCCTTCCTTCCACTTTTCCATATATGTGTCAAAACATTTGCCAGGGATTTCCCCCCCCCCCCCCCCCCCCCCACACACACACACACACACACACTCCCATGGGGAATATTCCATACACATTCTCCCCACCAACCACAGTGATTCTTCCTCCTCCTCTCCTCTCCTTCCCCTCCCCCAACCCCACCACTCTCTCTCTCTCACACTCACACTCACTCACTCACACACACACACACACACACACACACACACACACACACACACACACACACACACACACACACAGAGTGAGACAGACATAGTGATTTTTCTCTACACCCCCACCCCCCACCCACAGTGGTTCATCCCACAGAGAAAACTTTCTAAGAACTAGCATATCCATGATGGAGAGTAAGTGAGATTTAAGATTGTTTTCAAAACAAGAAAGATGTATGAAGGCAAGGTATATTTGATGTAACACTTTCATTTTAAAGAACTTAAACTGTTTTTTTGCATTCAAGACCTCGAAAAGATTCACTTGTCTGACTGTGACAATCTTGAAAGACAAGTTTTTCTAATGATCACGAAGATTAAAACATCAGGTACCTATGCCCTGATCACAGAGAGTGAGTGGTTGGACACCTTGTCTGAGACAATGATGTCCCTGTGAATTCGCGCCAAGATCTGACATTGGTTGATACTGACAATATGTAACTGTCAACTTCCAGGGGTCACACTGTTGCTGCCCCTGCTCGACTTCCCAAGTCCCCAACCTCTCCTCGACTGCAAACTCGACAGCAATCCATATCAGCTGTGTATGACAGCACAATAGGTTCTCAAGAAGCAATTGTGGAAAGAGCCAAACAGGTAACTGATGAGCTTGTGGTATGAAAGCTTGAGTGAGAATGAAAGTCCAGTAAACAGTGATGCACCAACAGGGTTAATCATTTGGAGTCAAAGGTTCTTGAACTTCTCATTTCTTTTTAGGATTTTACTCTGAACAACTTGTATTGAGTCATTAATGTTTTGTGGTAAAGAAATTCATAAATGTGTCCCCAAAAATATTTGATCCGGAACTTTTTTGTCATCAGTATATATTAACCTATACAACACCATAGACTGGTAAACCGGCCAAGGTATTGCCAGTCTTCAGACACTGTAGGCCGAAATACCGACCAGGGATCGTCAAAATGATATGTAATGTTAGGAACCTAACTAACGTATGATTCATTTATCAAATCTATCACTCTTCATAATGCCTGAAAACACTTATTGCATTTCAAATAGCTGTATGTCATCAACAATGTAATTCAAGTGACATTTCGTCACTTAGAACACAATGTTTAATGCTAAAATGTCGGTCTCGGTAAACTTAGTCTCAGTGTATTTCGTTACACTGAGTCTAACAAAACTAAGTAGAAGGTCGCATCAGGTAACCTTTGAGCGACTAATGACCGTCCAATCAAATGCGAGATGGTTAAAGAGATTTAACCAGTCAAACAATGGCTATTATTCAGGTTACTGACAAGATCTCTCCACAAACAAAAATCTGCATATAACAAGTTATTTGACCTGCTGTATAAATACTTTAGGGTTTCTGTTGACATGGTTATCGTCAGCTAATATTTCCGCAAGGTAACATCCATGAATGTTGCCAAAACCACTATTTTCAGCGAATGTTTACTCACCATTGGAATCGTTTGGGTACAAACCTTATCAAGACAAAAAGTTCAAACGATGTGTGCAAATGTGCACTTTCGCAATTTGGTAAGCGGTGTACTGATTGGTCATTCTCAAAGGTTACCTGACGCGACCTCCCACAAGGTTTTGTTAGACTCAGTAGTGGAGTGTAACGCAAAGTACTGAGGATAAGTTTACTTAGACTGGCTAAAATGTGTGCATAAAACTTCCTTGTCACAGTTAGATAATATATGTATAGGTGATGAGTTTTTGTGTAACACATTCAGAATAGCATGATTTCACCCAAAACTTTCATCTGAATCTACAGATTTTCGGTTACGAGGGTAGTATCCATTGCTGTTATTGTTGGCTGACCAAGGTCACATGTCTGATTTTGACCAATCACGATCCTTAAAGCAGACTGTGGCAAAAAAGCGTCATTAGAAACAAATTTTTATCCAACAAAATCGTTCCTTACAACTGTGAAAATACTCTTGGCAAGGGTACAGTGATAGTTGTCTGTCAGAGCTTTTGAATGATACCCACCATCAAACCAATTGCCTTGCATATTACTTATACAAAGCTTCGCAAACGGAGGTACTTAATGCTGTTGTATCACGTTACCGAGCGAAATGCCACTGAAATACACGGTCAGGAAATACATGACCATACATTTTATTCCAGTAATCTTTTTATTATAATTTTCTAGATTGCATACAAATGAAGACAAGGAAGGGAAGGGAATATCATGATTTTTTATGAATGGACAAAATTCACTCAGTTTTTGCTTCCTTTGTGGGTTATCTGATCAGAGAGATGTGTAAGCCTGCTTTTGCATTAGAAATTAACTTATTTAAATTGTAGGCATATTACTTGAACAATGCGATAAAAAGTAACTTTCATATTAATAAACAGAAGAATTCGACCTTTCAAATGCCTCTGGTTGACTGGTGTTGAAAGAGTTAAATGACTTAAATCCACTTCTCATTCTGTAGGTAGACAAAATGTCTACTTTCAATTAAAAAGTGGTAAATTACTGCATTTGTACAGCGTCCTTGGTTGCTGTATTGTGCCTCGGACAATAACTAATGCCACATGACATTCAAAGAGAAGTCAAGTTCTGCACTGACAAGTGATTCTTATACTGTAATGAGATTGTGATTAATGTGCAGGAAGCACAAGTGGTTCAGCGGGTCACTGAACTGCGAAAGGAAGGCATGTGGACTGCCAGGCGCCTCCCCAAAGTTCAGGAACCTCAGCGAAACAAAGCACATTGGGACTACCTATTGGAAGAGATGACATGGCTTGCAGCAGACTTCATTCAAGAACGCAAGTGGAAAAAAGCTGCTGCTAGAAAAGTATGGACATGTTTGTAGAAGGGGTAGTTTAAAAAGTGTCTTCATGATGCAAACCACTTGCAGGTTAGGCTTAAGCCAAGCAGTTTTATAAATTTATAACATGAAAGGTCATTAATGAGAGCTCCCTGTCATAACCATGTTGGTAGTGAGTTCTAGAGAGTTGTAGTGTCAGTCCCAAGGTACTACACCAGGTGACATTATGGACCCCACTACTAATTTAGAATACTTCAGTGTAATGTGCATCTATCAAAAACATATTTTTCTTAGGTCTTAAATTCTCATGTCCTGACTGATAAGCTGTGCACCTCTGCTGATAAGGACAATAGAGGAGCAAGTACTTGATGTATAAAGTCTTTGTGTTAAGCTGTAATAGGATGACCTTTGAAATGGAAATTACTTGTTCCTCCAGATTGCCCGCATGGTCCAGAAGTACCATCAGGATCAGGAGCAGAAGGAAATAAAGGCAGAGAAGGAAGAAGCACTCAAGCTAAAGAAAATTGCTGGTCAAATGGCAAAGAGTGTCAAAGAATTTTGGTCTAACATTGAAAAGGTATGGAGGTCAAGCAGAAGTATTTTGCTTTTATGTAGTGTAGAATATGTCTATGACTTGGAAAGGGATCGGCTGGTCAAGCTCAAGGACTTTAGTGTTCGTTTTCTAAGCATTTGAACCCAAGTTGAAGGTAGTGTCAGACCAGAACACTTAACTTTTTCTGTGAATGATAGTGGTGAAGGGGTCTGCGTTGTGTCTGCAAGGATTGCAAACACCTTTCTTGCTATGATGAGATGGTTTGTTCAGTTTCATAAGATTGTTTTAAATGGCCAATACCAAAGACAGTAACGTTTGTACTTGATCTGTAGCCCTGGCCAGATATAGACTTAAGCATGTCAAGTGAACATACTGTTGTGTTTTCAAATGTCAAATGTTTAAACATTAGACAAGCCAGCTGAGACACATCTCTTGTTGTGTCTCTGTAAATAGGTTATTTTTATCCCCCATCTCACATTTAGCGGGAAGCAGGTAATGTGGTATCAATTTCTCTGGTACATATGGATTGGAATATCTTAAGAACCATTGATTAGATTCTTTTCATATTTGGTATCTAGGTTTATCACAGTATGAGAAAGGGTTTAGTCAGGTTTGGTGACCTTGACCTTCATCTCAAGGTCACAAGGGGACTATAGTGTTTTACCTTTTCAGCAAGATACCTTGAGAACCGTTCGCTGGATTTTCTTCATATTCAGCACCAAGCTTTAGCTTGGGAACGTGCAGGGCTCAGATGTTGGTGACATGCAGTTAATTTTCATGACTGTTTTTTAGGAGTTTAATACATTGGTCAAGGTCTAAGTGACTCCTCAAACTAATTTTGTGTTGGAACAACTACAGTGCAAGATGTTAAGAGAGGTTGAGAGTAATGTTAGTCGACATTTTACTTCATCTTAAACTATAACCTTCACTTTAATGTCTTTTTAAGTTTGATTTGATAATAAGTGGCAGAGGATTATGTCACCTTGGTGATGATGCTTGCTTTTAATATTTTTGTAATCAATGTAAAGCAAAATAAAAGTGCAGTTGATCATATTTCTGTAAAATCTTCTGAAAACATCCTTGGGGAGGAGAGACTTGTCAATTACAGGCCATGAAATGTGTTATTCAGAGTGTGACCTTGTCATGTCCTCCAACTTACATGCTTTGCTTTACACTGTAACTCATATTCTGTATGTCTCTCTTCTGAACAGGTAGTGCAATATAAACAACAAAGTCGACTAGAAGAAAAAAGGAGGAAAGCATTAGACATGCACCTGAACTTCATAGTTGATCAGACAGAGAAGTACTCCACCTGGCTTACAGAGGGACTGCACACGGCCAGCAGTGCGGCGGGATCATCTGTGGCCACTTCACCGGAACATTCCAGTGAGGGAGGAGATGGTAAGATGTCTGTCTGCTTCATATTGGTGTAAATATCAACCATCACCAGGGAAATCTCGCGCTCTCATCTTAAAGCAAGAAGAATGCTTTTTATATAAAGGTCACATGCAACGTAAAACACAACTTTGCAGATTCTGGTACCTTTCGGTATGCACTTACCGAAACAAATCATAAAAAATGTCAATTCAACCTATAAATTTGAAAAATAAAAAACGCGATGACCTTTAAATAAATCGAGGAGTGATACCCTAAAGTGTTAAGTTGTCACACCTTAGGACACTGGTTTGATTCCTTACATTGGCTCAGTGTTTGAAGCTTATTTCTGGTGTCCCGTGACATGACCTTACTTTAATATTGCTAAAAGCGGCATTAAACTAAGGTCAGTCACTGAAAGACGTGCTGATCTACCTTTTCAGTGGATTTTATGGACATAGTCTCATGAACTTGGTAAACTTTGCTATTTTGAAAGACTTTTCTTGTTATTCTGAACCCTATTGTAAAACCACATCTGAAAGAGGATAAAAGAAGCAAGTGCTTGTTACAGGTTGTAGCAAAAACTGAATGAAAGCTTACAAAACAGTTTTGTTTCTGTGATTCATTTAGGCGGCATGTGACTCTAGAAGTCAACTAAGCTGGAGACTGGAGTGACTGTTCTGTCGAGCTGTTGTGATGCTTGTTGCCTCACAAATGAGTTCCAGATTTCGATGTCTGTCACTGTCAGTGAATTGATAAGTTGTGGTCTGAAACACATGCTTCGCTGTCAGTTTTGGTGTAGGTGGGGTCATGGGTTGATTTATAGAACTTAAGTAGGGAAGGTCATGTGTTTATATTTAATCCGATTACACCACCTTAAAGTGTGGCATGCATGCTTCCGTGCATGTGTATGAAGTAAAGTACAAACCCACTACACTTACCCATGTGTTCAACCAAGCTTTTGTCCATCTTTTCTACTGTCTGTATCAGAATGACTGATGTTGCTGACACTGAAAAAATCCTAATGGTAGATGACAGCTTCTCTTATTTCATACCGTTTATGAAAGACCCAGTCTGCACCTGAATTGAAGGATCGGTCGGGTAGTCGGAACAACAACATTTTTCTCCTTTTTTTTAAGGCCCAATACAACACTAAGAGTCCCCCTTAAGCCTATGTGAAGGGTTAGGAATGATTATTGCCTTTGCTGAACATTTCTTCGTACAACTGCACGTTGTCCTTCATTCTTCATGATGGCAGTTTGATGTCAAGGCGTTGGTCAGATTCAGGGAGAGCTGCAAAGTGTAGTCCTTAAAATAAAAAAAAGTTGTTTTAGTAGGTAAATGGTTAAGATTGTAAGCAACTGTCAGCTTACTTCTTTGTTCCTGTAAAATCTCTTTATGGTTTAGATGGCATTGTTTGAAGTTATTCATGAAGGTTGAAGGATCCTTGTCATTGCCGATGTCTTTAAGCTTGCTTATGTAGGGGCTGCTATATTCTAAGGGCAGATAATCCTAAAAGCTGACTGCTCGTGAAAGGTTTTCTTGTGCTTTTCAAAACCACCAAACTCTGGTGATCTGGTTAGTGAAAGTATGGCAATAAAATATTTCCTAAATGTTTGCGTGACATCTCGGGCATTACAGGTGCCTGATCTGTAGTAGGACCGAGACTGAAGTCACTATTTTGTCTCAATGACACATTTAGTGCTAAAGATCTCGAACATAGACTCAGATGTTGATGTTTCTTGTCACTGCTGATGGTGATCAGATAAGTAGTCATCTGATACACTTATTATCGCAATGCATAAAATCTAATACGATGCATCTGCAAAATGTGTTTTGTCTGGCATATATCTACCAAGAATGACTTTTTTTGTATTTTAGTATTATCTTTCTCCCTAAATGTACAGTGCAGTCAAATGCCCCCACCCACTAATTTGTTCCTATGAATACATGTTATATTCATCAGTTTGTAAAAGATTGTATTGTGTGTTTAAACATATTACATATATTGAACTGTTACTTGTCACCTGAATCCATCTGCTTACATGTTGAAAACCAAAGTAGGAAAGTTTTAATGTGAACCTAATACCTCATAGGCAGCTTGGTTTGTGTACTTCATTGTAATCTGTGAAAGAATACCAATGCTTACTAATCAGTTGACATTGGTAGTCATACTGTTAACACTTTTACAGAATTAGCAATCAGCTGTGCACATGTTTCCCGACGATCTTGTTAAAACACACCTGTTATAACATGATGGGATTAATTCTGATGCAGTGATTGGTAAAATATAATATCAAAACATATTATTTTACCAAGAGAAATATGTCATAACACTGTGTAATTTTACTGAGAGATTTTGCTTTACGGATGTAAAGTCTGTAACATGAACACAAAGGTTATACAGATGGTCCTGAACATGGTCAGAGGAAGTTGTATGCACATGGAATGAGGTGAAATAACCATGCCATTTGACACGTTTTCATGATTGTTAATGTAAGACCCTAAGCTAGACCCTAAACTGTGGATGATGAGGTGATAATCATGATTGTTGAGAATGATTTGAAATTAACACTTTCGCAGCTGGAGTGAAAAACATACCATCATGAATATGGTAAGCGGAAGTTGTACACACATGGAATGAGGTGAAACATACATGCCAGTTTGTTGTTATTGCCAGCTACAATAAATATGACATTCAACAAAACAATATAGTATATGACCAAGATCTGGTATGGATTAAATGTCTTTTTAATTCTTCCAACACAACCTTTCAAGGTCTTTTCCAGACCCCTTCATCAGGTGAACTAACAGTTAATGCAGTGATGTCGTCCTTATATATAATCGATTATCTAATTGTGCAATTGGAAGGATTAGACTCTTCATGTGTTCCAAGTTACTAAAAAGTTTGAAATTACGTATTTGACAAGCTGATTCAGCTAGAAATTAAAGTTCATGATACGTGTAAAACTTCAAACTGTTTTTTTCCCAAAGGTTCAAAATCAAACTATTTTGACTTACTTGATCAAATTTGACTCAGTGTTTCAAGTTGTAACGACTCATTATTACTCATGGTCATGAAGAGCAAAATGAAACACTGGTCATCTGATAAATTAGTGAATCAGTATTTCTTGAAATACTTAGCTATTGGTACAAATACAGTCTTCCGTACAACATTAATCATGACATAGGAAAGGGTGAAAATTTCAAGGTCAGCATTATGAATCCATGTGGATTCACAATTTTGCAGTGAAAGAGATTACAGGTGTTGTCACTACTGCTATTTACTGTACAATCATCAGTTTGTGCCTTAGTGTTATAACCAGGGCACTTACATTTCAAGTGTTCAGAAAGGATACTAAGTAATGTCATAATTGAAGTGCCTGTTGACTAAATAGTAGGAGTAATATTTCTTTTTGTGTCAGTGAATAGTGCTATTGTACACATACCAGTATTTCAAGGGTGACAGAATGCATCTCTTAAGCATGATAAGTGCATTGGATTATGTTTCCTATTCAGAGTAAAATGAAGGGTGATATTACTTCATACTTGCTTGACATCTCGGGCATTACAAAGGCCTGATCTTTAGCTAGACCGAGACTGAAGTCACTATTTTGTCTCAATGACACATGTGGTGCTAAAGATCTCGAACATAGACTCAGATGTTGATGTTTCTTGTCACTGCTGATGGTGATCAGATAAGTAGTCATCTGATACAGGTTATATTTGCCAGATCTGTATTGCAAGTTAAATAATTTTTACCAGCTATTCTCCCATTTTTTTTCTTGGCACATGTTTTTTTGTGTCGAAGGGTTAAGTTTGTTGAGAAATCAGAAGCTTCCAGGGGTTTGTGGGGCAACCTAGTGGCTATTGTTTTTAAAACAAATTTTTATTTGTATGCTTTCTATTCAATTCCTCATAAAGCCATGTTATGACACAGTTGCAATATTTCAGCGTATATGCTTACTCTTTCATCAGATGAATGAAAGACCTAAAAACCTAGGAAACACTATCAGTGTAAGAAAATGAGAAACAGCTACAGTGGTAAGATAACTACAAGAGTCACTGGTAGTTAATTGGCCCAGATTGATAAGAGTTTGATTATTAGCTATAAACACCAAAATATTTCTTCATTTCAGTGGAGTTCGAACCACAGGGAACTGCTAGTGATGATGAAGAAACGATTGAGAAGGAAGAAAATGAAGCAGGGATTGATGAGGTCTGTGCACATTTCAGTCATCATGATTGTATGACAAGTTACTGACTTGCATGCATTGTGACAATCCAACATCAGTGGATACTCAGTTCATCCCCATTTTTCATTCCAGGAAGCAGAAATGAAAGAATTAGAAGAATTGCAGAAGGAAAGTGAACTTCCTTTGGAAGAGCTAATTAAATCTTTACCCCAGGAGGTATTGGAAAAGCCAGCAAGCATACAAGATGAAACAGAGAATGAAACTCCCCCAAAGTCCAAAGAATCAAAGGTAGAGTAAGAATATTTGTGAACTCTTTAGTTCAGTTACGTTATGAAAGAGCTGACTTATATATACAAGGTAGTACCTTGTGTGAAAAGATGAAATTCACTGAGTTTCTTCTCTTATAACGAATATGGGGCATATAAATGGTCAGTTACCGAGGTCTTTCTGTACAGACTGTGCCTTTAAAACCTGACCAAAGAGAAGTATCAACTTTGTTCTGTTGTAATTCAGTCTGAATTATCTGGAATGATTTTGACACACATTTACAGTGAACTCTGAGCAGGTGTGACGGCAGTAGGGTGGCCTAGTGGTGTAAGTGTTTGCTTGTCACACAAAGGCATGGGTTCGATTCCCCACATGGTTACAGTGTGTGAAGCCCAGTGCTGGTGTCCCCTGCTTGGATATTGCGGGAATATTGCTGAAAGTGGTGTACAGATAACCTCACTCACTGCAGGTGTCACCACAGCTGTCATTCATATCAAACACAGTTCCAGTAAATTTTGAACTGCACAGAAGTATGTACTTTACCTGTTCAGTGATAAAACATCAAAGTAGATTTTGTTCAGGCCTTCAGTATTTGTGATCAATCACACACAGTTGTGAGGACTTGCCAACTGCTACTCTTGAATATAAATAAGGGGGCAGAGGTTCAAATTTGATAAGTTGATTAAAGCTTTCATGATGACGTCTATCCTTTCATTTTGGCTGCTAGCATTTCATAAACAGTAATATTGAAAACTCTGTAGGTACAAACCACTCTCCCTAAACTTTGTTATCCCCAGTAACGCATTTTGCAGGTAGTATTAAAATGCACCCCGTCCGTCAGTGTGTCCGTCTGTCCATGCACATTTATATTTTCCGGAGCAGAACTCTAAAACCGTTCAATATTTCTTCACCAAACTTGACACATAGATTGGTCTAGTGGTGTACTGGTGCCTTTTGATAGTTTTGGTATTCTGAATAAAAATGTTTTTGTCGTTCCCATTGCTTCGACATCGACTGAAATTGGAGGTAATGATGGGGATATTGATGACAGTCTTCTCGTTTAGAATTGTAATGTAAACAGTTTGGATTAAGAGAATGTTATTGGTAATTATTTTTGGTGTTTGTTAACAGGGAAGTGATGAAGAGTTCACAGCCAGTGAAGATGAAGGAGATTTAGAAGAAACAATAGAAGAACAGGAAAAACATGAAAAGAAGAAAGATTACAAGCAGGAACTTGATGATTTAGAAGCTGAAGGTGATTAATCGTGAATGTCATATCTCTGTAGGTGAAACCTGTCGTCCCTTAGCTCACAACCACTATGATAACTGTTGTCGTGAGTGGAAGAATATTCAGGGACAGAGCGATGTCTGTTTTAAAACTCTTGTGCATGTATTTTCTATGCATTGGACTCCTGTGACAGACTACAAAAGAGGGTTAGATTGATGCCTTGCTTGTATATTCTGACCTTCCTAGTTGAAATAGTCCAACAGCCAGGACTCTGATCAGAAGTTATAATTATTATCAAATACAAGATCATCTGGGCCAGACCATTTTTTGCAGGCTGCCTGGTTATTGTGGACAACATACACTTTATGCAAGTAACTCTTATTTGCTTCTGTGGAATGATAATGTTTGACCAACTTTTGTTCCAGGGGAAATGTCAATGGAAGAACTAGTGAATAAATATGCAGGTGCATATGACAGTGACTTTGATGTGCCAGAAGAAAGTTCAGAAGGCGAGACATCTGAAGATGATTCAGATGATGGTATGTTAATTGGACCCATTTTGTATGTTTTTCAGTCTTAATTGTGACCTTTAAGTTTCTTAAGCTTGATTTCACCAATATTAGAGGCTTTCTATTGATTTGACCATTCCGCTTGGCAGCACCATACTAGTCGCATGGTTGTTACATTCAAGACCTAAATCACTTTCACAAAAGACATCACGTAGTCATCGCCACCATATAGCTTGAGGTCTTTCTGTACTCACTGTGCCTTTAAAACCTGACCAAAGAGACATATCAACATTGCTCTCGTGTAATTATGTTTGGATTATGTTGAGTAGTTTTGAGGTAGCATTTCTACAATGCCAGTACACTGACTTTTATCTTTAGTCATGATCTATGCATTGCTCATGTAATGAATTTGTTTATGACATCTCCAGAAATAGAAGCTCAGAGTGACGAGGATGAAACAACAGAGGAGGAGGAAGAGAGTGAAGAAGAAGGTGAATCCTTGCAGCCACAGGAAGATACGGGTCTGGAGTTCCTACTCAAACCTCAGGGAGAGGCCGAGAAGTCTCCTGTCAAGGTAAGAGCTTGTCTCGGGATTACAAACTTGCCAAGCAGATAGCCTTGTGGCGAGTAATATTTTACTGTAGGTGTTAACCGAGTGATGATTGATAATACATAGTTTTGACTATTTGGCTGTTCTATCCTTCCTGAAGATCAGAAAAGCAAAGAATGAGACTAGTGGTCAGACTCACTGACTTGGTTGACACATCATCTTATTCCAGTTGTGTAGGTTGATGCTGATGCTGTTTAACACTGTATTGTCTGGCCCATTCTTGATGATTTACGGACTGTCACCATATAGGTGGAATATTACAGTAGAGTGTTCCGTAACCAACCAGCCTCTTGCCTGTGTTCAATACACATTCCCTATGCTCACAAACCACACTGACATTTCATTGCCTTATGTGGACTTACTAACTGGGATAGAGAAAATGTCTGTTTAAAACTCATGTGCTGTGATAATCATGCATATGATTCCTGTCATAGACAACAATCTAACATTGCAAACTGTGTTAGCTACAAAATGAATTCTAAGCTACTGTGAGGTATGAGTGTTGGACTTATCTCCATCTAGAGTCGGACTTGGTCTGGTGGCTGATGATGTGCCATTGATTAGGTGCCTTACCTCTGCACTGAGTTTAAAACATGGATAGGACTCATAATTCTGCCAGAATTTGTACTTTAATCTAAAACATGTCCTATTGAATGTTGTGATGTTTGTAGCAAACAGATGCAGAGACTGGCCCAGGGAAGGAAATAACAGATATAGCTGCAGAAGCCCAGAGCCTGCAGCCCAAAGGCTACACTCTAGAGACAACAGAGGTTAGTATTTGGTATATCCACATTGCCTTACAGTGTTTTAACTTGTAATGTTATCGAGACATTAAAGGATTCACTTGTCTGACAATGTTGCAAGACAAGTCGCTGATGATCTCGAAGAATAAAACATCAGATACCTATGCCCTGATCACACAATGTGAGTGATTGGACACCTTGTCTGAGACACTGAATGTCAGTTAAGTTCAGCTGAGGTTTTGA
Organism: Haliotis asinina; assembly: GCF_037392515.1. NCBI lineage: Eukaryota > Metazoa > Mollusca > Gastropoda > Lepetellida > Haliotidae > Haliotis > Haliotis asinina. Next base: position 103,277,974 of record NC_090280.1, on the reverse strand, counting down.
ACACAGGGTTGCATTGTGTTAAAGTCTATGATTAATGTTAAATCAGATCAGCATTTATAGAAGCTGATTTTGGAGATGTGAATGAAAGACTGAAAGATAAGAAATCCTTTTGAGGCACTGGCTCTGGATACGACAGACAGAAGTGCCAGTTGCTGAAAGTGACAGCCTAATCTAGAGCACTATGGCTGGTCAAGTTTCGCTTGGTTAAATGTAGATTTTTAACTTTATCAGCTTGTTTTCATTGACATGACTAATCTTCTTGAACCATTGTATTTTCAAAATAGTATTCTTTTGTTGGTATTTGTACATTCTCAGTAGTGTCAAACATACTTTATAACTTACTACTCATGGACACAAAGTGGGACAGGCTCGTCAGCTTTAAATGTTTTTGATGTTGTAAGGCCATGTTGCTGTGTGTTTCTATTTCAAGACATTAACAGTATTCACAATGTTGAAAGACAAGTTGCTATTGATCTTGAATAGTGAAACATCAGATACCTATGCCCGGATCACGCAGTGTGAGTGGTAGGACACCTTGTCTGAGACACTTTGCAGAGCTATCAGTTTGTTATATTGTTTTTCTAACATCATAATTTACGGGTCCTGTTTCCTGCTCAATAGTTTCAATTGTACAGGTAAAGATATTCTTTTGTAATGTTACAGGAGTGGGTGAAATCCACAGGAATAAGTTCTTGCACACTGCTACCTCACCAGGTTTAAGGTTTAACCCTGCAATATGGTAGCAGTTTGGTTCAAGTTGTTAATAAGCGATTGGAAATATAATGCTGCACAGGAAAAGTCAATAGTCAATCAAATTCTTTGTTCCAGGTTAGGACGCCGGTCCCGTTCCTGCTGAAACACACATTGAGAGAGTATCAGCATGTTGGCTTGGACTGGCTGGCAACCATGCATGAGAAGAAGCTTAATGGCATTCTGGCTGATGAAATGGGACTTGGTAAAACCATTCAGACAATAGCAGTGTTGGCCCATCTTGCCTGTGAAAAAGGTAGGTACTCCTTGAACAGTGTAGGTGTAAACAGATACACCATCCCACAAACTCTCAACTCATATTGACATGATGCAGTTGATCTGTGTTAGTTTTGCTGTGGAGTAGCTTACGTGTTTAAAGTGTTCACTCACAAGCTGAACATTTAGGTTTGATCCCCTACATCGTTGCACTGTTTGAGGCCCATATCTCGTGTCCCCTGGGATGTTATTGCTCAAGGGGGATTTGCACTAATGAAACAATTGTGTATGTTCCTAATTCCGATGACAAGTACCTTTCCTGCCCTTTGTCTTAGACTAGATTGTAATGAATGATCCATGTGTTCATGTTATCTGTTCAAAGATAGTGAGGTCTGTCTCCTTGTAGGTGTGTGGGGCCCTCACCTCATCGTTGTCCCAACAAGTGTCATGCTGAACTGGGAAATGGAGTTCAAGAAATGGTGTCCTGCTTTCAAAATACTCACATACTATGGAAGCCAGAAGGAGAGGAAACAGAAGAGAACAGTAAGAGAAGCTGCGAATTAATTAGTGTGTTGTCATGACAGATAAACGTTCGTTAGGAAAATATCGCATGTTCTGTAACTACTTTTCCACAGTATACACTAAAACAAATAGATTGGAGTTCTGAATAGGTATACTTTTTGGGGGTCAAGACAAAGGTAAGAAATTCATACATGTCTCCCCCATAAGATTAGATTCCTAACAATTTTCTTCAGTATATATTAAACTTCGGACTCAAATCCACTCCTCATTCTGTAAGTCAACAAAATATCTGCTCTTGTTTTTAAAAAAACCCAATGTTTGTGAAGTAATGCTTTGGTATTTCACCCACCTTACTAAATTCTAAGAACTTCTTTGACTGTTCAGTATTGCTAAGACCTTGATTCAACCTTACGACCCTCAGTGTTTCCATTGTTACAAATATTTATAACTTTGTAACTTAAATTCACATTATATTAATAGCAACACAGATGTAATCATGTATGAATATAATGTTGATTTTGGGGTCCAGATTTGTACAGTAGTTTATTCATCTGTCTTTTTTTCCATAGATTTTTGAATATGTGGTCAGTCAGGTGATATGTGCTCCTGTGTTTGCCAAGTGATCAGTCAGGTGATTTGTGCTCCTGTGTTTGCTAAGTGGTCAGTCAGGTGATACATGCTCCAGTGTTTGCCAAGTGATCAGTCAGGTGATATGTGCTCATGTGTTTGTCGAGTGGTCAGTCAGGTGATATGTGCTCCAGTGTTTGCCAAGTGGTTGACTGCCATGCTCTAAACAATTTCAATAAACTGTGAATATAGAGCAGATATAAACTCATTTCTCCATGTTTGTTGCAGGGATGGACCAAAACCAATGCCTTTCATGTGTGTATCACATCCTACAAGCTGGTGGTGCAGGATCACTCTGCCTTCAGGAGGAAGAAGTGGAAGTACTTCATCCTGGATGAGGTGAGGTTCATAATTTATTCTTTTAGATTTAGTTCCTGAAATGTTCATTGACTTTGTATGGTGCGACACTAAAATATCAGGACATAAATTTGCTAGCATATAAGTAATTTGCCATGTCATCAGAATGGAACATTCAGCATTGCAAATTTTAAAATTCCATTCTTGTATTTTGTTGCCACACTGTTGTAGGTTTATTGAGATTTAATTGGTAATGCCACAATCGTGACAAGAACCCATAATACATTTCGAACAAACCAAATTGCAATTTTTAAGAATTGTTAGTTTTATGAGATTCATGCAGTAGAATGGCCAGTACCAAAGACAGTTGCAACAATTGTACCTGATCTGTAGCCCTGGCCAGATAGAAATTAAAACAAGGCAAGAAAACATGATTGTGTTTTCCAGTGTCTAATGTTTTTACATTTACATAAATCTGTTTCAATTTGTATAACTGTAAAGATCATGTGGTTGGCCTTGTCTTGTCTGAAACTGGATGAGAAATTGTGCCTCAGTACAGTATATATGACTGAGAAAAGTTCTTCAAATGTTATCAAAATTGTATGGGTTAACCTCAATTTACTACCATGCATATGATTTTCTGTTGTAATTCACTGGTGTGGTTGTTGTCAGAACCTTTCATTAGACAAGACGTTACACTTCTTATTTTCAGGCACAAAACATCAAGAACTTTAAGTCCCAGCGATGGCAGATGCTGTTGAACTTCTCAAGTCAGCGCCGTCTTCTGCTGACGGGTACTCCCCTACAGAACAGTTTAATGGAGTTGTGGTCACTGATGCACTTTTTGATGCCACACGTGTTCCAGTCACACAAGGAGTTCAAGGAATGGTTCTCCAATCCACTCACAGGAATGGTGGAAGGCAGTCAGGAGTACAATGACAGTCTAGTCAAGAGATTACACAAGGTGAGCATGGCACAAAGTAGTTTACTATTGGAGTAGGTCCTTATCAGCCAATACTGGTTGCTTGAGGCAAGACACAGGATTATGTGACGAGACTCAGTGACCATACACTGATACCCGTGGATTAGTAGGGTCAGTCATTGGCTTGCATGGTCAGCTCCTTCAGGTTTAAGTCATATCGCTTGACTGCTTCTTCAAGGTAATAGGGGAAGAAATCCAAAAAACAGAAAGGACACGAGAATGGAATCCCTTTACTCACAAACCACAGTGGTACTCTATTGCCATATGGGGACTTAAAAACAGGGGTAGAGAAAATAGTCTGTTTAAAACTCGTATGCTGTGATTATCCCTGCAAACGATTCCTGTCACAGACAATAATTCATTTGAAAATAAAGGAGGCTCTGGTGTTAGTTATGTGCATACATGTGTATGAATTAGTCAGGTTATTTTCCATAACAAGTTTTTCATAACCATCTTACTTGAGACACCTAAAACCTACAGTGCTGATAATGAGGTGAGATAAGCCCACGTAAAGAATGGATTCTTTTGTCGCAAAGGAAGTTATAGTCTTATGCCATATCTGCACGATTAGCTTTCATGCCGCTCATAAGATACTTTGTTACTAGTGGTTGAAATTCAGGATAATCACTAAACACTGAACTACAGATGCAGTTCAGAAATGTTATGGTGATAAATGAAATTAGATGGCAAGGCACCAGTGTGTTTTGATTTTTTCTAATTAATTTCTTTGTTATGTTATTCTGCTACATCAAATTGTGTTGCATCATTACAATTTTCTCGTTGTGGTGTGTTCATCCAAGATCAGTGTTCATATTACGTGGAAAGTCATCTGTTCATGATTGATTTTCAGTGTGCGCGCAGACCATACTGTCATTTCATTTCATATGTGGACTTACTAACTGGGATAGAGAATATGTCTGTTTAAAACTTGTGTGCTGTGATATTATCATTCCTGTCATGGACATCATCACATGTTCTTTCTCATGGCTGATTGTACATCTGCCAAATCTACACGTATGAAAAGTTCGTTCACATTCAGTTTTTTGTCATTGTTAGCAAGACTTTTATCTATGATGAATGGTGTTGTGGATGTGATAAGACAGATGAGTGGTCGCGATAATTCAGTTCATTATATGAACTGCTGAGACCACATGTATGCTAATAATGAAACTACTCTTTTACTAAGGTCAAAAACATTTGTGTAATATCACAAGACCATTTCACAGTGTTGCTAAAAGATGGTTCCCTGATAAATGATGTAAACAGATGGAGCTTCAAATCATCCTATCATTTCTCATGTTTTTTTATTGCTATTTTCTTTTTCTTTTTTTTTGTTCTGTTCAATGAGTCTTGGCATATTTTTGCAAAGTTACGAGACATTAAAAGGATTCACTTGTCAGTGTTGCAAGACAAGTTGCTAATGATTTCGAAGATCAAAACATCAGATACCTATGCCCTGATCACACAATGTGAGTGGTTGGACACCTTGTCTGAGACACTGAATATTCAATTTTAGTGTGTGGTACAGATAGATAGATACTTTGTTAAAAAGAAATTAACTGTAGAGAAGTTTCTTGTTTGCTTTATATCACATCATTCATTAAAGGAAAGACTAAGAGATCTGCCCATGATTTCTCAAAACAAACTTAAGTTTTCACTCAAATCTCAAACTGAGTTTGACAATTTGAAATAGCTGAATTTTTAACTCAACTGCAATTTTTAAAATAAAAAAGTTTTATTTAAAGGTCACATGCAACGTAAAACGCAACTTTGCAGATTCTGGTACCTTTCGGTATGCACTTACTGAAACATCATAAAAAATGTCAATTCAACCTATAAATTTGAAAAAAAAAATGCGATGAAAAAAAAGTCACAGAGAAAGCTCAGTGTCTGGTTTTACTGACACCTATATGTCTGTCAGCCTCTCTGCTAAAAACAACATGCAATACACAGCTTCAATCATTGACCACATGCAATTTGAACTTAACACCTATCAGACTATACGACACAAAGAAAATAAGTTGATTTATGACTCGTGCACCCGAGTCCCGTGTCGGCCACATTATGTAATTAGGCACGTGTGATACACATGACATGTTTTTATGTCTGTGGGTTGCAAACTAACTACATTCTTTTTTTTCGGATGACAGGATTTGACAGAAACTGGTGCAAACTCTTGTCAGTTTCAAGTCCTGCTTTGTACTTGGACGAATGACAGATTCCAGCCACGCAGTAGTTTACCATCTCTACTGACATGAATTTTGATTGGATCGAGCACAAATTCAGAGAACATGTATTTTCCAAAGCCAACATCTCCATATACATTCTTCATCGATAAGGACATCTTTTAGTGTATATGATTTTGTTTGACCACAGTATATGAATCCATACTGAAACGACGCATCAAGTACACAAGAAGAAGTTGTTATCCATAAAGAATCTTACTTTCTTGTGACTGGCTATACTTCTAAAATGCCCATCAAATAGATCATCTTTCTGTACATACAATGAACCCTCAGCATATCAGCAAGTGAACCAGCCAGTCACAAACCATCGTTACACTTGAGTGCATATCCACCAGCTATGACTGGGTTCGGTCTCCCAAGGACTTCGTTTCGGGGGGAAGTAAGCCCAAGTACAAAATATTGCACTTTTGAATCGCAATTGTACGCTTATAATTTTGTTTATTTGTTTTTTTTAAAGCAGCAGTATCTATTATTATTATATGTCATGAATAAGTGATAAATGTGTTTTAATTATGTTCGATTTTTTGGCATGTGACCTTTAAAGAAATGTGTCCATTAAAGAAATCTGTCCACCAAACTCATATTGTCTACTAAGTTTGAGTTTGATACCGATTTCCATTCATTCTAGAAAATGCATGTTCATGTATTTTCTCAAATTTGAGCAAAAACTTGAACTTATGTAAAAATTCAGACTTAACGATTTCTTTCAGGAAATCGGGACCTGGAATGATTGATAAGAGAAGTTGCTATCAATGAAAAGTTAAAATGTGTACATGATCCATTTGATGATCTGAATAATTTCATCTAACATAGACTGAAAGATTGGAAGTGTTATGGTGGGATTGAAGTTCCTGACATGACAGACTGAAGCATCACCCTACGACAGTGAACAAGTTTCTGTTGCTAATATGTAGGTCAGCTTTACATGATCAACTAGTCGTTGTTGAGATGAATTATCTTGTCACCAAGGTGGCAATTTTCTGACATTGATGGATTTCTGCCAGTATTATTTCCAAATTGGTATTAAATTTTGTCATTGAAGCCCCCATTCAAAGACAATAGTTTTCCCTGGGTTTTCCACTAGATTTTCCTGTTTGCCATCCTTGTGTCTGGTCATGTTTCCAAACTAGCGTTATATTTTCCAAGGGATTGTACATCTTCAGCAATGTCAAACATTCATTTATGTGACCAAGCCTATGTACAAAGTGGGGCAGTCTCCCCAGTTAACTTTGTTCAAGGCATTTAGCTGCATCTTCATTTCAATTTCGAGATATTAAAAGGATTCACTTGTCCGACTGTTACAATGTTGTAAGACAAGTTGCTATTGATCTCGAAGAATAAAACATCAGATACCTATGCCCTGATCACACAATGTGAGTGGTTGGACACCTTGTCTGAGACAAGGTACCTTACACCCATTTGAAGTAATGTTTCTGGTAACAGATGACTTATGGTCTATGAAATACAAGGTCGTATTCATTAATTTTTTGGCAGATATTTAGCACCTTTAAAGTTTGGAAATCAAGAATTCCATGAAAAATGAAAAAGTGTATTGGTTATTTGCTAAGAAATTGTAGTCTCAGTTGTGACTTGGACAGATGTTATTTTCACCCTACAGTGACTCTTTCCTAGGTGTTGACACATATCCCAATGTACCCAACTTGTATTATATTTCCTTAGGTATGGAAGCGCAGTGGGATATTCTTAAGTCAGCTTTTAAGAGCATATGTCTTTCAACATTGTTTTCATGTGCACGTTTATTGTGTGCCATTTTTGCAATTTCGAGAACATAAGGATTCACTTCTCTGACAATCTTGAATGAGGAGTCGCTATTGAACTCGAAAAATACAACATAAGATACCTATGCCCTGATCACACAATGTGAGTGGTTTGACACCTTGTCTGAGACACAAGCCATGTTTAGCTTACTGTTGAAAATGTTTGGAGTACAGGCACCTTTTATGGGTATCAATAATAAGGCTGGAGTGACAGATTAAATAAAAGTGGACAAATTTATCTGCTTTGGTATGTGTCATATGCTTCTTGAGTGCATTCAATTTTCATATGACTTGCACTTTTTGTGGTTTTAAAAAAAAATATATATATATATATATATTTTTATATAATAAATCCCTTTCATTGCCATAATGTTGGCAATTTCCCACCCTACATACTTTGAAATCTTAATTATTTAGGCCCAAGATACCAAATAAACCCAGACTACTGACCTATATTTATGTAAAACATTCAGACACTATATAAAATGCTTGTTTTTGATCTAATCTGCTTTCTGGATCAGTTTTTCATGTCGAGATGTTAAAAGGATTCACTTGTCTGACAATGTTGCAAGACAAGTTGCTATTGATCTCGAAGAATAAAACATCAGATACCTATGCCCTGATCACACAATGTGAGTGGTTGGACACCTTGTCTGAGACAAGGTACCTTACACCCATTTGAAGTAATGTACTGGTAACAGATGACTTATGGTCTATGAAATGCAAGGTTGTATTCATTAATTTTTTGGCAGATATTTAGCACCTTTAAAGTTTGGAAATCAAGAATTCCATGAAAAATGAAAGAGTGTATTGGTTATTTGCTAAGAAATTGTAGTCTCAGTTGTGACTTGGACAGATGTTATTTTCACCCTACAGTGACTCTTTCCTAGGTGTTGACACATATCCCAATGTACCCAACTTGTATTATATTTCCTTAGGTATGGAAGCACAGTGGGATATTCTTAAGTCAGCTTTTAAGAGCATATGTCTTTCAACATTGTTTTCATGTGCACGTTTATTGTGTGCCATTTTTGCAATTTCGAGAACATAAGGATTCACTTCTCTGACAATCTTGAAAGAGGAGTCGCTATTGATCTCGAAAAATACAACATAAGATACCTATGCCCTGATCACACAATGTGAGTGGTTTGACACCTTGTCTGAGACACAAGCCATGTTTAGCTTACTGTTGAAAATGTTTGGACTACAGGCACCTTTTATGGGTATCAATAATAAGGCTGGAGTGACAGATTAAATAAAGGTGGACAAATTTATCTGCTTTGGTATGTATCATATGCTTCTTGAGTGCATTCAATTTTCATATGACTTGCACTTTTTGTGGTTTTAAAAAAAATGTATATATATATATTTTTATATAATAAATCCCTTTCATTGCCATAATGTTGGCAATTTCCCACCCTACATACTTTGAAATCTTAATTATTTAGGCCCAAGATACCAAATAAACCCAGACTACTGACCTATATTTATGTAAAACATTCAGACACTATATAAAATGCTTGTTTTTGATCTAATCTGCTTTCTGGATCAGTTTTTCATGTTGAGATGTTAAAAGGATTCACTTGTCTGACAGTGTTGCAAGACAAGTTGCTATTGATCTCGAAGAATAAAACATCAGATACCTATGCCCTGATCACACAATGTGAGTGGTTGGACACCTTGTCTGAGACAAGGTACCTTACACCCATTTGAAGTAATGTTCTGGTAACAGATGACTTATGGTCTATGAAATGCAAGGTTGTATTCATTAATTTTTTGGCAGATATTTAGCACCTTTAAAGTTTGGAAATCAAGAATTCCATGAAAAATGAAAGAGTGTATTGGTTATTTGCTAAGAAATTGTAGTCTGTTGTGACTTGGACAGATGTTATTTTCACCCTACAGTGACTCTTTCCTAGGTGTTGACACATATCCCAATGTACCCAACTTGTATTATATTTCCTTAGGTATGGAAGCACAGTGGGATATTCTTAAGTCAGCTTTTAAGAGCATATGTCTTTCAACATTGTTTTCATGTGCACGTTTATTGTGTGCCATTTTTGCAATTTCGAGAACATAAGGATTCACTTCTCTGACAATCTTGAAAGAGGAGTCGCTATTGATCTCGAAAAATACAACATAAGATACCTATGCCCTGATCACACAATGTGAGTGGTTTGACACCTTGTCTGAGACACAAGCCATGTTTAGCTTACTGTTGAAAATGTTTGGACTACAGGCACCTTTTATGGGTATCAATAATAAGGCTGGAGTGACAGATTAAATAAAGGTGGACAAATTTATCTGCTTTGGTATGTATCATATGCTTCTTGAGTGCATTCAATTTTCATATGACTTGCACTTTTTGTGGTTTTAAAAAAAATGTATATATATATTTTTTTATATAATAAATCCCTTTCATTGCCATAATGTTGGCAATTTCCCACCCTACATACTTTGAAATCTTAATTATTTAGGCCCAAGATACCAAATAAACCCAGACTACTGACCTATATTTATGTAAAACATTCAGACACTATATAAAATGCTTGTTTTTGATCTAATCTGCTTTCTGGATCAGTTTTTCATGTCGAGATGTTAAAAGGATTCACTTGTCTGACAATGTTGCAAGACAAGTTGCTATTGATCTCGAAGAATAAAACATCAGATACCTATGCCCTGATCACACAATGTGAGTGGTTGGACACCTTGTCTGAGACAAGGTACCTTACACCCATTTGAAGTAATGTTCTGGTAACAGATGACTTATGGTCTATGAAATGCAAGGTTGTATTCATTAATTTTTTGGCAGATATTTAGCACCTTTAAAGTTTGGAAATCAAGAATTCCATGAAAAATGAAAGAGTGTATTGGTTATTTGCTAAGAAATTGTAGTCTGTTGTGACTTGGACAGATGTTATTTTCACCCTACAGTGACTCTTTCCTAGGTGTTGACACATATCCCAATGTACCCAACTTGTATTATATTTCCTTAGGTATGGAAGCACAGTGGGATATTCTTAAGTCAGCTTTTAAGAGCATATGTCTTTCAACATTGTTTTCATGTGCACGTTTATTGTGTGCCATTTTTGCAATTTCGAGAACATAAGGATTCACTTCTCTGACAATCTTGAATGAGGAGTCGCTATTGATCTCGAAAAATACAACATAAGATACCTATGCCCTGATCACACAATGTGAGTGGTTTGACACCTTGTCTGAGACACAAGCCATGTTTAGCTTACTGTTGAAAATGTTTGGACTACAGGCACCTCTTATGGGTATCAATAATAAGGCTGGAGTGACAGATTAAATAAAAGTGGACAAATTTATCTGCTTTGGTATGTGTCATATGCTTCTTCAGTGCATTCAATTTTCATATGACTTGCACTTTTTGTGGTTTTAAAAAAAAATATATATATATATATATTTTTATATAATAAATCCCTTTCATTGCCATAATGTTGGCAATTTCCCACCCTACATACTTTGAAATCTTAATTATTTAGGCCCAAGATACCAAATAAACCCAGACTACTGACCTATATTTATGTAAAACATTCAGACACTATATAAAATGCTTGTTTTTGATCTAATCTGCTTTCTGGATCAGTTTTTCATGTCGAGATGTTAAAAGGATTCACTTGTCTGACAATGTTGCAAGACAAGTTGCTATTGATCTCGAAGAATAAAACATCAGATACCTATGCCCTGATCACACAATGTGAGTGGTTGGACACCTTGTCTGAGACAAGGTACCTTACACCCATTTGAAGTAATGTTCTGGTAACAGATGACTTATGGTCTATGAAATGCAAGGTTGTATTCATTAATTTTTTGGCAGATATTTAGCACCTTTAAAGTTTGGAAATCAAGAATTCCATGAAAAATGAAAGAGTGTATTGGTTATTTGCTAAGAAATTGTAGTCTCAGTTGTGACTTGGACAGATGTTATTTTCACCCTACAGTGACTCTTTCCTAGGTGTTGACACATATCCCAATGTACCCAACTTGTATTATATTTCCTTAGGTATGGAAGCACAGTGGGATATTCTTAAGTCAGCTTTTAAGAGCATATGTCTTTCAACATTGTTTTCATGTGCACGTTTATTGTGTGCCATTTTTGCAATTTCGAGAACATAAGGATTCACTTCTCTGACAATCTTGAAAGAGGAGTCGCTATTGATCTCGAAAAATACAACATAAGATACCTATGCCCTGATCACACAATGTGAGTGGTTTGACACCTTGTCTGAGACACAAGCCATGTTTAGCTTACTGTTGAAAATGTTTGGACTACAGGCACCTTTTATGGGTATCAATAATAAGGCTGGAGTGACAGATTAAATAAAAGTGGACAAATTTATCTGCTTTGGTATGTATCATATGCTTCTTGAGTGCATTCAATTTTCATATGACTTGCACTTTTTGTGGTTTTAAAAAAAATGTATATATATATATATTTATATAATAAATCCCTTTCATTGCCATAATGTTGGCAATTTCCCACCCTACATACTTTGAAATCTTAATTATTTAGGCCCAAGATACCAAATAAACCCAGACTACTGACCTATATTTATGTAAAACATTCAGACACTATATAAAATGCTTGTTTTTGATCTAATCTGCTTTCTGGATCAGTTTTTCATGTCGAGATGTTAAAAGGATTCACTTGTCTGACAATGTTGCAAGACAAGTTGCTATTGATCTCGAAGAATAAAACATCAGATACCTATGCCCTGATCACACAATGTGAGTGGTTGGACACCTTGTCTGAGACACTGAATGTCAGTTAAAGTTCAGCTGAGGTTTTGAACACAGGGTTGCATTGTGTTAAAGTCTATGATAAATGTTAAATCAGATCAGCATTTATAGAAGCTAATTTTGGAGATGTGAATGAAAGATTGAAAGATAAGAAATCCTTAAGAAATGTGAACATACAATGCCAAGTGGCGAACAATTTGTGCATGCAAATGTACTGTCCTGTGAAGTAGAGTGATACCTGAAATAAGTACACTGATTTGGAAGTAAAATTTGTTGCATGGGGAAAACTGGCCACAGATGCGCCTGAATTAGGGTTGAGTGCTAAAAATGGCAGAGAACTTAAATTGTTCACTCTTAATTAGTGACACTGTAGACAGGTGATAGTTTTTCAAACAATGTAACTCATTGCATAGTTGAGGATCTCCATTCATTGTGCATGTGTAATAGTTTAGACAGATGCCTTTCATATTTGATAGTGTTCATAAAGACAAAGCTCTTTTTAAAAGCTCAGAATATATAGATGCAAGAACTTGTTTAAATTATCTGTTCAACATATTTGTTTGTTTAACCCTGATTGCTGTGTTGAAACCAAACAACAAGTACAGTTAATTCAAACAGGTTCAGATATTCTTCCATAGACATTAGGGAAATTTAACTGTATAAATGCTGTTGACTTACTTTCTAGGCATTGTGATGAACTTTGTTCTACATGCTTCCATGTTCTTCAGGTATTGCGGCCCTTCTTGCTGAGAAGGTTGAAAGATGATGTTGAGAAGCAGATGCCAAAGAAATATGAGCATGTTGTCATGTGTCGGCTGTCAAAGAGACAGAGGTTCCTCTATGATGAGTTCATGTCCCAGACAAAGTGAGTCATAGGTTTGTTTTTGTCCCAGTGTCCGTGTTTAAATGTGGCATGATATCTTTATCAGACCGTCCACATACATGCAGTTAACAGTTTGTGTCACTCTGCAAGTGCAATGGTTTTGAATGCTGCAAGCGCCATTTGTTGTCTTTTTTTATCTATCAGATTTAGCATGCTTAATATTTACAAGAGTGTTCATATTTTTTTGTTTGAACTGAAGTGGACGTGTTCCCCAAATATGCTTTATTACCCTATGCCTTTCTGCCTTCAATTGAAAAAGCAGATCATGAAATGTTTTACTTACCTTACCGTAGTTCTATAGCATATTACCACAAGCTTCGCTTAGTAGATCTGACAGAGTTGAATTGCTATTCAATCTTGAATGGCTACCTCGCAGTCGACGACTGTCATGATATGGAAGTATCTGGATCTCCCTACTGCGCATGCATGCAGACACTACGAGAACTTCACTTTTCTTCAAGCGTCGTCTGATCGAGACGTGTTTGGATTGCTAGATTTATTTTTCCAGCTAATAAAGTTTGACTGTACTACGCTTTTGCCCTGATTCCTTATATGTTCTTAGTGTGTGGTATGTACATTTTTCAATCTTTGTGTCGATTACAAAATATATTATCGTTATTGTACACTTGTCGGCTACTTCGCAAGATACATGGTAGCATGTCTCCTATTTTTGTTGTTGCCTCCGTAATTATTACCGGATCGATTTCATTTGTCAGCGGATTGTTTCTATTGATAGTCATGTCCGCTGTATCTATTCCTTGTATTGCTTAGCGCTGTATTTAGTAGTAAATTTTCTGTTCCCTTTCAAAGAGGCAGCTATTTCACTTGTCTATTGCAAGCAGGCTGCTGCAAGTGGAGCAGTCGATTACATGGTTAGGAGTATTTTTCTTTTATCCTTATCACATTTGCATTTTGGTTTATTACAGTAGTTGTGCATGACACGTCATTTCTGTGAGGCTTGTAAACGCCTGAAGTCCGGCAAGGAAGCGCACCCATATTGTCCGGACAGTGCTTAAGTATCCTGCACCCTTCTGCAGCGCTGTACAGCGTGTTTGGGATTGTCACTGAATGCTGCAATCAGAGCGCTCAAGTCTAAGAAGTAGGACTACAAGGTGTATCCAGAGGCGCAGCGTCAGTTGTTGGTGGACAACAGCAAGGTGTTGTTAAGGAAGTGTGCCATCGAGGAAGTGCTGCACCCACACCTCTCGCCAGGGGTCTACTCTCCGGTCTTCTTCATTCCCAAGAAAGACTCGGACAAACTACGCATGATTCACAACATGTGTCTGGACCATTTGCAAAGGACTTTGAGGGCCAAGTGGTATTCATCTCAAGTGGCGAAGATCATTGCCCAGGCGCACAGAGCTTCCACCCTATCACTCTATGATGACATTTGGGCTACATTTGAGAATTTCTGTGCCCAAAAGTCGCAAGACCCACTGTTAGCGTCACCCTAATTCTTGGCGGAGTTTTTACGTTATTTGCAGTGCTTGAGAAAGCTCAGGGGCAGTATTATTGGGACTTACCTGTCAGCACTGAATTCAGTGTTAGCTGTCAGAGGAGATTGGAAGGTCTCAAAGATCCCCGAATTAATGGGTATGTTGAAGGCATTCAAGCTGGAGGATCAAAAGGTTTAACTTCCGGCCGCCAGCGTGGGACCTGAATGTTGTGCTACAGCTACGACGTGAAAGGTCGCCCTTACGAGCCGCTGAACAGGGCATCGTTTGACAACCTAACAAGGAAAACAATGTTTCTGCTAGTGTTGGCTACAGCGGCAAGAGTTAGCGAAATTTTAGGGTCCGGTTTGAACAGACCAGACATTGTGCTGCACACGGGATTTCCTGGCGAAGAACCAGCTGCCAGGTCAAACCAGACAGGTTATGCATCATCCCCCCCTCTTACTGCCATCATCAGACCAGAGGATCCTGAAGAGCAGTTACTCTGTCCGGTTTTCGGCTCTCAGATTATACATCAAGAAGTCCTGTCCTTATCTGGGAACTAGGAAGAGGTTGTTCCTGTCTTTTTCTGCGACGGCTAGAGGGGAAATCACCAGAAACACAGTAGCCTTATGGTTGAGGCAGACCATCCTGGTGGCTTACGACACACAGAATCTTCCACACCCGTCGTGTAACAACCCGCATGAGATTCGAGCGTGAGCCTCGACTATGGCCCTGCATAGTTCCTGACATTATGGCTGGATGCTTCTGGCGGTCCTCTACAGTATTTGCTAGCCATTACTTGCGGGACTTGGCGGTGGAAGATATGGAGGGGCTGCAGTCTTTTGGACCATTAGTAGTTGCCTAGCACCTCGCGCGTCTTTCCGCCCTATAAGGTACAATCTTACTTACCATGGTCTATAGGGGTCTTGTACTTACATGAGATAATGTACCGTACCCCTCCGGTGGTTAGGACGTGGCCTACTACTCGGATTCTGGTTCCAGGGACCTTCACGAGAGATTGTTGCAGCAGACCAACGTACAGTGAATCAGTAGTGGTCTGGCTGCCCCAAGACATATGTGGGATTTTAAGACGCTGACAGTCCTCTGGAGTCCTACACCACCATCCTGACTGTTGTATCCATATGCTATAGACCTATGGTAAGGTAAGTAAAATATTTGTTAAAATCTAAATGTTTTAGATATTTAAATACTTACCTTACCATAGGGCGTTCACTCCCTCCCAACGCTGGATGCTCCTCCCCACTATGGACTCTTTGGACTGAGAAGTGAAAGTGAAGTTCTCGTAGAGTCTGCTTGAATGTGCAGTGGGGAGATCCGGATACTTCCATATCATAAGTTAATCTTCAAGTTTCACAAACCCATGAAGGTCCCGGGGTAGAATAGGCCTTCAGCAACCCATTCTTGCCACGAAAGGCGACTCAGCTTGTCGTAAGAGGCGACCAACGGGATCGGGTGGTCAGGCTAGCTGACTTGGTTGACACGTCATCGGTTCCCAATTACGCAGATCAATGCTCATGTGTTGATCACTAGATTGTCTGGTCCAGACTCGATTATTTACAGACCACCGCCATATAGCTGTAATATTGCTGAGTGCGGCGTAAAACTAAAACTCACTTCCATATCATGACAGTTGTCGATTGCGAGGTAGTCGTTCAAGATTGAATAGCAGTTCCACTCCATCAGATCTAAGCAAAGCTTGAGGTAATATACTATAGACCTATGGAGAGGTAAGTATTTACATATCTGAAATATTTAGATTTTAACAAAATTTTATACCTTCACCAGATCACAGTATATTTTTGTGGTGCTCTGTATATTCTGCCAAGGGAATGGCAGAAATGCATGCATCACTTCTGCTGCATATTTTGCAAATATTTTTCTAAAGCCTCACTGTTTAGAAAAGATTTATCAAACTCTCAATGAAAGTGTCATGCTTTGATGTGAAGTTTTGTGTAGTTTCTTAAAATTGTTATATGTGGCCAAATCCAAAGACAGTTCCAATGATTGTACCTGATCTGTAGCCCTGATCAGATGACACGACCAGATGACTTACGCATGTCAAGATAACATACTGTTGTGTTTTCAACTGTCAAATGTTCAAACATTCAACAAGCCACAAAACCTCAGGGATTGGAAAAGGCTTGGGCCATGGGAAATCTTTGCTCATTTTAATGAAAAATGGTCCATTAAAATTTTGAAGTTTGCTATTGATACGAGGGCAGTGGCCCATTATGAATTCAGAAAATGGCTGATAATCTTGAAAATGGCCCATTGTCAAAGTTATTCTTTCACAATTCCTGAAACCTGTGTGCAAAACATGAAAAGAATTTATGATTGTGACATGTCAACTTCAGTCATTAGGGCAGCATTGTGTTGCCAATGTTCAGCAGTATGCCTTAGAAATATTGCATTTTGCATTAAAGTGTTCTCGAGGACTTGAAAAAATAAATAAGTTCCATTATTATTTGTATCTTTAACCTAAAGTCTACAATTAGTTCCTACACAAATATTGTTTCAAATAATTGGTAGACAAATAGTTTAAACATGGAAGTAATTATGCTCGTGCTGGGGTATAGTTGTATGTATCAGTGTCAGTCTGTCATCTAAGCTATCAATGTATAAAGTATTTATGTATCACAATAAATTGCAATGAACTGTTCACCTCATTGTTTGATACAAGATACATGTTGGGGTTTTTTTCCAGAACAAAGGAGACGCTTTCCCAAGGCCACTTCATGAGTGTGATAAATGTCCTGATGCAGCTGAGGAAGGTGTGCAACCATCCAAACCTCTTCGATCCAAGACCAATAATTTCACCATTCCAGATGGAAGGAATCGCATACACAACATCCTCATTAGCTGCAAGAGCCTTGGAATACGACCCATTCAAAGTAAATCTAATCATACAATTCGTCTTGTGTATCTGCATTTTAATGTTTCCAGTTGCGATCATGCACTGATGAAAATTCCCACGGATCCATTCGTGCCGGGGTCACTAGATCTGGCATGTGAACACGAGGCCACCATGACTCCTGCTCATTTTCCTCTCTTTTTACTTTTACCCTTTCTCCTCCCAGTGTACATTATTTCACAGTTGAAATTATTCATAAAGGTCGAGAAAATATTCCAATGAGCAACACAGATTTGATCTGTGCTTGTTTTCACAGACAGAATTAGTGACAAGATGGTATTGATACCTGTAACTTGATCGTGTGATCACTTCCCTACACACAGCTGTAACTGCAGACACTGCTCCTCCATCAAATAACACCAAAGCACAAATACATATGGCATATTAATGGATTTCCCTTAGCTCACAAACCACACTGACATTTCATTGCCTTATGTGGACTTACTAACTGGGATAGAGAAAATGTCTGTTTAAAACTCATATGCTGTGATAATCATGCATATGATTCCTGTCATAGACAATACCTACTGTTGTCGTCAATTGAGCTGCTGAACATTACTGCTTGTGGTGTTCTATAAATAGATGGGTGGTCTGGTGCCCAAATGGTGAAACTCTTATTTTCTGTGTTCATGCTCCAGGGGTTCTGAGTCGCACACAAAGCAGTGTGTAGAAATCATCATGGGTGTCTCCATTGTCATGCCGGCTACATGACTGAAGCGCTTTCACAAAAAAATCTGTTGTGTTCAGACTTTTAAGATTCTGTGTTTAACACAATGTTTTTGAGTGTTGCCAAAATCAGTTTTTGGACAAGCCATTGTCATACTTCTTGCGTATTGCTAAGTACACCAACAAAAATGGCATCAGGATTAAAATCCCAAATTTCCCTTCACCCCACCCTAAAATAGTAATATATACTGCATCCACAGCACCTTGCCTATTAACAACTGCTGACATGCATCATTTCGTGTTACTCCACAGTGTTACAAAATTCCAGTAAGAATTTTTATGGAAAGCCAATACCCCCAAGCTCCAGTCCTCGATGCTTGTTCTTTGGACGAAGAGCATACTAAAGAGTAGTTACAAAGAAGATCTGGAAGAACCAGTGGAGAATTGCGTATTTACAGACTACTATGTTTGGCTGAATACTGCTGTGAAACAGCTGACTGCTCAGTTATTCTCATCTTCACCTGGAGTGTGCCTTCCATGTTCATTTTGAAGATGACATGTGAAGGTCCAGGGCAGAATAGGTCTTCCCCTAAGCCATGCATGTCATAAAAGGCGACTGTACTCATTGTAAAAGGCAGCTAACGGGATCGGGTGGTCAGATTCACTGACTTGGTTGACACATGTCTTTGGTTCCCAGTTGCGCAGATCAGTGCTCATGCTGTTAATATTTGGATTGTCTGGTCCAGACTCGATTATTTACAGACCACTGCCATATAGCTGGAATACTGCAGTGCAGTGTAAAACTAAACTGACTCGCTCGTTTTGAAGCTTGAAGGTCTCTGACGAATGTGTATGCTGCCATTCTATGTGTAAAATTTGTTAAAACTATCAGGTTTTTATATGTTTTCCCTTTGAAGAAAAACGCACTATAATACTTTCTTTATCAGCATGTTGATCTGCGGTCACTGTACCCAAGTCTGGCTGAGATGGAGCTCGACCTTCCTGCTTTCATCGCCCACAGAGTGAAAAAACTGCAAACACCACGGGGACTGATAGTGGAGATTGACGACCAACCAGACCCACCGCCCAGACTGAAACCAGGGAAACTGAAGCCTCTCACCTTCAGAAGCGTCTCCCCAGCAACACCTCAGGTGAGCACACAAAGCATCAAAAGAAATCTGCTCCTTCAAATGTTTCCTCAAAATCCCCAAGGTGGGTAGCAGTTGGCAGGCGGTCTGTGTTGAAAATGTTCTTGGGTTGTGATGCTAAGGCATTTGTTTTTGTCAAACTGTCAGTGTACAAGATTAATGCATGTTTATCAGATTCAAAAAGCACATGTTAAACTTCCTTGTTTAATACCTTTTTAATGGTAGCATAGCTAATAATTCAAATGAAAGTAGCAAATGATGTCTACCCCTTGCTTCAACTGAATATGTTTATACCAGACAGAAAAAATTTGTAAATGTTTTCCTCTTTCTATTTTTAATATTTGTTGGAGGGTGCCTAGTGGTCAAAGTGTCCCCTTGTTACCACGAAGACCATAGTTAGATTCCCCATATCAGTATCAAGTGTGAACCCAATTGCTGGAAATTGCTGGAAGGTTTGCTAAATGTGGAGTAAAACTAAATCCACTCTTTCTCTCTGTAATGGTAGCTGCATTGTATTAACTTTTTTTTTGTAGTCTGGTCGGTCTTCTCCCTTGGTGCCCATCAGCCAGGCGAGACCTGCATCTCCAGTACAGTTGGTGCGGACAGTAGTGCGCAGTTCTACACCAAATCAGATACTGCATCCAACTCCAGTGCAGACATCTCAAGGTTTGTGGCAGATGAATTCTGAATGTTTTTTGTGTCATACTGCTTGTGCTATTTCTGTTTGAAGTAGGGTTACTTGACCCCAATTTCATGGGCATGTTGACTATTAAGTCAGTTGTATTTCTGTGACTTACAGGTGCTGTTCCTATTAAGCTTGGCATTGTGAACCAGGTACAGTCACCAGCTACTACCACAACTACAGCTCCTGTTGTGGTGCAGTCTCTTGCTGTCTCCCAGTCTCAGAGCACAACCCAGTCAGTCACTGCAGTCTCATCAACAAGTGTAACTTCAGCCTCTGCTGTGCCCATGCAAGCTACAATACAGGCCAAAGTGGTGCCTCAGCAGTTACTTCAAGGTATTCTTTGACAGACACCTGAAAGTAATGCTCCTTGCAAAGAGGAACTTCTCATTTCTTTTTATCCGCCTGGCATGTAGTGCAGATGATATAGGTGACACCTTGACTGTCCGTAGGTAATCATTTTGTTTCCAGAGCATGACTAAAAACACATTCAATATTTGTAGGCCAAAATTAGTAGATATGATCAGCTGAACATAAGGGTGTGCCTTTTGCCATTTACAGATTTGTGTCATTTTTACTTTTCTTGGTTTCCATGGAAATGTCTATATGATTCGTACTTAGTCTCAAAATGGCAGGATCACGGAGCACATTTTGAAAACTTCTTAATATCGTTCTGCAAAAATGGGCAGATCTATGAGGTAGGCCCCAAATTGATACCGTTTGCTTTTTAGCATTTTTATTTTTCTCAGATTTCCTTGAAAAAAAATTGGACTTAATCTCAAGAGGGAGGGATGGGCATTGTTGTCGGAGCACAACTTGGAAACTTTTTGATATCTTTCAACAGATCTTGGCAGATATATGAGACAGATCTTAAGGTGGTAACTTTTGCTGTTAACATATACATGGCATGTACATATCTCTTGTGTATTTCATGATTTCCTGGGAAACAATTCGAACTTAGTCTAAGAAAACATGTAGTAACTGTCAGATGTTTTGTCCTTCCGAATATGTATAGGCTGGGGGCATGTGTCATCTTGTGATGACTTCTGAATTTCAAAGTCGAGTATGAGCTTTTAACAGCTGAATCGGTGTTCATTTCCCCCCATGCAATGGTTGGTTGATCTGAAAATATGATCTTAGTGATAGCGATTCATCAAAGCATGTTGCTCTCTCTATCAATTACTGATTTGCACCACACTAAACATGCTGATGTGTTGTGGCTCCTAGATTTCTGATTGAACAAAAAAAACCCCAAAATCTTTTGAAAGAACATTTCAGGTGACAAAGACAAAGTGTTATAGTGTTTATTATCTTGTTGCCATATTTTACTTGCATATCAATGCTTGCAGGTGTGTTCCACTCGAGTTCCTCATCTGTGATACCTTCTCAGCCCATCACGGTTCAGATTCAGCAAACAGAACAGGGTACCAGACTGATGATACCCACCGGCCAGCTGTCACAGTTGCCAGGTATGTAAACCCATGCACACTATTATGTACAGTATTGCTTGACCCAATGTTTGACAAATGTTAAGGTATACTTTTACATTAAGGTTTCATTTAATTGTTGATTGAGAAAAATGAAAATGTATGTGTAAAAACTGCTAGCTCAATAATTAGATTGTCATACTGATGGCATAGACAGTTCCTCACAGCATTGATGAATGGAGTGTATTGTTATACAGCCATATGACCAAATGTAGTTTTTGAAGGACAGAAAGATTACACCATGCCATGCAATTACTGAACAAGATTTACTGTGTCATATGCACGCAAAAATTTACAAGACTGGCGCATCCACAGGGATGCAGGAAACATTCAAATACATTTTGTAAAATTTCAATCCAGTTAAAGAAGTTATCAGTAAGTTTGCTGATAGCGGGGCTATAGTATCATTTGCAATTTAATTACTGTAACAGTGTGATAACCATAATACACATTACAATATCAATAACTGAATTACTAGTCTGTCGTACAGACCCCTGAAGTATAAATATCCAAGAAAGCCCATGCAAGTCTAGATATTTGGCCGTCCCAATTTCTGTAGCTTCAGGGTCTGTACCAGTATATGGCTAGTAATTATCAGTTGATCTCTAGCTGTCACTGGTGTTTAGTATAAATTCATGGGGCCGCTCCCCCACAACTCCCCCATGGCCCCAAACTTGGACAAGACCTCCTTCCCTGTCCTCTGAGTGGGTGGCAACATGTACAAGGTTTTATACAAGATTCCTGATCTTCCTTCCTGGAATACTATCTTCCTGAGCGAGTCCCTTGACTCACAATCTCTTCGATAGACAAACAACTACTCCCTGAAATGAACATATTTTACTGGGAAAAGGTCATAGTAAAAAAAATAAGAATAACATAATAAAATGGAGACTGAGACTTTCTTCACTTTCAGAAGCTAAGGGACTCTAGACTTGCCACATTTTCTAGATTTGCATGGACTTTCTTGGATATATTTGCTTCAGGGTCTGTACAGCAGACTGGTTTTTTTATCTCAGTTGTTTTGCGACTTCAATTCCACAGGACAGGTACAAATCGATGACCATCTTTTCAAAGGGTTTTGCAAGACGGCACAAAGTATTGTCCATATGAGCAACCTCATGTGAACATTTTCTACACTTTGTGTGTGTTGAACATTTCCGGTTAACTGTTACTTGTCAAACATTTCAATCGAAGACATGGCTCTGTCTTACAACTTCCAATAAACAGTTTTCTCCTGTTCCATGTGATTTCAATCAAACTGCCATATATAATGCAGACAGAATATTTTGATTTGACAGAAAAAATGTATCCCAATCTTTGTTGGGAGTTTTGTATATATCAAGTTTTCCAGCCATAGCATTATTCTCAAGATATGCTAACCCTGAGCTTTGTGGTTGCGACACTTGATACTTCCCCTGAGCTGCCCACACCACACTGAGAGGGAGTAGGGGTCGGGCTGGGTTGGGTGATGTTGGGGGCAATAAAAAGTCCTGTCACATACACCTTCAGTGGCATGTGAGTAATGGGTGATAAGGATCTTTGCACGTGTTGAGAAATTCCAAGAAATTATCACTCAGCACATTTGTTTAGTCTCTGAAAATGAAGAAAGTCTCAGGGCTCCATTTCATTTTATTTATTTTTTGTCCCTATGGACGGTTTTTAAGTAAAATATGTTCATTTCAGAGACTAGCAGTTAGCCTATGGAATTACTACAATATGACCAAATGGTATTATTAGTCATGTTTAAGTATCAGGGACCCCTATTTTATTGTCAAAGACAACTGAAACTTAGAGTATAAGTCCCAGTGACGCTCCAATACAGGACTCGAGCAAACTCCCTGCATCTGTTTCAGCTGGACTCATCCAAATAGTTCAGACATCATCTGGTCAGCAGTTGATAGCCACGTCCAGCCCTGCTGCTCCCATACAGCCTGTGATACCTGTACAAAATGTTGTGTCTACTGCTTCCTCGTCCACTGCCACCTCATCCTCCACTGCAGCCGCCACCACCACCACTACCACCTGTACCACCTCATCCTCTATTGGTATGTATGTCTGACAACAACCTTTTGCTCGATCTTGTCACTTCTTGAACAATGGAATAACTTGCATATTTATAAAATAAGTATGTTTTAGTTAGATATATTCATGTCTATTAATATCTTATAATATGTTGTTAGAGTTAACCTCTGAAATATTGTGTTGAAAAAAGAAAATGTACTTGATGCTTTAAAAAAAATCTGACTTTGAATAATAGATATTGCTAGATGTGTTTTAGTCTCAGGGATCGTAGGGATAATTTGACAGTGTATTATTAAACACTAACAGCTGAAAACGTAGCTTGTGTTTATCACCAGATGACCCAAA
Organism: Haliotis asinina; assembly: GCF_037392515.1. Classification (NCBI taxonomy): domain Eukaryota; kingdom Metazoa; phylum Mollusca; class Gastropoda; order Lepetellida; family Haliotidae; genus Haliotis; species Haliotis asinina. The sequence goes on along the minus strand of NC_090280.1, from coordinate 103,254,188 downwards.
CTGTCGAGTGCAGGTCACCGTGACCTGGCTGGAGTCTACTTAAGTGAAGCAGTGTAGTAAATCGACATGTGTCTCAATCTTCTACAACTTTCATTTCAGTAAATGGCCGGTCCCCAGCATTAAATGTTGCTTCTTCGTTGACAGCAAGCTCCCCTATGTCAGCTAATACGACAGTTACGCCAACCGTTACTCAAGTGAAGAGTGTGCCTGCCGTACAGCTGCCATCTGGTAGCATCCTCTCCGCTCAGAAACCCATCATGAGGGTCACCCCAATGGCTGTCAGCTCAGAGGGTATGCCTTTCACAATAAGAGCTATCACGCCTGTCACAAACATCACTTCCAGTACCACTTCCACGGCAACAGTTACAAAAGGTTTGTGAGCACAGTAATGTAGTTTGACTGAAATGATCCCTTGAAGTCTCTATCAGAACTGTTACAGTGTTTGAAGTTTACTTTGTTATGAAGTAGCAAGTATTGCTATCTGGTTGGAAACAAGGAAGTAAAGTCCCTTACCTCTTGCATAAAGTACATCACACAATCAGCTCATTGTGTGATAAGTACCACTACATACAGGTATTTATCCAGTTATGCAAAAGTAATACCTTTACTTTCATTAGCAGACACCGTTCTATCGCCCTTATGTCTTGAAGAAATGATGAAATGTCCGCATCAAACCATCCTTGACATATCCAGCGTATATGTTCTGATGAATCTCCACTATACGCTGGAAGCATCTACAGCTTGGCCCGAAACTTTTATTACCTCCCTTTGCTGTCTCTGCATTCTCATAGTAGTCTATCAGCTAAGCCGCCATTGAAACTAAACTTGCAAGTGGCAACAAAGATAATGGTCACAGCTTTGAAGGTTTGTTCGCAATACGACTCTGATTTTGGGGAAAATCGTACAGACACACTGATGGGTCCGAAAAGTTTTCAAAAAATTAATGCAAGAAGTCCTTCTGCCTGTTTCAGAGAACCTGTGCATGGTTTATGTGGCCAAGCAATTGGTTAGATAATTTTAAAAGTGAAAGTGAGTTATGATTCACGTAACTGTGGTCCACTCAACTTCCCAGCATGTACACCTGTTTTAATAAAAAGCCAGCCAAGGGAGGTAATAATAGCCATAGATGCATCCAGGGTATAGTTGGAGACTTGTCAGAACATATACCCTGGAGATATCGAGGATGATATCAAACATACGAAGCAGTAATGTATACTGAGCTGATGGTACTGTGTTATAGTTATGTTGAGTACTGTTTTTTGCTTCTTTTTTTCAAAATACCAGTAGAAGTAAATTTATGAGTGCACCAAAGATCTCTCCTTTGAAAATGATGTCTAGTTGATGAATGTAAGCGGTTTCCCTAAAAAATACCAGGTAGCAAGTTGCTTCTCTTGTGTTTTGGTTTTTGGGAGGGGGGTTGTTTTGTTTTTTTTCTTAAGGTAGCAAAGTAGGATTTTGAAAAGCAAATTTGCTATCTCAGTGCGTTATAATTAATTTCAAACCCTGTCTATTATTTAGGGGAGGAGCTTTATCTTCATGTATACACCTGCTTATGTTCTAACTTGTGAAGCAATCAGTGTTTTGTGTTAACATTGATTTTCATGTTTATTAGGCTGTTCAGTGTGGTTGAGAACATTCACTCTGTCACAAAAGCAATGATGGTTTTTTAGACAAATTATGAACATCTGCAACAATGTCAAATTTTTCAACTTTGAAATGAGAATAGTGAGCTCCCTGTCATCTCTGTATGAGAAGTGGAGAACACCAGGTTTGTACACTGATCCTCATGCTCTCTCTTCATCCAGTTGTCCCCAGTACTAATGTGCGGCCTTCAGCCACTGTGGCTCAGGTCAGTGTGGTTGCAAGCAAACCAGCCGATTCCATAGCCCCTGTTGTTATGGCAACAAGAAGTGTTCCAGCCGATGACCAACGGGAGCGGAGGCTTAAAGCAGAACAAGCAGAGGAGAAATCTGAATTGTTTTTGGTATGTGAAAACTGCAAGGGTTGAAGTCAGGGTCCTCTGAAATGTGTCCAATGCACCATTACATCAAGGATTACATTATTGACCACAAATCCATCAGTCCAGGCTTACTGAAAATTGATAAACAAAGCTGTTCCTGAAAATCCCTCATGATGCTTAAACAATTAGGTTAGAATTGATCTTCAGGCATGTTTGTCGCAAGTGGCAATTCACAGATAAGGTGGTCAGGTTTGCTGACTGTTGACACGTGGCATTGTATCCCGATTGCGTAAAGTAATGCTATTGCTGTTGACTACTGAATTGTTAGGTCCAGACTCGATTATTTAGCTTGAATATTGCCAAGTGCTGCAACAAGCAAACAAAAACATCCAAAACACAAGTTCAAGAGGAACTGCAGACTAGTTCGTTCTTGGCAATGGTGTCTACTGCATGAGACATATAGGAGATTTGTAAAGAAGGTATTTATGAGTTCATAATTCTAAAGATTTAATACTGGAAATAATATTAGCCACATACATTCAATAATCCAAGATATCAAAGGTATTTTTCTTGTTCTTACAGCGGAGTCTGAGGGTAAAGAAACATGAAAGACGGAAAAACAAGCTGGAGTACATTTCAAATATGAATAAGAGACATTGTGAGAGAAAGCCAGTGTATGGACAAGACTTGTGTGAGGCAGTGGATGTGACGCAATCTTTATCAAGGACCCGTGTTGTTGACAACCTGTGGCATGGGCTTGGTTATGTGCAGTGTTTGTGTGCTCATCATTGTCAGAAACCAGATCACCCAGACTTTTACTGGCAACAGTCGGATGTATTCAAGCAATTAATTCACACTCCAGAACAGTATTTACAGGAATTGAGGGACGTTCTCTCACGGTGAGTCTACCCTTATGAATTATGCAGAAAGATTGGGATGATACAGGGTCAAGATATCAGTAGTATTAGATTTCTGATTTCATAGACTGATTGATAGTGCAGCTGCTAGTTATTGAGATACCATGTTACATTACCACTTGACTGAAATAGTCTTTTGCAAGTTTTACTAACTAAATGGTGTCTGTACCTCTAGCAGTAGTATGTGGAGAACGAGCTGAAATCTGAAGTTATATGGTATGCTAAATACCACCAAATTCATCTGTTAATGTCACGCTCTATGTTTATTTGTGGTTTGTCAGTCAGTTGGCCATTTTGTACATTTGGTGTACTGGTTTCATGTACCTAGTGTAAAAGCTTACCATGTTAATGACTTTTCAGGTACTTGTTCGTCACTCCTTCAGTGGTTGCTCCCACCATAAAGATGCATGTCTCTCATCCCTGTCCATCAACTGAGCAAGCCAAGAAGAGAATGTCTTTCATGCTGCATCAGGAAGTCTCACCCCAAACAGCATGTCTACACAGTCTTTCAACAAGAATGATGGTCCAGTTCCCAGAGCTCAGGCTTATAGAGTATGATTGTGGTAAGTTAGTCAGTGTCCTTGTATTTTTGGTGTATATTTGCTTTAATTGCAAAAAAGTCATCAATCTCTTGTGATGTATGTTTTAATTCAGCTTGATCGTGGAGAGGTGAGGTAGCGTAGTGGTTAAAGTCCTTGTTTCTGACACCAGAACCCAAGTTTGATACCCATTGTGTTGAGCCCATTTCTTGTGTCCTCCACCTTCATATTGCTGGAATATTGTGAAAAGGGACATCCAGCTCCACTCCACTCCACTCAGTGTGCTTCCAGTCACTGAACTAATAGATACTATTACCTTCATTTGTGGTCATAGTTTATCCCTTTACTTCTTTGATTTTAAGATGTGGATTGGTTTGTGATATCGAGACTTTAAAAGGATTCACTTGTCTGACAATCTTGTAAGACAGGTTGCTATTGATCTCGAAGAGTAAGACATCAGATACCTATGCCCTGATCACACATTGTGAGTGGTTGGACACCTTGTCTGAAATATTCAGCCTAAACTATGTATATATCTAGTTAAATGAATGTCTAGGTTTCTGTGCATGTAGTGTGACCTGGAAGTATCTAGTTATCTTACTGTTCAGGTAGGTTTCTGTGCATGTCGTGTGACCTGGAAGTATCTAGTTATCTTACTGTTCAGGTAGGTTTCTGTGCATGTCGTGTGACCTGGAAGTATCTAGTTATCTTACTGTTCAGGTAGGTTTCTGTGCATGTCGTGTGACCTGGAAGTATCTAGTTATCTTACTGTTCAGGTAGGTTTCTGTGCATGTCGTGTGACCTGGAAGTATCTAGTTATCTTACTGTTCAGGTAGGTTTCTGTGCATGTCGTGTGACCTGGAAGTATCTAGTTATCTTACTGTTCAGGTAGGTTTCTGTGCATGTCGTGTGACCTGGAAGTATCAAGTTTTCTTACTGTTCAGGTAGGTTTCTGTGCATGTCGTGTGACCTGGAAGTATCTAGTTATCTTACTGTTCAGGTATGTTTCTGTGCATGTAGTGTGACCTGGAAGTATCTAGTATTCTTACTGTTCAGGTAAGCTTCAGACCCTGGATATTCTGCTCCATCGGTTGAAATCAGGAAGTCACAGAGTCCTCATCTTCACCCAAATGACAAAGATGTTGGACGTGTTGGAGGCCTTTCTCAGCTACCACGGTCATCGATATCTCAGGCTGGATGGTACAACCCGAGTAGAGCAGAGACAGGTACCCCACACTTTGAGGCACATACTTGTACACTTTCACCCAAAACCATTATAGACTATTAGCCTTACCACCAGAATTGTCCATCATGTAATAGGATTAATTTTGTGATAATAAACTTTTAGTTAAAGAGTAAAACCAAGATTTAATGACAGTATCTTTTCAATCTCTCCCTTGAACAAATACTTCAGCAGCGCCCAGCTTGTCTTCACAACAAACTCTAAGAAATATGCTTCTAACATCTCATTTTCTGACTGATTAACAGGCATTAATGGATCGGTTCAACATGGATCGTCGTATTTTCTGCTTCATCCTGTCAACAAGGTCTGGCGGCATTGGCGTCAATTTGACAGGGGCAGATACTGTGATATTCTACGACAGTGACTGGAACCCAACCATGGATGCCCAGGCCCAGGACAGATGCCATCGGATTGGCCAGACCCGGGATGTTCACATATACAGGTAAGACTCCAGTACTACTTGATAGAACTGTGAACGAAGAGGCAGATCATCTTCACCATCTTCCATGCCTTGTTTCTGGGTGTGTTAGCCATTATTGTACTGACCCTTGAATATCAGATTAGAATCGGTCTTCAGTAACCCATTTGTGTTGTAAGAGGCAACTTATGTGATTGTATCCCAGTAGTGGGTAGAACAGTGCTCATGATCTTAATTGCTGGATTGCCAGGTCCAAACTTGTTTGTTTACGTACTGCTGCCACATAGATGGAATATTGCTGCATGCAACAGTAAGCTATAAACCAACCATTGTAATAGTTGTGGTAGGATTTTGTAAGAAAATGTTGATAAATTGTTTTCTGTTGCAGTGTTTTAAGATGCAGTGTTTTTGAATAACAATAATGTCATTAAGAAAGTTCAAGCGGTGTTTATAGCATGTTGTTAGTAGCACGCTTTTCTTCTAAGACTATGCATGCATGCACATGTCTTGGTTACTATTTATCTGTGATTGACATTTTACTTCTTTTTTTTTCCTGTTGTATAGACTCATCAGTGAGAGAACAATTGAGGAAAATATTCTCAAGAAAGCAAATCAAAAGAGATTATTAGGTGATCTGGCTATTGAGGGAGGCAACTTCACCACTGCATTCTTCAAGGAGGTAAGCGATGCTCTCTACCACAGCTTAGAACTGGTACCACCAGTACTTGTTTAATGCTGTCATATAAAGATCCAAGTGGTCAACTCCATTGACTTGAGGGGTCCAAAGACCGATGTTGGATTCTTCACATGTTAGCAATATATGAAGCTCATTTCTGGTGTTTCCCCTGATGATGGTGGAATATTGCCGAAGGCAATTGACACTCGCTGTGAGTGGTTTGGTTGTCTTCATACCTCTGATGCTGAGGGTCAGTGCTGATGATATCTTTTGGTTGTCATTTTTTTGCATGTCACTGTTTGCCCAAATCAGGTTTTCTACATCAAACAGTGCATCGATATGATACATGTCACAAGTCCTGTTTAAAGTGACTACCATAGAAGCACATTGATATCAGGGTGTTCACCTCCAGAATGATGCAAGGTAAAAATACTGTTAGTATTTTTATACTGAGAGTTGTGACAATGTAGTTTTGTGTGTCGCTATATGTTTTTTTCTTCACTAGACACACAAAAAACATTTGCTTGGTTAATAGATATTATAATGTAGAATCAGATGCAAAAGTTTTTTTTTTCCATTTGTAGCACACAATCAAGGAACTGTTTGAGGAACCCTCTGGTCTAGATACTCTGGCCAAGGAGAAACAAGCCCAGGCTGCCATGAAACAAGGGAAGGAACTCCATAAAGAACCTCCTAAGAAACTGCCCGAAGGAGAAACAAATGTGCTGGCACAGTTTGAACAGGTGAGTAATTACAAGCATGTCAGTAAAGATTTAGCAAAGACAAAGTGAATGTAAATGAATTTGAAACAAACATACATTAGCTGTGTTTGGATGGCTTTATATAGATGGGAAGCTGCTAACAGGAGCAGTTAGACACTGAAATGACACATAACATGTTATGACTTATCTGAAAATCTTTCCTTTCCTGTATATGCTACATATCAAGTTATCCTGGATGGAACACATACTGAACAAAACAAATAATTGTACAAAAGTAATAGTCTTTGTTTCAGTGTTAATGGTTGAAAAGATTGAGAATTAAAAGTGATTTTTTTTTTGCATGTTAAATATTTTATCTCTGTTTGATATATAGAGTCCATTGTTTGGGACAGCAGCTGAAAAAGAAGGAAGGAAATAGCTCACACAATTCTTCAACTTGATTGTGTTTCAGGCTCTCAGCAAGGCGGAAGATGAGACTGACGCCATTGCAGTGAAGCTTGTTAAAGCTGAACAAAAGGCAGAACTGGCAGAGTTTGATGAAACCATTCCTTGGGATGAGAAAGAGGCTGAATCAAAGAAGGATGATGAAGTTTCTAAGGTTGAGCTGGAGCTAGCTCAGCTGGACAAGGAGGTAAATCTAAATGCTGAAGTTCAGGTGTTGATGTTTCCACCATCACTTTGATTCTCCTTTTTTTGTCATTGATGAACAGATAATCTGTAATTAACTGCAACTCATTGGTTAATCTCATAAACATAGTACTTGGAACTTAAGAAGCAAGATGACATACTTCTTGAACAGCATTTAGACGATATACACATAAATGTTAAGAGTTTATGGATGTGTGCTGCATTACTTTGAAGAAAATGATGTTTCAGAGCTGTTCTTACTGGTGAATATCCTCCAAAATGTTTTGTTCCTCAAATTATTGAAGTTGATATCCTTTGACTTGTGCCTTGATACCCTCAAGGCTTTCACGATTCACCTGTTTTGCAGTGTTTCATTCAGTAAATGATTGTGAATCTTCGTTAGTCACTGATGTTCAATAATCTTGGAGTTAACTATAATTGATCATGCTTGTCTCCTTTTAGCTTACCCCTATCGAGCGGTATGCTGTTGGAGTGATGGAGGCCGAGATGGAACCAGAGACCATTGAAGAACTCATGATTGCAGAGGTACATTTCTTCATGCTTAAAATAAAGAATATTCAGGACTATGTAATGTTTTTTATTACTTTCTCCTTTCAACTTGAGTGTGTTTTGTTCCTGATTCAGTGTGGGCGATAATTACGACTTCTTATCCAGTTTTGGTCTGTGGGATTGGCTTGTGTTTAAAGTGTTCACTTGTCAGGTTGTGAAGACCCAGGTTCGATTCCCCACATGGGTACAAAGCGTGAAGTCCAAGTCTGGTGTGCCCCGCTATATTACTGGAATATTGCTAAAATCTGCTTACATCTAAACTCAGTCAATTAGTCTTGTCCATTTTGTTAGTTTGGACAGGGCAACTGATGTCATCAGGTGAATTGTCCTGTGTGTCTAGAAAGAATCCTCAGTTGACAAAATATCACTACATTTGATATTAGCCCCCTGGAAACATATTTAAAAGCAATCAGATGTACAATTATTGAGTATGTTGCCTGACTGGTGACTTAGTTGAAACCCAACGTACCATTATCACCCGAATTGGTGCTTATGGTATCAGTCACAAGATTCTCCAGTTCACACAGTTATTCACAGACCGCTGTCATGTGACTTGACTATTGTTTGGTGTTAATTACTAAAACAACTGATAATGCTGTGGATGGGGCCATGTAGCAGTGGGGTAACCTAGTGAATAAAGCGTCCAGGTTCATTTCCCATCATGAGTGCTTGGTGTGATGCCTATTTCTGGTGTGGCCTGCCACAATAAGGCTGGAATGTTGCTAAAATCAGCATTAAATCATTCTCACCCCTATAACTTTTGATTGATTGCCTATTGCAGGAGGACATCGAGAACTCAAAGAAGGAGTGGGAGCTAGCTCGGCTCAAGGCGTTGAAGGAGGAAGAAGAACGCCGCCTTGAACTAGAGGAAGACGAGATGTTGTACACATACTCTCGGGATGATGCTTATAACCAGGTGAAGAAAAAGAAGAAAAACCGACTAAAGAAAAATTCCTCATACACTAGTGATGACTTTGATAGTTGCCCGGAGTCCAGGCCTTTAAAGAGTAGTGCAAGGTTGAATGAGGCCAAGGAGAAGGTGAAGGATATCAGCCCTAGGTCACAGAGATTGCGGCAGAAGTCCGGTGATTTAAGACTTTCAGGAGATGAAATTATCAAACCTAATCTCAGCCCAGTGAAGGAAGTAAAGAAACTTACCCCCAAACTAAAATCAAAACCTGGCCCTAAGAGAGACACTCCTAAAACAACCAAGAAAGAAGCAGCTAAAATTACACCTAAGGTTGCCAAGGAGCCCAAAAGTACCCCTAAAGAATCTAAAAGTACTCCAAAAGAGCCCAAAAGCACTCCAAAAGAGCCTAAGACTAGTCCTAAAGAGCTTAAGGAAAAAACACCCAAAATTCCCAAACCAAAGAAAGAAGTTGTTAAGTCGGCCAAGAAAGAGGCCAAGAAAGAGATAAAGATTAATTCACTGTTGTCCCCCACATCCCTGCCGATGGCTGTTAATATTGCTGATGCATTGAAACTAAACTCCCACCCTGTTCCCAATGCCCAACCTGCCGGTGTGGTTGAGATTACAGCAGATCCGACACGGATATCTGGAGTCTCAGCACCAGCTGTCTCACAGCAGGTCATCCAGCCACTCATCCAGCAGACTGGCTCAAGGCCCATTCTCAAAGTTCCCACCTTAGCTTCTTCACTGGCAACTACTCCAGGCACCCCATTGACCCTTCCTACTCAAGGCAATGTAATTATCAACACACCACAAGGCAGGGCTATTGTTCCCCATAATAGGATAGTCATAACCCAAGGAAAGGCCTATGCAGCTCCCCAGCCCATCAAGGTCATTGCAGGGCCTGCACAAGGACAAGTAATAGTGTCATCACCTGTTGCACGAGTAATTTCCCCTGGAGGAGCAACTTTAAACTCTGTTATTTCCCAAATGCAGACGAGATTGGTTGCACCTGCTCCAACTCAGGTTTTTAATAACACCCCTCGTATCAGATCCCCTGTCAGTGTTAAGCCGACTCCTCTTTCTCCAAAGGAGAACTCTGTACCCCCTCCATGGTCCAATCCAAATCTTGTTATCCGTACCCGTCGAGCTTCTCTCCAAGAAGCTGCAAAACAACCTCTTCCTCAAACCAGCATCCTTGGGGGAGGCGTCAACCTTGTGTCTATTGCCCCCGCCCCTCCCACCCAACATGTCATAGCATCGCCAATACCAGGAGTTGCCTACAATATTGTCAAAACGAATAGTCTCCATGTTCCTATTCTCAGCAACAACCAAGCTGTGTCTTTAAGTAGACACCAGATTATTCAGGCTAACTTGAATCAAGCTATTCCAGGACAGAGTTTTGTCATAGTCAATCCAAAGAAGACTCGTTCAGCTTCTCAAGAGAGCAATGGCCATCCAGTGAATGAGATTCGTGACACAGGATGATCTCCCCTAAATACAGTTAATGTTAGGAAATGTGTTCAGTAGAATTATAACAGTTAACCATGTTAACTGATACTACATAATCTACTATTTGTGCATATTACATGAATGTCACGGACAATTCATATCTGACAAAGTACTTCATGTGAAAGCCTAAAAGAAACTTACGTTAGGTTGGTTTGTTTGTAAGCCTTTGATCATGCTACCTCGATTTGTTAGATGGGGGTGTCTGTGCTCGTGTGCTGTATGGTCACATCTCAAGGGAGGGGGGATTTCACTGTGGGGGTGTTTACTGAACATGGCACTGAAAATATGTCATGAAATGGTCATTACTGTGTTGCATGTGGCACTTCCTCCTACAGCTGTCTGCTCTATTGCTGTTAAAGGTGATTCATAGTTGGTGGTTGTTTGTCAAGTAGAGAAGCATCTTAGCCTAAAAGGCTGTAACATTGATCAAAGCCGAATTATGCCAAAAAAGCTACCTTCGTTTCTTCCACCATAACTTTGATGCTAGTATGATTATTTTCTCTTTTATGATCAAGTATTGTCCATGAAAGATTTTTATTTTTGAAAGAATGATGCTATATCTGTTGCGTTAGCCTGAATTTTATGACTTTGTTACAATGAGCAAGTGTGTGAATCTGCTTATTGAGCGGACTGCATATTGACATAGTGCGGTTGTGAGATGTGGATGTATATAGTCATGATACATGAAGTGTGGCATCTGTATGAAAACAATAATGGAAATGTCTGAGAAAATGTCAAAATAATGTTTTCTGAGAATAAAAGATTTTCTAAATGTTCCTGTGTGTGCATCTCATTTCACTCTGTTGTGCATGTGTAATACCGGCCGGGTAGCCACAGCACTGATCTGCTCAAGGTTTTTGGTGTCTCAACGAAATTCCATGAACAACTACGCCAATTAATCTGTATTCTGTGTCTCACTTATGCACTGCCAAAATTATTGTTGGGCTTTATTCTTGTTAAGTGAAATGCTGGTAACATTTGTCTGACAAATTAAAACATAAACTGAACTTTTGTTCTTTGGTATGTCAGTTAGACATTTCTTGAAAGTTTGCTTTTTTATCATTGAAAGGTTAGCTCCTAAAACCCTATGGTTGTTACTTTGATGAGTATGTTTGCCATGTTCATAACTCAAGAAAAAGCCCATCAATTGCACTAACAGTGCTCTGTTCTAGTGCAGGTTGAGTGTAATTTGGGTTGGCCAGGCATGCGATTTCATTTGATGTTCCTCCTTGATTGCTAAGACTAAAGTGATAGGCACCAAACCACCTTGTCCGCTGTGCCACTGGCCCACATTACACACGCCACAAAGTGAGATGCAGACTACACACACAACGCACACCTACACTCATCAAGGCTGACAATATTTGACTTCCAAGATGAACTACACCTACAGCAGTTACCATCTACACGAGACTGTACTATCGTATGGCTTTATTGAGATTTGCAGAATATCCAGATTGTTGAAAATATTCTGGCTGAAAAATCGTGTCTTCTGAATTCTTCCATAGGTTTCTGTGGAAAGGCATTTTTAATCAATGTTTTTTTATTATCTTCGAATGCTTGGAATACCTGCATACATGGTATTTGAAATCCTTAAACCTAGACATTACTAATGACACATTTATTAATTCAGATCCATGCCGGTTTTGAAGGGGTCAAGTTAATGATCTTTCAAAATTCTTCAAGTCTTTGAAAGATGGAACACCATAGTGTCCTGTTGTGACTTTGAGATTAGCCTTTAACAGAATTATATGACTACTTGCATGAATTTGTTCACTTGCTGATTGTAGAATTCAAATAAGCTTAGAAACTCGTAAATGTAAGCTAGGGTTGGTGTGCAGACGTAGCAGCAAATATTGTTTCCTGGTATGTGGGATGTGGGAAGTTTTAAAGAAAATTAGCAGCCATAAAGGAGAATGTTGAAGTAATGGATTTGAACAGAAGGGTAGCGGACAACCATTCACATCTGATACATATGCATTGAGGAGGGAGGGAGGGGAAGGTCGGGCTGTATGTTGCTGGTACAGAATAAATCCTCTTGCTCCGACATCAAAGTCACAACATTTACAACATTTATAACAGTTGCCTACCACAAACTGTACTCAGGATCTTTCATATCCAATTTTCTGTGGATTTGCCTGGCCACTGCAGGTTTGTTTGACCAAGATCATGTGAGATTGAACATATCTTCAGATTGAGGTGAAATGGCAGCTTTTGGATTTCTTTCATAGAACTCTCTCCCTTGGGAATGCATTCTACCAATAGAATTACTGCAGACTTTGACTCTGCTTTCTCTTAATGGAGGAGCAGACACTAGTCACGTGACAGTGTTGTATTGTATTACAGTATGTGAGCATATGCTCTCCTGTTACTTCACTAAAACTTGATTTGAGGTTTTAAAGTGGGACTTTTTTGTTGCTTTTGCTGCATCTCACATAGTAATTCCCTTTCCCTTAGTTATTTTTTCAAAGATTCTTATACAAAATGGTGTGGGAGTATGAAAATCCAATGAGAAGAAATGTAAGATTTTGCTCTAATTACAGGTGTATGTATCGGACTTGGGACCAGAAACTATGCCGGTGAGTTGTTTTCTATTTAGAAGACTCCATAACTGTACACAGAATAACTGGACAGAAACGGGTATCAGCTGATCAGCTGATGTCAGAGAAACTGGTGCACTGTCCATTCTGGCTAATTTGTTGAGCTATAATTTGCTATAGTCATTTGGTTCTGACGGTGCATACACATTTTGTGCACAGAGTAAACGAACACCATTCCTTCTTTAATCCCCTTATTGTTGACCGCCATTTGCTGTAAGAATAAGAGAATTGGGAAATAGTCCGATAGGGTTGGGTTTAAAGCTGTCTTGAGAAGTATTCCACATGCCTAGATGAGGCATGCCAAGTATATTTCGGAAGAAAATTGCAATGATACAGGGGTTGGATGCTTTCCACTCTAGGGGAATCAGTGAGGGTAAACAGGGATTCAGACATGCAATCAGATACTCAAGGGATGTAACTCTACTGCAAGTTGTGGTGCCATGGATGAATCCTATAGCTGTTCAGGTACATACAGTCTAATGGTCATTGGCAAACAGCCTTGACCTTGTCCGTGCCAGATGAAGACAGATCACTATCATGAATTGAGATATAAAGGTTATGTTAAAGGGACAGTATTGATGATTATGACATTGTGATAAGGGTTCATGAAAAGATGATAAAAATGCGAGCTCCAAAATCGAATAACCAAAAGTATTAAGTGGTAATAAGTTGAGATGCAAGTGTGAAATATACAGTAGGCACAAAGAGCCTCTGGCAGTATGGGCATAAGTCCAGAGGGAATTATATGCTGAGGTAATTGTTTGTGTCCTTGTCAGTAAATAAGTTGAAGGAACACAGATAATGTATTCATATAAGTGTAGTATCCTTGCAGGGCTCCAGATAAGGGCCATATCGGCATATGTACCGATTAAAAAATATACGGTAGGAAATAATTTAGAAAACGTAGCAGATATGCACCACAGCTGTGGTTTAGTGTGTTATAACCATTTACAGACATATTTATGAGAAAAAGTATTGTTTTATTTTTTATTGACCTGTTTAGACTAAGAGTAGCTATGTGCATTATATGAAAGGAAACACAAAATTACTGGTACTGAACATGCAGTATTCTAAATGTGCTTTAAGTTTTCCAGTACTCATAAGGTTTTCCATTACTACTATATTGATAAAATAAGGAGTGTGTGCTCCTTACGTTAAAATATCTGGAGAAAAATTATGTTTACATTAAATGGTAATAAGAGATTGCCTACAAATATTGCCATATATTGGTTTAGTTCTGAGAAAATCAAGAGTTCTATCCTGCTGTTTTAAATAACTGAACTGACTGTTTTATGAAGATGTGGGCTCCTCCAACACCGCCAAAGGACGACAACGATGTGTACATTGACCAGACTATGTACTTCCTGTATGAGCCAGCGGTGATGACAGAGACGCAGCTGCCACCTGTGTATGTGAGGAAGGAGCACAAGAAGCCACGAATAGAGACAGTCACCAGTAAGTCAATTGTTTTGCTGCATATAGCCCAGGTGTTAAGGCATGTACCTGAGTATCATACCCATGTGTGAAATGTCTCCCCAGCAATGATTATCCTGAAGTCTTCATGGATTCCAGTTAATAAAAGGTTTCCATATTTGATAACTTCATTGTAGGTATACTGTGAAATGTTTTGGTTCGATGTCCTGAATTTGCATTAGATTTTCATTTTTGTCGTAAAAATTTGTTTTGAGAATTTCCCTCTTGGAAGGAACTTGACAAGTAGATATTTGGGTGGTACAGTCTCTACTTCATGTCATAAAGTTATCTAAATATCTTTAAAAAATATAGGATTTTTTGCACTTGAAGGTGTTTCACAAACTTACATTTTCATGTGTCTTGGATTTTCAACCTGTGTTTTCCCTTAGCTCGCAAACAGAAACAACGAAAAGAAGAACAGCCACGTGTTCCACGTTCCCTGTTTGATCGGCCAACTGCTGCATTGTTGAAGATGAGGAGAGAAGCCAAGCTACAGAAGCTGAAGCAAGGCTTGATTAAACCCTACCGTCCAGCAGCACCTGCTGTGCCAAGCAAGCCTGTCCTTGACACGGCACCCGACCACCCAGAATGGCTCATTCATGAGGACTGGGCCCTTCTACAGGTGTGCAATAGTTACCTGCAATATTGTGATATGAGGTGATGAGTCTATAGAAGGCCTAGGTGTTATGGTTATATGTGCTTTGCTGTTGTAAGGCTGTGTTAAGGAATACGAGATACCTTAATGCTTTGATCATTTTGTAGAACTTGGCTGTGGACTTCACCCCCAGTTCACAATAATTTTCATTTAAGAGCATTTAACTAAATATTTTTATAGTGGTGATTGGCAATAGTTTCCCTTCAAAATTATCAGCCATAAAACGACTTCAGTTTGAGTGAGTTTTCATTTTTTAATGTAATGGCATGTTCTATGAACTGGGTTGGTATTGGGCCAAACTTGACATCTTTTAGTGTTTCTGTTACAGGCTGTGCAGACACTTTTGAGTCTGCCACTCAACTTGATGGTGGTGGCTCCCGCACACATTCCCAACTGGGACCTCGTTGCCGATGTTGTCAACAGCTGCAGCCGGGTGTACCGCTCCCCCAAGCAATGTCGTAGTCGCTACGAGAATGTTATCATTCCCAGGGAGGAGGGCAGGATCCTGTATGATATCAGCCCTCGGAAACAAAAGAAGACAAAGGGGATATACAAGGTAGGATATGTGGTTAAGCTCACATAAAGAGAAGGCTCAAGATTCCAGTTTACTATGACTGCCATTCATCACAACCAGCCAGTTTCATTAGTCTGTGAGAAGATATTAAACTTTTCAAATCATAGGAAAACTGATGTGTGTTGTCCAGTTCTCATAATACTGATCACTTGATTATCTGATCTGGTCCTGACTGTTTAAGGGAAGCAGTCCAACCACAGTAATATTGAGAGGTGTAACATTGAACAAAACATAAATAAACAAATAATATTTGAATGAATGATTGTTGTAAATACTAGCTAAGGTCAGAGAAAATGTTGCATCACAGACCCATTTTCCTGCCTTCTTGCAATGCCAATGAAGGCTGGTCAGGAAAGATATTTAATGTGTAACTATTCATATGTGTCTTTCATCAAAGCTTGGCACTGCCACAGTACATAGTAATTGAGCTCATGCATGTATACATTATTGTTCCTTCTTGATCCAAGACTGATTGTCATGCCTTCATTCCCCAGACCAAGAACAACCGTCCAATGCGAACCAGCCAATTGTACATCCAGGACAGCAACAACTCTGTCACCATGCTGTACTCCCTCCGCTTCGACTCCGTCAAGGGTATCGCTGGTAAGAGGCCCCCGACGCTGAGGCAGACCCTGGTCAACCCGACTATGAAGAACCCGAAGCATGCTGCAGTGCTGCAGGAGAGTGGCATTATCTATGACACCCCACTGACGCCCCTACAGGTGGCAGCCAACAGGGCTGATCGAATTGCTCGGGAAAAGAAACAGAGTCAAGTTGCAGCTGTGAGTTCACTTTGTTCCTTTGTCACAAATTGACACAAAATGTGTCCATCATTTCAGTGTCCTCATAACAGATTCACCATGTGTAGTTGTTTCTAATGATACCAGATTGTCATGAATTTAGAGGTTGTTTAGTCAAAATCTTTGTTCATCAAGTTGAAGTCCCTAATCAGTAAAGGTTGATGCCACATAATTCCATATGCTGTGAACTTTGCATTTAATACTTGACGTTAAAGGAATTAAAAAAAGTTTGTTGTGGTGATATGTCTCCAGTGTCTAAATAGGATGTCCATGTTGAACTGTCATCGTGTCTCAGTGGGCTAGAACGTATAACCAGACTCCAGGGGCCCGTTTCACAAAGTTCTCAAGATCTCATAAGTTTCCTCATAGCATCACTACCTCCTACACCGTAACATAGGAGGTACCAATGTTACGAGAAAAGTTAGATCTTAGGCTTTCGAGAGCTCTGTGAAATGGGCCCTAGGCTAGTACAGCCCACAATGCATTGTCACCTGCTTGCCATGTCTCTGTATGACCACATTTACATGACGTCTAACAGCCACGTCCCCTCACCTCACCTCACCTCACCTCACCTCACCTCACCTCACCTCACCTCACCTCACCTCACCTCACCTCACCTCACCTCACCTCACCTCACCTCACCTCACCCTGAACTTTGACCTCAACCTGACCCTGTGGTTGTTCACTGTAGGCTGCAGCGGCAGCAGAACAGCAGCTTGCAGCACAACGAACACAGCAAGCTCAACAGCAGCAGCAGCAACAGCAACAACAGCAGCAGGCCGGGACCGTGGTACAAGGCACCAGTACAACCTCAACTCCGGTGGTGCCTGCAGCTCTCCAGGCCTCACATCTTCAGCCTCTCGTATCCGTGGCGACAGCTTCCACTAATGTCATTGTAAGCTTCTTGACTATTTGTACTACTACGTTCTCAACATGTAGACATGGGATGGGCGGGTAGCCTAGTGGTTCATTCATCACACTGAAGGCCTGGGTTCGATTCCCAAAATTGGCACAATGTGTGAAGCCTATTTCTGAGCTCCTCTGTCGTGATATTGCTAGAATATTATTGAAAGTGACAAGAATCAATTCTCATCCTCTCACTCAACTTATAGACAATAAACCCCACAGAAGCAGATGTGTTTATCAACCAGATATGTCAGTATGTATTGCCCAATATTTAAGTTTCATGGTTTATGACAGCAATAAAGCTACAGTCACTTTAACAAGGTCCATTATCCTCAGATTAGAAATGAAAGATTTAAGGAGTGTGTAGCTAGACTGTAATGTTGAGCAGAAAACTCCAGAAGATCAGGATTAGATTTTGTTGTCAGCATGTTTAAAGAGGCGACCAAGGAATTTGGGTGGTCAGTCTCGTTGACTAGGTTCACACATGTTGTATTCCAGTTGTCAATACTGGTGCTCAGTGAGGCATTCCACAAGAAACAAACAAGTTGATTAACCAACAGATTGTACTGAAAACTGAAGTTACCTGGCCCACTTATATTGTTTCACTTATCCCCATACAAGATTCTGATGTAATCTATGTACAAAGTAATCGCCCAAATCCCTTGTGAAAGGCAGGTATCCCCCTAAGTTGTAATAAATGAAACCTTTGTTATCACTATTAGTAGATTTTACTCTTAAATGTATGTTTTGAAATTACTAAGTTTAACCATACAAAAAGAAATGTTTATGAATTCAGTATCCAGGGCCTCTGACAGGATGTAGGTTGGAATTCTGGTTCTGTGGGCACCCTGTCTCTACTCCTGTGTTGCACCAAGCACTTTAATGTACAACATGCATCACTGTAGATTTCCTGCCACAACAAGCTTGATATTGTTCAAAGAATATGCCAGCCTGATGAGCAGATAGCAAGATGTATGTTAGCATGTTGGTGATGTTAGATGTTTCACATTATAGCAGGCCGGAGCAGTGCAAAAGATGCCGGTTGGGCAGGCAGTATCCATACCACGCACCCTCAGCGCCGGCAACATCGTTGTCAACACCCCAGCTGGAATGACTAGTACCTTTGCTGCCATCAACAAGCGCATGAGCCAGGCCAATTCCACAATTGTAAGTCATTCTTCGTGTTATTCTACAGGAAAAATACGCTGGTATGTCTCTTAGCATTCATCAAAGTTACAACTGTGGTAATGGTTTGAGGAATCTATACTGTGATTCATATGCTTGTCAGAAATCTCTGATAACGTTTTTGTTATCACAGAATTATACTGATTATGTTTCCAGGTATGTCAGCATTATGCCATGTATAAACTCAATCATGCAACTGGAATACAGCTGTGTTTCGTGCTTAACAGCAAACTAATCCTTACTTCTGTCAGTGTTCTTTGGGTGAAATCAGTTAAGTTAGTAGGGAGATTCATCTTTAATCACTTATGGATGCATAACATAGAGTGCTTTAAGTGGGTCTAAACTTTTGGTAGTTAGTTTCATATTAGAACGTTCTGGTGTCGTTGGTTACCATGCTATGATGTCTCATTTAAATGTAATCACTCATACCTCTATTGATCCATATTTTAAACACAAGTTTTAAAAAGTCGAGTGAAATTCTGTGCCAAAATCACTGTCTGAAGTTTATCAACAGGCTGTGACAGGCAACCTGACCCAAGCTGTGCGGGCACGAGCACCGGTGGCTGTCCATGAGATCACAACTGTGACAACACAGCCTGGCCAGGTGGCTGCAGGTGTCCCAACAGCTACAGCAACTCTGCGAACAGCAACAGCGTCAACAAACCTTGCCCATGCCAATTTGGCCACCCAGCGAATACTCACAGGCACCACTGTTACAGGCAAAGGTAAAGGTAATAATCTTTTAGACAGGATGTCATTGTTGAGGTGCCATTGCTGTAGTCTTTTTAGCCAGTTGATAGATTGGGGAACAGTCTTTCCACGACAATTTAGAAATTTGCCATGAATCTGTGAGGTTTTCACGAAAGAAAAAGGAAACTTTTTAACTTTAAGCTTGATCCAGATAACACTTACCGATCAGGTAGTGTTTTTCAATGGAGGATGTGGGGCGATGGAGTAGCATGGTGGTCAGAGCGTTCGGTCTTCAAGCTAAAGACTTAGGTTTGACTCCCTACTTGACTACAATGTGTGAAGCTCATTTCTGGTTTCCCCAGCCTTGATATTGCTGGATTATTGCCAAAACGTTGTAAAACTAAACGCACTCAGTGGATGGAGTTAGGGTCTAAAAAGGGTTTTGAGTTGATTACTTTGTGTCATCAGGATACAGTTGTCGTATAGCTGTTGCCAGTAGACGACCTGAGATACTCAGGGCTGTATGTATGTGTACCTTTTACTGTGCTTGCCCCATTATACCACCCTCTATTGCAGCTACCACAGTGCAGCAGCAGTTGAATCAGTCAGCCTTGAAGAACTTCTCACAGCAGCAGATAAACATTCTGCGTCAGCAGCCTTCCATTGTCCGCCCACAGAACCCCCAGCAGACCATCAGGACACAGAAACTCAGCATCACCGTCAGTATTGTCATATACTCCATAATGCCTATTTGCACCCATGTTTCAATACGTTCCAGACATTTATCTTGGATTCCCAACAAGGATCCTCTTGTTGGGAATAATATTGTGTTCACAATTTGAGGTGTTTTTCTGTTCTTATGTTCTTTTTGCCTTTCTCATTGTAATTATTAGACCTATGGCAGAATATTGGCCTCTGGTTGCTTGTTGTCCCACTGGTCTCTCTGTCACAGACTTGGTAATTATCAGGGCGTGAGTTTTGACTTAAATATTGCTAACTGTGATCTTCAGTAGCATTCACTCAAATATCATCGAATGGTCTTTGTATTTGCTAAAGTCATCTACTATTACATATAAGCGCAGTGATGAAGTACCCCATTGGAATTTTGGATCAGGGAAGGTCCCTGTCAACCTATGCCAATTGTAAGATGTGGACAGTAATTGCAATATGATGATGCTGACCTGACAGAACATGTCATGCAATTGATCCTTTGGTCAATGATGTATTTACAGACTGACCAAATGAGGCAACAGATCAACAAACGACCAAATGCCTTAGTTGGACAACAGAAGTTGATCAGCACTCCACAAGCTCTCCTCACGTCAGTTGCAACAGTAAGTTTGAACATAAGTAGTGTTGACCATGGGATTAGTTGGGTAGCCAGGTAGTTAAAGCATTGGTCGTCATACTGAAGTCCGGGTTTAACTCCCCACATGAGTATGTGGATCCCATTTCTGGTGTCTGCTCCTGTGATATTACTGATATATTGTGAATAGCCGTATAAAAGCCATTCATTGAACTATGGGCCTTGCCGTGAGAATTTTCCATTGAACCACAGATTTGATTGACCTGGATTCAATTCTTGTGAATCGTCAAAGCTTCTGGCCCCAAAAACTCCCCCAACTCGTTTTCCTCTTTTTTTCACCCATATTTTCATCAATGGGTCAGAAGGGGCTTGGTGACTTCAACAGTTGCATGACTGAATTTTATGAACATGAAAGAAGCTTTCTGATCTGAAATGGAATAATGAAGAATTTGGGATTGTGAAGCGTTGAAAAGGCTTTGTTGTGATTTACTGTAAGGGCCTTAAGTGACATTCATTCACTCCATAGTTCAATTTGTAACATGTTTGAGCAGAAGCAGGGAATTCTGAAGCAGCCTACGATGAAGCTGACGGATGAGCAGATGTTGGCGATTCGCAGAACAAAGACGCAGCAGGGTACAGCTGGAGCACAAGCAGGTCAAAGTCAGTTACAGCTGCAGGTCACACAGCCTCAGGTCAGACAGGTGGGTCAGACAGGAGACTGGTCAGATGTGGGTACAGGGCAGTCAGTTACAGGTGCAGCCGCTCTAGAAAGCCCACAACAGGTGCTTGTCACCACTAATCTAAATATGTTGGGGTTTTTTTTGTTTTTGTTCTTAACTTTTCCCTGTGACAAGGTGTTTATGTGTTGTTCCAGATCATTCAGGCCCAGGTGCAACAGGTAGCCAACCAGACAGCAACCTCACAGACCCCCGTGGCCACCCTGGTCAAGTCTGTGTCAGCACCAGCAGGCACCATCCCCAGCGTCACCATCCCAGTTAGCATCAACGTCAGTGTCGGACAACACAAGGCAGGTGTCGGTAAGTGTCTTCACAGGCCCATTGATTTATAGGTTACTGCCAGTCTGTGCTTGTTTTGCAAGGTTTCTTAATGGTTTAATGTTGTTTTCAGCAGTATACAGTCTTATCCATGATTCAATTGCTGCCACTAAGAGGCGTGATGGATTTGTCTGTTGGTTAGAGCATTGTGGTTTTATACCCCAGATGGGTACAGCGTGTGAATCCCATTTCTGGCATCCCCCCTGATGTTATTTTCCAGGAATAGTGCTTAAAGCAGTGTAAAGCCCAAATCACTTTGGTGTCCCCCACCTTGATAGTGTGTGAGTATTGCCAAATATTAAGCCATGCTCACTCAGCCTGTGTCAGACTTATGGATGTGAACATTTGAGTTTCTGTGCAGCTCAACGTGCCACGGTGAGCCAGCTCCAGCAGCAGCAACAACAACAGAAGATGTACCTGACCCAACAGAGGAAGACCCCACAGGGCCAGAAGGTTACCAGTAAGTCGTTGTCGTGGTATACTGTCACCATACTGTACACCTGGGTGGCGTCGAAGTGGTGAACACCTGCATCACGTAGGGTTTCCTCTCAACAATAAGGTCACACACCCCAGTACTGTTCAGATCAGCTTATAACAAACTCACTCGCTCATTCTGTGTTACATTGGGTGGTGAGCTAGCAAGTTTACCTAGTGGTTAAAGTGTTCTCTTGTCACATGAAGGCCCAAGTTCAATTCCCCACATGGGTACAATTTGTGAAGCCCATTCTAAAGTCTGCAGCCATTATGTTGCTTCAATATTGCTAAAAACGGCATATAACTCACTCACTTACTCACTGACCACAAGAAGTCTACGAGGTTGTAGAGTAACTTGCTTTCCTGCTAGGCATACCAGACATCGGGAAGGGCGATCTGTTGGCTCCAATGTTTGACTTGACCTATAGTCAACTACTGATGTGTCCCACAATTTCCATGTAGGATCACATTCTTTCACTCCACAACAGTGCATGTATGTAATCAGTGTCAAAGATTAATATTTGCTGGGCTGGTTGTCTGTTATGTGTGGTAAAAATTGTCTCCTCAGAAACTGGTATGTTCTGATCATCAGGTTTTAATGTTAGTTTTACTCTTCATGATATATGCAGAAAAAGTAATGGAATGTCAGTACTGACAGCAATATTTGTTGTTGTTTTTGTAAAGTGCACGGGAATCAAAACTTGAACACTCTGAGAGGAATATTGTTCATGAAATTTTGACAATATCTTTTGCAGAGTAATACATTGGAACCTTCGATTCACTAGCAAGATAGATGAAGCTGTCCACACTGTTGGTAAACTTCAGTGCTTTTGTTTTTTGTTGTTGTTTTTTTCTTTTGGCATTTTGTGGCCTGGTAAAATTCTAATTACTTTCTCATTCATGATCTGTCGGTACTTTGAGTTAAGTGGCTTTATGTACTGGTTAAGAGATGTGTGTTTGTTTCAGCTCTTGGACAGGCGCAGGTAGCCAAGACTCAGCAGATCCCTCTGATTATCCCACAGCAGAAGGGTGGCCTTCCGTTCACCGGTCAGCTTCTCCACCAGATCGTCAAACAGCAACAGCAGCAGGGCCAAGGGGCCACCATCCAACAGATCATAACGCATGCTTCCCAGCAACAACCCACCATCATCGCCACGGTAACACAGGGCCAAGGGACACAACCCTTAGTAGCTAAGGCATCTGTGGGTACCCCCACTGCTCACATACAAACATTGTCTGCAGCCAGTCCCATCACTGTCAGCCAGGTCACGTCTGCCACGGGACAGCATGCTCCTATAACACTGAATGTTGCTGCAGCACCAGTATCACAGGCCACTGTTGTGAAGGCGCTTACAGGTGAACATTCAACAGTGCAGCAAGCTGCTTCACAGCCCAAGATAACCACAATCACCCAGAGTCTGGTGTCTCAGCAACTTCAGCAAGTTTCAACTGCCCAGATTCACCAGATCCAGGCCTCAGCGTTACAGACATCTGCAGCAGCATCCCAACCTGCCACCATCCAGGTACACAGTCCTATGGTGACGCCGCAAGCCTCGCCATCTTCAGTCCCCACACAAGTAACTCAAACTATTCCGCAGGCCGCTACTATCGCTACTGTGGTTACTCAGCCTCAGCAACAGGGAGTAGCAGCAGTTGGCCAGGCAGCTCAAGCTAAACCCTCACCCTATGCCATGAGAACACGCACAAGGAACTGAGTGGTACACAGCACCAGTCACCTACTGTATATGCAAACAGTTCAGAGTAATAGATCTCAATAAAACTCCTTGAAAACTGTGGAACCGTTAAAGATAGGGAAGCTGCAGCATGAAGAATTGTTCCATCAGTTTGGGAGTTGTAGAGACTAACAATGCACTGCATTGATTTCTGAAACAAGTGTACATTTCTTCCCGAAATAAGTGTACAATGTGGCTGTCACGCTTTCCTGGAACAAGTGTACATTTTGTCACTTTTCAAAGAAAAGCACAACCATTCCATTCACAATGCTTTTGTGCAGACTCAACTGTTGAGTCATTCATCATTAACTTAGTGCATCCTGTTGTAAATTTGTCCATTTATAGATCTGAAACGGATGTGCTTAGTAGCATCGATTATTGTATTATCCTTAAAGGATATATACATTGTGTAGACTGTTTATGTCCTGATGTGCAAGTAAACTTCTGTGGTAGTCTGTGGTAGTTTCAGTTGTGTTACAGAAACAGTCAGTCAGAGCAGAATTTGAACTGATTTCCAGCTGTGTAAGTCTCGACAAGGTAGTGTGTTAAATGTGTCTCCTTATGGTGCTGAAGTTCAGTAATGGCAGCAAATAATCTTGTGGCAGTGCTATGTGAACACTGGATTTACAAACTTATTATGTTTCTACTTAGATGTGAATGCTAATGTCAAAGTTGGGTGGTGTTAATATTGAGTCTACATTCATGACGTACCAAATCAACCGTGTATCACCAAGTATTTGCAGGTCAGCCATTTATGTGTACACAAAATGTGTCTGAGCACTGACTGTCTTGTCTATACCAGCTTTCCAGGTCAAGCTGGGTGCTGGGTACATCACAGCAAAGTGAAATATACTCATTGACACAAATAAGGGAACACATGAAAGTATGTATGTTCCTTTTGTATATTTCCAGCATTTCACCCAAAGTGCAATGCATACCTTGTGAAGAAACCTAGAAAAGTGTAAAGGAATGCTTGTACATTCAGATGTTCCCATTTTCTTTCCCATGAGGTTATGTAAGAGTTTGGCTGAGGCACAAGATTCATACCAATTTATTTATGATTATTCATTTCAAAACAAGTTGTCCATGAAAGATTGTGGTGGAAAACAAAGAAATTCACATTTGAAATTTCTCTGGGTAAGATGTTGAATTGTAATTGTTTCTAAATAAGTAACAACATAAACATTAGGGGAAAAGTTGTAAAGTCCATCACTTTTGGGGGTGGGGTAACAACAGGATAACCCAAAAATATATTTTGTAACCTTGCTTTGGGCACATGGCAGAGTTCGCAGTAGATTTTGTATGAGTGCATGCAGAAATAAAATTATAAATATGTAGTCCAAACCTTTTGTGCATGAATTTTTCATTACAAACCTGAATCACTTCAAAATTTATTGGTGTTTTGATATGTTTCTGTTTTCGGCAACTTTTTAAAATTAAGTTGATCAAAATCTATGCGTCTTTATCATGCACAAATATTGTTTGAGTATTGTTTTAGAAGATGTCCTTGATATGCCTTTAGGGAATTATTACAGAGTACATTTTCTTGAAGAATTCCTAGTATTCTTTCACTGAACAATTAAACTTTGGAAAATGTGAAGAGAATCATGAATACTTACTTGATCAGTACTGCAATTGGTTCCTCTGCAATATGCCCATGTTGTTTGCTCAAGTTAGTCAATTTTGGGTGGGTCTTTTTAGCGAGTTTAAGTTGTATCTGTTAAATGTTGTGTTTTTGTTGAATATTCATTGTCATTGTACAAAACTCATAAACTTCACTAAGATTGTAAATATCTGACATTGCTGTTGTATCAGTGTATTTGTTGTGTATGTTGTCATCACTTGTGGAGAAACCACCACATCTGCATCTAATGTATGTGAATCTGGGTTGTATGTCTAACCTTCAGGTACCAAATAATCTACAATCAAAGTTTCAATTTTCACACTGGTAATAGTTTTTCTCAACCAAAGCCTTTAATATTGTTGCTAATTACCTTCAGTTTTGTCCCAAGAATCCCCCAAAGCACCAGTTAAGTTATATAAGATTCTAAGTTGCATTAAATTGATTACAGTGTCCTTGATACTGTTATCGATCTTGCTGCAAATTATAACTGTGCATGTTATGTTCTTGGAATCAATAATGATTTGATGGTTGTGTGTGAGCTAGCAATACCTGTGTTGTTTGGCTGTCAGTTTTGACTCTACTTGCCGTACAAATATTTCCACAAGTATACTGACAGCAAAAGAAAAGCAAGTTTTGAACAAATGAAGTTTCCTAAAAGTAAGCATTCGTGTTTTTGTCTTCTATTTTGAAAAATGACAAAAAGCCATGGCTGTGTTTCTTTTGCTGTTCAGTATATGTGGCCATCTTACATGGATACCTATAATATAAATTGACATATCAGGCTGCAGGGACAAGTTAATGTATATAACAAGTGAAATGGTCAGGAGAGCAGCCTGTGTACAATACTAAGTATGTGTTCAGGCAGATGAAATAATTGTACAGAGAAAAATGTCATGTCTGTATTGTTTTATTAAAGTGCTTGTTGCAAATCAATTTGAAAATAAATTGTTGAAACTTGATTTGCATGTAATGTGGACAGACCTCTGGGATACAGACTATCTTGCTGGATGTACATCAATCAATCCTGGGAACATGGCAACTTGGTTGCTGTAATATAAAGCATTACAAGTTCCTGTGCAGAACTTGGGCACAAGAAACATGACTGGGTTTGTATCCAAATTCGCACTGACTTTTACAAGGTTTGTTATCTCCATTTCCATGCATGTTGGTTTTAACAGTCATAAAAGTGAAAGTGTACATCACTGTGAGGAGTTCTCTCTCATTCAGCTGACATAGACTCTGCAATAACCCACCTACCTCACCAGTCTCAAATAATAATTGGATTGCTTGGTCCTGTAGTTGACCAATAGCATTTGGGATAGATTCAGTCAACGCTTCAGACCACCCGGTGACCAAGAAACAAGTGTGGCAAATCAGGCCTTTCAAGCAGGCACCATTTGTCGAAGGGATCAGTCACACCCAACTCAATACTGGTTCCTTCTCCAGGAATTTTCCCGTCCAGAAAAAGAATATTTCGGAGATACGGAAGATTGTCAACCTGAAATAGCTCGGCAAAAATTCCTTCCTAATTCACTATAGCAGTTTTTAAATGACTGGGAGAATGGTTGGTTAGTCTGCACAATCTGGATGTCTGTCTGCGTGCCTATGTTTGACCAGAGCTGTAGACATGTACGTTCTGTTGTGGGTAAAGGTTAGACAACTGCTTCAGAACTTCCTCCATTTCTCGCCACATTTTGGAATGGAATGAAGACCAGCTGAAGCCAGTGTCCAAAGGACACAATGTCATCTAGAAGCATAGGAGTGGTCACGCCGTTAGTGGATTCCTTCCAAGACTAACTAGACAGAGAGAGACAACAGTATTTAGACGACTGGACTTAGATCTAGGAATTGTGAGTTGTTGTTTGATCTTCATCGGTGGCTACATCATGCCACGTTTTGTCATGCCAGGAATCCTAGCATTGTCCACACTTAAGAATCTCATAAAACAGACACGTGGCGCAAATGCTCCCATTTAAGCCATGTCACAGTCCAGGGAAGTAGATCTAGATACATGATACATGTATCTTCTGGAGATTAGGTTTATAGATAAATAGTTATTCAGTAATTCAGCCTCATAGCCCAGAATAAAGTTGTATTTGACAGAACAGATGTCATCTATGAACAATGCAGCAGAAATGCACCATCTCTGCAGAATCACTTTTTTAAGAAAGATTACTAGTTCTGGTAAATTATCCTCATTATTAGTATTTATTACACTACACAAGAGTCCCTGAGCAGTGATTAACACTTGGTGGGCTTGGGAGATATTGTAATCTCAGATCATGATACTTTTTACAATTAAACAGGATGTGGAACTCGTCCCCCATAATGTTGAGATCACATTGTGGATTATGTTTTAATATGCAGGTAACAAAACGTTAAAACTACGATTACAAAACTCGGTTGCCGTGGTGGTAACTTTAACACAGATGAGCATCAGTCAAGCACACCACCTACATCTATGCAAGTACGAAAGCATCAATATATGTTGGTTATGCTTTCGAATCAAATTTTCGCCTGTTAAAAAGTAACTAACATTTTATTAGTCGCGGTGGCTGAGCGGGCATACTTTGGTCTGACTTTGTGTGCTGGCGATTAGGTGTCTGACTCTTGATGGTGCGGGTTCGAATCCCGGATGGGATTCAACTAAAAAGTGCTAGAATCTGCACTTACCTCATCCTCCATGTCTCCAGGGTATACATTCCGATAACTCTCCACTATAATGGAGATATCGAGGATGTACTTTGCTAAGAAAGTGTAATCCGAAATATGACTTATTACGTTATATAACAATTTGTCATTAAAAATTATTGTTGTAATTTTACATTCTCAGAGGAAATCACCAAACAGGAGAATATCAACAATGCCGGAAAGTACACAACCGCAAAAGACACGCGAGTTTTCAAAACCAAATGCAAACCTTTGTTCTGACAACGTAGTGTTTTCATTGTAATTGTATTCTGTTGTTAACATGTTTTTAAATCCAGATTACCAGTTATTACCAACATCAGTGTGTTTTCTACTGAAAAAGAATACTGACCAAACGTACCCCAAACACAGACGTGGTGAAACATTTATTACATTCGTGAAAATTGAAATGCATGTGCAGATCGTGATGACCTTAACAATGAAAGCGAGTCCGAAAGAAATCATTTTTATGTTGACACAGTCGCCACACCACGACTTACGTGGGATACGAGGATGCCAAGCCTTGGGACGATTCAAGTTGACCGGGCTGCACAGTCATTTTAATGTTCATCTCTGGGCTCTACCGACCAGACCACCAACGGCATCTATGACCCTCCACGCAGTGTACAACCTGGAGTAACATGACAACGTCAAGACCAACCATCTGCGGACTAGAGCCACGGAAACAGCTCGCCAGAACATCGGGACTCAAAAGAGACCCATCAGTGCGTTTGCGCGAAGGAAACGTCTGCTGTCACAGACCATATCGTGGTCCTGTCCTCACTACTCGAAACCGTCCAAAGCGACTCCAGTGGGCAACTGCAGTATCGAAATGGACGTTATTGACAATGGAGAACTGTGCTTTTTGCTGAAGACAGCAGAAATTGTGTTTCGATAGCCCACTCACTGTGAGAGTATGGCGAACGGGTTTCCAACGTGTGCATTGTTGAAAGAGACTCGTCGGGCGGCCGAGCAATCGGTCTAAACCGAAGAGTTGGCCCCATGGTGTTCCAGAATCGTGGTCCACAACAAGGAAATGGCGTGACAGCTGACCCCACGTTGTACCACGTTTTGAACGTCTCAGAAATTACATCTTCCAGCAAGACAACGCCCGTGCCCACACTGCCAGAGCGCCACTAGAGATCCTAAGACAATATGGCATCAAAACCAAACTGCACTCAGAGTGGATTTATGTTCAACAGAACACCTTTAGGACGAGATTCAAAGAAGACTAAATAACCTCCAACCAAGGATAATTCCGGCTGGACTAGATCAGGCATTACGGGCCCAAGTGTCTATGGCCTTCATGAACCAGCTAAGTGATTCCATGTACAGACGGCGCAACTCCGTCGCCATCGATGCCTATGGAGGCCAACACGACGCTGACTTCGACGTATCTTAGTGATACCATTTTTGGTGAATTTGTAGGATTCCCAAAATGTTTTAAGCATAAGTCTGAACTAAATCTTCCGTTTCGGTTTATTTAGAGCTAATTAAAGTGTGCGGTGTAAAAAAACCCTATCAGAGTGCGTTTCTTTTACAGTGCAGTAATATTAATACCAGGACCACGCCGCCAGTCTGTCTGCCACACATGTATGTCATATCTGATGTGACTGTATGACTCACCATTGTAAACAACATCAATACTTCATTGGAGACAACATCAATACTTCTTGTAGTCAGCCCTCGTACAGGCAACATCTGCCAAATTGACATTGACAATATACATCGAATTCCCACCTAGGGAATCACTTGCCAGTCCTCAGGGAGTGCATGCGTAAGTTAATGCAGATGTTGCCAGAATCCTGTAATTATGGATCCAACCATACCCCTGGTATGTTTACTGGATTTTCAAGACCATACTTATATTTCTGGATTCCTCCCACGTCAAACATCTCTTGTTAGATCAAATATCAAATTTACAGCTGTGTAGCCTTTTCATGGCACCGGGTTTTATGCGAGTGTTCCCTTGTTTGGTTTTGTTGCATTTGTATGGTCTGGGGCTACTCAAGATGACATCTGTCTGTACAGGATAAACTGATCATTTCCTCACTATCACCTCTTCACTTTTCCTCTTAACATTTCTGTATAATATGAAGAACAAGAATCAAACACTTTTGAGGTGGAGTTTGACCTTGCAAGGCTTCAATATTGTGATTAGACGCATTAAGGACAATGGCAATGTTTTTGCTGATGCTCTCTCCATCGTTTGCATCATAACGTCAATAACATCACATTCATATTTCAAACCCAAGTTTGGTTATGAACGATCACTAATCTTTGGAGAGGAATCGGAAATTACATGACGTATTACAATGAAAGCCAATGTAGTGGAAACACTGTGTATATCAGAGGTATGTGTGAAGTGTGTAGGGCTACCAATACACCTTCCGGATCAGTGCGTCATATCTCTTACAATGTGACCCGTGAAGGTCCCGGGGTAGAATAGGCCTTCAGCAACCCATGCTTCCCATAAAAGGTGACTATGCTTGTCGTAAGAGGCGACTAACGGGATCGGGTGGTCAGACTAGCTGACTTGGTTGACACATGTCATCGGTTCCCCATTGCGCAGATCGATGCTCATGTTGTTGATTACTGGATTGTCTGGTCCAGACTCGATTATTTACAGACCGTCGCCATATAGCTGGAATTTTGCTAAGTGCGACGTAAAAATAAACTCACTCACTCACTCTTACAATGTACTAATGATTGCCAGTGAAAACAAATCGGGAAAACAAAGTCGTAATGATTCACACTGAAAAAATGTCGTACCATACTGTTATCTGGAATAATAGGATTATACACTGTGTAGGTTTCTGTTATGAGGTGTGATTTTAATGACAATCCAGTGGTATCTTCGACATTTTTTGTATCGTTGATACTATGTAAAACGTGGAGCTGTTGCTGGTGAACAGACAGTATTGCTGATCTCAATACAATGTACCAACTTTTGTTTCCATGAAATAGGTATTTATGAATACAATGTCATCAAAACGATTATATGATCTTCAAAGGATATAGCTGAATCAGAAAAACAACAACTTAATTTGGGGGGAAATAACCTTAATTTGTAAAGTTCAACACATATTTTCTCGTCAAATGAACTTTCTAATAAATCTGACCAAAATGCTTTGCGATGAGCATATATGTAATATTACTGTCCACAATTTTAAATCATGATCTGAGCATTCTAACGCCACTATTGTGATGGTAATCGGTCAATCCAAACCAGAGTTACTAAATTACACCATCTAGCTATCGGTTAAAATGTTGCAACAGACATGACATATTGCATCCTAAAGGGGCCCCTGCATGGTAGTCACGCACCGTAGTTGATGACAACCGGCATGAAATCAAAGCTAAATCGTCCCTGATTGTCGCCAGAATTGCACCACACTCGGGGGGTCCTGGCTTCTCGACCACTATGTTCATGCGAGAGACAACCTTACATTATCACTGTGCCAACCCAATAGGGTGTAAAGGCATGAGGCGATACAGCCCCGTGCGACGTCTACAGACGCCTACACGTAGAACACTGGGATTTCTCGTCGGACTCCCTTCCTTCATACCTGTTCTTAGGACGGATCACAAGGTTGCGAATTAGGACTTGGTCATCACGATCACTGGCCGTCACCTGTCTTCCAGTAGTCAGTCGAGGTGTTACAGAAGGTAGAATCAGATAGAGGGAACTACAAGGGCATAACTGGTGGCGCTACCATGGAAGAAGTAATGGTGAACTGTGAGCGGTAATGTAACAGCTCTGTCATCGTATCCACAATCTCTGACATGAAACAACACTCCCGATGTAAACAAATATAATTGCATTTTATCAAAACGCGTTCATGATTTACTTCGCAAAACATTTGAATAAAATAAGCGATGTTACATGCAACATTCTTCCCCCACCCCCACAACCACGGGCATAAAACAATACTGTCAGTGATGTTACCACTAACACAGGCACCAACACCTATTGTAAGGTTTAAACATACAAACAAACATACAAACATGTATTCATGTCAACTATCACCATACATTATTCATTACCCATCTGTCGCAAGTTGATGCGGCTCTCAATTCACAAAACCAGGGATAATTTACAAGGTATCTTTGTTTGAGTCTTCCTGAGAAATCCAACAATTGCGAATGTCGACGCTGCAGTGACTGATGTTTGTGGAATAAGGTGAATATGTACAAAATATTCAGAGTTGAAAGGTCATGACTATGTCAATAATGACAGCAGTGCTCAACGCTTTCTTGTAGCTTGACCAGGGCCCTATTCTCGAAACGTTCGTAACTCTAAGAATTCTAAACTTTGATCGTAGCCAATATGTTAAGAATGGGCTTACGAAGCTCGTAGGGTTACGAACATTTCGAGAATAGCTGGCCTGGATCTTAGACCATGTGGGCCCTCTTCCTCAAAGCGATCTCATTACTGTTGAAAGTCATATCTAGACAAGACAGCCGTAGCCTCAGATGATTTTGTCAAACCGGGTTCAACATCAGAGAATATCCCTAAAAGTACAATATCATAACTATCCATGATCTACATCGATATACTGACCCCAACTGAGTATAAAGGCACCATCCATGACCTATACAGACCAATACCCCAGGCTGAGTATAAAGGCACCATCCATGACCTATACAGACCAATACCCCAGGCTGAGTATAAAGGCACTATCCATGATCTATACAGACAAATACCCTAGGCTGAGTATAAAGGCACTATCCATGATCTACACAGACAAATACCCCAGGATGAGTGTACAGAGACTATCCATGATCTATACCGACACATACCCCAGGCTGAGTATAAAGGGACTATCCATGATCTATACAGACAAATGCCCTAGACTGAGTATAAAGGCACTATCCATGATCTATACAGACACATACCCTAGGCCAGGTATAAAGACACTATCCATGATCTATACAGACACATACCCTAGACTGAGTATAAAGGGACTATCCATGATCTATACAGACAAATGCCCCAGGCTGAGTATAAAGGGACTATCCATGATCTATACCGACACATACCCCAGGCTGAGTATAAAGGGACTATCCATGATCTATACAGACAAATGCCCTAGACTGAGTATAAAGGCACTATCCATGATCTATACAGACACATACCCTAGGCCAGGTATAAAGACACTATCCATTATCTACATAGACACATACCCCAGGCTGAGTATAAAGGGACTATCCATGATCTATACAGACAAATGCCCTAGACTGAGTATAAAGGCACTATCCATGATCTATACAGACACATACCCTAGGCCAGGTATAAAGACACTATCCATGATCTATACAGACACATACCCTAGACTGAGTATAAAGGGACTATCCATGATCTATACAGACAAATACCCCAGGTTGAGTATAAAGGCACCATCCATGATGTATACAGACAAATACCCCAGGTTGAGTATAAAGGCACCATCCATGATCTATACAGACACATACCCTAGGCCAGGTATAAAGGCACTATCCATGATCTATACAAATACCCCAGGCTGAGTATAAAGGGACTATCCATGATCTATACAAATACCCTAGGCTGAGTATAAAGGCACTATCCATGATCTATACAGACAAATACCCCAGGATGAGTGTACAGAGACTATCCATGATCTATACAGACAATACTCCAGGCCGAGTATAAAGGCACTATCCATGATCTATACCGACACATACCCTAGGCCGAGTATAAAGGGGCTATCCATGATCTACATAGACACATACCCCAGGCTGAGTATAAAGGGACTATCCATGATCTATACAGACAAATACCCTAGGCTGAGTATAAAGGGACTATCCATGATCTATACAGACACATACTCTAGGCCAGTTATAAAGGCACTATCCATGATCTATACAGACAAATACCCTAGACTGAGTATAAAGGGACTATCCATGATCTATACAGACAAATACCCCAGGTTGAGTATAAAGGCACTATCCATGATGTATACAGACAAATACCCCAGGTTGAGTATAAAGGCACTATCCATGATCTATACAGACACATACCCTAGGCTGAGTATAAAGGGACTATCCATGATCTATACAGACAAATACCCCAGGATGAGTGTACAGAGACTATCCATGATCTATACAGACACATACCCTAGGCCAGGTATAAAGGGGCTATCCATGATCTATACAGACAAATACCCCAGGCTGAGTATAAAGGGACTATCCATGATCTATACAAATACCCTAGACTGAGTATAAAGGGACTATCCATGATCTATACATACCCCAGGCTGAGTGTACAGAGACTATCCATGACTTCCCAAGGACGTTAACTATAGGCTGGCAGTTAGCACATGAACCTAACTAATGACAAAGCCATACAAGCAAACCGTTACATTTCAAAACTTCTCTCTGTTGTATTTACGTCATGGTTACCTTATTAAACTGTGATACCGTATAAACTATAAAACAACACCCTCGCCGGGTAAGACACGAGTGTGCTCATGATGGTCGTTATGCAAATGTTCTTCACCTCTTCTTGTCTATTTTGAGATTAAGTAGAAAACCATCTGGAGACCATCCGGGGAGTCATATGGAAGTAGCATCAGCCACAGATCATGTATTGCTATGAGTAATTTAATTCAACTTATTGTGAGGTGTTTTCTGATGAACATGTTTGTGAAAATACCTGATGCCTTATTATGGAAGCAAAACGGTATGACTAAGACGAACTTGCTCTGTGTCCGTTCTATCAGCGTTCACAAGAAAATTGTTTCACATGTAATCACGTGGAGAAACGAACCCTGGTTTTCCTTGTGATGAGCGAATGCATGAGGCCACCTGGTCTTTTCTCGGTCCCAACAGAAATGGACTGGACTTTTTGTTTTGGTCGTTGTGCCTAAACAAGTCAAACAACGAAGTTGCGTAGGAAAATAAAAAAGCTCCCTCTCTCTCTCACTTCAGTGACATTCAGAGACCGAAACGTGGGTTTTTGGACCACTAACACTCTAAACGTCCTGGTTCTCGATCCACAAAACATACGTAGCGCTAAGATCTGCGTGTGCCTATGATAAACTATTGAGTTACAAGTCGTAACGTCACGAACGCTTCGTTGATCGGGGCCCAGTTTCCCAATGCCCATGTACCGCCACCTATTTAAAGTGAGAAAGGTGTCAAGGTCGTGGCGTTACAAGTACTCGTAGAATAAGAACCAATTTTAGCATACTAATCGACCTTGGACTGAAGAGTTTTGCTGTCAAACTCAACGACGTCATCACAGTCATCGTCGTCGTCGTCCGACATTCTGCTCACACGGTGGTAGGAGGCAGACACTTCTTCTGTAGGCATGAGCTTGAGGACGATCTCCAGTGCGATGTAGCCGACGACCCCCAGGGACCACAGGAATATGGCGATATAGAACTTGGTCCGGAGACACATGAGGCGGTCTGTGACCAGTACGAAGGTGAAGCCTATACTACCCAGGGTACCAAGGTTGGAAAACACAGCGGGCTGGTGGTTGGGAAATGCCATGGCGATCAAAGCTGGAAGTAAACACGAGGAAAGGTGAAGTGATGTGAGATGAGAAAGTGTATACTGTTTTTATCACAGGGGCTTGTATCGCTTTGAAACGGCGTTCGAAAGACATATAGATGTATTGACCCTACCCTAGTACTATATACTATATACTTTTATATAGTACTAGGGTAGGGTCAATACATCTATATGTCTTTCGAACGCCGTTTCAAAGCGATACAAGCCCCTGTGGTTTTTATAATGGTAAAAAACGTGCTGTCATCGTATTCCAATAGCGTAGATCGACGCTTATGCTGGTGATCACTGCATTGCCTGGTTCAGACTGGATTATTTAAAGACCGACGCCATATAAGTGGAATACTGCTGGGTCCGGCGTTAAAAATCAATCAATCAATAGAACTATGTCGGTGAAAAATAAGTTTGCCTTACACGTGATTTGACTCATCCATATGCCATCCCCGATCGCCCAGATCGATGGCATGACAAATAGCAGGTACAGTTCTTCAGGAAGAGGTTTCCATAGTAACAGCGCCACTAAGGTGGTGATGTCTAAAATCAGGGTAAAAGCTATCAGAGGTTTACGGCCTGTGAGTTTGGCGACATGTCCGAAGATTACGGCGGACAGTGCCGATGTTATGCCGAATGTCATCATGACGTAGCCCACCATCTTGACTCCAACGGAACAGCTGACGAAGGCCTGTAAAATAAACAGTTTGATGGGAGAAAAATAAACAGTTTGATGGGAGTTAAAGAGGAAAATGCTCGTCAGGACGCATTTGGTATAGTTTCTAGTCCGCCAAGACAGCGATGCTTCAGCTAATCAACGACCCACACCACCCGGTCACACACCACCCGGTCACACACCACCAGGTCACACACCACCCGGTCATACACCACCCGGTCACAAGGCTCAATACGACGTCGCCAACACCTATCATGATCACCTCGTTTGAGTTCCGGGACAAGCCGACGCAAACTTTACAGGAAGTAACGACTAATGACGAATGCCCCAGCTTCACGGGTCAGTCACTGAAAGCTTCTATTCTCGAGTCTGTTTAGGGAGGTGATACAAATACAATTGTGTTTGGTTCGCACATTTAGCTTTGCGTATTTTTATTTTTTAATGTTTCCATGAGATTCAAGTATTATCAACCCTAGACTGTTTTAGAGGCATTTTAGAAGTTGCTGAGGTAAAGGTGAAGGACCAAGTTTTATGGATGATCAACTTCTTTATTTTCACAATGGCGACGTTTCGGTATGGATTCCTATACCGTTTTCAAGCAGGTTTTATGGATGATCAACTTCTATATTTTCAGAATGGCGACGTTTCGGTATGGATTCTCATGCTTGAAAACGGTAGACGAATCCATACCGAAACGTCGCCATTGTGAAAATAAAGAAGTTGATCATCCTTAAAACTTGTTCCTTCACCTTTATTATCAGTTGTGTCCCAAGACGTGTTCTACAGGGCTTCGTCTGTGATCTACTTTCGAAGATGATTATTTTCATTTGCCACTCAGATAGTGTGTGAAGACCAACTAAAGGCTAGTACTAGCTGTAATTGTGATTCAGGGAAAGAGTGTAGCATCTGTACCAACTATTTGAAATCCCAGCTAGAACTGGTCTGTTGCAACTCATGATTGTCGACTGACGAGATGAGACTCGCTGACTGGGTTGACACTTGCCATCGTATTGCGAGGGTCAATGCTCATGCTGTTGCTCAGTGGGTTGTCTGGTCAAGATTCGATTGTTTTATTTTTAACGGTGCGTGCGAAGCAGCAGATTGTGTGAGTGAGTGAGTGAGTGAGTGAATTTAGGTTTACGCCGCGTGTAGCAATATTCCAGCAATATCACGACGGGTACACCAGAAATGGGAAATCGAACCTGTGTCTTCGGCGTGACGAGCGAACGCTTTAACCATAATGCTACCTCACCTTCAGAGTTACTTCACATAGTCACAAAAGGACCTTACCGGTAGATTCGATCCGATTATGAATCATGATTTGTGCGTGGTAGATGTCTAGGAAATGTGCAGCTTGAGGTTTCATGTACCATCTTAAAGAGAGCGTCGAGTGACGTCTAAAAAACCTTACTGACTCGTTCCAAGTAGTGGCGAATCCATTCTCTCTACCTACCTTAGTGAAATTAGTGAGGAGAATAGACGTGTTCATAGCCTGAGATAGAGACAGTGGCATCAGCAGGAACAGCACCTTCTTCTTAAGCACCGTGCAGCACGCCAACGACGTCCTTATCAGGCTGGCCTGGTCACCCCCTTCAAGTTTCAAAGGTCTAAGAAACATCACGGTGACCCCAAGACCCAGTAACTGGCAGGCCAGATAGACCCCATACAACATGTTGACCACAGCAGTTTCCGGTTGGACAATTATTGTCGTCTTGTTCTCAACCCCGGGGCAATCGTCAGCGCCGCAGATCTTTGTCTGATTCAGATCTGATTGGTCTGTTGAACTTTGATGAAGAATAACAGACGACAAAAGGTTCCCTGTCACTTGGGCGAAGCAGAAACAGGCGTAGAAGATTCCATTGTGTTTACTGAGAGAGCCATGGAGATCTACCTTGTTAGCTTTACTGTGCCAGGTACCCATGGCGTTTATGTATAAATGACGAGAGTTCCACATGGGCGAGACTGACAGACCTAACAGTATTGATGACGGTATCAGC
Organism: Haliotis asinina; assembly: GCF_037392515.1. Taxonomy (NCBI): domain Eukaryota; kingdom Metazoa; phylum Mollusca; class Gastropoda; order Lepetellida; family Haliotidae; genus Haliotis; species Haliotis asinina. Next base: position 103,216,131 of record NC_090280.1, on the reverse strand, counting down.
GTCCACCATGTTGGATGGAAGTAACTGAGACAATACAGGCAGTGACTGACGAAGGCCAGAATAAACGTCGGTTTTAAACCTACACATTGGATGTATAATGGGCTTATTGCCGAGGTCAAGATACAGCTGGCGTATATACAAGCAAGGGAGGCAACTCCAAGTCCCTCAAGCTGGAGGATGCTGGTTGTGAGATTCTGTAGGCCCTGGAAGGCCGTGTAGATGGTGAAGAACGAGAAGGCCAAGACGATGGTGTTTTTCATAGGCTTCATTTTGAGGCTGAGGCCGTCGTCGAGGTTCACTTTTAGGGCATCGTCTGCCATTTGTAGAGGACGCTGTCGTCAAAAAGCTGAAGCTGTCGACATCATCAAACACCGAGTTCAGAGAGGAACGGGAAGGTTACGATACCCGTCACCAGGTCTGAAACTGATAAAAACATCATGTAAACTGATTGCTAAACCTGATCAATATCGCAATTACCTGTTTCTTTGCAATGCTTGACGCAATGACACCACATCCTTCAATCAATCACAGACTGTTGTTGCCGCGATTTGATGATTTAGGTCAGTGTCAAAGTTCATTTTAACTGTCTACTAATTCCAACATGTTTCGATTTGGTTTAAAAATAATCATTGTGCAGGTGAGCACCCGTCCATGGATACTAGGCGCTTTAGAATTAATCATTATCATTATTATTATTTATTAAGCTAACAGCTATTAATTAATTTCACAATGACTCAGTGTCCCAGAAGGTATTGACTGCTATGACCTGTACTAACAACGGGGCAAGATCATGGAGCCGAGATTCCCTTTAAGAGATAAATGTCATCTTTATGTTCTGTAAATCAGTTTCTAGTCTGTCAGCAGACGCATCCCATCTCCTCCCCAAACAAACATGTTACTGAAGTATACACACTGACCGCGTTGAAGAGACCCCTTTTAGGAGGAAAACAACATTGAATGCGCATAACAGTGGCATGAGAACTGGCGGTTCTTGAAACTTTTACTCATGCACTAAAGAAACAAACCCCCAGATCGTAAATGATCTAATCAGGGAGCCTATATAGAGGGGGAGAAGAAACTCCTCGAAAAGCCGCTGAACGTATGTCTCGGGTCGTTACGTAACCAGTGTAGCCAATATGGTGGCAGCGTAGTATTTAAGATTGAGCCCGGTTTATTTTCAACAGCCGAATAAGTTCGCTGAGTGTTATAACAACTGAAATCCAACATGTATAAGACAGGTTAACTATTTTGTCACTTCAGTTTAAGTCAAATAATTGGTATTAGTGTCCGTATTAGGACAGTAGATTTGTAGTAAAGTTTCAGGTCGGTAAGTTATAGCTCACTGGCTTCTTTTCTCGATTCACCGCGAAGATAGACTAAATTGTGCTGATAAAAACTTCTTTCACACATTCGTTTAATTTTTAGGAGAACATACCTTTAGTTGAAAGGTATTTGCAAGTAATAGTGACAGTTTTATGAGGTTTTATGACAAAAATTGTTAGAGTGTAATTGAGGTGTGTGAAAAATATGACATTTCGCCATTGAAATGTTATACGCCCTTGTTTGAGTATTCCTAGTTACTTCCTCAAATACATCTTTCACATACACCTTTAATTCTTATGAGGGGAATATACTATTAGGTGGAATGTTTTTGCAAGTAATAGTGATAGTTCCATAATCCAAAACAAAATGTTAAAGTGTATTTGAGGTGTGTGGAAAATATGACATATTGCCGATCTGATCTGATTCGCCATTGATGCTTGAGGGTTATAGTTTCATAACTTCTTTCTTTCTTGTTGATCTTATTATTTGACAAAACTGGAAAGGTGTTTTAGAACGCTTTGTGAGAGTTTTACACTTTATTTTTGAGGGCAGTGTGACAGTGTCAGTTAACATTTTGTTAATGTCCATTCCATTCCCCACATGTAATAAGATATCTGAATTAATTATTAATGTAAACAAAATGTTTCAAAATAGATTTTGTAAAAGGAATGCGGATGTTAACATGTGTTCTCGTGATACTTTTGCATTCTTTGACATGTTTTGGGAGGGAAGGCCGCAGTGTATCATCTATTCTTTCATTCATTCACATATGTACTTTCTTTTCTTTTTCTTTATTTCTTTCTTTCATTCACATAATTCTTGCACTTAATTCTTACCGTAATTCATTCACTCATTCATTCATTCATTCATTCATTGTAAAATTCCGACTGATACAATAAACTGACTGAAGTTCTGTTAAACCAGGGATAATCTACAAAGTATATACTCTATAGATCCTCCCTGGTTAAACACAACTGAAGTTGCACTGGGAACGAGCCGAGGCACTGTGTGCGTTGGTGCATGACGAGGCACACGTTAATTATTACAAATGGTAAAGAAAGCAAGCGAGTGACCTATCCCTGTTGTAGACGATCCCTGATCTAATTGAGAACCTTTGTGGCAGAATAAGAACGCAGAGGTCAAAGATCAAAGTTCAGCAACCTAGGAACCTATGGAGAGTAGTGGTGTCGGTGCCCCTGGCAGTAAACTAGGGCTTCTGTCCTGTTTAGCACGATGACACAGAAGAGCCGATTTTAATGGAGACGTAAATGGTTCTTCAGATACAACTACACATCCAGATACTTATTTAATTAAACCTATGACCTTAAAGTAAAACTTATACCATGCCGCATGTATATTTTATGACAATGCCCGGTTTTTTTGCTTTGTCCTGCATCAATGTGATGCCTTTCATGTACTTTCTTTCGTTCTTTCAATAACAATCAGAGCATGTTAAATAACTGAACTGCGGGAAGAACAAAGTGTTTTCAAGGTTCAAATATAGGAATATGGATACCACTAACAAAACTTGGTATCATCAGACAGCGTTGACTGCGTGAACACGAATGACAGATGACAGATGACGACGATTGTACGCCGTTTCAAACAATATTCCAAGAACATCTGGGCGGATGACAACAGAAACAAGCTTCACCCATTCTGTCCATGAGGGGAATCGAACTCGGCCCCACCTCCCTCGAACTTGGGCCATCGTCGTTACCCCACCTCCCTCGAACTTGGGCCATCGTCGTTACCCCACCTCCCGCCTGACCTCCAAGCTTTATCTCAGTGGCTTTTTATTTAGAATAAACAAAGAAGCATCCATCATCATGACGATCCATCATCATTTCAATTGACACTCACCTTCCCCGGGGAATATATCACTATACCATGGATACTCTACCTTCTTAAGGTGAGTACTACCATTGTTGTCATTATTGCTGTGATCACTACCTTTGTATCACACAGCTTGTTGGATCTTTGACGGATTGATTTCCGGTTAACTACAGTGTCAGTTTCAACTTAGGAATCAAGTTTAGATCAAGGAAATGTCCTCTGAGAAGATATACATACATATTTAGAATGTTGTAGCTTAGTCCGCGTAACACGTTGTAGCGCGTATAGCGGAAGTGTCCTACCCCGGGAAGGTAACTGATTATATATGCATACATGTGTCAAAATGTTTAAGCACTGTCAGATGAAATATTCTGAACCGGATCGTTTTGGCAGGGAGCCTATATAAAGTATAGAGTTTGGGAAAGGAAATGTTCTCTGATACACAGAAGATACACTAGCTGTTGGTTGTAGTGTGCATTGGGAAACTGTTCTGGCATGGCAGGAAATGTTCTCTGATACACAGAAGATACACTGACTGATGGTTGTAGCATGGATTGGGAGACTGTTCTGACATGGCAGGAAATGTTCTCTGGTTCACAGAAGATACACTGACTGATGGTTGTAGCATGGATTGGGAGACTGTTCTGGCATGGTAGGAAATGGGTTCTATGGCATGAACAGTGTTTAAATAAATATGGAAGGTTGTAGTTCACTTTAATCAATCCCACTGCTGTATCAAATATTTTCAAAACACCGTATGTTTACGAACCGGACCATATAACATATGTCATATTACATGACTTTCCACGGGCGTCTCCACTTCCACAACCGCCATCCTCCACGACGATAACAACGCTAGGATAACCGTACCATCGTCAAGTTATCATTAAAGCTAAAACATTAACACACTCATGTGTGAGTCAAGCAGTCCCTAAGGCTACACAAGAAACAAGAAAGTTCTTCGATCAATTGTGTCGTTCTAATCGTACAGGGAAATGGCTCCGGGCAGTTCTTATGTCACATCCTTACTCCATCGCAAGTCAGTGCTAAGATCTGGCGGTCTTCAAGAATCCACTGCAGTTCGGTTTAATTGATTTCTTCATATTCAAGGACAGTGTTCTTCTGAAAAGCAACTTTTAGCTCCACCGCAATATAACAGATCGATCCCAGAATCCACAGCGCGATACTTATGTACAGTTTCGTGCTGAGGCACACGTACTGGTCATACGCCAGTGTAATGGCGAAGGCCACAGATCCAAACGTTGAAAATATGGCGAACGCTACCTCCCTCTTGTGGGCAAAGAAAATACCAACCAGGGCTGAAACAGAAATATGTTACTGTGATGAGTATAAAACTCTCGTAGCATTGAGTCACATCATTATATACTAAACAGCAAAAATAATAATAACCGCAATTTTCAAAAAATGAAATCTCATAAAAGTGCTCATGCTCTCTATTTAAAAACAAAATGCGAGTGTTTGTTTTGTTGTTGAGTATATTATCGCGGTCCCTGTCGCCATCAGATTCAACGATTCTATTTTCAGTCGTCAGCCATGTTGGGAATTTCCTTTTGTTTGTTCCTTGGTCGACATAACAGTTAGGTGACAGTTATGACAGTTTGGATTTAATTGCCATCAAAACAGTGTAAACACTATTGTATACTTACATCCACTCTGAGTCTGCCATATACCGTCACTTGCCGCACAAACCAGAGTGAAAAGAAAGTGTATATACAGCTTGTCGGGAGTGGGTGTCCATAGCAACATGAAGAGTAATGCCCCAAGTTCCAGTAGATACGAAGCAGCAAAGAGTGGGTACCTGCTGACGTACTTTGCCAGTTTCCCCACGACGAATGACACAACAGACGTGGAACCTCCGTAACACGCCATAACGTAACCAACCATCTTGATTCCCACAGTGCAACTCACATAGGCCTAGAAAAAAGGTCAAGGTCACTGAAATATTCCATTAGCTTAACCTTAACTCCGCGCATTATAATACTTTGTTGACGAAATAAAAAACAAAAACTGATACCTCTAATGAATTTCAAGTTAATGCTTGTCGGGATTGTTAAATAATTCACGGTATTGTTCTCGTAGTTGCCAGAGACAGGTCCTCAGTGACCATTATGAGTCATAAAGACGTAACACTTACGTCACTATATGTGATGACGTAATCCTAGAGAGATTACAGGTGTGTATTACCTTGACATTTAAGTCATATTCTACCATGAAATTCAGATAGACTCGTTTTTATTGGCTGTTACTACAAATTAGAAGTGAACAATTGTCAATAACCATTTCTGGTTAACGCATTCGGTTTTACATGACATTTAGCAGCGTTCAACCAGCTATAATCACTTCAAAAATGTAACCGCCATAGGATTATCTCCCAATTATTCACTGGAACCTGTTGTTTCCAGAAGAAGAATCAAGAAAGAAATGTCTGTTACTTTAGAACTGCATTCCATAACTGAATGGAAATATCTAGACATGTTGGATAATCAAGGATGACACAAAATGGAATGTTGTCATACGTGTGCAGTACCTAGCAGTTTGGAAAATATATGACGCAGGCGTACTTGGCATATATGACAGATGGACTTCAAAACCTTATCTATAAATATTGGCAAGGATAATGCTCGCGGTTTACAACGACGATAAGTTTGCGCTAGACACTTGGGATAACCTAAGGGAATATGTCAAGGAAAATGTTGAAAACACAATCGTTGTGTTCCCCTTTGAGTCCCTGAGACATTCTCACCTTGGTAAAGCTGGTCAACAGGATGGCCACAACCATCGACTTGGCAAAGTAGAAGGGCAGAAGCAGCACCAGATTGACATCCCTCAGTGACGTAAACCACTCCAGGACCTTGGACGCCGGAGTGGCATCTGTGAGACTTAGTCTTGTCACTGGAGTCAGGCAGCACATTGTCAGGAGTAGACCCAAAAAGGCACACGTGAAATACACTCCCATCAATATGTTCACCAGAGACTCTGATGGATGAGGGATCTTGGTCGTACTGCTAGCTATCCCAGGGCAGTCGTCTGCTCCACATATTCTCGTCACGTTGGCGGGGAAATCTTCTTTCGCGTCGCGAAAAAGTACAAGCGAAGCAATGAGACTTCCAGTGATTTGAGCTGCTTGAAAAAGAAGTCCAAATATTCCGTACAGTTTGCTCATAGCTTCGTGATTTCCTACGTTATTATTTCTGCTGTAGATATCCGCCATTGTTGTGATGTACACACCTTGAGATGTCCACATCGGGGCCACAAAGAAGCCCAGAAGCAACGAGGCCGGGACCAATGTTCCCCACGTCGGGTAAAAGTTAGCCGCAGTGTACATACAGTGGGAAGCCCATCCTAAAACTAGAGCTCGTTTAGTGCCAATTTTATGAATAATCATTGGAGACAGAATTCCAGCCAGAATGATCATGCCATACACACAAGCCAACGATGTCACTCCGAGATCTGCAGCTTGATTCAAGCTGCTCTGAAGGTTCTGAATTGCTTGAAAGGCAGTGTAACACAGTAGAAACGAAGTGGAGAGGACAACAGTGTTTTTGATAGGGTTGATCGGAGGTACAGCAGTTATATAATCGTCTTCATCTATAGAATCCTCCATTGTCAAAGTGTTCAGAGGGCGGATCTAGCGAATTGTTATCTAGCGAAATGTAAACCAGTCTTGTGTTGTTGTCATGTCTAAAGATGTCTGCCCATCTCTTTCTGTACCGTTGGTCTGCAACAAAAAGAGATTTGTTGAAGGTACGGGTGCGCCATTTTCACAGATTTTCATTTTCATGCTGACAAAATAAAAACAGACTGTCCGAGATGTAGAGTTTTATGAATTATTTTGTTGTTTCAATCAAATGTCTTTGTCGTAACCAGGGTAAATGTCGGCGTCTACCTTCAGCAAACCTCTTACATGTCAAAGTGTTTTGAAAATTACAGTTAGAGTTTCTTTAAAATCGTCTTCAACCCATACACAATTTCAATAGTAAATCAAGTTCAAGTTTAACATTTCGAGCTCGAAACAGCTTCACGTTTGATTCCTAAAATAACTGTCATGAGCTCATTGTCAATTTCATAAGCTAGGAACAGACACTGGACCATGGGAGGCTTTGGCACATGATGAGCACATGATTGCAACCGACTTTGCTCGTGCTTGAGTTGGACTACAAGGCTAAATATTGATGTGGGGAGACATCATAAAACTGCAAAGTCTGAAAGCACATTACACACTGTAACTTAAACAACATTGAAAATCTGCACCGTTTCACCCTTTTGTGCCCATGCTTTAAGAACATTCGAAAGCAACACATGCCAAGTAATTATTTAATTCGACCTTCAGCACCTTATTCCCCGCATGGCAACCACCAACTATCAAGATTTAAAATCCAGTTGAAATTTGTCTTCAAACACAGAAAAGGGTTGAAATGAAATGTGAATCTGTTGGTAAAGTGATCCTGTTCTGCACCACGTTCACTTCATGTAAAACTGGCATATAGCCATTCATTCAATATACATTTGAATCTGAACATAATCGAAGCCTAAGACTTACTGCTAGTGACTACGGTAACTAGAGAAATCGCGCAGCAATGAAAAGCCAGATTAGACGTATTCTAACTCTGTAAATTGTGACAGAAATATCTTATTCTCCGTTTTGAAAAACAAACTTGTTCATTAATTACGAGTTATAGAACGTGTGGAATTCATCACGTTCTGGTTTGTGTTTCGTATTGATTTAAATGTTGTGTGTTTGTTGTTTAACGCAATATTTTTGCTACGTGGAGGGTATATTAACTAAACAACACACTGCGTGCTCTACTGAAAATTGTTCAGTAAACTATACACACATGAAATATATTCTATCAAAATTGGATATCTAGAGCTACACTTACATTGCTTTTATTATGAAACGAGGAATACGTTTCCGAGAACACAAAACATTTAAGTGACTGCAGACCCTACCTCAATATATTGGTGATAAAATGTGTGTCGGGAGGCAATGGTTTGGCACGTGTGGACTGTACGTATATTGACTGGCTATCAGCTGCGCGTCAATATCCGCACTAACATGCATCTGCCTTTGACGCTATTGTCCGTATAATATATTGCACAGGTCTGAGCTGTATACAGTCGCGGCCGGTTTCTTAAACATGAACAGACTGCTGTCATCCAGTACTCCAGTACACTTTCAGTTTCAGACTTACTTCTAACATCACTTCCCCAACACCTACCCCACCCCCGGCCCCACCGCAACCCCCTCCCAACCCCACACACATAAGACAGTCGTGGTTGTGACCGTGATTGGACGAAATTGAGGTCAGTGCATAAGGCTGTAGCCGTGCATGCATGTCTCTAATAACATGGGGCCAGGGCACGAGGATATGAGTCGTCCCATGGGGCCAGGGCACGAGGATATGAGTCGTCCCATGGGGACCGGGCATGAGGATATGAGTCGTCCCATGGGGACCGGGCATGAGGATATGAGTCGTCCCATGGGGCCAGGGCACGAGGATATGTGTCGTAACATAACACGACTTCGTGACGGACGGCGTGTGGTTAAGGGTCCTACAACAAAACTTGGTGACATGGCATGAGGTTGTGGGACGATCTCTCACAACATTTAGTGACAGCACGTGGTTTAGGCAGTGCATAAAACCAGAGACCATATAATCTATTATATGGTCTCTGATAAAACAAGCCAAACATTCGGCCAGACATTAAGACTGGTAACTTCAAAATGTTACCAGCCAAGAATGGTTTTAACCAGAACATTGAAAGAAAATAATTAATTTTATGTTAGTCAATGCCTTGAGCTTGCGACACAATAGTTCAATGTTTACACAGTAATTGTCCAGTTTAAAGGGGCACTGATGCGGAGCAATTTCCGTGGACTGGTGTAAACTTTTGTTATTGTTTTTCTCCCGTGCGTACCCGGATGATATCCCAGAATTCGTGACTGGTTCGTGACCTCTGCTGCGCATTCCGTAAGCGCAATTGATAGTTTAATTATAGACAGATCAACTTAGGTGAAGTCATTTTTACTTCATAACAAATGTATTTTGAAAACAAATGAAACACTTAGAAGGTTAATCATCTGCCAGTGGTAGAAATGGTAAAAAACTATTAGGACGGAAAAATAACGAAGCCAATGTACGTCTCTATATTTTGTCTCATAACCCTAATTGGTTTATTGTCATATTTGTATGATTCTGAAAACGATCTGCTTATACTCATAGTAAATTTCTAACATAACAGCAACATTTATACATTGTATAGATTGCCAATGTGGATCCTATTTCACACACATACGCGATCTAGTGTGTGTTTTCTGTCATACAGATTCTGCTGAATGCTACAACAAATAAATTAAAACAAAATGCAAATAATGAATGTAAAACAGACTAATTTTATAGCAACAATGTCAGGCTACTACCTTGTTCAGGAATGTATCCATCAATATCCACGTAAAAGAAATCGTATTCCATTCACCTGCAGCTGGTAAATAATCCTGCTCTGTGTCGCGTGTCTTACAACTGTCTCATTTGCGAAAAAGTAACACATCGTTTCACGTCTTTCGTTGGTGAAAACCAGATAAACCTCTCATTGGTCTCCCAAGATAGCACACCTGGCAACTAATTGTATGATGTCCACTATTCTAAGTAATTTAGTTAACCAATAATGAGCAATCAATCAATCAACGCAAGGGTGGTTAATTCTTTGAAGGGAGGATGTTGTTTTTGCACTCACTCTTTACGACAGGGTGTAGTCATCTACACACACTGCCTTTTGACAAATCCGCTAGAAGATAACAGTAATTAATCAATCAGTGTGTTATCGGTTAATCCTTTGATCGATGTTTGTTTTTGTAACTCAGCTGATAAACCCTCTTGCATCACTTACATGCACATATTACATAACATACAATACATTTGCCATTACAGACCTTAATTTATAATGTTGAGTATTTACTCCAGACAGGAGAAATGCCAAATGGGAACCTTTGTTGAGTAACCGAAGTGGTGCTACTACTAATTATACCTGTTATAAATTCATTAATTGACCATCCAGAGAATGATGACAAATAACACGTGTAGGTTTACACCATCAAACGCGAGTTACAGCAAGGAGGATGTAATCTCTGTGTCGCATGCAGCCTGAAAACACTTATGGGCCGAAACTGTTTTGAGGATACCAACGGAATTTCGTTACATAAGGAATACACACAGGCATTTGCTGTGTACTTGGGTAAATAGGTGAAATAAGGGGTTTTTTTACGTAAGAAAATTTTCAGATTTCTCTACCAAAGGCAAAGTCATCGTTTTTTGTTTACGAATTCAAATAAATCAACTGTGTGTTTTTATTATCATAAATAATAAACCAGGGTAGCTACCATAGCTACCAAAATTTACGTATGATATTTGCTATCACAGCTGAACCAACACTCAAAACTACCTATATATATAAAGCTTTGCAATCTTCCGTACTGAAACAAATGGCTTGCTACGTGCCTGTAGACATCATATTTTCATGTAACATGATTAAATATCGAGGTTAAAAACACAGAAATAGGATCAAATTGGATCAGTAACTATACCATCCAAGCATCCGAAGAGAACTACACTGCTGGGATATTTTGTTACGATCAGACAAGGAATACCATGGATATTTTTGAACAAATGGCATATGATGGGCATCCGGCCTCCTGACTGTTAAGGTGAAGAAATTCTGCTAATATGGACAGGAGCCCAGCTCCTCTGTCCGTCACGGTCGAAGGAGCGGGCGCTGACCAATTTGCGGTTTCGTTTCGTAATTCGACCGTTGGCGAGAAACATTATTCGCTCCGCATCAGTGCCCCTTTAATGTAACAATTTGAAAATAGGCATATGCATGATATCTGAACAATTTACCAGACCATGGGACTAGCTTGCTGTATATTTAGACCGTCCGTCAGATATCCTGCCAGTCTTGGGCGGTCGGACGGGCCTTATTTCATATACTGGTTTACGGTCTGTCTCATACAACAAAATGAACAGGCCATAAGGCTGTCGCCCTGTTGACAAAATCCTACACACGCGCCTGAACCATTATACTCATCGCGACACGACTGCTACTTCCGCGTACTTCCAATCCGGAGATACAGTAATGTTAATCATACAAAACCGATGAATCACACAAACTATTTAGTAACACATGTACACGTTTAGTCTCGCCGTGAACATTCCAATGGGGTCGTGCTGATAACCGGAGTGATTGATTGTAAGTCGACTCTGCGGTTGTTCCTAAACATTCCGGAAAGTACCACCTTACTATAGCGTGCAACACAGCTCGGAATACTAACGTCGCATCTACATGAATACCAGAAAATCACCACAAACAGAGCAGTGTGTGGAAGCTGTAGGAAACATGGCGTTCTTGGTCCAAGCTGTTGTACTCGGCACAACCATGCAGAACTAGCATGGTCACGAAGTCAGCTGGTACGTGTAGAACGGCCCACTGTATTTACACAGTACACACCTATACATACTTACTACAGTAGGGCAAAACTGTCTGCCAAGGTTTAAATGAGAAGTGTGGCCGGGTCGTTTTGTATTTATGTCTCTTTCGACCTGATGTCTGTGATGACCTTTCATCGTAACGCCTGTCAAGGAAGTCAGGTATCTCAAATTACCGCACTATGATTTATAAGGGCTCGGTTTTAAGTTTTAAAACGGACGCCATGTCATGCAGCGTTGTTAATTTACAAAAAAACATAAACCAAGAAAACAACTGACATTTAGTCATCTGTGAGCTTGTCGAACACAGCTGGACAAGGGGTATTAATATTTAACACTCACAAGCGTATACTGTATGTGTAAAAGTTGCCACTTCGTGAGCCTGGTGACAACAGCTGATTATGAAAGACGTTTTACCTGTTAAATACAATCAGCTACCATGAACCAATATGGCCTGGCTTGTTCTGTCTATTGAACCTGCTCGTGTTGTGTCCGTTCATCAGCTACAAGAGACCTGATTCCTACTTCCTGTTGAGCAGTGTTGCTAACAGACTGGTTATTCGGCCGAAGGTTTGAATCTAGGTCGCCATGCCTGGGTCGATATAACGTACCATAACACAGGTGCTGTGACGCTCTGTTCACTTGTTGTTTCCGAGTGAAATGTATTGTAATCACATCGTATAGTGCCTAGCTTGAGTTGAAGTTGCAGTGGGGCAATAAAAGCAGGTGTTGCTCATTCTGATTTGTCCAAAGTTGTCATTTTTTCACAGTCGTTCAGGCGTGACTGAGTGCTCGAGTGGTATGGCCCGGTAGCCATATCAGTCTGAGTATGCGGTGCAGAGTTGCGGCCCTTATCCCAAATCCCTTGTGAACGTGGCTATTTCGCATCGCTCGCATTTGCACGTTGACCACCACCAATAGTCTGTCGGTCCATGACGCAAGTAAATCCAAGAAGGCTCATGCAAATCTAGAAAGGTGGCAAGTCTAGATTCCCACAGTTTCCCGCTGATAACGAAGCAAGCCTATGGCCCCCTTTTCATTATGCACAGGGAGCTAATATATAGAGCGAGAAGAAAATAATCGAAAAGCCGCTGAACATATGCCTCGTCACGTGACCACTGTAGACACTATGGCGGCAGCGTAGTATTTAAGATTGCGCCCGGTTTATTTTCAACAGCTGATTACACTCGCTGAGTGTTGAGACAACTGAAAACCGATAGACAGACACACAGACAGTTTATTAAAGTCTCACTTTTTGTTTACAGTACAATACAATGTGTAAAAGCATATATATTCACATGAAATACGAAATAAAATATACACAAACCACTACTATTGGAATTATGCGAGACTATGATTGCATCAAAAGGACTTTAAAAAGTATAAATTATAAAATAATGTTAATGACAAAGCATATATTTTCTTCTCCTTAAAATGCTATTGCAGGTTTTGGCACAAGAAACTGATACAGTGCGTCACAGCACTTGTGGTATAGCTCACTGGCTTCCATTCTTGATTCACTTTGAAGATATTAAGTCGATAAAAACTTATTTCACGCATTAGCTTAAGTTTTAGAATGGAAACATACCTTTAGTTGAAAGGTATTTGCAAGTAATAGTGATAGTTTTATGACTTAAAATGGTTACGGTGTAATGAGGTGTGTTGTTCCTAGCTATTGCTTCATCTTTCACACACACCTTTCATTCCTTAGAGGGGAATAAACTATCAGGTGAATGTGTTTGCATGTAATAGTGATAGTTTCAGCATCTAAAAAAACATCTTAGGGTGTATTTGAGGTGTGTGAAAAATGTGACATATCGCTGATTTGACCTGATCGGTCAATGAAATACTAAACTGCGTTGTTCGAGTCTTCCTAGTTATTATTAAAAAAACTTCTTTCGCTTATACCTTTCATTTTTAGGGAGGGAATATACCATCATATGAAAGGTGTTTGCAAGTAATAGTGATAGTTTTATGATTTTAGAAAAATTGCTAGGGCGCATTTGATGTGTGTGAAAAATATGACGACCAGATGTGATCCGCCATTGACGCTGGTGATGCTTGATGATTGTAGTTCTGTGACTTCTCACTTTCTTGTTGATGTTAACATTTCTTGTTGCTCTGATTATTTGACAAAACTGGAAAGGTGTTTATAACGCTTTGTGATAATTTTAAACTTTCTGTTTTTGAGTGGTGTGGGGCAGTGTCAGTGTCAGTGTCAGTGTCAGTTAACATTTTGTTAATGTGCATGTCATTCCCCACATGCAATAATATCTGAATTAATTATTAATGTAAACAAAAATGTCTCAAAGTCGATTTTTTTAAAAAGCACAGTTGATGTTAACACATGTGTTCTAGCGATAGTTTGCGATGTTTAACATGTTTCGGGAGGGAAGGCCGTAGTGTATCATTTACTCTTTCATTCATTCACATATGTACTTTTTTCTTTATTTCTTCTATTCATTCACTTATAATTCTTGCTCTTAATTCTTACTATAACCAGGGAGCCTATATAGAGGGGGAGAAGAAACTCCTCGAAAAGCCGCTGAACGTATGTCTCGTGCCGTTGTGTAACCAGTGTAGCCAATATGGTGGCAGCGTAGTATTTGAGATTGAGCCCGGTTTATTTTCAACAGTTGAAAAGTAAGTTGAGTGTTGTAACAACTGAAATCCTACATGTAGAAGATAGGTTAACTATTTTGCCACTTCATTTTAAGTCAAATAATTGGTATTAGTGTTCGTATTAGCACAGTAGATGTGTAGTAAAGTTTCAGGTCGGTATGTTATAGCAGGGAGCCTATTGTAGAGTATCCTTGAACCCATATAATGTTGACACGCCGTGTTGTTGTTGAAATACAGCTCCTTTCGGCGGCTAAACCAACTGCTCAGATTGTGTTTAGTGATAAAACATGAATGAAGAATAAGTGAGTTTTAGTTTCCGGCGTGATGAGCAAGCGCTTTAATCACTAAGCTACACAATCACCCCCAGGCGGTGTAAGAGCTGCAAGAAACACCTTTACAAACTGCATGCATTACTTCATTCAAAACTGAAGACACCACCCCTTCAGGATAATTCAAAACATGATGTCAGAGTTTCGTCACAATTATTTATAATAGCCCGGCTGTTCTAAAGATAGAAACCAAATCCAATATAGTTTTAAAACAATCATTCAAGTACTTTCGAATATACTTTGAACGTATCGTAAAAATCATTTGTTTGGTGTAAGTTGGGTATTTCATTTATGTGTAACATGTTTCAGGATATACTACCCATCAAAGCTTTAGACACGGCAGTGTCAATCTGACCACTTACTTCATTAAACTCTTCTATTCTAAACATCGCAAAATATTCCATATTGTTTATTGGTACGTTTTACTCATGAACTGATCGACTGTAAAACAAATTCGTAACGTTGAAAACATCATTGTCACGAGCTTAAAGGGGCACTGATGCGGAGCGAATAATGTTTCTCGCCAACGGTCGAATTACGAAATCAAACCGCAAATTGGTCAGCGCCCGCTCCTTCGACCGTGACGGACAAAGGAACTGGGCTCCTGTCCATATTAGCAGAATTTCTTCACCTAAACAGTCGGGAGGCCGGATGCCCATCATATGCCATTTGTTTAAAAATATCCATGGTATTCCTTGTCTGATCGTAACCAAATATCCCAGCAGTGTAGTTCTTTTCGGATGCTTGGATGGTATAGTTACTGATCCAATTTGATCCTATTTCATTGTTTTTAACCTGATATTTAATCATGTTACATGAAAATATGGTGTCTACAGGCTCGTAGCCATTTGTTTCAGTACGGAAGATTGCAAAGCTTTATATTTAGGTAATTCTGAGTGTTGGTTCAGCTGTGATAGCAAATATCTTACGAAAATTTTGGTAGCTATGGTAGCTACAATGGTTTATTATTTATGATAATAAAAACACACAGTTGATATGCCTTTGGTAGAGAAATCTGAAAATTTTCTTACGTAAAAAACCCTTATTTCACCTATTTACCCAAGTACACAGCAAATGCCCGTGTGTATTCCTTATGTAACGAAATTCCGTTGGTATCCTCAAAACAGTTTCGGCCCAATAGTGTTTTCAGGCTGCATGCGACACAGAGATTACATCTTCCTTGCTGTAACTCGCGTTTGATGGTGTAAACCTACACATGTTATTTGTCATCATTCTCTGGATGGTCAATTAATGAATTTATAACAGGTATAATTAGTAGTAACACAACTTACTCAACAAAGGTTCCCATTTGGCATTTCTCCTGTCTGGAGTAAATACTCAACATTATAAATTAAGGTCTGTAATGGCAAATGTATTGTATGTTATGTAATGTTATGTGCATGTAAGTGATGCAAGAGGGTTTATCAACTAAGTTACAAAAACAAACCTCGATCAAAGGATTAACCGATAACTCACTGATTGATTAATTACTTTTATCTTCTAGCGGATTTGTCAAAAGGCAGTGTGTGTAGATGACTACACCTTGTCGTAAAGTGTAAGTGCAAAAACAACATCCTCCCTTCAAAGAATTAACCACCCTTGCGTTGATTGATTGATTGCTCATTATTGGTTAACGAAATTACTTAGAATAGTGGACATCATACAATTAGTTGCCAGGTGTGCTATCTTGGGAGACCAATGAGAGGTTTATCTGGTTTTCACCAACTAAAGACGTGAAACGATGTGTTACTTTTTCGCAAATGAGACAGTTGTAAGACACGCGACACAGAGCAGGATTACTTACCAGCTGCAGATGAATGGAATACGATTTCTTTTACGTGGATATTGATGGATACATTCCTGAACAAGGTAGTAGCCTGACATTGTTGCTATAAAATTAGTCTGTTTTACATTCATTTTTTGCATTTTGTTTTAATTTATTTGTTGTAGCATTCAGCAGAATCTGTATGACAGAAAAAACACACTAGATCGCGTGTGTGTGTGAAATAGGATCCACATTGGCATTCTATACAATGTATAAATGTTGCTGTTATGTTAGAAATTTACTATGAGTATAAGCAGATCGTGCGTTCTTTTATTAATTTTCAGAATCATACAAGTATGACAATAAACTAACTAAGGTTATGAGACAAAATATAGAGACTTTTCCGTCCTAATAGTTTTTTACCATTTCTGCCACGGGCAGATGATTAACCTTCAAAGTGTTTCATTTGTTTTCATAATACATTTGGAAAGAAGTAAAAATGACTTCACCTCAGTTGATCTGTCTATAATTAAACTATCAATTGCGCTTACGGATTGCGCAGCAGAGGTCACGAACCAGTCACGAATTCTGGGATATCATCCGGGTACTCACGGGAGAAAAACAATAACAAAAGTTTACACCAGTCCACGGAAATTGCTCCGCATCAGTGCCCCTTTAATAAATCACGAAACTCGGTGAAAATCGGCGAATTCTTACCGATATTTTAAACCTAAACGGAGCTGTTCACATGCACGATATTTGCATATGCTTTTCGACAATTTGAGTTATGACCCTCGTGCAGTTCATCAGCATAAGGTTGGAGTAGGTGCCCCCGACTAAATGGAGGAATCCATTGTCGATGTATGCATATCATGCTCATATATACCATAAACAGTGACCGCTTTAAGTGAGTTTTGATGGGTAGTATATAGATAAATTCTAGTCAACGTATGCAGTGTAAGTAGATTTAAACAATCCTTCCACATGTCTACATCACACCAGAGAAAATAGGAGATGTTGTAGCTTAGACCTGATCACACTAACTGACCAAAACGAAAACTACAAAACGTGCACTTGTGACGTAATCACTCACTCAACCAGGCAGAACAGATACTGAACAACACACAAATAGAAAAGGGGTTGAAATTCTGTCATGTTATACCACTAAAACCAATGGCGCAATTTACTCACAATTTATAATTTTTGCCCCTTTGTCCTTCGGCTCTTTTGACCTGTTTTGACCTGTTCCGGGTCGATCTAAGCTGGGTGTCCTCCGTATTTTAAGGAGAAACTTCCATTTCCGGTTGTACACTTCCGGCATTTTAGCCATGTGGTTTTGTTGACAAGCGAAGAAATCTTATTTTTCTTGAATTCAGGCTGTACCAGATATTTTAAAAATGTCACGGGTTATTGTCAAGAATCTACCAAAAGGGGTAGGAAATGATTTGTAGCATCGTTTACTTTTTAGTAGGGGTATATCTGTAAATTACGAATTGGAAAGATGTCAGACGGTCAGAAATCATGTCTTATAAAGGGGAGACGGTGTTTTCGTAGACTGAACCAGTTCGTAGACGCGGCGTTTCGTGTATAAATAATTGCATAACATTATTCTGCACGCATATTGATTTGATGAACCACTAGATTTATGTATTGTGAAGATTTTTTTTGTTTTGTTTTCAGTGAAAATATGTAAGGTCCATGTTCTATTTAGTCATCTGCCGATATGTTGCAGTGTTGATACCGGTGTCACAAAGACGATGCTGACACTGGTCGCAGCTTTCACTCTGAATTGCATGTTGTCTGGGACGAACTTCTTTCACACATATCACAGGGGCTTGTAACGCTGAAAACTGCCATCAAGGTATATATTGTCCCTAAAGGGGTATTACTACTAAATACCCCATTAGAGACAATATATACCTTGATGTCAGTTTTCATCGTTACAAGCCCCTGTGACACATACAATGCAGAGAGCCATGGTTGATGCTGAATGATTTGTTTTTGCCATCTTGAGCTTTATGTCATAACTGTTTGTGGGCGAATTCCGCTAAGAAGAAAGTAGTGAAATTTTTCACTGTTTACTCCTCGAAGTAATTTGGTTGCACTTAGTTGTTGTGAATGTTACTTAGGAACTAGTGAGTTGTTTTGATTGCATTTTGTTAATTACTTTGGCGGTGACTCACACACCTTCTCCACTGCTACTTCTGGACTTGTGTCTGTGTCAATACCGTCATTGAATGTTGATCAATTCTGTGGTTGTGAATGTTAAATAGGAGATAGTGAGTTGTTTTGATTGTGAAATACTCTGTGTATATTCAAGTGTGTTGTTAATTATTTGTCGGTGACCAACCCACTCTATCCTTCTTCTCCACTGCTACTTCTGGGCTTGTTTCCGTAGCTGAATGTTGATCATACTTATACCTATTATGCATTTTGGTTCTTATTTCAGAAACCTCTGAGATTATTATATTATTTGCATGCCGCTCATCGTGCTGTTTTTTAAAACACTGATCACACTTACCTAATATATTGTTTTATTTCACCAAACTCCAACTCTTTTCGTTTACACTAATGTCATAATTAATAATAATACCAAACTAACATTTACTAACATCATTTACTAACACCTACGAATCCACTGCGCAATCCGTCAACGAATTCACTGGATTTCCATGTCTATGAACCAGTCGGTCTATGAATTCACTGCAAGCCTTTCAAAGTTACATGATCCAGTAGACATAGTGTGTACTATTAGTGTGTACTATTCTGTGGACAAGGTTCTGGGATAACCTTCCCCCAGCCTGGTCAGGTGATAACCCGAATACTACTGTATTTAGTTACAGCTGTGTTCGATTTATTGCAGTCACAAAGGGCTGGTTCGGAAAATCCAAGAATAAGATCAACATCGAGTATGACATCTACCTTTCGACTAAATTCTAAAAGTCTAAATTCTAATAGAAAACAAATGTATGCAAATTGCAATGGATCTATCAGCATATTTTCTTACGCCAATCCTTGTAATGACTAATGTATTACATCTCAATCTGTGGTAGTTGTGTTGATACGACCCATGAGCAGCCACTATGATCCAGGTCTTGGTTAGAATATTGGCCTTCAGCAACCGACACTTGTCGTGAAAGGCAACTAGTGGGATTTGGTGGTCAGACTTGCTGAACTGATCAATGATTGACATATGTCATCGTATCTCACTTGTGTAGATTGATGCTCATGCTGTTTATCACTGGATTGTCTGGTCCAAACTTGGTTATTTACTGACTACTGACACATAGCTGGTATATTGCTGAGTGTGACAAAGTGTTGTGCTGATACACAGGTGAAAGACACATAAAGTGAGTGAGTGAGTTTAGTTTTACACCGCACTCAGCAATATTCCAGCTATATGGCGGCGGTCAGTAAATAATCAAGTCTGGACCAGACAATCCAGTGGCCAACAACATGAGCATCAATCTGTGCAATTGGGAACTGATGACATGTGTAAATCAAGTCAGCGAGTCCTGTTAGTCACCGATCCTGTTAGTTGCCTCTTACAATAAGCATAGTCGCCTTTTATGGCAAGCATGGGTTGCTGAAGGCCTATTCTACTCCGTGACCTTCATGGGTGAAAGACACATAAATGCATATGTTATCAAATTAACCTGTCCTGTTTTGCTTCAGACCAAGGGAGAGAAACTAAGAGAGCTGTTCAGTCAGAAGGGGGAGGTGACAGACCTGTCCATGAAATACACAAAAGATGGTGTCTTCAGAAATTTTGCTTTTATTGGTTTCAAATCGGAGAACTCAGCACTTCAGGCCATCAAGCATTTCAACAATACCTACTTCAATAGCACAAAGATGCAGGTAATGTTTTTTGAAATGCCTAAAAATTTGTTTTTACCATTAGTACAGCAATTCTGACGGATTACAAACTGACTTTTAGTATGGCATGGCTGAAATGTGAATTACATCTACACTAACATCTAGATCCATTCCTATGGGTTTTGTGGTCTCAAATTATCTCCCCTTGATTCAAATATTGGGTTTGCTGTTACGCTTCTCAGGTTAATTGAAATATCCAAATGTAAGTTAACAACATGCAAACCAGGTGCAGTGTTCCATTCAGCAGCTTGATTTCAAGAGAGTTTTATGAGAAATTCCACATTGAAGAGATACCTGTATGTTTCCCTTTATCTCAGAGTTGATTGGCTGGTGAAAATCAATGATGGGTAATTAAATATCTTGAGAACCTTTGGAGTGGATCCAGGGCTAAATGTAGGTTTGTCAAAATGTACAGAGAAATGGCACATGGAACCTATAATGTGACCTTTATAATGTACATACCTAAGCATTGATCAGATGTTGAAAATGACTGTGATTGTTATCTTTCTCATGTTATATATCCAGATAGCGGTATACAATACAGTATTTGATGTTTTAAATAAACCTAACAGTAAACAACCTGTGAAGATTAGAATCTTGTCTTCAGCAACACATGACTGTCATAAGAGATGATTGATTGGATCAGCTGGTCAGACTTTATTGACACATTGTTGTATTCCAATTGCTTAGATATGCCCATAATTGGATTTCGTCTGATCACAAGTTGAGTATTTGAAGACAGTTATCTCGTAACTGGAATATTGCTGAGGGCAGCGCTAAACAACCAATGAAGTCTCACAGTTGTCCTCAGTAGTAAAAATGCCATTGTAGAACATTGTTTAGATGTGTAGGTACGTATGATGTATAAACATAGACGCAAAACAAATTTATCCGTTGATTCTAGTTAGTATTTTGTCAGTGAACTGGTTACTTTCATTAAAGGTCACATTCAGCGCAAAACACAACTTTGAAGATTCTGATACTTTTCGGTATGCACTTACTGAAACAAATCATCAGAAATGCCAATTCAACCTATAAAGTTGAAAAAAAACCACTTTGGAAAAAATGCCTGGGAAATCAGAGTTTCAACGATTCACTAGATTTCCCCCAGAGCTGGTGGAAAAAGTGGTTTCAACAGCTGTGCTGCGCTGTGCTCACAACGCATGTGCATTGAATAGGTTTGCGGGGCTTGAAACAGCATGCATATTCGAGGTAGAGTTTGAAGTCTTGAGTAGTAGTCTAATCTTGGTTGTGTACACAAACAAGTAAATAATCTACTCGTTACTTACAAAATAATTGTTGATTGTGGTAAGCAGCCTCCCGTCACAGAGATAGCTCAGTGTCTGGTTTATTGACACCTTTGTGATTGTCTGCCTGTCTGCCAAAGACTTTATGTAATACTATAAGGGTACCGCTATTTTTGAGGGCATTGTCATTTGCAGAGGCCCGAGGTCTTGCATTAACTGCCTGATGGCCTGAAAAATAGCGATACCGTTATTATATCTAAAATGAATCGCATTTTTTAATAAAATAAGAATAAAAACAACAGCATTGGCTAAGAAGCATTTACTGCTAACAACAAAAGACGGAGGTCACTGACACACATTTTACAAATATAAACATGTCATAGAACACCACAGATGACGTCACTCTCAATAGTTTGACATTTGACCTTGACCTTTGGCCATATTACCAGCCGCTATTGTTTTCAGTGCTCAGCAACATTAGACTTCCTACTTGATAATTGCTTGTCGTCAAGTATTTTGCGGGCATTATCAAGTTACAGTGGCCTGCTCATTTCTGATAATGTGCGGGCATTTTAATGGAAATTCTTTCCATTTTAGCTATAAACAGCTTCAATCATTGAGCATGTGCAATTTGAACTTAACACCTATCAGGCTATACACCTGGTAAATTGATTTATGATTCATGCACCCTGTACTGTATCTTTCACATGTTATACTTGTACACATGACCTGTTTTTATGTCTGTGGGTTGCAAACAAATTACATCCATTTTTCTCGGATGGCTGGATCTGATGGAAACTGGTGCAAACTCTTGTCTCAAGTCCTGCTTTATACTTGGACGAATGACTTACAGTTTCCAGTCACGCAGTGGTTCACCATCTCTACTGAGATGATTTTTGACTGGATCGAACACAAATTCAGAGAACATGTATTTACAAAACCCATACATTCTCTTTGGATAACGACTTCTTCTAGTGTATATGATTTTGTTTGACAACAGTGTATGAATCCATACTGAAACGACGCATCAAGTACAATAAAAAAATTTGTTATCCATATAGAATCTTACTTTCTTGTGACTTGATCATCTTACTGTACATACAATGAGCCATCAGTGTATCAGCAAATGAACCAGTCAATCGGAAGCCATTGTTACACTTTAGTGCACACCCACATGCTGTGATTGGGTTTGATCTGCCAAGGGCTTCGTTTCGAGGGAAGTAAGCCCAAGTACAAAATATTGCACTTTTGAATCACGATTGTATGCTTCTAATTTAGTTTATTTGGTTTTTTTTTATAAGCAGCAATGTATATTATAAGTCATGAATAAGTGATAATTATGTTTTACTTATGTTTGATTTTTTTGGTTGCATATGACCTTTAAGATTATCTCTGAAATGGTTAAGAAAATTCAATTTTAAACGTCTAATGAATCACTAATTTTTCTGGTAACATTAGGAAAACAAGGAACAATGAAATGCAAATATTTTCTTTCTGATAAGGGTGAAAGTAATCCTGATTATAATGGCTATCAAGAGAATCATGACATCTTTTTTCGACCACATTAATAAATTACTGGCAAAGAAGGATAAGTTGAGCATCGATCTGACAATTGACCCGTATTAGCATGTATGCCATTGTGTGAATGGACCCAAGGCTGCCCAAGATCAAGTGTAGCATGATGGGCAAAACACAAGAGTCTTATGAGCAAGGCGTGTACAACTGTGCACAGAATCCATTTCATCATCATCACTGCACATGCACTGCACATGCACTGCACTTGCATTGCACATGCACTAGCCTACATCTGCCCTCCCTTTCACAAACCAAATGGGTTTTCTCATAGCTGTGCACCACCTACTTCTCACAAATATGTTCCGTTCCAACGTATCCATGTTTGCCAGTAGTTCTTGTTGGTTTGATTCACCTTTAAACAACTTATTGATATTTCAGTGTATTAACAGTTTGGTTTCATTTCAAGGTTGAACTTGCAAAAGATTTTGGTGACAAGACCAAACCACGAGCTTGGAGTAAATATTCTTCAGAAAGCTCCTCCCATCAGAAGGCAGCCAAGGCGAAACAGGCAGGGGAGAAACAAACTCCAGGGAAGGACAAGAAACTGGTATAGAATAAACCTTAGAAGAAATACACCATTGTCCTACTGTAGTGCAGTAATGTGACAGTGGAATAGTTTTTTGTCACCACGGGAAGGAACTATTTTCATGGCTAGATACACTTTTTTCGTAATGGGAATATGTTATTGTTATGCTGGGGATGTGTTACTGTTTACTGGCTGATACAGTGTCATTTCAAACAGGATGCTAATCTTTGAGCCACTACACTAAATAGTTAATACAAGATCTGGGGCGGTGCGGTAGCCTAGTGGTTAATGCATTTGCTTGTCACACAGACCCAGGTTTGATTCCCCACCTGGGAACAGTATCATGAATACTAGTATGTGCAGCCGTTTCAGGTGTTCCCACTGTGATATTTTCTGGGATATTGCTAAAAACGGCGTAATCCATACTCACTGATACAAGAACAAGAGCCCACTTGTAAGACAGCAGTCTTAAACCCTGATGATGTCATCCTTCATTTGCAGGCTGCTGTTGAGAGGAGGAAGAAAGCCAAAGAAGAGAAAATGAAAGAATTTCTTGGTGAAGTAAGCAATGAACTAGCCTTATTGGTAATATTCTTAATGGGTTATATAACAAAACAGTATTTACTAGCTTTGGGACAATGTTTCGAGTGATCCTATTATGTTTTCCTTCATGTATTTTTACCTCATCAGCTAATCATCAAAAACCCATGCTTGTTGTAAAGGGCAGCTAACAGGACTGGGTGGTCAGGCTCGCTGACCTGGTTGACACATCATTTTATGTCTAGATCAGTGTTCCTGGATCACTGGATTGTATGGTCCAGATACACTAAGTTACAGACAGCAGCCATATAATTGGAATAATATGGTGTTTAAAAAGCAAGTACATATGTATTTCTGCCCTGGCCTGTTGTTTTTCACAACCATGGCATAGACTATTCATGAAACTGAAAGAACAAGGGACAGTGGGGTAGAATAGTGTTTAAAGTGTTGGCTTACCACGCCGAAGACCTGTGTTCAAATCCCCACATGGGTACAATGTGTGAAGCCCATTTTCTGGTGTTTCCCGAAATGGTTTTGCTTGAATATTGCTGCAATTAAAACTGAAAAGTGGCGTAAAACCAAACTCATGAAAGAACAAGAAGAGACTAAGTCTAGCCCTTTCATTTGACCTGCTCAACACAATCCATCCTGATCATGACCAAGCTGACTGAAGGTATGACATCATCTTCCAGCTCGGAGATGATCCTGAGTTCAAAGAGTTCCTGGAAGTTCATGAAAACTCATCAACGAAAAGCACATGGAGCAATGACACGACCCAAGCAGCAGTTGCCTCCCCTGACAAGCAGATGAAGAAACGGAATGATGTAACCTTTGACGATGAAAGTAGCAGTGATGAAGAGGACAAAAGTGAAGACAGTGACAAAGACACAAGTGATGACAGTGATGATGACATAGACAACAAAAAAGGTAAGTGTTGAGACCAGTATTTTTGGTTAGTTCGTTCGTTTGCTGAATAACCATGTCAAAACTCTATATTCTGCTTGTCGGAACGTGTTCTTTTAGGGGCATTATCTTCAGTGTGTTGTAGGATCTGTTAAGGATGTATTCACAAAGTGATCCTACAGTTAGTAATAGTATGTCCTAGGTTGGTTCTATCTGTGTATTTGAACTGAGCCTATGATTAAGTTAGGACATCCCAGCACCAAGGTCCCTTTGTGAATAGCATGCCTGGTTCATGTTACACAAAACACAACCTTGATTCACAAGAATGATGAGATGGTAGATTATGATATACATTACATGCTAGTTAAGTTATGTCACTGGATGAAAGAGAGATGTAGAGTTTTTGTCACTAATGTCAGGCAGGATAATGAGGCAGGGGTCTGTCTGTAGACAAAACTGACATTACAGTAACATGTAGTCACTGCCCTGTGCTGAGCATAAACCAACTGCCTAAATAATGCTAAATCAAATCAAGTAATACTTTTATTATGGTTATCTGTGTCACCAGATTGCCATAGCTGTAGTTTTCACAAGAGATATTTCTGATAGCTGAACTTGATAGTAACTTATGGTATAGAAATAGAGTGTTAGTTCCCTTGACCATTTTCTTCTTGTAGAAGTGAAACGGCCCAAACCTGCAGCAAAGACGGCGCTGTCTGATCTGGAGGTAGGTGGTGCTGGTGTGGAGGAAGAATTGATTCATTCCAAAAGCAGATAGACATGATGTAAAAATCAGAACAGGGAAATTGATGTAGTTTCACATACACTACAACATAGGAACATTGGAAAACAACCTTTTCATTGACTAAGTAGTATGTTGCCTCCCGGGATATACTGCTTAGCTACACATCTGCTCATACATGAACCAGTATATTAAATATGGCCTGCCAGCCAGAGTTAGATTTTTGACGAACAGTCTAAACAAACAGCTAGCCAATCTGATGCTCTCATAATTTGTTTAGATGTTCCATACATCTTAATAAATTCATCATATCTTGGAGTCTGGGCTGGTAAAATCCTTTTTGAGCTGGTAACATTTTGAAGTTACCGGCCCCGATGTCTGGCTGTGTTTGGGGCTTATTTCATGTCTTACATCCCCAGCGTGATTTAATGCAGGACATATTTGAATGTCTGTGATGAGCTCTACTTGTGTCTGTCTTGTTCTCTCCATAAAGGTGAGCTACTGTACCTAGACACTGTTGTCATATATCTCTTGTTTCCAGTATTTGAAGACAATGATGATGTCATCTGTACTGCTAAGTGAATCTGATGACCCAGACGTGGAGGAGAATGAAGATGCTAAATCAAAGAAAAACAAGCAGAAAGTTAAAGGCAAAGAGAAGAAGAAAAAGGGTTCCAGGCCGGATAAATCTGATGCAGCACAAGACGATTCAGGGGAGACAACTGCCCCTGAACAGGTATATTTCTGTAACATGTGTCTTTGGGCATTTTGTCTCAATACATAGACAACACTAGTGTAGAACTCAGAAGATTAGACGTGAGAAAACTGTGACTTGAATCCCTAATATGTGTCTGCACAGCTGAAGCTATTCATACAAGTTTACGTCCATCACAGATTTGTTGGATCTCACGTTCCTGGTCAAGCAGGTACACCACCAAATACAGCTCAAAACCAAACTCACTCGGTCAGTCATAGATATGAAAAGACACTCCGTGATAAGTGTGACATTATGGTGCATGCCCTATACCAGGCTGCTGCTTCTTGTGTCTGTACAATTTACAAGCACCTCGTTCTTCTATTTAATGCCAGTAATTCCTTCATGCCAATAACAGTGCTGTTGATATTTTCAGGTTGAAGATAAGCCAAGATTTGTTGCAAAGATACGAGGGTTGTATGGGAAATACAATGAGGTAGTGTGTTATTTGTCTTGTTCAACTGTTGGTTTATATCTTGCGTATCAAATGTTCAGATCCAGGGTTGTTATGAGACGTTATTGGAGATATATCCATGATTATATCACATGTGTGACCACATCTTGTTTGAGACAGTAACATGATCCAGCCACTGAAAGTTAACCTCAGTTTTTCCTGATTCTTGTTTTTTCTTATATTCCTGCCACATTAGGCTGTGGTGATACGACCACCAGTGTGCCGATGTGGCGATACAACCACCAGTGTGCCAATGTGGCGATACGACCACCAGTGTGCTGATGAAAGTAGTGTTAGGCTATGATACCACGTGTGTCTGGCCCACTCTCATGTGACTGTTGTTCAACCTTTGTAACTTTGCTTCAGGTCAAGGTTTATTCTCATGTTTTCTGTTTTTATTTCAGAAATTGATCAAGGATTTTTTCCAACCACTAAACACTGTGTCGATTAAGTTGCCAAGAAATGCTCGTAAGAACCTAATCGGTAGGCATTCATTTACCTGTGACTTGGTTGAATTGCATTTTATTGCAGACTTACACATTATATTTATCACTGTTGTTTTGCTCTGTAATGGAACATTGTCAGTTGTAATGTTTAACATCAGACAAAACTAAGCAAAAAATACTAATAGTCAACCTTTCACAATCAGTCGCACAGTCAGTCACTCATAATATGTATTTAAAATTCATGGTCGGTGTGACCTCTGTAAGTTGTTTTCTGTTGTCAGGGGTTGCATTTGTTGAGTTCACCTGTGCCAAAGATTTGGACCAAGCTTTGAGGAAAAACAAAACCTTTATCAGTAAGTTATTCAGATATAAACTTGCAGATATATTTAGTCCTCCTGCACAATATTGTGCCAATCAGTAAACGAACCAAGCAGTTATACTCTAAGCCTTTGGTTTGTGTTGATGTGGTCGAGTAATTCATGTAATGAGTTGATATGGACATGTTCAGACCTTGTATGGGACACTTGGATAGACTACTGACAGATTTGTTTAAAGTTTGTTTTGGTGTCGGAGAATTTTGTTGACAAGTTTAATGGTAGGTGTGTATGTAGGGCAATCATTTGTGAGATACATTGATACCATGTTTGGGGCTTTTTAACAGATTACTGACATGGTTGTGTGGAAGTCGGTTTAGGTCGATTCCTGATTGTCCAACTACAACAACACATGCTCTGCCATGCCACACTTTTAGTCTTTATCGTTGAGTTTTGATGTTGGCTGGTTACAGATGGCAAGCGGATCAGCATGAAGAGGACTCAGGAAGAGGCTGACCTCAAGGTCACCGAGCATCAAACGAGAGCATGGGAACTTAAAATTGTATGTGGTATTTTATTGTGTAAGTGGTCGGGGCTCTCCAAGGTGATGTTAATGTTGAAGATTTTCCTCACAGCTTCATATTTGGAAACAATTAGGAGTTTTGAGGTTAAGAAACTTACTATTGTTAGAGTGATAGTTCACTGTACAAAGCACACACCTCTGTATCATGTAATGTGAAGTGCTGTTCCAATGTCCAATATGTGAGATATGGTACCCTGGATGAATGAGGATGATGCACATAATCTGGTATGATGTATATATTTTTGTCCAGCAACAAGATCGGGCCGAGGAGGATGAAGGTATTGCTGAGGTAAGTAACGGTGCTGAACGGAACTGTGTTTGTACATTTCTACTTGTTCATGGTGTTAAGTCCAGTAAATGAATATAATTATCCTCCGCAACCCATTTTGCAGGGGGTATTAAAATGCACTCCATCCGTCTGTGAGTCTGTGTGTCTGTCTGTGCACATTTGTCTTTCCGGAGCAAAACTTCTAAACCGTTCAATATTTCACCAAACTTGGCAGACCCTGGTTAGCTCTGGTGGTGAACCATTGCCTTTTGGTAGTTTAAGATTTCTTATTACAATATTTTTTGCATTTCCATGGCAACAAGTTCGATTTTGAATTTGGTGGGTGTGCTCTTCAAAACAGTTCAGTATTTCTTCACCAAACTAGACACATGTATGGATAAGGTTGTGAACTGGTGCCTTTTGGTAGTTTTGGAATTCTGTATGAAATATTTTTTGTGTTTTCATGGCAACAAGTTAGTTTTTGACTGAATTTGATGGATGTGCTCTTTTCTGGACCAGAATTTCAAAACTGTTCTTTACTTCTTCACCTATCTTGGCACATATATAGATCTAGTGGTGTAATGGTTCTTTTTGGTAGTTTTGCAGTTCTGAATAAAATATATTCAATATTCTCCTAGAGTCAGCTTCCACTTTGCCCAAACATTTGACATCATCTTAACTAGTGGACATATTCATGAAGAGTATTTTGCCACAGGGACAGATAATGATGACTTTGTCTTCTTTTTGTAATTAAATGTGACCTTTTATTTTGATACTGGTATACTTGGACAAAGTACTGTGACTAAGTGGGCCAGTCCACCCTGCTGTTAATGGGTACCTGGTAGGGATGGGGAAGCCATGTTAAGCTGGTGTGCCTAAATGCCTGCAAGCATTTATGATCCCCAGTTAGTTGTTTGAGGTTGACACCAGTGATCAAGGGGAAAACAAAATGTCTTTGAGTATCAGCTAAGCTGAATATTGGTGATATACAAATGTATATTAATATATAATGTATAATATTATCTCTTCCCTCTATGTGAAGATAGTGGCACACTTGAAATCCCTTGAAGTTCCCTACTAATTGAAGCAGACTGATAATTCACTCTCCTACCGGAAACCTCTCTTTCCTGCCAGTATGGTTGCATGACCAGCCGTGCTTGTCACTTTGTTCTTCATCACCCTATGAGGACGGTTTGAGGCACTTTGGGTCCCAATATGGTGATAAGTTTTGCTTATATTTCGGTATTGTAAACTAAATTGTATCATGTTCGGTTTTTGGATTGTAATTATTATAATCATGATGTAAAATTATTGTTCAAAGTTTCATGTGTTTTGGATTTCTCCATCTTAGACTTGGTCTGAGTAAATACCTCTGTCAGCGGTTTGTCTGCATTTGTTTTTTCCTTCATGCAAACCTGTTTGTTTTTCCACTGCTCGCTGTGAACTTTGTATAATTTTTCTGATGCAGAATTTGCATTACATTTATATACTGTTCAAAAGCAGGCTAAGGACAAACAAGGTAGACTGTCTCATGTCATGTCTAATTAATTTCTTGATCCTGCGACTAGTAACCATATGTTGATCACAGCTGACATTCATGATGTTACTTATCAGCGAGACCTACCGCGGGGTCATGGTCGAGATACCAGTTTGACTTCGTTTAGATCTCAGATGAGGACGTCACCAGAATCGGGATCATTTCAACTTAAGAAGTTGAAGTCGTCGGTATCATCTAAGACTATGTCTTCAACTACTAGATCAACACTGAAACTACACACTACAACTTCTACGGAGTCCTCCAGCGATGAGATTGTCCCTCCTGACGACTACGACAAATCTCCACTACTCCTTCCTGAAGAACACACTCACTTCTGGGAATCAACCACAGATGCACGCACCACAGTCACTGGACACCGGCCTCTTCATGCAACAGTTCGCCACTCATATGATGAATCTGATAGATCTCCATTTTGAAGAGGAACGGAAATGCCAGTCAGCATCTATAACTACCTTCATGTGTGGGTGAACATCTACAGTGAATACAGGAAGAATTGGGGACTTGTCAATGACGATTATGTCATGAGCATCCTACGAGACTGCTACAAGATCCCGCTATAGGCAGCACCTCCGCTCACAAGAGACCCAGCACTCTTTGTGTACGCCAGGGATCAACGTGATAAGTTAGCCAATGCTAACAAACGGTGCAGTCGAAAAACTACACTTGGACAAACACCAGGATTCTACTCTCCAAGTTTTCTGGTATCCAAGACAAACTCTAAGGAAAGGTTTATACAACATGATGGAGTTCAGCAAAGATTATCTACTGAAACCAGAATGGCTCAGAATGATCTACCGCAACTGTGGCATCTAATCCATCCAGTGCATAATCTAGCAAGGATTGATCTACAAGATGCCTACCTGCACATTCCGATTCATCTGGACGCCAGGAAATATCTGTGCTTCCTATTCAACTGTCAGCATTACCAACAGATGGTTCTACCTTTTTGAATAACTTTAGCCGTGTGGCTATTTACTCTGATCACCAAGCCCATCGTCTCCTACCTACATTGGCAAGGACTTTGCAGCATCTTTTACCTGGACAATGACACAAGCTCATCATGAGACATGTCAAGTCAGACGACAGTTAGCCTTCACCATCAGGCTGCTAACTGAACTCTGATAGCTTGTGAATCTACAGAAGGCGGAATTAGAGCCTCAGGAAGATGTTCAGTTCCTTGGGATTTGATTCATCACTCCATTGAACTGCATTGTCATCCCAGAAGATCGATGGGTCAAAATTCAAGCCATGATAGAACAAACTCTACCCTCTCCATTACCAATGTCAATACCAGGGGCAGTGCCTACTCAGTCTGCTCACAGCAGCACAGAATTTGACCAGATGAGGACATCCACAATTACACCCATTACAACGGTTCCTGATTCAGCATCTCGGATTGGATAGCTCTGCTGAACAACAGACGAAAGCTGTAATCAATGCAGCATCTCGATGAACAGCATTGAGGAGCAAACTACTGATGGTTCATAACTCCACAGTAGTGTTCTATATAAACAAGCAAGGATCAACACGATCTAACACACTGCTATTGTTGTTTTAGTTCCTGATGGGGAAAGGTACTAGACGAACAATCCAGTTTGGGCTGTCCCACTGTGATTTCCGTCGGATTCTGTTAGCATAATAAGCATGAGTGAGGATAAGGAAAAATATGTAATTTTCTGAATAAAATTGATATTTTATACTTGTCCTGACTCATGGCATCAAGCCCTCCCAACAGCTCTCAGGCATGCTGAGTTCACAGTAATTCTGGTGTTGGGCTATGAGATTTCGGAGAGAGTTACAGGCGTGGCTGGTCATTTGACTGAAAAGGCAGGAAAGGGCAGCCTCTGGTGAGTGTGTATTGTACGTCCGCTTTGGTTAGAAGGGTACTTCAAGGGATTTCAGGTGTCCCACTATCTTTGCAGAAAGGGAGGAGATAAGCATAATAAGCAATTTTATTCAGAAAATTACATATTTGAGAATGCAGAGGTAGAATCAAAATGGGTTGGATGCTTGAGCCAATCAGATATGGATCTGAATCTTTTGCTTGCTTGCATTGAGAATAGAGAGACTTTGATGGCTCAAGCAACAAACACACTGTGTGAATGCACACTGTCATTTAGAAAGTGGTCAAAAGTTACTCGTCATAATATGGATTTCCTTTTTCTCAGTAGAATACAATTCAATACAGATTGAATACAGATTCAAGTACTTGATTGGGTTGATGCTCATCCATAATTTGAACCCAAGCTGTCATGCACCTAACAATCATCAACACAGTGTGTGGTTAAACAGTGGACACAAGTAGAAAAACATGTTAGTTTTAGGAGAACCACCATAATATGCTGACAGATGCAACTACGTGGCAATCTGGTGACTCGTAAGCTGGAAGGTTATTAATTCTCTAATAATCATAATTAAAGTAGCTGAAGGTTATGGTGCTGTCATGTTCATCAATATGATTGCTGTCTGTTTCAGTCTGGGAGGTTGTTCGTGCGT
Source organism: Haliotis asinina (assembly GCF_037392515.1). Classification (NCBI taxonomy): domain Eukaryota; kingdom Metazoa; phylum Mollusca; class Gastropoda; order Lepetellida; family Haliotidae; genus Haliotis; species Haliotis asinina. The sequence goes on along the minus strand of NC_090280.1, from coordinate 103,183,473 downwards.
AACTTGGCATACTGTTGTACAGAGGATGATATAGAGGCTTTGTTTAACAAATATGGTGAGCAGATATTTATGCTTGTTACAGATTTACTGATAATGTGCTGTCTTCAGTAGCAACTATCATACTGATAATTTACTCTAGTCTTCAGATACATCATGTTCTGTCAAAGATTGTCTAAATCCTACTCAATGAAGTGAACTTCTATTGGGTGTGAATTCAATTTTGAACTGAAAGTTAGCTGAATAAATGTACCTGTGCCATGGTAAAGAAAATCATTAAAAAAGTCTTAGAAAAATTCCTGACTTTGCACTAGTTGCATTAGTGTTACCCAGTAGACTTGTCTCCCTTAGGCATGCAAGGATCTTGTGATGGGATTGTAATTCCCAGTCCTTGTGTTCATGTTGTATCACTCTCATGTAGTATTCAAAATGAAAGCTATTCTTGTAATATGGGAAAGATGAGTCAGATGTCTTTGGTACTCGCCAGTTTACTCTCTTGTTTGATTGATGAATGACACAATTGATGTGATTGAATATACAGGTCCCCTGACAGACGTGAGTATTCCGGTTGACCCGTTCACCCACAAGATCAAGGGTTTTGCACACGTGACATTCATGATACCGGAGCATGCTGTGAAGGCCTTTGTGGCACTTGATGGAACCGTCTTTCAGGTAGAGGTTTCAGGCAAACTAACTGCCAACCTCAAGTAACCTTTTATCTTTCTTTCAAAGGGTGATATTCTTTTGAACCTGTTGTTTGTTATCACTCACTCACCCTGCTGTCTGATATCACTCACTCACCCAGCTATCACTCACTCACTCACTCTGCTTCCTATTTCGTTCACTCACTCTGCTGTCTGATATCACTCATTCAGTTTGCTGTCTAATTTCACTCATTCACACCACTGTCTGATATCACTCACTCACTCACTCTGCTGTCTGATATCACTCTTTCATTCGGCTGATTTCATTCACTCACCCTGAGTGATGTCACACACTCTGCTGTGTGATATAACTTACTCTGCTGTCTGATAGCACTCACTCACTCTGCTGCCTGATTTCATTCACTCACCCTGCTGTCTGATATCACTCACTCTCCCTGCTGTCTGATAATGTGATATCACTCACTCACCCTGCTGTCTGATTTCAGGGTCGAATGTTACACATCCTTCCCGGAAAACCCAAGCCAGAAGACATTGAATTAACAGGTGAGAGATGGGTGACAAACATCAGGCTTCTCCACCATCAGACTTGTTCACTATGGAGCAGGTTGGTAGGTCAGAATGGCTGCACAAGGTGATAGTACAGTGTTCATGTGGCACTTCATTGACTGTGATTCTTTGCTCAACACCAACAGGAACATATCCATCATCTGGTTTAAGCTGAGTGGGAAATTCTGAAGGATGGTATATTGTACTGGAGAAGAGAAGTATGTTGATGACCTGCTAAACCTTGGTTTCTGTTAGGAGGACCATTGATATACATACATTGTGCACTGTGTGCATGTCTAGAAAAACTCATTGTACTCCAACATGACAGAAGTACTTGCAAGGTATTTTCGGGTTTCAGAAAAAACATCTTTTAAGAAGAAAAAAGAAGCAGAACAGAAATCTATGGCTAAGAGGTGAGGGCTGGTGACTGTTACATGTGGGCAGGGATATCCTTCCTGTGATTTGTAGAAACATGCTGTGCATTAAACGGTCATATGGCCAACATTCTCCATGTGTTTGTCCAGTTTCAGTGTGTACCTGGCTACATACAACAGACAGTGTGTACCTGGACGTGTATCTCTGATGACATACAACAGACAGTGTGTACCTGGACGTGTATCTCTGATGACATACAACAGACAGTGTGTACCTGGACGTGTATCTCTGGCTACATATAATAGACGTTGTGTACCTGGACGTGTATCTCTGGCTACATATAATAGACATTGTGTACCTGGACGTGTATCTCAGGGTACATACAATAGACATTGTGTACCTGGACGTGTATCTCTGACGACATACAATAGACATTGTGTACCTGGACGTGTATCTCTGGCTACATACAATAGACGTTGTGTACCTGGACGTGTATCTCTGACGACATACAATAGACATTGTGTACCTGGACGTGTATCTCTGACGACATACAATAGACATTGTGTACCTGGACGTGTATCTCTGATGACATACAATAGACATTGTGTACCTGGACGTGTATCTCTGGCTACATACAACAGACATTGTAGCGTCATAAGGAATGCTTGACTTCAAAGTGGTCCTTCATTCACTGGAAAGTAATATAAGCGTTGCCATAATGACCCTTATCGTTTACATAGAAATGAAAGAAATGTCTAATCCTTGATGTTATATTGCTGGATGCAGCATAAACCAACATTCACTGGTGTACATGTTGTTCTGCTGCAGTTCCCACAACTGGAACACCCTGTTTATTGGTGCCAATGCTGTTGCTGATGCTATGGCAGAGAGATATGGCACCAGCAAGAGTCAGATCCTTGATGCTGTGAGTAGTTGAAGTTGACAGTCAGCAAGTTTAGTTTATTTTGACAGTTTAGAGAGCAGATTAATTTCCCTTGGTCATCCAAGCATCCAATGATTATGTCGATGCCAACAATGTTTTAGAGTGGGAAGGAGAGCCTGGGGGTGAGGATGGCACTGGGGGAGACCCAGATCGTGTCGGAGACCAGAGATTTCCTGCTTGACAATGGTGTCAGTCTGGATAGCTTCAGTCAGGTAGGACTTGCCCTTGTATATCAGAGCAGATGTGAACTATTTTTGGTATCAGGGATGAATAATAACAAAATATACACTGGCTGAAGATCATTACTGCTTACCACGACCAGGTGCTAATCAGCATGGATTAGTAATAAATGTAGATAGAAGAATGTACGTAGAATGAGAAATAACTTTCCCCTACTACTCATATCATGAGTCTGCTGTAACCTCTGTATGCCAGGCTGCTGCTCCCCGCAGTAAGACAGTTATTCTGGCCAAGAACCTTCCAGCTGGAACCAATGAGCTGGAACTACGAGAGAAGTTTGAGAAGTATGGAACTCTGGGAAGATTTCTTCTGCCGCCAGCCAGAGTCTCTGCTCTCATTGAGTTCCTGGAGCCAGCGCAGGCTCGGTCTGCCTTCACCAAATTGGCATACACAAAGGTAGGAGCTGCTTGTCCTCCACATCACGAAAACCACTAGTGTTTTGTAGGCTATGTAGAGGCTCTGATGTATCTCTTGGTTCCCTGACAGGGATGCATAATGTATTGAGGAGAAAATTCTTTGTTTGCTCTCTGCTTACATTGAACTAAAGATAGATACACTGCAAGTAATGCCATGACTTTTGACTAGTTAACCTACCAAATATTTCACAAGTATATTTTCCACGCAACCATACAGTGTGTATATTGTTCCTTTGTTTATCCCTATCATTAAACAATGCAACAAAGACATCAAAGTCATTTGTAAGTAACTCAAAATATGTGTCATCTCTTCAGGTCCTACTGAATGTCAAGGCTAAAAAAAAGAGTGTGTTAGTGAGTGTGTTTAGTTTTATGCTGCTTTTGGCAATATTTCAGCAATATCACAGCAGGTACCAGAAATTCTACAGACATGGTACCCATGTGGGAAATCTAATCTGGGTTCAAACTAGGTTATGTAGAAATTTGGCTGTACATTTTAGTAAATTCAGTAAACATTTTTTGTGAATTCTGCACACACGTGTGTCATCCATAAGTTATTTGAATTCTATGAAAACACAGAAATAGTAAAATTAGTTCACCCATTGAAGTTTTGTTCTTGTTATCTTGTGAACTGGATTATTGTCCACCTGTTGTGATATTAAGGTGAGTATTGATGCCTACAGCGTACACTCACATTGATGTGTTCCACTGTAGTTCCAGTACTTGCCCCTGTACCTAGAGTGGGCGCCAGTGGGGGTGTTCACCACCGACTACAAGGCACCATCAACACAGGAGGATGAGGAGGACATGGAGGAAGAACAGGGGGAGACAGAGAGAGAACCTACAGCAGTGAACACAGAAGATATGAAAAAAGAGGTATGTAGTCACAGGGAACCCTGGACCTGCCAATACTCTTCATAGATGCCTTGTAGAGATAGCTTGAGATCTTAACTGTCAGAAAATCAATGCCGCCTATTTTTATGATGTAGATATATGTTTCTGTTAAATTGTAATTTGATTAATGTTGCCCTTGTAAATTTTGAGGAACATTGTAGTCCACGTTGTTGCCAGGTTGTGGAAGATGGTGAATCTGATGATGAAGATGTAGATGAGCATACCCCAAGATGTACCCTGTTTGTGAAGAACCTCAACTTCAATACCACGGAAGAAGACTTTAAGACGGTATGCACTAATATTGACTTCAGTTCACCTGTCCCAAAACGTCATGTGATATTAAAATGTTGCAAGTTGCTGTCTACAAACATTTATAGCTATATTTGACATGATTCCCAAATAGCTTGATGCATTCAGCTGATATTGTGTGTACAGTTGTGCCCCGTTTATGCAAACACTTGTGTTTTTATTGAAATTGTCCGGATAAGCGATTTTTCGGATATCTGAACCACGGGCCATATGTAAAAAGAAACGTACAAAGAAACGAACGTAGTAGGCATCAGACATAATCTTTATTGATTACACATAAACAAATATCAGTGCATACATACAATGTCTCATACTTGTTCATGCAGTTATGCTCGCTTGAAGAAATCAGTCATAGCTTTTTGCACTGCCTGTTTAGAAAAGCGAGAGGACTTTCGCAGGTCAGTTCATCACTGTCGACATTCACAACATCGTCTGCAGTAACAGTCACAACTTGTGCATAGGATCGTAGTGCATCGCGAAGTTCAGACAAGGCCATGTCTTCTTGTTGGTCTTCATTTGATTGGATAATATCCACATGATGAAAGCAGTTAGCAATTGTCTTTTCGCTCACAGCTGTCCAGGCTTACTTGATCATCCGGATTAGTTATAGTGACCCACAAATTGACATGCCTCAAAATTAACTCAGTGTGACCTTGCTACTCAGAGGTTGTTAATCTTCTCATGCTTCAAACTATGAATCAAAGACTGCCGACTTCTTTCATGTTATGGCACGCAAGGCCCTCGGTAATCGCATGTGTAAACATACAGGTGCGCATCCATCTGGATATGCGAGACAACAAATGCACATGATTTAGTGTTTTGTATGTGAAAATGACTGTACGGTTACGGAAACCGGATTTCTGATTCAACTTAAAAAAGATTGATTTTATTCCTCCAATTTGTTTGTCTTCAGATGTTCGAGAGATGTGGAAATGTTAAATATGCAACAATATCCAAAAAGAAGGACTTCAAAAATCCAGGTCTGTTTCCATTAGGTCACTTACCAAGTACATGGTTCACCGTGTTAGTCTTTGCTGTAAGTAGGTGAGGCAAGGTCATAACTTGGGACTGGACCTATCACAGGAACTGCAACAACTATGTATATTTATGTACCTTGTTAGTTCTTTGATTGGTTCAGTGACAAAAATATATGTATGTACTGGGCATCAGTGAATAAAACTTTGTATGCACTTGGAGTCAGTGAATAAAACAATGTATGTACTGGGGGTAACTGAGCAAAAACAGTGCATACACTGGGGGATCAGTGAATAAAACAGTGGATGCACTGGGGATTGGTGAATAAAACAATGTATGTCGGGGGTCAGTGAATAAGACAATGGATGCACATGGGGTCAGTGAATAAAACAGTGGATGGACAGGGGGTCGGTGAATAAAACAGTGTATATGCTGGGGGTCAAGGAATAAAGCAGTGGATGCACTAGGTGTCTGTGGGTACTGGGGTCAATGTCGTTAATGCAGATAATTTATTAAACACAATATATTACTGTGTTCTGACCAGTTTATTAAATCTATGTACTGCAGGGGAGTTTCTGTCAATGGGTTATGGTTTTGTGGAATACATGAAGAAGTCAAGTGCAGACAAAGCGTTGAAGACACTGCAACATGCGAGCCTTGATGACCATCAACTGGAACTGAAGATCTCAAACAGAGAGACCATGTACGTACAAGACAGATGCAGATAATGATTCACATGATAGCCACGCCAGAATTCCTGGTTTTGAAGCTATGATCTGGGTACCATGGGGCTTCCCTCCGCACCCCTAATACCCCCAATATACTGACACCATGATGCCACTGATGCAGTGTTCAAATCAGTTGCATGGTTACCTTCCCGAGTTGTCTCCCTTTGAGTTGCTGGCCATAGCACGGTTTGTAATGTATTATGCTGTAACTCAAATATCATACAGATTTACTGGCCACTGCCTGTTTACCAACTGCAAATCCTGCAGTCCAATCAGTTCACAACAAACTGACATGTGGTAATGGGAATACGCCAGCACACTCATGTCATTTGCCAACTTTGATTTATGCATGTACACTCCAACACTCATGCACTCCAACACTCACACTCTCCCTTGCTCACACTCTCCCTTGCTCACACTCTCCCTTGCTCACACCCTGCAAACTCACACTCTCCAAGACTCACATTCTCCAACACTCAGACACTTCAACACTCACATGCTCAAACACTCACACACTCAAACACACACTCAAACACACAGACACTACACCACTCATACACTGCAAGACTCACATGCTCCAACATTCACACACTCCAACACTCACACACTGCAAGACTTACACACTTGAACACACACACTGCGACACTCACATGCTCCAACACTCACACACTCCCTGTTAAGAGTGTAAAGCCTACTCCCCACGATATAACCAAAGTTTTAAGACAAGTGCTGAGTATCGTGTTGTGATGTGTTTGGATGGCAGGCCTCTCACATGAACTTATTTCATTGTAGCACTCCCCAAGAGTCCAACAAGAAAAAACAGAAAAGCACCAAGCAGAAATCATCCAAGATACTTGTTCGAAATATTCCATTTGAAGTCACACGGAATGAAATCTATGAACTATTCAAGTATGTACTACCATGTTTTGATTCTGTGTAATGATATAGTCTACAAAGTGTTGTCTTGTCTCCTTGTGGGGTTCCTATCCACCAGACTGCTTCTCTTTCTCACAACATCAGTTAGTGAATTCTCTTGGTAGTTGATATAAATAGTCATGCAGTCATTCCTATCCTTCATTGTAAGCCTCTCCAAAACAAGGGTAACTGCATACTGAACTCACTCAGCACCAATAGTCCATAACAGATGGCTTTTTGAGTATTGTCCAAGTATTTACACTCTACAAACTGTTTTATGTTATGTGCAGAGTATTTGGTGAGCTAAAGACAGTTCGGCTGCCCAAGAAACTGAGCGGAACGGGATCACATCGGGGATTTGGGTTTGTCGACTTCCTCACCAGACCTGATGCCAAGGTATTAAAACTTGTCCCAGGTATACCGTATCAGATCAGATGTACAGGTCCCAGAGATGTGATGACTGACCCACTCTAGAGCTCCCTGACCCCTGGCCCTGACATCTGAAGCCATGTGCTTGAGTTGAACCATCCTGGTATTGCTTGTACATAACAATGAAGGTGCTAATTTCTTGTTTCATTATGCTCCAGTGAAGATTAACAGAAAATGGACGTTGCATTCAGCATTATTCCAACTATATTGAGGTGGCTTGTAAATAATCAGTTCTGGATCAGACAATCCAGTGATCAACAGCATGAGCATTGATTTGCGCAATTGGAAACCGTTGACATGTGTCAACCAAGTCAGCAAGCCTGTTACGGCAAGCATAGGTGCCTTTAGCAGTGCTTCAGCCAGGCAGCACCAGTTTACCATTCATGCTTATAAATATGCAATGGCGCGTTTCTTCAGTAATAGAGCATACCCATTGGCGCAACGTTAAGTATAATCTACAGGTCTTTGATACAATGGGTACCATGAATGGCAAAAGTCTCAACTGCATTGGCACACATGTTAGTCAATTGGCAACAATCACAAAAATCCTGGCTGAAGCACTGCTTTTGTGGCAAGCCTGGGTTGATATTCTACCCAGGATCTTCATGGGTTGTTGAGATGGAGACCCCCACCTGTCTGTGTCTTTGTTCCAGAGGGCCTTCAATGCTTTGTGTCACAGCACCCATTTGTTCGGGCGTCGCCTTGTCCTGGAGTGGGCGGAGGCTGGGGAGACTGTGGATGATCTGCGGAGGAAGACAGCGGAGCGGTACCGTGAGGGTAAGTAGATGACCTCCTTGACTGATGAATCTTAGAAGTCATCAACTCCATCCAGCAGGCTTTCAGGGCTAATCTATAGTGTGATAATCAACTGCAGTCATTTCTTTCCCTTGGAGAGTTGTAAGTGTTTAGACACTCTTCAGTAAAGAATATGGAAAACATTATGATACATCAATGAAACCAGCGTTTGATTGTTATACACTGTGTACTTAGTCTGTGAAACAGTTTCCAAACTTTGCTGCCATAATGTACTGAAGATCGTCATGGTGTACTGACAGTCACCATGATGTAATGAAGGTTGTCATGATGTACTGAAGATTGCCATGGTGCACTGAAGATTGTCATGGTGTACTGACGATCGTCATGTGACTGGTATTTACAGATGGGCCATCCAAGAAACTGAAGAGGTCATCCATCATGGAGGACCTGGCATCATCCTAAGTCTGACGGAAACCTGGCATGGCTCAGTGTACATAGCATTGTACAGAAAACTGTATTGTGTATTGTGAGGGAATGTAATGATGTGCATAGACTGTATCATAAATAAACTTGAATGTGAATATGATGTGTCACAGGGTTATCAAATAAATTATTGCAGGCACACACCCCGTCAGACACTGGCCACTGCAGACACAGACCCTGCAGACACTGCCCCCTGCAGACACTGACCCTGCAGACACTGCCCCCTGCAGACACTGACCCTGCAGACACTGCCCCCTGCAGACACAGGCCTTGCAGACACAGGCCCTTCAGACACTGACCCTTCAGACACTGACCCTTCAGACACTGCCCCCTTCAGACACTGCCCCCTGCAGACACTGACCCTTCAGACACTGACCCCTGCAGACACAGGCCCTACAGACACTGACCCTTCAGACACTGCCCCCTGCAGACACTGCCCCCTGCAGACACAGGCCCTGCAGACACTGCCCCCTGCAGACACAGGCCCTGCAGACACAGGCCCTTCAGACACTGACCCTGCAGACACAGGCCCTTCAGACACTGACCCTGCAGACACTGACCCTTCAGACACTGCCCCCTGCAGACACTGACCCTTCAGACACTGCCCCCTGCAGACACTGACCCTTCAGACACTGCCCCCTGCAGACACTGACCCTGCAGACACTGCCCCCTGCAGACACAGGCCCTTCAGACACTGACCCTTCAGACACTGACCCTTCAGACACTGCCCCCTGCAGACACTGCCCCCTTCAGACACTGCCCCATGCAGACACTGGCCCTGCAGACACTGCCCCCTGCAGACACTGACCCTTCAGACACTGCCCCCCTGCAGACACAGGCCCTTCAGACACTGCCCCCTGCATACATAGGCCCTTCAGACACTGACCCTTCAGACACTGACCCTTCAGACACTGACCCTTCAGACACAGGCCCTTCAGACACTGACCCTTCAGACACTGGCCCTGCAGACACAGGCCCTGCAGACACTGCCCCCTGCAGACACAGGCCCTTCAGACACTGACCCTTCAGACACTGCCCCCTGCAGACACAGACCCTTCAGACACTGCCCCCTGCAGACACTGATCCTTCAGACACTGCCCCCTGCAGACACTGCCCCTGCAGACACTGCCCCCTGCAGACACTGACCCTTCAGACACTGCCCCCTACAGACACAGGCCCTTCAGACACTGCCCCCTGCATACACTGGCCCTTCAGACACTGACCCTTCAGACACTGACCCTTCAGACACAGACCCTTCAGACACAGGCCCTGCAGACACTGCCCCCTGCAGACACAGGCCCTTCAGACACTGACCCTTCAGACAGTGCCCCCTGCAGACACAGGCCCTGCAGACACTGCCCCCTGCAGACACTGGTTCATATGGACAATGGAGTTCTGAATGTGAACATGCACACACGTTCAAGCGCCAGAAAGAACGAAGGAGTAGATTTTATACGCGCATCTTATGGGCCGTCAGCAGTTACCTCCCTTCCATCACTTGCGTTGTTTGCACTGTTGGTGTTTTAACACGCAGAAACAAGACAGTCCACCTCTACCTCTCTCTCTCTGTTTCGTTATTTCACACTTATGTAAATATGCAATACTGTACGTTTACATTTTATGTTTTTTTTGACAGATATACTTTTCATGTGTCAAAATGTGAGCCCCAAGTAGGCCACAGCCACCCCAGCAAATGACGGGTCACTTTGGGTTGCCCAAGTAAGACAGAGTTACAAGATTCCCATTTGAATTGTATATACCGACTTCCTGTCAGCATTGTACATGGACATTGAACTGACCACTTCACAGTATGAATGCCCCCTCATCTGCTCACACACTTCGTGTGGGGCAATACACGTTATAGGTGTGCCAACCATCTCCTAGCCAAACTAGCGCTAATTGTCATTTTGGTGCTGGTGTGTTATTAAGTGTACGAGCCATTTAATCCCGATGCCGGCTTCTGAACGGTGTCTGGGAATTTCAGATGGACATTTAACGGTGGCGTCATGGGGCGTTCTCGCACCTCGTCATCTTTGTAGTAACAGTGTGCTGGTCGTACGGTCAGAACGTTAATCTTCGCCGAGGTATTTTATTCATAGTAACTTAAAAATTGGGCCCAAAATTATTAAATGGCATTCATTTTCATTTCCAGAAACCCGTGAAGGTTCGGGTTAGAATATTGGCCTTCAGTAACCCATGTTGTCGTAATAGGCGACTAAAGGGATCGGGTGGTCAGGCTTGCTGACTTGGTTGACCTCGGTTCCCAAGTACAAGCAAGTAAGTGTATCTTTTGTGTATCATCTATGTTAATGTATCCCCAAATTTGCGAACAATAAGAAAGAATAAGCAGGATTTATGTGTCGAATTGTTTATAAAAAAAATATGGAGACACAATCCCTAATTTATTACTTACCGAAAAACACGGAAACGAGCGATTTTTGCCCCAAGTGAACGATGAAAGTAGATGTCTTTACTGTCATTTTACTGTTAAAGAGCAAACCAAGATATTATAATTTTTAGATATAGAAATACATTCTTTTGCTGAGAGGGGAGTTTCAAGGTTATTATCTACATTCTGTTTTCAGTATCTGCCCATCAAGAAACATCGTGCTTGGTGTAATGATTATTCCGATGTAGACAGATACATGTATATAAACCCCATTAGAAGTTCAGTCTAACTTAAAGCACTATGTATATATGTTTGGTTACATCAAAGATGAATTTCTACAAAAACTGGTTGGGGAACCAACTGCATGCTTTATGCAGATGAACTGCATGCATCAAATAGCTGGAAAACGTGCAAACATCGTGAGCTGCCTATTTTTGTAATATTTTTGTTAAGAACTCTATCATCATTCTCTGATCTTATGACAATAATCTTTTGTTTGCAATACATCAGTTCATGTATAAACAGTACCCTGAAAGAGTATTGAATATTTTTCTAAATCTGGTTAAGAACAGATGATGGACGTTGGATGTACAGTAGTGAATCTAGACATTTGATGGGTAGTATATATCAGAGTGGCGTATGTACCACACAGTATAAGCACTGGTTTGAGACAGATGTGCTGTAATGACCAACGTGGAGTCCAGCTGTGCTATTTTAGTTGAATTTGTCTGTCAGTTGCTCTCATTTGCCTTCATATTTCACATAACTGATATACGTTTGAAAATCCAACCAAACTTCATCGCTTCTACAGCGCGATGAAGTTTGGTTGGTTTTGGCGGACCACTGCTAGATCTCGATTCAAGAAAAAACGCCGTTTTTTCGTGTTTGTTAAAGACAAAACCTGTCCTGAAGCGTGGCTCACACGTTTGGTCCTGACAACACTCTTTCAGAATGCTCCAACCCTAGCCTGTCAACGTGATGCAACACTAACAACAGGACGTTTTTGTAGATGTGGTAGTCGAAAAATGTAACTTGCTGCCGAGTGAGTTTTTTTAACAATATAGAAAGTATACCATTAAAGACACAAATTGATGATATTCCATTTTGCGGACATACTGCTAGCCAATGCCCACCAATACCTATGAGAAAAAATAATTTATGTCCATACAGATGAAACATTTCCAAAGGAATGGAATAAACTGCCACATTTTCTTGCAATTTCTTTCCTCGTCATGATTTCGTCATGTGTATGTATCTTGTAATTCCAATGTCCCTAACTTTTTGGAATGGTATAGTAGAGAAATGGTTCAAGTGTTCAAGTGTTTTGGCGTTGTAAATGAGACCTTGTTTGGGCTCTGCACAAGAACAATCAAAAATATATCATTAATACCAACTTTCTTCTACGGACCAAAGACAATGACTTATATAACTCTTAGAAATACATTTACCGCTAGAGTTCCGTTTAGACCTCTATTTACTGACACGCCTCTATTTGCCACAATGGTCTCTGTTACCATTTACCACCAGCCATGCGGTAACTACCAGACCTTCAAGTACCACTTGACCTCTATTTACCACAGACCTCCAGTTTAACGTTCAACGTCTAGCTACCTCCAGACCTCTACTTTACACTTGTTGTAGAAGCCATCCGACGTTCATTTACCATAGGACCTCCATTTACCACTTGACCTCTACTTACCATCATACCTCCAGTTATCACTTGGCCTCTACTTACCATCATACCTCCATTTACCACTTGACCTCTACTTACCATCATACCTCCATTTACCACTTGGCCTCTACTTACCATCATACCTCCATTTACCACTTGGCCTCTACTTACCATCGTACCTCCATTTACCACTTGGCCTCTACTTACCATCATACCTCCATTTACCATCTGGCATTTACTTACCATCATACCTCCACTTACCACCATACCTCCATTTACCACCAGACCTAGTTAACATAGGGTCTCCTTGATTCAGCTCAACTGTCTCCTGATACACGCAGTCAATGTCTGTCTTTTGTCAAATCTTTCAGCCTTGAAATGCTTTTGCAATATTGTTTCTCGTTAACTTTGTAAACAAGAAGAAATAATTAATGTGTAGCGACCTCACTGAAGTTGGCAGTCTTCGTGACGCAACAGCTAGTACTCTGAAACATGTTTGAATGTTATAATATTTTAAGGTATATTTTATAGCGGACAATTTAGACTTTGGTGTTTTAATATGAAATGTGGTCTCAATTTACGCTGGTTATTCCTTTGTTTCGCCGCTTGTCCTGATGGCCGGGTACAGTCCATTTGAGTCAAAATCTCTCCAGTGAATTGCACTCTATCTCACAAACAAATAATAGTAAATGACTCAAACTAACGCCAAAGTAAGTAGGAAAAAACACCACTCTGCAGAATTTTGTTATACTTTTTGTCAACAAAATATAAAAATTGTTAAGAAACCATCATTATTTTGGTGCAGACCATTGTATGCACTTGATAGATTTCTTAAACGTACATCTTGTGCTGTTGGGGTTCCAGAGCAGCAACTGAGAACATTATTAAAACAACGACAAACTCCATCTTCAAACACGATTGCCCAGGAGGGGGGTATATCCACGAAAACCGAATAACTTGATTTGTTTCAAAAACAACTTGTTCAGAACAGAATCCGAACTTTATATAGCAAGAATAGACACTTACCATTACGCATATGCAAAAAGAACTGGAAGCTCAACATTCCGTCTCAATATCTAAGTACCAACTTTGGAAACTGCTTCATAAGTTCATATTTCGGTACGCCAAAGTTTTCAGGGAAGTGAGGCGAATTTTTGTGAAAGATCGGATATTGTGCGAATGAGAAACAATTATTTACGCAGCGTACATCGACAGGGGGAATAGGGGTTTGAGCCTGTTTGCCTTGAGGCGTGGTGAATGCAAGCCACACTGCAGAAACCCAGTGGTCGCTAGCACCGAAGAGGCATGTTCCAGAAGTCTGCCAAAGAGCAAAAGGGAGCTACTTAGTGTGCTTCATGCAGGTTGTAAATCTGTGGGATTCTTACCTTGGCGTTCTCTGTGTTTATGGCTAAAGGCAAAGACACCTGAGATAACCACATCGGAATGTATGGACAGGTTTTTATGGAATGGGTACAGAAACAACTCTTACTGGCGTTGCCGTCAAAGAACCTCATTGTTTCAAGGATCCTTCAAATTCAAGGAAGTCAGACATGATAACATGGTTTGGAAACCATTATGTACCATTTCCACATAACACAAGACCAAAACTTTATGAAATTATTAAAATCAACAAAAGAGCACATGTGTGTGTACTGTAAAACTGATCAGTACCTGAAATCACAAGGCTATGATGTCTCACGTTTGCCTCCTTATCATTGCCATTTGGACTCGACTGAACTGATCTGGGGTATCATCCGATCTGACATTGCACGGAATAACACGACGTTTAAAATGACAGACGTTCAACATCTTGTCCACGAATCCATGGCTAAGATGTCACAAGACACATGGAAAAAATCAGCTGAGAAATTTGAAAAAGTTGTGGAGCATCAATACTGGCTTCAAAGCGGTTTACAACAAGCGACTATCAGCCCTGTTATCATATGAGTGCTCTCTGATGACTCTGACAGAAACAACTCCATACCCTCTCGCACGTACCTCTCGCTCACCTGGCTGTTACCTGAGATGTTGCTAAACCCATGGCACAAATATTGCAGTGTCGAATGAAAATAATGATGGTTTGTTAAACAACTTTTACATTTTGTTGACAAAATTTATAACAACATTCTGCAAATTTTCTATTTACTTTGGCGTTAGTTTTGAGTCATTTACGATTATTTGTTTTTGTGTTTAAGTGCAATTCATTGGGGAGATTTGACACGAATGGACTGTACTGAACAATATCCCGGCTGTACTGCGACGATCGCTAGTCAGTCTAGTCTGGACCAGACAATCCGATGGCTCACATTCTTAGCTTCGATCTGTACGTTCCAGATGACACGCATCAGCAGATGACAGGTCAGCGAACCTGACAACCCAGTCAGATAGGTCCCCTCTACTGAGGAACCTTTCTAAATCTTCTCCGATTTGTTGTGTTTCATGATGAGCGTTGTCCCTTAATATATTATACAACTGAGTGAGTATGATAATAGGCGGTTGGGTAGTCTAGTGGTTAGAGCGTTCGATCGTCACACCGATGCAACGTGTGAAGCACATTTCTTGTGTTCCCCGCGATGATATTGCTAGAATGTTGCTAAGAGCGGCGTAAAACTATACTCACCCACGTGTATGTTAATATTGTTTTACGACGTATTGGCCAAGCAGACAGTGCAAGGTCAACCAAGTCTTTGAAGGGCATTTAGAAGTGAAATGCATAAGAATGAAGATTTTATGGATGTCAACTTCTTTATATGAGAACACAACGTTTCGGAGTTAATGCTTACTCCTTCATCAGGTGCAACGTCATCACCTGATGAAGGAGTAAGCATTAACTCCGAACGTTGTGTTCTCATATAAAGAAGTTGACATCCATAAAATCTTCATTCTCAAGGTCAACCAGATAATATTCAGGTGGTTGCAATGAAGATGACGTTACCGCAATACGTGGGTACATGTAGTTGTGCCCCTTGGGCGTGACTCGAGCCTGTCGTGTTTGCACTTTCAGCACCTGGTCGAGGGTTTCACTACAATGGTAAGGACCGCCAGGATCATGTATGGCTTTTGGTTCCACGGAAAGACAGACCTACGTTCGAAATTGTAACTAAACCAAACATATACTCTTCTGTCACGTTTATTTTAGTGAAGAAGTAAGATCGTATTTCCATGCCATGTCCCCCTACCCCACCTCTCCCCATTCCACATATCCCCCCACCATCACCCCCACCTTAACTCACCCCAACCTTACCTCACCCCCCACCTTACCTCATCTTTACGCTCAACCTTCAAGTGGAATAACGAAGACAGTTGGAGCATAAACTTGAAAATGAAAACATAAAGCGGACAGTTTCAACGTACAGGCTGAATAGATGGGAGTTTTTTTAATTTCATGCTTCAAGTATTTATATGAAAAACATGATTTGATGACGTGCCAGAACGCAAAGAGGACAAAACGGTTTCCTTAGTGTGTCATGCTTTGCAGGTTCTCGAATAAAAACAATTGTTAAAATTCCATAAAAGAATAGGACCAGCATCCATGACACATATATCATTTTGTAAAAAATTAATTGAATGTCTTGTTTTAACACGTAGTTGTAATGTCCCTTTCAATCTGGATGGCTGCTTTAAAAATATGGTTATTTTTTTTAACTCCTCCCCGTCGATCACTCTTTAGTAACTGCTGTACGTGTTTCTCTTAAACAAATAGATGTATATTTCAAAATTGGATCAACTTTTAAAATTAAGATAATTCGAGGTTTCATTAAAAGAATACATATGGATTTCTTATAACATGTTAAATAATTCTGATAGTTTCCAAATGCATGTAATCGCTGTTTTAGCATTTTGTCCTGTTCCTAAAGCTATAACGGAATCTTAATTAGAAAATCTTCCAATTCTCCCATTACCTGGCGTTTAGCAATCGTAAATCGTAACCAGTATTTAGACCAAGCCAGGTAATCCCCGACCTGCCTCTTGATGCGCGCGCACCTGTTGGGGTGAAAGCCCAAACGAGCAGTTTTCCGAACGCTATCCCTTAATCTTCCCCTTCTCCTGGCCCGCGCTTTGTTCTTTGCCTGACATTTTGACTGGAAAGTTAATTTTATGAGCGAACCTACCCGTCTCCCGCATACAACTGACTCCACCCCTTCATTTCGACACGCGGAAAGCCAGAGGGGGGTCGCGCGGCCTGCACGTGTTTTGAACATCATTTGCACACCTGGTCGACATGGCCATATCGTGCTGATCACAAACCGAAATCGAATCGCGCTTTGCAGCTTTCAGCCACTAGGCATTGTAGTCGTTAGTCTACTCTATAATTTGGCCGTTTTGTGATTCTGTTCGTTTGAAAAACAATTTGTAATTATTCATGGTATCTTCAATAATGTCTGAATGACTTAATAGACTCGCTGCGAAGGATCGTTCCAAGTTAGAGATCAACCCTTTGAAGTCGCCGCCTCCCTGTCATTCTCAACAGCGATGAGCACTGACACAAACTGCGGGCCTTTCGCCAGGGTGTCATTACTGTAAATGACTTTTCCAAAATGTTTGTCTCCGTTTCTAGAAATGCGATATTTGTTGGAAAATTCATTAACTGTACGATAGGTTCGCGGGAAGGCAGCCTTCTTGGGTTCGCGAGCCGTACTCATTTAGCGAAAGTTAATCAAGACTAAGCTGATTACAATTTCTACCTGGACACGATAAACTCATTTTTCTTGTAAAGTAGATTAATTCAATGCTTTGTAGATGTCCGTTCTTGTCCCATGTACTTATTAAGCGTACCTATTAATTTCTACATAACGGTATATTTGGGTACAGATGATATTCCGGAGGTATGAACAGGGACCCGGAGAGGAGATTCGATCGGAATGTAATTTACCGATATTTGACTAACTGATAATCGATACGTAACGTATTGGGTAATTGTGTATAAGAAATGAAACTTTATGCATGCACTGGTTGATTGTATTACACGATAATCATCAGAGGGTACAGAATTAGAAAGGCAATGTTCGTGGTCTTCCTTTTGCGTGAAACTGGCAACAGTGCCTATTGTGGGAACAGCGATATTCGCCTGTTCGCCTCTGGAACCTTTACTGGCCTGTTTTTCATTATGGTTTTGTTTGTTTGTTTTAATTTTATTTCTTACAGAATAAGTTAAACGAATGCAGCAAAGAGGGTTCGGGAGAGTCCTGGTACAGTCAGGATGGTAAGGCCCATCGTCAACTAAGGCTCTCTCCTTTTACACCACAGACAATGAGACTGACTTTTCTCTGGTAGCGCTGCCTTGTCGATCCAACTAGCAATTTTATTAAGGCTTGTAGACTTCCCAGATGGCAGACCTTGTATTATCCACAGCGTTAGAAGGGGTGTGTTCTGAGGACAGAACCAGGCCACTCGTCCAGTAGCAGCGTTATCACATTAATGATGATTATCATTAGTATTATTCTATAAATAGTGAACGAGTTCTGTTTGACGTCTTACGCAGTGTGTCAGTTACAGTTGGGAGGTAAGCTCGGAGTGGCTAGGTACAGGTTTACTTTACGAGATTGTAGGGCGATGGGGTAGCCACGTTGTTAAAGCCTCCGCTCGGCACTCCGAAGACTCGGGTTCGAGTCCCAACATAGATAAATTGTGTGAAGCCCATTTCTGGGGCCATTCGCTGTGATATTGCTGGAATATTGATAAACGGCGTTCCATCGTACACCCAAACTCACTCACTCGAAGTTACTTTAAGGAAATACGATACAGTGACGACACATCGGCAACGAAGTTGTAGCGAGGGCTAGGTCCATGGTGTCTACTTCAAATGTTATTAAGCCCTGGATTAACGAGGATGGTCCAAGACTTATCTCTTGCACAAGCCTCTAGATACAGCCACGAAAACAACTGAACTGATTTCTGGAAATGGTCCTTCATGTTCAACCTCATTAGTCACTTAGAGTTTGCAACATCTCATGTTTTTCCCCAGATATAACACTTTTCAGAAGTATCTTAAGTCACGACAGTTAACGTACTATATATTTTTCAGTTGATAATTGAGCATTTGTTATTTCACCTGAGTCAGAAAAACATTACGTCTTTGAAATTATTGCTTTTACGAAAAAAAGCTATAAACATTCGCTGATGTTTTTTTGTGCTTGTAGCATCAAATCCGTGTAGTAAAAGAAGTATAAAAGTACAATTTACAGTGTCTTCTTTGAGTATTTGGGAAATCATCAGTATAAAATAAACTGAACATTTTCAATGAGATAATGACACGTTAAATGGGTGAAAATGTACGTTTGAATTGCCGGCATTCTGTTCAGTTTCGTGTTTCTTGTATTGGATTAAGTATATGTACAAACCAGCTATTTTCTATCCAGTTATATAATAATACGTCTTTGTTTGATTGGATTAAATATATGTACAAATTGCTAGCATTCTGCTCAGTTTGATACCAACACGTGTTTGTTTTGTTAGGTAAATACATATGTAGAAATTCCAAGCAAATGAGAGTTTCTGAGACACCATTAATCTCCCTGCAGCGACAGAGTGATCACGCGTGCAGGGAGTTCGTCACAGGGTCCTAGCTTTGATGTAGTCTGCTATTCGAGGCATTCTGAGTCTTGTACGTACTTGCTGTAGACAAAGCAGAGCAAAATGCCGTTTATCACGATTCAGGCATTATAACAGAAAACACTATGTGCTGTGACATTTACCTAGGGTTCAACCTCAGGGTCTCTGTACCCTGGTATTGTCGGAATGAATCTCCCCCACCCACAACCCGCGCTCCCCCACCCCACGCCCTCTACCCACACTTGCTGACCTTCGGGTGAGGGTGGCTGTTATACGGTTTGGCTATGGTCAGTGTGTTTGTGTAACTAGTGAAAGCAACTTGTCAAGGTAACTTGTCAATTTAACTCGTTACATTGGATGCAAGCTCGGCAGACTCGGGTGTTTGTTGCGAAGTGAGAGGTGTGAGTGAGTGCGAAGGTATTTCAATTAAATGTCCACATCCTGTCTGAATCGTTCAGCTAATTCTAGTTCGAAAATGTAAATTTGTAAATGTTGTAATAAAAAATTTTAAGTGAGATTGCCGGAAACTGTTTCCAGAGTGAGTAACTTAGTGAGACATAAACACAATTGTTTGTTAGTGTTTTCCTTTATTAATGTGGGGTGATACAACAAACAAACAAACTCTATATTAAGGCAACAACAATATCAAACAACCACTTTCAAAGTAATATTTAAAATGAAGAATTTTTGTTTAAAGAAAACAGAATGAGCATTTTTGTCCATCTCAAATATTCAGTTTAAAATTTTAAGTGTAAACAAACACAAGATGCATACTGAACTGAAAAGGGGAGGTGGCGGGGTGCACGCGCGCGAGAGCTTGGGTGTGTGCGTATGTAATATGAATGGTTTTCGATTTACTTTATCATATTGTGTGCTCAGTTTTCGATACAAAATATATCTCCAAATATAGCCATGATCTGAAACTTGTTTTGATGAATAGATCATTACTCTGCATAACAAGGCTAGGGCTGTATTTGGACAACATACCTTATTTCTACACGGCTTGAATTTGATACCTCTGATTTAAACAACAATTAATTGATACGGAGTTGCAATTGTTGGAGTGACATGTTTTTATATCAGGCCCGGGTTTGAACATATTCTTTTCTTGAAAAGCGTGTGATTTGGATTTGTGGACTAAAGGTATACTTTAGTTTTATAGTAACACTAGAATCAAGTCAATAATAACATACCACTAATTAATGAACGAATGTAGTGTATCCGTGTTTAAAACCTGAAGAGCAAATGGCGCCACATACTGTAGCAACTTCTTCACGACGGACGGTATTCTCAATCACACAACCCTCACTCACACTAAAGGACAAGGGTGACCATTAGTCACAGCCGTGCAGTTATATGGTAATATGTGCTACAGATTACTACTGGGATGAGTTAACATGACATATACACTGGATGTGAAATCAGCACCTGTCGCCTTGTGTGCATGACGTCATATTGATTGACAACTTGTCAGTCCATATGTCGCTTGTCTCAGAATGGATCCGTGGGTGATTGTGTGTGGTATGTGTGTACATGTCATATAAAAATTGATTTTCAGTGTGTCAAACTGTATTCATTTCACGTATATCACGACACCTGGCAAAACGTTGGGTGATTTATAGGTTTTAGCAGATTTTATGCGAGTTATGATCTCGTAATAGATTTTGAAAAATCAACCATATAAATTATAAACAGTATCAGTGACATAGGAATGAAATATTACTACATCCATCTTGTATTTCCTTATTACGTTTCATCGCATTATCTGCAGAGGGGTGTTCCGGGGTTAGAACGTCTCTTTGTGTTTTATGGCAGCGGTCTGTAAATAATCCAGTCCGAACCAGACAATCCAGTGATCAACATCATGACTACCCTTTTCCCAAAGAGGCATTTTAGAGGTTGTAAAGATGAAACTTGATTTTCTATGAATAATCGAGTCTGGACCACACAATCCAGTGACCAACAGCGCGAGTATCAGTCTACACAATGGGATACGATGACTTGTGTCAAATAAGCAAGCCAGTCTGACCACCCGAGCCCATTCTTAGCCTCTTACCACAAGCGTGGGTGGTACCTCCATCCCCCCATATACTTGTAAACGGTATAAGACGCTATACCGAAAAGTAGATTATTCATAGAGTTTTGTCATCCCTATACCTCTAACTTCTAGAATGCCACTGACACAAAGGATGGGTTGCTACAGGACAGTTCTAACTTCTAGAATGCCACTGACACAAAGGATGGGTTGCTACAGGACAGTTCTAACTTCTAGAATACCACTCACACAAAGGATGGGTTGCTACAGGACAGTTCTAACTTCTAGAATGACACTCACACAAAGGATGGGTTGCTACAGGACAGTTCTAACTTCTAGAATGCCACTCACACAAAGGATGGGTTGCTACAGGACAGTTTTAACTCGGATGTTCACGGACTGTTTTGCAATCTCAAACATTACGGAACGCCATCACCATGGCTTTCAACAACTGTCGACATCTGACATGAACTTGACTCGAAAGCAACTCGAGTCGAATAGCTAAAACGCATTCAGATTATTATCAGTCAAGTTATTAATACGGCGCGTAAACGGAAGTACACTTTTGGTTGAAAAAATGAAAAGGAACAACTATTCGACGGTGATATATTTGCCGCGTGTATTTTGGACCACATGCTTGTTGTATGTCGACACTGTGTTCAGACTCGTTACAATTTGCAACTTTTACGAGCAAATCTAATCTCCTATTTTTCACTTTCTGTTCCCCGACACGTTATTTTAACGTTCCGTTGGGCACATACATACTTTTCTCCCCGTATTCTAGTTTGTGTAACCGGACACTAATGACCACGCCCTTCCTAACGTGTCATGCGACCACAACAGCATGTTAACGTCATGGGATATGGCAAAGGTGAAAGGTCAAGACGTTAACATGACGTCAACAACGTCACAGTCGACGTCGATGGAATTGTTGATTACATGGTTTAAGTGGTTGTAACTAGGTGTGGGAGATTTATAGGCCGCCCGACCGCCAATGAGATCATGTGATACGTCCCGTGATCCTAGGGACGTGACTGCTTCCACTTAACACACACTACTGAGACATGGGCAATGTAGGTCACGGCGACCTCAACGTGACAACAAGTAAACACAGACAGTTACTGCGATCATGTGGTTGGGACTGGTGTTTGAGTGTGAGTATAGTTTTACGCCACCTTTAGCCATCTTTCAGCAATATTACGTCGGAGGGACACCAGAAAATGGTTTCACATATTGTACCCATGTGGGGAATCGAACCCCGGTCTTTGGCGTGACGACACGAGGTTCACCACGCCATTTACTTGGGAACTAAGTATGTTAGTTTCTGTCAACATCGCCGGGTTGGCAACTAAGTGCCATGGTTTTGTCAGAAACTACCACGTCGATCAGGGATCCACACGCATCATGACTATGCCAGTGAGGACACGTTTGAGTGGCGCAATGGTTAAAGTGGTACCCGCTGTACCAAAAACCTGGATTCGATTCTCCAGAAGGGTATGATATCTGCCACCTGCGCCGTAATACTGATGGAATGTTACTAAAAGCAACTTAAAGCCACACTCGCTCTTCCTCCCCCGTGTTGTAATAGCCTTACACACGCCATAGGTCAAAACTGTATACTGCCTTCGTAAATGAACGAAGAAAGCGGCTCCTCGTATACCTGAGCATCAAAGGCTCTGTTGTCCTGTCTCTTCTGTTCCCGTTTTCTTTTATGTCTAATCATATGTCTTTGTACGTCTACTTTCCCGGGAATCTGCACGTGCAGAACTGGCTTGCTTAGAGTTATCTCCCTTGACCTTTGCCGAAGCGAATTTGACGTATCCTGTCCCATTGAACTCTATTCAGGTCCAATGGTTTTGATCACAGAAATATCGCAATCTCCCTCAGTTAATAGATATCCATTACTCAATTAATAGTGTTTTGTCCGTGTTCGAGTTTGTCGCGGACAGAGCGAGGCGGGGTTTGTAATTGTATTGTTGCTTGTCTCCCGAAGATGAACGAGGGGTAATTAATTTCGCCGCTATACTAAGACAAGGAGACGGGCGAGCATGATGATTTATAGATGGAGTATCGATCGTTTCAAACATCGATAGGACGAGAGCGCGAGCTGCTCTTTTCTTTATAGCACTGCCAATGACGGAAGAAGCAATTGACGGAGGAATAAAATAGCCTGGGACACGGACAGGAATCGGCGGACGAATGAAGGAGACATTCTACATCAATCGTTGGTCCAGAGAGGATAACGCCGTCGTCGACGACGCTGCGTGATAGGACGCAAACGACTCCACTAACACATCAAACAACCAAATAGGATGTTTCGGTATTAGTTGTAACAGACACGGTGCATTTATGAATAAACGTGCGGTCGAAGCTGGGATTCTTACCCTGAACATCCTGGCTCACGTAGGGGACACAACTCTCCAAGACAATGTTTTTTTTCAGTTGTACACGAAAGTACCACGATTTATTTCATGGTAACGAATTAACAAAAAATTACATATTTTCCAGCAATGTCGCTTGGAAAGTTCGGCATTTCGTTCTTTCGCCGATCTCCATGCTGACTCTAAACAATGTGGTTGCCGCTGTTTCCAATGCCGGATGAATGTCAGTTTACAAATATTGGGTTTATTATCACAATACAAGTATATTGCCCCAGCCCATTGCTGATGCTATTTGATCACATGACTATACGCAAGTCTAAAATGACAGGAGGGATTGCGCGCTAACGCTACAAAACCTTATATAGGACTGTGTAATAAAACAAATCTAGAACTCTCCACGGTACGAGTTCGACCTCACATCTTGATCGGCTGCAGTGCCAATAACATGCCATTTTCTCTTTCAAATGATTTGGACCGAAATGTTCCAGTGTAGTTTAAGGCACAGCTGTTGTTTTTATTTTTTTTTTCGATTAGTAAGTTGAAACTTTCACATGTCCCTACACTGTACTTCATTAGTGTGAAAAACACTTGGCACTGCTATTGTACATGCTCTGATTAAAAAGTACCTCGTAATATTGTATAATGAAGAATTATTCTCTTAAAAAGTTTCGTTCTTTTCGTAAGGAAAACTCCATGGAAGGATTATGACAATGATACAGGAAATATATTGTAATTACCTCTTTACAGTGAGAATTTCGCTAAATTTAATTTACGGACATTATAATGAAATTTATACCAAAAGAGAGTAGTTTAGGTGAGATTGCCACAGTATCGGATTATGAGTATATTGTTGAAAAGTCCACCGGAGATGTTGAAAAGTGATTACTGTAAAACGTATTGCCCAATAAAGACCTGTATTGTCACGTGATGTATGATTAATGGCTGCGCGTTCAAATGAACAATATGGCGTTGCAAAAACTTATGATAAAAATTCTGTACAGGGATGACAATGCATCATCTGAACAAGAAACACTTGGTTTAACTGCCAAGATTACCGAGTTTATTTCCGACGTACATGTGTGAACCTGATTATATTGATGTTTATTACATACCCAACTTCAGGCTTTATGTAATTCATGTCGCAACATTCACTGTCGTTCAAGGGCAAAAAATGTTTTAAATCTGTGATTTCAATATTTTTTCAACTTAATACCAGAGGGTGAGACTGAAAACAGTTTTAAAATGGCACCCTTTTTGCATTCGTGCGACTCGGAGAATGTTTGGCAACAGCTGGGCACGACATAAACACAACTGTGCGGGCATTGTTCGCTTCACGCATGCGCGAATTATGAGAACCATAAAGCTGAAGGATTTAAATAAAATATCTGTCAACAGTCTGTGTTGGGTGGATTGTGTTGGGTAGAATGTGCAGGGTAGATTGTATTGGATAGAGTGAGTTGGGTAGATTGTGCTGGGTAAATGTGTTGCGTTGGTTGTGTTGGATAGACTTGTTTTGGGTTTTGATTGTGTGCTGGGTAGACTGTGTTGGGTAGACTGTGCCGGGTAGACTGTGCTGGGTAGATTGTGTTGGTATATTATGCCTTGTAGATCGTGTTAGATAAACTGTTTTGGGTGACTGGGCTGGGTAGACTGTTTGGGTAGCCTAGACTCTGTCGGATAGATTATAGTAGGTAGTCTGTATTAGGTAGACTGTGTAGATTGTGTTGTGTAAATTTTACTAGGTAATATGTGTTGTATGGTTGTGTTGGATAGATTGTGCTGGATAGATTGTGTTTTGTAGATTGTGTTGGATAGATTGAGTTGGGAAGTCTCTACTGGGTACATTGTGCTGGGTATATTACGTTGGGTAGATTGTTTAGGATAGACTGTGTTAGGTATATTGATTTGGGTAGACAACGTTGGGTAGATTGTGTTGGGTAGACTGCGTTTGGTAGATCGTTTTGGATGGGCTGGGCTGGTTAGACTGTTTGGTTAGCTTAGACTCTCTTGGGTAGATTGTGTTAGGTAGTCTGTGGTGGGTAGACTGTGTCGGGTAGACTGTATTGGATAGATTGTGTTGGGTAGCTTGTGCTGGGTATATTTTGTCTGGTATGCAGTGTTGGGTATACTGTGTTGGGTAGGTAGTTTAGAGTAGACTGTGTTGGGTAGATTGTTTTGGGTAGGCTGTGCTGGGTAGATTGTTTTGGGTAGATTGTGTTGGGTAGATTGTGTTGAGTAGACTGTTGGGTAGATTGTTTGGGTAAACTGTGTTGGATATGCTGTTTTTGGTAGAATGTTGGGTAGATTGTTTGGGGTAGACTGTGATGTTTAGATTGTTTAGGGTAGACTACGCTGGGTAGATTGATTTGGGTAGATTGTGTTGGGTAGAAAAGATTGTACAGACTGTACCTGGGAAATGTGGGAAATGGTATGCTGAAGTTTGACTGTTTGACACAGAGACTGTTGTGTACATCTTCTGGAGACTACTATCAAAATAAGATTACTATCAAATGAAAATTACGTAGGGATTGAAAGTACACACGGATAACGCTCAATATAGTTAAAACCCTACAACCAGGTCCGGATTCTGCAACCATTTGACACGCTATTAATACAAAGCCTCTTATCAGGTTTAGTGTGACACACAAATACCACGTGAGACCCAGTACAATAGGCAGATATCATTATGGTCGTTTTTGCACGAGTTAAATACACCTATCTATTACTTTCTCACGTTCTAACATCAGAACTAGGTGTAAGGTGGGCTGCAAGGCTCGCGGAACAAAACATGCTTCTATA
The DNA here is from genome assembly GCF_037392515.1 of Haliotis asinina. NCBI lineage: Eukaryota > Metazoa > Mollusca > Gastropoda > Lepetellida > Haliotidae > Haliotis > Haliotis asinina. The sequence goes on along the minus strand of NC_090280.1, from coordinate 103,156,974 downwards.
AACATGCCAGTGGGGTGATTTGGTCAATTTGGATATTGTGCGCAGGTCAGGGGTCTCGTGCTATCTTATTTCACTTCCGGATCGACTCGTAGTCTCACCTTGAGGGAATGATTGCGGAAGATACTTGAGACAAAAGGTTTAACTAGATACCTGTGAGACATTCTCATCGCCCTCACACACGATCATCAAATAACAAGCAATATGCAAATAGATTATGAATTAAAAGCCATCCTTACTGTGTTGGCTATAAGTTTATTAACAATATTTGCATAGCTCTGTGATATGCGATCAAAACTCTTTATGTCATAATCAGAAGTCAGGTGTATCACTTTACAGGATCAACAGTCACTGGCTGAATTAAAAAAACAGTCGGGAAATCAATAAGTCCTGTTGGGATTTATAACAGTTTCCTAAAAAATGTTTCATTTTACGTTGACATAATTACCGTGGTATTATAGATCCCATTGTTGTATATTAATCGAGTCTTCAGTAATGTTGTGTAAATGTTTTCATGCAGTATTTGAAACTTTACGGTACTTATTAAATATCATTTCTCATATGAAATTATCTGTCGTTAGTGAAATAAGTTTTGAAAAAGAAAAGAAACTACATTTCTTCGCGATTTCGATTATTCTGCTATATTGGTTACATGTCATTGTGTTGTTAGCTGATCGAATTGTTGGCCTTGTTCGCATACGAACCGAGACATAACCAAAAAATACTACCGGAGTAGTTTTGCATTTGACCATTTTGAAACACAAAACAAAACAAAACAAAAATCCATACGTCGTGTATTCATATACTTGGTGACAAAATGCAAGCGCATGAAATAAATTTTTCCTGGAGTGAACATTTCTGCTTTGATAGGCAGGGACATATGGTTACCAGCCGTGAAGTGATTATCTGTAGATAGGCAGGGACATATAACGACCAGCCGTGAAGTGATTACCTGTAGATAGACAGGGACATATAACGACCAGTCGTGAAGTGATTACCTGTGGATAAACAGGGACATATAACGACCAGCCGTGAAGTGATTACCTGTAGATAGACAGGGACATATAATGACCAGCCGTGAAGTGATTACCTGTGGATAGACAGGACATATAACGACCAGCCGTGAAGTGATTACTTGTAGATAGACAGGACATATAACGACCAGCCGTGAAGTGATTACTTGTAGATAGACTGGACATATAACGACCAGTCGTGAAGTGATTACCTGTAGATAGACAGGGACATAAAACGACCAGTCGTGAAGTGATTACCTGTGGATAAACAGGGACATATAACGACCAACCGTGAAGTGATTACTTGTAGATAGACAGGACATATAACGACCAGCCGTGAAGTGATTACCTGGATATAGGAGAGCTGCGGATGGTATTGTTGGGTTGTCCTCGGGTCGGTGATCCTGTTGCCTAAGAGACGCAACACTGCATACCTAGCTGAGGGAACTGCACCCCTGGTGAATTAATAACTAGGTTCTGACACGAAGATATTTCATAGAAAATACACTGTGATTGAGTGGGCTGTGTTTTACGCTGTGTTTAGCAATATTCCAGCAGGGGGTACCAGAAATGGGCTTGACACTTTGAATTCACGATTACACATGGAACCCGGACTATCAAACAAATTACACAAAACAATACTGAGCACATCCTCGATATCTCCAGGGTATACGTTCCGATGAATCTCCACTATACCCTGGGTACATCTACGACTAAGCCCGATAAATGTATTACCTCCTTTGGCTTGCATTTCATCCAATCAAGTGTATGCGGTGGGAAGTTGAGCGAACCAATCACACCTCACTTTCGCTTTTTAAATTATCTAACCGATAAAAACTGGCAACAAAAATCATGCAGATGCATGTATATTTTTAATTTTAGGACCTATCAATGTGTCTGTATGATTTACCCCAAGCCTGACCCGCACTGCGAACAAACCTTCGCAGCTGCGACTGCTACCGTTGTTGACACTGGCAAGTTCAGTTGTAACTGCGGTTTAGCTGATTGGCTACTTTGAGAATGCGGAGCCAGTAAAGGGAGGTAATAAAATTTTCGGGCCGAGCCGTAGATGCATCCAGGGTATAGTGGAGACTTATCGGAACGTGTGCCTTGGAGATATCGAGGATGTACTGAGAATCGAGACGAGTAAAATAGCCAAAAGAAGGCCAGTGATGAAAATCTAAATTTTTCTTGGTTATTATTGTTCAAAATGCTACCCAGGTGAAAGAGAAACTAAAAACCTAATGTAATAATTTTTATTTACAAACTAGCTACAACTCTACCTATCACGTGATTCACGTTTGGTCATTTAAGCCCCAGGTTTGCCTTCTTCTCCCGGGGAAGTCTGACACCTGCATGTAACACTGCCGCGATAAACCCAGACACACGTGCGATTTTCAAAATGGTCTGATCCTTTTCCAAACATTGTCATAACTGCCTGATGCGCATGACATTGATGACATCACGATGACGTGGTTGCACGTGCTCCCGTGCCGCGTGCATGCAGGAATGCTATTGGCACCGTTGATTAGAAACGTATCATGCCAGACCACCAACTGTTTCGAGGCAGTCGCCACACGCTATTTGACAGACAGGAGGAAATTGGAAAACTCCAAGTTCCGTGGCAGTGTGCATAGCGCGGTGCGGAGCTCTGGCGTTCACTGAGTTGGAAGGGGTGAAGGTTGCGTGTGAACACAGAGTACATTTAAATATCAATCACTTCAAAAAGTGAACATTGTCACGAACATTTCGTTCAGTGGTTCGAGGGAGATTAGCGATGCCGAAAGCAAAACGCGACCTATATTGGCGGTATGTTATTTCAAATAGCATATTATGGTAGTACGGGGTATAGTATGGGAATGCTGAATAATGTATGCACATACATAAACTGTGTTTTGAGTGTAATTTCCCCTGCACGCGAGAGGTTGTTTAGTGTAGTGAAGTACTATATTTATAGCGCGCTTTGATTGATTTATAGTTATAGAGAGAAACAGGTCCGTTAGAAATCTGGAAGGAAACACAATACAGGGAGATATATTGAAACTGTCAGTTCTGAAATTGAAACCTACATTTATACTTATTGATACATTAACAAACCTTCAGAATTATATATAACGGTCCGAGTACATCGGCCTGTGACAACTCTGTTGTGTCGGCAAAGGGTTTTGTAAGCTTCCTGTGTCAAATTGATGACAAGCCCAAATGATTGACAGACCCGTATCACTGACAGAGCTTCGTTACAGGTAGACCTGCATCACCGACAGACCTGCATTGACAGACCTGCGTTACAGACATACCCGCGTTTCAGACAGACCCGCATCACTGATCATGACAGTCTGGGGTCACAAAAAGACCAGCATTACTGAGAGACTTAAGTCTCTGGCAAACCTAGCTGCTTCATTCTGCAGGCACACAAAACTGTGTCACACACATCATTGACGGATCTGCATCCTAGACGTCACTGACAGACATGCGCCTCAGACGTCGCAGACACACCCCTACGTCACAGACAGACTTGCGCCTCAGACGTCGCAGACACACCCCTACGTCACAGACAGACTTGCGCCTCAGACGTCGCAGACACACCCCTACGTCACTGACAGACTTGCGCCTCAGACGTCGCAGACACACCCCTACGTCACTGACAGACTTGCGCCTCAGACGTCGCAGACACACCCCTACGTCACTGACAGACTTGCGCCTCAGACGTCGCAGACACACCCCTACGTCACAGACAGACTTGCGCCACAGACGTCACTGACAGACCTATGTCTCAGACGTCACAGAGACACACCTACGTCATAGACAGACGTCACCGACTGACCTACATCAGAGACGTCACAGACACATACCTACGTCATAGACAGGCTTGCGCCACAGACGTCACTGACAGACCTAGATCTCAGACGTCGCTGACAGACTCACGTCACAGACGTCACTGACAGACCTGCGTCACAGACACAACGTGAAATAGGTGGAACTTTGTTTCGTACAATATAGTATACAAAGAACCTATCGCCTCCTACTAAACAAGGTGTGTGGCGTGCTGTGATTCACGAAGACGTCTGACAAGGAAGCCCTCAGCAGCTATCAGAATCATAGAACATTCGAAACAGCGAACAGAGCTTCCACCAGACAGAATCACAGAACACTCGACACAGGGAGCCATGCTTTCACCAGACAGAACCATAGAACACTTGACACAGGGAGCCAAGCTTTCACCAGACAGAACCATGGAACACTAACACATGGAGCCAACCTTCCATCAGACAGAATCATAGAACACTTGACACAGGGATCCAAGCTTCCACCAGACAGAATCATAGAACACTCGGTACGGGGATCCGTATCAGACAGAACCATAGAACACTTGACACAGGGAGCCAAGCTTTCACCAGACAGAACCATAGAGCACTAACACATGGAGCCAGGCTTCCATCAGACAGAATCATAGAACACTTGACTCAGGGATCCAAGCTTCCACCAGACAGAGTCATAGAACACTCGACAAGGGGATCCAAAGCTTCCACCAGACAGAACCATAGAACACTTGACACAGGGAGCCAAGCATCCACCAAACAGAACCATAGAACACTTGACACATAGAATCATGCTTCCAGCAGGCAGAACCTGAGAAGACTCGACACAGGGAGCCATGCTTCCATCAGACCACACTTCCTAATGATGGTTTCCAAGCACGTACACAACACTGGGTTCACAAACACACGTCCGCCCGACTAGCCGTTACAAGAATGCTAACGTAAGCCTTGTGTCCACGACGAGATGAAACCATTGTCAATAGCCACAATCCCTTAGTGTTGCGCTTCTCAGCTGCTCCAAACATCTATAGAGGTCCCTGCTCCCTGGAAGCTGAGAGGGTTAGGTCCCAGCTTCTTGGTGATGGTGGTCGGTCACGTTCTTCATGTCCATGTTGTGCAGATATATACACAGACGGACATTCTAGTCGGGTACTGTTAATGTGTCACATGCATAGACCACTCACTCACTCACTCACTCAGGAAATCACTTATGATGGATGAATTTTGAGCACGTAAAACAAACATTAATGTAATCTATCTAAAACTGTAATTTGGAAATCTAACCAACCCATACGGTTTAGTTTTGATTTTGGTTCGAGACGTCTTTCATGCCTGTGGGAATCGACCACATATTTTCAGGTCATCACATGTACAAACGTGTCTGAATATCAAAGAATGAATGGTTAAACATTGCAAACTTGAGATGATGACTTAAATTAACAACACCAGCAACAATTCTGGGCCTAGATTTTCGAAGCTCTCTTAGCGTTAAGATAGTCGTAAGTTAATGTTAATGTATGGCACTTACGACTATCTTAGCGCTAAGTGAGCTTCGAAAATCTAAGCCCAGGAGAATCCCCATTGGGCACCCCAGAAATGAGCTTCGCAAGTTCAAACCTGGCCTTACCTGAGACGAACAAAAGTTTAATCCAATAAACTACACCACCACTAGTTAGGGGGAGGATAATCCAATTAAAACATTATTACTGTATCCGGTCCTTCTCGTAAAACAGGGCCCAGACGGCTAAGTTTTCTTAGTGCTAGGATAGTCGTAGGTTAATGCAAATATATGGCACTTACGACTATTTAAGTGCTAAGAGAGCTTCGAAAATCTGGGCCCAAGGCCTATCTTACTTAGCACTAAGAGAGCTACGAAATTCTAGGCCCTGGTGCTCAGCAACCCATGCCTGTTGTAAGAGGCGACTAACGGGATCGGGTGATCAGGCTCGCTGACTCGGTTCACACGCCATCGTATCCCACTACTCGACAGAAAGACGCCATATCACTGTAATATTGCTGAGTGGGGCAGAAAACTAAACTCACTCACACACTCTCATGAACCCTTCATCAAGGCAATCAGTGGGTCAGCTTCTAATTCGTACTTTTAAGAAAAAAAACACAAAACAGTGGTCAACGATATGAGGCATCACATTACTGACACTTTTGCAATCTGATGCCAGAAATCTGTGCCGCTAAGCAAAGCGGATCGTCACGCTTAGAAGATCGAAAGGTATATCGTCAAAAATGTCAACTGAAAAAAAATCTAACCCTAACCCTAACTCAACAGATATCGATTTCTTCAATGCAAACGATATCAAAATATAATCGTAATGTTTTATTTCAGTTTTATATTTGTTCCGAGAGGAGATTTTAACGAGTGACATTGTGTCGACTTTTTAAACATTTTTTGCGATGCTCAAATGAACGTCCACCTCTCCAGCATCACAGCGGCATCACGCACCTGCTGCTAGCTGATCCCGCGGGTAACGATTCTGTCGCACTTACTTACAACATAGGGATAAATCATGGCTATGAGCTGGCCTTCATTTATCATCAGAACTCTCCACTTAAATAATTCAGTGCAGGTTATACATCTGATGTTAACGCAACACATGTGATCAGGTGTTGTAGTGTCATATCCCGTTAACACCAAGGTGTGCGTAGATGGAGAACTCAGGATAACGCTTTACTGTTATTGGTAACATCCGGGTAATATAAGCTGTGATCGTATCCAAGTCACACCTACCCTGTTTGGAGTGTTGACAATACACAGCTGTGCTGGGGAGATGCTGGGTTTAACCTGGGAGGCTTGCCGTCGGCGTCGCTTAGGCTGTGCGACAAGGCGTGGTGTGGCGTGTGGAAGGTGATGTGTGTGACGGGGTGTGGCGTGGCGTGGCTTGGAAATTCGTGGTGTGGTGTGTGGTGTGTGCTGTGTGCTGTGGTGTGGTGTGGTATGGCGTGGTGGGGCGTGGCGGTGCGGTGCTGTGTGGGTGAGGGGCGGTGAGGTGAGGTGGTACTTGTGTTTAGGCATATAGTGTGGTATGGTTTGGTGTTTGTGTGTGATTTGATACGCTGTCTTGCCATGTGGATGAGTGGGACACATAATGTGTTGACGCAATAACAGAATTAATATAGATTTCACTTTAAATAATCAAATAAGCCATTTTCTAAACCGCGGAAAGAACAGTAAATTTAAATTTTCATTTCTTAATATTCATAAATGCGTCATTTGTGTAGATAGTGTTTTTCAAAAGTTTTTATCCGACAACTGTTTCCGTTAAACAAAGAGCATTAGTTAATATCTCGTGACAGTTCAGTTGGTATGTATAAGGTAACGTTATAGAACGTCTGCTTCACGACTCGATGTTACACTATCGTTAATACGTGCGTCGGTCGTGGTCTGATGATCAAAGATTCAGGTAAACCCACATCCCCTTTATAATCTGTTTTCTGGCAGCATATTTAGGCTAGACTTTGAAATCACTAAAATGGATCTAATCTAGGCTTTGCATAATTTTAAAACACTCTGGAGGATGATATTGCTAACAGCTCTATACATCAAAGACGAACGATATCCACAGTCAAGTTCATTGTTTTCTAATGTTAATGTTTTACGACGCTGGTTTTAATGATGTCAAAGATTGAAAGAACTGATGTTGGGGTACCAACTCCCGCACTACAATATACTGCAGCGATATGACGAGAGAATACTCATGGATGTTATCAGGAGCCGGTTTTCGACACCGCCAGTGAATATTGTTTATTTCCTTGTCATGTGTAATCACACCGGTGAGTGAAAGCCGAATCATCGCCCGAAACCACGTAGAGCTACTGGCTATTAAAGGTCAGAGTCAGAACCTTCGTTTGGAAAATAATATAAATCAGTTGAAAATATAAAAAAGAATAGTTTCGCTCAATACATACTTGTTAATAGATAGCAAAAACATCGCATCAATGAAACTCAATGCTCAGTGATGCTGTCGGTATCCCCCGTGCTTGGGATGTGCAGATCTAAGGCTGTCACGGCACCATTAGTGTCACAATAGACGTGAAGTGAGTGAGTGAGTGAGTGAGTGAGTGAGTGAGTGAGTGAGTGAGTGAGTGAGTGAGTGAGTGAGTGAGTGAGTGAGTGAGTGAGTGAGTGAGTGAGTGAGTGAGTGAGTGAGTGAGTGAGTGAGTGAGCATAGCTTTACACCGATTTCAGCAATGTTCCTGTAATATCACGGCGGGAGGACATCAGAAAAAACAATTCACTCACTGCATTCGTGTGGGGAATCGAACCAGGGCCTTCTTTGTGAAGAGCAAACGATTGAACCTCTACCCCAACTGATGTGAAGATGTGTTTCCGACCAGTTATTGCTTGACCAGAATCTCCACCACAACCGTCACCTCGGCCTCGGACAGACTCCACCAGACAAGAAAACATTGTTATATATTTCAGGTAAGTAAACATAGATGTATGTCAGTTGGAAGGTAAACTTAATTTGTGACATACCATGGCAGTTTATCAAAAAAAACCTGTGACTGCTTCGTACATTTCTCGATTTGTCCGCATATCCCAATAGCGTGTTCTGTCACTTCTACATGGGTTCCATCGTAAACAAATTATACGTATTTTGTTTTTTTTGTGCTACGTCTCTCCAACGCTACGAGAGTTTACCAACACCAATCAAATGTCCTGCTAGGATAAATACAAAACTAACATTGGCTTTTTGTGTTTCTGGTGTTAGTATTATCTTTAAACAAATAAGTGACAGCGACTAACAAAAGCCAGCTGTGCTTTCAATCATATCTATTCTTTCCGAGTAAATGCTCACAGATTCATCTTTCCCCTGCAACAGGTGGCGCCGCTTTGTCCATGACTTGCTCTTCATTCAAATAGTATGCAAATTCAAATTTTACATTATCATTATTTATCCAACTATTAAAATCCAGTTATGGTGCATTTTGCAAATATGAATACATTTTTAAGTATCCCGACACTTGTTGTCACATTAAAAGGCGAAGTTTTTTCATGTACTGTATTCTTGTGTACGATAACTGTAGAGGTGTTGGTATTGTGTTTGTGTCGTTCCAGACACAGGTATGCAGAATGTCCCGTATGGTATCTGTATTGTCACAGACACAGGTATACATAATATACCATATTGTACTTGTATTGTCCCTGATACAGGTATATAGACTACCCCATATTGTACTTGTATTGTCACTGACACAGGTATACAGACTGCCTCATATTGTAATTATATTGTCACACCGATAAGTATACAGAATGTTCTGTATTGTGTGTATATTGTCACAGATACAGGTATACAGAATGTCCCGTACAGTACGTGTATTGTCACAGACACGGGTATACAGAATGACCCGTATTGTTCATGTACTGTCACAGACACAGTGGCGCCGGGAAAGTTACCTTTTCTTTGACGAGCTCCGTTATTGACGACAGAAGATGAACTCAAATCGGCGCGTTACGAGGATATCGGTTTGTTCATGTTTCTACAGAAAGGGGGATAATGCGAGGCAAAAGTGTCCTCTGACTTTGCCGATGCATCGGTTCAGATCGCGTTTAAGGACATATTGTCGGAATTTCTATCAAGGATGTCTCACCTTAAGCAGTCTGGATATATCGACACAACTACAATTGAGTGAGTGAGTGGTGAGTGAGTTAGTGAGTGAGTGAGTGGAGTGAGTCCCATGATGTGTAGTGTTGACAAATCCAGAGATTCGAACTAACAATTCTACTTATCTCTACACACATCATCTGGATCTTAGACTACTGGGCCAATCCTAGGCAAAAAGTATAGATATTTCACGGTGAGTTAAACTGATGTAATCTGTAATTAATGCCATCTGTAATATCTCATAATCTTAACTCAGCCAGTGCCAAGCAGAAAAACAAAACCCAATATCACAAACCACATTCTGTGTGGGTTTTTTTCAAACAAGAAGCACCCCAAAATACGAATTACACATATTATAAAACAACAGGAATAGAATTGCACGATATGACACAAGACGTAGTAATTCTATTGGTATAATGATTCTCAGTTTCAAAGCAGTTCTTTTTCAAAGATGATATTCCTTTTAACTTTAATCCCAGCGAAGTCAGAGTTCTGAGTGGGTTTGTATTCATAGTCCCGTAATAAATATCCAACAAATGACAAGAGAATATGATTTGCCGCCCCGTAGAACCGTTTTCTGTGTAATGAAAGTAGCGTCGAGTTTCAAAGCAAAGAGAGAGTTGCGTGCAGTTTTCACCGAGTGTTACGGGGCACGAGGCCCACTGAACGAGGCAATAATGAATTTATTAGAATAGGAAATAATACCCCGATGCAAAAAGATTGACCGTCTTTGTAGCAGCAAACAGACATGATTTGCAGCATATCCACAGAGTGTCACAGGGCGAACAGACTGATTTAGGGAGCTGTATGTTTTCTTTTCACTACAATCCAGTTGGGTAGGAGTGTGCAGTTGTCGCTGTGTCGTCTTGTGAAATTGTCGAGGTAGGAACGGGTGATCTAAGGGGATAAAGTAAGGATTACTGGTGGTGTAAACACCTTCAGAAGTGATAAAATTGTGGTGTAAACACCTTCAGAAGTGATAAAATTGTGGTGTAAACACCTTCAGAAGAGAGACACTGGTAGTGTGAACACCTTCAGAAACGATAAACTAGTGCTGTGAAAATTTTCAGAAGAGGTAAACTCGTTACGTAAACACCTTTAGGAGATGTAAACTGGTGATATGAACACCTTGAAAAGAATTAAACGGGTGGCGTGAATACCTTGAGGAAAGGTAGGCTGGTAGAGAGTGCTGTGAGCACCAGAAGTGATAAAATTGTGGCGTTAACACCTTCAGAAAAAATAAACTGGTGGTTTGAACACCTTCAGAAAAATAAACTGGTGGTGTGAACACCTTCAGAAGAGGTAAACTGGTGGTGTGAACACCTTCAGAAGAGATAAACTGGTGAAGATGTAGACTCGTTCTGTAAACACCTTAAGAAGAGGTAAAAAGTGGTTTGAACACCTTCAGAACAAAAAAACGTAAAATGGCGGAGGGTGGTGTGACTACCTTCAGAAGAGATAAATTAGTGGCTGATGTGAGCACCTTGAGAAGAGGTTAACTGGTGGAGGGTGGTGTGATTACCTTCAGAAGAGATAAATTGGTGGTTGATGTGAGCACCTTCAGAAGAGGTTAACTGGTGGAGGGTGGTGTGATTACCTTCAGAAGAGATAAATTAGTGGCTGATGTGAGCACCTTGAGAAGAGGTTAACTGGTGGAGGGTGGTGTGATTACCTTCAGAAGAGATAAATTAGTGGTTGATGTGAGCACCTTGAGAAGAGGTTAACTGGTGGAGGGTGGTGTGATTACCTTCAGAAGAGATAAATTGGTGGTTGATGTGAGCACCTTGAGAAGAGGTAAACTGGTGGAGGGTGGTGTGATTACCTTCAGAAGAGATAAATTGATGGTTGATGTGAACACCTTGAGAAGAGGTTAACTGGTGGAGGGTGGTGTGATTACCTTCAGAAGAGATAAATTGGTGGCTGATGTGAGCACCTTGAGAAGAGGTAAACTGGTGGAGGGTGGTGTGATTACCTTCAGAAGAGATAAATTAGTGGTTGATGTGAGCACCTTGAGAAGAGGTTAACTGGTGGAGGGTGGTGTGATTACCTTCAGACGAGATAAATTAGTGGCTGATGTGAGCACCTTGAGAAGAGGTTAACTGGTGGAGGGTGGTGTGATTACCTTCAGACGAGATAAATTGGTGGTTGACGTGAGCACCTTGAGAAGAGGTTAACTGGTGGAGGGTGGTGTGATTACCTTCAGAAGAGATAAATTAGTGGTTGATGTGAACACCTTGAGAAGAGGTTAACTGGTGGAGGGTGGTGTGATTACCTTCAGAAGAGATAAATTGGTGGCTGATGTGAGCACCTTGAGAAGAGGTTAACTGGTGGAGGGTGGTGTGATTACCTTCAGAAGGGATAAATTGGTGGCTGATGTGAGCACCTTGAGAAGAGGTTAACTGGTGGAGGGTGGTGTGATTACCTTCAGAAGAGATAAATTGGTGGTTGATGTGAGCACCTTGAGAAGAAGTAAACTGGTGGAGGGTTTTGTGATTACCTTCAGAAGAGATAAATTAGTGGTTGATGTGAACACCTTGAGAAGAGGTTAACTGGTGGCGGGTGGTGTGATTACCTTCAGAAGAGATAAATTGGTGGTTGATGTGAGCACCTTGAGAAGAAGTAAACTGGTGGAGGGTGGTGTGACTACCTTCAGAAGAGATAAATTGGTGGTTAATGTGAGCACCTTGAGAAGAAGTAAACTGGTGGAGGGTGGTGTGATTACCTTCAGAAGAGATAAATTAGTGGTTGATGTGAACACCTTGAGAAGAGGTTAACTGGTGGAGGGTGGTGTGATTACCTTCAGAAGAGATAAATTGGTGGTTGATGTGAGCACCTTGAGAAGAGGTTAACTGGTGGAGGGTGGTGTGATTACCTTCAGAAGAGATAAATTGGTGGTTGATGTGAGCACCTTGAGAAGAGGTTAACTGGTGGAGGGTGGTGTGATTACCTTCAGAAGAGATAAATTAGTGGTTGATGTGAGCACCTTGAGAAGAGGTAAACTGGTGGAGGGTGGTGTGATTACCTTCAGAAGAGATAAATTGGTGGCTGATGTGAGCACCTTGAGAAGAGGTTAACTGGTGGAGGGTGGTGTGATTACCTTCAGAAGAGATAAATTGGTGGCTGATGTGAGCACCTTGAGAAGAGGTTAACTGGTGGAGGGTGGTGTGATTACCTTCAGAAGAGATAAATTGGTGGTTGATGTGAGCACCTTGAGAAGAGGTTAACTGGTGGAGGGTGGTGTGATTACCTTCAGAAGAGATAAATTGGTGGCTGATGTGAACACCTTGAGAAGAGGTTAACTGGTGGAGGGTGGTGTGATTACCTTCAGAAGAGATAAATTGGTGGTTGATGTGAGCACCTTGAGAAGAGGTTAACTGGTGGAGGGTGGTGTGATTACCTTCAGAAGAGATAAATTGGTGGTTGATGTGAGCACCTTGAGAAGAGGTTAACTGGTGGAGGGTTTTGTGATTACCTTCAGAAGAGATAAATTAGTGGTTGATGTGAACACCTTGAGAAGAGGTTAACTGGTGGAGGATGGTGTGATTACCTTCAGAAGAGATAAATTGGTGGTTGATGTGAACACCTTGAGAAGAGGTTAACTGGTGGAGGGTGGTGTGATTACCTTCAGAAGAGATACATTGGTGGCTGATGTGAACACCTTGAGAAGAGGTTAACTGGTGGAGGGTGGTGTGATTACCTTCAGAAGAGATAAATTGGTGGCTGATGTGAACACCTTGAGAAGAGGTAAACTGGTGGAGGGTGGTGTGAACATCTTCGGATGAGGACATGTGGTGGAGGGTGGGTGTGAACACTTTCAGAAGAGGTGAACGGGTGGAGGGTGGCACGAACACCTTCCGATGAGGTAACAAATCCACCTAGAATAAATCTTTCGTCGGTGCAGTGTTCGAGAAAGGTCGCATCGTGTGACATCATCACGTTACAGCCATGCATAGAGTTGAATCCGTGCTTCAAACAAACATTAACACTGAGCTGTTCGGTGAAATAAATACGTCGTTTACTGGTCCATCAGGGCCCTCAGTGTTTGTGTACCCTGAGCTCGAAGGGCACATCAACCCATGGGACCAGTGAACAACTAATAATAATTCATTTATCAACCAAAAAGAGCACATGTTAGAGACTAGCATCAGGGACTGGTTGCCATAGTTTGCCGTCACTCATGTTATCCAACACTGGTCCAAGTCCGGTAACTTGTTGTCGATTGCGCTTTTGCTCAAAGTGAAGATTTGTCGTCTTTAAACAGACCAGATCACATAATGTTGGATATCACTCTCACATGCACGCACGCACGTGTAGATCTGGATCATATCGCTTGGACTGATCTTCACCAAGCAGTCGTAACTGGCTACTTTCAGGATGAGCGATGGTGGCTGACCTGAATAAGGCATGTCACTGTGATTACGGTGTGCAGATCGGTACTCATGACGTCAGTCACTGGATCACGTAGACTGCTGTCCAATAGCTGAAATATTGCTGAAGACAACATAAATCATTACATCGCTAAATATAGTAAATGAAGAAACAAACAGTCCTGGCTCGGAGGACCTGGATTACTCTTCACTCTCATCCTTGAAATAATTTTGAAATAATATTAATCCCAACTCCTTTTGCTCTCCTCCCCTATGGCACCTGGACCAATATCTATCCAAGTCGGCCATTGGTCATCAATCACCCCTCTGTGTAGCCTGCAGTAACATTCGTAGATCTATCGATCTGTGTTATGCCCAAAAAAACTGACAAACCATTCAGAGTGTGCAAATGATTATCTGTTCTTTGGTCAAAGGACTAATTTGATAAAAATGGTCCCGGAAGGCGCCCGAGTCGCCATTCAGGTTGTCCCGGAATAAAACGAATGATCACGAATGCGCTTCGGCGTCATGGCCGACTCTGAACCATATCCCTCTGACGACACTGACTGTAGAATTCATTACAGACAAGATTGATGGGTCACACATTAACAATGCTTCGTCTCGTTTTCTCGTGACTAAAGAATCAAAGGGCCCCCTCTTGGGATTTGTACTGAACCTAAGTACCAGTTCTGCTGACGCGGGAACTATTTTCACTGGTGTAGGGATACACCAAGATTTAGTTATTCCACAATGGCACGCGAACTACAGATCAAAACGTTGCTTTGGACGGCTGTAGTTTCTCTCTCATCGGAGTTGGTAATGAAACGATTGCCGCGTGGAAATATTAACCTTTGTATGGGAAAAAATAAAAGACATTTCGGGTAAACGTGAATAAGACCCCGACGCAAAGCTTTCTTCAACTTTTTAACCGCCCGTTGTACTTGTCGGGAACCCAGGTTGCCTTCCAAACTAAAATATTCATAATTCATATTTTTGCCATTCAATTAAACAATGCATACATATAAGATTTTACATCCACCAACTTGACATTTCCAATTTTTCATGCGAGTCGGAGACGGTAAGTATGATTGCTCTCATGCATTGTAACCTGTTGCCAGGAGCGTGTCTTTAATAGATAAATGTATATTTATAATTTGATTACAAACGCTGCCATTGACGGATTTATCTAAACATGCAACAACTCGGGTTCATGAATAAATCAATTTAGGACAAATGTTCCGCGTCTAGACTTCTCGAAAGTGGCAGCAGACCAAGTCTCAGTGCTGCATGTAGGTAGGGTAGGGGGCCTCGGTGCTGCAAGTAGGTAGGGTAGGGGGTCTCGGTGCTGCATGTAGGTAGGGAAGGGGGTCTCTGTGCTGCAAGTAGGTAGGGTAGGGGGTCTCGGTGCCGCATGTAGGTAGGGT
Source organism: Haliotis asinina (assembly GCF_037392515.1). Taxonomy (NCBI): domain Eukaryota; kingdom Metazoa; phylum Mollusca; class Gastropoda; order Lepetellida; family Haliotidae; genus Haliotis; species Haliotis asinina. Next base: position 103,141,730 of record NC_090280.1, on the reverse strand, counting down.
AGGGGGTCTCGGTGCTGCATGTAGGTAGGGTAGGAGGTCTCGGTGCCGCATGTAGGTAGGGTAGGAGGTCTCGGTGCTGCATGTAGGTAGGGTAGGGGGTCTCGGTGCTGCATGTAGGTAGGGTAGGAGGTCTCGGTGCTGCATGTAGGTAGGGTAGGAGGTCTCGGTGCTGCATGTAGGTAGGGTAGGGGGTCTCGGTGCTGCAAGTAGGTAGGGTAGGGGGTCTCGGTGCTGCATGTAGGTAGGGAAGGGGGCCTCGGTGCTGCAAGTAGGTAGGGTAGGGGGTCTCGGTGCTGCATGTAGGTAGGGAAGGGGGTCTCGGTGCTGCAAGTAGGTAGGGTAGGGGGTCTCGGTGCCGCATGTAGGTAGGGTAGGATGTCTCGGTGCTGCATGTAGGTAGGGTAGTGGGTCTCTGTGCTGCAAGTGGGTAGGGTAGGAGGTCTCGGTGCCGCATGTAGGTAGGGTAGGGGGTCTCGGTGCTGCAAGTAGGTAGGGTAGGGGGTCTCGGTGCCGCATGTAGGTAGGGTAGGGGGTCTCGGTGCTGCACGTAGGTAGGGTAGGAGGTCTCGGTGCTGCATGTAGGTAGGGTAGGGGGTCTCGGTGCTGCGTGTACGTAGGGTAGGGGGTCTCGGTGCTGCAAGTAGGTAGGGTACGGAGTCTCGTACCTGCGTCTAGCCGCAGTAGGGGTTGTCAGTGTTGCGTGTAGGTGGCGAAAGGGGTCTCAGTACTGCGTGTATGTGGGGTAGGGGGTCTCGGTGCTGCGTGTACGTGGGGTAGGGGGTCTCAACCAATGGCACTACAACTACTGTTGGACTGACATTCAGGTACTACTCAGCATGTATTAAATGGGTACGTGCTGTTTGCGAATAGGACATTGTGTGTGATTGTTACAACTGTTTTTGCAAGGTGCCACTGTTCGCCCCTAGTGGAAATCTTCACTGGTCAGGACTATTATGCAGATTGGAAATGGTAAAGTCATCCCCGAGGGACCTAACAACAGACACAGTAGGTCGCCAGTTGCTGAAAGGTCTATTAGTTTTCAGTAGACAGTACATTACCACGTCTTCCGTAAAACGGCTAAACCCATAAATCGTCGTATTAAAGAACATAGGAATTAACAGTACTTGTGAGTGAGTGAGTCAGTGAGTGAGTGAGTGAGTGAGTGAGTTGGTTTAGCACCACTAACTGAGGTACGACCCTTGACAGTACATCAAGACAGTAGCATGTTAGAAACTTTCTTTACATGTTAAATACGACAGAGATTTTAGTCATTTTTCAATTAAAATGCCCTTAATAGGAAATTGAGGCATATCCAAAGGGTCAACAGATATAATCATGGTTGTCGTAATGTTAATGTTCGTAATGCTATCGTTACTCTATAATTAATCGTAGGCTTACGAATGACGTAGTGCAACAAATGCTTTGTGGATTTGTACCTTGGACTCTTTAGTCAATACAAATATCGGGTGAAGACTGGGAGATGACTGATGGACAGTGCCATTCATAAGTAGACATGGTCGTAACTCGAAATGACGGCGAATGAATACACATGAGATTGCTCCTTAAAGGGCGTGGTCGATGTTCACGTGACCTTGTTGAAAGAAACGCCTCCCCGTGACAATCAGCTGACCGACGTGACATGATCTGACAGTAATGGTCCCCTTGAAAAACATTTCGCCAATTTACGACATCATCATTGTCATGCTATAAAAAGAAATAATTTTGGCGTGAAACAGCATTTGAACGCATTTTTACCACCTTGGAGCCGGCATTGTTCTCCTATCAAGGTTTGACTGTAAATATATCATTTCGAGCGGAGGTTTGCCGGCTATTTTGACAGCCGCGGTGTAAGGGGGTGACATTAACCCGGATGTCCTGAGTCTACGAGATGTTTCCTGGGGAGAAGTTGACGCCGGTTCTAGACCACCCCCGTCAGTGGAGAGACGCCGGGTGCACTGCCGGTGAGGACTGTGCCGTTACGGGTGTTGCACCCAATCGGCAGGAAACAGACAAGAATGCGTCAAGTTCCTTATTTGTCGGCATGATTCATCTCCACTGGAGGAGACACGGTTCCGTGGTGTCTTCGAGTTTAATTATGTCATGCCGTTTTGGCCTGATAGAGCAGGGTTGTACTTCACGCTGAGGTCGTAATCTGTTGCATAGCCTTGTTAAGGTATGGGGTTATCAGCTGTAGCGTTGAAAACTAAATTCGAAACAACTGTGTCCACCCATAGTATTTAGTCAAGCATCCACAGGCGACAGAGAACGAATGATGCTCCATCAACCCCATTTGCCTTTTCGTGGTGTGATAGGAAACAGGAAATTTTAGTCATTCTCCCGTATTCAGACCGACAGACAGATAAATAGTATTTATTCAGTTATACGACGAGACAGACACTTTGTTAAGTGTATTTAGTAATAAACACTCAGTGATCTGTCACACCACACTGTTATTCAATTCTGTGGCATTTGAAGACGCCAAAATGACGCTTAATAAATCCTGTTCTGTCAGAACTAGTGATATTTGCTGTATAATCGGCTTCGACGGCACAGTTCGAAATAATACACATCTGGAGACAGGGATGTCAACTTAATCTTGTGGCAGCTAAGTTCGGGTCTTCAGTATTTCGAGATGTACAGTTATAGGAGGTTACATTCAGGTTTCGGTGATAATTTGACTCCTGGCGCTTACACCCAACACGAGATTATTTAGCCCTGAAGACCAACATGACGTGGTCGTCTAAGTTTATATTCTTGATCATGTAGTACCTAGTGTATGAGGTTTTATTATCATTATGTTAATAATGCGAAGCCCAAATCCATCATCTGAGCAAAATATGCCAAATCTAGCCAACCAGTCAAAATACTCTGAACAACGATGGTAACTGTGAGCAAGTGAATGCGTTTATACGCCTCTTTTAGCAATATTACCAGCACGACGGGAGCCACCACAAATGGGCTTCACACACTACATGTGGGGAATCGAACCTGGGTCTTCAGCGTGACAAGCGAGCACTTCAACCACTCGGCCATCCCACGTCGGACTTGTTTGTAAGAGGACGAGCTGGTGACAAAACTTACGAAACGAAGTTCGGATGGCGTGTGGGTCCAAGGTATGTATTACAGCAGAGCAGATATAATTCCCCGGAGAGTCGAGGATGGACATAGAATAGTGGACTAGAATAGTGGACTAATTCATAGTCTCATAGTCCCGTAACTCATAGTCTTTACTCATGCGAGACGTCTGGCTTAATAATGTGTTGCTGGGGTAGTTAGAATCAATTATTTCTTTTGCAGTTTTTTAAATATATATTTCTCCTGACACATTTCAATTGCTGCACATTTTGTCACGTCTTTTCCCGGTTCACTCTATATGACACCCGGACAATAGCTCACTGTTGTGGAAAGTGAATATTCTAACGCTACAGATATACAGAGCATCACCGTGGGTTTAAATATCTTGTCAGCATGTTGTTGTCAATCACACAGGTAATCGTCCGGTTAAAGATGATCCGGGATTTCTTCCTGGGTGTTCCATTCCAAGTTTTAGGGGTGGCGGAGTGGAACCGTGTCAACATTCAAGATGACAGGGGGTGAAGGGTGGCGGGGTGCGTGCCACTCAAGTATTACCAGACGTGACATTTCCATTGAAAACGGTCTGCTGAACTCTATAATGTCTCCACATTTAGCTGAGAGTGGAACCTGCAGTGACAGAGGATAGTTAGCTGATGACTCCTGCCCATGGCGAGGCTCGATTCCTGCATGTGGTGAGAGGCTACAGGTGTCATATTTTGCATATGTCACCACTGACTTTACCGCTGTACATCCCCAATGCATTTTTTCGTCCACTTGATTAATTTCGATTGGTGAGAGTGTGGTAAGATACGTGCGTACCGTGGCAACGACAGCATGTGTCGTCAGTATTATACTGATGGGAGCACGTTGACGCTTCCGCCACCAGTGGAGACCCACGCTGGGATTGGGCTTCAGCAACTTAAGAGGTCACTGACGGGATCGGGTGGTCAGGTTCGCTGACTTGGATGTCACATGACATCCGCCATATTGCCGGAATATTGCTGAGAGCTGCGTCACACAACAATCAAAGCAAAACCTTTAACGTCTGATGCAGAGGGTTCGAATCCCGCTTCGACCCGATTCTTTTTCACGGTTTGTCGGGCTATCCCCGTTCACCTAAATTTTATGGCGATGGTGAACGTACTTCCATAAGCAATATTCCAGCTATATAGCGGCTGTCTGTAAATAATCGAGTCAGGACCAGATAATCCCGTGATCAACAGCATGAACATCGATCTACGCAACTGGGACACGATGACAGCCAAGTCAGCGAGTCTGACCGCTCGATCCCGTTAGTCGCCTCTTGCGACAAACTTGGGTTATTGAAAGCCAGTCCTGTTCCTAGTACTATGCTGACACACCGTGACATACGTTTTCATGCGAGGTTAAATAATAATTTTAAAAACCCATATTTACATATAGGTCCATCTCCTATTTTCGCGGTAAACGACTTCGCCGATGCAGGATACTTAGGAGCAGTGATGTAAACAACTGAACTGACCGGCAACTACGAAGTGGCCCAAGTCTGCGAATGATCACAATTTTGCAATGTAACGAATATTGTTTAGTTTTTACCAACTTGGACAAATCAGAACTTTTCCCCACCCTTTCCGACAGGATTCCTGTTCTTACACTTCCTTGTTATGCTGCGAGAATGGGAGACGCCTTGAAAAGTCAGTGGCGGACAGCTGTTTTTCACCGAGCTCAAGAGTGGCAGTACATCTGATGGTTCAAACAGTTGATAGATGCAGAGGAAACGTCGGTATATAGCTGGCCATAGCCTTATTTTGATGTAATGTTACGGTAAAGAATTTTGCCGTGACAAAAGAGGTACGAAATCCCCTGTGAACCGGCAAAACATTCAAATATTGTATTATTAAACAAAGAGAGCAAGTTGTACAAAGTCACAAGTCAGTTTCACAATACCGATTTCAGATACAATATAAACGTTGCAAAATCTAAGGCAATGAGTCACAAAATATATCGCAAACTCACCAAAGACTTAGTGCGAGAGAGAAACAGTTATGCAGAATGTAACACAGTGAGCGGTCTAGTAGATGAGGCGTTGACGGATATTGATGATGTATACTCCAGTAAATGTGTCCGTGTCCGTGTCCGTGTCCGTGTCCGTGTCCGTCGACAACGCGGCATATAGCATTTATATATACATTCAGTCATTTCCTGAAAGTGCGAGCACATACGACCATCGCCACTAACGTGGACTGGAATATTCTCCCGGAAGTCAACAAATAGAACGCCAAGGGCAGGTAACTCCAAAGTACTACCTTAGAGGCGTGTAGCTTGAATAATTTTCTGTACGAAATGTGACCGTTTATAACTAACACTATAACCTTAAATATTGTGACCCAATTACAACTACAGCAATAGTAATTAATAACAACTCAAATCACGGAAAATGCACTCTGGTAACAATAAGATGATCTAAGATGTAATGATTTCTTTCTTCCTTTTTTTGTAACGCTACTTTAACAATGCAAGCGCATTCACTATCGTTGACTTTTATTATTTGGCACCTATGGCGCTTTTATATGTTCTTTAAAAGAGAACTAGTGTCAAATAGGCCCACGTTGGTCAGGTGATACCTGACCCTATATTTTATACTGTAGCTAACGATTATATCACTAGACACTTAAATAAAATATCTCCTCCTCCTCCTTCTTCTTCTTTATTTTGATATCAAGTTAGTATATTCTTGGCATCTTTTGAAAGGTTTAACCAGAAAAACATGTGTGTTCCTCCTGCAGTGGGTCACGTGGGCTTGGAAGCAGTGAGAACATAATCATATTCATTTTAGCGGAATAGTTTCCTAACACTATATTGTATATACGCGACTTCAGCTGTTATTCATAAATCGCTATATGTGATATTATGTAAGTGACAAACTCGTGGATAGATAACCACATATACAGCACCCTGCATGGATGAAATTCCTGAGAACAGACGGTTCACGTTCGTCATATTTTAAAACATATTTTAATAACTGACAGGATATATATCATAACAGTACATTTAGAACCGACAAGAAAAAACATCTGCCGACGAGTCAAAAACTGTTCATTCATGTCAAATGTTTCTAACACGGTGATTCTTGAAACCTATCATGCCCAAACCTGTATACCCGTTTTGAAAAGAACATTCATTTGTTCTCCACCCGAATCTCTGCTGCATCGCCATTTGTTTTCGTGATCATCCACCCTGAATATACCGCGTCATTAAACACAGCGACGACTCGGGTACCCCGATTCCACCCGAAGCGTTTTCACGTATTGTTCAATAAACATTACCTCGGGTGTTTTTAGGGCGTTTGTTCAGTGTGCTTTAATGGTGTACTAATGATAAAGCGAACACAATTTTGAATTATGTCAACAACCGCGATACTGTTCTTTATGAATGTAGACGGTCGATCGTAAAGGGACAAGAGTTACCTGAAATTGCACCCTGTTAAAATATGTATCAAATATGCATGCTCATTTTTAGCTCCGTTAAATAATTTTATGTTATTGCTTTCCATGCACTTTATATTAAATTAAGTGTTATGTTAAATTTGAAAATTGGTGTGGAGCACGACATAAAACTGTTTTTATTACTTCTTTATGCTACATTTAGTAGCTGATATGTAAAAAAGAGGAACAAATTCTTTATTGCAATAGATGGGACGTTTTTTGCTAATACCGTTGTCAAGCACGTGACCGTTATAAAGCATGTGACTCAATTGATAACGGTATTAGCATCTACATGTTCACCGAAACGTCGCATATATTGCAATAAAGACGTTGTCAACCCACAGAATGTGTTCCATCCCGTCTCCACGTTTCTATTACGCTATTACGTAAGTTAACGACGCAACGACGCAACGACGTAACGACGGCGACAGGCACAAGCAGCAGCTCCACTGAGGATCAGCCGATCATGCTGTAGAAGTGTCGTTGCCGAGGCGTCTTAAACCACCCGTTCACGACCTCTTCCCCGTGGGATCTGATTCTCGGAGAGTCAGGTCTTGGATATTCGCAAAGCCTAACTGGACGACTGGGTGGACACAAGTTAATCCCCACACAGGTGGGATCCCCGGACACATCAGACTGTTGAGATGAAGTGAGTGAGGGTTAGATTTTACACCGTTTCTGTCACTGTCCCCTCAATATTTCACAAGTGACACGAAGAACGAGCTCACGGTTAACACCAGACTTCGCTTAATCGGAAAGTAAACATGTGGAATACATACTGAAGCTATATCGTTTCTGTGTTGCTTAGTGCCTCACTCAGAAATATCCCAGCTATATGGTGTCAGTCTGTAAATAATCGAGTCTAGACCACACAATCTTCACGGGTCTTATTCTGGAGCAGACAATCCAGTGATCAACATCATGAACATAATAAAACAACTAATTGAATGTACCTAATTCAATTGTACCTAATTGGGGCACGATGACATGTGCTAACTTTGTGTACGAGCCTGACCATCCGATACCGTTGGTCGCCTCTTAAGACCAGCATAGGTTACTGAAGATATGTTCTAACTCGGATCTTCACGGATCGAAGTTATGTGAAGTTAAGTTTATATGGAGAGCCAGTATGACAGTGTAAGCCAAACGTGTGATAAACCCCCATAAGTGAAGCAGGCCACAGTCATTGACCACGTTACCCAACTTACCCCCAAGGACACAGATGCGATACTGAACAATAAACACTGTATGTTAAAACACCAGTTTTTTTCTGGGGTACACTGGTACGTTAGGACAACCCTTCTACACTTGCCATTTCCCCACCTAACAATATTGTCCAAAATTCTCAGTTTTCAATCTTCATCTGTACTGATCATGGGTGACACGTTTTGTAGTGAACCTGAAAATCTTATGAAACTTTATCAAATGCACCTATCAATTATTAAATGACTAGCGCGGATTGATGTGCCTTCCAATTTCCGACAAACGGCATTGAACACATTTGCCCCCATTCAAAACACCGACAATCAGCCTAGACATATCACTGATGTATCCTTGCTCCTTGGCCGTGCCACCGCCTCGGGAGAGAGTGTTTGGATGCGGGCTAAATAGTTCCTTCTCGTGAGACCTGAGGGAGGATGGGGGCTGCACAATACACATCCCTCTCGTTGTCAAGTGCTTGTGAGGAAGGCTTGTGCTGCCCCATTGAAACCCTCTCCAGCCATGGAGATCTTTGTCAAATATTAAATACAGGCAGAAAACAGCCCGAGGTGGATCCAGCCTGTATACCCCGTCCCTAACCCTCGAGCCCGAAACTAGAACATATTAAATTTCATTCTTAAGAAATCAGCGCTCTCTCGAGCTCACGGGATTCTTGAGCAGTTTATTTACCAATCGAATAGCAACGTACTATTGTCACGATATCTCACATCTCTTGACATTGTAAAATAGTTGAAAATATTCTTTCATAACATCTAGTGTAGCCCGGGGGTAAGTTCATCCAAGTCTCCCCACTCTTTATGTTGGCGTCTTTATATTCAGGGCTTTCATTGTATCGTCCTGCTCACACACACAAATAGGTATGTGGGGTATTTCACGAACTGTGGGCGTCCGTATAGACCTTGTGTAGAGTAGCTGATGAATGGGACTCCGAGCAGTGCTTCACACCCAATGTACACCGCGGCAGAGGAAATATTGCAGCAGTTTTTTTCATGATGTCCTACATATGGTTAGCGACACGCTGATTAGTGAAATGTTTGTAATGTTTTAATGACGTGGTTGTGTAGCTACATGCGATGTGAGACTGGACTGTGTGCCCAGCGTGTCGTGAGGTATTGGGGCGACACATCTACAAGCTGCTCCGTCAGTGCCACATTGTGCTGTATTGTCCTGTAGAGCGGTGTAACTTTTTTTAATCGGTGAAAGTTAAAACAGATTTAAAGCGGGTTTTTGAAAAAAAAAATTAAAATGTCAAATGTCATCTTCTCCTTCATCCATTGATCGCATTTTCTCTCTCTGACAAACCATCCACGTTTCTTCCTCTCGCTAACGACGCGCTTTCTCCAGAAAGCGTTTCAACTTTCTCCACCAATGCTTCTTCCCCTCGCTGAGGACGCTTCTTCCACTTGTCACGACGCTTTTTCCCCTCGCTAACGACGCTCTTTCTCCAGATGGCGTTTCCAGTCTCGCCACCAATGCTTCTTTCTCTCGCTAACGACGTTTCTTCCCCTCGCTAACGACGTTTCTTCCCCTCGCTAACGACGTTTCTTCCCCTCGCTAACGACGCTCTTTCTCCAGATGGCGTTTCCAGTCTCGCCACCAATGCTTCTTCCTCTCGCTAACGATGCTTCTTTCTCTCGCTAACGACGCTTAGTTCTTCCTCTTGCTAACGACGCCCTTTTAGTTAACGACGCTTCGCGCTCTCGCTTACGACGCTTCATCACTCCTCTTTGTCGCTATCTTACTTCCTTAACATTGCAATACTGTTGCAGAAAATGGTCACAGCAACGTAAATTTACTCATAAATTAATGCTTGCTATCCACTGTGGGTATATGCCGATACTGTTGGCTATACTCAGATACTGCGGTGTATATCAGTCCGGAATATAAACATACAAGGGAGAAGGTCTGATAGTAGCTTCACTTATTACCTTGCTGGTTGTTATATAAACAACACATTTCTCATTCTGTGGACGTCCACTATTACGTGTGCTAATGTACATGTACAAGAGAATTGCGCTTTCATCTTTCAGTATCTCCGTGGTAAGGCATCGTTCTCGTGTGCTAATACAAGAGGGAAATAACGGCTTTTGAGTCCCCCTTCCCTTCTCTCTCCCGCTCTCTCTCTCTCTCTCTCTTGCAATGTTTGCAATGTTCTTAAATTATGATGATACCTTTCCTGATAACTATGACCTGTTTGTTTTATTTAGCTACAAGTAACTGCAACAAAAAATGCAAAAAGACTGCAATAAAATCTTTTAATAATGTTTATCTTATCTTTTTATATTCAGTCAAATGACGTCGACAGGAGTCACAGAAAGTGTAAACCAAACACAATCTCCTTCTATCTTCACAAAGTTACAATCAAAGGCTTTTATGTTGGGAACCCACGACGGAAATAGCCCCAACCCCTCATAGAGAATGCATTTCGTTACAACACGGATTAGCGTCAGTAGTAGCGGAAACTCCCCATGTATTTCTCTGGCGGTTTCACGGAGTGCAGTGCTACCTTGCTTTGCATAAGATACATATATATTCAAAGCGAAACAAACAAGCTTCTTGTAAGTGCGAAGTGAAAATTTGTTTGAAAGTGTTTCCCCTGGCTATAGACGCCTGAATCCCCCGTGGCCGACGCCAGGATGTCTGGGGCTACGTCACCTTCATTATGCTGTGGGCGACAGGACGTCAATAGTACAACCCAGCTACAAGCTTCAATAACTTAAATCCTTGCCTCTCAATACTCGGGAGGATCTAGTGAAATATCCACGACTTGTAATTCGTACAAGTGGATTTCATAGTGAATACCTGTTCAGAGGCATTGTTCGCGACAAAGGAGAGTGATCGCTCTCACTTCGTCATGGCCGACACGCACAACTGCCGTTTCTATACGCCATGACGGGGACGGCTCCACGCCTTCAGTGTCAACTTCACGCGATCTCCGAACCTGAGAAAATACATCTTATTAAAACCGTCTTCAGGTACAAAATAATGCGTAAGTATTGGATTTAGAATGAAATCAAGCATGGAGTTAGGCTACATGTAAATACCTACCATTCGTGGATAATTACTGCAGGCCTAACCCAAGTAGAGCTCTGTACCGAAATTCAAATTAATTTCAGTAGAAGTTTCATTCAACAACCTGTAACACATTCCACTGACGAGATTGTCAGCTGCGGCCACGTGTCTGCAGATGTTTACATGCTGAGAGTGTTCGTTGTCCGCATCTCATGCAGCATCTCCCAAAGGGCTGGTTTGTACAATTACCAGGGGCGGTAGCCTAATGGTGAAAGCGTTCACCGGTCACGCTGAACACCTGGGTTCGATTCCCCTCCTGGGTACAATGTGTGATCTGGTGTTCCACTAGGTGATATTGCCGGAATATTGCTAATGCGGTTTAAAACCATATCCACTCAGTCAGTACAATTAAGTACCAAAGATACGGTTAAAGATAAGTAAAAATAAATAACATCCTGTATCAAAGCGTCGGTACTACAGAGAAAAACATATGCCGAGAGCTCACAATTTTATTAGTCAGATCAGCGTGCACTCGAATTTCATTCTCAACGACATTTTTTATTTGTTCTCACAGTGCGCTGACACGAGGTGATGTAACAAAAACATTCATGTCTAAGGAGACATTGCAGATTAGGTCTAAGAGGCTTACCTGTCAATTTCATTGTCATTTGATTGTGTTGATAAACCGTCTCTGAGTTCTCATGCTTCTCTGACTGTATGGTGTATACTTTGTACCCGTCTATGAGTGAGTGAGTGAGTGAATGTGGCTTTACGCAGCTTTCACCAATATTCCGGTAACACTACGGCAACAGAAATGGACTTCACACATCGTACTCATGTAGGGATTTCGAACCTGGACCTTCTGCGTGACTAGCGGACACTTTAACCACTAGGCCACCCAGCAAGACTATTTACAGTCTGTGACACTACCCCAGATGCGTTGAGACAACGTAATGGACAATGCAATGTACCTGTGCAGTCTGCCTTTAAAGCAGCGTTAAAGGTATCTTACTCTCTCATGTAATTTAGCACCGTGTTATCCCACTCCACATCCCCACCAAAAGCTCTAGGTGAAGCAAGTCCAGATTTCATCTTGTTCAGGTTCTCAATCTCTTATTCAGTTGTATGAGAATTTCAAGTTCAATGTGCGTACGACACGACTCTTAAGACATGTCAGAGGTTATGCAATTCCAGTATCTGGTTCTGTAATCATCATGGCAAACACGTCAGTTTCCGCGTTATGTTGTGAGAATCGATCGGCCGTGGTTCAGGGAGAATGTCCTGACAAGGTGTGCCAAATTGTAGATACCCCGACATGAAGAGATAGCATCAACACAGATCAACGTCAGGTCTTCACCTGCTGTATCCGATGAAGGACGGAGATAAAAATGGCTATACTGGACAATGGTCAGTGCCCGACGGTGACAGGGGGACAGGCTCTCGTTTACGTCCCTCATCATACCCGTGGACGGACAGACCGGCAGGGTTAACTTGACTGTTTCATTCAAGGCTGCGTGACGGTGACCCATACAGAAGAAGGAGAATTTAGATGAAGAAATATATTTTATCATAGTGTCACATGCTGATTTACAAACAAACACACAAACAAAACACACTGATGCTAAAATGACCTACGAGACACTAGGTTTCTTTAATAACTATTCTCATGTTAAAATAACGTACGTATTTCATATGTACGGTATATTAAGTTATGACTAGTATATCTTCCACAGAATCCCGCCCTATTATTCAGTGTGGAAGGAATCTGGGACAATAAATGTAGTTCGTGCAACTTTTTGTCAAATGCATATTCTGTGTTTTACTCTCAAATTTGATGTTTCCTGACATTATTCGTAATGTTGACAAATGAGTTTCAAATTGAAAACAAAACAAAACAAAAACAAAACCCAAAACAAAAACAACAAAAACACCACCACCAACAACAACAACAGAAAACACACTTAAAAAACAACCAAAAACAAAACAAAACAAAGCATGCAAACAAACAAACAAACACAAGACCTTTCACGTGTTCGTTTGTTTGTAAATTTGAATATAGTCAAAACAACTTTGGCGGTTTGGTATTGTGGTGGATGTATGTTATTTTACACGTCTTCCTGCATCGCCTGAGGCGGTGGGGTAGTCTAGTGGTAAAAGCGTTCGCACGTCACGCCGAAGACCCGGGTTCGATTCTCCACATGGGTACACTGTGTGAAGGAATATTCCAGGTGTCCCCCGCCGTGGTATTGCTTGAATGGTGCTAAGAGTGGCGTAAAACTATACTCCCTCACTCCCGCATCAACCATCTATGAGAGAGTGACTTTGGCTTTACGCCGGACTCAGCAATATTCCAGCTATATGTAGGCAGTTTGTAAAATGTTGAGTCTGGAACAGACAATCCAGTGATCAACAACATGAGCATCGATCTGCGCAACTTGGATACGATGACATGTGTCAACTAAGTCGGCGAGTCTACCCACTCAATCCCGTTAGACGCCTCTTACCATAAGCATAGGATACCGAGATCCCAGATGTCCAGGGATTCGCCATCCATGTCAAGGATTGGTACTCTGGTCAAAGCGTTCGATCGTTGCGCCAGACATCCGGGTTTGATCCCCCATAGGTTAAAGGTCAAGGCACCACTGGGTTCGTTGCCCTCTGCATCACCTGTCTGGTCCAATCCTAATGTCGTCATACAGATGACATGTTGATGACTGGGATGTGACAAACAAGTATGACAAACACATCTACTGTGGAAAACCTCTAAACTTTATAATATCTACTCCCAATATAAACGTGTTTGTTACAAGTGTCGTTAACTGTATATCATGTTTAACAGAAAATTCCTCGAATAAAAGCCCGGGCGCACAATTGTTTTCAACGGGCTTCCAGACCCGGCGCTCAGTTAAGGTCCAGCGTTTATAGGAGCTCGGCGCGTCTCAGCGGAAATAAATATAGCTTCTTCATTGGTATTCTGTTTGAAAACTCTGACTGGAAGTCGAAAGGAATCCATTTTGTAAATGATTTTTAGGATGAAAACGGGTGCTTTCCTAAACTTCGACGAACTTAAAAGCAAATACAATCTTAAAACAAACTTTATTCTTATTATGGTTTGACTCAAACGACAAAAACATTTATTAAGTCATTTGGAAATTTAGAAATGAATAAGGTTGAATTAACAGTCTTCAATCTTAATCTTAATCAACACATCTTTGTACAGACAACAAAGGATCGAGGTATTGTTTGTCAACAGTTGGGAAACACTGTGTCAAAAAACACCATATTACTAAGTGGGAACATGCGTTGTAACACCCGTATGGAAACATGGGCCACATCTAACATGATACCCTTTCCATGCATCACCAGTTCAAGCAATCAGTGGTTCCAGTAAAACATCCTTCACCATATCCTACCAACCAATCAATACCCGCCTACAAACAATGGACTATACTGAATCAGATATTTGTGACTTTTCTTTCTACAAAACAGATATATTGCAGCATTTATTTTGGGAATGTGATCATGTACGGCCACTGTTGACTACGCTGGGAGGCTGACTAAAAGAAAGAGCCTAAATAGAAATTAAATTCAATAAAGAAAGGATTCTCTTTGGTTTCCCAGACAGAAACAATGATCCACTAAACATAATCATGTTGATTTTCCAAAAAGACTGTATTTGGCCATAAACAGAATCGATTGCCAACCTTCCAAACATGTCTGTACAAAGTCCGGGATTGTTATATCATTACTAAAAGTGCTGCTGAAATATCAAATAGAATCGATACGTTTTACAAATTTTGTCTTCCTGTCATTCTCTGGTCTTGTAATTGTATTGTGTGACTGATACCTGAAACAGTTTAAATAAAAGAAAAGAAATAGTATAATTCTATTTGAAAACTCGCTTTTAAACCTGTGGCATCCTCGGCGTTTAAGAGAGACCAGGCGCTTATTCGAGACCCGGCGCTTATTTTTTGAAGGGCTGTTTTACCCACAGAAGATATGGGAGATGTGGGCTTATCAGAGACCTCGGACCCGTGACGGTCTGGGTTATAGTGACCTTCAGTAGCCCGTGCTTGTCGTAAGAGGTGACTAACGGGATTGGTGGTCAGACTCGCTGACTTGTTTGCCACATGTCATCGGTTCCAAATTGTGCAGATGGGTGTTCATGCTGTTGATCACTGGATTGTCTGGTCCTGTCTCGATGTTTTATAGACAGTCGCATTGCAGTTGGAATATTGCCGAGTGCGGCGTAAACTGAAACTCACTCACTCATTCACTGTTTGATATCTGGCTCATATTAGAGGGAATACGACATTCCAGAAGAAAAAAAATATCATTAACAACTTTTCCATCCACTATGAATCAACCCGTGAAGTTGTGACAATCATGGGTTATTTTAATCTTCCCGTAACTGAATCAGATACATATAGTGGGCCTGACCGCATGTAAGCCTGACCGCATGTAAGCCTGACCGCGTGTAAGCCTGACCGCATGTAAGCCTGACCGCGTGTAAGCCTGACCGCATGTAAGCCTGACCGCATGTAAGCCTGACCGCATGTTCTGCCACCCATCATGTAAATGCAATCTACAGTCCAGTGATTGATATTAGTGTTTTATCTCCTCACCCTGGTCCATTCGGTCACCTGTTACGACAATAATCGGATGGTATGGTTCTTCCCCAAATCCGTGCGAGTGTCACATATAAGTTGACTTTCTTGTAAACAGTGCCTCTAAAATCATAAATACGTCCACCTTAAAATTCAAATATGCATATAAATTTATGATCAAATGAAAAATAACCAAATCAAACGAACACATAACACAAAGTATTGCTTCCTTACAGTTTCCTCCCTTTAATACCGTGGAATGACATAACGAACACCCGTTTCACATTTACCTGTCCACATTTAAACACATTCTTTGACATACTAGGACCGAATGAATCACTTTAGAAGTAAGAACCAGAAAATATTTATTACGCGTATTTCAATAACAACTTTAAAAAAATTTGATATTCCGTCCCTAAGAATTCCGTATATTCTTTAAAATGTTGAAAACAAATGTTGTAAATGATAATTCTACTTTAATTGTCTTACTTATGAGACCTGTGTTGAAGTTTATGTTGGCTTATGACAGTGAAATCTTCAACGCATAGTCCCGGAAGTGGAATAAACAACAAAATACAGCACGTTGATTCAATTTTACATAAAGTTTTGACGAAGATGACTTCCCTAACTCACATAACCTTCTAAATGTGTTTTGTTTTAACACGTGTCGATAAACCACGTGCTTCACACATAACGCATTATTCCTTTCTAGCTGTTTAACGACACGAACTGCGATTGTTCTAATTCGAAAACTTTGTTTTGTGTGAAAAATATGTGACGTGGAGGATGAACATGGGAGTAACAAATCACCACAGGCAGAGTCAGAGTGCTTCAATTTCACAAGTGGCGCCACCTAGGCGCCTTATATTAATAGAAACGGTGATCTGATTGTCAACCTGCCACTCTAGTACCAGGAAACAGGGTTCGATTCCCGAAGGTAACGAGTTTTTGCACCCTGTATCCCTAATTCGATATCTGTAAAGATCGACGTTCAGACGAGGTATATAAGAGCTAGCATTTCTCACTGCTCAGCTTGGAGGACAGGAGAGAGGTTTAGATGTACTATGTATAATAATGGGAAGTCAGTTGAAGTAATATAATTGAATATATCTGTAATTGATTGATATCGCATCTCATCAGTCGGTGCCAATCACTGAATTATTTCCAATCAAAACGTGTGTCAAACATATATTGGAACTTGTCTAAAGGCGAGAGGATAACCCGCAGTGTAATGATATCGTGCTTTCAATTTCGTATAATGCGTAATTCATTCCGGGATGTTTTGCGACAAAATATTGCTGGGCAATGTCTTGATAATACAAAGTCGAGATTGTATGTTTTTAACTTAATAAAATTGTTTTTCCATTGGTATATGTAGGCAGCGGATACCACAATATTGATATGTTGTTAATAATCTTGTCTTTATCATGTAGTCGTATTTATTATGATTTCACACCCACTGTCATCAAGATCATCATCATCATCATCATCATCATCAACATTATCTGCATGAAAATGTTTTCATCACTACGTGTATAGGATGGCCTTTCGGAGAGTTATGAGAATCTTGAGCTGCAAAACATCGGTCATCTAAAACTATTTCAATTCAGTCCAGCTGATAACTGATATATTTGTGCAGATTATTGTTGAATGTTGCATGTATACTTCTCATCAAAAGTGCATGACATTACACCTAAATAAATGTCACATGCTAGTTTCTGGCCAGCACGATGATACACTTCAGATTCATGGTAAACATTTCGCATATAAAAACATTTAGGTATATCTCGAAGTCATCACATTTTAATGTTATTACATATTATTGTAAAAATTAAAATGTATTTTTTAGTCCATGATAATCCCGAGTAGTATAACTGAGGCGAAAAAGAAAGCATACACTTTTGTTGGATTTTTGCTGGAATATTTTAACACTGCAAACAGGGTGTAGAGCACTATGATACATGCATCGTGTCAGGAATAACCACTGCTTGTTCGTTTCATGTTGATATTAGCTACCGTCAAGCATGCGTGTATATTTTCTTTACAGCTTCAGTTTATGTGGCACGGCTGAGAGTCTGTCGCCCACCACTCTGACAAAGTAAACGTTAAAACACATATCGCCGTTCGGCTGAAGCCGCCATGTCCTGACGTCTAACAAGCACAAACGTTATATTGTAATCTTTCTTTGATAAAACACCTCGATTCAACACAAAACTTCTCGTCCAAACTGAACGAGGTGGAATAAGTTAAAACGTGTTATTTAGAGATTAGAGGCAAGGAATATACGATATGTTTATGCATCTCCCTATACGCCGACAGGCAAATACCGCAACCACGTCAGTGTAGTCTTGCAATAGCGTTATTTACATTTATAACACACTATACAATACTACAAGTAACGCCTAGACATAGAGAATAAGGCCAAATATATGAAGACCTCGATAGATCAACATTGTGCCAATACACCCGTATTGCTCGACAGATTTCCACATTGTACTGAGAGGGGCATTTGACTACGTATTGTAGCTGTAGACAACGGCACTGTTGATACAGGGTTTTGTTTCAATTGCGTATTGTGCGCGATCCGAGCATAGCCAAGTCGAACTACGCTGCAGGGGGGCTACATCAAAGGCAGCCGATGGCAGCGTCCGTTTACCTGTCGAAACACCTGTGTTTGGTGCTGGTTGGGGGTAATTGCCTTAAATTGGACAAGAGGGATGTGGTCAGCGTGATGGTCGAATGACAAGTTTATTACACGGGTGGTGGTGATTTTTAAATTAAAATGCAGGTATAGGGGAAGATACCTGGAATTTCACTCGGGAATAGATTGAAAATTAGACGCTGACAGATTACGACGGCCGATAGCGTCAATAACTGTCGCATGATTGTGGTGGAGGACGTAGACGATGACGCTGCGATGATGCGCCCGTTGTTGTGATAGCTGAATCGAAATAGGAAGTCATGATCTCGTGTAAATTATGATAATTCGCTCTGATTTCAATTCAGTGTAAAACGTAGCCTGAGAAGCGTGCGAGAGCGTGTGTGAGAATATCTACATTGTGCTCATGCATAACGTACGGAGATTTAGACTGAGAAATAACAAGTTCAGTTTACATGCTATTATTTGTAAAAGTATTTGCGAGTTTTCACTTTAGATATTTTTCCCATTTTAACATTGCCATTGGCCAACACAAAGCCATGATTTGTCCGTCAGAGTTTTATGACTGAGAAATGAGAGGCTGACGGCAATATTATTTTTTTTCTTCAAAATGCAAATTCCCCATATAAAATCCTTCAAGCAGATGTAGGCCTTTCTGCTTGTTTGTACAAGAAGAGAAGTTTTTGACAAGTTGTGTTTAACAACGCATTGTCCTCCGACAGATAGAAGTAGCGTTTAAGGAGACGTTTTAATATTTGATAATCTGAGTAGCATGGCCTATTCCTGTGAGTAGATTGGTAGTTAGATACGAACTCTGAGGATAATGATAAAAAATTCTATAAATCCATAAAATATAGTTAACTCATTTGAAAAACAAACGGAGCATTATTTAAGGCATTAGCAATTTCAGTGCAAAATAGAGAGTCGCTCGAGGGTCGAGTAGATGAGAGGAGGCCATATCTATCTAGATAGTATCATGAAATGGACAGCATCCGTATCCGTATTGACGAGGTTATAGTCTATGAACGGATTAACACTTAAAGACGTGGCACTATCGCACTCTCCACATGCACAATAATCTTCATCAACCGCATGTCGACGTATTTGCCTTTCTTGATGTTACTCCAAGTAATCGTCTAACCTGTTTGCGGTTAGGACGGGTTAATGTTATTAATTTAGCTCCCGACATCGCTTTAGCAATTAATTTGTTATTAGATTATATCAGAACATAATCTATCAGCTGCTTGCAATTTGTAGTGTCACACAGATATGCGACAACTGTCACGCCGTGACAATCGATGTGTCACACAAGCTGTGTCCGATCTCATTGAACCGGTGTCATTTCTTAATAATTTAATCAACGGATGAATTGTTGTCCGGCATTCCAACATATCGTGCACAGGAAAGTCTGTGACTGAACCTCAACAAGGCATTTGGGATCAACCTCAAACAATGACTACGAATTAGACTTGTAGGGCGCTTCAATCAGTTTCTCACAAATTTATATTCCGTGTTGGGGGTCGCGGTGTTTTGCTCGTATATTTTAATAAAATGCTAGGTATGATATAATATTTTCATATTACACGATATCACATAGAAGGAAATCCTCGAGCTTGGCATGTCATGGTACGATATAAAAACAACCCCGTACGTGTATTCTTGTACAAACATTTAAACACTAAAATCATGACACATTACATGTATTGTGGATTTGGTCCCCCGAGGGAACCTTTTGCACATACAGTCTGTTGACAGGCAACGTCACCGCTCTGTCAGACCAAGAAACTCGCATGAAAGAAAAACAAACTGACAAGATCTACACAGACAACTAAACGTGTCTATCTCGTCACACATCCATGTTGACTGCATATTACAAGACTGTTAGTTTGTAGTCTTTTACACGAATGAGAAAAATGACAACAAAACGAACGCGTTCAAAAAGAAAAGCACACGTTTGAGGCCCACGTTCCGCCGATCACATTGGAGGACCTCTCACCCCTGATCTACAGCTCTCTATTCAAGCAGCACCCCTCTGAAACTTATCCCACCTCACACTCTCTGCCGGATAAAGATCCCGCGCTACCGCGCGCGCTCTGCGTGCTCTTTACTCTACCCGAGCGGCTTACAGAGCTAGGACATGCTTGTTGACAGCGCAGTTATTGGACACAGTTTCGTATTAAGGTGTCATCAAACTCCTCTCCCCTCCCTTACCATTATGCTATTGTTCCTTGGTATTTGGTACCGTAAAGTCTCAAAATTGTGCCACTCTTCGATATTGATAGTGCTGATCTGATGTTGGTTGGTTGTCTCATTCGAACTGATTAACAAAAGTAACAAACATTACTGGAGTCCATCTGTCGTCGCCATCATCATCATCGTCGTCGTCGTCGTCGTCGTCGACGACGCCATTGTAACCCCGTCTTCACTTTAAACACGCTTCATCTTAGCAGCGGTGGTTAGCATCACTGTCAGCAGTCAACAGCAATAATAAAGGCATTGGAAATAGTAGTAGCAGTAGTAATAGAAGTAGTGATGGTGGTAGTAGTAGTAGTAATAGAAGTAGTGATGGTGGTAGTAGTAGTAGTAGTAGTAGCAGCAGCAGTAGTAATAGAAGTAGTGATGGTGGTAGTAGTAGTAGTAATAGAAGTAGTGATGGTGGTAGTAGTAGTAGTAGTAGTAGCAGCAGCAGTAGTAATAGAAGTAGTGATGGTGGTAGTAGTAGTAGTAATAGAAGTAGTGATGGTGGTAGTAGTAGTAGTAATAGAAGTAGTGATGGTGGTAGTAGTAGTAGTAGTAGTAGCAGCAGCAGTAGTAATAGAAGTAGTGATGGTGGTAGTAGTAGTAGTAATAGAAGTAGTGATGGTGGTAGTAGTAGTAGTAGTAGCAGCAGCAGTAGTAATAGAAGTAGTGATGGTGGTAGTAGTAGTAGTAATAGAAGTAGTGATGGTGGTAGTAGTAGTAGTAGTAGTAGCAGCAGCAGTAGTAATAGAAGTAGTGATGGTGGTAGTAGTAGTAGTAGTAGCAGCAGCAGCAGTAGTAATAGAAGTAGTGATGGTGGTAGTAGTAGTAGTAATAGAAGTAGTGATGGTGGTAGTAGTAGTAGCAGCAGCAGTAGTAATAGAAGTAGTGATGGTGGTAGTAGTAGTAGTAGTAGCAGCAGCAGCAGTAGTAATAGAAGTAGTGATGGTGGTAGTAGTAGTAGTAATAGAAGTAGTGATGGTGGTAGTAGTAGTAGTAGCAGTAGAAGAAGCAGAGATCATCATCATAATCATCACCAACAGCGGCAGCAACATGGCAGGGATATCTTCGTATGTAGATTCGCGTTATATGCCATTTCAACACTTTTCAACAGTTTCTACACAAGATATCCTCTTATCAGTGGAGCCTGTTTTGTTCAGCATGAATGGACAAACACATGCCTCCGTCTGCCAGTACTTGCTTATTTTATAAAAGGTTTATTCATTCCAGCGAAGCGAACATTTTGGCATCTTCAAGTGTCCTGTACCCAATTCACTCGGGTCGTTTACAAAGAACTTATGTGTTAAAACTCTACATTCACAGAACTATTGAATCTGAAGATACAGTGGCTATCCTTATTCATAAATATTCTGTCCAGGTAGGGGTACTCTAGAGTAGAAGTGCCCACTTATCTATATCCCAGTTTTGTGACAACGGTTACACTTCAAGCCTGGCCAGACAATGCAGTGATTTATATTATCAGCAAGAATCCACGCCGTCGTGCACGACAGGGAGTCAACCACGTCATTGACCACCCGATCCATTATGCTGACGGGTAGCCATGAACACGATGATCACCCGGAATCCTGGGGCGTCATTTTTAGAGGTATTCCGGCAGACGTGCAGGTGGTACCCCAACCCTCGCTCCTCACCCCACCCTTTCATTCACACCCGGCCAGAACATCTTATCCAGATGAAGTTTCACTGATAAAGTCCTTTCTCAGGCGGAGTATTTATCTAAGGGTCGAGCAAAACACAGCAAATACCCGAACTTTGTGGACCAGCACGCTTCCCCACCCGGGATATTCGACTCCGCACTACCCGGCAGACATGTGATGGGGTAATCCTCCCAGCTTTAGAAATATTGAAACAGAAACTGGGAGGGTCTAATCCACTTGTTGGACACTGGTCATAGTCACCTGTGAGAATCGGTCATCAAGTGGCCAAGAGTGCCCTTGAGCCTTAGTCAACAAGAGAAAAGGGCCTGTTTGAGTCAGTATAGCTGACGAAGTGAGCGTTTCACGACCGAGGAATCGACTGGAAATCAAAAGCATCTACTGGACACAGTTGCTAGACGGCAAGAAGTAAATGTATATGGCTAGCTTCCTTAAATCGGGGCCGTATTTCATTTATACTGTGGTTCGTGTTTTCGATGTTCGATTTTAATAACATATTCTTAACCGCACATATGCTAAAACAATGTTTATATTTTGCCGTGTGTTTTCTATCCTGTCATTTTATTAGAGTTTTGTTCCTTAGTTTTTACGTTATATTTTGAATGAAATATTAATTTAGGCAAACGATACATTTCATGAAACTATCATATTGCCGTATCAGGCTAAACAGCAAATTACTCAATCGATATGAATATGCGATAGTCTGAATGGTAATCCTGAGCCAGGACTTGACGTTGCGTATATCCATCCACTTTATGAACCAACCTAGATTTGAGAAGCATGTCCAGCCAGCTCTATTTGACCATCGATATACACTCGTTTAGCCTAAGAAAATTGTGGTTTTACAGACAGTATGTTAGTTCAAATGTTTCAGTTTTCAATAAATAAAGTACTTGGAGATGAGTACTTAAACTTTCAGACAAATGATGCTATATACCTATGGTGGTTAATTATGAAAGAAGCAGTAAATGGTTCCTGGATTATTCTGTGAGACAGATATCGTCCTTGTGACTAGATATCGTCCTTGTGATCAGATAT
Organism: Haliotis asinina; assembly: GCF_037392515.1. Lineage (NCBI taxonomy): Eukaryota > Metazoa > Mollusca > Gastropoda > Lepetellida > Haliotidae > Haliotis > Haliotis asinina. The sequence goes on along the minus strand of NC_090280.1, from coordinate 103,118,740 downwards.
CGTCCTTGTGATCAGATATCGGCCTTGTGATCAGATATCGGCCTTGTGATCTGGAACTGAAGCCTGCAATGTTTCAGCGATTTTTTCAGTCCAGTGATTTTTCAATATATTTCGCAAAATCTCTTTTTGAGGTGTTCTCTTTTTAAGATAATCTTGTGGATTTATCGTGTGGAAGAGAGCCAAAAGTTGTCTCTTTCTTTTGTCTGCCACTTTTACTCCCGCAGTCAAGGCCTCGCAGCTGCGTGGGATTTCTATCGTAAACTGTTATCTCGGTGGCTTCACACTAACGGCATACGTATGAACGAGCAGCTCAACCTGTCATGACGCGCGCACGCACGCACACACACACGCACACACACATACATGCACACACGTTCACACCTACACCACCACGTTGAAGCAATATCCGAATTTCACAGTACACTATAGCAACGACCTGCTTTCATTTGGTATACCCGAAGGTTAAGCATAGTTTCGTTTGAATTCACAATGCCTGTTAAATCAGTGTCCGGTCAAACAGTTCATACAATACTGACTACAGAATTTTGCCAAAAACTGAATTACAAAAAGTCTCCGAAGCAAATACATCCAAGAAAGCCCACACAAGACTAGAAAATGTGGCAAGTCTACGTTTCCACAGCTTCAGGAAACTAGAGTGAGTCTCAGAGGTCTTTTTCGTGATGTTTTATTTATTCATACTATGAACATTTTTCTGTAAAATATATTCATTTCAGAGACTAGTTGTTGGTCTAGATAACAACGTTCCCTAAGCTGTCATTCCTGATACCAGATAAATATAATCCGCCAGGGATTCGGTAAGAAACAAAAGGAAACCAAACCTCTTTAACCAGATACACTCTTTTAACCGTTTTACCCTCTCATCCGCAGGTCGGTCAAGACAGAGGACCTCGTATCTCCGCTAAAAATATATATTACAGATCTAAACAGTATAGTTCTTTCGCACCCTGTAACGTCAACCGGTGTGTCTGCACTGTTACCGAAGTGTTGACTGAACCAGAGGAGTTAAAGATACTGTCATCCCAGAATACGTTAAAGGACCACTCGATTAAATACACAAGTCTTCACACATCTGCAAACGATTAAACATTCAGCGCAAATACCCGGGTAAATGGTAAATACTTAAAAAGGCTGCGAAAACCTGAATAGGCGTGGTCGGCGGCGTTTCGTTGCGTGCTTACAAGTATTACCCTCCCGACACGTGCACTGGCACATGCCATTTTGCCCCTCCCCTCCTCCGTCGGTAAAACCCTCACATCAACAGAGACTGAACAAGTATAGGCTTCCAACTGACGGCCCTGAAATCATCTCCTGAGCCGAGGGCTAATTACTCCCTATGCCCAACAAACACGTCTATTATGACGCTCCCCTATTATTAGGTCATCAAAAAAGTAGCAGGCAATCGGGGTCCCCGAAAGACTCTGTGCACCATTTAGTCAATCTCTTTAATTCTAATTACTGACAGGCTTCTGCAAGGAGTATAGCGGTGAACCGGCTCGCTTAAATCGTTGTTTACATTCCCACAAAAATGTATAATGGCTGACAAAGGGTAAAGGTTAAGTTGTTTTTCTATCTCCATTCGTAAATTTGATCTGGTTTAATTGATCAAAATCTATAAGTCCAAATTCGAGTTTGAGTTTCAAAGGGCTAACGATCTTGTATCGGCTTACAGTACGTGTTGTAATGCTGGGCCACTTCGTCTGATCTCGGTTTCATGAAAGCAAATCTCGATACCGCGTTGTCTCGCGTGGTAGTGCGTGACTTACGACGGCCGCTTATGTTCCTGTAGAGGCCGCTTACATCCTCATGCACGTGCGGTGATTTACGTGCAGGCGGAAGTGCTTGAGGGGCAGCGATCTGAGAAGACGTGTTCATAACTGTATCACTCTCCCGATCGTGCGACAGACGTGTTACCTTATTATCGGGGTGACAGGGCGGAAGACGAACTACTCGCACGGGTCACGCGATCTAACGAATCTGAAATGTATCCTGCGAGACTGTGGACTCTTGGAGTGCGGAGACGTTACGCAGCCCGCACAGCGAGCGACACTTAAGTACCGGACCTATTGTTTGAAACTAATCAATAGAAATCCCTGCAGGCAGTGGGGCTTGTTCTGGTCGGCGATGTTAACCCTAAAACTGACCATGACAGCGACGCTATGTTAACCCTAAAGCTGATCATGACAGTTACTACGTTAACCCTGAAACTGAAGATGACAGTTACTGTGTTAACCCTGAAACCGAACATGACAGCGACGCTATGTTAACCCTAAAGCTGACCATGACAGAGTTGCTGTGTTAACCCTAAAACTGAACATGACAGTTACTATGTTAACACTAAAACTGAACATGACAGAGTTAGCGTGTTAACCCTATAACTGATCATGACAGATTTACTCCGATAACCCTAAAACAGGCCTGACAAGATTATAGATTCGATGTTGGAAGTAACTAGACCTGTTCTGGAACAAGACTGACACAGCTACGACCCGCTCACCAGTTTGATGAACCAAGCATTTCCTTCAGGACGCCAAAGAAAAAAACCATAGAATCCTATCGCCCCTAAGGGTGGCAGCTAACTATGATGAGACGTAATACCCCGAATCGTACCAGAGTAAAACAGTTGTTTCTTTCCGGACGTCTTTCGGGAGACAGAGAACTAGGCTCGCTTTGACCTTTCCTAACAACAGTGAAGTAAGTAGCCCAGTGGGCAAGCGTCCGCTCATCACGAACATTCTGGTGTCGCCTGCCATGATATTGCAGGAATATTACTAAATGCGGCGTAAAAGCCCACTCACTCATGCTATCTCCTGGGTTTATTCAGTAGCTGCTGTTCCGGAGTGCAGCCTCTCTGATTCCACTTGTCTCTCGCCTACACCCATGGCAACCCACGCGTAGCAAAACCACTGGTTTGATAAAGAGGAGACTTAATATTACCAATTATAAATATATCGATTAAAAATTATTTCCAGTAATTACGCTTCACATGTAACCAAACATAGCAATTTTGCTGATTTTCCGACCGGAAACTTTGTCCCGTCATTTAATACCCTGGTTCCCGGGTTTCATTCGGAACAAAGTGCGTCCAAATTTTATGGCTCCCATTTTATCATCCGTTTCCATGTTTGTCTAGTTTCCGACTAACAACCCTAAATGCACAACCCTCCCTTTGTCGCGGGACTGGCTGCGTGCTCGTGAAAAACGCGCGAATTGGCAGCGTTGGTAGTCGCGTGCGTGGCCCTGTACATGAGAGCCATCATTCGTGCCAGTCACAAAACAAAACCCATCCTCCGAGAATTCTGATAATAGGAATTTTTCCACAAGGGCGATTACGACCCAGGCTTACTCTCCAGGGGATATTTACGGTTGGGTTGCAAGACACGTCCGTCGACTCGTATAACTAGTATCAATGGTCGCTTATGTTCTTCCAAATTCCAATTACATCTCAACGTAAACGGCTATCAAAGGGGGGTAACTGCAGCATGGGCTGGTGAACCAGTGACGTCTGTTAACGACATATCGATCTCGAGAGCACACGCGCAATTCTCGTCTGCGCGAGACTTGGTCTGCGGGACCATAATTGTCACTCTTTTCATCATTATCCATGTTTAACTACCTCCCATATTTCTATGTAACGGCTCATATTCTAGACGAGCTATTTTAGCCCGTCTACCGACTAGTCATGAGTAAGAAAAGAAAATTATTATTACCATAGTCGCGATAACCTCTTGAAAGAAAGGACCCCGTAGTTGAAGAGTGTCCTGAAGAGATATTGAAAGGTACCGAGTTTATCAGGTCAGACGCGAGCATGTGCTATTTACCATTTCACCATAGAATACTATAATACCGACCTACAACACAGAGGAAATAAAGTGTTGTGGAGCCTTGGAATCTACAAAGTGGTTCCACCAGCTGACGACAAGTCTGAATTTCTTATACAACATTCAAAACTCTTTTTGTGGTAAACACCTCCGGATGGCTGTCTGTGTCACTAACCGCTATGGCAGAACTTATACCGATGACTGTCAGTAGTGGGTACATGTGTCATGTACCATTGTGTGTACATGTTTGATGTGTCATTGTGTGTACATGTGTGATGAACCATTGTGAGTGCATGTGTGATGGACCATTGTGTGTACCTGTGTGATGTACCATTGTGTCTACATGTGTGATGGACCATTGTGTGTGCATGCGTGATGTACCATTGTGTGTACATGTGTGATGGACCATTGTGTGTACATGTGTGTGCTGGACCATAGTGTGTGCATGTGTGATGTACCATTGTGTGTACATGTCTGCTGCACCATTTTGTGTACATGTGTGTGATGTACCATTGTGTGTACATGTGTGCGATGTACCATTGTGTGTACATGTGTGATTTATCGTTGTGTGTACATGTGTGACGTACCATAGTGTATGCATGAGTGATGTACCATTGCGTGTACGTGTGTGTGATGGACCATTGTGTGTACATGTGTGTGATGGACCATTGTGTGTAGATGTGTGATGTACCATTGTGTGATCATGTGTGATATACCATTGTGTGTACTTGTGTGATGTATGGTTGTATGTATATATGTGCTTTATCATTGCGTGTAAATGTGTGATTTATTTTTGTGTGTACGTATGAGATTAATATTGCGTGGGCATATATGTATTTCAACAGCCGATATATATTTATTTGTCGACAAGTGTAACTGGATCTTTGTTTACATATGAAACCAAATGGTGACCATAGCAAAAATTGTTAAGTGTACCAACATAACTGAACCGTAAAGGAAATACATACATGTAACTAGAATAGATACAGGAAGTGATGTTTTCGTCTGACATATCCTCGTGTTACAGTTTTTTAAAACATTCGTTATCGTTCAACTACACAATATATCATTAACTTCTTTTATTACAAATACAAGTCACCATTAAAGAATTTGCAATGTCTGTTTGACATAAGACCCGTCGATACTGTTCGAGTTGGCGCTACTCAAAAAACGTATGGCATTTGAAAACCTTGGTCCCAACGAAAATGGGGAAGATTCAAAAAACAAAAACATCAGACATGAACACAACAGATAGTTTATATAACAGACATTTTGGAAAACACCAAAAATTTACTGAGGGGCAAAGGAAAGCATACACACATGTTTAATGACGTACATGTTTAATGACGTACATGTTTAATGATATACATGTTTAATGACATACATGTTTGATGACATACATGGTTTAATGCTGTTAAATGAGTGGGTGAGTTTAGTTTTACACTACACTCCTCAATATTCCAGCTAAGTGGTGTCGGTTTGTAAATAATGGAGTCTGGACCAGATCATCCAGTGATCAATGAAATAAAACGGTTTTTCGATGGTGATGTTTCTCAAACGGCACCCTAGAGTTTAGTCCATTTTTCCTGCAGTCGTCTTCAGCGTGGAAATGTTTCCATAACATTGCCCACTTTTATATATTATGTTTTGTTAAACTCCAAGTTTTCGAGTATATTCTTCTTGTTACTGTCAGTTTGTCAGTACGAATAACACCACTAACAGATTATTATCCATATTTTCCACTTCCTGTTTTTCTGTGTATATGCAACATCAGGTGGAGTTTGGGGAAGATCAAGTGGTGTTGACTTTTCGTCAATATTAGCGACATTCAAGATTTAAGACGGTTTACGGTTGACACCAAGAATGGACACATTGTACCTGGCTATTGGGAGGGTCATTCAGTAATGACCCTTGTTGTGTTCACAGACTGACTGGCCATCAATGTTACGCTGTTGTTGTATGTGAAGAATGTTTTAACTGTGAACAATATTAATTACAAATCGACGTCGTAAAATAGCGCGGACTTTTTTCCATTCACTCATCATTGGATAAAGAGGGAACCAGTGTCCCATTACTTTTAGGCACCGCAATTACACCTACAGAGTTACGACCCTTGGGCACACCAGAATCCTACTCGAATCTCTACAAATCGGTAAACTTTGAGCATTAATTAGCATTCAACACATTCCATGTGTAGTCTATTTCAATCAATTTATGCATGAAGGTATACAGGCGGTTGGACATCTGGTGATGATCCAGCGCTGGGACGTCACGGACGATGTTGGTGGGTGGTGCCGTGATCGTTGTTCCGTGGCACCGACTGGCTCCTGATTATCTCCCTGGAAACAAATTTCAATTTATTTGTAAATTGAATTTCGTTGAAATTTAAGACCGTGAGACGAAAAATGCTATATATTATCGTATGGATATTTACAACAATAGGCAGCTGGATTCAATAACAATATTGACATAATCTGATTCAACATATGCTTCTGTGAATACAACATAAGAATAGAATCCTCAAATTTCATTTTCAAATTGAAATACTTAACTAGAACTAAACGGATTTCGGTAAAGTTGTAGGGCTTCGTTTCATTTCAGCTCCTAGTTATTGATGTTTACGTCAGATGACGATATACCAGATTGTGCCAGGAACTTTTCATAATACTTCAGATATAATACTTCAGATTTACTGCAAATGATTAAACACATGTTCACAAATATTTTTAAACGTTGTGGAATATGTCTCTTGCAGTGTTTGGTTTGCTTGTTGTTAAACTCTGCTGTTTTTTTTCTTGATAACACTTCTGTAAGTATGTTGTGTTATCACACACTGTAAGTATGTTGTGTTATCACACACTGTAAGTACGTTGTGTTATCACACACTGTAAGTACGTTGTGTTATCACACACTGTAAGTACGTTGTGTTATCACACACTGTAAGTACGTTGTGTTATCACACACTGTATGTTGTGTTATCACACACTGTAAGTACGTTGTGTTATCACACACTGTAAGTATGTTGTGTTATCACACACGCAAGGAAAGCATGTCACTCTTTGTAGTTACTGAAGGAAATTCATTCCTTCATTCATCTGAGCTTTTTGGAGGCGGTAAAGTGGTGGGAAATAATGGGATGCGGCGCCATGTGTACACCAAGTCAGCCAAACATGGTTTGTTGAAGACCAGTTCCAACCTAGATGTTCACAGGTCCAGCCTCACTGGTCCTCTGCTACTGAACTTCCTGATGATAATATGAAACTAAAGAAAACCAAGAAAAATTAAATGCAAAGCAAAAGAAAATATCACACGAATATCATCAGTATGCGATTTAGTCACATCAAACTGGGAAAAGTCAGAAAGCTACATCGTTTTCGTCTGTCATCCCTAGTGAGATTTAGCATAGCTTCTGACATGGAAAATTGTTACATAGGTCGCCCAACCAACTCACTATTGCAATACATGTCTCAATTACGGGGTGTAACTGTCAATTGTAGTAGAGTTGTAAAGTACCCGTTTTGTGGGCCTCACCAAAGTTGTAAGCGTTTACGATTTGGGGCTGCTCTCCAGGATGGCGTTCATATTTGTTTACAGCCGGACATCAAACTCTTCAAAGTAGGAACAAAGGTTGTACATTACTATTACCGTGCACATGGACATATATCGAACCAATTAAATCGTTTGAATGTATAAGGTTATAAAGAAACCTACTAAATTTGCTTGCATAGTGACATTACCAACAAAACCCCACACCTTTCATGTTTACAACCTATGATTATAAACATACATCGAAATAACGTCCCCTATCCTCCATCGAGGAGTTTACATATGCATTACCTTAGAAGAGCGAGAGACCACCTGTGAAGGCACAGTGCAACGTTAGGTTTGTGAATACAGTGTAAGTAACGGGAAACAATATGGTTTGAAAAGCACACGAAGACCTTTTACAAAGCAAAATGTCTTTCCACAAATATGTTACTAAATTCAGTGCTACAAAAGTAAAACACAATATATTTTACAACAGCTTGAACCTGGAAAATTGTGCAAGAAAGCTGTATGTTGTGTGGATCTAGTTCTTCAGCTATTGTTAATTTATTGAGTTGCCTTCAAGTGAAATGAACAATAACTACACACATTAAAGATTTATGTGCGCGAAAGGTTTCATTTTATTACATCACTGCCTTGTACCCACCATCTCCTTCCTTCACAATTCACAAAACAAATGTTCCCTTTCAATAACAAGGTTGATTTACATATAAGACAATACCAGACAGAATCATTAGTCACGTGACGTTTCACGCCACTGTGTATATGAGCGACAGATAATACAGGAAAACAATATCCAAACAAAAACAATATCGCCATATCTCATTCGTATTTGCTAAACAGACATAAAAAAGTCGTGAGAATGTCAACCCCTGCGTTAATATTCCCGTCACGCAAGAACCAAGAAACTGGAAGTTGATACAAAGGGGTGTGACAATGGTGAATTAACATCTGTTAGAGAGCTAGTGTTTCCCCTTAGCGTTATATATCCCTAAAATATACGGATGAGGCCAGTGTGTTGAACCCTTGAGGCACTATATCAATAGTGATGCGACTGGTAGACAATAGCCTGCTAATATTCTCGGTTTTATACCGGCCGTGTAGCCGGACAAATCTCAGAGACCCGACAACAAATATGTCAGAAACAGAGGACGGGAGAAGGTCAGCCTAAAAACCGGACGACGGGTGAAATTGAACACGTCTCACGGACAAATATATCAGTCCTCTGGTCCGATCCTGACTCTCCAGCGATCTAAATGTCCGGGGGAGATATCAAATCAGAGCCGAGACGTGAATCGTGGGAAATAGCTCCATTGTCAGCCATTTTGAGTTGTCTCGGAGACACGTGCAGATCCAGCACCTGCTGGGGTAATACATGCATGTTTCCAATACGTCGCCAGCAGCGTCGTTGTAGCTGACAGATCGCTGTGGGTACGGTGCTGACGACGTCGTGTGCTTTTGACACATTTCAAATAACATGGAGGATCCACGACCTGCCACAATCAAGTCTTGCGTTTCCGCTGTGAGGTGTCAAATGACGTCATTATTGCGTCATCACAATATGCGCACTGCAACTGGTCCCGATAAATCAAATGCTAACAATAGGATATAGGGATTTCCCATTGTGGCGACGTTTGAACTAATAACCGACGTCAGGCTGTTTGCGGAAGCTTGTAATTTACCTATTATTGCCTCGTTCAGTTCTGACGCGACGAACCTGCGATTGATGGATGGCCCTTGGTCAAGATATTACTGGCCGAGAGACTAATTTCTTTGTCACATGATCAGCTCGAGATCTGCGTTTCTCGATAATCCAAAGGCCTCCCCAACACTAACCCTGACACACCACAGCGAACCCTTATCCCTGTAATGAAAATACGAGTACGGCGATACTAAGCGATAATTCCTTGACACTACAGGATAAAATATCAGTAATTAGTATAAGAAAGCTTTACATAATTACATAAAGGCTAACTCGCAGAGGGAGGATCCTTCATTCAAATGTCAGCTATCAAAGCGTCTTTAACACAGCGGGGTCGAGTTTACACCAATCAAATGGTGTTCCAGTCGATCAAATCGAACAAAGCATTGATGATGACGACTGCACTGACACTATTGTCGGGACTTGTTGTTTAATAGCTTAAGCAGGCCCACCTACGAATTACTTGATCCGATCGACCGTGGCACAATACAGTTGCACCTCCTTCTAAGTGTGTTTGCTAAACACTTACGTGTGTTATTCTATGACGAGCTTCAAGCCGAGTTCACATCTATTTTTGACGAGGGAAAATGACGGGGGTTGTTTATTTTGATTTTGACACCTCTCCGTGGTTAATCAGGCATGTGGGAATCCTTAGTCTGAAAAAATGCTAATTTTCGAAAAATACCTTCTTCCGCAATGAGCATAAGACCGAAATAATTACTTTCTCTTTATGGAGTAAAGGTTTGACACTTCCTTTCCGATTGTAGGCGTAATGATTTCTGTGTCAACATTAGCCACAGTCGCTGTAATTGTAGAGACGAAAAGTCTCAGGAGAAAATATAAACATATATTCGTAAATCAGCGTTCTCTAAATGTTGATACTTTACAACTAACATTTAAATAATTAAATGATTAAGAAACATTTTAAACAATGGGTTCTCAATTTTCACAATACACAGAAAATCCATTGAAGATGCCGAAACAAAGGAATGGTTTTACTACTCATAAACATTATACATGCTATTTTGTATGTAAAGCAGTTTGTCCCTTGAGTATATGTTCGAGGAATATTAACGGTGGTCTTTGAGCAACTATAGTATCACATTTATCACTGAATCGCCGTGTGGAAAGGGCTTCCAGACATGCGTTTGGACAGTTCACCATATGCAGGTTCCACACTCTCAGAATGTTACTTTACAGAGACACCGTAGGTTCGTACGGTGAGTCACACAACCCTAACTGTGATAGATGTGTTAATGTGTTTATCATACCTGTGGGAGAATCGTGCTGTGGGATAGTTCACAGATTGGGGTTTGGTCATGGAAGGGTGCGGGTGTGGGTGTGGGTGCGGGTGTGGGTGTGGGTGCGGGTGTGGGAGTGGGTGGTGCTGAGGGTGAGAGAGTGAGGGTGTGGTGGAGGTGATGGTGGTGTCGTGTAAGCGTCATGGTGTCCTAGGAGGGATGGTCAACGTGATGCATGTTGTCGATAGTTGTTATTGCCGCCACAAAGGCGATGACGATTATGAGTTTTAAATACTGCACGATTATCCTACGAAGTAAACACGATGGACGCCTATAGTGAAAGTAACAATGTTAATTTAATGGAGAAATTCAGTAATTCAATATTCCTTCACTTAACTTCCCCACGATAAAGTAGGTAAGTTGTAACCACAGGTTATACACTAAAATAATTAAGTGTAATTGTTTTGTCTGTTTCCCACATTTACTGGTATCAATACAATACTAGTATATCAAACGTGTACAATCCCAATGTAAAGGCTGCTAGCCTGTCACTGGAGCTGACGACAACAAGACGAGTTGGTTATTCATTCAGGGCAATGTATGAAGTGTCCAGTGCGGATAATTGTCGTTGTAGTTCAGCCATTGCAGCAACAGTGTTGAGATCTTTAAGGCGTCTGTTACTGACACTGCACCAACTACCAAATCGATAATTGTCTACCAAAGTCCTCAAAATCTGTCCCTACTTCCGGAATCGCGAAAGTCTAATTTCCCCTCGGCAAGAAATGCCCGCTTGAAGGGTCGCCATGACAGTTGGACGGGGGTGCACCTGCGCGATGCTCCACTGTCAATTTTTCTCTTGCACGAAGTTCCCTTGAATTATTTATCCGCAAACCGATACTGTGTCCCGTCATCGGAGACTCATTATGACAAATTTGTAATTAGCTTTATCTTTAAATACAGGCTGTGAAAATCACAGTTACTAATGTTATAAAATAATGCTTAATCCTTTGATCGTTGCAATCCATATTTTATGAGTCGGGTGAAGCTTTTGGCCATGGATGTAGAACGTACAAGATGATTTGCTTGGTCCTGTTTAAATATTCACACTGATGAATTGGCATGCTCGTTCGTGTTTGTTCTGGTGTTATCAAGGGTCATCTAACCCATACAGCAAAACTTGTTTTCGGATTTGAATTTAAATTTTGATTATTTGATGGCAGATGATTCTCCACGAGTCAATGTTCATTTCACATTTAAACACAATGGGAATAGTTTAAAAAGTAAAGGCGAGACCCTTTCCACGTCCGTTTGAAATCTCAGCTAAAGCAGTTTCGACTGTATCGTAAACAGGTACTCGCCTAAAGATTACCATATCCTGTCCCTGTATGTCATACACAGGCGCAAAGGCTGCCAACTGTTCACCTGAACAAACTCAAATGAAAGTATCGTACAGTTTAAAATTGGGAACTCGAATAAACTCAGGTTTAGAAAAATTAAAATATGAACCAAACAAAGGGAAAATAACTGACATGGCCCTTTCAACTTGGAAACCTACCAACCATTCTATCAACTTAGAAACCTACCAGCCATCCTACCAGTTTGGAAACCTACCAGCCATCCTAAAAACATGGAAATCTCCCAACCATCCTATCAACTTGGAAACCTACCAACCATCCTATCAACTCGGAAACCTGCCAACCATCCTATCGACTTGGAAACCTGCCAACCATCCTATCAACTAGGAAACCTAAACACCAACTTGGAAAACTTGCCTCACTGGCCCCAGTCCTACCCTTTAACCACCACCACCCTTGTAAACATTAACACTGCTCCCACCCATCAACTTGGAAAACTGTCCCCACTGTGACACCCAAACACCCCACCCATCCTCATTCACAAAGTAGGAATTAAGGCGTGGAATCTTGGCGCAATATGCCGTTCAAAATTACTTTACTTTGCCTAGGCGACAGTGATTATTACACCAGCAAGTGTGTCATACCACTCATACGATACGAATGGGAAGTGTTGTATATACCGAGCGAGAGCTCACTTACTAGTGTAATATTTTCTTTATTACCAGTTTTATTCGTGTGCAGTTTAACACGGTAAAACAAGTATGTCACCAAAGCGAAGGGGCGCTGGCGTAGTCCAGTGGTTAAAGCGTCTGGTCTTCAAACCGATTCCCGGGTTCGATTTCCCACCAGTACAATGTGTGGAGTCCATCTCTTGCGTCCCCGCCATAATATTGCTAAAAGTTGTGTAAAACCATACTCACCCACAAAAGCAACAGTCCTAAACGACCATTAAAATAGATTAACATTGACGGTATGGTGACAGTGTACAAACTGCGATAGCAGATATCTACCCAGTTTGATGCAAACATTACCAGTCTCCAGACCACATGTCGCGAGGTGTCCATTTCAAAGTCCACGTGTGACACTCAGCTAATTATATTTCTGAAATGCTCAAATTGCACAGAAAGCTTGATCTGCGTCAGACAATGAATACAGTTATCTGGGAGAAAACATGCTCTCTCACCTGGCCCAGGTTGAGATTCACTCATCCAGTGGGTTAGTTTCATTAATAAGTATACTGTTGTATATTAACGGTAGATTTGAGTGACATGTTTGTGTAAAGCACGTGCGCGTACAAAAACAAGGTTTACAAGGTGACGAATAGATTGGCGCTAATTCTCTCCTCGAGTAACAACATCAGATAATTACTTGCGCTACATTATTTGAAGTATAACTTCATTGAGGGTCACTAAAGTGATCTACACATAAAAGAATGTAATTTACAACAGAATTTGACCAAAACGTTACAAACACCATGGGAACGTCAACAAGCTAAGCCAGCTAAAAACAGTATCAGACAAAAACACTACAAACCAACATCACGTTTTCGTCCATTGGTATATGCTTCATTTGGCTCCAAAATGTGGCATATCGCTGAGAGTATAGCAGTTAGGTAGATCTTTCAGAATAAACCATGTGGGATTTAAACATTAAATGTATGTAAATATGTTGTCTGTATAACCTTTTAAACATGAAGTGGAAACTGAAGTTTATAACTTCGACAATGTGTAGAGGACGTTGTATAAATACTTATAACATGTTTAACATGAAGTGGAAATTGACGCTTAGGCGTCCGTTCAGGCCATGACATCGTGGCTATACCATTCAGGATAAGATCGGAAACGGTAGGGGTGGGGTGTGTGGGGTGTGTGTGTGTGTGTTGGGGGTGGGGTGACAACCGTCCTCAATACATCATGATTACCATTCGCAGATGTGGGAAAACTGAGAATTATTCAGCATGTTTAGTTGAAGTACCATGACGACGGTAGTTGAATTACCATGACGACGGTAGTTGAATTACCATGACGACGGTGATTTATTGTTTGGCCTCCGTGAATAGTTCCAGTCATATTTTCACAAATGCTAGGAGTGTTAAGTTGTGAGTAAGATGCAAAAGAGAAGACTTATGACAAATTTCGTGAGGCTCAAGTGCGCCAGACAACACAGGTTAATATTAAGGCTTGATATATCGAATATTTCCCAGTGACCACACGGTATCCACCCACTGGTCACTCAGCCACCCACCCGCTGTTAGGAATGGTTTGATATCTTTATATTCACAGGATGAAAGTGTTTGAATGCTTGAAAACACACATGTTACTCCTAGCGTGAAAGTGTTCATCTTAATAACATGCGTAACTCATGACGTTTGATGACGCTCTGAAGCAAGCATGATTGTTTCTGGTTAGCTAAGAGAAGAGAACATCAGACGTATTTTCATTATCCACGAACGGCAAAATTCTCTGCCAGCACAGACTGAAGACAAACATAATTGACGTAGTCTGAAGAGAATACGGCAGATAGGATAGCTGAAATTGCGAAAACCTAGCGTACAGACATTAAACGTCTCGGACCTGTAGCCCCTCGCCGTCCTATAACCAATAGGACTGTAGTTTACAAGCGCCATACGACCCGTTCTCACTATATCATCTCGTTCATTACAGGCTAACTGTGTATATCACAAAATCTAGCCATTTCTTAATACGGGCCGGCATAAACTCGCCATGTCATAACCGATCGTAGTCTTACACGCGTGCAACGTGCAGAATTATCGTCCCTGGGGAGCTCTCTGGTCACTGAAGGAGAGAATTAACTGGCCTCGATCTGATGAGCGCGTGCCCCGGTTACACCAACTGCGCATGTCAGAGGGGGAAGGTGTAATGACACGAATTGGGTAAATGGATTCTGTCTCGGAGAGTTTCGACTAAGCGCCTGGGGAAATTTTAAATTACAATTTTTGTCAACTTATTGCGTGGCTCGAGTGTCGTAAAATTAACATCATGAAATATCGCTGAAAAATGTGTTTTGGCGTGTGAAAAAAGTTGAATTTAATTCCATTTTTAAACCTGTGAAATAAAGAATCCGTTTGAAAAAGTCGCACGCGATGCTGAAAGAGAGCGACACTGACACATTGAAACATTTTGAGGACTTGGTCGACGGAATGTTTGGACCTATAAGAAATTCAATCAAGTTCTTGTGAAATATAATGTCACGTTTTCACGTGGATTAAAAGGATAGATCGATGGTGTATTTAATAAATCTATATAGTCTCACGACTGGGGGTAATGTGGGGCGCCGACTGCCTCCGAGTGTTTCCGTCAGTTCTCGGGGGAACCAATACAATTATATGTGTGTTTACTCACTTCTTTGAAATTTTAAAGTGAAAATTGCTTTTACATGTTACGGTAACCCTGCTTCCTTTTTTATCACAGGTTTAGGTGAATGTGTTTTGAAAAGTTATTGCGAAATAATTAGTTTTGTAAGAATGCTGAAGTTAAGGTACAAAACTATTACCTTGCAAACAACCGCACAAAAACATGGATTGGCTTAAATATGTTATTGTTTTAGATTTCTGTCCCTTTTGTATTGGTTATGGGCTTTCCTTACTTGTTTGATTATAACTAAATGTTTGGAAAAAGATTACAGATGGATCTGTAATCCATTATACATTACATGAAGAAATTAATTGAAATTTTGTGTTTTCATCAAGGCCATAATTTGGACACTCGGTACATTTAACCTTAAAACTAACAAACAGTGTGTAACTGAGTCAAATACTGGAATGTAAAGTTTACAAAAATTATAAATGAAGCAATTTTATTTTATTTCAGGTGATTTGTGTAAGAAGCTTATAGTATAGTAGTAAAGAGCAAAGAGCACGTAAAACATACGCCATGATTAATACACTAATGTTTAAGAAATCTAATTATAGCATCCCCTGTCTTCAACATTGAAAAAGACTCTTTCATCTTACTTTTTTATTGTTGTAATCTATATTATTAATATTGTAAATATACAAATAATCAAGTGCTCCTCTTGGAAACTATACATGCGCCTTGGTCCATAACTGGATCCGTTAGGGGCACCAAAGTTATTTATACTCGAGTAACCACCAACACCATGATCTACTGTTGTTTACCACCAACACCATGATCTACTGTTGTTTACCACCAACACCATGATCTACTGTTGTTTACCACCAACACCATGATCTACTGTTGTTTACCACCAACACCATGATCTACTGTTGTTTACCACCAACACCATGATCTACTGTTGTTTACCACCAACACCATGATCTACTGTTGTTTACTAAACACCCGCCAACTAATCTATCAGACGTAATTGTAAAGTGTATCTACCACCCCCACACAAGGTTCTACAGCATCCAACAAGCTCCAAATCCTCACTACAACACTGAAGGTCACAAAAAGAAATTCCTTCTGTGGTTCTGGAACACTTTGGGTAATCAATATCGCAGAATTTTGCAGAGTATTTAGAAACAGAAAATTTTTCCAGATGTTATGTGCATAGATAAATTATATCATTCCGCAACAGATTTTAAAAATTAGTTATTTGATATTAGATTAGGCTGTAGCGATTCAAACGCACGAGTGTAAGTCATTTAGCCATGATAATCCTACATGCAATTGTGAATATCACAACAAATACAGGCTATATATGTATTCCAATGTTTGAATTATTCCGATATTAGATCAACGTGTTATAGGTTTACGTTAAGGACTTTAAACTACACACTGTGTTGTCTGAAGCTATTATTCTGTACCGTGCCATGAATAATGATCTGAACATAACCTTCTTACACTCACAAAAAATGATGTTACAATGTTAAACCTACGACTATGGTTTATTCGATTACATATCATATATTTTTTCCTTATCTTCAGGATTCAAGTGTTTGTTTTATGACTGTGCTTTTGTCAGGGCAAGGTACATCAATCGCATTTCATTCTGATATAAAATGATATCATTCTGATAATAACAGAATGCACCAAACATTTTAACAGTAAAATAATTCCTTTCATACACACGAAAGCAAGCATTTAAAAGTCAGTAACAAGTAATAAAAATGTAAGCATCAAACTGATTATTTGAAATTTAATATGTCTGCAGATATGGATGTTTGTTTGATGGTTTTATAGACAGTTACATGTAAAGCCATACAAAGAAATGTAAACTGATATCATTGCGATTGTGACACAGATACATCTATCGTAACGACGAGTATTAACCTGATGTTGTATTAGTAGTTGTCGGGAAAATACACTATGGTAAAACAGTATCATGTTTAGTTTTCATTAGTCATTTAGTCCGTACATTAGTAGCTGCACGTGTTACACGCTGTAAAAACAGTGGAAATCGTGGTGCTGGTGTCGAGCCATTAGTATCAGGTGTTGGCCCTTTGTCTGTCACACAATAGGTTCGTTCGTTTACAACCAAAATATACATATTTTATCTGCATTAAGACTTTTTGATATTCTACACTATCGACGCATGCAGGTGTTCAGGTAACGCCAGTTCTGTATGCTGAAACAGTGCACGACTATATTAATCAACTATTTGTCTTTAAAAGAGAAAAATGGTAATTCCGATAAAATATGGATCCCTAAAGCAGTGGTGGTATTAAGAAAAATCATTATCAGATAGTACACTGGGCGTTAAAAGTCGATAAATTAAGACTAAAAATTCATTAAGTGAGTTAAGATAATATTTTGGACATAATCTGATTGAAGCATATGAGTTACGGCCCTCTGATGACAATCACGTGACCTTGTCCGGGTCACATGACGATGTTTAGCGATTTTGACGGGCACACGTCACATGATAACACTCAACGCAAACTTATGGTTGGTGATAAACTCTCTTTGACTCGATAAGAACGCGGATATTCCGAGTCGCGTGTCTGAATTTACATAATTTCCTAATATCAGCATTTAAAGAATTTATCGGAGAGTGTTGAATTAAAGTCGATCAATTGGCGGTATATTAGCATATTTAATAATGGGTCCGTGGTAACGTTTATGATTATTTTTTCGCTCAAATTGCTCCTTTTCGCGGAACGATTGTAACAGTGCTGACCTAACACAAACACTGTAATAAAAAAACTACATTGCAATAGAAATATATAAGAGGGGGCAGAGCCACACTACTGAGTGTCCGTATTCACAACCAGCCGATAAAGAAGCAAAATTGGTATCTGAACCGGCATCCTAGGTAACATCCTTGGTAGCTTCTTTCATAGTAGCATTGTCCTCACGACCAAAATAAACAAAGAAATAAACAAAGAATTATACAAAGCCTTTCTGGATACCACCACTTGTACGCACAGATTTTGATCTCTGCTCGATCTCAGAACGCTATTATTAATTTAATATCGGCCTGTCAACGAATGGTCTTAAATCTCCCCACAAACTCGCCCCCAAATCTCTTGTCAAAGACCTACATGAAGCATTTTCTCTGTTCCTATTGTCGTAAATGTCATTTAACCATTTTCAATAATTCCGGTCTTCTTTTAGTTTTTATGTACTGTTCTGTTCGGGCAGACCCCTAAACAACACGGAATAGACTGACAATTTTGATGTTTTATACTCGGTGACTTGGCAGCGTGCGCGTCTTCCTACCTGAAATCCGAAATGCGCCAAAATATGGATTATTTGCTGAGTCATATCTGAGATAATGATGACTTTCAATAAGAAACAAATACAAAAGTTTGAAAATTGCTATAAAAGGAGAGACAACGTCCGATGTTGATCCAGCCTCCTGCATAGATGTCTCTGTTGTACAAGTCATTCAGTTTCTTTCACGTCATTATAACCGGTGTTCTCAGTTTCCACTGTTAAAATATGTCTCCTAACAGTTTCATACAAGTACTGGCACCAAGAGGAAGTTTGTTGCTCACACCTGAAGAATTAATTGGTTTCAACTTCAAAACTATCATCGTTGCACAAATCTGAGATATCAGTTACCGTTCAGGTGAAGTCGTGATATAACCCCTTCTGTCAAGGTTGCAAAAGTCTAGGTTCGAGTCCACACCAGTCCAGGAAACTTAATGTCGCACTTACCAACATTTGCAGAAACCGAAATATTTTTGCTTCTAGTATAAAAAATGTCGTTATTCAAATAGATAATATGTCTAGACATATAGTCATTTACAAGTTGATCTAAAGATAGTCTGGAGGTTGATTTTATAATGAATATCCTGAATGTTGAATGTCGAGTTATCCATCGAGTTACGTGTTCGGCATAACGGATGTTCTGTTTCTGCCTGCATCAAGTTACAACAAACTGGGATACAGTTTGCATCGATTTCAGCGAGTCAGATATTATTCTCTAATAATGGTTATTAACATAATTGGCCCGGTGTATCGCGAATGTCGATTGTGATGAATTTATTCTATGGATCTCCCAAATATCGCTACAAAGGAAATACTTTTAAAACAGTTTGAATCACAAGTACGGCTCCAACATATGGCCAAATAAACACGAAGCAAGTCATCTCATACTCTATACTACCCAACAAAAGAAGCCTTATTATTTCTTGTTAAATAATCTCACATTCCTCTTTTGATTAGAAACAGGAAAAACATGTGGTGCCCTTTATTGCTTTGAAACTATCAATATAATTATTGAAAACTGTTTTTAATCCAGCAAGATTGTAGTGTTCTGTTTTTGTGGCAGAGAGGCCCTGTTCGTTTAACGGTAACAGACCTGCGCGCCCAG
This sequence comes from Haliotis asinina, assembly GCF_037392515.1. Classification (NCBI taxonomy): domain Eukaryota; kingdom Metazoa; phylum Mollusca; class Gastropoda; order Lepetellida; family Haliotidae; genus Haliotis; species Haliotis asinina. Next base: position 103,099,317 of record NC_090280.1, on the reverse strand, counting down.
AGTCAACTGTGAGCTCCGCATGGGACACACTCGCTTACCACATTGCAGCCGATCAATAACGGGTGGTTCCAGTGAAATCTTGTGCACACAGTGTTTGCAAACTGTTTTGTTACAAGAAATCTCTCACTGGGGCTTTTACAGCATGCTTGATCCGAACTGAGTTGAGTGCGATTGAGCTGAGGAGAAATCGGAAGACTTTACGCCAAACACGTGGCGTGCGTTGTCAATCACTGCTCTCAAAGACAATAGGCTTTATTTGAATATCTTGTATATCAGCGCGTCTCGAACGGCCATGTCTCTCGGGGAGCGCCGATAACAAGTTCCCCTCGCCCACCAGATGTGCTGGGGGGTTATCTGCTTACTGGTAAAACTGGAGTTCAACTCCCTTCATCTAAAACACCTCATCGATCGAACGGGTAAACAGTCAGGCCTTAAAGCCAGTGTTATGAATTTCATTCATGTTGAAAATGCATTAATTACCACGCGTGACTGGCCTGCGACAGATACCTCGTTCCTGAAGTCTATTAGGCAGTCCAGTAATGACAAACCGATTGGGCCACGGGTATTTTAATCGATGTACGCTGTTCGGCTCTGTGCAGTTCGTCTGTGCTGCCGGACGTCGAGTAATGACTCTTTGGACAGAGATCTCTCTTAGTTTTGTGAGTGAGAATTAAAGAGTTAGGGACTGCTAGTGATAGAGAAGACCTCGTCAATCCCACACAGGTAGACCCGGTCCTCATAATTTCCAATGCCAAATTTTCTTCCAAACACCAATCGGACTAAATTAAGAGGACTATTGTTCCTCAGCAGCAATTAACATTAATCTCTGTACGACATAGAAGCAGGTGCGCTTTGCTAGAGCATCACAGCGTGTCGATCAAATATATACCGCCATGTTATAATTAGCCCAAATTACATGTATAATGTACTTCATATCTTAATTGTGTCGGGAGATAGCACCACCCACTGTGGGCATTATAAACGAGCTATAGCGGCTTTATCTGGCGTCTTGTGATACATCGTCCCCCACAGAGTGGGACTTCTAATGACACGAACACGTGGAGCAGTACCAACATACAAGATACAGCCGCTCCCGATAGCATCACCTCAGTTGATAGTTGACGGGTGGTTTATGAAATCTCGTAAGCAGCTGATTTGTGCATTTTGGCCTCGCGAGAAATGGCGAGATTTAATCTGTTAACGCAGTTGCACCCTAACTGTGTAAGAAACATCCAGGCTGAAGATAGAGGGCGGAAGGACGGTAGTCGTGGCGCTTGCTCACATGCTGACAATGTCGGATTCTTTAGAAACGGAAATGGTACTTTAAATTCTAATGGCTATGCTTTCCGATAGAAAGTCGACCTTTGTATTATTTTATGCTCATTGGAAAATATCTCCCACTTATATCAACGACATTCTCCCTGACAACAATTGGTTCATGCAACAGTCATTACACCGGATGTTTGTGAGACGTGGAGACGTTGTTCTTGGTGTAAGCCGTCCCTGATGAAGTTGCTGTTCCAGAGTGAGTGAGGGAGGAAAGGAGGGACGTTGTATTCTACAACAGTTCAGCACTATAACGGCTGGGGAGACCAGATATAGGATATTATATACATGGGGGGTGATCAAACCCGGTTGACGAGGAATACTTTAACCACCAGGTGTGTGTGGGGCATGGCATTTCGCGGCGCGTTGCTATAATTCACCAATATAAGAATGGGAGCACAATTTATTGGCTGCATGCCCGTTTAAATAAACGCGATTATAACAGTTCTAACACAAGTGGTCAAACTGCTTCCACTACACACAATACATTACGTCAAGGCCAGCAACTAACCAGTCTCAGGTACAGTATCTCCACAAAACCGGGTGTCCCCGTAGTCATGTTGCTAGGGCATAAAAACCACCATGAGGCACGACCTGAAAGGGGTGAGGATGAAAGATATTTCAGTTGAATAGTTTCTTCAGAAATATAATTATTACTTTCTTTGTGGTGAAGAATGCAAACTAATTTGTATTCAGGAAAATTAACACTTTGTTTGATGTGCTTAGTTGATGAATAGTTTGTTGGAAAAAAGCTGAAAAAATAGATTTTTCAATGAATATTTTTCTTCGGGAAACAGATGTGATGTCAGTAAGTACCATATAGGATGTAGATATTTACCCAATGTGTTAATTACACGTAATCACTTTAACGAACTGTACAGATCTTATCGTCATCGAAACATTTCAGAAAAATGGAAAATACAGTGATTAATATAAAAAGATATAATCAGAAATATATGTAAGCCTTTTAATAAGCAGCTGTGCGTGCACGCATAATTATATCAGTGATGTTTAATTAAATAACAAATGCGTTTTTCATATGATATGGTGGAGTTACTGGGGAAATTCATCCATATATACAAATACTAATCATACAAATACTACCGTAAGCGTTGAAATCTGACCGGATCGTTACATCGCGTATTTACTGCCTGTGTCCTATCATTCCAGCCCGACGGCCTGTTTGTTTATACTTAACTTGCCATACAGTCTAGAAAATGTGGCAAGTCTAGATTTCCAAGCTTCAGGAGAAAGTCCCAGGGTTCCTTTTCATTATATCATACGCTTTTACTATGAAGCTGTTTCTGTAAAACATGTTCATTTCAGAGACTAGTTGTTAGCTCATACTATCAACCACTAGATTACAATTCCATTTCCAGTTTGCGTCACACAATTGTGATATGGCTGACTTTATTCTTATGAATATGAAAGATACAAGTTACTTCATGGATTACAAATTCTTGTTTATTGCGTTAAGGGACGTTTCGATGAAGATTCTTATATGGCCATCATAAATACAAGCCGTCAGTACAAGACAATATAAAGACAGTCCCAGACAATACAGCCCCGGTTATCCAGGAAAGGCAAAAATGAGTGAAAATTATGTGAATTAATAATGGAAATTATTTAAGACACGAAAATGGAAAACATTAACTAATTGCCTCTACATAAACAATTTTAAAAGTAAAGTTATAAAGTAAAGAAATGTTTGAATTCAAGCGAAAGGACCGTTTTATTGAGAAAATATGTAAACATAAAAGAAAGAATTTCACAAAATTCACATGGCACGTTAATTTGTGTTTGAAGGAGTCGGGAATTCATATCACACAAAACAACGTGGTTGGTGTTTCGGAGTACAGTAGAAGGCTTGCCTTGTCAAACGAGAGCTATTTCGGTTCCTGCAACGTGGCACTGATAACAATCTGCAAGGCTATCTTATCACTGAGGAAATTTGAAAAGTAAACATTCTTAGTATGGGGTCATTGTCTTGTGTGCAAGATACGTCGTGTACCAACCGCGAACAAAATTAATGTTGGCCGCTCTGTGGATGAGATTTCTCTCGTAGCTGCCCCAACTGTTGGTTACATAATGATAATACGATATGGTTCGTTGTACTATCATTTTACCCGTCAGAAACAAACCAAATCTCATTTCGCTTCGGACTTACAAAGAAAGCGGAAATCGTTCAGTAATTGGAAAATGGCGGGAAGGGTAACCCAGCCCGCTGTTATCATGCTGAGCGGTGACATGAGACTGGGCGATAGTTTCGAATTCTTATTTTCCCCGCGCCATGGGTATTCAGTCTCCCAAGCTCTGACACTCGTGAGGGGGAGAAAACGTCGGGGGGAGGAGGGAGTGGGAAGGGCGATGTCCAGTGCCCACTTCCAGGTGTCGGGTGTCCGGGTTACCAATGCTATGGGTGACGTCAGCAAGCCTCCGAACACCGTGATGGTCGCAAGACAAACTGAGTAATTCGGGTTGTTGGAACACTCCCGTCCTTGTAGTCAGTGTCATTCTCGGAGTTTGACTTGTGATAATTCTTTGGGAGAAATTTGATTTACCAAATTAAGTCTATCGCAAATACAGATTCATGGAAAAAATGGTTCGAAGGGAAAGAGAATGACAACTTCTTAAAAAACTCATTTCCTCTCAGTCCAGCCCTTATGTAACATTATAGTCCTAGATGAAACTTGTCTAGACTTCCCCAACTTCCGAATCCCCATCAATTTGGGCTCAGTTACATCTTTCGACATCACAAGATCCAGCCCTCCTATCTTCCATGCACACTATCGCAAAAGGACAAATACACAATATGTACCACTCTCGTGTTTGTTAGAATGATAACATATGCAAACTTGATCTCATCACTATATGGCCGTCTTGACGTAAAGCCCAAGTCCACTCCTTGCATCAAATAACGCTGGATCACACACACTGCCCCCCCCCCCCCCCCCCCCCCCCACCGGCCGATCACCCCCTACCCTTCCCTCACAACTCTTCCTCTTTGCAATAGGAAATCACGCCTAGGATAGAAGCCCCCTTTTGTTAATGTTTAGTTACGTATAATTATATTTTGAATATCTGCTTTTCTTCTAGTCTATATTTATAGACATGCCAGCATTGTTTCCTGCTGTCTACTCTCCAAACTCACTCACTTTCAATAAGGAAGTTAAGGAAGTACCTATTCCACGAGGACTATCAAAATTATTATATAGACTCTTTAGTGTCTAATAATTGGCAAGGCCAATAATCAACATCAGCGTTTACTGTATATGGCTTTATTTGCTTTGGGGACCCGTGAATATTCGGGTTAGAATAGGTCTTAAGGAACCCATGCTTGCCACAACAGGCGATTGTGCTTGTCGTAAGCGAAGCGAAGGTTTCCTTAAGGCTGATGTCATGAATTTGTTTCATCATACCTGATTAAGGGGAGATATTTCGATTGCTGATTTTAAATTGGTGTCTGTATTTACAGAAAACAGAATTTGAATACACTGGCCATGGGAAAAAAAAAAAAAAAGAAATTTGGCTTGCACAAATGTGGGCATCACAGTTGACCAGGGCATCATGATATATCCCCGAAATATCCGTATGATATCCCGACAAAGAGAGGGCACTGCCTGTATGATGTTGTATACCGAACATATTTCATGGAGATATCATGGCGATATTCCAACGAGTTGGAAATACGGGTGGATCCGACGTCTGTCAGAGATCCTGCGCGTGCGCTGTATAATGCTGGTACAGGGCCCTGAATCCAACAGTCATACCTGTAGTACATTTGAAGGTAACAATCATTGTTTATTCCCGACAGAGAGAGACTCGGTGTTTGTTACAGTGAATGATCCATCGTCAGATAGAGAGGTTTAAAATGAACGGCGTCTCGTAGAGGAAATGAGGTATTCCTGAAGGCGATGGCGATAAGAATGAGACAAAACATAACATTTGCCGTCTCGTCCTGTCCCCAATTAGTTTCCTTGTTTCCAATCCTCCTCTAGTGGATGATGTTAAAACCGTCAATTCCGGTGTCTGAGCAACCAAATACAAAGTCACAAAATATAAATTTGCCGGCACATCTACGTTTTAGTCGGAAATCGAACCAGCCGGTCCTCAGCCGTGCCAGGCTCCGTACTTTCAGGTCCGAATCCTATCCCCATTTATTTTCCTTGCGTCTATACTCTACTGTCACTATCATCACTTCCGTTTTTCGGTTCAACTAAATGCAACGTCACATAACAGAAATCCCGGGACGTTAACCAACTCTCTCAACCGGTAACACGGATATACAACACATGTAACTCTGTATTCAGTTAACATTTAACAAGCACTATTATATTCGTTCCAATGACACCATGCAAGAATGGCGATTCTCTTCGTCAAACAACAAGCACGCCCGACCAGCTCTCGACCGGTGCGTACCTGATCTCTTCACCCTAAAATCTTATCCGACTTGTAAATTGGTCCAGATAACAACCCGCACGCATGTACCCTGTGAATTTTGTCTCGCTTCGGTAAAAGCGGTACGTGATCCTACCATCAAAGGAATAAGAGGAACAGGTAATCCACAAGGAATTAGCTAATCCCACTTCAAATAACGCCGCGTGTCCAAGATTAGGTCAGCAAACTCTCGCTGACCAACACGAAAGTCCCCCGTCTCTTCGACCGTAAGTTAATGCCGAACCTGCACTCTAGGGAGTCACACCATAGTCGACGTGAGTTACCCACAAAAACCTAAAATATTTCAGAAATGAACATTTCTTTCAGGCTACCTGTTGCATTGCTACAAAACCAGGATTGGGCAATCCACGAGCTATGGTAATCTGTTTGAAGCAGAATCTGACACTTTGCACGTGAGATCGTATCACGTTTCTTGCCTTAACCCTGCACGTGCATGACGATCGATGATCGTGTTTGCCTTTTCCTCCAAAACACTTGTTTTGGTCCAGATCTGAACAATAATCTGGAACCTCTGTAAACTGTTTTCACATACGTTAAAGAAAATATATAGATGTTTTTCTTTTTTGTTGTTACGAATTAAATATACAGATATACAATTCAGTTTTAACAAAAATCACAAATAGGAATTTTACAAGTTCATATTAGTCTTTTTGATTCAACAATGAATAATAATTCGTTATTACAGTAATTTAGAGTTTTCTGAGCTGCTTTCCATGCTTACTCTCAACATCATGCAAAACGCTCCCAATATATCAAACTAATGTTTCCGTATAGTAAGCATTTCATCTTTTTAACAATTTTCATGTATCCAGTTAGTCATTACATTAAATATCCTTTATAGAATAGAAGTTAAAATGTGTGCTTTTAATTGAAGATTTCGTCGTTTGATTTTGAAATATTGGTTATCATTGGTTCAAAAGAGAATGACGTGCGACTTGGAACAAGCAGGAAGAGTGGTATGAGGGGTGGGGCTTTAGCCAAGCTGTCGATGCTTGTCCCTCATTAATTTGAAGGAATTTACAAGCACCATAAACGCTGCTTCAAAGGGACAGTAAAAGTTTAACTTTAACAAAAGATTTAAACATAAAGTTTAGTTACGTGCCAATTGAAGCCACTAAACAAGCGTTGTGGTTACTGCTCCAAGTAATCATTTTATCTTATCTTTTCATTATCAACTGTAATCACCTCATCTGTCTGGTAAAATTTTCCACATATCTTGTCAGGTCCGAGTTCTCTTTCTTGATGACTTGCAGTCAGGCACAGCACCGACCCAATTAGTCACCAGAAATGAGTACCGCCACGCACATCTGGAAAAAATGACTAAATCTACTTCTTTACACTAGCATCCGAAGCCATTCCATATGTAACTTATTTCTTGCTTAACGTAAATTTTACCTCGTGTATTTTTTATATTCCACAAATACATCACAGAACTGCAGTCTGTTTTTAAACGGTGAGTTTTAATGTTTCTCCGGGAGATTAGCTACCATTATTTAAGATAAAAACCCCCAACAAATCAAAACCCCAAACCCCAAACCCCAAACCCCAAACCATGACTGTTGCTAAAGGGGGTTAATCAAGCCCTCAATACTACATAAATACAAAAGCTTTGCAACGGACTAACACGAAAACAATATAATAGCACTTTGCTGGAACATTGGCACATACATACTAGCTTAGTAACTTTTTTCTTTCCGCTGAGTGTTGTGTAACGCCGTAATTGTACAGCTGTGTGACGGTGGTGTTGAAAGACGTAAGACTCGACCAGACGATTCAGAGATCTGGAACATCCATCTAAGCCATTTGGATATGATGACAGGAGTGAACAAAGCCAACGAGCCTGACCACCCGATCCCCTTAGCCTGTTATGAACCCTCATCATGGGTTACTGAAGATCAATTCTAACCCGGATCTTCTCGGGCTGTATATACATAAGAGAACACATACCTTTATTGCAATGAATTTATTGCAATGAAACTCAACACAGACCAACCGGATTTTCTTGTTTTACTCACAAAGTGACTTCTAAGGTAGAATGAATGCAACATTTACCCAGGTAGACTTACATTTGAGGTTTAGTAAATGACTATTAAATGAAATTAAAAGAATTCACAAATTTCATTTTGCTCATCTCATACATATAGTATATTATTTTTCAAACAGTAGGAAAAGTAAAGTTTTCCATGACTTCAGGATTATATATGCCTTTTTCTATTTCAAAGGTAGTTTTAAACTAAAAACTGTAAATTCTGCGAACATCAGATCTTTGTGTGACGTGTGGATGACAACCTCACAGATATAGCTGCAGAGCTAAACATTGTCCCGTGTGCAGATGTCACTGAGGAGACGTCGCACATGCTACAGAGGCATGTAAATCAACACACCTACATCTGTTGTCAACCAGGTGAAACGTTCTAACGTAAACATGGCATTAAGCATATATAATGGGTGCATAAAAATACAGTTTAGTGTTCTGGAAATGAACAATAGACAATTCCAAACACGACAGAATAATCAGAGCGGGATCGAAATTCCACATCTTTGTTCGCTGCTTGCCATGTTCCCGCTACACGATGATACTGATGAAAGAACCTGTCTCGGTTCAGAATTACCTCCCTTTGGCACACCAGAAACCTATGTTACCCGTGCTCGCGGGTTTTACAACCGCGGAAGACACCATTGCCTTCTCAAACTAGCTTTCCGAGAGGAACAGCGCACAAAGCAGCATTAAAACTACAAATTGTCTTACTTGCCATTAGTTTTTAGCAATGACGTGAACGCATTCACCGCCATTACTTCGATCCGGAAATGACGTCACAATCTCCATATCCTTCACATTCACTAACATCCTCTTCGATTCCTGTATTTTAAGGTACGGTTGTTTTCAGCTTTTCCTTCATCGAATCAAGGCAAGTCGAAGGTTTCACCAGATGAGCGCTGGGTATATATTTCAACAGATCGAGAAATTTATCTCGAGTTTCGGGACATCCTGTATTTGTACCCATATAATGATAGGCCATGGACCCGTCAATGCGACTAGACTTTGTGCTGCGCAGCTCTGTATCTCTAAAGGCTGATGTTTGCGCCTTTGCGATACTTTGCATATTGTTACTAGTTTACAAAACCATCAACAAAAATTAATCCGTACATGTGGAAACTTGTGCATAATGTTGTTTCAGTTAATCAAGTATATGCTTGATAAATAAAAGTCTGTTGCATCTTGTGCTATGATACATACAAATCAACGGCTGCCAGTGGGAATACAAAGTATATACGTGTGTGTGTGTGTGTGTGTGTGTGTGTGTGTGTGTGTGAGAGAGAGAGAGAGAGAGAGAGAGAGTGTGTGTGTGTGTGAGAGAGAGAGAGAGAGAGAGTGTGTGTGTGTGTGTGTGTGTGTCTGTGTGAGTGTGTGCAACCAATCATTGGAAAACTGATCTTTGTTTCTCCCAACAGTTAAAGATAGTGACATACGTTCGATACTCTGTTAAAACAACATACTACCAGAATTATTTTGAAGAATCATGAAAGCCCCACAAGTCCATTCATTTACACGTTCCTTCCTGGTGAGGATAAAGTCACTGTCTACAGAGAAAGACCATCTTCAGCAACCCAAACTTGTCGCAAGAGGAGACTAACGAGATCGGGTGGTCAGAGAAAGACCAGTAAAGATCTTCAGCAACTCAACCTTGTCGTAAGAGGAGACTAACGAGATCGGGTGGTCAGAGAAAGACCAGTAAAGATCTTCAGCAACTCAACCTTGTCGTAAGAGGAGACTAACGAGATCGGGTGGTCAGAGAAAGACCAGTAAAGATCTTCAGCAACTCAACCTTGTCGTAAGGGGCGACTGGTCGGGTGGTCAGAGAAAGACCAGTAAAGATCTTCAGCAACTCAACCTTGTCGTAAGGGGCGACTGGTCGGGTGGTCAGTGTCGCTGACTTGGTTGATACATGCCATCGTATTCCATTAGCGTAGATCGATGCTCATACTGTTGGTCCTTGGATTGTCTGGTCCTGGCTCGTTTATTAACAGGTCATCGCCATATAGCTGGAATGTTGCTGAGGGTGGCGTAAAAGAAAAGTAACTCACTCCCTCACAATAGATGAAGCAGTGATCGCAGGTTTGAGGAGCTCCTGTCAATATAACACATCTTCGCTCATGTTCTGTATAACAGGGGCTATATCGCATAGAAATGCCATAATTTTGATGTCGTCATCAGTCGTCAAGTCGCATGTACTGTTCGAAGTGCCACGAACTATCAAGGTGCCACAGTATTTCCGTGCGTGTATTTATTTCTCGCCAGGCGAAGCCACCGGACCGTGGTCTCATTCACTCAGTTTACTGACAGCATCAACACAAAACATGTTAGTGGTATTAAAAAATGACCTATTAACGGAACATTAATATCACTGTGAAATATCTAACTCCCAGTCTGCCGTGTCAGGTACATACATTTTAAAAGACAATCAGAATACGTTTTTCTTACAAGCAGATGAAAAAATCCCGTAAAACATAACTTGCGACAGGCGTCCCAGCGATCTGCGGAAAGAGTAAACAAAGGCTTGATGAGGGATGGCTGAATCTTACCAAAATTCCGAAACGGGATCCTTGTCATTTCAAAGCCTTGACATTGTTGTTCGCGCATAGAAAGCGGTGGTTACATATCTTCGGTGAAACCCGAACATGCCTGTAGCAGATAATGCCGTTATTCAGTCCTCGCAGATAGGAGTGGAATGTTTCAGGCCTCGGCCTGTGTAGGGCACGCCTCACGCGGGAGGCAATTCTGATCGCCATGTCGACTGGGTATCCGTCTACGTGTATATATGAATGTGGTCGGGCTATACAAACTAATGGATGGACCTTCCAGACAGTCATAATATTCTGTACTTTCCGATGACTGAGTGAACGTTCGCATGCCATGTATTAAAAATTACTAAAGTGAGGATTGTGAAGATTAAGAGGCTGAAACCATTATTTTGAATGTATGATACCAGGCTACAATCACGCCTCCATTCCACATCTCCTGATTTCAAGTGTACTGAGAAAACATCCTGAAATATTAGGTCAGCTGAAGGTTTTTCTGCAGATGTTCAAGTAAGGAAACACAGTTTGTAATTCCATAAGCATCAATGAAGACATATTGGGAGAGAGAACGTTTTCGCAACATATGCAATATGAAATAATCTTTAGATTATTGATTTTAGACCATAAACGCTTTCTTGCCACGTTCACGGAAATGTGATCAGCAAACAAAGAGTTATACTTAAAATGAAATTTAAAGAAAATAAGGCGAGAAAAGAAAACGGGCGAGATACCATTTCCAGGGGAGATAACCGCTGTAGAAGTTGAATGGAGAACGTCTTTAAACTTCCATGAGAACATGTTGACACAACACACGATAAGGTCCAGCATGTGTTCTACATAACCGACAGAACTTATCAATCATACGCGGGAATCTCAACTCAATGACTATGATTGACAGTTGGGGGTACAGGGTCCTCCCCCTGGGTGAGGGTTAAGGGGCGGGAGGGGGGTTGATGGAATGAAGCTATGGCAGATGAATGATAGAGTGCAGTGTAGCAGTCTGTGATTATAAGGTAACGTCAAGAGTTTGGTATGGAACCAAAGAACATATGGAATATACCAGCCCTTGACTGGAACACATGCTTAGATACTGTCGAGGCCCCAAGACGTCGTTTCGATGCGTGGCTCAACTTATACATGATCGTATTGGTACCGATTTTATTGGTACACGCTTGAGGTCTGTATTGCTTCGGGTTTCCTCCCCACATCAAACATACCACGCCGTGATACAACTGTAAAGCTTAGTACATGCATTCGGTTCAAGGCAGCTCTTGTTTCACTCACCTAAACATGGAAATGCTTCGTTGGCTGTTTCTTGTGTTTCGTTAGACGTTCAAGCTGTTTAACTGCATCTATCGTGTGTTTCGTAATGTCCAATATATTTCTGGTAAAACATCTAACGCATTCTGCCTCGGCCGGGTATGGTTATACCACTGTTGTCGTTGGCTTCGTGCCGATGCTCATGTTGTCAGCTTCTGGTTTTGCCATGACTGGACTCAACATTTTGCAAACAACCTTAATTAATCTGTATTCTATCTGTTACAGGAATGCTGTGTTTGTTTCTTTAAAGCGCTATTTCAGCTTATAAAATAATCGCGTCTGGACCAGACAATCAAGCATTGGTTGCTGAAGACCTGAGCCTGGATGCGAACCCGGATTGGCTAGTGTTCTGTGTTCTGAGGACCTTCTCTGCACACAGGCAGTATCTTGTGATGCTCTCTGATTGGTTCCTCGTGACTGAAAGCTAATTTCCTGTTGAGAAAAAATAGTAGAATATTTTTATCAGGTTTCTGGCATTTAAAATTTTTGGCAGAATCTGTGATTTAATACTAGTAGGTTGGTCGCAAATTCAAAAGAAAACTTGATTTGGATTTGACGATTTATTGAAAAACTTATTTAATGTGGAGTATTGGGTACACAGATCCGAACGGAAACTAAATTCACAATAAAGAATTTCGTTGTCAACAGTACGGATCCATTCCACATCAATTACTTTCAAAGGACCACAATTTTTGTACATTAACTGTAGTCTGCCTGCTATATGTCTGTTGTTGATTTTCAAACGTTTTGTTCAAGACAGAGACTGAATGCCATGTAAATGTCCATTTGAAGTAGATATTGTCTTTTTCTCGTTATGACGAACCACGGAGGAAACCTGATACGCTCTTTGTGTGCTCCAAGCAGCTATTGTTTTTTTCTCATTAGTTTTCTTTCTGGTGACAGCGATATGGGGGGAACAAACAACAAACAAGCACCTGTTGGAAGACTTTCTTTTATTATCATCATCAAACGGTTTATTTACAGAAGAAAATATCATTGATGGAAATTAAATTTCTCTCAATATAAGACGATCTATTTGACTTCTAAAAGGATTTAATTTTCTCCGTGCTTTTTTCACCAGCAGTTGTTTGTTCATACGGGCCTTCTCTGTTTGCAAAGAGCCGTGCTTGAACCAGTGTTATTCAAAGGTCGTCGACAGTTCTAGTATATCAAATACACGGTAATTTAGAAAGACAATGGCCATATCAGAACATGTGTTTTGGTCATTAACTCATTCCTTTATGAAGATTGCCGGCATCGATTCTGATTGAGATCAGTAAAAGTATCCCACAGCCGCGAAGGAGAAGCTCATAAACTACACGCATTCAACGTCCGCGTCGGGCGGGCGCGCGCGCGCACGAGGCGCTTATTGATTCTGTGCGGAGTTGTTTATTTTGGCGTTGTTTTAAAATACAATTCTTTTATTTCTAAGAGCATTTTGGGTATGTAGTATTTGTTACTATATCGATTATTAGTTACGGAAATTCAATATCTTTAATCATTTGGGATGGTATCATCACGGTGTTCGATACCAGTATTGATAAGCGATTAGATGTAGTCCTCTTTCAGAGATATGATTTAAGTTAAATTCAATATTGTTTGAAATATCGATATATGGATACAGAAAGCTAATTAACATCAGACGGGGAGTAACAACATGTTTCCTGCCGCTACGCTTCTCCCTACTCACCACTCACGCCGCACCCTCACTCGCACCAGTCTGCATCCCACCCCTACCACACTCACACCAGTCTGGACAACCAACCCCACGCCTGCATAACCGACCCCACCCCTGCACAACCGACCCCAACCCTGTACAACCGATCCCATCCCTGCACAACCGACCCCATCCCTGCACAACCGACCCCACCCCTGCACAACCGACCCCACCCCTGCACAGCCGATCCTACCCCTGCAAAACCACACTCCACAAAAGTAGTGAGAACAACCATCCAGATATAGAAGCTGACATAAAGTGCTCCATGAGTCGGTGGAGTAAGCTGCTCGCCAGAGACGGTACCTATCGTAAATGTGACGGTAGTAGTACCATTGTACAACAATATTTGCCTCAATCACACGTAAGAGGAAGAAGATGAAATTACTTCCTCTAAAACATCAGCTTGAATCTATGGGCTGGGAAGGTAGACAAAGTGTTGGAGTTCAGTGTTGAACCACAGCACTAACTTAACCTCGACCGTGTACATGAACACCTGGTGCCATCACATACCCATTATTAAATGAGTGAATTTAGTTTTACGCCGCCTTAAGCAATATCACGATGGGGGACACCAGAAACGGGTTTCTCATATTGTACCACTCTGGGGAATGGAACCCGGAACACCAACGACGGCTTTAACTACTTGGCTACCCCACCGCCCCCATTGTCAATAACACCATCGCACACTTTTCACGCTTTGTTGTCTTTAACGCCTCGTTGGTTTTGTCGGATAGTCGAGACCAATTAGGCTGCATAAACCAGTCAGCATGTGTTAATGAATTGTAGATTCAGGCACACGCGTTCTCACAGACACTCATTCTTATATACTTTGTTTAACTGGCAATATCAAATAAAAGTGACGCGCCATTGCCACAGAAACCTTTCACATTCTTCTCAGCCTTAGTCTCTCGTTAGTATTACATATCATATTTTTATAGTTAGAAATCGAGAATATTCTGTGTGTGTATGTATATATATATACATGTTTTTTCCAAAAAAAATCAGTGCACATATAAATATTGTGGATTTCTCTGTTGACTTTGTAATGCAGTCAATATTCAGTGTTGCGTGATTCACTCTTGGTGTTGCCCAATACAACAATTTAGAGTACATGTACATAGAGGACAAACAGGAACAAAGAAAACCAGATCGCATAACTAAAACGAACAAAGGTGCGAAAAGTCTTATTCTTAAATCTTTTAAAAACATTTTTATGTTACTCAGGGCGCATGGTTTGTTCCCTTTGAATCCTTAACGATGGAATTTACTTTGCTTTGAAAAAACTAAACATATGGGTATTGAGCACCCAACAGCGGATCGTGTCGGCGGCTTCTCCCCGTCAAGGGTACAAACTCCGGGGTCGAACACGTGTTTGCGTTGCCATAAGTTCCTTTGTGTCCAAATCACGCGTATATGCAAATCTAGCCGGGATCTAACACCGCTCTTGAAACATGTACTGCTTTGAAGGTCACGTGGGATAAGAATTTGGAGAAAATGCTAAATATTTTTCCGTTTTCGTACCGCTTCGTGATTTCAGTTTTGTTCAACCCACAGTATGTCACAAGAGAGATAGACCGCTCGGTGTCTAAAACGGGTCTTGCAGTGTGCGCGAGGTTTCAAAGAATCTTGTATAAGGTGATACTTTACTTCAAAGTAATTTTTTGAATGGGAACAAGAATTATTTGAAGGATACAGATAAAATACAATTTGGGTGTACATCTGATACATGGGGGTGAAACAGTTATATGCTTGATGAATGAGTTATTCAGGTACATTGAGGTTGTGAAGTAAGAGATTTACCTTTGTGCTGCCAATGTGACTACCCTTAGTTTCAACATGGCGTAGAAAGCACGTCCCCAGTACGATCAAAAAGAAGGATTCGGTTACGGTATTTCATTTGCGTGTTGTTTGTTAAATTGAGTGCTGTATACAATTAAAACGTCTGGCCTGGTAATTATGTAACTGGTGTTTGAATCGGTTTGTGCGGGTGATGGTGATGTTCTGTATACGGACAGATGTTTAATTGTCAAATAGCACCACATTCACGTACAAGTCTTGATCCGGCTGGGTCGTGTGACGTATGACGTGATATGATTCATTGATATTTATCACAAGTCGTGACACCATGTTTGTTGTTTTCGTGAATCATCTGGTGCAGATGCTCATATACACACCTGTCTGTATACAGGGATGACTTGTCTTGTATTATCAAAGAGAAGTGTAAATTGGCAAGCCTCATCACGACCTTTAGTGGCAATGCAAACTTTTACCAATACTGAATGAAATTGATATTTCAAATGAAGAACCGAATAATACTTCTTACTGATAGTAAGGTGGTCTTCTTGCCATTAAAATTGGAATATCAGTTGGATGTTTTTAGAAAAACACAGCATTTCCTCCCGAAATACAGAACACAACGAATCATGAGTAATTCCATTCCTCAAACAGTGGTTGCATGACGTATAGGGTAGCGTCTGAGTAACTCTCCATTCCTCAAACAGTGGTTGCATGACGTATAGGGTAGCGTCTGAGTAACTCTCCATTCCTCAAACAGTGGTTGCATGACGTATAGGGTAGCGTCTGAGTAACTCTCCATTCCTCAAACAGTGGTTGCATGACGTATAGGGTAGTGTCCGAGTAACTATCCATTCCTTAAAAATAATGGATCCGAGGGAGTTTTACCCTACTTTTACATTCAAAGTATTGGGAATATTTCTGTTATCAAATGTAAATGACACAATGAAGTCTTTAATTTGAAACTGGTACACATCGCTACACTCCTTACGTGTAATGGCTAACAATGGAATCACTTCACAAATACAAACGTCCCAAATGTAATTCAATACACGTTGATATAGCTTTTGAAGCAACTGTCAAGTGCGATGCCAATGTGTGTGTTTGTCAAACCCTTTTTCTATAAAGCACCGCTGATATTGCGGGAATTTTCTACAAGCTCAACTACAACTAAACTCACTTACCCGCTTATGTGAGTGTTATAGTGAGTGGAGGAGTGAAATGTACACCACAAATTGTCCCCATGTCGGAGAAAGAAGCTATCCCGGGCTTACAACATACAATGAGTTTTATGTATTACCAACTCACTTCGTCTTTCACACAGACCCGGAATCAGACAACAAAGAGTGTCCATGCAGTCTAGAATATGCGACAAGATTAGATTTCCGCAAATTCAGTCTCTTTTGACAACGACAAGAGTCTCTTAGCTCCTTTTCATAATATTTTATGATTATTATATGAACAGTTATTTTCTCTAAATGTCTTTGTTGGGAAACGGGCTTAACTTCACACTGAATATCTACCATAGCACGGATGCTGCCGGAAGGTATGTCTCCTGGCCTATATTCTTTTCCTTGCTGGATCTGGCACAAGTCTGCCGAGACCACGAAAGCCTCCGTTAAAGCAGGAAACAGACATGAACGGGGTGACAGTTAGGGTCACGGCAGTGGCCAGAAGCAAGGGACGATTCACCCTGGGTAGAAATCTGTGTCCTCCGTCAGGTCTCCTCAACACGACAACCAAGGCGAGGGGGCGATATGTCAGTTCGACTGTGAAATAGCTTGATTCAGGCATTGATGTGGCAATTCTTGTGGGTTCGAAGAACCTACAAAACAGATTTAATAAACGAGAAAGTTATAAGAATAATAAACTATTTTGGCGAAATATAAAGTTGGCTGACCGGTATGGAAACATTATCTCACCTAGTTTACCTAAGTCACATTTTTGAGAATTTATATAAACTGTCATGAGTGTGACAACTCTGTGGCCGATTTGTTGTGAGAGCATGCTTCAGATGTTGTTATGATTGTAATAAGGCGCAATTATATTCACTCAGAGGAAATAACTTGTAATTCTTTAAAGCAGGAACATATACATGTATGTCTTAGCATTTGACCTTCTTAAAGATTGTGATAAAGAACTCCCTCTCTTGAAGTCATTCCTTAGATCTAGAAAATACTGGGATGACAGAGCGTTTGTTTAAAATGAAATACAGGGGTGATCTAATCAATTATTTGGAAATATCACTATCAACATATTTGGAAAAGTGATCAATGATTGAATTCAGATTGCGACACTGTTAAGAACTAAATCAAGTGGTATTCGATGCTCAAAGTTAATTTAAAAAGGATCATTCAAGGGTTGATAACATCATTGTCTTGAAGCCACTTAAAAAGAAATATTTGTGTAATCGCAATTCGTCGTTTCCCTGCCGTTAATACTGATTGCCGTAGAGCGATTGACACAACTGGTAGGAATATATAGTTGAAAATGTTATGACTGATAGTTATTTATGGTGAAATGCATAATATGTTTGAAAGAAGCATGTGCAGAAATTGTTGTACTTGTGTTCGTGCAGACATTATGACTTCAGACATTGTTTTCACGCATAGTGCTGTTAGACAAGGTTGTATGCTCGGTCATGTCCTGTTTATGTTCTTTCTCAATCAGTTGGAGACCGAGTTGAGGGAAATCGTAAAAAATAGTATTTTCGTAAATGTCATGATTGAGCTAAACAAGCTGCTGCTGACTGAAGATGATGTTGTGTTGGTTTCAGGATTAACGCCGGTCTCAGGAAATAAGAAAAAATGTTATCCCTAAATTTTGTCTAAAATTTGTCATTCTGTAAAACATATATAATTTAGCAATGATTTTTTCAGATATGTGTTAAAGGAGTTGTGAAGTTGTTTTATGACAAAAGGGAGGAAAAAATATAATGGTATTTAATATATCTTGGGTTGTTATTTTCTGTGTAATCACAAACCTGCGACACATTAGCTATACACAAGAAAACATGTTTTCCAAAGTATTAACTCGTGAGGAAATGCCCAAATCTTTCATTTAATGTAAGTATTTCTATTTCCAACACAAAGATTACACCTAGCGGATGTCATGACGGGGAGATCTGTCAGAGAAGGCATTAAAAGAGCAGCATGTCTTTATATCAAGAAATTCCTTCTGCTTAATATAATGGTATACGTGGAAAGGTTGGTCGATATGCAACGCGTGTCATCGTATTTTTACCACTGTATAAACGATTGGCCCAGAGTGGTGGTTATGGGCGCGAAACGTTTGCTATGCTACGGGCTTGCTGAGACATTCTGAAATTATACGATGAAAATGGATGAATGTGTCGTGTGTCACATGTTAAAATGTTACTACTTCAACTTCATAGTCATATGAATCGGTGACCGAGCATTTGGATGAATATAAGGTTTTCCTAACCAGTATGGGTCATACAAATCTTTACTAAAACCTGAGTTACGTACTGCGTCAATTTTGGAGAAAGATCCCGTAACAATTTTAGTCAAATTCTGGTGTTTATCACATGGTTCTAAAGTAGTATAGGGAATGGTGAGAAAAACCGGTAGCGGGTACACTATACTCAGAAGCTTCTGATTATAGCTAATTCTGCTACCAGCATATATATTTCAACAAGACCCTTCGATAAGACCACTTTTCGGCTGCTCCCAATGAGTGTATTCCCAATTAGAGCTATGCGGGTACATAGACATAGAAATATGCCAGGAACCAAGCTCTCGCGAGAAGCATATACCGAGATCCGATCGGGTCGTTTGTCCATTCGGGAAGCGAAGAGGAAGTATCACATATCGCAAGCTCGATACACACGAATCCGAGGTGGTATAGACAAGCCCACAACTCCCGATATATCCGAAGACTTGGAGGCCCTGCTGCAGAAGTGTCGCCCCATGTTGCTTTCCGACCGAGAGAAACAAATCCTGGAGCAATCGGGACACACCTTCTACGAACACTACCAGATCCCCAAACAGTTTCTCGAACTCTACTTGCTGTGCTTTCGTCCACTAGTAGAAGCCGGCAAAATAGTTGATTTCGTCTACATCTACCCACCCAACCAATTTCGACCCTCGGCGGGCAAACTCCGAATCATTCTCGCTGATAACTGCTATCCGGGCCCCAAGGACAGACACAACCGATGCACCGACTGCCTAGCCACTCTATCGGAACTGCCTGCTCTCTTCGGACCCGACAACTCTACGTGCAAGTGTGGTGCCACCGACCACTGCGTCGACAGCAAGAAATGCATTCTCTGGGAACAGAAAGCGATAGACTACACACCCCAGGAGCGACTTCCACTCGAGGTTCCAGAAGAGATCGAGGTTGGCAGCTTTTGTGTGAATATAGAGAACCTATACGACAACGCCTGCCTTTTCTGGAGCATACAATACGCACTCCTCATCAACAAATTGATGGACTGTTGTACGTGTAAGGAGAAAGAGTCTTGTATCTTCTGGCGGTTATCGGAGAAAGCAGAGGTACCACAGGGGCGGGGTAATATTTGGCATACCCCATTACCCGACTATGGTGGACCCAAGCATATGGAAGTAGCACCCCCTCCATGCAGCGAACACAAAAAAGCTGCGAACGTCCCAGAAGGAGTCTACTTATGCAAAAAGTTTGCTGTAGCGGGACACGAAGGGAAGAACCGGCTGTTATTACTACTCGATCCCCCGACTGGGGAAACGATTCCAGTCTATGGCTACAAGATACGAGAAACGATTCGGGCTGCCGGGGGAATAGAACGCCTACGGTTAGTGCGGGAACCGTTTCTATGCAAGCTCGGTAAAATCTGCTACTCACCTATATCAGAAAAGAAAGACGATAGAGAAATCGAATTACTGCTTCCAGACATTGGACGAGAATAGGTCCGGCAGCTCGCCTAGTATTTTGGTAGATGCAGTCGTGGGCTTACAAAGGACGAATACTTATCTAGGCTAGTTTTTCGTATTCCAACTGCTTTTCGTGGTACCCTACTACTTTTTTCCCCTCAAAAAACAACACTCTACTGCATAATGAAGGGATCCCCACGTTTCGTCTTGGGTGTTTCTACCTTCTCGGTCGGTGTGTGCACTGATTTGCTGTGCTTCCAGGTCTTGTAGACGACCTTCCAGAGAAAAACAGCGGCTAGCGAAAGGTAGGTCCACCTTTGGGCTGTTTCTAGTATCTGCCGCACCTTCTGGATATCCAGATGGGTCTCTTCTTGTTCCTCCTCAACGTTTTCTATTTCCTCTTCCTCATTGTCCTTATCCAGCATCGACAAGATGTCGACCAACAAATTCGTGGTTTGCTCCATATGAGCCGGCAACGTATTCGTGGTTTGTTCCAAACGAGCCGACATCGCTGCAGTTTGCTTCACACTAGCCTCTAGCCTCCCCAAGCGGTTGTAGAAGTCCTGGATGGTGGACACAGTCGGCTCTGCAGCAGGCAATACGCTCTCGCTAGGGGGTAAGATGGCCGCAGGCAATACGCTGCCGGCAGACGTCTCACTAGCGGGAGCAGGCAATGCGTCTGTGCTGGTCGGAGGTTCTACAGCAGGCTCTCGCCATATGTCGTAGAGTCTTGTGGATCCAATACCGAAGCGCTTTTTGACCTCGCTTGCTGGGAGCACCCCTCGAAGGGAGCGTATTTCTTGGACCTTTTCCGAAGACAAATCTCTTCTTGGTGGCATGGGGTGTTTTTCCTGGGAATATATATATATACCATACTTCCTACTTGTCTATATAGGAACCAATCCTCTCCCAGGAAACTTCTAATAATGCTTAGCAATGCTTAGTAATGCTTAGCAATACGTTAGTAATGCTAAGCATTTGCTAAGCATTACTAAGCATTGCTAAGCATTATTAGAAGTTTCCTGGGAGAGGATTGGTTCCTATATAGACAAGTAGGAAGTATGGTATATATATATATTCCCAGGAAAAACACCCCATGCCACCAAGAAGAGATTTGTCTTCGGAAAAGGTCCAAGAAATACGCTCCCTTCGAGGGGTGCTCCCAGCAAGCGAGGTCAAAAAGCGCTTCGGTATTGGATCCACAAGACTCTACGACATATGGCGAGAGCCTGCTGTAGAACCTCCGACCAGCACAGACGCATTGCCTGCTCCCGCTAGTGAGACGTCTGCCGGCAGCGTATTGCCTGCGGCCATCTTACCCCCTAGCGAGAGCGTATTGCCTGCTGCAGAGCCGACTGTGTCCACCATCCAGGACTTCTACAACCGCTTGGGGAGGCTAGAGGCTAGTGTGAAGCAAACTGCAGCGATGTCGGCTCGTTTGGAACAAACCACGAATACGTTGCCGGCTCATATGGAGCAAACCACGAATTTGTTGGTCGACATCTTGTCGATGCTGGATAAGGACAATGAGGAAGAGGAAATAGAAAACGTTGAGGAGGAACAAGAAGAGACCCATCTGGATATCCAGAAGGTGCGGCAGATACTAGAAACAGCCCAAAGGTGGACCTACCTTTCGCTAGCCGCTGTTTTTCTCTGGAAGGTCGTCTACAAGACCTGGAAGCACAGCAAATCAGTGCACACACCGACCGAGAAGGTAGAAACACCCAAGACGAAACGTGGGGATCCCTTCATTATGCAGTAGAGTGTTGTTTTTTGAGGGGAAAAAAGTAGTAGGGTACCACGAAAAGCAGTTGGAATACGAAAAACTAGCCTAGATAAGTATTCGTCCTTTGTAAGCCCACGACTGCATCTACCAAAATACTAGGCGAGCTGCCGGACCTATTCTCGTCCAATGTCTGGAAGCAGTAATTCGATTTCTCTATCGTCTTTCTTTTCTGATATAGGTGAGTAGCAGATTTTACCGAGCTTGCATAGAAACGGTTCCCGCACTAACCGTAGGCGTTCTATTCCCCCGGCAGCCCGAATCGTTTCTCGTATCTTGTAGCCATAGACTGGAATCGTTTCCCCAGTCGGGGGATCGAGTAGTAATAACAGCCGGTTCTTCCCTTCGTGTCCCGCTACAGCAAACTTTTTGCATAAGTAGACTCCTTCTGGGACGTTCGCAGCTTTTTTGTGTTCGCTGCATGGAGGGGGTGCTACTTCCATATGCTTGGGTCCACCATAGTCGGGTAATGGGGTATGCCAAATATTACCCCGCCCCTGTGGTACCTCTGCTTTCTCCGATAACCGCCAGAAGATACAAGACTCTTTCTCCTTACACGTACAACAGTCCATCAATTTGTTGATGAGGAGTGCGTATTGTATGCTCCAGAAAAGGCAGGCGTTGTCGTATAGGTTCTCTATATTCACACAAAAGCTGCCAACCTCGATCTCTTCTGGAACCTCGAGTGGAAGTCGCTCCTGGGGTGTGTAGTCTATCGCTTTCTGTTCCCAGAGAATGCATTTCTTGCTGTCGACGCAGTGGTCGGTGGCACCACACTTGCACGTAGAGTTGTCGGGTCCGAAGAGAGCAGGCAGTTCCGATAGAGTGGCTAGGCAGTCGGTGCATCGGTTGTGTCTGTCCTTGGGGCCCGGATAGCAGTTATCAGCGAGAATGATTCGGAGTTTGCCCGCCGAGGGTCGAAATTGGTTGGGTGGGTAGATGTAGACGAAATCAACTATTTTGCCGGCTTCTACTAGTGGACGAAAGCACAGCA
The DNA here is from genome assembly GCF_037392515.1 of Haliotis asinina. Classification (NCBI taxonomy): domain Eukaryota; kingdom Metazoa; phylum Mollusca; class Gastropoda; order Lepetellida; family Haliotidae; genus Haliotis; species Haliotis asinina. Next base: position 103,076,476 of record NC_090280.1, on the reverse strand, counting down.
AGTAGAGTTCGAGAAACTGTTTGGGGATCTGGTAGTGTTCGTAGAAGGTGTGTCCCGATTGCTCCAGGATTTGTTTCTCTCGGTCGGAAAGCAACATGGGGCGACACTTCTGCAGCAGGGCCTCCAAGTCTTCGGATATATCGGGAGTTGTGGGCTTGTCTATACCACCTCGGATTCGTGTGTATCGAGCTTGCGATATGTGATACTTCCTCTTCGCTTCCCGAATGGACAAACGACCCGATCGGATCTCGGTATATGCTTCTCGCGAGAGCTTGGTTCCTGGCATATTTCTATGTCTATGTACCCGCATAGCTCTAATTGGGAATACACTCATTGGGAGCAGCCGAAAAGTGGTCTTATCGAAGGGTCTTGTTGAAATATATATGCTGGTAGCAGAATTAGCTATAATCAGAAGCTTCTGAGTATAGTGTACCCGCTACCGGTTTTTCTCACCATTCCCTATACTACTTTCTAAAGTACGCGAGAAATGCCGTAATACAGCATATGATTCAGAAGGCTTCTGGATGTCCAAATTAATTTTGTCATCTAGGTAGATAGTATTTAAATGTACGTGGAAGATACTTTCATCAACGTAGATAATACGTACGGCCACGTAGACAAAGTTTGCAACAAAATCCTCCCCAACACAGTTTGCAATAACGGCACCAATGCCTGACGGGAACCGTTACAGGGCCATAGTTACATAGGCACAAGCAAGTTATTTTAACAGGGTTAAGTCAGTTGTGGGCTATTTCAACACGACCTTTCTTCTTGCTGTTTAACCCGAGTGAAAATCAATGAAAGGCGGCCGGCCTTACTACTTTTCCCTCGCCGCCTCTACGATCATTATGCTCGTCTAAAGTTTATTTTCAATCTTTGTGACTCATTCGAAGCGTTATATGTTTTGCCAGGACCCCCTTATGTGTTTTTACTGTCAACAATTCGCACAAGACGGCAATGAAAACACGCCTGCGCCATGCTATTCCGGAAGTCCCTGAAGAGTCCGGAAGTCACCAGAGACGATCCGCGCATGCGCGTGGTTGACTATATCCCAATTTCATTCTCATCAAATGTCATTCCTTGGATCTAGGTTATGAGGCAGATTAGATCGCATTATTTGTCTACGTTGGTTAATCCATTTGGTAGACACATAACCTTTGTTGTTTGTTACGTCGGTTTAATGCCTTGAATAAAGGTTGTCCTTTGATGCCATTTCATATTAACTTACCAGGAACATAAAATCAGGCTTCTAGCTAAAACGGACTAGGCTTATTTCGACCATCCCCACAAGTATCAGTAGACACATTGCATCCAGATATAAAATATGTACTAGATGAAAATCACCTATTGATAATTCCACAAGTTATTAGACTAACAAAAATTGTTTATTAAAGACCACAGGCGAGACACACGGTTCATGTTTACTTATTGGGAGAATGGAAATGGCTGTTTTCTTCGCTACAGACAGTGCTTGTCTGTATGTAACGATCCTTCCTACCTGAAACAATCAATAGTCTGCACCCATTAAACGCCTCACGTCATCATGTGTCTTCGACAGGTCAGCTGGGGTCATCCGACTCCAGAACGAATCTACCCGATGGGGTGGTGCACCTCTAATGCGAGTCCCTCTCCCAGGAGACTGATGGCCATGGGGAAACAGTGTGTGCGGTTCAAATGTTACACAATGTGTTGAAACAGCTATAACCTTGTTACGAGGAATGCTTCGTTTCGAATCCCTCGCCGTGCATCGTTCTCACGTTTCGCCTCACCCCCCGCGGATCTGTGACTATGGCCCCGCAGGGGGGTGTCACTCCGGATCCCCTGTACCTGGTGTAGTTGTGTGTTGCCGTGAGAGACTGCTACACCCTTCTCTGTCAGATCCACATGTGTTGAGCTGCTAAATACCTCAGTGTGATTTAACTCACGTAGATTATGAAATATGTGGTACTTTTTTTTCTCTCTTTTTGTCACTTTATGCGCTCCTTGCATTCATGAAGAGGTTCAGGTCACTTCTATCCGGGACTTCCACCAGCAGGAGAAGTTATACATGGGCCATTTCATAGCAGGCGTACTATGATAGTTTGAATCATAAAGGGGGAGAAAGTGAATGAACCTCACACTCGACATAGTTTACGTGTTTTCATCTTATAATAAACACGTTCATGTTCATAGATGACGGCACAACTCTGCTAGTTACCATAAACAGATCTATGTCGTGTTTGTATTGATACTAGTACCCCATATTAGCACTCCGTATCAAAAACCCTCTTGGAACACCATGTTAGAACGCCACATTAGTACTCCATGTTGGTACTCAGAAACAGTACTTCATGTCGGTATTCAATAATATGTACTCCGTATTAGTCCTCCACACACGTGCTAAATATCATTTAGGTTTTTCAGTAGATAACTTTCAGTCTATCCATAAACTTTGGTTTGTTCATTTGTTTTTCTTGGAGTCTCACAAAGGATACAAAAGATCCGGTGAAGAGGTAGCCTAGTGGGTAGGGTGTTCGTTTCTGTAATATTGCGAACCTCATTGACGGAATCTGAACTTATTAGTTCAAACATTCACGAATCTTCAAGTACAAGGAAAAAAACATATATGCCACACACCCGGACAGAAGAGAGTACATCCATGCTTGATAGTGTCTAGAAATGAAACACACAATACGTGAATATTCGATGATGGTGCATGTGATTCGAGCTTCATAAATGTGTTTTGTGGCTTAGAGAGTGAGTTTAGTTTTATACCACACTCAACAGCATTCCAACTATATGACGAAATAAAATAAATCATCGACTCTGGACCAGACAATCCACTGATCAACAACATGATCATTGATCTACGAATCTGGGGACCGGTGACATGTGTCAGCTAAGTCAGCGAGTCTTACAACTCGATCCCGTCAGTCCCCTCTTCCGACGAAGTTTATCAAAACGTCACTTCCTGAAACTGAAAACACTGCGTTTAGGCACAAAACTACCCGTGAAGATCCGGGTTGGAAGTGGTCTTCAGTAGGCCATGCTCGCCGTAAGGGGCGACTAGCGGGATCGGGTTAACATAGGAGTCACTCACTCACTCGCTCTTCTCATACAAGAGGACACATGCGCCACTAAGCGGGTAAGAAACCTGTAGATCGTTAACCTACATCTGTATGTCTAGTGTTCCACTACCTTTCACAGCATCAATAGCTCCGTTCGACCAGCCCTAGTTCCTCTCGTCCCTAATTCACGCGCTGTAGCAAAATTAATTGTGTTTTTTTGTCGTTACTTATTTTCAGACGAAATGTGTGATAATCTATTGAAAAGGAATACAGGAGTTTACAAATTCTTTCCCCTCGATTTAACCCTATTTACGACATGTCGTTAGCCTAGATTTCATCTATGGTCAGCTCTTATGTAATGGGTACACCTGGAGGCTGATGTTGGCACATCCAGTTCAAAGGTACGAAAACAGGGCAACCTCTCAATTGCTCAACTTATATGTCGGGAACTGAATATGTTCAAATCTTTCATGGTTTGAACACATGGCTATGGGAACAGACTGGATGTTGTGCGAGTCGTTATGGTTACTTATAATAAATATAACGGTGTACTTCGCTCAATTACTTTTTTCGGTGTGTCAGATATATTAACATCAACAATAAAAGTAAGGATTAAGAAATGATAATAAGTAGGGTTTTACGCCGCTTTATCACAGAGGGTTCGCTAGAAAACAGGCTTCACATGTTGTACCTACCTGGAACGCTGGACTTACACGGGTCGCGCAAACACACGCCAAATGGTATGACATTAATAGGCGGTATTATACATGGTATGACATTAATAGGCGGTATTATACATGGTATGACATTAATAGGCGGTATTATACATGGTATGACATTAATAGGCGGTATTATACATGGTATGACATTAATAGGCGGTATTATACATGGTATGACATTAATAGGCGGTATTATACATGGTATGACATTAATAGGCGGTATTATACATGGTATGACATTAATAGGCGGTATTATACATGGTATGACATTAATAGGCGGTATTATACATGGTATGACATTAATAGGCGGTATTATACATGATATGACATTAATAGGCGGTATTATACATGGTATGACATTAATAGGCGGTATTATACATGGTATGACATTAATAGGCGGTATTATACATGGTATGACATTAATAGGCGGTTCAAGAGAACCATAACTTAGCTCAGTTTGAAAGTCAGTTCGTTATAGCCGATGTCACATTTTATCCTCCTTTGTTATATCAGTAAAACGATAGCGACCGTGTTAGAAACACTGGTAGAGACATTGTAACAGCACCGAGACCGTGTTCTGGGATGTTTGCCTCTTACAGTGACACACATGACAGAGTTAGCTGTGAAGTTTGACGTGTATGTATGGCAATTGGTCTCTGTTGTATTGGTCTTCCCGCTGTGTGTTTGGATCTCCATCTGCAGCAATGAACCTCTTTATAATGAACGTCTCGGTGCAAACAATATATGTGACAATATTGTTCTGTCTGTGATAATGTTGCTATCTGTGATATTGGAGCTCGGTCTGTGATAATGTTGCTATCTGTGATATTGGAGCTCGGTCTGTGATAATGTAACTATCTGTGATATTGGATCTCGGTCTGTGATAATGTAACTATCTGTGATATTGGAGCTCGGTCTGTGATAATGTAACTATCTGTGATACTGGATCTCGGTCTGTGATAATGTAACTATCTGTGATATTGGAGCTCGGTCCGTGATAATGTAACTATCTGTGATGTTGGAGCTCGGTCTGTGATAATGTAACTATCTGTGATGTTGGAGCTATAGGTCTGTAACAATGCAACAACATGTATCTGTGATATTGGATCTCGGTCTGTGATAATGTAACTATCTGTGATATTGGAGCTCGGTCTGTGATAATGTAACTATCTGTGATATTGGAGCTCGGTCTGTGATAATGTAACTCTCTGTGATACTGGAGCTCGGTCTGTGATAATGTAACTATCTGTGATATTGGAGCTCGGTCTGTGATAATGTAACTATCTGTGATGTTGGAGCTATAGGTCTGTAACAATGCAACAACATGTATCTGTGATATTGGATCTCGGTCTGTGATAATGTAACTATCTGTGATATTGGAGCTCGGTCTGTGATAATGTAACTATCTGTGATATTGGAGCTCGGTCTGTGATAATGTAACTCTCTGTGATACTGGAGCTCGGTCTGTGATAATGTAACTATCTGTGATATTGGAGCTCGGTCTGTGATAATGTAACTATCTGTGATATTGGAGCTCGGTCTGTGATAATGTAACTATCTGTGATGTTGGAACTCGGTCTGTGATAATGTAACTATCTGTGATGTTGGAGCTATAGGTCTGTAACAATGCAACAACATGTATCTGTGATATTGGAGCTCGGTCTGTGATGTAATGCAACATTGGTGAAAATGGGGGGTGGGGGGATGCCCTATGCGGCCTATTATCCGCATTACAACATTACTGTTTCGAACAGGTCGGCAGTCTAGCTCCGGTTCAAGATATTTAGAGGTTAAACTACATAAACATGCACACTTATCACGTGATTGTGTTGTCCAACACAGCAGGTGCATCCCACGAGAAGGAAAAGACTGAATCATGCACTGTGTTTTCCAGCACGAAAGAATATTTGAAAGACGTTGAGCAATTTCTAAGATTTTCTAAAGATTCATATTAACGCATAACCAGGTTCTCGCACCTTGAATCTGATGTTTCAATAACAGGTGTCGGTCTGCTGTGACCCGAACCACCTCCGTGGCAGGGAGGGGATGCGATCACAATAACAGACATATAATTGTATCTCCGTTTGCCATAATCATCCCGGTTTTTTACGAGTCTCAAACATGATTTAACGTGTCATTTAACAGCCAGCTTACAAAACGAACCCAGAAGACTGGTTAAGTGACTCACATCTCTTTGAGTTGAAAGATACAGCAGAACAACGACATAACATCTCCCTCGACAGCAGTGAGAACCGCGACGTTACGCCGTGGTAGAGATGTGTCACTACATTGTCAATAGGAGACACGATGCGCTGTGTAAAACTCCCTTCTTTGAAAGTCAATAGTGAATATGTTCGCACATCAGGCGCTGTTTGGTATAATACATTCTAAAGATGGATGGCACTTCTTCTTCCTCTCTCCCAGCTCACACTCATCCTCGCTGTTTCATTGCTTTCAGTCTATCCAAGTGGTACTGTGAAAGCACTCGCCTGTGCACAACATCGAATCGTGTCAAAACTGTTACGGGGAATGGTTTTCAAAGGACCTTCGCAGTTTTTCCTCCATCCGTCTCCCACGGCATTGTCCTAAATATGGCGTTATCCCATGCCCGTACAATTCCTGGTGGGATGAGGCGCCGCGCCGCGCTGACGCGATATGTGATCACAGAACGTAAAGAAGTACGGGCAGAGAATATTTCCTTGTTGTTTAGCGTGTAGTCACGGCCCAGATGGCGACGAGTATATCCCATAGCTCGTGTATTAGCGAATCATATTCATATATCCCAGGAAGGCGTCGAGTATATCATATATCCTGTATTCATATACCTCGATATGACGTATACAAATGTAAGACATTCGTCATAATATACATGAGAGATTCCTATTGTGGTGATTATTAGCGTGGACGAAAAAGACCTTACAATACAGCGCATATTTTACACACTGGTTGAGTCAAAGTGTAAAGGACCCGTGAAGGTCCCGGGGTAGAAAAGTCCTTCAGCAAACCCATGTTTGCCATAAAAGCGACTATGATTGTCGTATGAGGCGACTAACGGGATTGAGTGGTCAGGCTCGCTGACGTGGTTGACGCGTCATCGGTTCCCAGTTGCGCAGATCCATGCTCATGTTGTTGATCACTGGGTTGTTTGGTCCACGCTCGATTATTCACACACCGTCGCTATATTAGCTGGAATATTGCAGAAAGCCGCTTTGAACAACCACCGAACTAAGCAAGATGTTCGAATCAATAACGATACCTATAGCCTTCTCTCAAGTCACGATTTCTCTCAAGTTAGGTAGACACCTTCATGGTATCAACGTCACACCAGACCGCTCACTCACTCTACGAAATGTGTGAGTGGTTACGGTAAAGTTGGATGTGCCGCCTTCTTGAAAGAGAGTGTCGGAACACTTACAGCGAAAAAGGCCGGTTGAAACAAAATCAGAAAGACCCTGTTTTGTAAGACATGAATTAGGGTGGGTGGGTGGATGGTGGTGGTGGCGTGTGCCCCTCGTGTGTGTGTGTATGTGTATGTGTGTGTGTGAGAGAGAGTGTTTAGTTTGGTTCCCGTAAGATGATCTAAAGATGAGATGTAAAACGTCCGAGAACCACTCCCTTTCACTCGCGTTTCAGACTGCGTACGACACGGCGCATACTTTTTTTTGAAGAGGAGAGGTGGTGGGGGTAGCCTAGTGGTTAAAGTGTTCGGTCATCGCGCCGATGTCCCGATTTCGACTCCCCACATTGGTACAATGTGCGAAGTCCATAGCCGGAATAATGCTAAACGGCGTAAAACTAAACTCACTTACCCTTGTGGGCATGTGACATTGTTGAACACAAGTTAAAGATGTCTGGAATGTCAACTTTTATATTCGCCAAACGCACTTAAATCACATGAAGAAGGAATAAGGATGACCTGGGAAGTGTATGTGCCCAACACAACTGAAGGTCAGTTCTTCCAATCCATGACGCAGCTTGTCTCCCTGATCAAAGTGAAGTTACGCAGTTAAAGTTATTCAGTTTAAAATGCGCCACAGATTTCACGCACAAGCATTCACAATACATAAACCTAAAATGCTTTGATGACGCAATGAACAAGTTGAAATATCGCATAAATCAGAATTGGGGTTGTGTTGAAAACCTGAATTTGTAAATTATGATAATTAAATCAAAATTATGCAGTATTTTTTAGTCCAACTTGAGTAACCAAGAGTAATTAATTCAACCATTGTAATGAAAACAACATTTATTTGCTTCGGCGGTGTGTCGAGGCCATTACAAAAGACACAACCAGCACGCGTTTTGCCTCGCTTCCTTCGTCGCCTAACAGCTGATTGAACATCAATTGAACTATGCGACAGCTCTGTTTTCATAGGACATACTCTGTAAAACAACGTCGTGTTGGAACACGCCTATGGTAGATGTATTATCATATCTGTCAACACGTGTCTCTCGTCACGGTTAGTTTGACACTACTGTGCCGAAATAATTGCATGAATTTCACAATGTTTATGTTTATACTAGCTTGAGAAAACAGAAAGACGAATCGCGTTATGGCCGACTATGTAAAAATCACGAAACTTATTTTTGAACATGTTCACACAGATAACGCTCATTGTTCAACATGTCGAATGTGGTGAAATCTAATTAATAGGTATCGTTATTGATTCGAACATCTTGCTTAGTTCGGTGGTTGTTCAAAGCGGCTTTCTGCAATATTCCAGCTAATATAGCGACGGTGTGTAAATAATCGTGTCTGGACCAGACATGCAACACGAACATCACACTTCGCAACTGGGATACAACGACATGTGTCAAGCAACCCATGCCTGTCGAAAGAGGCGACTAACGGGATCGAGTGGTCAGACTCGCTGTCTTGGGTGACTCAGATCACTGTGATGAGCGTTGCTTTGCTGTTGATGACTAGGCTGTGACGTAATTCGATGTATTTGGCGTACATTGGTACGGACAGTCTAACTGCTATCGGACTGCAACATCACGGAACTGTTCGATGCCTTCAATATACAGACATGTTAAGTAAAGTGTAACTTGTTCATGGGTACGTAAGGGTGGTCGAGTAGTGGAAGCGTTCTCTAATGACGCCCCAGTCTCGGGTTCGACTGCCCAGATGGATATGATATGTGAAACCCGCTTTGTAGAGTCCCCCGTGAAAACGTTTAGCAGCAGACGTGCAGGACATTTCATAAGTATTTTTTCCAATATGGATCCGATGTATATTAACTATTGGGCACTTGCATACTCCATATACCACAATTACTACAAATGAATTAGACACGGCGTTCACACCTACACATAAGGCTAATCGAGAACAACAAGAATACACGTTAGACAACACATAAACCGGTAGCCGGTTCAGATCCCACTAAGGCGAAGCAGTGTTCATGTATGACACATAAAACTGCCCTCCTGCCCTCACCATATCTGAAGTACTCCTTCCCCTTCCACCCCCTTCTGTGTACTCAGAAACAGCTAGAAAGCACGTTTTGAAATCAATGGAATAGATTGTAAAGGAGGTATACTAGATTTACACACCAGTTTTAGGCCGCACCATGTAAATGTTTTGGGACAAGGTTTTCAGGCTTGTGTTTAAAATATTAAATTTACTGGCTGCCGTATTCTGACTTGACCGGCGTGTTACCGTATTCTGACTCTGCACCACGTGTTACCGTGTTCTGACTTGTACCACGTGTTACCATATTCTGACTTGTACCACGTGTTACCGTATTCTACCTTGTACCACGTGTTACCATATTCTGACTCTGCACCACGTGTTATCATATTCTGACTCTGCACCACGTGTTACCGTGTTCTGAATTGTAAATCCCTCCAAGTAAGGAGTATAAGAGAGTGATGGGCAAATACAGCAAGTTAGGAGTATATGAGAGTGATGGGTAAATACAGCAAGTTAGGAGTATATGAGAGTGATGGGTAAATACAGCAAGTTAGGAGTATATGAGGATGATGGGTAAATACAGCAAGTTAGGAGTATGTGAGAGTGATGGGTAAATACAGCAAGTTAGGAGTATATGAGAGTGATGGGTAAATACAGCAAGTTAGGAGTATATGAGAGTGATGGGTAAATACAGTAAGAAAAGGAACAACTACGTAAGACGGAAACTGCGGGAAGCGTGTCGCACATCCTCCCAACGTTTCTGGAGTTTGTTGAATGGGAGAGAAAACAATCCTGTATCACTGAAGGAGTACCATGAATCAATCATCAATAAAGAATATTTGAATGTAGCACTAGAAAGTGGAGTATTGCCTGGATCAGGACTGAGTGCTATCATTCGACCTGTTCATAACAAAGATTGCCATCGTATGGATCCTGCTTCTTATAGACTCATGTCGATCTTAAGTTGCTTGGGTAAATTATTCACCAGCATTATAAACGACAGGCACACCACATTTTGTGACAATAACGAGGTAATTTTATATGCTCAATCTGGTTTTAGACATGGCTTTCCACAATGGAAAATGTTTTCATCATTCATAACCTCATTTATTAAATGAAAGAGACTAACAAGATATTATTTTGCGCTTTTACAGACTTCTCGAAAGCATTTGATAAAGTATGGAACTTTGGTCTTTGGTATAAATTAAGAAGGGAAAACTACTAACCTTTATCCAAAAATATATAGCGATATCAACTCATGTGCAATGGTCTATAAATCTCCTTTTTCACGTTTGTCTGGTGTCAGGCGAGGGGAAAATTTGTCTCTTCTACTTTTCTCAATTTTCCTTAATGATTTAGAGTTATTTTTATAAAACGAATCATTTAGTTGAATACATCTTCATTCCAACACTGGAAATGTAGCGTTATATTTCAAAATGCTTGTACCTCTACATGCTGATGACACAGTCCATCTTGCAGACACACATGATGATTGACAAAATGCCCTTACTAGCTTTGATACGCATTGCGCAACATGGAAACTTAATTTCAATACTGACAAAATAGTGATAGCTACCTCTGGATCTGGAGCTAATTAAAAAACACTTTTATCTCAACGATCAGAAAACTGAGATTACCGATACAGATACATATTCAGGACATAGGCGTTCGAACTTTGCTATTACACGCGTTGCAGAAACCGGCTTGAAAGCATATATATCATTGCTGAAACGAGCAAGACATATCCAGTTACCGTTAGAGACCACACTCTCCTCATTTGATACATTACGTTTGCCAGTCTTACTACATGGATGTAAGATATGGGGATTCGAAAATTGCAATTTCATTGAACGTGTTTCATATTAATTTCCTTAAATTAGCCAGCAGTCTTAGATATATCACCCCGAACTTTATGGTTTGTGGGGAACTTGGAAGACACCATATTCAGCTCCAAATCTCTAAACAATTAATCCCTTACTGGTGCAAATTGAATTTTCCTATTCAAGTACCAAAATAGCAGCTTTCAGTCTAGATAACATAATGGCAAGTGCTCCCTGGTTAAGTCATGTGAAACATATATTTTGTAAATGCGGCCTACCGGATGTATTTGAAAACTACTTTCATTATGCTCAATCCTGGATCATATCAAAAACTGAATCAATCCTGAAAGACCAGGTTTTTCAATCCTGGACCAGCAAACATGAATAATTCTTCAAAAGGACAATATTATAAATTTTTTATAAGCTTACCTTCACTCGAAAAACAATTACTGCTGTCAGAAAATATATGAAAACCTATCATATAGGTTTAACATCTAATCATAAACTGCCAATAGAAAGTGGGAGATAGACGACTCTCGCAAGAAAAGAAAGAGTATGTAATCTTTGTAACTCACAGCTTATTGGGGATGAATTCCATTGTATCTCTAGGTGTTCATATATTTACCAACAACATCACTCACCTAGAAGGTAGTGCTAGTTCCTTCCCTAATCTCACTACGTATAAAAACCGACGTCAAGCACTAAAACTTCAACAATCAAAAACTTATCAAAATGTATCAAATGTATACGTTTTTAATTTTCAGCAGTCATTCTGTACTTTTCTTGTCACCTTCTTGCATACATAGCATATTCTACATTGCACACATGTACCCATGTGCCACCGGACGTGGTTCCATCTTGAGGAACAGACTCTGAGAGAAGGTAGAAGAGGTGGAGGCCTATGTCGCTGTTGGCTTTACGGGTAGAATTGACCGATCAAAATTCGGCTACCCTGATTGATATGATGATAGGCTGTGACTTAGCACTTTCACAGTCGAATGCCCCGACTAAATCCAAGGCGAGCTGAGACAAGCGTCTGTCATTGTTCACCGACTCTACTTCTTGAACACCGGACTGTGGCGTAGTTCTACCCTAGCCACTGTCATTGTTTTCTGTGCAGCCCTGCTACGGTTCAGCAGTGTGTTTGTAACTCAACTTTGCCATTATTTAGCTAATTTCCAACTTTACACTCCTGTGTATAGCTAGTTCACGTCCTTCATACATCTATATCATACCTTACTCTATATAGTCTTATAAGGTTGCTAGAGATAGTTTTCTAATTTTTCAAATTGGGTTTATCATCCACCAGGTTTAATTAGGCGATGGTGAACATAAATTGTCTCCTTTGAAGTCCGATGGCGTGTAGTAAATAATGGAACTTATACATTTTGTCCCCGGTCCGGTGTAGAGCTGGTCTTCAGCAGCCCAAGCTTGTTGTCACGTTTTGTCCCCGGTCCGATGTAGAGCTGGTCCTCGTCAGCCCAAGCTTGTTGTACGAACAGGTGCACGTTGCTGACATACAGGCTAGACTCAAATGTGACAAACAAAATCGAAATAAAAGTAAAAGTTGAATTCGTCCTTCTCCGTATTTTGTTCTCTAACGTTACAGGAAAAATATCACACGCTTCGACCCATTTTTCTCACAGAGGAAAAAATTGACAGGACTATTTTGTTGAAACTTAAAAAGGCGCCAGGATTAGGTGGCTTCTCAGTCACACCACAGCACAGATAAAGTCACATTTACATTAACAAAATCCCACTCACGTAAACATGAGTTGCCTATATATAAATAGGAATGGTTTGATGCCAGTGGTATGAGTTTTTCACTGCTTGATTCGAAGCCAGCCGTGTGGATTATGTGTTCATCGATTGGACGGACATTAGCAACGGCGAAACTAACGCCATCAACGACACCGGTTATATCAACAGCATTAACATTGAGACATCAACAGCATTAACTGTAAGACGACAACAGCATCAACATTAACATCAACAGCACCAACATTAACGACATGAACAGCACCAACATTAACGACATCAACAGCATCAACATTAACGACATCAACAGCATCAACATTAACGACATGAACAGCACCAACATTAACGACATGAACAGCACCAACATTAAAGACATCAACAGCACCAACATTAACGACATCAACATTAACGACATCAACAGCATCAACATTAACGACATCAACAGCACCAACATTAACGACATCAACAGCATCAACATTAACGACATCAACATCATCAACATTAACGACATCAACACTACGACATCAACAGCATTAGTTTTAAGACGTAAACAGCACCAACATTACTGACATCAACGGCATTAACGTTAACGACATCAGCGATATCAAGGAACGACATGTCTTCACGTGTCCTTAGACAAGCTGCACATCCCCTACCACGAGATGAAGTGGTACTGTTCCATGTCACCTTCATGTGTGTAGGGCAAATGATGCTTCATCTCCGTCAAACCAGGCGCCATAAGATTAAGGTGATCACAGTCATGTGTGTTCCTTCAGCTTGTCCCACACAAATTGGCGACACCTCGACACATGATCCCCATGCAAGCCCGGCTCGTGGAGCACGTGGGTGGCAGCGCCTGGGTGGGGAATGGGGGGTCTTTATCCCAGGGGATTTGGCCCTACTCCCACCCCAGCCTCCGCTAGACATCCTGACTTCACGAGTTGATCTCTAAATCCTCAGTCACTAAGCAGCAATGTACAACCACGGTGACGAACCAGGCAACTTGATCCACAGCGGTAGCAACTTTGCTTAAGTCACATCACCCTCCCACACTGAGGGACGGATGGGGGTTGGGGGTTGGGGGGTTGGGGGGTTGGGGGTAATTGATGACAGTACGACGTATGACCAGGCTTATGAATATATAGAGGTGCCTCCATGCGGGTTTGTGCGTGTGATGGGGGATTTGGTATTGAGGGGAGGTCTGGGTTTGGTATGGATTCAGATGCAGGATTATCTTGTCCTGTGTGGGGTTGGGGTGGGGGTGCGGGTGTTGACGTCAGGGTGTACGCCATAAGCTCAGAGAGTACGACGAGTGCGCATAGACACAAAGACATACAGGAACAAGATGACACGAACGAACAAAGACTCCAAGATATGACAAGGCACAAACAGAACACAATACATATATTTATATACATGTATGTGGGAGAGGAGGACATGATAGTGCGAGATACACGAAGATACGTATTTCAGAGAAGAGTGAGTGCATGAGTTTACTTTTTCGCCGCACTCAGTAATGTTCTAGCTATATGGCGGCGGTCTGTAAATAATAGAGTCTGCACCAGACATGCCAGTGATCAGCATCGTGAGCATATATCTATGCAACTTGGGGTCTGACCACCCGACCCCGATAAACATATTACGGCATAGCCTTGGTGGGTAGTCCTTACGGACACCTCGGACGTTGAATGTTTCTGTCAGAGGGAGGTGGTAGTGGTTCCAGTTGATATACCTGGGACAATGAATGTTTCTGTCAGAGGGCTGGAGGTGTCAGTGGTTCTGACGGGTAACCTGGGCCGTTGATTGTTTCATGTGGGGCTTTAGCGTTCCAGAAAGGGTTGTGCCGAAGGGAAATGTTTCATGTGGGGCTTTAGCGTTCCAGAAAGGGTTGTGCGGAAGGGAAAACTATGCGGTTCACGGATTTTCAGACAAACTACATCACAGGGTGCTGGGCAATTTAAGTCCGATATGATCTGGGATATTGACAACCTTCAGACCTCCACAAGCCGTCGTGACATGTAGAACAACGGCGTGGAAATAAAATTGCTAGCTTATTTGTTTGTCTGTTTTTTTTCACGGCGCACTCAGCAACATGCACTTTAAGTGACATCGAGCAGTAAATTTCTAATTCCGGGCCAGTCAGTCCAGAAACTGATGTCATAATCATCGATCTACCATCCTATCCCCTTTGTCTAATCAGTTTCAACCCGGGTCTCCACGGGGACAAGCATGTGTTGCTGAGGGCCATTTCTAATACGGACTTTCAAGACGGGAGAAGCATGGGTTGCCGAATGCCGGTTCTAACCCACGTGGGGAGCAAGCATGGGTTGCTGAGGACTAGTTCTAACCCGATCCTCCTCGGGGGACAAACATGGGTTCTTGTGAACCAATTCTAATATGGACCTTCGAGGCGTGGTTTGTGAAACCATGGTTTGTTTAACGCGATTTCTACCCACGGCCTTCACGGGGTACGAGCTTGGTCTGTTGAACGCGAGTTCTACTCACGACCTTCATGGGGTACGAGCATGGGCTGTTGAACGCGAGTTCTACTCACGACCTTCATGGGGTACGAGCATGGGCTGTTGAACGCGAGTTCTACCCACGACCTTCACGGGGTACGAGCTTGGGCTGTTGAACGCGAGTTCTACCCACGACCTTCACGGGGTACGAGCATGGGCTGTTGAACGCGAGTTCTACCCACGACCTTCACGGGGTACGAGCTTGGTCTGCTGCGAACTATTTATAACCCAAATGGTACGGTATGAATAAGAACATACATTGCCTTATACACCTGAGTTGGTGGACAGAGTGCCGAGCCTTGCAGACGTCTTAATAACAACCTGTATAATGAAGTCACCCGGTAAATGTCAACGTCTGATCCCCAGTGATCCCCGGTGATCATCCAGTGATCCTGGCGCTGGACTCACTACGGGTAACCATTAGTGTTATCGGCAAGCCATCTCCCATTAAACGTCCAAGTTTCCCATTCTGATGTGATCCGACGTTCCCTGTCCGAGTTTGTGGGCGTGCATGTGTTAATACCCCGTGGACACTGCTGTCGGATCACCGCTCATACAGTTATTGATATTTCCCCTGGACGTCTCCGCCGCGGTGACGACGGTGGCCACCTTGACGATGACAAGGGTGCAACAACAATGACGACGGCTGTCAGCACGGCGGTAGCAAGGATGTAACAACAATACCGAAGTCTACTGCATCAAAGCGACGACGACACCATGTGCATCACTAGTAGCCACTGAGTGCGTGATATGGTGCTCCCCGGTGCATGATGTTCAATTCACGCGTATTTATATTGGATTCTCGTAAGTCAAAATGTTTATGTCAATAAAAATATTATTTTCACGCCAGTCATATTTTCTCTGTATAACTACGTAGCCTGATAATACAGTCCTTCCATCTTGACAGAACATATACGCGTTCAACATCATATCATTTCTTCATTAATATTATATCATTACTTCTAATTTAGTTTAGTTTAGTCTAGTTTCATGGCCCAAATATTACCTAAAACCAGTTAGACCAGGCTGACAAGTACTACTACCCTGAAGAAGAAGAAGAAGAAGAAGAAGAAGACGAAGATAATACACTCACTATAAATGTCCAAGGTGGCTGTTCTGTCGGCCATATTGATAATCTCTCTTCTATTGCTAGTTTTGCAGTTTCAATAGGATGTTGTATATCACGCGTTTGAGCGGAGACCTACATTACGGTGGAGGCGTGAAACACGGTCGTCCTAGATTTCCTGCTACAGGAAATACGTCAAATACAGGTTATACCTCTGAATTTCCTGTTTTGATTCCAATAGCATACATTTCACGAAAGAATATTAATTTTTTGTGTGTTTTAGGACAAATATAAATTATGTTGTTAATTCAGCTGATGTTGATAGAATATTTATTTGTTTACTCATATAACCTGTGACGTCATCCCTGAATCGTGTATAATTTAGCACCTTTATAAAACTGTAGACTATTTCTGAAATACTGAAAATTGTTGAAATATTTCAGAAATATTAGATAACTGTTGCTAGAAACTAGCTGAAATATCGCTGAAAAGTGTTGCCCAAAGATATAGAGTAATGTTATAGACACACGTTACGTAAAAAAGCATTTTCAAAACAGTGACAGGGTGGCTGGATAACAGTTCAACAATTCCATGGTGGGGACAAAATCTGGTTTCACACATAGCACCATGGTCGAAACTGAAGGCGGCTTTCGGAGCTCTAAGCGAACACTGTAACCACTGGGATAAATCATGGCCCTAGTCTTAATGTCCACACAGTCTATATACAGTGGGGTGACACTGGCGAGGTCAGCTTCAGTCACTCGTGGTTTCCAGTTTGTAATATATAACAAATATGTCTACATATGTCTATTTATGCATGACTTAGGTACATATTTTGTGAAGTGTAACAGCCAAAATCGTCATTCTTACACTTTAACCGTGAATGTTGTTAGAAAAGTCAGCACTGAACATCGTTGAGAGTTAGCTATGAGTTAATTAGTAAATATTGGCCACAGGTCGGACGCCACTTCTTACCCGACAAGCTGCTGCCATCGGGTAACGCGTTACCGTCGTCAATGCTAATGTGCCTTCATACTTAAATTCGGACAATTTGAAAAATGTGTAAATCATGCACGGTTGGTAAAAAATGTATACTGTTTGTGCATTTTGCTCCCCGTGGTTACCTTAATACAACGCGTATGTGACATCACAGGTGGCACAGAAAAGTATCACAATTAGCATGTCCTGTGTGTATTAAACAGCCTTTGTGTAGTGATATCTGCACGTTGTTGTACAATGTACAATTGCTATGGCACGTTGTGCAGCAAGGAATCATTGCTAAAACAGGGTCTGTGATTTAATTTCAAATATTTCATGAGCATTCGATGATAAATCAAAATAGTCATGACACCAGGTTTTCGCGAAAAGGTCAGCGTATCCTGTCTCCATTATAAACAAGACCAGTGAATTGTATCCTGAACAAAATCAAAATAGTCATGACACCAGGTTTTCGCGAAAAGGCCAGCGTATCCTGTCTCCATTATAAACAAGACCAGTGAATTGTATCCTGAACAAAATCAAAATATTGTCCAGGTAAAAAGTTTGTCACTGAATAAATTTAGAAATTACCTTAATTACCTCAATTACCTTGTTTACCATAAATGTTTGTCAAACGCTTCATGGAGGCCTGAATGTTGTAACGTTGGTGGAACAATTTCTGAGCAAGAGCGAGTGGTATGGGGCTCTTAGACAGTTTGGACAAAAGAACATGTTCGATTGTCTGTCACAGGTTGAGAAATATAAACACCTTAGGAAACTGCAGGACTGTTGGTCAACACGAAGGCAAGTTGACTATTGGAAGGTTGAAATCATTCCTTCTGTCCTACAGCCTCGCTGATAGTTTTCGGCAGTCTGAATTTGATACTGATTTCGTTTTCCGCTTTTCGAATAACCGACAACGTGCATTGGGTTGTTTATTCCTGGATACATTTACAGTACCGTGGCAATACGCAGTAAACTTATGTAATAAAACAAAATGAAGTTTATGTCCAAAGATCTTATAGAGTCTTTGAACGGCATTTAGAAGTGACACACACATAGGCAAGAATTTGGATGTCAGTTTCTCTGTTTTGATGGAACATAGTCCTTCACAACGACATGGTGACGTCCATAAATTCTTGCCCTTTCCAACTGTATCAAATACAGTATAGTATGCAGACCATTGTCTGTTTAGTTAGTGAGTACTTGTTGAGGTATTGGTGCACGAAATGCTATGTAACCATGTGACATACGGCATTGTGTAATCACAACGAAAAACTATGTCTACCAAAGGAGCCTGGGGTTTTGCGTCAAGTGAGTTTCAGTTTATATGACCTCTCTACTGGAGATGTTTCCTGAACACTATTTCAATATGGAACCTACTACTAGCACGTTTTTTATTCGAAATGTCAACAAAGTCAAGCGAACCTGCAGTTGGTATCAGTATGCTACAGTGCTCTTTGACTCACGGAATCTTCCTACATATGACACAGTCCCACTTTCCTGCTTCATTTCAGGTTAAAATTGGTAAATCGGTAGAAGGAACTGGCAATTTGATCATGATCGAACGATATTTGATCATCGATATACCCGAAGCGTAAATTAGACTTCTTAGCCAGTTTACTTTATGATTTGTGTTTCCCGACCAGACATTCCGATTGATATGCGGGGGAGCACAACTGGGCTGTGTACGTCTTGTCTCAGTGTGTACGCCTGTTCTACGTACATGTTATGACATGGGTTGACTGATGCTTAATCACTGAATATAGGGGTGTGTAATGCCTTACAGGGACTGTAAGGCTATCAAACAGAAGAGTGTAGAATGGAAGCATACAGCGATTTAGACGTGTACCAGATGAAACACGGGTATGACGTTGACAAACCAAAAGATATAGTCGATGACAAATTGGATTCGAACCCACAATGATTAACAAAAAATCTGCGAAGGGAATATTGTTGTACAGAGAGCTGAACAAGAAAACAAACGGACTGAGTACACCGTTGGTACAGTGTTACTCCCGGTATACATGCGGGTATTTAGAGGCTGCATCATCAGTGAAGACAGGGACGATCCCTCAGAGCTGCATCATCAGTGAAGACAGGGACGATCCCTTACAGGCTGCATCATCAGTGAAGACAGGGACGATCCCTTACAGGCTGCATCATCAGTGAAGACAGGAACGACCCCTTACAGGCTGCATCATCAGTGAAGACAGGGACGATCCCTTACAGGCTGCATCATCAGTGAAGACAGGGACGATCCCTTACAGGCTGCATCATCAGTGAAGACAGGGACGATCCCTTACAGGCTGCATCATCAGTGAAGACAGGGACGATCCCTTAGAGCTGCATCATCAGTGAAGACAGGGACGATCCCTCAGAGCTGCATCATCAGTGAAGACAGGGACGATCCCTCAGAGCTGCATCATCAGTGAAGACAGGGACGATCCCTCAGAGCTGCATCATCAGTGAAAACAGGGACGATCCCTCAGAGCTGCATCATCAGTGAAGACAGGGACGATCCCTCAGAGTTGCATCTTCAGTGAAGACAGGGACGATCCCTTAGAGGTTGCATCATCAGTGAAGACAGGGACGATACCTGATGCGGGATGAAGCCAGTCATCAGTTATAGTGAAGCAACTAAATAAGTAAAACCTCTTCCTCCACTTCAGCTCGACATGCATGCCTCGCTAACGCCATTTGTCCTCGCTAACAATGAAGAACAGAGGAAGGACAAATTATTTAGGTGTCACATGCTAGAAATAAAATATACGTAGACAATGAAATACTTACAGAAACAGTCATATTCTATTGCAGTTCCCACTCAATTCATTAATGAACCATGAAGAGTTGGAAAAACATAATGACTTTCTGAGTGACCTTGGCTAACTGCTTGTAGCCACATTCAGGGCTTTTCAGCTCATCAGTCGTTCGATCATGGGCACCCGTCTCGTTGTTAAACAACAAGTATGTTATTCATCATAAACATTTAATGCATTTAGTTTACAATCATGTCCAATATCGAACAGAATGTCAAAAACATTATGCGATACTGACACACATCATGGCTTCACGGGAAATTAGAGCACATTCAGAACGACTAACTGGACTCAATCATCAACTTGACATACGATTGTTTGAAAACATTTCAGCGTCAACACCTACCTTGGAAGGAGTCTCTGTTTACAGAATCCCATAATCTACTTAAGGTCACTGAATATCCCCTCAACACCCGGGAACAATACCCGATAGATCAGCTCTCACATCAAGCCCACCCAAATGTACAGCGCAAGTTCCTCACAGCTTACACACGTTCAAGTGTCATTTCTTAACCCGGCAATCGCCTTAATTGTATACTCAGTCCTACTCCGATCAAGAGAGCATGTTTATTTAATCCATATCAGCAAGAATAACAGTACTTTGGCCATAATGACAATATATAAAGACGGTCCTTTAAATCCGATTACTTTTATTATGTGTCAATTTCGTTCTCTGGGGCGGTACTTACCGTTGTGTAGGT
The DNA here is from genome assembly GCF_037392515.1 of Haliotis asinina. Lineage (NCBI taxonomy): Eukaryota > Metazoa > Mollusca > Gastropoda > Lepetellida > Haliotidae > Haliotis > Haliotis asinina. The sequence goes on along the minus strand of NC_090280.1, from coordinate 103,055,636 downwards.
GTGAGGTCCCCGCCAAGCGGCCGTAGATCGGGGGCCACGATATCGTGTATGCACGAGTGATTAATTGCTGTTACACACACTCAGATATTCACTTAATAAAATTGTTCGCCGGTTTCGAATTCAAAGCAAGCAATATTTGGTGTCAGACTGTCTTCAAAAGAGGGAAGAGGATACGGTATTTGACAGACACACACATTTCAACGTGTGCCTGGCTTGCGGGGTGCACATGGCGTTATAAGCAGTTTTAGTTTTCCCTGTACATTCTTAATACCGTTTATATTTTTGTACTCATTATGTCACTGTTATATTCAGGTGTGAACTGGATCATGAATATTTGGAGGCATTTAAAAAGAACTTAATTAAATAGAAGGGCACAAATTTGCAACTATTGCATGTCATAACGGAATACCGTATGGTAATACCAAATTGTTGGTAAATAATTTTTTTTAACAATTAAAAACATTATATTCAGAATGGTGCTTATACTTCTTTTATATGTAACGCCAAGAAAACATGGGATCAACGTTGACCTGAAGGAACTATAGGCTGGTTTTACAATTCAATTGATAAATGTCGATTCTTACATTCAAATAGAGTACATGCTGTAAAATGCTAGGCAGATATGTAGAACTGAACACATACTGTATAAAAGCCCGTCTTACAGAATGTCAAATGCTCGGCCATTTAAACAGACTGACGTGAGGAAACAAGTACAGTTTGGTTGGGCTAAAGTGGGCGCAGTTTAGTGTATCATTACATCCTTTTATGCAATGTTTTGCCTGCAGTAGGATTACCTACACAGAGGTCAAAGGTATATAGATCCATTCAGCTGAACCGTTGCGGACACCAATCATTACACCTATTCAAGTAAGGTTTAAGTTAGGTGTAACGGTAAATGTGTTTCAGCCAGGGGTTGTAGAGATATGATGCTTGCCAGTTTGTTGTTTAACGTTGCACTCACCATTCCAGTCATATGAGTCTGGACCAGACAGTACAGTGATCAATATCATGAGCATCGATTTATCCAGTTGGGATTCGATGCGCCGACCAAGTCAGTACGCCTGACCACCCGATCCCGCCTCTAACGACAAACATTTGGTACTGGATATAATTCTAACCCGGTGCTTCACGTGTTGTAGAACCTGACACGATGATGTACAAAGAACACGTTCGTTACTTGATTATTTGGGTTTTTTTTTATCTAATGCCCACTCAGCAACATGGCAGCTGTATGGTCTGTTTGTAAATTATCGAGACGGGCCAGACTATCCAGTGACTCACGTCATGAGCACCGATCCACCCAGAATATGTATCTCCCATGCAGACTTGTACGACGTTTAAGATGTTCATTCGGACCAAGCAAGTACAGAATAGTCTCAAACACTGCGCCACGGGCTCAAATATTAACTGAACCGACCGCACGACCGCGTGGAACATTGTACGTGCCTACTCGGATCCACTCCGGTCAAATTAAATGGATCATCTCGAGGGAATGAGATAATGAAAGATTGGAGGTGGCCCCAGTTGCACAAACCGATCTTAGTGTTATGATGATCTCGCCGCCCATATTTCACTTTGCCACGGAAGTGCTAACACCACCACCACTCCAGCAATTCAACAAGAAAATAGCCTGCACATAAAATATAACACGTAAGGCGCGAATACTCAAAACGTATGTGTTTATAATCCCTTCATTACAAAATACTGAACTGAGACAGTTTTGCGATATATCTATAACTCTCTTCTGATATGATACAGTCAGTGAATATTCTGAATCATTCTTTAAAACAAAGATACCCCATAGGTGTTGATACAGTGTGAAATGAACAAGTAAACATTCAAACTTGATGCACTGAAAGTATGAATGAATGTATATCAAAAGGTGATACGTGTCTTGAGGTGTGTTAGAAGTAATGTCTACGGTTTCACACTAGACTGAAAGTACCTCCAGGATAAGTCTTATTTAAGAAATACATTATTCGCCTACAAAACAAATAAAATGGAACATATGTTATATTTCGGATTACACATTTTTAGTCAAGTACAAATTCATGTACTTTGGTTTGGGCCATTAGGGATTCGAACCCACATGGTTGTAACCAGACACCTAAACGCCAGCACACATAGTCGCTTAGCCAACACGACTTCCACAAGTGTGTCGGATATCGGACAGCCGGTAGTCTGGACTGCGGACCGTGTGTACCCCTCTGATGAGTGTATCTATTCAATCAAATCGAAACCCAGAACAACCCAAGAGGAAAGCTAGAGTTACGAACTCGTTCAAGACTTGATTAGAACCTGGGAGACTAAAAGGCCATTAATAAGCCCAAACCCTGAAGATCAGTTTAGAAACATATGAAACAAACTTACATCAAACTTTAAAATATTTTATAACATTTTTGTAAAGATTTACTTTATTCGGGAACTCTTCGGTGGTTGTGTTTAAGTAGTAAAGGGATATCAGTCTCAAAACAGTACTTCTATAAAAGACAAATGGGCTGTTGACCGTCTATTACTTCCCTAACAGGCAATTCTCCGTTGTGATTTAGCTCGACAGTAACGTTTAATATTCCCTAACGCCACCTCTCATCCTTTCTATCTTTTATCTCAAAATATTGACAACCCAAACAAAAACATGGCGAAAGGCTTTGTGCTATCAACTAGGCCCACTCAAGGGATTATCCCTGATCTTCCGCCAGATCCAGCTAATCCCGAGGTGTCAACGATGATCTCTGTGACACGGTTGATCCCCAGAGCCTGCCTGACCCGTCAACTCCAGCCGTCCGATCTCACCTAGCCAAGATCCCGGTCCCCCGGGACTGATGGAACCGCCGCACCCTGCCGTGAGATCCCTAGGGGTGCTTAGACTGACGTCCACCACGCTCCCGGAAAAAAACTCCTGGCAGGGTCGAAAGGCTTCACTCGGACACGCACATCAGGGACTTTGGATACCGCTCTGGTAACAACTTTAAAAGCTCCTGACAGGGTCGAACGGCATCGGCTCGGACATGCGCATCAGCAGGCGGAGATAAAGACGACGGCAGTAACATCGTTGCTGGGGCAAATTACCCCATTTTAAAGTCCCTGGAGGACGCGTGATCGCACGAAAACTCTTCTTCTTCGTCATAATGGCTGTAGTGTGTTATTCCTATAGCCCATGGCTCAGAGCCTCGGGACAGGACTGGCTTCATGGGTCACTGTGGTATTACATGGGGCATTTTATGGCCTGTCTTGGCCAGGAAAACCGGACAAAACAAATTTTCAATCTGTTAAGGGGTCGATATGTTCTGTCCATCACGGTAACTCGATCCTGTGACGGAACTTACCAGAGCATGAACGGCGAGTATCTTGCAGTGACTGAACTTGTTGTGTAGCATTGATTGGAGTACTAGGACATTACTGACAGACACCTTCACGTTGTCTAAAGAACCAGAAACACAATTACGTTTTTTTTCAAATTAACAATATTTCGGTGTAGTAAACTGGGAGAAAAACTCAATGTCTGATGAAGTGTAATAGTATTATAGACATAATCAGCCAGGACTTAACACCACTGTAACGCTCGCTAGTGAGTGAGTGAGTGAGTGAGTGAGTGAGTGAGTGAGTGAGTGAGTGAGTGAGTGAGTGAGTGAGTGAGTGAGTGAGTGAGTGAGTGAGTGAGTGAGTGAGTGAGTGAGTGAGTGAGTGAGTGAGTGAGTGAGTGAGTGAGTTCCAACCATTTCACTGCGAGGGGAATGGATACCACCCGTTCTACGCATATATGGATTCCACCCTGGTTGTAAGATCGCCGGTACATTTGCACTCACCACGATGCATTCCAAGCCAAGTGTAATCCCCTGAATGACGAATGTGTTAATTGTGATCTCATGTCTACCAACATAGAACCCTCGGATCTATCCCGGTCCCAAGCTTAAAAATACAAGAGGTAAACAATTATCACTTAGGACATAATCCAGTGACATTAATAAGCGACAGTAATACGGTGATGACCACATTGTGATATCAGAGTATGAACAGCCAATCAACGTGGTTGAGCTGAAGCCCAGCGCAGCATAGGGAACAACTTGAACTAGTAATGGAATTACTGATCATAATGAAGAAGATATTTTTATAAGCAAACGTTAAGAAATGAATTGTCAATGTGATTTCCAAGAATTTTTGTTTAATTCGCTTTTATCTAATTCAAAATTTGATCCGGTTGATATTATTTAAATGCCGAATCTTAAATGTATAAATATTGTCTGTAGATATAACAATAAGCGGCAGCATCATATGTAAACGATTTTGACTGAAGTGTTGCAAGCTGTAGCTTTTGTTGCATGCCAGCTGAGCATACTGTGATCAGCCAGAAGACATGAAACCCATGATGGATGTGGCAACCACTCATCGCCTAAACCTCCAGGATTAGAACTGAAATAGACAACACCCTGTAGACAACATAGAGTCCTTTTCAGACAATCATAAAATCACTTAAGATGAAATGAGCCACTAAACTGGACAGTAATGTTACGTTGTTTAAAATGGCATTTGTGAAAACACTGAGTGAGTGAGTGAGTGAGTGAGTGAGTGGGTGGGTGGGTGGGTGGGTGGGTGGGTGGGTGGGTGGGTGAGTGAGTGAGTGAGTGAGTGAGTGAGTGAGTGAGTGAGTGAGTGAGTGAGTGAGTGAGTGAGTGAGTGAGTGAGTGAGTGAGTGAGTGAGTGAGTGAGTTTAAACCCCAATAAGTCACTATTCCCCGATGCAATTTTCCATGTATACAACACATAATGGTCATGGAAGGTAGTCACCGCGCCCAGCACCTGAAACAGGAGACACACTGTAGCGAATAGAGTCTTTTTCAGACTAAACATCAAAATCTCTGACAAATGAACAGTACACTAACAGCGACACGTGTCTTTAAAGTCGAGCCTCAGGCACGCAAGTACAACCTTTTGGGTTGACGCACCCGAGATTCGAACCCAAGACAGTCCGCTCGCCTACGTTGTATCCATTTGACCACGGAGTTAATGAGTTTAGTCTTAAGCTGCTTTAGCAATGTTCCAGCATTATCACGGCGGAATAGTGCAGGTAATGTCCCAGATTCGTGGTGTATCTGAAAAAGTAGTTGTTGATATAACTCAGTAGGATATCCGACAAATAATCAGTTACCATCATTATCATCATAGGTCTCATAATCACAGCAAAATCATAATGACACTGTACGAAAGAGAAATGCAGGGTACATCATCATCATCATCATCATCATCATCATCATCACAATTACGCTTTACGAAAGATAAAAACACATCACAATATATGCAGGGTATGATCATAATAATTGTCAAAACATCATCATCATCACAACAACGACACTTTACAAAAGACAAAAACACACCACAAGATACGTCTTTGAAGAATGCGGAGTATCATCATCATCATCATCATCATCACAACAACGACACTTTACAAAAGACAAAAACACACCACAAGATACGTCTTTGAAGAATGCGGAGTATCATCATCATCATCATCATCATCATCACAACAACGACACTTTACAAAAGACAAAAACACACCACAAGATACGTCTTTGAAGAATGCGGAGTATCATCATCATCATCATTATTACAACAACAACATCACAAACACGTTTTACGAAAGATAACCAAACACATCACACTAGACTTCTTTGAACAATGCGCTGTTTCATCATTACATGATAAACCCTTGGCTGAGTGAAATATGTTCACACGTCCGTCATGTCAACAATAGACAATCAAACGGTTCCTTTACAATGCGCAGCTTTGAGGGGGCACGGCTTCAACGTAGCGTTAGCATAGAGCACCGTTATTGACAAAATATTCAAAATATTCCACAAAAACAGTTCCCGATTCTATTGAACCTCTTGAATGCATCAAAAACATTGTCCTCCTCTCCTAAAGGCAAAGCGGGCCCCCGTCAGATACCATTTAAGTTGGGGACACGGATATACTACAAATCGCCCGGGGGGTCGGGGCGGCAGAAACAGGAGTGGCTGTGGGTCCGTATCAGGGTAGGAGATCCAGGGAGTGTTTACACAAGATGCAACTTGGCGGTCACTTTCAGACAGTTTTGTTTGGAAGCTTATTTTCAATATTTTTCTTCGTCACCCAAGGACTGGAGGTTTTGCCCTAGGGGTGGGTCTGTTCAGGGTATGTCCCACCCGTCTGTCGGGGTGCACCCAGCAGCTTTGATCCTCAGTGCTAATGGATTTACCCGGGGATCTATGTTTTTGTAGCAATTACCCTTAAACTGTTGCCAAATGTAGTTCAAATAGGTAAATACTGGCACAAAAGACCGTAGAGCGATACATCTTATCAGGGCTTTGTGTAACTTCAGCTGCGGTGAATGATCATTGTTTTGCCTTTTGTCTACCCCCAACATGGACAAACATCCCCTCTGAGTTCCTGAACACCTCACCCCGGGCCTCGATACACCATCACCCCTGTGATCATTTCACGGTGCTGTGAGACTGGTCTGGCACCTATCCCGCACCGTGGTGGTTACGCCGTGGCGATACGGTGCTGGCTTTACCTCGTATGTGTTGTATGCACGTTACATCATCCATTAATGGAGATTGTGGAAACAGCTCGGTCGCGTCCTTCACGTGCTGCGTCCCATTCGGGTATCTCAAAGAACGAACATAACATAGCTGTGTTAGGTGCGAGTCTCACGATGATGTTAAACTCACCTGTCAATCTTGACGATGTTTATCATAACAGGAACTGGGAAACTATTGGACATGTCAGAGTGTTTCTGTATGTGGGTCATTTGAAATGATTAGATTTAAATACTCGTGATTAAAGTAGATAAAGCTGGCCTGTTATAAGCATAATATAGAAAAATGTCATGAACATAAACAGCTATAGTTGGAGGAAAATTCTCACTTATAAGAGTATTATAATTGTGTTCTGAAACTAAAGTTTACAGCGTTTGGGCGGTTGTTTTCAGGTTGATAAGTTTGTAATCGTGTCATCAAATCAAAAATATAATCTTAGTTTCTTTCAGAATGACAGTATAAGTAATAGCATTCTAGACTTTGAACAAGAAGCAGGAACATATTGCCAACCCATCAAAGGTCGGTGAGGCGATAGAATTTAAATGTAAGGCGGGTTTTGAGTTTTTTTTTCGAGGAAATCTCGAACTTAATGGGCATTTCATCTTAAACAAAACATGTCAAAGGCCGTTTGCTTTGAAGCTAGTTGTAGTTATGTTGATCAGCCTTGACCGCGCAATATATACTCTCACTGAAACTATGTAAAGACTGCGTTTATTAATAGTTCATGAAAACATCTCCCTGCACTCGCGACACAAGTTGACTCGCTTAAAAACAAAATGAAATCAATTATACTTGATGTGCGTAAACTGATTTAGCAATGAATAAACGTTGATCGATTGCAGTGATCGATAACCAGAGGATACAATTTGGCAACGAACGCGAACGTCTTCACATGGGCAGTAGGTATCGGGAACGCGCACTCGTTCGTGGGAGTAATTATCGATTGATTGAGCAATTAAAGGTGTTATTACACGGGTAGTGTATACAGGGGTGTATTATCGGGGACATAACAATAAGGATGGGTGGGTATATCGGGTCGTAAACTCGTCCCCCACTAATAGTGTATACACGGCAGTATAAACCATACGGCACATGAGTGACGACTGCCGTGGACCTGTCTATCGTAATTAGTGCTGGCGTTCATTAACATTCCTTTGCATTGCAGCAGTGTCTATTGAAAACTTACGACAGCAGGCATTCATACAATTAGTATGTGTGATACTTATAACAAAAAGATTTTACCACCATTTATTCAATTAAAATGTTTGATACTTATAAGAAAAAGATCAGATTTTGAAGCAATATCCCCAGACCGGCAACTATCATGGAGACCAGGGCCTGATAGAATTGTCAACAAAACTCTACCGTTGGGATTCGAACCCAGGCTCTTCGGGCGATGAGGAAGCGTTTCAACTACAAGAACACTACTCCTGCTACAACGCTGCGTTATAATCTTCAAGTCCTCCGTAACAGTTCAATAAAAACAATTAAAAATCGAATTCTCAGAAACGCGTGATTTTTCTGAATATCAAAACAGAAGCAACATTCAATGAGCTAGGACTGTCATCAGTTGTCAATTCACGGCTTCACAAACAGTAACAAAGTGATTTTAATGTCGCCTAACGATGAATATCATATCAGAAACGAAGCTGTCGTTGGGGGCGACTTTGCCGGAAACATTTACCTGTCGATGATGTTGCACGATGCTATATTATTACTGAGCCTTGTTTAACTGAACTGTTCACAGACAGATGTTGGCTCTAGCTGTTTCTGTATGAACATTTATTTCACATAAAATGAACTGAAAACACAACAAATGATAATAATCTGACAGAACTCACTTCACGTGCAATGTGTCGCACGGCGGTAATATTCCCGTCTCTTTGATATTTACCAGAGCGAGGAACTTGGTAATGGTTCCAAAATGATAATTTAACGTGGTTTGGATCACGAGATGCATTGTCCTGGGGTACGGGTCATTTACTTCACCTCTTCCTTATGCGGGTATTTGTTTTACGGGCTCAAAATACAATGTGGGTGTTTTTGTATAATTATTCCTTCTGTACCTATGATATGTATCATAGTTGTGCTGGCCAACAAACCGTTGCCATGTGCTGTACACACAATTAAATCACATATCTCTTTGTCATCAGGCGTGTTCAAAACTCCATTCATAGAATAAACCGTTGTGAATTTCCAATTGTTTCAACAAAGGTTTGTTAGATAGCAGCAGAATTATATAATTCATTAACTTTCCATTTATGGCATAAACTTAAAAATAATCTATCTCACACCAGCGGACAAATACATGTTTTAACTGATTGAAATTTTTTATCTTATCTCTCTAAATGTTATCAATTCATGAAATTTATTAAACAAAACCTGAGATATTGTTGAAGCTGAAACATGTTATTCAGACAGGAAAACATCTGGTTGTTTTACTTGTGGTGGACTTTGTTACAAAACCCACGTCAGTTTTTGACAAGTGTCTCTGTATCCGGATTTATGTGAGTGACACTTCGCAGATCCCGAGTTGGCGGGAGAAGTGGTCATCTCATGTGGTCACGAATGGTCAGTGAGCCAGCACGAGATGGCCATCTGCCAGATGACACCCGGAAACGTCCTACTCTGAGAGTCGGGGTGGACGAGTAGTGTGATCGCTGTATCGATCTCAGCCCCAGTAGTCCCGCTGCAGTAATATGGACGTTCTTGTCATGCACAAAGTCAGCACTTGGATTCTATACGTTTCCTGCTTTACATTTTGAAAATCATAGTATGACATTACAGTGTGTAATATAAGTGAAGGTTGGAAACACGATTTGACGACAGTATATGTGGGAAAATTTGAATATAAAATACTAACGGAATTATACATTAATCCATTTCTTCCCCGTACCGTCTATGAAACGGAACCATGATGATGTTCACAATGACGTCATCAACATTCTCATTGCGAAACTGAGACTGTTTGGCTTAGATATAACATAATCCACATTTTTCTGACAGTTTTTGATTTCACCACGTACTTGGAAACGTGAGCGAATGATATGATTCGCAATTATGATACACAGAGTAGTTAACGCGCGTCTCATACTCGCTCGCCTATCTATCAACTGATTCTTGAGGACAAATATGTTTTTAATCTATTGTCTGAATGATAACTAATTCATTTTCAACGTTATCTATTGACTTTCTCAAAATTTGTGACAGTCCTGCAACGTCGTAATACGTCTGTAGCGTTGGGATACATCTACAACGTTGTCTTACAACTACAACGTTGTCTTACATCTGCAACGTGCCCGACTATATTCCATCTCATCGTTCCTTCAAGGTACATTTAAACTGAAACTGTAAAATGGATGAAAACTATTAGAATTTAACGTGATCTAAATCAGTGTTCGTGTAACCCCGCGACCATTGTGTACCACGAGACTGGGGCAACTGTTTATATTAAAGCTATACTAATGGTCTCTGCAAACGTACGTGAAATTGAAACTGTATTAACTTGCTTTCAACAGGGTTTTTGATCACAGCCATGTAACGAATGTTTCACTTTGAATTTGTAGGAGATTCTCACTAAAACACCACTTCCATACTGAAATGTTTGGCTAGGGATTTATGTGTAAATATTTCGTTTTCAGCAGTGCGTTGGAAATCCGATATGAGTTCTTGAAGAATATACATACAAAGAGACGGGAGAGTGAGAACGTACGTGTTGTATAAGCCCTACTCAGACCCCTTCTGAGGTTCGGGTGTTGAGGGGTCTGCCTCAGGGGACAGTCTAACTGCTGCCCTATGGGAGATCCTTCTACAATCGGAGCCAGTCACCACAGCGAGTGGCTGGTGCGGCGATCTCCTGTCAAGACAATCGGAACTCTGATTGGCCGACGTATGTGAGTGTGGCGTGTTCAATGGGCGATCAGCGTGAGGGTTTCTATGGTGACTGTGAAGGTGACTGGCAGTTGTTGGCTCCGCCCCTTCAGCGTGTCATGATGTTATGGTACACGAAAACTTTCAGCACAAACTCCGAATAAGAGGACGAGTGATCGTGTGTGGAATCTCATGGGCAGACATGCAAACCCGGACGTGAATGAACAATATAGGATTCTACCCTAATCTACGGACGTGTGTTCTGTGTTACAGTGATAGTTTCATACACACTGGGACACATCACTACAGTCTCCACAGCCTTTCATTTGGATTGCAGTAATTGTCGTCGTGAGTCGGTGGCATACCCGCTACACATTTTCACCTTTGGCCGTGCGTCTAAGTTAAAAGGCTGGCACTGTCAGTTGACCCGCGGGCTTTGATCCCGACCCTCAAGTTGGAGCCTGTGTCACGGCCCGTGGGGTGCGGCAGTGGTGAGGGTGGAGCAATGGTGCAGTGCGCTGGTTGTGAACGACCCATATTGGACAGATTCTTACTGAATGTTTTGGACCGAGCGTGGCATGCTAAATGTGTTCAGTGCAGCGACTGCAAAAGTAATTTGACAGAAAAATGTTTCTATAGGGACGGAAAGTTGTACTGCCGAGCAGATTTCTTCAGGTAAGACATTAAACAAACTGTACAACAGGAACAAAACATTGTATTGAACTGGCATGACAATATTGATAGACGGAGGGCTTGAAAATTACCCGGGATGCATTCACACATTTCAGTTAAAAATTATGTCAACTTTGCATGGCTATTTGATGTAATTTCAACGGCCTCACATGTCAACACTGCCATGCTTACACTACACTATCCTCCACTCGCGTTGTCACGCTACAAATACTTAGACATAAACACACAGTCGGTCTGAGAAAATGTATCAATATTTTCAACTTATTTTTTTCACAATTCTGTTACAGTTTGCTACATTAAAACAATATTTATTCAAAGTTTTGATTTTAGATCGAACCTGTACGTGAATTTAATTACAAGCTCGAGTGGAGTCGAGAGATAACTCTTTGAAATAGTCTTAATTACACACATGGGCTATTTGTATTTCCAATAGAGTAAATTAATAATTTATCCGGGTCTATTGGGAGTTTGTCCATAACTAGTAATAACTCGACAGGGTATTTCCTCAAAGGCGGAGGTGTGGAAACAAGAAGGAGATCGATGTTTATCTTTGACCCCTTCGATTACACTGATAGGGCGGGAACACGGGTGGGTATGTAGGCTTTACAAGATATATGTGCATATCTAACTGATATATCTTTTACAGATTATGTAGCATAATTACTTCCCTGTTCAATTTACACGTTTCATTTAAACAAAAGTGCACTCAAGAGTTTTTAAATAAATTAAAAAACCCAAACGATATATACAGGTGTTCCATTTAAAAGATCTAGTAGCACCAGAACATACTGAGCTAAATTTGAAAATTTCCAATAAAATTGCAATAATAATCAAACCAGTTCCTTTTGTAATTACCATATGATCTTACCGGGAAACCTTCCGAGGAGGATACAATATTCTAACAGGCCATACAGTTGTATAATACTATGTGAACTCATTTTGACACCCTTGTACATAAAAATGTGTGGGCGTCAAACAAGGAAACGATTCATCTAATATTTGTTTTCTTTCTAAAGCCCTTTTTGCTATTAACACAATTATTTATTTTTATTTTTCAGACGGTACGGAACCAAGTGTGCTGGTTGTACACAAGGTATATCCCCTAACGATCTCGTGCGGAGGGCAAGAAACAAAGTGTTTCATTTAAAATGTTTTACCTGTATGGTGTGTCGGAAACAGTTATCTACAGGGGAGGAACTCTATATATTAGATGAGAATAAATTCATCTGTAAAGAAGACTACATCAGCAGCAAGTTTTCAGGTAAGAGTGAGATAAAATTAATGTTTTTATATACTTGCTCAGGCTCGTTCACGAACTCTCGTTTCCAGCTTGTCCCTTTCAGAAATATTCACTTCATCCGTCTATGTATTTTCCCACTTTCCTCAATTCCCATTCACAATCCCCAACAGCCGTTTGATACAAATTGCCGGTAACTGGTCTGTTTGTCAGAAGTTCTCGCAAATTAACTTAATTTTATTCCAGGCGATAATCGGCTCACATTTTAGCGCGCGGCCATCTAAACCTGTATCTCACGTGCTAATTGGCTCATGTTTAAAAGCCGGATAGGGCGACGCGTGCCGAAACCATTAAATTCAATCACTGCCTCATCAAATAGATAAGTGCCTATGTTCAAGATTCAAGTGAGGATTGTATACATGCCATATAAATAAACAAAGGGATCGGATACCTGTCTTATTTGTTGAGTTAAAACATAAACGATATTATTCTTATTGTTGGGATTTGGTGAAGTGAATAACGCCTCAATCACATTCAAGAAAACAACACGGCCGCAGTAGGGCTCTCACCGAATCTCGCATATACTCACATTTCTTAGGCGCTGGATGCTTCAGTAGGACTAGTTCTCAACATTTTTTTATATTTTATGTTTGAGGCCTTTAACAAAAGGAATTCTTGTTATGCACAAGTCAAACTATATTGTTGCTCAGACGGATGATCAAAGCTGCGTATATTCCCCCATGTTGTAGAAGGGCCACAGAAAGTACTCGATGGTGTAAAATAGTCTCAGCGTGTATCTCGGCCTATGTATGGGTTTGTAGTACGCATACAATACTCGACATATTTTTCACAGCCTTGTTGAAATCAAGATGCTAAAATACATTGCGGCAGAGCACTATCAGATTAAACGGGGTGGTGGGGACAGTTAGCTCCTTTGAATGTTAAATATGATGACTTTATAACACAACTTCAAACAGGGTGTATTCTTTTCAGTCCGCTGTACATAACACACTAAATGTTGTGGAGATACCGCATTAAAACAACAAAGTTAAAGCAGTCCATAGTTTAGCTATGTACTTTGAGTGAGATATAGCTTTAACTATTAACAAAATGATGAATATAACTTGTTTTACATTGATTTAAGTATTGATATCATTTTAGAGACGCCATGTAACTAGAAGCTCATAATTACAGTTAAATACAAGACAATACTTGGTTGATATTCCCCACGGATACGAATAACAACGTTACAATGTCGATGTCGTTGTCCCGACGTCTAACCCAATGTGACGGGAACCGGGGAGAGGAGAGCAACTGCGACTGCAACAGCCCCCCTCCCCACTCACTGGCGCGGTGACACCGACGATCGAACTGAAGAACCTGCAACAATAGAACTTGTGTGGACAATGTACTCGGAGCTCCTACAATGGCAAGTGGAGCGGACTTCTGTTAGATTCTTTGGTCAAGTGCTCTCATCGATCGAATCTATTCTGAAATCAGAATGCTGGGCTACCCAGAGGCGCTGTCTGAATATCTAAACGTACAAAATGTCGAAATTCCTTCCTCCTGTTACCATGGCCCGCTCCTAAACCATCCCGCAATCTTGCCATAAGAGCCGATATGCTGTCAAATTAAAGTTGCGCACGGAAAACTGTTTTGTAATATTTGAAATTTTTTTGTAAATATAATTCCCCCGTTTAGAAACTCCGCCTCATTCTCCTCATCTGTCAGTCTTCATAGTGTGGTTATGAATAAGCATTTGCTCTGCGACTACTCGCCCGGTTTGAAACATCCCCGACTATAAGCATCCCTATCGCTAACAATGAGGTAAATTGATAACTTATCGGCATATTGAACGCCAAATGGATTTTAGCACTGATAGGGATATGATAACACCGCCACGGTCTGGTAGACCGTACTACTTTCACCACGTCTCCGTCAACAGTCCACAATAGTCACATCGAATAACGCTGACGGCTCACGGATGAAAAATCGAATCCGTTTAAGCTATTAATCAGATATGTTTCTGTTTGGTTTAGTGGAAATACTTGAGAAAAAAGACGACAATATGTTTGTAGTGTTTTAACATTCGCTAAATAAACACCGCAAGGTGGAATTGTTTAGGAGAGGCATATCTGATGTCACTTGTACCGATAGCATTTAGAACGCAATGACCATTGCCGAGTTCGGTGCAAATCTTGCGTCATAACAATGGGAGCTGGAAAAAGGGTAATCGTTTCAACTTTAGTCTGTGACGTGTTTCATAAATAATGTGACACGTACAAAATTGTATTGAGATGTCTGCAGCGGGGGAAATAATTGTTTTTTAACGAGATTGCGGAAACGTTTATGCAGGAACAATAGCAACAACAATTAGTAGACTGCACATCGTTTAACACAGAGGACGGTTCAGCGCCGAGAGATAGATATCGCAGGGATGGAGAATTAGGATCCCGTTGAGTTATCGCGTTCTGTGTTTAGACCAAAGGATACCAAACCCTTAAATCCTATTTTCAAAACAAACCATGGAGGAAAAGAGCAGGGTGGCCACTGAGCCTATGTATACACCTAGCCCGTCCATGCTGAAGTCTGCTACAGACGCCTTGTGACTGTACGATAAAGAGCATAAATGTAAGCTTCAGCTGCTTGCAGGGGTTTGAAGCCGTCATACACATAGGGGCCCAGACTACGGGTGGTATCCCCAGCCCTTTTAAGTCCCATCTTCTCACAGCGTTCGTGAATGGGAAACATGTATATGGTAGTTTTACAACTGCAGTGAACGTGTATGGTATTGTTGTATTATGTCTGAGCAACAAATTTACCCGCGTTTCGAGGCAGTGTTGGCTGCCCGTTTCTTTTAAAGCACCGAAGCACGGATAAATAAAATTTTACGACATCTGTGTACAAGTTTGGACAAAGAGATGCATCTATCTCGAGAGTTTAGTTCCTAAACGTTTATGTTACTTGTCGAACGCAAGGGGGTATACTTAGATAGATAACCTGCTGTGTCTCATAAAGAAATCACAGGCCAGTTTATACCTCTGAAAACAAACCAGTTGCTAGAGATAAAAGTAAACGCTATAAGATGATACGTTATTTTAATGAATCGAGAAATTTTGGACCACTAAATAACAACACTGAAGACTTGAACTCAAACGTCGTACCGTCTCGCCGCTTCCATCAAGAACCGGAGAACACAAATAAAGGGCTAAAAGTACGTTAATTGAATAAACTTTAAGAAATTCATTTAAGACAAGTTTTGCAATGGTAGATAATTTTTCTTTGATCTCGGGTATGTGTAGCATTCATACTGCGGAAGGCCGCCCGAAGGATGTGCTTCAGAGGACGTGTTTTGTGTATCCATGTTCATGTGATATACCTATATTCACACAACAGGCTATTTAACGTAAAGTGTTTCATGCACGGTCCCTGGAGAATATTTCACCAATGATCAATTACAGATTTCCAGATGCATTTGATTATTAATTGTCTTGAAATGAATTTTTCACTTAACGATTTTCAACTTTTGTAATTTTTATATAATATTGTGTGTGTTAAATTGTTTAGTAATAAATCAAATTTCTGATCGGAAATAGGAAACTATGTATTTTTTTATACAGCGCGCGTGAAAATATACAGTTATGTCACGATATATATATACAGTTATGTCACAATATATATCAAGAAAATAAGACCCAGAGAATGAAACTAAAGTTTGCATTGCGATAGCTATCGACAGATATGTAAACGGCCATGGCAAGAATGTGTAATTCTTACTTTTTAAATACTCACCTGTCTAATGCCCTTACCAGCGAACATTGAGCAGCTAGCCGCACCAGACTACTCGCCTTATGATGAACGAGGAGTGAAGAGATGTTCTCATCAAACAAGTGACTTGGGAATATTTTACAAATATCCTTCCCTAACAGAATTTTAATGACCGTAGTTGAGGGGTTCCCGCTTCTAGGAGAGCGGATGGTTTGCCGTTTAGCTGGCCGTGAACGGCTTTACAGAACTGACGAGTGAAAAGCGCCATTTACTTTGAGGTTTGGCTCTAAACTCATTTATTTTCCCGATTGGTGAATGTACGTATGTAAATACACGCTACAAATAGCGAGTCTCGCACACCATTGTCAGCTCGTGTCAACTGATAATTTTTCGTTTTTTAAAAGTTTAGTATTTTCTTGTTTTCATCACTATCGGCAATATTACCAATTGCATATTTTTATTCAATAGAAATCTGAAAGAGTTGATTATTATCTAGAGAAAGATGTTTTATTTTTAAGTCCTACCGAATTTCATGTTTTTGTTTTGATCGAAATTAACACGTTCACCTGTTACTATTACGTAAAACTTCTACACTTGCTTCGCTATGTCTTTTCAATGAACTTGTTTTTAAAATATCCACAAACAAACCTCGACGCTAGTTCAGTAATTCACGCGTAATCCAAGAAAAGAATCACCTAACTGGTTATTTCAGTAGCTGAAATACGAAAATTAGTGCAAAATGTCTTTTAAAAATTCATGAGTATTTCAACATGGTTCTGTGAAATATGGGCCGAGAGCAGATAGCACGTGCAAATTGTAAAATTTCTCGCGGATGATCAAACGTTGTCTCAATCTCGCTAGTGTGTTAGTCCTGGTCGTGCACGAATCTCTTTCACAACACACTTAACACTCGTTTAATAAAATTAACTTACACAACTCCATCCGCCCATCTGTAATGTAAATTTAATTGGCACAGTAAATTGATGCGCGCGTTTAGAATCGTAATCGGATTGAAAGCACCTTGTCACCAAATGCGCTCTAATGTGTACTCCGTCTCATTCCTCGCGCGTGCATTGTAACGCGCCGTGGCACGTGCGAAAATGCTATCTTGCTTCAAATTGTTCCTACATGTATGGCGTCTCTTTTCAAATATCCAGTATGACAGACAAAACGATTTAGTTGATTCGTAGTCATTGGTAAACATAGGGGATTCGAAATTATTGATAACGATCAGCTTGAAGACACCTCTCCTATGATACGTTACGGTGTACAAATCAATACTTTTTTATTTCCCTACATTGATCGATCAGAACTGATATCCCGATGTCTTGCTTTGTATAATATTCATGTATTTGTTTGAAAATCGTCATAATTAAAAAAAACCCAGTTGGACCAAAATATATCCACATAATCGATCACGATGTACCCATAGGCAGTCACGTTTTCTCGTGTCTGTGTTTTGTTAATGATTCCGTAATTTAGATGCACCCTAATTCCGAAACAATCAATATTATGTAACTGATTGATTATCTGATAAATTATTGCATTAACAGACACATTGCGAACAGTATGTACGTTTACATACAACTGTGTAAAACGTGAGTGTTAAGTAACTCACACTCTCACACATCTAAACATTGTAGTTGTTTAGCTTAACACCTTATTTCATTTTCTGTTTTTAAAATAACTTACGCCAAGCGGTGGGTTTCTTATCGCCAACAGCACAATGTTCACTTGTCCATTGCATGAAAAGTTAATGTTTGTTGGAATGACATTTAAGTTGGAGTTATTTTGGGGTTATGTCCTGAGGAATTGTGCCCCAACTACCGCGACCACAACTTCTATTTCACGTCCGTCAACCCGGCCCCAAGATCCGCTGGTCACCTAGAGGCATCAAGTCTGTCGGACGCGACCGTATTCTGTGAGATGTCGAGCGAGAATCTTTGAAAGAAATTAAAGATCAAGTTTAAAGAATTCAAAGAAAAAGACAAGGGTTTGTTCGGTGAAGGCTTTGGAGTCAAAATCGTCCTAGGAATGGATTTTCTGATTGATTTCCCATTGAAAAAGGAGCGTCTCACGCGAGCGGGACTTGTTATCGAATTTGATAGGGGAATTGTCTTTCGATATTGGACGGGCCGGACCTGATTTACGCCAACATCGGTCCCTGTTTGCTTTAACCTCTCACGTTTGTTTGTCGTATTAAATTGTCGATTCGTGTCAAGTAGATAATACAAAATCAATGGGCCCATAATGGTCCTGCCTCCGAATTTGTGAGCCCCAATCCCCTCCCTTGGCCCCAAGGCTCTGATCAGTCGTGTCCAAGACGTCTCCCGGACACAGGACTCGGACCACGAATCTAATTACAGGGGGTGTTCACACTCGCCTGACCGGGGGCATTGTTAGCCCTGTAGGGGTTAAACTAACTTGGCCCAAGACACCTTGTTCACCATCTCTGCTGCTAGGAACAGATTGGGAGTGCAAATGTCAAGTTTAGAGTTGGTTTAAGAACAGGACCTGCATACTTCATGCTAGGTTCATGAATGCAGAGGTATTGGGAGGTTGGGTGTTTAGGGTAGACTGGGAGGGGGACCTCCTGTCTATCGCGAGATACAACGAGATTATGAGGAGATGTCGCTGTGTCGGGTATGAGTGAGTTAAAATTCAAAGTAAAATTTTCAGTCGCAGTGCAACTAAAAGCACCGAACACGAACCTGAAATGTGATAATTCATCGCTAAATAAATGGTTCCAAAGTTTCTGTTCATTTTAGTTAAACAATCAAGTGAAAATGTATTCAGACCCATCGTTTTTAATCGCTCTGAACCCAAAGAATTGTCTTTGCAACGTAAACTGTCACTCACTCACATATTGAAAAAAGTGTAATATTTCACTTTATTTGATTTCTGGTTGAACAAGTTTAACGGATTTGATATTGGCGTAGCTCTTTACAAAGCTGTTATCTAACGCGGCATAATGGCAGTGTTTCGGAAGTTTATTAAATGAATGGCATCTCGAATGTTTAATTACACATTATGAGAATTAAGCTCTGATAATACTCATGTATAGATAATGACCGATGTGCAATGTCCATCAAACACGGCTTGTCGTCTTGCTATAGGTGTGTATTTACACTGAAATACACAATCACAGGTAACCTAGCCATTAACAGACGTGCCACGTGCGGCCATATTGACAATACACACGGAACTCTCCTACGATTGTCCCGCCGTTTTATCTATATAAATATTTGTCTAGTACAGTTTTACCCCACTGTCCTTCCCAAAAGCAGAGAGAGCCAGCTTGCGAGTTACTGTTTGCATTGCTTCGCCATTTAAGCGATAATCTGATCATGTTTGCTTGTCAGAGTTGTTGAATGAAACTGAATCCTCGAATTGGACGCTTGTGGAAGGTTTAATTGGTAATTCAAGAAGATATTGTGAAAATTGTACAATGTTATTACTATAGATAATATCACTTCGTTGTAGTGTAATATATCTGAAATTACAAAGTCAATTTTAAAGTCACTTTGACATTACAAAATTTTATCGACATTTGAAATATAAACGTACATAAAGTAGTTCTAGAAAAGAGTGTGAATATTTTATTGTCAATGATAACTACAGGGGTACTCGTGAATATTTCACTATTTTCCTTTTCGTTGTGTTGACAGTGGTGTTTCCTCACGTGAATATTTAATTCGTCTCAATATTTTCTTTATTGACCAATTATTGTTATTTGGTTCCGTGACTTCTGCTTTGGGATGCGTCTGCGGTCCTGTGTTTGTTTTCCAGTTCCGGTGAGGGTTTTATTCAAATTCTGTCCCTTAAGACGGAACGGGAATATTTTTCTTTGAGCCTCGGACGACAGCAATGGCGTGCTATAGAGGAAATATTGACTACTCCAGGAGAAGCGCCCCGTCTGTCGGACCAGGATCTCTTGATTTGAATGGCGGACTCTCTCTTTCGACTTTCTGACTCATCCTCTTCTTTGTTTCGTCGTCATGTTAAACCTTTGTCAAAGGACGAAAAGAAGATCAAAATGACGCCCGTGTTACCTCGTTTCAAAGGCAACTGTTTAGGACTTAAAGAAACTAAGCAAACAAACTGTATCTTACTTTCCCGCCTTTTTCAAAATGTCGTCTGCCCAAATCTCGACCCTTCTTCGTCTCTATCCAATTATTACTCCAATCTTATGACATTTGGCTGGTCGGTTTGTACGTTATTCAATTTACAGCATCACTTAAAGACAATCATTCATAGGGGAACCGGTCCTCATTCAATAACACATCGGCCCCTTGGTTGCAGCCGCAGGCTGGTGCCCTGTGGGGTCCTCGCTTCAGCCGTCATCAGGCTAACCAAATCTGTGCAGCACCCTCGGGGCGGCAGCAGCAACCGTCAAACTCCATCTGTCGCCATCCCCATTTCAGATTTATAAACAAACTTGCATGTTGTGCACAGTACATCGATTGTAAATACCTCAGTGCGATATAACGTGCAGATATGACAATAATGTTTGCATGTTAACACACAATCGTAATACAGCTTGATATATCTTTTTATCATCGTAAGGAGAGGAGACTGATATACATCGCAAAGTATAATCGTAAATGAACTTTTTGCTCATGATTTTGCATGTCCACATTGTATATATGCATATTTAGTATCATTTCCTGTTTATTCATATGTGTAGCAGAAGATTATGGGAATGACGCTTCTGACAATGGTTTACAGTTTAGATGGTGAACAGACGTGTATTACCATGGAAACCTTATTCGCCTCGACAGCAGGGTGTGCATTAAAAAGGACAAAGATAAAACCTAGTCCCTGTGAAAAATGTTGGAACTGGACACTGAAACAGGGTACGCGAAATCGCTGCGTTGATTCATGCCAACTATGCTCCCATTAACAAGTCATCGTTTTCATATCACGATGGTGTTTGAGCATAAATGATTGAACAGATTTAAAAAGATATTCCGGGTTTTTAGTGACAACTCACAAGTCCGGAGAAACGATTCTGGAACCAATTGCCATGTCCACGCGTGTCCGTACTGTCATTCTCACACAATTACTTAAGCGACGATGGTAAACTGTGGTTTGGGGACACTGAGACAATAATTTGTGACTAATTTGTCAAATCGTGGACACCGATAACTGGATTTGGACACGATACCGCTCTCAATTCGTCCCAAATTGAACACCTTGGGGGCTTGGTAATCATGTTAGCGCGTAACAAGCATTTCATCCATAGCGCCGGCCAGCACCAAGCGACTAGACAATACATGGCGTACAAGACAGCTATTTTACGGGGAGTGTATCAGACAATTTCCCTTCGTTTCTCCTCCTTCTGAAGCTTTTGATACCGTTGTTTGATGCCGCAATCGTTAACGTCGTTCCTGTAATTTCGTTTCGTTTTATTTTCCTTGTGATGAACGTGTAATATGCAGTATTACCCCATTTGCGGTTCTGTGTTGTTGCAAAAGTGATCACTATTTTCTAAATTGATATAAAAACGAATTATGATTTAATGTTGCGCTCATTGAGAACGCAAATTGAAAGTCATATTTTTCACGGGTATTATTGCGTTCGATGCAAGTGTAACAATTCTAAGGACAAGAAATCTTATTTGACAAGTTCTGTCAACCAAAACCAACAGTTTTAATGATCATGTCAGTCCCAGGGGTGGAATAACCACATGGTTAATGGACAATACAATATGAACAATGAACAATACCTTTATGTTCATAAAGTAGTTTGTAACAAACTCTTTGAAGTCGTACTTCTCCGAAACTAACAAATTATTAACTTGAATGTCGTAGACGAAAAAGAAACAACACCCGTTGCGAACCGAGAATTTCCGACTGACTGATGTTTAAGTGTATATAACGCTACTGTTTATGGTAGTTTCAGAGGACGATCGATGTTTGCGTTTATATTTTTTGTCTCGTCAACAATGCTGTTGGCCTACTTCATTAAAACTTCATGGATCTCATTAAAACTAACCGATATCTAATTTGCCCTCTCAAAGGTTGAGGCTCTGTCGACACGGGTGAGGGTCTCCTACAATAAGGACAAAACGATATTTCAAGATTAGCTTTGATTTGTCTCGTTGAGGGAGAGTTTACGTTAAGTTGTTGTGACACGCATCTTATTTATTATGTATGGTTTGTTTCAGCCGTCTCGCAGTGCAGGGCTGCCAGAGTCTTTGATTTATTCAAACACGTATATCAAAGACACATTTTCTTTAATGTTGTGCATTGAATTAAAATCTAGTCGATGTACAGATAAATGAAAATTATGGGGATTTGTTCAAAATACACGATCAGATTTTCACCATTTATCTTCACACAATACAGATTAGACTTAATCTTTATTATTGACCACGTTTGATAAAACCGATGGAATTATTTTCTATTAGTAAAAATAAACATTAACTCTTCTCGGGGTTGTTTTAGTGGCAACGATTGACTTGAGGGTGGGGGTGGCGGTTATCATAATTATATTTGTATGGATAATAGCAATAATTATTTGTTGGCATGTGTACAAAATCGTACTGATCTCCCGCTGTTGTAATTGTCTGCAATCCTCATTCAACCACAACCATCATTTGTGTTGTACAAGCACATAGCAACGTTAAACACTGGCTTTGTTCGCAATTTCACCTTTATTTGTAAACTCGCCGATTAGGGAAGGGAAGCGCGCTGCAAGCTAGAACCACTCACCTTGGGGTCTACCATTAGTTCTCCGTCGGACGCAAAGTGAGAAAAAATATCATACTTCGTTTAAGAAACTGAATAGAAATTTGAAAATTGGAATTCATATTGAATAGATTGCACACCGTTAGAGTTATAATTTGTTAAATTTGCGAAAAGCACGTGTTTAGGCGGTGTAGTGTTCTGTGGGAGATAATAACGTAACAGTTGGTTATACGATATTTTGATTACAATTTCTCTTCAGTACGATTATCATTTGTGGTAAATCAATTGAAATGTATCGATCTTGTCCAGTCATAATTTCCTTCCTTCCTCAACTATTCCGATCGTAATTGTGCTTTTCCTAATTAATATTTTTTCACTCCTAAGACTTTTTTAAATTTCACAAAACAGCGTGGTTTTGTTGAATATGTTAACAAATATTGACCAATAAAAAGAAACTGTGATATTAGCCTTTTAGGCTTCGTAAAAACTCTTTTCCTTTTTGTGTTTTGCAACATGCCGATTGCATTCAGGGTATATTACCTTCGGTTTTGCCGTCCTAGCTGGTATGTGAGCGACGCTTTACATAGACGCCGTCAGCTCCACATACTCAATTCAAGCATTAAAGAAAACAAACTTTGAGGGAAGAATTCGCGATACTTTGAGAGTGATATAGTGGGGGCGAGAGAATGCTTTTTACCGAACGCTCCGTCATATTTCACTTTCTGCATCAGCTGGGCTCTGCATCTGTGACAGGCTGCAGTGGATCAGTATCGTGCTCGGCTACTAAAGCACAGTCATTGCTGAAGAAGTAACATTTTTTACCGCTCCAACAAAACGTAACAATAATTCGTGCCCTCGTCGTTGTATATACGGTGACGCTGGGACAGAGCGGGTGTCACTTTCTCTCCGTCACAATGACTAACGACAGAAGTACATGATTCATCGCCCAACGACTATTCGCGTGATGTGGTCGAATGGATACAACGCGACTGGATTTCTCGTCGTGTGCGCTGGCCCAGTTGAATTTCTAAAGCCGTGATTTAATATCAAATATATGGCACGTCACTCGTCATGGAGCATACATTCCTTAAATATTTGGACTGCGATGTTTCAGATTTACAAGATGAACATGAAGATTTACATTCAATTAATACCTACTTTCCAAAGTTACAGTGGCGTTTAAAATTAACCTGTAACTTGACTGATGAATAGAGGTCGTGTATAATTAGTAGTACCAAATAGAATGTAAAAGCGTTGCTGTTGCTATATTGCAACAAAAAGTTCCATTTAAGGATCTGCGCGTTTGTAATATACCATTGAGATGCAATAAGTTTTCTCTACAAACACGTCCGAACAGGTTAAGCTGTTTTGATGTGTACCTCAAAGTGTGACGCTGGGAGAAATTGTTGCTGTTTTTTCAGATAGATCAATGAGTTACATTAACTGACGTAAGTAAGCAGAATATTAATGAGTACACTACTGAGATATATACTGATGGTCTGCTGCTGCTGATATAGGGCGAGCAGTAATATTCAGTTGTCAGTTCGGACGATGAATAGTAGGTGTGGTTTCGGGCACAGGATGCAGCAGATGATGTCGTTGCCAACATGAATTATCATGATGTTGATGTTGTTGTTGATGGTGAACAGATTCAGATTAATCACGGCTTCGGCTGTTTCAGGTTCAGACGGCGAGGACGAGGGCGACCCTGATAGCGGCATAGACACGCAAGGCAACATCTCCGACAAGGACTTCGCCCTGGAAGCCGATAATAGCAAAGAAGAGAAAGAAAATATCATGTCGGGTATAGGGAATAATAACAACACTAACTTCATGAACAATAACAACAACAGCAGTATGGGGTCGAACCCCGTGTTGTCCCCCAGCCTCAACAGCCCTGCCCCCATTAAGGAGGAACCCCTACGACCAGACTCTTGTCCCCTCGACGTGAGTCCTGCATCAGTAGATTCCAATGCTTCTGTGGGTTCGAATCTTGGACTAGACACATCCAGTGGTAACATTAAATGTAACGAAAGTACCGGAAGCGGAAGTCCTCAGAGCGGTACCCAAGGGAGTGGGGTCGGGGGGTCGAACGGCTCCGGGAATACCGGAAGCGGAAACACACAGGTTGGGGCCAAAAGGCGGGGTCCAAGAACAACCATTAAAGCTAAGCAGTTGGAGACTCTTAAAGCAGCATTTGCTGCCACGCCGAAACCAACCCGACATATACGTGAACAGCTGGCGCAGGAGACAGGGCTCAACATGAGAGTGATTCAGGTAAGAGTATGTCTTGCATTAATCTCTTACCACCATCTTTGTATTCCGAAATGGCCTCGAGTCGCTCTGGTTGGGGGTGACGGGCTTGGTATTGTCAGCGCTATTGTCGCGAGTGTCAGCTGAACGGAGGGTGTCTGGGGTAACGCGGAAGCCCAGGGTGGGGGGCAAGAAACGGACTTCTGTGTCAATCTGGGGACATGTTTAGGTGTCACATCCCGCCACGCTTTGATTCTTTGCGAGGATGTGTTACTTATTTTTGATAAAAAAATCATTTCCATTTCAATAGTAAACTCCATCGCCTAATTTCTTTTAGCAGTGTTTGTGTTGGCAGTTGCATATGATGCGACAGACTTGAGTCTATCACAGGCCAATCCACTGTTCCCTTCAATGCCTTTAATAATGTTATTCTTTAAGTGCATTGTCTGGCTTTCTATTGCCATTGTGGGTTTGAGGGTATCACGAAGTTTCGAGTGATTGTACGCTTATTCCCAGCTTGCTGTATCTATGTGTGCTTGTTGCCCCCTTTATCTCGATAATACCTTATAATTTGTAATCCCATTTCCATTTCGCTTCAAGTATTGTCACCTTGAAGGGCTCGGATGTAAAAATGATAAATCAGATGTATTGACACACAGATTCTCTTTATACCCTCTTGACGCTCGAGAACTCACACCTCTGTTGGGACTTTAAGGTGAAGAGCTCAACGCCTCTTTGAAATTTTCCAAGCGAGAGTGTTCAACAAAGGCTTACACTCCTTTTAGAATTTTATGGTAGAAGATACGCGAGTCTTTTCAGTCTTCTTTCTTCGAGAGTGAGAAAGGGGAGAGTATCGCGTCATATTGTAACCTTGTAATCATTTTTTCCAAAGGTCGCGGCCCGCTGCATAAATGTTTGTGAATATTCCGAGATTAGCTGAAACCGAAGCTCGTATCGGACACGTTGTTACAGTTCATGGCGTCAAGTTACCCTCACACTTAGCTGTTCGTGCAACCAACACCGCCGTAAACGCGTTTACAACACGATTTCAACTCCTCCCGGCGACTAGTCGAGTTAGGAAATCGGACATTTTAAAAACCACTGAACTCATTAACCCCAACGTTTGATGTAAACGTATGTGTTCGAAGGAAGTAGTCTTTCCAAATGTTCTGTTTCTTTGTGGACCTCTCGGAGCTTTCAATATTAGCTTCCCCCTGGGTGGTATGGTTGGTAGATTGGTACAAGCGAGGTTTTCCAGCATAACCTATACCAGGCTTTGTTTTGGTACAAAGACACGCAAACAACTGTTGTACACAGACATATCAGCGCGGAAATTGCATCAAATTTTATGACGGTGATTCTGCTGTAAGATACGTTTTATTGTCTCCCTTGTATTGTTTATTTCCCGTTACAATGCCTGTAGCTATGAAGGCACATACCCACGTTGTGTAGTCTGCAGGGGGATATCAAAGTGTCTCTGCGAATTCAACAGAAGGAGCCCTCTGCTCAGTTGTACAATACAATGTATGTCTAATGCATGAA
This sequence comes from Haliotis asinina, assembly GCF_037392515.1. Taxonomy (NCBI): domain Eukaryota; kingdom Metazoa; phylum Mollusca; class Gastropoda; order Lepetellida; family Haliotidae; genus Haliotis; species Haliotis asinina. The sequence continues at coordinate 103,029,006 of NC_090280.1, read as the reverse complement.
ACACTGAGATCAAAGAAAACAGCTCTTTGACAAGCTATTGTAAAACAGAATACTGAAAGAAGTAGGGAACCAGTGTTTTAGACGCCATACATTTTTAAATTTCATATTTACACCCCGCAAAGTCTGACTATTTGGGTGGGCTAAGTCAAAACATGTTTTCTTTGTCATAACATGATCAGGCTAAAATTAGATGTTCTACTACTTTGTGAGTGTGGTTTATGAAATTAGACATTTAGACTGGCCTAACTGTTGTTAAATTCTGTATGCATAAAAACCAGTATGCATATTTGTTATCTTAGGATTGGTTTGTATAATACCTGTTTATGAAAAATATTGGTGGCCCAAAAACTATAATTTACTCGAGGAACGTGGTATTACTTCCCAGAAGAAACATGCATTCCACAATTTTCGATGTTTTCGAACCTTCGATTTTTATAGGTTACCCGTGTTTGAGTGTATGTATTGGAATGACGTTTGCGCATGATCATTAGTGTTGTGTTTAAGCATAAGGTTAACAATGATTCAACACGTAATATGAATGAGACTATAATACAGTATATAGCAGGAGGTGGGGAAGCTGCAGGGGAGGCTTTTCATGGTTGGATCTCGACTTGATTACCGAACAACGGAGAATCAAAAGCGCTTGAGTTGATTTCCAATTCCAAGACTTCCTTTCTAGCGAGCAGTGGCGGCTTGTGTTTGAGCTTTCTAGCAAGATTGTTTAATTTCATCGCCCCAGGCGTGATGTATGAAGAGGGAAGGCGATATGTTTTTCGAATCAAAGGAAATGGGGAAAATTCGGTCCTATTTATGGTTCGGGCGATGTGTATGACAGTCATTTCCTTTAGAGCCGCGCGAGAGATGCCATACATATCGACTCCATTGCGCGGACGCGCCAATTCGGAATCCGCACGTTTGTCTCCGTTGGCAGACTGGACGCGAGCAGGATGGGATCGTGGCTCACAGCTGGCCAATAGACTTTGGAAAACGATCCGAAAAACAGGACAGAGACTTTATTTGCGTTAATTACTGTCAAACGTTTTGTGTGAGGCGAGCTAACAGACTTGAGTTAACGGTCTGGCACGCACCAGTAGCCCCTAGTTTCACGAGTGCTGTTAATTGCCACTATTAATCACCAATGGTTCGATAAGGTCGCCAATTAGAGAACAAAAATCGCACTACTTTCACTTGTGGTGTGTTCTTCTTTCGATTAGGTCAAGTATTCTCAATTTAAGGACGTATGCCAGCAGATTAGTGTAAACTCCCCGTCACCATTAATCTGTCCTCTCCCCGACTCTTCCCCTAAACACGCTGAGAGATTAAATGAATCTCTGACAACAACCCTAAAGATACGGGAAGGAAACGGCCATTACGATAATTTGTCTTTTCGTCCGATTCTCTGGCAGGATAATGGTGCCATTATCTCTGCGAGGATCTGTGGGTCTGGAGAGGATGTAAACCCTTGTCTGGATGAAACTGTGAAAAGAACATCGGGTTTACGCTTAAAGCAGAGCGATGTGTTTCTTCAATATTGTAGATACTTGTTAAGCATCGTACTGCATATAGTTTCTTAATGTCGTGAGATTAATATGTAACCCTACCTTGAATGCGATGAGTCAAAGAGATTACTTTTAAGCAGCTTTTAGCAATGTTCCCTTAATACCATGGGGTGGGGGTGGGGGTGGTGGAGGTTGATGGCTAGATGGCTAGAAGATCAGAAATTGGCTTAACATGAATGTGCATGGTTTCAAACTTTTGTGATAAGAGATAGAACTTGGTTGGTTTGTCGAAGAACTGATTCATATTAAGTTGCCATCGACGACGTGTTTCACAAATGAATGCCAGAACGTAATTTCCATTACGATAAGAAATCTCGAAGTTCGTTCTTCGAAACTGACCCTGTTAGGAGCATATATGTTTGAATTTTTATCAAGTGGTCATGATAACGGGCGTTTGCGAATCGGTCAACGTATCCTGCCCCACCATTGCCACCCGACACAAACACATGCAAAGTTGTGGCAAGTATTGGCTCTGAATATGGATGGAAGCACATGGTACTGAAAATAGGTAAAGGTTCGAACTCTCAATGTAGGATATGAAACTGCGCCTTTAACGTGAGAATGCTTGAAAGACATGGGTTGTGAAATTGATAACAAAAATATTCATCTAGTTGACGAAGAATGCCACTAAACATTGGCTATTTTAGTAAATATAGGTCGTGAAAACACACAAATGTCGCAACGTCTCGTCACGGGGCGAGATGTTACGAAACGGGGCATAAACATGTCACTGTTTGGGGGGAATTAAACATACGTCTTGATGACAGGGCAGTAGAAGAGAAGATTGTTGAGGCGACGATTCCCACAGCTCGATAGTTTCACAAGTACAACGTAGCGGAGGAATCAGACACAGTGTGCATTTGTGGAAAGTAAGATATAAATAACCGTCTCAAGTTAAATCGGGGGAAATTGAAGATAGGAGATAGGCAAGATATCCTTAAGCCTTGTTGCAGGATCCGCCAGTGACTGCGGTTTATCTCACACTGTAAACAAATGCTGGCGATGGTCCGAGCCAAGCTTTCATGTCGACTCATATGAATCGACCAAGGTCATCCAAGTTAAAAATCATAAATTTGAGAGTTTCGGCGTATAACACCATTGGTACGTAGTCTTGATGGAATCGCGGAGCGATACCTCAGTGATACGGTCAAAGATAGTGCCGATACCGCTGTTTGCCGTCCCATTACTGCTGCCCTCAGCGCGGAGAGATACGTAAATCTGACTCGCAGAGGGTCCCATGGGAAGAAGTGTGTCTTGGTTTCCAAAGAGGCTATCTCAGTGCGAATATCATAGAACGAAACAATAATCTCTTGTTCTTTCACGCCATGTGGCACGAAAAGGATATTTATGAGAGATAAGGGTCGACTTGAATTTCAGCGAAGCTCGAATTTAACACACAAGTGTGATCTATGCTTCGACACATTGACTAAGACAAAGGCTGGGGTACTAAAACATACCCCTGGCACCGTCCCCCTTCACACGCTGATCCCCTTTGTCCCCTTATTAAGTATTCCCCTTCCCCCTTCATTATCGGTGGATGTTATAATGACCGCTCACTCCGTATCGCTTTAAACGCTAGGCGAATTACATAGAGGACAAATTGTTCTTCAATGGATCGTGGCAATGACGGAAGCATTAAATCACCGTGGGTGAAAGAGAGGGGGTGTGGAAACGCCGGACTCTTCTCGTATTCTGGTAGACTTTTCACGCACACACTTAACCGAGGCTGTTTATTCCGATCTGATTGTTCTCTTATCCAAAATGTTCTTAGATTGGTGAAATGTTGACGCTAATTTTCTAATTTATTTTGTACATGAATCTTCTGTCAACCACAAACGTTGAGTATATACATATGTATTCATAAACTATACCTAACCAAGAGCACGGACACAAGTACATTGTGTTATGACTTAATCCTACACATTATTAAGTGAGTACAGTTTTACCCCATCGCTAGCAAAATCCCAGAAGCAATGTGTGTCTCACAAATTAACAAGCGTCCATCAAAGCATAATAATCACATTCGAGACCTTTATGTCAAAGGGCCGTAATGTAACTAAAATGACACTATGTGAAATGTCTGTAGTATGATTTGGTGTATTAATCATTAATATAATCCTATAGAAGAGTACATATGTCGTTTAAAATCCGCTGTAATGACAGGCTGTATTCCTGTTGGGCAAGTGTATCCGTGTATGAAGCAGGTGCTCCCGTGTGTTGTCGGAACCGTTAACTGTGGGCGATAGGCAGGGTAAGTAAATACACGTCACGGGCACCCTGACGTGACGGGTCAATCAGTTTACTCCGTGACACAGAACATGACCCCTGACCTCTAAACTATGTCCTCTGTTGACACAAACCGACATAGGTACACGAGTTCTGTACAAATACGGATGTTGTTTGCGTATTGTACGCATGCACTTTGCTATCGATTTCCCTTAGATCAGCCTGAATACACGGAAGCAGTGGTACTGATACATTCTGTTTCTCTCTCTTGTCAGAATTTATATTTGAAACGTGTTATTTAGAATTTGAAATACTTTGAATTTGAAATAAACTATTTAAAAAAAATGATTTTAATGATAAAAAAGATGCTGATGATACTACCTTGGTGATGGGCTGTCTTCAAATTAAATTAACAAACATACTCGAGTGACACACATACTTTCCGTACCTTAAAGATACACATTTTAGACTGAATGTTGAACAAGCTTTATAAATATACCTTCCCAGGCAACTATATAAAAATTTATTGCATTATTTTCTTAGAATTACACCCCTCACCAGCTATGTTTTGTTTTGCTTTTAAACACTATAAAGGCTCGTCTGTTCCTCTAAGTGTGTAAAAGATAAATAATAACAATAAAATTATATCAAAGCGTTAGTACTCTAATCAATTTATGGAGGCTTTGATCAGCTGTTTTATGATCGTCAGATCTGTTGTCAAGGGTGAAGAGTCACATCAACATACACATATACTCGGAGTTGAAACAAGTTTATGACGTCTATGTTTACTGTCGACAGTATATGCGCATCATAGCATACCACGCAAGCTGTTGCAATAGTTGCACTGTAAGGCAACCTTTGATTCGAGCTAAAACTCGAAGACTGTGATTTTCTCATCTGTGAATAATTGTAAATTTTAAATTAATCATAAATATGGCTGATTATCACAGTATTATTAGGTAGCGCTTTATTCGCTGTTATTGTTTAAATTTGAGGGTAAATGTGGAAGGATTTGAACATGATGGTAAGGACACATCTTTAATAGTATTAGGTGATGCATTTTTTGAAAAAAATAAATACAACACAAGCAGTACATTTTAAGGGATGGCGAAACCAATTCTCTTATCAAAATCAATGATATGGTGTCAAATATGCTAGAATTGTGGGGGTTTCGTGTGAAAAAAAACTTGAGAGAAGGTAGTGCTTGTTTCGGCTATCGATGGGCAATGTTTAGATCGATCTGGAGAGTTTACTCCCAGTCGCACACTGTAAAACACACCTGTTGTAATCTCGGATTCAAAAGCTCAACTGAAAAACTCCAGTGAGAGCATGCACTTCTATTTCCTCCCTAACGATTACCACCAATGCAAGTTCAATTTTCAAGTGACTTGATCCGACTTGACGAAGACTCAACAATCTGAGAAGAGGCTTTGTGTGAATGTCGAAAATCACGTGACTCCTTCACGTGCATTGATTTGCGCATGCGCGTTTATTTCGGACATCGATTCTGGCGCTGACGGTGTCAAACTTTAATTGATTTGAATTGGAAGTTTTCGAATTCCGATCGGAGCCCTTCAGAGCGAAGTGAACAGTATCTTCCCTAAGATCTGGTTTGTTTACATCGCTGTTCCCCGCTAATGACAAGTCCCATTCATCCTGATGGTATTTTCTGAACGACTATATCTTACAGATATTGGTTTTTACAAAATGAACATACCTTCACTAATGAAGGTCCTAGTTTATAAAGGTCATTAAATCGCATTCGGGAAGTCCAGTGTTCAGAGTGAACGAGACATATTATAACTGGATGTCAAGTCTTGGAGATTCAAACGCATGACTATTAAGGTAAATTATTAATGTAGCCAAGTCACCGCGGGTTGAATAAACGATATGATCTGTATTATTCTCCCTGCACCGGGGTCACCTCAAGATCAGACGAGGTGTGGCGATCGTTTGTTTATTGCTTGTACAGTCAATTCCATTTCTTTAAATATTGAGTAGAAGCCTATTGTATTCATTGCAGAATAGGTTTTCGGGGAATAGTGATTTTTTAAATTATTCACTATTATTCCTTTGTTGGATTAAATGTGAAAGTGCTTTGAATGTCAATCTGACGGTAGCGTTCACGGACATGTCTGATTACGTCTATTGTGTTAAAAAAACTTTGGCAGATTTATCAATCGTTTATGAAGTTCTTGCTGGCGTTATTAATGATGGCTGAGCATAGTGAAACATCTCGTTTAAAATAGACCATATCCGTTTTATAATTACATGAATTATTTCTATGTAGAATATGTATTATTGAAACTGTCCTGAATGCAAGTGAACCGTTTCTCACAATGACTCCGAAAACACAATCCATGCACCAGTGAAAGCCAGCCAGGCCAACAGTAAATCAGTTCCGACACGCTTGAATTCTGACAGCATGGACCCAATATCTTTATTCGACATGCCGAACTTGTTTACGACATCTAGACCCATTTAAGGCATGCGTACGACTGCGCACAGTATCCATACGCCGCATGGGTACCTGTAGAAACAAACAGATATATTTAGTTTGCCAGGTAGAGTATGTGTAGATCAGACCTAGGTTTCCGAACGACCCGGAACGGCGATGGAAGCACTGTGTATTCCAGTCACGGTTCTTTGATGTCCTTTTCAGAATGTGGGCGAGTATGTCTGTGTTGTTGTACGGCAAGATTCACAACGCTGGATGGGCATGTAGACTCCAACCAACGTCAACGTAACTTCACGCTTTGCACGTGCGTTACGCGCAGTCCGTGCCGAATCCCGTGCATGAGGCAAATGTGACATATGCACCCAAGGGCTGTTGTATATATCCTATCAAATTGCCCCTGGTCATTGTCTAACACCCCAGGCCTGAAGTCCCGTTCTTGCTTCAAAGCTCCCAACACTAACACACGCTTCAACATTTTTAAACAGAGATTGGTTTCTATAAACCTTTCCTTCTGCAAAGCGGAAACGTGTTATAATCCAGGCAGTCCCGTGGTCACAGCTGTGGGAGAGCTTCGGTCTCTTCCAACGCATGTGCATGACTTGATGAAAAGGGAAGGGGGCCTACAGTCGAGGCGATTCGCTCTCAGCGTTCCATCTTTTGTCGTAGGTATTCGGCGTTACAGAATCGTTTAACGGATTCGCAACCCAGTACGAAGTAGAGATGTTCAATATTTGGTGTCCCTCACTCTACCAGGGGTATTAAAATACCAGCAACCCTAAGCTGGTTGACAGTTGGAGAGGGTGTTGGGTAGCCCCACACCTCGTCACTGTTGCAAGTGGTGTCTTGAGGAAGGGATCTTCCTTTCACTCATTCAGCTTTGTAGGAGGAGAATCTGAAATATTTTTCCTCCAAGCACGAAGCGGTTGTAGTGACGTCGTATTATGCGAAGTGTTCGCAGTAACAGTGACCGACGTTCAAATGTGCCACGTGTCATCATCTTACAAAGTACCTTGTTACAGCCGATAGTTATCTTCAAAGCTGTAATTGTGAATATTACATAGATTCCTATTAGGTAGGAATATACAAATGGAACTGAGCTGTCACACGGTGACAGTGTTTGGTAGGATCTGTGATGTGGCTCCGGGCTCCAGGTTGTTGTCTAACTGTGTTGGAGGGATCGCTCTGGTAACAGTGACTTGGGCAATGGACTTCTCCGACCCGGTCCTACTGGTGCACGTCACATGGGGATCCTCCACTTCATGAATGTATTGTTAGCTTGAGGTTGTCATTGAGAGACCGCTGTGTGTTTGCTAATGAAAGGACAATGTCTGTCTGTTGCCTTGTAAGCGGGACGGACGAATCTGACTGTTGGAACCACCCAGCGAAAAATCGAATTATTCCCCTCGAGACAACGGTCATACTTTAGTCGCCATGGCAACACTGGAACGGATGACACCCCTTGGACCTGACAGTCTGTCATCTTTAAAGTAGCTGACATTCTGTGTCGAAACTCCTATTTTGAAAATAAAATATTTCCTAATGTTTTGCCCTCAAGAAATATGTTTTTTGGTTGTCTTTGACGTCATTCGGAAATGTCACATGTTTTATTACTGACCAATGTCCATACAAATATTACAGAAACAGAGTTGCTGACTGCTTTGCTTCAGTTGGAAGCGAATTTCCAGTCAAGTACTTCAGCGTTGACACAGATTCCAAAATAATGACTCGTTTTCAACAACGAATCACGAACATAGTTGGGTTATCCCCCCTTCCCAGGGAATTGTAGAGATTCGATTAGATTCTTCCCTGCGGCGTTCGAGCCGAGTTGACGTGAGACTGTCAGTCTCGTACGGGTTCGATCCCCGCATGCCCTTGGGAGGGAAATCGCATTTTAGTGTCTTCTCTCTGATCGCGCTGGTCACCGCTAGAGGGGTTCCTTTCAAATAGACGTGTTTTTTCGTCTGTGGAGAAACAAGAATTGACGTTGTTGACCTTTTGGCCTTCAAATAAATCAATGTTTTCTCTTTTGAGTCGAGAGTTTGAAGGGCTGGCACGGGATAAGGTAAAATATTGATGGAACTGAACCTATTCAAGAGATTTCATTAAAGTGGCAAGATCAGCCTGAACGGAGGAAACTATAATTAATGCAATATAAATGCAATTAGAAAAATATACAATTTTTTTCGGCTTTAGTTGAACTTGGTGTCATAGAAACGAGCAGAATGCATCATCATGTAAATTTCACCGACTTTGAAATATTTTCCTGAATAATATTTCCTGGTTCTTCTATTATTCCATCACAGTCACTGTTCTCCAATCGTCATATCGCATGATGAAAGACTGAAAGTCCATCGGAGCATATCTGCTTGTAGGCGGCCGCCATCTTTGTTTTTCAAATTGCCTCGGTTCGATGTCGCCTTAAATTCTCTTGAGGGGTCATTGAACAAAAATATTTTTTGGAAAATGTGTTAGAACACGATTCCCGTGGCTGCCTCCCGGACAAAGGCTAGATACAAGATCCATCATCGGCTATGCAACATGAGACTTGAGCGTGCCGAACAGACGACATCTTCGACCTTTCCCGCCATTTCTTGCTCTCTCCTATCCACTAACGGCCTGTTTACAAGACCGTGTCTTATTCGGTTTCCAGATCCGGTTGTGACTTGCCATCATGTCAGTTACCATTGTTTTCCGTATTAATCATGATATTTTCATTGCTAAGGTTTCTGATGAACGTCTTGCAGCGTAGCCAAATGTGAAAATTATTCCTATATTTTGAAATAATACCATGTCTCTCTACTTTATCAGCGGATGACCTTAACGAGAGGTTGTCAGATGTTAGCGAATTGTTCACCACATTATTTCCAGTATAAATGGCGTTGTACTTGATGTCAATTTTATTTATAACTCAAACACGAGAATTGGATTTGAAGCGGTCGAGACCCTAAAAACGTCCACATTAGTATCTTTTTCTCAGATTTTCTAACAGCAATTATCCTGGTTTCGAATAGGTGAAGTTTAGTAATGTCCAAAGACTGTTTTAAATTGAGATGCCGCCAAGGTGTCTTAAAACCTTAAAGCTCTTTCCTTTTCTATTTTCGTTTTAACACTTCTTAAAGAGCAGAGGCTCATTTGCATATTTCCAATCAGAACGTTGTTTGAAGTGGTGATGGAGTATTGATTGGCTGCACCGGACGAGTGTTATCTAATGCACAATCGAACGGACTGCCTATGTTTTCTGAGTAGAACAGTGTGTCAGTCTCTTTAAGGCAATTCGCAATTAAAAAGCAGTTGATTTCTCTTGTGTGGTAAAATTACCAACACAGAACTACTTAGGCGGAGGGTTTTCCGGCGTAGAGGAGTAAATCGCCATACGCGTGCGCATTTGTCTATCAATTACAGCCATTCCCCTTTGAAAGGCGACGACAGAACCTCTATAATAGAATTGCCGTTCGTCAACAAACTACAAACACGTAGGTAACAGAATTGGCAAGTTTGAAGCGTAATGGCCGGCTGATTTGGTTTCCAGGCATAACATTGCCACAACGTTTGCCGACGGTTCGGCCAGAGCCGCGAGATCGTTAATAAATGGTTTTCTAACGCTACTGGTCCCACTCGCGTGGAAGCTGAGACCGCGCGCTTTGGTCCCCAGGGTCTCTAGTTCTCATTTCAGCAGTAACTGAAGCATTTAGGACACTTAATTCCCAGCATCTGAGTCCGCTTGCCCGACGCCGGCAAGCGTCTGTCGTACTGAATATGAATGTGTCTTAAGCTGGTGTTTGTGAGCAGGACCGTGATCCGTCAAGGCAGTTAGTTAATCCCCAAGATCTAAGACGGGAGGGGGAAGGAGAATTTTTGCATTTCCCCTAAGATCGCCCCTTGAATATTCCGTGTATGATAACTGCCATGTCTGGCCCGTGACGTAAGCGTTCTCAGACCGTGTAAAAATAAATAAAAGGGTGTAAAAAATCAAACAGGTTCATATTTTAAAAAAAACGTTTTCGTTTTGAGTAATTTGATATCTTGATTTAGCTAGCCATAACATCAAACATTAGCTTGATGTTCCAGCGGAACAAAAAACGTCAACACTGACCTATTTCGCCGAAGTAGGTCACGGCGGAACAACGTCAAGAGGCTTGACTATTTCCCAATATTGCTGCAAAGACATGTGTACAAATCCCATGTGAACACTTTGCCATGTGAAACAGGGTCAGATTTCTCTTTGAAGCGTCACACATCTTCAGATACTTTCATTCTTCCGCTGGAACTACTTTGCCCCTTGTTCTCGGGATTTCCTCACCTTTTCAACTCGAACGCTCCCTCCTGCTCCCCCTCCTCATGCTCTGTCACCGCTCACACGGTGTTATCGCCAGATATATTCCCTCCATCTTTGATCTCAGCCCCCCTCAAAGAGAAGTGCCTGGAATCATGGGTCTCCCACTTGTCTTTGTTTTGTAATCCTACGCCGAGCGTTGCTAGCCCTTCACGCATGCAATACTTCTCCTAGCCACGGCTGCAAGATGCGAATAAGGTTTCACCTTTTGGGATACGAAACCATAACATAAATACAGGGGAGGAGATGTTTCTTCGGTAGAGGCACTCCTTGAAATCACGTCGAGATGCTGTCCGCCAACTGGAATGGTTTAACGAACAAGGAGTACGTGTTGAAACAGGAACATCTTTTAAATTTAGATTAACTATAAATCATATTAGTCCTGTTAGAGAGAGACACAGAATTAGGCATCGTGGAGTTATATTCATAAAATGTGCATATACTATATATGATAATTTTATTGCTGTTTTACACATCGGTTGTGTACGTTCAGACAGACATTAAAGATTTAAACGTGTCAGGTAACGAACATGATATCTCGAACAGATGATGAATCTTTTATAAATTTTGAGAATGTTACGCAGGGAGAAATGAAATTCAAGAGGACATGTTGGATACTGTCATACAGAGTGTAACACGTTGCTAGTCTGTAAAGAATAAAACAGAGAGATACAAGCGACATCTACAGCCACCCCATGCACGGGAAATCTTCCCCACCGAGCTTGGGTCTATTGGCACATTGAGAAACCCCATCCCTCCCCCTGTGTCTCCCCAGGGACCATTGTGGATCCCGACAGGGGGTGAGAGATGTGAACACAGGGGTAAAACGACCCCGAAAACCGAGCCAGACTGCCACACACGATCTCAGCAAATAATGTACCTTCACATCCCAAATTAAACAACTGGATCTTGAGTTCGGCTACTCCAAGCCGAGAACAGTGACGGTGGTAAAGGGCTATCTTTGTTATGTGTCGTTTTCAATTTGAAGCTTTGATGTTCAAAGAGGAAGCGAGATGGTTCTCTTCATCACTGTGGTACATTCAAAGACCCCCTCATGCTGCAGCAGTAGACAGGCGTCCCTCACAGTGGTGCCGACACCCGCCACCTACCGTGGGGAGTGTATCTACCGTCACTCACTGGGTGGATCGCGCCGTGCGTCTAATCCAGCTTGTTTAACATGATCACCCCCGCCATATATATAATTTGAATTTAATGAATTACAGTGTATAAATACTTTTTGCGTGTCTGTCACAGAAAAACGCCATGCCAAACAGTGACAACAAACTGCAAGTTTGTGAATTCCCCGTGTGTGAATTCTATAATATGTATCTATTTCCTGAAAATAAAGAGCTATTGTTTGTACCTCTATTTGAAGGTGTGTATTCCTATCAACAGTAAATCCTTGTCAACAAGTAAATATTCTTATCATATTTAGATATACTGTGAATATTTCATTTAAATCTGAATAGAAATACGTTAGTCATGTGACAGTTATACTCTTCCTGTGTAACAGTAAATTGCCATATCGCTCTACTATCAACCAACCAATGTGTGGTATATATTAATGTACTGGTGCTGCCCTGCAGTTTAAGTTCCAACCCCGGTGTTAAATCTGTATTGATATCAGTGTTAAACCCCATTTCGCGGTGTATTGATATTCAATATAATCATACTGTTGTCCCGATGTTTGTTTAAAACAGCCAAAACGTATCACCTATTAAAGACAGAGGGTTTTATTTGCTAGCGGGACATTAGCACTCCGGGACTGTGTAGATCAAAGCAATCGTTCATAACCAGCTCATGATGTTAAAAGGTCTTCAATGCGATTTAGAATTCTTAAACCAACGTTTATCGTTAGATTCTGCTACCCTACTGCTAGTTGAAGCCTATACCGGGAAGGGGCACACGCATTGGGGAGGGGGAGGGGGGGTCGCGCTAATTTTACTGATTAGCTGTTTAATATTTTGCCAAGCGCTGCAACTGTCGCCTAGTGTAGGCCTGATTTAAGACAAGGGCTTGCAAAAGGGGTTCGTAGTGGGTAGCTCACTGAACAAACACCCCAAAGGCATTGCCAGGCAGAAATAATTCCGCGGTGGAGCCATTCTATAACCTCAACTCACACAAGCACTAGTGGAGGTTTGTTCCCGTGGAGACGCCCTAGGGAACGTTCCGTGGTGTAGGGACACCCTTTCCCATTTTTCTTCAACTGTAGAAAGCTGAGCGAGTAACAAAGGTAGCGGCACGACAATCGCGTGTTTGGTTCAAGGCCTAAGCCAATTCAGCTGCTCTCTCTCGCAGAGAGAATCGCAAGGAAATTCTATCTGAGAAACTGCGACAATAGGCGGAGAGAGTGTAAATATGTTATTCTTGGGATTAGCTCTGTGGAAACAGGTCTCGGCTATGAAACGGAGCCAACATGGCCCCTAGGATAGACCTGGTCAGTGTTGCATGTTGGTAACTCGAGATGACTGCAAAGAAAAGGCAAATTTGTATTGTGAATTGATGGCCTCGTCAGGAGCCCATTCCGCACGTGACGGCGTTGCATGACACTTTAAAGATCCAGTTGGTAGTCTGTCGTGGGAGGGGAACTCAATAATTGATCGGGAATTGCAGGATAACTGTCTTTAGACAAATAGACACCAATAGCTGCTCTGATAAACCCCTTCCTCTCATCTTTAGAGAGCCTTTTGTCTAAGAATCACATTTATTTGATATTTAAACCTTCCTTCATTACACGGTCAGGTGGGCATCTATGCCAACATGGCACGGTAATTCGCGGTTATGGCATCCAGGGTTCGTAAACATAGGGCAACAAATTTCCTCGCCCATAAACATTCAATTCAGAGGTATTACAAAAGATTTGGAATCACAGATGCTTTGTGAGCAGGATCGACAAATCCCGGGTACTGAGTCTAGATCAGATACGTTTTGCTTCATCACTGGTCCAGTCTGTAGTCATCCCTGATTGTCCTGTCCTAAATGGACTTCGGTAAGGTCCTGACTGAGGATGGTTTGAACGGGAAGTCAACTGTTTTGTAGCGGGCAATTCAGCAGTTTAACTGTTGAAAGGACCTGTAATTGGCAGTGGTTGTGCGTGAAAGGGCCGGCCTAGATGACACCGGGTAACGGTGTAATGATAGACTTTGGATATTACAATCACCGTTAAACTGTCTCCTCTGGTCTCTTCCTCGTGATAAGCCTGTGAGTCCTGTCTCAGTTTCGTGGTCGTGGTGGCAGGGGACACCTACAGTCGTGGAGACGCCAGAAAACCTGACTCTGCTGCAACATATGCGGTAACTGCCATGCTTCTACTTGGTCGGACTGTAATTACATTGGAAGAACATTCCTAAACCAAACCGTGAAGTCTGCGCCTGCCCTTTACGTGTAATTAGGAGTCGGTTCATCTTGCACAGTTCCAGAGAGGCAATTTGGCGAACCAGCAGGCTGACGTGTTCTTGTCCCAAGGGTGGAATGAGAGATGGGAAAATTACCCCGAAATTTTCAGTTATCTTGGAATCGGGACATATATCCTCGGTCCTATATCCTCGTGTTATAATACATACGTTTGGAGGACAGAGACTATGAAACCTGTACAATCGGGACTGCTCGGGTCAGGGGTGCTCTTCTGATTTGGAGGTAGCATTGACGGTCAGCGATAAGAACGCTGACGGGTTCTTTGTCAATGAGTCTTTGCTGTTCAGTGTCTAAGGGTGGACGGACAATTGTTGAGGGGCAGATGTATGGTCAAGATCGGATGAGAGGGAAAGGGGTGGGGACAAGTAGATGTGGAGGGGACACGGTGTGTCGAGTAGGGGACGAGAGGGTAGCGCGAGAAAGGAACGGGGGGTCGAAAGATAATAACAGTGGGAGAAGATGTGAGAATATCAGCTCCCATTGTTACCAAGTTGATATTGGAACAAACGGGACGGGGATGCCGACACGATTATGGTCAATTGACGTGAGAAGGTTTATAGATGCATTGTCAAGACTTTTATGGACATTTAGATCAAATAACTTTGGAATAGGTCTTTATATTATATTATTCACAAACGATCATTCATGCTCCTTGTGTCTCCCGAAGCGTGAGACTGGGCAAGTAATCCAGCTTTCGCTAGTGTATTACACTCACGGATCAGCACAATCTAGTGTGACAGTAATTACTAAATTTGCTTAGAAAAGTCTACAGCATGTAGATACGACGAAATGCATTTAGCAGAGTTTTTCATTTTAAAAAATAACTGTTATGAGTTAGTGTATTTAAGGCTGTTTCCGAGACTTGGCGATCTGACACTTTGGGTTTGAAAGAATGCTAACTCGAAATGGTTATGACATTAAGTATATCCCAACTTAACGTTTAATATGAAGGGAAATATTTAGTCTTCAACGTACACGGTACTGGGAAATATTTAGTCTTCAACGTACACGGTACTGACTTATTTATTATTATTACACCTAGTTCCGAATTTTCGTATGATGACTTTTTACATTTGACATAAGAACTATGAATCACAATTGTATGGGAGTCCCTTCCCAACTGTTTGACACCATTAAAACACCTGTTGCTGCATTGGTAAATTCATGGCAAGAGGGCGATTGCGTTTAATAATTAACTCTGCACCTAAGAGGGCTCCTCCGTAATCCTTCCGAGATAAACTTAACATGGGGTTTGATATTACCCAGTGGAGACAGTCAGTTCCAGGCTGTAGCACCTGCATGGCTGTTGCTTTGTCACATGAGTTGAGCTGTGTTCGGATAGTTACACGCCAATTACAACAACGTTTCCAAAGACTGTGACGTCGAGTGGACAGTCCTGAGTACCTGGATAACGCCACTACAGAGGCTTATTTTCTCAGGGATCATGCTGTTTTTCTTTAATTTTGTCTCATTTGTTTGGGCAACTCCTCTTCCACCTAGACTTCTGAACGCGGGTCGCATTTCTAGCGGGACGCAGCACGTCTCTGTCGATTTTACCCCTGCCCTCTCTCTCCATAGGTTCCTTAGATCAACATCAAAAATCAATTGTATTTATTTTAGTAATTCGTTAAATCATATCTTCCTTATGTAAATACATCTTGTTGATACATGAAACGGACATGGTTAGAGTCGTCAAGTATTATAGATTACGCACGGTTCGACGTAATGAACATCACGCATGGTTTAATGTGTGTGGATTTCCTTCCATGTGGATTGTACATTTGTTTCTCCGTCAGCCACATACACAATACTATGACATGAACAAAAGATGTTTTTTAGCATTTCGAACAATTACGGATTTTCTGACTTCCAGCATATAACTTTCCGAAGCTGACTTAACCAACAAATCAAATTAAATGTATTTGTTTAGGAATATAGTGTTAACGATCTAATCGCTGTATTATTCAGTCATGCAGAAGTTTACTTACGAGATCCTTGAATGCGTTTTCATGATGGCAAATTATTATTGAGTAGTTTTCATCGAAATAAGATGTGTCAATTCTCTAACCTTGGATAGAAATCATAACATTTTATAAGCATGTTCGGATAATTCATAGAAGGAATACACACACGCACGCACATATTAATATTTTTATTAAGGAGTTTGTAAATATATATCTCAAATAATATATATGTTCATATATGAAAACTATCATTTCTCTGTATCATTTCTCTGTAATATCTTTATATATTTTGAACTAAAGATCACCTGTAGGTGTCTCTGTTAGACGTTATATGTAATAGGCAAGATGAGTAATTTCTATGTTTTTCTTTCAGGTTTGGTTCCAGAACCGGCGGTCAAAGGAACGGCGCATGAAACAGTTGAGCGCCCTGGGTGCAAGGCGGCATTTCTTCCGTAATCCGCGGCGGATGCGTTTACGTCCCGGCGAGGACATGGCAGACAGTCCGGATATGCTAGGGGCCCCGGGATTCGGCTATATGTCAGGTAGGCACCCTGCGGACCCTATGGATAATTACATGTACCTCGACCACCCCGAGTACGTCCAGCCCGACTTCGACCCCATGGAATACAGTCATAATGACTATAACGAATATTCCAACCATTCCGAAATGGTTTGGAATCAGGGGGGATTTGGGGGGTACGGTGGGTACCCGGATGAAACCTATGTGATGTGATGCGTGACTGCTGCATGGACTAGTCGACTGGGACGCAGTTGTTTTTTGACATTGCATTTTTACTTGACATTCTGTGAAATGTTTACGTCTGAAGAAATTATCAGGATGGTGCCTCAGTTTATGTTTTAGCATAATGTCTCAGTGCATATCTGTGTCCAACTTAACATGGTGTACATATTACTTCTGTGTATTTATGAATTTGTCCATATGTTGTATATCGTGAAATGTTGACAGGACTATGGAAATATCGCTGAATTTACACAGGGGAACCTGTTGAAAAGACTGATATTTGCGATATGAAGTTGCATATTGTGAAAGCTGTTGTTACCTACAAAAATTGGATTAACTCTGCATTGGCAATAAAAATATATATGAGGAACGTATGACTATTGTTCACATTTATTTGAATTCTCTTGAGGCTCTCTCACGGAGTGAAATTCTCATAGACATGGATTTGAAATGAGTTTGAGACTAACGATACTATTGCAAATTTGTGAGAATTGTTGATGCATTTTCAATAAATCTTTAATTTTAGACATATAATACACTTCTGAAAAAATTACAACCTTTGCGACGCGGAACGAAATATACTTTTGCTGGAAACGTGTTGATTTCAATTACCTTTTCTTGAAATGTCTGATATACGATATTTCATTAAAAAATATTGTTATGGCGGTACAAAATATCAGGGTGTAACGTTAAAAATGACATCATAATTTCACTATAGAGGTATCGTCTACATAGTTCGGATCGGAAATACTTAAGTTCATGTTCAGCTGTAACACGTGGGTGTCTACAAGTAGTATGGGAAGCGGTTTGAATATTACATTGTTCTAATTTCAACGAAATTATTGAAATGTTTACCTAATGCTCCTACTGGTAAGCAACTGGAAAATATCTCGGCCCAATCAGCAAACATGTCGGCACGATGTGTAACCCAAGCAGTCGGCTATGTAACAAGCAATGTTTACGACGATATTATTCATATTTTGTGACTGTTTAAAATTTATTATCAGGGAATATGTTGGGAGGAAGGAATTAAACTGCACTTATCACAGGTTTTCGCTGGGGTGGGCTCCACGAACGATGCACCCCCAATTGAGCGGAAGTGGCTTCAAAGAGACTATTCAAAATAACACCCATTATAATTTCATTAACTTCTAATGAAAACTTTTAAGCCAAGTTTATTGCAAATGCAAAGTTTGTACCCTATCTTTTCTCCTTTTTGACGTGTGATTGGTCACGTGCGTCTTTCAACCGACTTGGTTTTACTGCCGGATAAAAGGAGTTACTTCAGAATTGTTCTGAAAGCAAATTTGCATATTTCTGTCTTTTGAATTTTAAATATTTTCCCAAAATATTAATCAAGCTTGGCTGCATGTGCTCGATGAAGCAAATGACAAATTTATGATTCTTTCGAGAAAGTTTTGAGTTTTCGCAGTAGCTTATATCATAGCATTCTCTTAAAATACATAAGAATGACAACTCCATACACACTTATTTTTGGCGCAAAAGAGCGCATCAAAACCACATTTATCAATATAAGACCGGATCAGATGATACACGCAAAAATAACAATCATTAATGAGCAATATTAGCTGATATGTCACGTATGACAGTGAATGTTAGCTCTGATTAATAAGTAACATCGTTGCTTAGCAACGAATTTTTATTCGCTAAACAAATATTTACTAGAAAATACACTGGATCTAGTCGCAGACACATGCTCTATAACACATTTACACAAACATTATATTTCCAAACGTTTAATTAATTATTAAGGTAACAATAATGTAAGTAGGGCTATCGGTTGAATGGTTCTCATAGCAACAATTAATTTATATTCTGGATTTAGAGAAACGTGTGCTTTATAGGAAAAATATATCATCACATCCTTCAAACTGAAATAAGTAACGGCTGCCGTTTTATATTCTGTTTTTTTTTCTTTCTTTCCTATTTTTTTTATAAAATATCTATATTTGTATTTTTTGGGTAACACATATATGACAACATATTACATGACAGAGTAGTGCTCGAATTGCAAATAAATACCATCAAGGACGATACTTGTTTTCCTACAAGTGATAGAGAGGAACATCTTGTTTTGAAATAGTTTTCTCAAAGTCAGGATTAGGGTTATTGTTGAAAATTATGATTTTATCTGACATATTGTGACATTGTATGCTAATGCCATTTTTACAAATCAAATATGCGTTTGCAAGCAATAAATACGTTTTATTAAATATTTATGATAACGTTTCCAGATTGTTTTCTGTTTGTGGTGATGCCGTAAGCGATTTGTGAAAAAACTACAAGTTTTCCTAACGCCTAGCGGAAATGTGAATTATTAATACAGGTTGTGTGAAAACAGAACATTGCTATCGAGATATTCAAGTCGGGGATTGTAGTCAGTCCATCGGACTGTACACATGTGGTATGAAAATTCATATGCTATCATATTATTTGTTGTTTTTGTAACGGAATATATATTTTTTCGAACGATTCTTCAATTTTCATTTCTTTTGAGAAACGTGCAAAATATACTCTTTCGAGAAAATCCCCCCAAATTAATTGAAAAGCAGATTTTCACATAATCGCGATTAATCTGGTGACAGAGGTAAAGTTCTAACACGTGCCTGTGTTTATTATATCAAATACATCAAAGTAAGAAGTGTATATCAGGAGCGAATACGTTTACTGGAAAACCTTCGTTCAGAAAGAATATACAAGTCTCATCAATGAAACTAAAAATGTGTGAAGGTGCACAACTGGAGACGCATACTATGTAGAGGATGTTTGTGCGACAGTTCATGTACGCTGCACTGGTATTCCGATTTTATGCTTGAAATATACACTCAGAAATATCTTGTCAGTAAATCGACATCGATATTATTTCGATACATTTTCATAGCCTGTTGAGTTACTGCAGTAGCATAGACTAGTTTTGAGCATACCGGGGTTCATTGCTTTCTGTTATCGGCAATTATCGTTCAGGGGTGACAATGAGAGAGGGTACATCGTCCTTACAAATGTCTGTCAATACGGACAAGTGTCAGGCTGAGAGGGCGTTCTTAGGGTCGCCCCTCGACACACTGACGATATTAAAGGGACTGGGGTCTCAAGACTAACCGCGAATATCTGAGAGGATTCCGCCGCGTTGGGACAAAGGATAGGCGTTGGATTTAGGATCCGATGCTTAGTCTAGTATATATGATACAATTTTGTGTTTAGTTTGTAAGCTGATTTCAGTGTTTTCCTTATTGTCCATAGTAAGAGCGTTCAACGTCTTCAATATACGGCCTACACAACCATCCTTGCTTTGTAAGGGATTTACAATAGAGGCATTGTAGGGTAGTTTGGTTCTTGCTTAGATTGCGCCAAGCCGCTAAGACTTCCATACCACCTTTGGAGCGGAACAAAGGTTAGTTTGCGGGAGGGGGGCCTAGGCGTTCTGACCCTCCCCAGGGAGGGGGAGAGAGAGAAGACATTTGGTTTGTACCCCACATACAGGTGCGTGCTAGTGGGCGAACGGGCGTTCGTCTTTTGAAAACATCTCAATGTGGTCTGGTTGTCGCCCAGCATGCAATGGACGATTCAACCCAACATTTTATCAAGCACATATTCTTCGGCGCATTTTGCCAGCGCCATGCAGGGAGCTGTTGTTATTCTCGCCGACTTTCTTCACGGTAAAATTTCAAAACCGAAAAAATCGTCACCGCACAACAAAAGCAGCCCGGCAATATTGACAAACCGGCTCCAGCTGATTGTGACAAGACCTGCTTCCATTCCTCTGGGCTTAATGATCAGTTATCGATCTCACTCCAAAGTAATTATTTTCAGTTGTATCTAAACTCAGGTGCACTGTGATCTCGGCGTGTTAAAAATGAATGGTAAACAAGATTTAGTAAATAACATGATCATCAGGTGGTAAGCGGGGGTTCACAAATAACCCAGGTTACAGAAGGGTAACACACCGACTTATACACAAACACTGTTATACCACAGCATGTTCCCATTCATGTCACATTTGTTCATATCACATGTCATCTGCATAAATAGCAATAATGAAAATAACAACACTACTGATAATAACATATCTATGTAAATTTGATTATGCATCCATTTATTAAAGAGTTTTTAAGACGAAAAACTTGCTGATTTGTTCACACAGAATCATGCATGGCGCTATATGACATTTATAGTTTATAAACTTCATATTAATACAGATGTAGACATTTAAATATGCCTCTTTCTCAAACATTTCTTAGATATCTTGTAATAGCATGTATACAGATAACATACAAACATACACTCACGCGTACATATATATGATATACTGCGCTAGATGTCTATCCAAACACTTGCAGTATGTACACAACCGTCCCCCATGATAACATGACTATCAACCCACACAGTCAAGTGGCCCTAATGGTGCAGCGCTTCGGTGATGTGTTTGTTAACACATTAGATATTCTATCCTTGCAGATCCCCATTTTGCCAGATCAAAGATCATATGTGCATAAATACGGATTTTTTCACGGTGGATAAGATTGATATGTGTTCCCCTTATGATTTAACATAACCGAGTGACTGTTAAACACTCGAGCGACCTGGAGCTGGAGCTCGTCCATCCACCCGACGCTCTATCCTCAGGCTGCATCTCAACCTCGACCCATCTACCTGTTTCGTTTGATCGTAAAGAAATGTCTTGCCAGGCTCCTTCCCAAATTCCTATACCCTAGCTATTGTTCGGGAGCAAAAGCAATACGATTGTCGCTTTGAAGCGATATGTTTGTCGATGTTGTAAGATAGTGTTTTTATAACCACGACTCACAGGACGGACTGCTTTCATATCCACAACTTATGAATGGCCTTATGTCGAAATTCTGTTACCGGCGGTATAAGGTTCTTTGAAGCTGTACAAGTCGGAGTTGATAAAAATATCTTTTAATTTCTATAAGACTTGAGAACGCTCTCACCATTTCCTGTTTAATGGAGTGATAACAATGCAGCTATGTGACTGGTAACAAGCCTCGCCACCATCAACGACTTGAACGGCAACCTTCTCGGTATGACGTCACATTCGGCCGGGGAGGTATGCTATAAAATACTAATCACAACGTTCCGGAACGCCGGTTGACTATAGTCAACTATTTGTCAGGTGAGCAGTGGCGTCGACTTTGGGCTTGCATGAGCAGAGCTTGACACGTGGAACATCGTCTACAGTAGACTCCACTTCTACCCACACTGACACTTACGCGGGTGTTTGCCAAGGAGAAAAGGAATTAAATTTACATCATGGGATGAAGATACGGGCTGAAGATGGTGATGATTTACGAGCGTTGATGACGGCAATGTTGTTTGCCTATTTTCCGGACTGACGGGTGGGCAGTTAACGAAACACCCTGCAACGTTAAGCTTTAAACTGCTGCCGAAATCACCTCGTTGATTTTAGTGAAATGTTGTCAGCTTCTATACGTGTTGTGATGCCCATACATATGCTCAAATATGAAGCATAATTCTTATTTGAATACGGAACCCCCGTTCCGACGAGTGATTCCCAACGAAGAATGGGATGAAATGTTATATAACACCTTCTGTGTCGTTTAGTCGTTGCGATGTATGCTTTTATACTTTTATTGCATTTCAAACGATTATGTTTAACGCGCCAACGTAGGAGATGTCGTTTAATGTTAGTGACACCAGTGGTGGGAGTCCTAGTTTTAAAGTAGTCTTTATTTCTCAACCACCTACAAATCGAGGTTGTTTTGTAAGTCGTGTCACGAAAAGTGGGACCATTTGAAAACACGTGTCTGAAGGAATGGCGATGAATATTTTTTCAGAAAGAAATCAGCTTCCTACTAAAACTGTTACCCATGTAGGTGGTATGGCGGTTTAGGGTTTTATTTTGTACATAAATAATATGTTACGAGTGTTATAAATGAGGGATAATCTGTCATCATATACATATTGCTGAAAAGACTCCTGTCGAACAACACAAGCTCTGCTGGGTTGATGGGCGCTTTAACAGAAGCTGTTTAAGTCTCTTTGAAAATGACGAAAACTGAATATGTTCATTTGATTGAAAAAACTCTGAAATGTGCTATTTCTATTCATTCTAAAGGTTTGAAACTGAATAGGGATGTCTGAATGTTTCTCTTGTAATTAACAAGATCACCTATAGTATAATCTGATATCCATTAAACAGTCGTCAAGCTCCAGATAGTAAAATAATGGAGTAAAATCCGATCAACATGTTAATTGTTAGCCAATGAAATAATGTCAATCACTTAACTCCGTGACACCGGTCACTAGCTGACCAATCACATTCGTGCTTGACTGCACTTTCCGGAATGAGCATTCTTTAGTGAGACCCGGTAGAAATGACACTTGGAGTTGCTTATGTAATCTAATAGCTATCGGCATGGGATGGGCAAATATTGCCCGTGGCATATTATCCTAGGACTTTTGTATGGCGGGGATGTTTACTCTTCGCACCGGGTCATTGTCGCTATTGTTACTTTGTATTATAGGAAAATCATGACTTTTCTCAATAGAATTTAAGAATTGTTTGGAATTTTAGCGTTTGTTCAAATGTCACTCTGACCCAGAGGAAGTATTATCAATATGACTGAACTGATAACTGTGTTGATTAAAGTTTTGATCGCATATGGATAGAGTTTAATTAAACGGACGTGCTAGTTTAATCTGTGACAGTATGACTTTGGTTCCCTCGGGTGTCCTGTTTTCCTTAATGAGATAAAATTAAATGAAGAGTTCATCACAGCCTTGCATGTGACAAGGTATCGTTTTATGAGGATGTTTTTCTTTTTAGTGTAAATGGACACTCAGCAGGCCCGAGCTTCACAATATGTTTCCGATATTGAGCTCAGCGATATGTTGTTATTTATCTACGTCCATTAAGAGATGGTGTCAACTTGCGGGCAGTCAGTTCACCGACACGAAATTTGTGATTTGTCTCTGTACATTGTGTTGTGTAGCATCGACAAGGAACAAGCGGCAGCCTGTTGTCCACGGATGGAGGAATATGATTAATGTGGCCCTGAGTGGCTCGTCTTTCACTTGGGCCTGGCTAACTTGTCACAGGCACATCGGGGTTCCAGCTCACACAGACAAAGACTAAACCTCTACCCAGATTCTAGGAGTCACATGTGGAAGGACGGGTAGATCCTTTGACATTACCCCCCAGGGACTGTAGAGGGGAGGGACACATGGGCAATGGTAGACCTGTTGACCTTACCCCTAGAGACTGTAGAGGGGAGGGACACATGGGCGAGGGTAGATCTGTTGCCATTACTCCCACAGACGGGAGAGGGGAGGGGTACATAGGCGAGAGGCGAGGGTAGATCTGTTGACATTACCCAAGAGACAGGAGAGGGGAGAGGCACACATGGGTGAGAGGCGAGTGTAGATATGTTGACATTACTCCCAGAGACAGGATAAGGGAGGGGTACATAGGCGAGGGGCGAGGGTAGATCTGTTGACATTATCCAAGAGACAGGAGAGGGGAGGGGCACATAGGCGAGGGTAGATCTCGCATGAGGGTACTTTTAGTGACGTGTTCTAGTGTTGGGGCTGTTGCTGATCCCCTCCCTCGTCGGCGAGTATACTTGGGTAGAATTGCTGACGATACCCCATGGAGAGGGAGGGGGTGCAATCGGGCCAGGGTAGTTTTAGTGACGTCATACACCCCTCCCCCTCATCAACGAGATTGGCATCTCTTTTTGGTGGGTTCCCAGTCCCGCCCTTCGTCATTCCGTGGGCAAGGGATCTACAGACTTTACCCCAAGGCTTTGGGGGATGGGAGGGGAGGATGCCAAACTTTTGCTCCTGTCCTCTCTTCAGTACCACGAGGATGGGGTAGAGGCGGGGAATCTTGAGCAAGCGCACCCCCAGGGTATATGAAGTGGGTACGGTGGCCTGCCAGATTGACCCACCAAGTGCAGGTTGGTGGTATAAGCCCGAATGGCAAGTTTCCTTTCGACTGTTTGCTTTTCTGTGATCTGGTGAAGTGTAGTGTACTATTACCGATGTTCTAGTGTTATGTGAGTGCGGTGTTATGGTGTTATATTAGCGTTAATACAGAGTTATTGGAGTGTTAACACTGCTCTAGTGCCAGTGTTAGTGTAGTGTTGAAGCTGATCTAGTATTGGTGTTACTGAATGTGTAGTGTTTTGTTAAGTTGTCCTATTATAGTGCTTGTAGTGTTAAGTTGTTCTAGTGTTGATGTTAGTTAGATGTAGCGTTAGTGTAGTGCTGCTCAGTCACATAGACCCTGAAGTAAATATGTCCAAGAAAACCCACGTATGTCTAGACAATATGGCAAGTCTAGATTTCTTCAGCTTCAAGAAAATGAAGAAAATGTCAGGGCTCTTTTTTTATTATATTTTATTTTTTTAACTGCGCATTTTTCTGTTGTAAACTACGTTGATTTGATTTAGTTGTTATTCTAGTGCTAAAGTTGGCCTAGTTTTAATGTTAGTTGTGATGTGGTATTAGAGTCTTTACATGGTGGTGGTTATGCTTGGTGAGGGCGGTGTAGGGTTCATGTCTGAGTGTCGATGTCGAAGTGTGAAGTAACTTGTCTTGGCTCTTGTGAAACCGAGGATCTGACCATTATCCCCCGGCTTATCCATGACGTAGACGAAGAATATCACCTCTCTCACACCGGGAACCTGCTGAAACTTTAGACAGGTTCAAACAGAATTATCCTGGGAATTTCACACCTTAAAGATCATACCTATCCCCAACGCTCAGCGGTTACAGGTGTTGCTGCAGTGAAGATAGGGGTACGGGGTAGCAGCTGGGGTGGGGGACAGTATGGGATGGAAGATGATGTTATTACCCATGCATAGCTGTGACAAACTTGCAGCCTGAAACCGCGAGTATCAAGAATATACAGTAATACACATGCCCACATGGCAGCAGTATGTAGCGGCTATGCTGATTCCGTAGATGGCGTTTAGCTTAAGCAATGAACTATATATCCCCCTTTTCATATATATTTTGACGTGATAGAAGTCACATCGAATGCCTTCGATTTCTGCAGATGAAAAACCTTGACTCACTACACAGAGAATTGTATGACGAAACCTTCGAATTGTAGTTTCATCATCTGTCTGAAAAACTAAATGCTTATTACAAGCAATTGGAGCTCATTAGTTTTGATACAGGCATAATTCACGCGTTATCAAATATGGCTGCATGGAGTGATATATTTTTGTAGCGGTGGACATACGTCATGTAAAGCTGTGATGTAAGTCATGCTAGTACCCGAATACACGCCATGCATACGTCATCGGCAAATCACGTGACAGGATCTGGCATCGATCTCACCGATACTGACCACGGGGAATGGCTTCACATGCACAGATTGAATACCGGCTATTGTATGATGAGTTGTGACAGTATATTCGCCATTTGATGGATATAAACGATAAAAAATTGAATGTTTTTATGTCTGATCGCGTGCATTCTGCCGCTTGGATCAGCAGCATTTCACATTACCTGCTTTTGGTACTGAACCCAGCAACCTCTGCTAGCTGACAAGCCGCTCATCGCCACGTGATAACGTCAATGATAAGTGCTTATCGGTGCTGACTGAAACGATGAAAGTTACCGTAGAGCGGTCTTTGGTTTGTCATCGAATCACTAGGGGGCGCTCGAGCGAGAGTGTGAAAATGAGACGGGTAAAGCTTGCGAAATGATTCTTCATATTCTTCTGTATAAAATATGGATTCTTGAATTAATAAAATTTTCTGAAAATAAAAACGATGACATCGTGGATTTGTAAATTGGAAAATATTATAAAAAAGAATAGGTTAGTGATATGAAACAATTTGTTTATAATATATGATGTTACAGAACACCCGTATTTTCTTACTTTCCAGCATATCGACGTATTCCTCCCTGTCCATTGTGTAGCGTACACTTGAACGATGTTCGACAAAAGGCACGGAGCTTTCTCTTGTTAAAGACCATTTGGCAGGACAGCATTTATGTATTATGTATGAGCTAAGTGCTAATGTAGCATAAATTTCAAAAAGGACATTTTTGTTAAGAAAAAATAGCAAATTCTTCTGTCAAGAATTAACATGATAGACACATTACTGTCAAGCAGTTTGTGATAATATTCCTATAGTATCGCCCTCGTCAAGCTGAATGTTGATACGGGTTAGAATTACGTACGCATGCCGCTTTCAATGGCCCCCAAATCGCCGTATTATTGCGCGGTGAGGAGAACATCTGTCCATGATTCCACATCTGACAGCGGGGGGCAAAAAAATATGGCTTACCTAGACCTAAATTATAGATAATAAATCATAGACAACTGTGCTTTGACGACAATCCCCAGATTAGATATAGGCATAGTGAAGGCACATGAAAGGCCAACTCGGCAACGTTGGGCGGAAGGTCGCGTGAAATCTCTCGATATTCGGCGTTACTTTTCAAGCTTACATATGTGATATGTTTTACAATTAGTACGAGAGTTCATCCACGCAAGATCGTACATAACCCGGTTTCTTTGTTTCGTGGGCAGTATTTCCGATGTTCATTCATTGAAAAACACGACCCATTTGTGTATGCAAACAAAATGTCAATCACTTGGTTTTCAATTTAATAATAATTGTAATAATAAACGCAAAAGAAAAAATCGAACAATAATCCCAAATCACTCAAAACCCATGGTTTATGAGCCACAACTGTAACTCGGTTATTCAGTTTGTATGCAGTGGATCGTCTCCTATCCCTTCAATGTGGTTACAACTATTTCACTGTGTAATGCTCGGGTCGTTCAAACTATTGACAAAATAATCATAACGTTATTTATATGAAGAAAGAGCATGACTTGTTACAAAATGTAATGCAGTGTTCCTTGTAAACCGCTCAATGACATTCTCCTGTAATACGAGTGCTAGATGTAATCTAACCTCAGCTCTCCAGTATTCTGACCCGTGTAGAAGTGCGTCCGTCGTACACAGATGTAGATACTGAGTGGCTATGGCAGCGTAGCTCCGCCCATGTGAATATATTACTCGACACGACGTTGGTCAGCGAAGTTGTTTATGGTGGCGCGAACAAGACGCATGTTGTGTTTCTCGGCTAGAATGTCACCTTGTCCCCAATGGGATCGCTCGGGGATTGTACCAAGCCTTCTACACCGTAGATCCGTACCTACTGATTGATCTTGCAACATGTGTCAAAATTACTCTCGGTGTCAAACATATTTTCTGTTAAAAAATCGATGTTTCCTATGTCGTCAGTGCGTTCGTGAGATTCACTGGTTAATAAAATTATGTTAAGTAGGACAGAACTTTAAGGGTTAATTATATTTCTGCCGAAATGTAGGGCGAATTTGTATAATGTAATTAGACAGATTGAACGTGGTTTTGGCCATATGTTTTCTACGTGTCCCCAATTTACTCGTCAAAGTACACCTCTCCTTCGTCATTAACCAGGTTGAACCAAGCCATCCAACCGAACACGGGCACCTGATCCACCACCCGAGACAGCCTGCAGACACGCGGGTCGGTCGGTCGCAATTGAACATTCAGATTTGACGCATCATTGGTATCAGTTCATCTCTAAAAAAGTATTAGTACAATAAAGGGCTTATTATTCTACATCGCGCTGAATCGGTTGTGATTTTCTTGATATGCCATGGCGATGTCACCTACGAGAGCGCGCGGCTACAGCGAGATTGTTATCATTCTCAGTCTTTCAACAGTTTCCTATTTTTGTCTTACACCCGACAGGGTGTCAGCTAGACGATAAGGCAGACTCGTCAGGCTGTCATCCCCACCACCCGCACCCCTACCCTAGCAAGGCGACCACCCTCATGTGGCGGGTCACACCCGAACCGGACCACCCATCTCCTCCCGCCATTGGTAGTACACGCTCTATCTCATGAAACAATTAGATCACAACATCAACAACCATTTGTTTCTACCCACCCAATCAATTTTTGGGGTACGTATGTGTGTCCGAACAACAACGACATGCCCATCCCAACGCTTACATATAATTAGTAGAAATATAGTATATATAACTGAATGTAAATGAAAACGTCTCCATTTTTTTATGCAACAAAACACACAAATCAACAATATTGAATTTTGCAATATTGTTCCTAAAACTGCTCCAGAATTTGCACACGTCTCAGAAAATACAAGAAATATTCTTTGCCATTTTTAAGTAATATTAGAAGCAGGGACTCACGGACACATATCCTATTGAAAATGGTCAAGATTCGACTCGTTAAACGTTCGTATCACGGTAACCGGTAATGAATCACATTGCCTTGAAAAATATATTTATCAATGATTTTATCGAATTTACTCACACAACGGCAGTTTAATTCTATTTGAAACCTGTTATTAAAATATCTAGTCGGAAAAATTGTAAAAGCTCGTATACAGATGCAGAAATTTCATACGCAAGCTGTGATCAAAATATGAATTTGTACACGACTAACCAAAGACAAATGTATCGACAATAACGCGGGATAATAGCTCGATTCGTCACGTTAAGCTATGGGGTGGTGTATTTTGTAGGTTGGCTGTATGTCAATACATGTCGCTTTATCTGCAACACATGTTGAGGGATAGTTATAGAAAATCACTCATACAAATATATTATTAGTTCCGGAAGTGCACAGAGGAATAGAGCTAACAAGGTCACCGGTGGGAAACAAGATGAAGCCATGAAATGAAACAGGCACCGCGTCCCTCCATCACTTGTGCGCCACTTAATAGTTAGCGGGTGAGTCGATGTGACTAAAACCAATAAAGGAGTAATTGTTTCTGGGTTCATTAATGTGACTGAATACATTTACATTTGTCATAAGACGAACAGGTACAGTCAGACTTTGTAATGGATATATTAGAAGTTTGGAAATGGTGAGTTTCTGAAAATATATAGGGATTCTAGAAATAGGAAAATCATGTTTGTGGCAACTTTATATTACTGTCACTGTTAGTCCGAACACTGTTAATCTGGGCACCTCTGGAAACTTGAATCTGAAGCGATAGTATAACACAGTGGTAAATCTGAACTCGGCGTTAATCAGGGCGGCGTCAGCCCATACTGTTCATATTAAGGAGTGTGTAGTGTCTAGCGCTTTTTATCAAATGTGACATGTATATCCTCGGACTAGGCTCTAAACAGTACCAACAACCGTAATAATAATAATATTAATGGTAATGAGGATAAATACTACGACTACTTCTATTCAATAATGTGCAATATTGTTCAAATATATTATAATAATTTTGATGTCTCCATAAGTCCAAATACTGTTAAGGTATAAACCATACCTGAATTAATTTGTCCACTAGCTTACAGATAGACACCTATTGTACTAAGTCTAACACCCAACTAGATATTAAATGTATTCATGCGTGAGATCACCTTGGAGGTTATAGATATATGTGCTACATGCATATGCATTAAACATAAACCAGCAAATGTGCCTGAATGCACACTCATCTCTGCAGTGAAGCTGTCATGTCGTTAACACCAAGGAGTCGATGTTCACAAAACTGATATGACTAGCAAAAAAACCCAACATATATAAATCCAGTTAAAATGCTGTTGAATTTCAAGCCTGCATGTGCGAGGGCTTGTTTGATGGTTGTAGTAACAGGTCATACACCTGTGTCGTTTATCTCCGACAAGGGGAGGAGGAGGACGTGGTAACATGCTGCTCACTTAACTCGTATCTCGTCATTCTATCGGTTCTCCGCTTCTACTAGATCATCGGATTTCATTGTCAATGTATTTTGCGAGTGTTTTAACAGTTTCGCGAATCTGGTATCTATTAGTATTGAATTGTAAACTGAAATTGATAAGCTCTCATAAAACATATTTCTATGATTTTTGATCATATATTTCCATTGCCTGTGCGTGCATTGTGATCGTCATGTGTATTTTGATGGTTTTGTGTGATGGTAACTATGATATATGATATTTATGACTAATGTGTTTTGCATTTATTCCATTAGAACCAGACTGAAATTATCACATATTTCCTTCAATTACAAGAACTTGGAAATATGACACGATCAGGTGTCATAAATTTTCTCGCAATGACATAAAATATTTGATTTGTCGATGGTTGTCGATGATATATAAGTATACAGTTTGAGCAAGATATATTTTACCTAGTCAGCAAAAATTCATGTTGTCACGTGCATTTGGATATGTTAATGTGAAACATAAATAGATCATTATATGTTGAAAATACATTTCTTCTTCTTTTTTTTCAGATAATGGACAGGAATTCTATCCTGGTTACCAAGGTTACAACGAGTTTTTCCTAGGTCAAGGTCAAGACGGCAGCATTGGCTTCCTGCCTCCCTCTCAAGGTACCCCTCCTCTGACTTTAGACCCTTCAATGCACCCACCAGGTATGTTCAAGGGAGATAATCCTGACATACCTGTTCCGAGCCATGCACGGAACAAACCCAGTCGAGAAACGGCTTCAATGACATTTTTTAAATAATCTACTCTGTAAAAATTATTATACATAATGTTGCCATTATCCTTACATAAATTAAAATTTTGAATATTATTGCTTTCTTTTTCCTGATCGAGGTCGTAATACTGTTTATGCCTAATCATGTAAATTATGTCTTTTGGTGAAAAGGGAAAAATATATTTTGTTTGAAAAATTGAAAAATTATTTTGAAAACGTGAATTGTTCTCCCAAGGCTTTACGCGCTCACTAACACCTGTCTTTTACTATAGGAGAAAGTTTTCCCCCACTCCCCCATCTGTACCTTAAGCCTATGTCTGGTGACCACGCCCTGAGTGCTCGAACATTGCTAACGGCTGCTTAAAACCCAACGCACTCACTTACTCATAACTCTTGTGAGAACAAAGCGTATTATTTGAACTAAACATCTTGTGCTTGTAGTTCTGTACCAATACAATGAATGGTCTTTGTTTAAATTAATAACGCTTCACCATCTACCACGGCATGTCAGCCTCTGCTACATCACCCCCTCGATGTTGTGGGCAGGCACCCCGACGGGCTGTTTGTAATTAACATTGTTTGGTAACACAAGTCAGTGATAGTAACTTGTTAAGAATCACTGACCAGGAAAATAATTAGTCAGTCATCGGGATGCTGATACAACTTGCGCAATCCTATAAGACGCGCAGCGGTACTTGACAATTATTATGCAAGCTATCGGTGGGTTTACAAACACTGGTACAAATGTTAAGGACACGATACGTAGACTCACTCCATCATTCCCAGAGTGGAACATATGGACAGCCATCTCCCAGCCATTGCTCACATGGAATCATTGTGCCCCTCATTCCGTCTTCAACATTCAATAGTAATTAAGTCCTTCACAACAGAACCTCAGCATTCTTCTTTTCGTTAGGTCATTAATTACTTGTATGATAAAGAAGTCCCAGAAATGCCGTTCTTGGTCGAGATTTGTGATAGACTAAACGAGACAGCCTCGGGCCCAGTGGAGCTCTTCAGCGCAGGAAGTCCAAAAAGGACAAGTTCAATAGTTCTCTAGTCTTGGAAGTCACAGAAGTTTGTGAACGGCACGAGTATGTAGCCTGTTCGAGCTGCCAGTGATTTAGATCGTGAATCCCCGCGCTACCGGCCATTCTCTCACAAATATGAGCCGTGCCTTTAATTACAAAGGATGATTGCATAGATCGAGTGTTATGATATGCCGCGAGGGAGAACGGGGCTTGAGCAAATGCCGCCATTCCAAGGAGTTATAGGAAATTTATCCGTAGAGTCTTGGAGATCATCTATCACCAAGTATCCCCCTTCTCCCTTGCCGTTATCTCCCCAAAGCCCGGGGGATTACGCTCAATCGATTATGTCCCTCCAACCAGCTGACTCCGGACCGGCTGTATAGAGAGAGTGTTTTGACAGGCGCTTTTTATAATTATCTGTCGATTATGGTGGAAGGGCTCAACTCAATGCTTGTCTTCAGGGTCGGGACTTGCCACCCATGTAATAAAGACATCACTAGCCAGAAAGGAAAGATTAATATCGAAAGATTATGCAAAAGAATTCTTTGGACCGTTGACATGATGTGCCCGGAAATATAAAAGAAAGAAAACTTTCTTAAGAAAAGCTGCTTGAAAAACTTGACTCATGCTTAATTAACGATGAGGATGGTCACCCATCACGTGATCTGTCGAAGATTTATACGTAAAAATAATTTTTGCTAACGGCGAATATTTTCTTAATTATATAAATCGTTTTGGATTTATGAGCATTTGAAAACATAGCGAAACACGCATAGACCATAATCATTTCAATTAAGCCACGACATAGGAGGTCGTGTTTAAGGACTCTCGTGATCTGCTGAAGAGAGGCTTTCACTCACCTAGACCTACTTCACCCCGCTTCAAAAAGCCATCGGTCCCCTGAACACGGAGCATGGTGCGATTTTATCAGCTTATAATTCAAAACAGAATGTCGTTTTAGTGTTTTCGCCAACTTAAAAGGGTGCGTACGAGATGCGTAAATGTAAGACACTTGCGCACGTGCATGCCAAGAGCGCGCACGGCTCAGAGAGACATACACCCACGACACGGACTTTAAATTCGTTTCGGCGCCCGCACCATTCCGCAAATGTTCTGCACTTGTGTCTGTCGCTCATAGCCCCCTATCGGCCGCCCTCTTCACAGTAGGTGAAACGACCTCTGGTAGCAACGAAGGAAATCAATTAATTTCGTAAAGAGAACAACATTGTGTGAATATTTCCATACTCAGTGTTTTGCAGGAGCATCTGTTTGTATGTATTGAATGTACCTAACGGAATGAGTTCCCGGCCGTGGGGATCACTGGACAGCTGATTGCTTTCCATGACCTCCAGGATGGGTTCAGACCTCCTGATAAATCTTAAAAGATCCGTGTCCACCGTAAATTATGCAATAAATAACCCTAGGCTTAGTGCCCCATAAACATATATCTTCTACTTCAGTTCGATAAGGTCGTTCTTGAAGCGATGAACAAACCCGCCTTCATTCACGATGTTGTAAAGCAAGTTCATGCCACGGAGAACGTCTTGTCAATCAGTCATTTTGGTTCCATCTGTCCATTTACACAAACTAACACCCATGAACGCCAACATAGCAGCCGCGTTCTATGAATGAAATTAAAAATAGAAATACCATTGGTTATATTTAACAAGAACTATTGAAAAGGTTTATTTTCCAAAACTAGACATGCGAAGTCATCTATGTTCAAACACATAATAGACAGTAGTTTTTAAATGTCTATTGATATAAAATGTTTCAATTTAAATAATTTCAGTTGCACGGAATTACAAATAAGAGTATTAAATATACTTTTCACACTGAGGACAAGGACCCGTGCTTGTATCAGTTTATCCTGGGAGTCCCGCCTGCTTCTGCATAAGGCAAACAATTTGACAGATAATGCATATTAGCACAGCCACCTTGTTCTTATATCCCAACGAACAGGACATTGTCCTTCAGACAAGACCAATGACGTCATCACTAACATTGCCTCGCCTCAACAACGGAAGATTTAGATTTGTCACAACGAAGGAACGACATACCCGTCGAAGTCGTCGTGCTGTATTTTTCTCAACATATCGGAAATGCAGTTTTGTAGATGAGGACTGCCATGTTCTGGCACATACGCTGTCCATAGTCAAATAGACATATGGTAATTCGAAAAGTATTCTCAACTGTCTAATTAACACTCCAAACACTCCGGCTTTGCTGGGCCGTGAGGGAGAATAATTTCTCGCACTTGGCGGCTGTCAGCGACATTTTAGCTTCAAATGGTTGCTATCTCCGTCTTTGTTCACCCCGAGCACGTGTTTGACGATCGATCTTCACGGATACCAGACCCGGACTCACTTCCGGGATGGGGTCAGGGCGGCTCCACGGTTGCCCCTCTGCCATTTGTTGTGCAAACTTTGTCACGTCTTCTTTGAAAATAGTTCCGTCACGCTTGGCGTTATCTGGACTCTTCACGACGCACTTCCGGCCATTCACACCCGTGATCATTCAATCTGCCATTGGGGATTGTTGGCATGTGAGAAGACTACTTTCGACCATTGTATTATGTCAACAACTACATCGACTGTGACAACTACTACGTGGCACTCTGGATGTTGTCACGACTACTACTACTACTTGTACTACACCTGCTCAGCCTCCCTGGCCTTGAACCCTGGAAACACTACTTGGATTTGTAGGTATCTCATGGACAAAACTCAGGGTTATATCAAAGTTGTTTTCGTCGTCAGGCACGACTGTTACTACGAACAACAACAACAACAACAACAACAACTACTACTACTACTACTACTACTACTACTACTCACAGTACCATTACCGCTGACGCTACTACTTCTAGTACTAAAACCACCACCACTACTACTACTACTACTACTACTACTACCACCAATAATACCTCCACCCCATTCTCATCCTCGGCATCAAGCGTGTTACAACACCAACTGTAACATGCCCACACCGGCTGCTACCCAACATCCACGACGACTGCAGTGACATCCGCCCAGCATATGCAGCTGTTGCCGCATCGCCTACCTTTGTCAGCAGAGGGTATGCCCAACTGTCATCCGCAATCCTCCTTACGTTCGCTCAATCTTAGCTGACAGACAGCATTTCTGACAACTATGTTTGATTGTCACGTGGATATGTTTCACTCATCAACGTATATCGCTCTACCTACCTCCCCATTCCCGACATGGGTGGTGTTTCGAGTCAGGGGGAAGACTGACAATAATGTACTTCACGTATGTTTACACACAGAGAAGCAATACTGAGTACGCTAGCAAGAACGCTTGCAGTTCGAAAGAAACATCCATCATTTGCAATGGGGATTAGGAGCAATAATAACCGCGGGCAGTCGATACGTATTCTAATTCTCAAACCTAGCAACCGTTCCGACTTCGTGACCGTTCCGACTTTCAACTAGTATTTGGATTAGGTGTATTATTAATCGGTCGATCTGTATTCAAGGTTCTCTAAATTAGGTATAGCCGGGACTTAGAAATTCAACTAGTATGTCGACATGGACAAAAGATCTTAGGTGGCACCGCTCTTTTTCATTTTGCAAAAGAACATTTAACTGTTTCCATTTGTTTCTGAAACCCAAACCGATAGATACATCCAAAAGTGTATTTCCGGAACCTTAAACCCTTATGTCTGGAGATGAGGTACTTTCCTTACCCTTGCCTCAACTTCCCGATTTCCTAAATCGCCCTCCTGTTCTTTCAGCTGCACTCATATCGTTCCATCTCGTTTGAAACCCAGTGGCTGAGTTTTATTGCTATACACTGGCCATTTATGTCAAAAGAGGCAGAGAGTGTCTCGTTCTAGCAGGCTTCAAGAGGGCCATTGTTTGTCTCCTGAGTCTCGGAAGGTCCATAAAATGCCAGGAAAGAGAATGTTTAACATGAGAATCAGCCAAACTTTTCACCAATGTACGTGTTCTTCACGCTATGCATCTAGATACC
Organism: Haliotis asinina; assembly: GCF_037392515.1. NCBI lineage: Eukaryota > Metazoa > Mollusca > Gastropoda > Lepetellida > Haliotidae > Haliotis > Haliotis asinina. Next base: position 102,992,796 of record NC_090280.1, on the reverse strand, counting down.
GGCTTTAAAATTGATGAATGTCCGTTTGAGCCCGTGCGTGTGCCTTGAAGGCAGCGTGCGCGGAAGTTCTCAATACTTTAACCGCATCTTCATCCAAATCCATGCATTCCATGTCATAAATGCTTTTTACGATCTTCTCCCAGACCGTTTTTGTGTTCTGACAACCCAGAACCCCAAGGCATGTGTTAGACATGCACCAAGAAGCGAAATATTCAACAAAGCGGTACTAGATTTGTTGTGACTTGGCCTTTCTTTGACTAAATCACCACCCTTTGATTTCCGCAGGACGGTTTATCGTTGCCTAATTAGACGCATATGGCCACGGCGTGCAGAAAAGGGGGTTTCCAAGACGCTAGCACTGATCTTATCGCTGAAAGTCACCATTGCATTCCGTTGGTACAAAAAACGACCACTTCGTAGGTTGTTTCAACTGTCTACGCAGCGTTCCCAAAGTGCTTTAGGATTGTAAACTCCCAACGATCTCCAGCTGATGGTTTATACGACGCCCAAACTGTCACCGGAATTTATCTTCAGGAAAATACTAGCATTTTGCCCACGTCTCTTCGATGCGTGTTGACAGGTCTTAGATTTTTGACTTGAAATGATGATAAACAAACGACCCAAACAAAACTTAATAGGTTTCTTTAACGACACTGTGGAACATTTACTTTGTATTTTCATGCTGATATAATCAGACCGTTAAAACACTTGAACTGCTGGACATTCTGTTAAGGATTGACGACGCACTATTAATCTTTGGACGTTTGTATTTCAATGTCACGTTTGTGTTTCAATGTCACGTTTGTTGCGATATTGATAACAGTACGCGCCCGTCTCATCAAGGCAAATATTTGTGAAGCAGTGATGCGGATCAAAAGGCATTTATGACACACTCATTGGTTGATGCATGTCCAAATTAGGCATTACAAAATATGAAACGAGAAGCTTTGAAGCCAGTTGGGACTGCTGGTTAACCATACGAAATAAGTCCATTGTTATATGTGAATGAGTGAGTGAGTGAGTGAACACCAGAAATGGGCTTCCCACATGGTGTTCATGTCGGGAATCGAAGCCAGGTCCTCGGCGTGAGGAACGAACGGTTTAGCGACTAGGGTAACCCCCACTGCCCCCCCCCCCCCCCCCTTATACACTGGACAAAATGCGTTAGGAATATTGATATTTTCATGATTGATATTTCATCAGTGTGTCAATGAATAAACAGATCATAATTTCAAAATTTACACATATTCCAAACTATTTTTGTCTAGTATATGTGAGATCTTACATGATATTTGGTATATTTGTTTTGGTGGAATTTGTGAATAGTTTGTAACGTAGTTTTGTTTGTTTTCAGGGTTAGGCCAGGAAGGGCAGTTTCTACCTGGAGATATCCTTCCGCCAGCCTCTACCCCCGAACCAATGCCGCTTCACGGACACGATGGTTCGTTTATTCCGCGCTCAATTCCAGGGACTCCTTTCAGCCAGTCTCTGTCCCAGTCCCTCAGCCATCACCACCCGGAAATGTCCGAAGCATGGTGACAGTGAATCGGGCCGTGCGCAGTGAAGATGCGCAATCACATCACGGGTCATACCTAGAGTACAAGCATTGTACACGGCTACCAGAAAGTGTCCGAGGTCACTGTGACGCGTCAAGACATGATTTGTGTGTTGAATTGTGATTAGTGGCTGTCCCCATACCGGCAGTTGGATGACGCAACTTCCTGTAAACTGAATTCTGGGAAAAGCGACTGGACAGCAACAAGTGAGCGAGAAAGAACAACACATTTCACTAAATCAATGTCTCGTGCATCAAGGGTCAAGGACTACTCGAGGGAAGGCTTCGACTCATGTGCCATGGACACTGTGTAGCTCGACCTTCGAGACATCCGGACTAAATGTACATTTGGTAAAACAGATGTTGATTTTACATAATAATGAAGCATAATTTAAATCTGTACATAATTCGTCATTTTTCGTGACAAGCATAGTGTCTGTCCTCTGTATGTATTTTGTTCAGTGTCTGCCAGTATCCCTCGTAGTGAGGGAGGTATAAAGATGAACTTCGTAAGACCCCACGACCCGTAGCTGTGCCCTAGATGTAAAGAAGTCCCTAATTTATGCTGGAAAACTTCAGTCGCTCGTTTGAGCTTAACACAGTCCTAAAACTGTTTACCAAAGCGCGTGGCTCGAATAACTATCGGGGTCAAGGAGTGCACGTACCCAGCCTGCGTACGAAGAGTCTGCGCAGACCACGTAACTACTCACCCAACTAAGCTTCATGTTGACTGCAGTTGATAGCATAAAGGCCGTACATGTACAATGTTTTATCTCATTTGACTTCAATTATCTCCCCTCTTCGCGACTAAACGTTTGAAGCTCGCTACAATGCCCCTGCTCGTCCGCTGTGCCCTCCGTCCTTTTCTAGTCCGTATTCGTTTGAAACAAACGGGAGGGAGCTATGTCAATCTACAGCCATAAATGTCCCATAGAAAGGTTTACAGAATGGTTGGAACAATTTGGCTTTGAAACCTAAACTGAGTTAGTCTCGGGTCCATTTTCTGTGTAAACATGCTTTAGGTTTTGAAATAAAATGGAAGGTCTCCGAGGACAGTCACGTGACACATACACGCACGAGATTCCAAAGCTGCCTGGTCTCAAGGGGAGAGCTATTACAAAGGTAAACTTGCTTCCCGCGACGAGGAATGAAATTTTAATGGATAATCCGTTAGCGATTTAATACCTCGGCGGCAACTGAGAGCTTTTAATTCTTCCTCTGTTGTTCAATGCTGGCTGAGATTTGATATTCGCTCAAATACCAAACATATCGGGATTGTGTGCTGTGTTTACCTGGCGCACTTGTGTAGGGACCGTTGCAAGGGAGGAAATCACATCAACTCTAAGCAGTCTTGCATATTAAATTAAAGAGGGCTTTATTCAGCCGCCTCAACGCGACAATAACTTTATGAATCGCTCGGCTGGAATTACTGTTTATTTTCGGAGGGAACCTTTACTAACCGTTATTATTCCCATTCAAACGACAACCTACAAAACCCATTACCAGCATCAGCGGCAGAAAACACACAAAACAATCGCTTTTGGGATGATAGCTTCCCGTATTATCATGCGAAACAATGGCTGAAATAGCTGTACTCAACGTACGAAACAACGGTTTAACAGGGTGATTGACTTCGTATGTTTCCAGTTCAATATGGTGGCCCCTCGTGTTCAGTGTTCTGTTTTATCATCGTCACAATGTAGTGCTCCTATGTCTTACCATGGATATGTTTCACCTCAGGTACTTGGTGCAAAGTCCCGTATGAGCTTGGTGTGTGCGGTGGTTTCTCGCCACGTGTTAGCACCAAAAAACTACGGATACCACATATGAAAGGTTCTGTAATATATTTACGAACGTTTTCCAAAAGTAGAAATGACTAGTGCTAACGATTTTTCACAAGCTGTTACATGCGTGGATATTATACAGACCAACGATGTTACATCCTTGTTCATTCTTTAATAACTGTAATAACAAGATCAATTCCAAAATCAGTTGACACTCGTCACCATAAAAAGTGCTATTTATTTTCAGAATTTTACTTTTTCAACTGGTATCAAAAGCATCCTTTGACCATTATACACAATAGGCATGGTGCACTGCTCCCAGTATTATGAAGAAAACACACCGCAGAATATCAGCTCATACGGAAGGATTTTCACCCATAACAATTTTCTTAAACTATAATTTCCAAACGAATCCTCGAAATTTTCAATGTGAATATGACGACCACTTGCTGTGGTGCTCCAGCTGTGGAGTGTTACCGCAGTGAGGACCGTATCAGGCCCAACACTATAATCCCAAACAAATAAAATGAAATTCCACACCAATTGGTTTTATTTACGTGTTTGTTCAGAACAACCTGGGACCCAGCAGGCCGCGAGCCTGGGGGAGGGTTGCCAGTTGCCGGTCCTGAGCTGTGTTTGGGGACAAGAAGATGGAGAATGGTCCAGATGTAGACTAATGGCTCACTCGAGAGTCTACAGTGTTAACACGTTGACGCAGAACAACGAGATGAAAAAGGTCTGAGAAACATGTCCATCTCTACCGTATTAACGCTAGACATCCAACCCTTGAGCCCCAGGAGGTGCTAGTATATAGAAATACATATTTGTCTTGGTTTCCCGTGTTTTAAGGCACCCACCAAGACTGTTCTGTCGCTGGCACAGTGTCAAATATCACATGGATTGTTTGATATGATTTCAGAGAAAATCAAAACGATGAAGTACACACAACTTATATATTTATATACTTACTAGACGTTAGCATACACACAATGTGAAGATGTACATGCATGCACAGACATACAAACACACAGACACAGACACACACACACATATATATATATGTATATATATGTGTGTGTGTATCTCTGTATGTGTGTGTGTGTGTGTGTGTGTATATATATATATATATATATATATATATATATATATATATATGCATACACATATGCAATTATCAGATACTAAATGTTTCAGTCTGAGGCTCTGGGATTTATGAAACGTACATGACAAAGTTGACTGTTCCGGTGATGTATTTTATCAAACAATATATTACATACACAGTCGTTAGTGGGTTAATTGTCGAGGATTGAGATTAAACAGATGGCTTATAGGTGTCTCATCGTACTTGTGGTTATTTAAAGATAATTGTAGTTATTGTAGTTATATTGTAGTTATATTTCCATGGATATATGTGCTACGTACAGTCAGATTGTGAAATCATTCAGACAATTCTCGTTATTTTATGTAGCAACAATCTTATATATTTCAGTCATTTCATGAAATTTCGTTTCCTCTATATGTGGTGGACAGGGGTTTGTGACGTGCGGCCGCTCTGAACACAGCACGTGTCAAACAAACAGGTGTAAGTGCAACACTAGATGCCACAATAGTTTTAACTGTTAGTGACAATAAGGGATCTTGAATTGTGATCAACCTTTGTAGAGTAAGTTATTGAGTGAAATTTAGAACGATTTAGAATCAACCGTTACCTGGAGCTGCGTGGGGCGTCAGTCATATGGCTCTAAACAGGGAGTGATGGACATTGTTTGTTACCATTAGGGGATATTGCACTTGATAAAATGATAATGATGAAGCCTTTTTCTTGCATGCATTGGCATCGGCTAGTGATATGCTCACAAAATGGAATATCCCCTAAATACGTGGTGTATGTATATCAACACTGACCATGGTGAGAGACTCGTCACATGCTGGCCACATTTAACTCCACACAGGTCACGCAGGTAGTTAACTCACCAAGCAAATTTATCTCTGCTTATCGAAGACTGACATGTTACATTAGAACTAAGTATTCTCCCCAAGGAGATATTCCGAATTCCCCGGAAACTTCCGGAAATCGTCGGAACGAAAAATGAGCATCTGCGATGAAAACGAAACTGCCCATTACGTCATCGCCACCCAGGGCGCGGACACTTTATATACTTGACCATCTGCCGGACAGTTGCGGGTGTCCATCTGCTCCAGCTGACCACACGGGGGCGTGGCTAACATGCCCCACGTGGATTTAAATAGACACACGCGAGTCTAATACTTCCCCTGGCAGCTAAAGATAATGGTTGTATTGTCCGCTCAGTAGCTCAACGAGGATTAGACAGGGCTCGTCTCCACCTTTGAACTGCCGCCAGTCGCTATCACATTATGGTGGCATTATGACGAACTGTTTACATGCAACTGCTTGTTGAGAGTTTGTCGGAAGCAGGTTAATGTATAATGACAAAAATCAGTTTTCGTTTCCATCCCCGAGACCACCTCCAATATATATCCCTTGAAGGCGATACCATTGGCGAAAATGGAACACCCTTTCTGACTCAAGCGTCCGACAAATGCGTATCCATGAGGGCGAGAAGGTGAGGGGGGATCGAACAAGAATAGTTTTCCAGTCACTGATTCAGTTTGTTTATAGGTAGGTAAAATCATTAATGTCCAGCAAACTCAGGAAAATTGTTGTTTAAAAAACAACAACAACAAAAAAGACACCCCCCCCCAAAAAAAAAAAAAAACCAAACAAAAAAAACCCAAAAAAACAAACAAAACAAAACAAACAAAAAAAACAAAACAAAACAAAAAAAAAGAGAAAAAAAAGAGAAAAAAATATAAGAAAAAACTGCCCAGGCCACACGAGACACTGAAATGGCCGGTTCCATGGACCAGATTAATATTGGGAAGTCATGAGACTAGATGATGAATATCCGTCAAGTGACTTACACATGTGAATATTTCCCTGTTCCTGACTCAATACTGGACCGTATTCTCCTGTCAGTGTCAAGTAATTGATGTCAACACCTTCATCACGGTATCACCAACGGTTCTGTATTGACGTTTTGCTATGGCTATTCTTGTTGACGAATAGTCCTTTATGTAGATTGTGTGGCACCAGCTATTCCCAGTATATGTATGTAGAAATGTAATAGAGGGGCGGTATATGCAGATGTCCTGGTGATACGAGCCTGTGCGATTGTGTTATTTCTACACACAAGAAACCTTTTTATCCGGAAACCCCACTAATCCATCTAGGATAGGGTTCGTATATACAAGTGAGTGAGTGTAGTTTCACGCCGCACTCAGCAATATTCCAGTTATATAGCGGAAGTCTGTTAGCAATCGTGTCTGGACCAGATAATCTAATGACCAACATGATGAGGATCGATCCTCGCAAGTGGGAAAGGACGACACGTCAACCACGTCAGCGAGCCTAACCGCCCTATGCCGTTAGTCGCCTCTTACAACAAGCAGGGGTTACTGAAGATCATGTCTAGCCGCGATCTTCACAGGTTTTAGATACAAAGTTCTGGACGGAAATGTTCATCGGTCAGTTGTTTCTGAAGATGAAAGACTTGGGTTTCACTGGAGGGCAGCTAGTATGGGTGTCCGTCTTGTGGAACAGTTCTCATCAGAATCAGCAGACATTGATAACCACTGACTATTCCAGGTTCAATTTACCTGTCATGTAGTTTCATCAAGGCATGATACGACAGGGTGTCGGGTATAATACTATTCAGTCAACATCAGTGAAAACGGGACATATTAACCCAGCAATTCGTCACCTGTGTGGTAACGGTGTGAAGATAATCAGGTCTTAACAAGGCAAACCGATGACTGATATCATGAACATCATTCGATTGGTGTAGGGTGACATGATCCGACCAATTTAACAAACCTGATCATCCGATCATCCGTGCGTGGCCATCGTGTGTTGAAGACCAGTTCAAACCCGAATCTCATGGGGGCATGAACACTGTTATACTCTCTCATAAGAGTGAGTTAGTTCGTGGGTACAACGACTTTCAGAAATCTTCCAGCAATATCACGACACAGGTCGCACACTCTTCACCAATATATCAGGTAATAAAATAAATAAAACGTGTCACTGTTAAACTTCAGAAATATCGCAAAAAATAAAGAAAGATTAAAAATTCCTTGTCAAATAATAATAAACATACATAATACGCCTTGTTAATGTTGCAATACTTTGTGTCTCAGGCGCGCCTTGACAATGTAACATTACATTGTATGCCCAATGTTACAATGTTTTGTGCCCCAAACACGGCTTGACAATACTACAATGCTTTGTGCCCCAAACACACCTTGACAATAATACAATGTTTTGTGCCCCAACACGCCTTGACAATACTACATTGTTTTGTGCCCCAACACGCCTTGACAATACTACAATGTTTTGTGCCCCAACACGCCTTAACAATGCTACATTGTTTTGTGCCCCAAGACGCCTTAACAATGTTACAATACGTTAAAGGTGATAGTCCTATATACAGCTGATAAGTTAAATATCTGAAACTTTAGATTAGATACGTCCCATTTTAATCACACTTTCAGCATTCTGAGAGGAGATAAGAGCAACTTACGAGCCTAGAAAACTACCTGAAAAAATCAGTTTATCTCGAAGCAGATATGCATGAATTACTCACTCGACATATTACATCATAAAATGTGATGGATCGTTTTCTTTTCAAGAAATAAATTTCCTTTTTTTCCACCCTGTGTCGTGGGTTCGTGAGATTTCCAAACGGTATATTTATAATTGATATAACCAGACTTGGTTCATGTTACCGGTATCAAAGGAACGTGCAGGACTTGGTTTGGAAGTCATTACTTTCGAGTGTCTCTAACTCTCTATTCAAGATTAATTTTGGCTATTTCATCCATGGTGATAAATTGTAGTTTTTCATCGGGATTATCACTTCGCACTCTCATAAATTCTGGTTTATGACGAAATTTATAAATTATGATTCGTACGTTTTTCAATTTGATAAAATCTGAGACCAAATCGCGGGGAATATGGCGGAATTCTGTCACACATTGCCCATATAATGCATGTCCTATTTAACTGGAGCGGTAATTTCCTAAAGTTTACATATACGATCAAAGAAACAGTAGAAATACCGAGACTCAGCACACGTCAACGTGCAGTTTGTTATGACCTAAGTGCATAAATAAAGCCTAACTGTCTAGCAAAAGAAAGAATTCGTTTAACTCATTACTGTGGCGAGAAATTGCGACGAGCGCGTTCTCTGCGGTGTCATGTCCCATGTTATAATATACTCACACAACCTACATTACAATCTAAATTCCATATATATGGAGATTTAATTACAATATACAAGTTAACATTTGTAAATGTAAATATTTACAGTAAACATTTTGATGGTGAAATGAATTGTTTTGACATATAAAATAACCCCTCACTAGTAGACGCGGGGGTGTTGGAGGAATATTACTATACATCATATAGTTTAGAAAGGAGAACAGCATGTAGTGGCAGTTCTTTGTCTGTATATACGTGTATTCGTCCTGGTCATGCATCTACAGTTGCCATTGCCATTAGCACGAAACTTTCCAACTATTTAATCAGATGTCATTTTACTAATGTCGCCAAGTCATTATGTTACGTGCATAAGGAACACATGTATATATATATGTAAGGGAGGACGACCTTCAAGACGAAAGATGTTTACATACATATTGAATGTAATTCAGTTTGATATATAAGGATCTGCGCTAATTGTCAAATAGAGTTTATTGTTCGATCAGTGTATTTTGTGGATGAATCTAAAATATAAAGCTAGAATATCTTTGATGGTATTACAATCGTGCCGATAAAAATGCCAATATTGTCCAAATGTAAAACGTTAAGACAAAATAGTAATTGTACCATTTGTAAGCAGTTTTCGTAACTTATGTATTTATTTCGGCATGTTCTGTTTCTGTTGCTCTGGCGTGTTCTGCAGTCCAGAGGACCATTACCCGGATGTTGGAAGTTGTATTGATTTGTCTATGAATTATGTGGTTTAGTATCGATCTGTATGTCTCGTCATTAAGTCTACAAATAGTTCCCCCTTGCGGTTCAAACTCAGCTTTTAACGATTCTCTCCTAGGTATTTACCTGTGAGTCCCCCGGGAGGGCCACACCGACCCCTATCGAGCGCCGTAATAACGGTATTACCATCATGCGCGGGGTCAGTCGGTTTTCTATCCCTTTTACCATATTACTTTGTTTAATCTTTTTTTGATGTCCACTCTTCGTCCATGCTGTTGTATTTTGTCATTTATTTTCCATTTTCTATTTCACAAGCACAAACGACTTAGTACAACCTTTAACCGTTACTGTCAGCGAAAAATGGATTTTCTATCTAAACCGTAGCACTAACGTGGTAATGAGACTCGTGCAATGACAGAACTGCCGGTAGAACAAAGCATCGCACAATCCCGCGAGATCCCACGAGACCGATTCCTACCGCGCGCACGTGAACGTACTTCTCTTTGAAATCATATTTCGCATTATATGCATAGCGGCCCATTAATTACAGTAATCCACAGATATTGGCGCGCGTATTAAGCTCCACAACAGCTCTTTTACAGATACCGACTCCATGATCTAACGGGTTAGGATCAAACGGGCGAACATCTTGTATGGTTGGAGGTTACAGTCCTGGTTAAATGGGGTTCAAGACGGAGGGGGGGATTGACCGGGAGCGGGTGCTGGAGAGGCGTGCGAGGAAGAGCGGGTGTGGGTTATCGGGATATTTTGATATCTTTATCAGAATTGCACTTTGAACAAGAAAAGGATTTGAGAAATTTACATTGCTCTTTAAAAGGCACCACAGACAAAGTAATAATATTATGTCGATTTATTTGTATATGTATTTATTGAATATGATTACCCATTAAAATATCACTTGTACAAGTGCCTGTAAATTATAATTATTTGCGTTTAGGTGCTCTGGTCAGCAGTGAGTGAGTGGGTGAATTGACGAAGCCTTGAGCCTGAGAGGCAGGAGTTGGATGTTTGGCACCTTGATACATCAAACGAAAGTAGGCAATCCAAAACAGACATGGTTGTCGATTCGGACGAATGTATTGTGAAAATAAGTTAGAAACCTAAACACATAAAACACATGTTTAGATCAAAAGTTGGAACGGGTTTAAATCTTAACGAAATAAACAATTTCATCCATTCTTCCTGAGCACCTTCAGGGTCTAAAAACATGAAAACATCGGATTATAATCCTGATGTATAAAATGTGATGAGCTCATTGTCATCACGGTCCGGTCAAAGTTTCCGACAACCTCGATTATCCAAATTATTATCATTATGTACACAATGTCCCGTTAGGTACTCCAGACACTGCCTCGAACACAGCATTTGATAGCATCATGCTTCATTCTGTTTTCTTACAGGAGTGGGTCATTCCCCAGAACGTGCATTGGATTTTTCAGCAGAAAGTATTGCTTTGTGGTATTTAACAGAAAGTAGTACATTGGATTATTCAACAGAAAGTATTTCGGATCGAGAAATTCAACAGGAAGTAGTGCGTTGGATTAGTCAACAGAAAGTAGTACATTGTGCTCTGAATAACACTGTGAAACAGTTCAAGACACTGTAAGGCTCTAATCATGGTCAGGGTGAGGGCGTGAGTATAATGTCACGCCGCTTCTATTCCAGTTCACTAGCAATATCACGAAGGGGGATACCAGAAATGGGTTTTATACATTGTACCCTGGTCATCGGGGTTACGAGTCCCTAAACATGGTAGACCCGGGTTTATCTCTTTACACATTACGAAACGTCCTTAAATCCAAAACGTATTTAGAATTTAAAAGCGACCTAAATATCTGTACGCAGCACGTTTTTCAGGCATGGAACACGCATACGTTTGCGTTAGGAATGTTCACGCACAATGCACAGTGACACGTTTGCGTCCCACCCAGGGTAGACAACTCTGCACAGCGAGTTTCCGCGCATCAGCCGCCTGGGTCAGTCAGGGCGTGGTAGACTCCCTGTAGATGTATATAAAATACTTATTGCACTTTCCCCAAAAATTCCATTTATATGCCTCGATGAATAACAATTATATGGCCCAGTGCCGATTGGCATATGTGACATAAATCGTACACCCTACTACACCATGCCAGACTGTGTAAGGTGAAACACAATATGTTCACTGCGGACTAATGTTACAACAACCCAAGGATCCAATTAAAAAAACCCATTATCTACCTGCATTGGTATTCTTTTAATAAAAACAATCTGCATGCATTGTCTTACTATCTGACAGAGTCTGCTTACACACTGCATCCGGGGTCTGAAGTAGATATACTATACTGTACTGTACAATACTGTACTGTACTGTACTGTACTATACTGTACTGCACTATACTGTACTATGCACAATCTGACATATGTCTCTCCAACGGATGCTGAAGTGATGTAATCCCGGTGTCGATTCTCCAAAATCGCCCAAATCTGTGAAGCCAACATAAAGTGTCTCCTGCCCATCTATTGTTGGAATATTTTAGGTTCGCTCGTATTCTCTGAATTATTACCGGTAATGTTTACGTAAGTGAGGTGTTATGTCAGTATCCAGGGAAGTGGGGTAGCCTAGTGGTTATAGCGTTCGCTATTCCCCATATGTGTGCAATATTTGAAGCCTATTTCTGCAGTATGAAGCCTCCACCGCAACGATATTACGGGAATATTGCTAAAAGTAAATGAAGTAAAGTGAGTAAAACCATACTCACTCACTATATCAGTATACCAGCAAATGACATTTTCGCACCTTGTCCTTATTACGTGTCTCATACATACTCAGGTAATATTTTAGTTCCATTAGTAACCAAGAACAACAACAGCCGGGCGCGGCCGCGGAAAGAATACATCCACACCCCATAGCGGCACGAAATGGCTATTCGGTCTATATATTCGGTCTATATAGATATATGTATTATATGGGTGTGGGGTGTGGATGTATTCTTTCCGCGGCCAAATAATATATATATACGCGGAAAGAATACATCCACACCCCATAGCGGCACGAAATGGCTATTCGGTCTATATATTCGGTCTATATAGATATATGTATTATATGGGTGTGGGGTGTGGATGTATTCTTTCCGCGGCCAAATAATATATATATATATATATATATATATATTATTTGGCCGCGGAAGTATATATATATATATATATATATATATTATTTGGCCGCGGAAAGAATACATCCACACCCCACACCCATATAATACATATATCTATATAGACCGAATATATAGACCGAATAGCCATTTCGTGCCGCTATGGGGTGTGGATGTATTCTTTCCGCGGCCGCGCCCGGCTGTTGTTGTTCTTGTTCTATATATATATATTATTTGGCACTTTTTCACGCCCAGTAACGTTATGTAGATGTGTGTCAACCCGCTCCCAACAAACAAACAAACAAAAACAAGCAAAAAAAAAAACACACGCACACACAACCCCCACCCCGTTGCAGGCCCAGTTTTACGCCGCTTAAGTCATTCAGTCTGGATACAATCATATACTGAGGTACGAAAGAAACTACACTTGGTGCTTTGTGGTCATTATCAAAAGTATCAACAATCGTAAAATTGACTTGTTTGTCACAATCAAAAAACTATTCAATTTTTTAAAGATAATCCCAAATATCATTCGTGTTCATGACGTCAGTCTGTCTAGTGAAACCTTGATATCTCCCTTTACATAATCCTGGCTGGTATTAGTCTAGGTTCCATATGCATAAGGGAAGTAATCCGTTGACGGCATTAGTGCCACAGTTAATTCCAGGAACTACACGTGTACCAAACCATGCTTAACTCGAATGTACTCGAGCAACGCTGGGGTAGCCTAGTGCTTAAAGGGTTCGCTCGTTACATTAGTTCCATTACCCACATGAGTGCAATGTTTGAAGCCCATTTCTGGTGTTCCCTGTCGTGATATAGCTTGAATGTTGCAAAACGTGGTGTAAAACCTAAATGAATTATTCACAGAATGCACTTGTATTCGAATGAAATTCGAGATAACTAGGGTTGAGGTTCCTGTAATCACGTCAAACGCTCACAAGAGAAGATCAGTCGAGTTACTTTGTCGTCGTGTTTTATACAATATATCGAGCGGGAGATTTGTCTCCCTGCTACAGGGTCAACGGCGCTAGGACGGAGTAACTGACACCGATCACAGACATTTCTAGTCAAATATTTATATCAAACCATTGGCACAAACAAGCTACCACAGTCTTCATCTAAAACGGTGCCAACTTTTAAAAACTTGAGAGACACGAATCTATCAAATATTTAGACACTGCTACAAGACAAGCGATTCTAGTTTTGTATCCAACCGAGGACCATGGCTCGCGGGTCGAGGAACTTATCGATTTTGGGTCCTCGTACCCACTCGGTTCTCGATCCAGACCAGTGAAAAGTGAAGACCATATTATATTCCTCGTATCCTATTAAATAACGTAAAATAATACACTGACTGGGTAAAAGGAGACATGAACGTTTCACGCTGAGAGATGGGATATTCTCATAAACTAATTAAACATCGCTGCACGAGATTGAACAAGGGAAAATGGAGATATATGCGGGTTGGAGCGAGCGGAAATATCATAGTGGGCTCAAAGCAAAACATCATCCAGGCTTGGGGCCATGTGCACAAATACAGGCGTATTGGTGATGCTTGCCCAATGCTACCCTTATCCAGGTACATGAGGCACGGCTTTGTAATTAACTCTTACAATGGCTACACGGATGTTAATTAATCGGCTGATTACCATAATGTTGATTTCGTGTGTCAGGTCCAGTAACGTTGTTGGACGCTGCCTCGGGACATCCTTGTGCTTTTCGTGTTCCTGTGTTTGCTTAATTGATTTTTATGATCATATGATGTTCGTGCGCGAATTACATTGCTGTCGACATGCATTTAGTGACTCAATTTGTTGCAACGTTTTGCGTTTCTTTAAGGAATTGTGGATTGTGGAGTTCGTCTCTTTTACTAACTTTAACTTACACAGTGGTGGCACTACTACTACTACTACTACTACTACTACTACTACTACTACTACTACTACTACTACTACTACTACTACTTCTGCTGCTGCTGCCACGTCTGCTACAGCTTTTATTACTTTATTACTGCTGGTGGTGGTGGTGGTGGTTGTGCTACTACTGCTGCAGCTACTAGTACTACTATTACTGCTTATAAGCAATGTCAGCACAATTAATTACTACAACTACTGTTGCTACAGCTGCTATATACTACTACTACTACAACAACTACTACTACTACTACGATTACGACTACAGCACTATTATAGCACCCAGCCTTAATAACAAGACAGCAGGTGTGTGTATAGTCAGTAGGCTTGCAATAAGGAAAAGGTTTTAAGTTGACGTCGCGAGGATTCGAAGGTGTCTTGTTATCCCTGTTCGAGTAGCATGTACTTCCAGAACAGGGTAGGGACACCACACGTAGTATTCTGTTCTGGACGTTCTCGGGGACTGAAACAGTAGCGTTAGTTCTGGAAGTATCCTGGAGAGCAGTCATCAAGAGCTGAAGAGGTCGGAGACAGAACCATGGACTGAATGTTCTGCTTGACCAATGGCCAGTGGAGCTAATGTAATACAGGCGTAGCGAGCAGCATCGTGTTGGGATTAGGGCTTCTCGGGTAGAGACCTGTGAGACTAGCTTAAGTCGTGGTGAAACGGAAGTAAAACTTATCGATCGAGTGGGTGAGTTTGTGGCTGAGTGAGTGACGATGTTAAACAGTACTCATTCTGGCATATAATCACGTGTTACAGTACAGCACATCAATGTATTCAGGGACCATATACCGATGTATGGTCTCTGATGTAGTCAAGACTCCGTAAATACCACGTGTTTAAAGCACGTTTCTCGCTTCTGCATCAACAATACCACAATAACCACACACGAACGTACCAATTGTATTTGTAAATCTTCAATATACCTACCTACAGCCCCTTCATTACATGCAGCATGCTCGTCCGGGTGGGCATTTAAGGGCAGATAATCACGTATTGTTTATTTTTGTTCCTTCTTCCGCCCCAGGGGCTATGCTGACCCTCAGGAAACCCGAGCCCTCTCTCTTGTGTCTGTGATCCGATGACCAGATATCAAGCGTTGTAATCCTGTGCGATGACCCATGGTCAGACAGCGATGTCCAACCAGGCGGACATAACGACATCTGACGCGAGCGGGGACTGGAGGATCAGGGATTAACACAGAGCGTGGGCTCAATCGTTGTCATTTCCATTCTGTTTTAATCACGGTGAACATGTGTTCTCCCCACGGCCCCGCGCCATGTTACTGTTATACGGTCTTACTGTCTCCATAAACTGTTATACTGTGTTGCTGTCTCCGTGTACTGTTATGTGTTACTGTCTCCATGTACTGTTATAATGTGTTACTGTCTCCATAAACTGATATATTGTGTTACTGTCTCGATAAACTTTATAAAAGTGCAGGATCTCCATGCTCTGATAAATACAATGTGTTACTTTCTCCATGCACTGTTTTACTGTGTTACAGTCTCCATGCACTGCTGTACAGAGTTACTCTCTTCTTCTTCAGACTAGCATCTGCATAAAGTTTTGGCGCCGTCTTGATTTTGGCAGTTTTAACTTTGGACAATGAAAGACAATACACTCTCCAGCAGAAGAAACGCACAAAGCAGCATGCAAAAACCAGATGGATGAACATCATCGTGGAAAGGGTTAAGCAATAATTCGTAATATTCGAGGTACATACATTATAGTATATGGCTCTTTAGTCAAGGATGATAAGAAGAATAACTTCAACATTCCAGTAGTCAGCTTTCCCTTTATGTCGAGCAGTCTTCTAGCCGCAGCCTTTAGTTTTTACACATCACAACGTATAAGGTACAATCACTTGCTCCTTGCGTCCACAAATAGCGTCATAAACTCTTCCATTAAGCTTACATCATTCAAGGCATAAAGTGTTCCATAGCAGACAATTGAACAGCATTTCCAAGTTTCACAGATCACTGACAAAATCCAGTCCAGTGTAATCAGTTATTCTGATTTCGATCATTCGTTTCAGTTGACTAGTCTCTGCATGTGTTCATGACGGATTCCACCAGTGGATCAAGATACGCTCACCTTGCCGAGAACACCCGGTGTCATCTCTATTGATAGTGATTCCTTAACACACGCTCATCACATGCTGAAATCGTACTTTCGACTCTGCATTTAGAATGTGTTTCCTATGGCTGTGGAAAGAGCATTGTCGACGTTATTTAGTGAGATTAAGAGACGTAAGTTAGGGGTGTGTAATAAGGCGTGGTGCTTTGGAACGATTCTGAGGATCGACAGTGACATAATATAAATGACGCAAATGCACACACTATTGCTAATGCTTTTAGAAACACATAGCCAGTTAACAGTTCCAGACCAATCCATGGCATAACATCTCAGTGTGTATACGATGAAGTTGAGTTGTATGTGAGTACGAAGTCTGGTTATTTCACTAAGTGTTGCTTATCTGCCAATTCGTCTGCAGCCAAGTAGCATGTTCTGTGTCGTTAGAGTACGGCATAAATATTGCTGCAATCAAGGAAATTGAGGGACATAATTACTAACGTATTCTTTTAAGTAAACTACAGACTAATGGTGGTGTGTGTTCGAGATAGGTGCTAACGGCCGTTTTCAACAGATGCTCTGTTTCCCCATTAATGTCCTCTCTTAATGTCTTCTGAATATGTGCCCAGTATGTCTCGGCTACGACATGACCGACGTCAGTGAAACTCAGGACGAGTGTGACGTCAGTGAAACTCAGGACGAGTGTGACGTCAGTGAAACTCAGGACGAGTGTGACGTCAGTGAAACTCAGGACGAGTGTGACGTCAGTGAAACTCAGGACGAGTGTGTGTACGATGGCATGCTGATGCGTCGACCATTGTCACAAAATATTTTACGAAAATAATTCACAAAGTTCAGTTTGTTACTTCATTAAGATATTTAGAAACTGCCGTTGTGCGTTAGTGCGTGAATTGCATCTCCAGTGTAAGGTGTATACAGGTTTCTGGCACTGTGATAGCTCTGTGGTGCAGTTGTTCAGGTTCTTTTTCTGCAAGAACTGGATTTGAAGTGACACCAAACATCCTGGACAAGCGCGTAAATCATGCAGTATTCCCGTTAAAACAAATACATGTACCTGTGATTAAATATTGAAGTGATTTGATCCGTAAGTCCGAAACTCGGTCAAGCTATGGAAACTAGGTCACTAGAAAGGCATGATCAAAGAATACATTGTTTAAGATATCACTTTTGAACACCCCAACCTTAGTTTTATCTGTTGCAAATTTAATATCATGTGTAGACGTTGTGGCGCAAAACGTTGTGGCGCAAAAGAACATTAGGTTATCCAATCGATGGCATTATACAACTGAAAACTAAGAAGTACTCTGTCATTTAGACTGCACCTGTGGAACTCCATGTGTTAACATGTACAAAACATATCCATACAGAGCAGATACAAAACCGGTCGCTCGGATCTGTTAAATAAAAAAAATCTGTTAAATTCAAACGAAATCCATATTCCGAAATGAGATCTTTACAGTTAATCAGAAATTACAACATTCTTAAAAGAGTCAGTATCTAAACAACCCTTTTCTGTTTTATACTCAGATTTCGACATAAACAATTTTACAGCAGATAACGCGGATGAGAAGGATTCTGTGTGTAATCTTCACGACGTTATGGGAAGGATCGCTGTCAGGAGCTCGGCCTGATATATAGACAGGAACAAGCTGCAATGACGGTTCCTCAAGCTGTAACATATATATGTTTGTTGGGTTCGGAGAGAACGTTACGATATCAAAGATCTGGGAACAGAGAAATTGCATCAAAAGAAATGCGAGCAAGGGTACCGAGTCCTGTTGTCATAATCATTGCACGGGTGACTGAATTTAGTACCACAGTGTGACAATCAGAGCTATACAGTATTCCTGTCTGTTTCTCATTAATTCTCCGTATTCTTGACAGTATGGTATTTTCTTGTAAACTTACCAGCAGGAACCACTATACCATGACTGCAGGAATTGGTCGTATGTACAGCAAAGGGAAAGAAAATGAACACGGTCCTATTTTGATTGGAGTTTTGGATGACAGATATTTCGTTAAAGTTGTTATGAAGAATTGATGTCAGAGCATGACCATATACTAGTACTACAGAACACACCTTCCCTGTTCGCGAACAGCGAACACCTGGTGCCGTCACTGTTTTAGTGATGCATTCATTGATATTTCATCATGTCCTATTGCCGTAGATGATGGAACACATGTAATATTTGCAATTACAATTTCTCAGTAGAGTACAGATTATGTGGACGTCGCGGTGGCTGGGTGGGTTAGATGGCCGACTTTGTGTGTTGGCGATCATGTGCCTGACTCTGAAAGTGTGGGTTCGAATCTTAATGCTGAATGGAACAACCTAACAAAATATACTTATTGAATCGAATAAGGAACACATTGAAGTACAAGTGTTCCATTATCAAAATTTTTATTTCCAAAATGTCAATGACAGTGCAATACATACCTTATGAATAAACCTGGAAAACAATAAAGGAACATTTGTACTTACATGCGTTACATTTAATCACGTTCTAGTTACGGGAACAGTAGATGATGAAGATCGACTCTCAGTCGTTGCCGTTTGGACATAATTGTATATTTAACATTCTGTATTTTGTAGTATTAAAATACAAGCAGATTAATTACATTGTTTAAAGTCATGTTTCGCGTTAGGGTACCGCTTGTCTCCAGGGAGTTGTCGTTTCACGCAGCTTTGCCTCAGAAAGTGATTAACTCTTACGAACCGTTCTAATGTCATTGAGGTTGAATCTAGTTGTCGCTGCTCCTTAACACCGGCCAAGCATGAAATACTATGACCTAATTGAACCCTCCACGTGCTAATTTCACGTGCGTGGAAATCTGTTTAAACACACAGACTAGTGATTTCTGGATAAAACAGCACCCTCACTGAATTGTTAAGAGGAAAATATTTCCTTAATTGCAGTTTCTCAACCTCAGATGCAAATATCTGGTTTCAAATTTTTATTTCCACGCAATAAACCGTTTAGAACGAAGCGGGACACTGACTGTTTCGCTTCCTAATGGGCCGAGTCACGGACATTCGGAACTGAGGTAATGGTTGGCGAGGGTCGGGTCGGAACGGGGTATCATTTAGCTCATCAGCTAACACACGCGTCAAATGGACTATTGTCTTGGTAGTTTGTATGTGATAATCCTAGATACCGATCGGATCATTTTCTCCCAACTTTTCGATCGCTCTTCTTTCGAAGAAAATCTCTCCGATCTCTCAAACGGCATCTGTCAGGCTCGAATAAGGACGCCATTTTGGAAGTTATATTTCTTCCTCCGTTATGAAGAGTTATACAAAGGGAGGTAATTAATGCTATATCGGTAAAATGGAAGGATAATCTTTCTAGGAATCTTCGTCTTCGACTCGTTTCTCCCGGGAGCAGTTCGTCATCGCTTACGGCGCATGCAGTCGTATGAAAATTGGCTTGTGCTGGAGTCATTTATCATGTAAATTACCCAGGCTCTCTTGGGCTAGGGTGAAAGAGCCCAAGTCCCAAACGCTGGGTAACAATAAATTTGTCACTTTAGTAGTACATCATTACCGGGTATTATCGAATCAAAGTGCCTGTTTCGGCATCAATAATTAGATTGCCGTTTGTGCGGAATTAACAGCTGGCAATGATTATGCAACCATGATGTGCCGTTAGGTTTATCGTAGTTCCACTGTATTCTTGTTCAGTGATAGCTAGCCGCTGCAGTGGCCGCTAGCCGATAAGGGACATTTAAAGAAGGCAAATGGCGACTACCAGGTTTATTACCAGTTTTACAAGCAGTGTATTCCTTCCAGGCGGTTTTGGGCTCCGTTTCGTGGTAACTGAATAATCAAATGCATTGCCGGATCGCAATAGTCTCAATCACATAGTCTGAACACCGGTTTTAGGACATTACAGTCAATCGTTGAACTGGAAAATAGACAACGCTCATTCAAACTGAACGCAATTTCAATGTTTTAAAAGTACAAAAGTGCATTTTACCTTTTCATTTTCAAGCGACTTTAATAAATTCAGCCCTTGTTGAAATATTAATGTATCCATTAGTGTCAGTGATTGTAGAAACGCAACGTAAGAAACGTAAGTCAAATACGCTGTGGAATAACAATTTATCCTGGCATGTTTCGTTATTACAATAACCACTGTGGTTTCAAACACAGGAATTCAGGTTTGATACCACTGGGCCAGACAACTTTGGGTGACCACAGATGTCCCAGGAATATCAGACACGCTGTATACAATTTTGATTGATGATATGAGTGAGTGAGTGAGTGAGTTTAGTTTTACGCCGCATTTTAGCAATATTCCAGCAATATCACGGCGGGGGACACCAGAAAATGGGCTTCACACTGATGATATGATGGAACAGCCATGTCGTCATATTAAACCACGCATGCCTGACGCTTCCAGATTGCCATAGACCTGTCTGACAGACATGCGCAACACAATCCAGAAACAGGCAGGTGCGTGGCGGCGTTATCTAGCTGCCTGCTGCAGGCAACTACCTACACCAAGATATCTACTCTCCCCCGTAAACACGAGTAGGGAGCAGATAGCATACCATGGTTTGCTGCTGGTGCTCAGGATTGAACAATCACTTCCGCTTCCGGTTGCTAATGCAGTTCTCTGCAGATAAGACTTGTTTATGACATGTAGGTATTCTGCGAAGATACGTGTAGTCACAGAGGTAATATCAGGCTCCAGTCATGACAGCACTATAGGACAGGTGTTAAAACCACAGAGTGGTACGTCTTGGAATTTGAAACAATTCCTGACAGCTTATGAACAAAACTCTGCATGTGTGCATACTTCAAAGGAGCACAGTACTAGTGGCGTACAAAGCTGGCTGGTCTCCTCGCTGCAAAAGTCCCACAGTCTGAAAGGCTCTCAGAATCCTACAGAGCTCAAAGACGTACAGGATTAAGAAACACACAGAGCTCAGAGACGTAGAGTGCTATTAACGTATAAAACGCAAAGAAGTACACAGCTCAAGAAAGCACAGACCTCAAAGAAGATACACAGGGCTCAAAAACGCTCAGAGTTCGGCGACTTCCAGACGTAATTCCAAGTGCTGTGAAAGTAAAAGCCAAGTTAGTACTTCCAACAAAACCAGGAGGTTGCAAACCTGCTTTTACTGGGCACCTGACTAAATTCGTTCAAATGTGATCACATGTGATCACACATGCTGCACTGAGACGGGGGACGGGTAAGCCCAGTGGATACCATGTGGCAAGCTCATTTCTGGCGTCTCCCTCTGTGATTTTGCTGGAATATTGCTAAAAGCGGCGTAAAACTTCACTCACTCACAGATACATTGCCTGAAATTTACCGTCACAACTTGGATTTAACCTGAAATAGACACCAGTTCGCTTACAGTTTCCCTTTACATAAGTTCTATATTGACATTGACCTTACCTGTGACCTTCAAGGTACTGCAATGAAGATCTATCTACCCTATTAATTCCCATTTTATTCTTCAAATGACGTTATACATCTTGCAGACTTGAACACGCAAAGTTATCAATCATGTTTAATAAAACTTCCCTTGGTGACGTTTCATTACCATGTTGAGTTTTTCGTCCATTGTAGATGGAAATACTTGTCAATTACTCTCAATGTATCATTTAAACATCGAATTCAATAAATTCTCCTTGCTCTTTTCTCTATCCCTAACTATCAAGCATTCACCATTAAACAAGGCTGCCTCCTCTGTTTGACAGCTGTATTGGAATTGCATGTTTTAATCGCCTTGCTACAAAATAAGACATCAGTAATAGACTTTGTCGCGTTGACAGTCGTAATCATATAAATTCAGCCTGTCGTCTGAATAGCGATTAGATTATCTTCAAACAGAATGGATTTGGTTTGCAGTGAGCTCACGCGCAATTCATCATGGCGGACAGAGTCGTAGTCAGCGCCATCTAGCGGTCGTCAGGGAATTGAGTAGGATGACGGAGCATCGTGCACCTCCCTGGAGCAGAGCTCTGTCAAAATGGTCAACCCAGTGCTCCTGATGCCTCGTTGATTACAAACCTGATGTTCGCTCGTTTGTAAGAGACCGGATTTTTAATTAACTCCCAGGCATAGGTCAAGATATGTTTTAAATGGCGTCGTATCGAGGGATATGGCTTCGCGCCATGAGCCCTGCTCACCAGATAGGGGGCACGGGTCGGTTGTCAACGTGTCAAAGGGGAATTCAAAAAATAATAGTAACCTACGGAATGCCCGACTGGAGGTACGGCGCCGATACCATGAAGCCCCATGCGGGCAGCACCATCAAGAGAGGGTGTTTGTTCACCTGCCCTCCTATAAATGGATATGCTTGCATCTCTTCCAAGCCAAGCAGGCAAAAGCGCAAGACGAATTCAAACACATGAAAGGAATGAGATTTTCTCGTTAGCGTCCCTAAAAGGGCAACAATAGCACTGAAGGTGTCGGGACGGGGCTGAAATTGGATGATAATTGTCGGGGTGCTATCATAGACTTGGGATCGTCTGTCTCTATTGTTGATCACCATCGTCTTATGAACTAACGCTCATTCTAAGACATCCCTGTTCGACCCCTACTGGGTAAAACTAAGAGTAATTTCGATGACAGCGTCCCGACGTTCTTGTCTGAAAGACAGCCAGCGTTGACCATTCATCCTGGGACTAATCTGGGTTTAGAAACACTGTGTCTTGGTACACGGGTGAGTGCAGTAAAGCTACTGTTTGCTTCCCTACACAATTGTTATCGCTCTTCATACAGGCGAAAAATAAAGGCAGCTTTGCTAGAAGTCGATGAAGCAAATATTGTGAACAAATTGAAATATTTGTAGGTGTTACAACTTAATCCATATTGAAAACCCTGGGTTCAACATGTCACCTACCAACAATTCCATCTTAATATGCAACAAAGTCCCCGCTGGGCGTTGTTCACAAAGGAAAATGGTGACATTTAGGAGTTCATTAAAGCTCAATAAGATCAGGCTCCATTCTCAGACCAGGGAGAAAAAAACTGCCTGTTAATCAAATATAAGGTGTCAGACACTTAACGTGAATCTATTTTTACAGAAGCGCTTTAAAAAGAGCATTTTTCTTACCAGTGTGGTCTAATAACTGTACAAGATGGATGGCATCCTTGAGTGAAGAGGTGTTGATCTGCTACAAAGACAACGCCGCCTTTCCTTACTTTATATTTGCCTCTGCTTTCACTGAAACATATTGTAATATTGGAGATTCTTTTGTAGGCAAGTCATGTTTATTGTCAACGTGAAGCAACAAAACACTGAATGATTCGAAAGAGAATCTCAAAGAAGAATGATATACTCCGAAACTGTGTTTTTCAAATTAAGGAAATCGACATCCACAAAATTTTCTTCCTTTTGTATTTTACTCCTAAATGCCACCCAAAGGCCTGAACAATTCATTTGTTTTGCTTAAAATATTATATCATCAAACTAATAACTTGAATACTTATATGATCGTACGGTAGAAATATGTTTCTCGAACTGATGGAAGTCTGTTCCTTAACTCTCTAAAGCAAAGACCGCAACAACTCAGGGCCAACCACTTTCCGTGGCATACATCAGCAGGTTTCAGCAGCAACGGATTTGATTAATGTACAAATATCTATTCACTTGATGGATATCAATTTCACAAATTGTTGCGATAAAACACTACAATTATTACATTTAATCCTACTAATTGAAATATGTCATTTCTTTCGTTGAAGTGAAATGTTCATTCATCTAGAGCCATCAGGATAGTTGCCATGTCCTTTATGATAAATAAAGAATGGATGACATGTTTCCTGAGACGTGATCAAAGCAATAAGGTTAAGGGTCATCCATCACAATGTACTCCTCGAGCCAAAATTGACCCGTCTCTTCTTTGAAAAATGAAATTGACCAAAGTAACAGCGAAGTCATACTTTAATATTTTTTATTCATCACAAGACTTTTAGTATCGTAGGGCATTAGCTGTTTAAATAAACTCAACATCTGACCTGAGTCACGACCAGGGCTAAGCCGTTGACATTTCCAAAATGGCCATTCGACCCAAGTCCAGATGAAATTGGAAAGCATGTGGACGGAGACGCAGTATGGCCGTGTGTGAGTGACAGCTCCAGGCATCCTAGTTAGTTGTGTAATTCAGAAATTCATCCGTCATGTTGAACCGTTTTCTCTCCGCTTGTCCCATTGTCCATTTATTGATTGGGGCTTTCTGTACGGACGGAGATCACTGATGGAATTTGGCACAACACAGGGACAATAGCTCATGCCGGTGCCAACACCACTTATTACAAAGATCGGACATTTCGTTAGGGCAGTATTTGACACTGAACATTGTTTTAGAACATTTCCGTTTCCGAATGTTTCTCACCTACTGGGTTGAGTCTCATCCGAAGGACAGGAAAATGCTGATGGGCTACCTCTGATTGCCCAGTATTGTCATGTTATTCGAACGCTGCGGCGAATATTCAATTATTTACTTACATTCATGTCTTGAAGAAATATATTTGACAACGAATTTTCTAAACCCGTTTTCTAACGTCTTTCGTTTTAACAAAATTATGAATATCATTTTCAGTAGGATTCCGATTAATTCAGGATTTTTCTCTTGAAAAGCGACATTAAATAGTCATGATTATGTTACACATTTGTGAGATTCTTGGGACAAGAGACAAAATTTCCGCGTTTAATCGAAGATATTTCTAAGAAAAGCTGCATAAAATCTGCGCGAATACTGCATGCTACACGTGTTCTTTCAAGTGATTTACATCAGTTCAAAATTTGTTCTTGGTAGAAAATTAGAATTTGAAAATTCTGCATAGACAACAGATTCTCAAATATTTTATATTTTCTGAGGTCATGACAATTACATCAATTACACAATAATTCATTATGACTGCTTAGAGATATCTGAATTAAGCTGAATAAAAATACACAGATTTTGTAAACATTTTTCGGTCGTATTCTGTAAAGCGCGAATTCTGCTCGGGCTCACATAATCAAGGGCAAAACAAGTGAGCCACGAATGTAACTTAAAACTGAAGGTACATCGATCATTTTTTTATTTTCCATTCTCTACCTTTCACAGTCACTATGAACGCTCCAAAAGACCCAGTCACAAGATTTCAATCAGAAATATGAGACGGATGCTTAAAACCTGTTTGATCACGGTTATAACTTTCAAACCATCTGTGAAATTTATACATTTTGTGATTATTGTGTCAAATTATGAATTTTTAAAAAGATTTACTAAGGCTTGGAAATTGTCACAAAATATATGACGTTGCTGAAAATCATCGTGCGAGGGCCAGGCTCGTTTGGACCTTAGGAGGTTTGTAAGGTAGACACCATTGTCTGGAGCTGCTGGGATACTGCTCAACGTCAGGAACAATTACAGGAAAGCTTTAGTCGTCTGTCGTATCATACATGTAGCCACGAGGATAGTTGTGATGACACACCCGGTCAAGAAGTCATGGTTACCGTTCCGCTCTAAAATCTGTCCTGTTCCACCCTTGAGTCAGTCCTATTCTGCAATTGAATCGGCACTATTCTCCTGTACTGTTCCACGCTTGAACATGTCTTACTATACTCTTGAATCTTTACTATTCTTCCATCATGTACTGTTCCACGCTTGAACATGTCTTACTATACTCTTGAATCTTTACTATTCTTCCATCATGTACTGTTCCACGCTTGAACATGTCTTACTATACTCTTGAATCTTTACTATTCTTCCATCATGTACTGTTCCACGCTTGAACATGTCGTACTATACTCTTGAATCTTTACTATTCAACCGTTGAATCCCTGCTATTCTACTCTTGAACATGCCCTATTATACACCCTTGAATCTGTGCTTGCTCATCTGTCCTATTCCTCAAGTCAATACTCTCTATTCAACCTTTGAACCTTCACTATTCTACCCTCAAACCTGAACATTTCTTCCCATGAATCGTAACGTACGTGACTACATATTACCCCAGCCTATGATATGAAACGATATAATAAAGTCGCGAATTTGAAGAATAAAAACGATTCGATGCTTCAATATGAGATTTTCCATAAGCTGCATCCAGTGATTGCCTGAATGAAACCTCAGTTCCCCGGATGAGCAGGAGAGAGCGAGGATGTAACTGTCCTAAAGGACACTCTGGCAAGCTGCTCCACACTCTGCACAAATTTCACCTTATCTTAAATTGGATTATCAGAAACATGGCACAAAAACTCGGGTGCTGAGATAGGGTCGGTTGAGATGAATTTATTCCGAGTCTAAAGACTGAGCTCTCGCTATCAGGGTGAGCAGGCACAGGAATTCAGAGGGTTTTGTCGATACTTCGTCAACTGGAGTGAAGTGATAAGAAATAATTGATCTGCACAGGCTGACGCAGTCGTACCGTAATAGTCACAAAAAGCGCGCTTTGTGGCTTCAGCTCGGCCTTCCATCCCAAACCGACGTCCCTCAGGCGTGATTTCGAATTTCCAGTTGCCCTGTTGTCTTTCTTTTATTCATGTATGTATTCCGTGTTTACTAGCTGCATTAAAATGCTGTTTTGTAAATTGCACACTCACCTGCTATTAATATACCCCCTTATAAATAAGTAAATAAATAAATAAATAAATGAATGAATGAATGAATGAATGAATGAATGAATGAATGAATGAATGAATGAATGAATGAATGAATGAATGAATGAATGAATGGGCAGATGTTTCTGTATGCCATTTTGATGTGGGTTCAAGGCCCACTCAAAGCCTTATTAGAGGTTTCCCTCTTAATGAAACTAACAGGCACTGGTATCCTGCTATTGATAATAAGTTCAAATGAGTGAGTGAGTATGGTTTTACGCCGTTTGTATCAATGTTCCAGCAATATCAATGCGCGGGACACCAAAAATGGGCTTCACATATTGTTCCCATGTGGGGAATCGAACCCGAGCCGTCAGTGACGTTCTAGATCTAGACCTCTGAAGGTCCGGGTTAGAGTGTTCATTTTCAGCAAGCTTCGCTTGTCATAAGGGATGACTAACGGGATCAGGTGGTCAGGCTCGCTCATTTGGATCACACATGTCATCGGTCGATGCTCATGCTATTGATCACTGGATTATCTGGTGCAGACTCGACTGTAAACTCACTCACGAACCTAGACTCTTGCCTACTACGTCACTGGCACGTCAAATGGACGAAACTGCATGTTCTATGTTTGGGTGAGAAAATTTTCGTTTAATACGGTACGCCTATGTCCAACGTTTGAAAGCACCATTGAAGGGTGGGACTGCCAGGCTTATCTTGAACCAGCATGGACGGGAACGATGCATTGTGTTGTACGCCGACTGAATTCATTCTTGGAGTTTGAGGGTGAGATTTCCCCAGCTATCTCTACACGCCACTGACTGGCTAGTACTGACGGAAAACCGATCACAACTCACGGTTAATCAACCGTGAGAGAAGATTTTGTCCACATAAAGCCAACAAAACAACGCTAATTGCAATTCAGAAAAAAATACAGCTTACACCGTTTAATCGATGGTTCATGAATGAACCATACACCAACTCCCCTAGCTGAACCTACTGGGGCCAGTGATACCATATTGATGTTTTTTTAAATTTGTATTTTAACATGTGAATGTTATTATATGTGTGATTCCTCAGCTTTTAACCAAGACTGTGTTTGAGATTGTGGATTAACGAGAGACGTATCACTTATCCCCAACTAGAATAGGATACTCTACAAAGCTGGTATATACATTAAAGACAAAATATAAAGAAAGAAAGAAAGAAAGCAGTCCTGGAATCATCGTTACTTGTTATTGCTGCATTTCCCGCTCCAATTAGCCGTTGAACCATGCATGTCTGGTAATGAAGTCGCACAATGGCAGCTTCCATCCGTGGTCAGCCAGGTAGCTTCCTCTTCAAATGCCAGTCGTTGTTTTATGTTTCACAAGTAAAGGCATATGGGGGTTGAATCTTGAGTTTCAATCATGTGTCTTTTCATACAAACAAGTATCTCGACGTTTACCCAATGCTGATTTTTGTAATTATCACTCAGATCATTCTTTGAACGTTTTGGAACCTTTTCTGATCTGAGTGTACAAAAGGAAGTTTGACGGAATGCATTGTAGCGATGTTTCCTATGTAACCATTTGCTGGGTGATGAATGGTGATTGAAAGTTAACATATTTCCTCCAACACATTTCTTCCTCTCGTGCAGTGTTGTTGATATTTGTTCTTTAATATTAAATGAAGGCGAACGACTGATCATCAAATAGAAGCACTGTTTTCAAAACAATGCATACGTGATTGGGGCACAAGAGTGTACTAGAACTCAAGTACTGTGAAACAAACTGAAATACATTTCTGCCCGTCTGATGGACTGTATCATTTGAAAAGTTATAAATGTGTTAACATTTCCTATTAGATCTTAGGTGATGATGATGATGATGATGATGATGATGGATTTGCATTTGAAAAATGTCAAGGACGTGTAACAGCGTCGCAAACTGGTCAAGCTGGTCAAACTGGTCAAACTGGTCACACGAAGAAAACAATGGTTCATTAAAATGTGATCACTGAAACAAAAATAACTGAAGTCAGTAATGTGTGAAATACTCCACAAGCATCTAGTTTATTGTGTGATGAGATCAAATGAAGATTGTCTTACTGAAGTCAGTGAAGGCGGTGTCTGTAAATGCTGAAAATACTGCTGATGATGGTTGTGAAAAGAAATTCTGGATTCACTAAAAACTTCCACCAACGAGTCCAAGAGTTCTCGAGGAGGCCAAATGTCAAAAACACCGGGTTCAACTCTCAAATCCTCCGCCGGTAGTGCGAGATTTACGCCATTGCATGAGATTTTGCGAGGGGCTCCAGTCCAGATTTCTTCCAATCCTTCGGAGATTTTAGGGCTCAGCATTCTTCGATTGGGGACAAATCGCGGATCTAAATGAAAATCACATTAAAGCAGCGCTATATTGCGAGATGATCGGCTCGTGGAACGATCAATATAGAGAATATTCATAGTGCGTGATGAGGTCAGTGAGGCGGAGTGACACAACATGGCGGACTATTGAGGAGGTTCGACAGGGCGTAGAATTTATGGATCTCTGGTCGATGTGACATGTGGGACAGAGGGAAGGGGAAAGCTGTTTAAGTGAAGGACCTAACCCCAGTGTGATACCAATTACCATTTGTCAATAATTACACCCAAAATGTTCAGCTACAAACCGCCTTGCTGTTCACAAAATCTCCGGCAAAAACTCTTCAAAAGTATGCTTTATTAAACATCTTCGTTTTTAACCGAAAACGCTTTATAAACCATGAACAGAATTGTAAATTACTAGTTGGGACAATGCAATGCCACGCCATCAATTTATTTGAAATAATCTTCGACACTAATTAGCATTCATTAACCGTTGAAGACAAATGTGATGAATATCAAGTTGACTCGCAATTACAGTGGTTCAACTATCCATTCATCTTGGTAACAATATGTTACAGAGGTTTGAATGTATCATTCAGATCATTTGATACCCTAAAACCTACTGTATGGATCCCGATCTGCAATTGTAAGTTTATTCAAGGTTAAGATTTCTCCGGATCACAATGTTGAAAGAACGGTAGTTTACGTACTACTCATCAACATGGAGATAAGAATTGTTGTTTTATAAAATTATGTTCATCCTTAGATTCATAGCATCCCATGTGTTAACGATGTTCCTAAAATATATCTTTGTTTCTAACGTGCGACTTTGAGGACCATGCCACAAACGACCCTACCACTAAGAAGACCTTACACTGTAGTCTTACGTCACACGTATATCTGAGACCTCTTTGTGAAGTGGGTACTGGTGTCGAACTCGGGGCGAACCAAGGACATTGTTACACAATACCACTACAGCAACTTAAGATGGGTAACCTCTAACCTAGATGGGATCTCACACCAGCACACGCCAAAGATAATACTATGAGTAAATAAGCATCGGGCTTTTTGTGCACTCTACAACAACTGTACAAACGTCATGCTACACTACTGACAGCACCGTCATGTCTTAGTTTTTGCCTCCCACTAGTGAAGAAGCAGCTTTGTTCGGTGGCTAACATGCAGCTGATACCGCAGAAGCTCCGTGCTGCCATAACTGACACATCTCAAAACGTGACGGTTCTATGCTTCAGGCCTTGGCTACTGGTACAACTACAGTCATGATAGTTCCATGCTTCAGCCTCTGGTCACTGAAACAGCTACAACCGTGATGACTCCATGCTTCAGCCTCTGGTCACTGAAACAGCTACAACCGTGATGGCTCCATGCTTCAGCCACTCGTAACTGACACAACTATAATCGTGATGGTTTCATGTTTCAGACCCTGATCTCTGGTACAGCTACATCCGCGATGTCTGTGTTACTGCCATGAAATAGGGGTGTTACCCTCCGTTATTAACCACAGGCTACGGATTGTGAGTTTAATATATTTTCTTCCGTAGTGAAAGAAGAAGTAACAGCAATGCTTACACAATGTATATGCACACGTTAATACATATTTGATGAACAGCAGGCAGGTAGATACATAGAATTTGTATCAATATCTATATCTATATCTATATCTGTATCTATATATAAATTGTTATGTATTGTATTTATAAAGACGATGATTGAATGACTTCAAATATGTGTACACATATCTGAATAACATAACTTCTTAAAGACTTAAGTAAACAATGTACCTGTGTAATATAATCTCACGAAGGTAATGAGCAAAATGGCATATGCTATTGTTATTATTACAAGTGACATTCTTTGTGACATGTCATAAAGAGACTAAAGAGACAAGAGAAAACCCTACCCCGGGTAACGCCGGGGTGTCGGACTATGCACCTAGCAGCCGAGCAACGAACACGTGATGTATTGTCAAGGAGAAAAGACATATAGACAGACAGACAGACAGACATTTTATTCAGTAATGTAGGCCACTGGCCCATAATACAATATCATGCAAAAATATATAATATATACATGCTAGGTGTAGAGTAATGGTTGAAGTACATGGTCAGTTTGTTGATGTAGTGGATTTACTTCTTAGTTTTAATACAGTGGAGAGGAATGTAGTTAATGATTTAAGACATTTAATGTTGGTGCAGGTAAGTAAACGTACAAAGGTTTCAATTGTAGGAGGATGGGTCTGCTGGATTGTGAAACACTTATTTCTTATTTCTGAGTATTTGCTACAGATAAGCAGGACATGAAACTCATCTTCAACATAGCTCAAACCAGCAGAGTGACAGTAGAGGCAGAGACGTTGATCATATGGTGTATTTGTATGGCGACCGGTTTCCACTGCTAATCTAAAGTTGCTACAGCGAAACATAGCTAGAACTTTCCGTTGAAATGGTAGGAGGTCTGAGGACAAGTAGTGTTCAACATTAAGTAAAGATTTAAATTGTGAATAGTATTTACATTTTGATGAAGAGACATAAAAGACATATAAGGGATTACCGTTACAGAAACATATATGCATACTGGAAACTACCGCCATAGAGTTATAAACAAGATACAGAGTTCTTGAAATAGATCAGTCTTACATCCTACCCGCACGACGGCTCCATGCTCCAACCTCTGGCTACTGACACACCTACCAGCACGACGGTTCCATGCTCCAACCGCTGGCTGCTGATACACCTACCAGAACGACGGCGCCATGCTCCAACCTCTGGCTACTGACACACCTACCAGAACGACGGCTCCATGCTCCAACCTCTGGTTACTGACATAGCTACCAGCACGACGGTTCCATGCTCCAACCTCTGGTTACTGACACACCTACCAGCACGACGGTTCCATGCTCCAACCTCTGGCTACTGATACACCTACCAGCACGACGGTATTATGCTCCAACCTCTGGCTACTGACACACCTACCAGCACGACGGTTCCATGCTCCAACCGCTGGCTGCTGATACACCTACCAGAACGACGGCTCCATGCTCCAACCTCTGGCTACTGACACACCTACCAGAACGACGGTTCCATGCTCCAACCTCTGGCTACTGATACACCTACCAGCACGACGGTATTATGCTCCAACCTCTGGCTACTGACACACCTACCAGCACGACGGTTCCATGCTCCAACCTCTGGCTACTGATACACCTACCAGCACGACGGTATTATGCTCCAACCTCTGGCTACTGACACACCTACCAGCACGACGGTTCCATGCTCCAACCGCTGGCTGCTGATACACCTACCAGAACGACGGCTCCATGCTCCAACCTCTGGTTACTGACATAGCTACCAGCACGACGGTTCCATGCTCCAACCTCTGGTTACTGACACACCTACCAGCACGACGGTTCCATGCTCCAACCGCTGGCTGCTGATACACCTACCAGAACGACGGCTCCATGCTCCAACCTCTGGCTACTGACACACCTACCAGAACGACGGCTCCATGCTCCAACCTCTGGCTACTGATACAGCTACCCGCAAGACGGCTCCATGCTCCAACCTCTGGCTACTGACGCAGCTAC
The DNA here is from genome assembly GCF_037392515.1 of Haliotis asinina. NCBI lineage: Eukaryota > Metazoa > Mollusca > Gastropoda > Lepetellida > Haliotidae > Haliotis > Haliotis asinina. Next base: position 102,959,767 of record NC_090280.1, on the reverse strand, counting down.
CAGCACGACGGTTCCATGCTCCAACCTCTGGCTATTGATACACCTATGTGCACGACGGCTCCATGCTCCAACCTCTGGTTATTTGTACACGTAGACGCGGGACGACTCCTGACGGTAGTCGTGAAGAACCAATCTGTGAACAAAAAGCGTAGTTCTATCTGTGACGAAAAACACTTCAATATACCACAAACAAGACATTTAAGCCCGGTGGCTCCATTCTCATATCGGAGAATCAGCTGCAGAACACGACAGAGTCAAACCATGCAGTCATGTAACTACGTTCATATAGCCATAAATGTATGGTAAATACATATTGTATATCTTTCAGAAACAATGTGACTTATGCAACGCACATTGACAACATCGCCAAGTCACAATCTAGCACTTCAAGGCAGTTCTAGAGAGAAGTAACATTATTTTAAAGCACAGTAGGTAATGTTACAGCGCTACGACACTGGGGGTAGAGGACGCACAGTAACGGTATTTAACACCATACGTTCTTTTTCCGTTCACACCTTTCATAAGGTTCATTCACGGTAAAAGTTCTGTTGGTGCACTAATGATAATTGCAATGATGATGATGATGATGATGATGATGATGATGATCATGATGGTGATGAGGAGGAGGAGGAGGAGAAGGAGAAGGAGGAGGAGGAATGAGCACAAAACTTATCATCATTCTTTACCGCCCTGTCTTTGAAGCCTATATATGTTAGTTTAACTGGACTCCTTATGATACAAAACATGCAACGGCAACACTACCGAACATTTAACAAAATAAACAAACAAAATATGAAGAAGAAAACACAAAAAAGGTTTGACAAATTTGGTTATGCTTGATTAGAACAGTATGAGATTGCGATAGGAAGTGCAAGCAAACCACGGGCTATACAATCCTATCTCGTGTATGTTCTGAATACATATCGCCAATAAAACCAAGTCATCTGCGAACATGTGCTCCGCACACCCCGAGGCGTCCTACTCAGAAATACAGGAACAAAAGCTATTATCTTTAGCTGTTTGACACGACAAATGTTCTGTCTTCTCTCACACACATTTTTTTCACCGTTTCCTTGAGCGGAAGAAACAGAATTTTGTCATGTAAAACACGAACGCCGGGAGACAGGTGGACTCCGTCCGTACTTCGAGCAGATCGGTTGTGCTGCTTCAGCGATTGGGGAACTCCGGTTCCAAGTGTGGTGCGAGCGAGGTGCTATACGAGAAAAGTATACATCCAGATAAATAAACAAATATGCTTGTCAGGATATTATCAGATACTCAAGTTCTTAACTTTCTCGCGGGGTATTTTCAGAAGCGTCCTCTCGCCTGCCGATCGTCTTCCATCGCTGTATTCCGCGTTTCTTTTGCGTTAGGCGAACTGGGGGAAAGTTGAGCTATACATGATTTTATCTGTTGTTTTCCTATGTCTTTCTGTGTCTTAATTTCAAATAAAGGTGAAACTAAATGCCTTGATTGAGAAAAATGATTGTTTTTGTGTGGAGCCGCTCCGGTGGAGTCTCAGATGGAAACTGAATCAGGACCTCTTTAACTGCTGGTGGCAGTCGGATGTGGAAACAGCGTATTTATGTACAGTGTTGTTTTAGTTGCATCATGTATTATAAACAACTCATTCATACTTGCATTTTGTCATTCTTAATGACATAACCACCAGTGTAATACGTTAGGCTGTCAAGGCGCGACATGCATTTTACATTATAAAGTTAAGTGATGAATTGATATCATAGACTGTCTTCGAGTGAGTGGGCTTCGACAAAGCAAGGCGACGTTCGTCATGCGTTACGAAAGTGTCTGTAAAATTCAGACATTTTTCTCCACTGTCAATATTATTGTGACGTTCCGCTGTGCGGAGGGTACATATACCCAGCACTGGAACTAACTTCTGGGCAATTGTTTGTACTTTCTCGTACATTTCCCTTAAACACTTGCAGGTTTGTTTAGCGAAGCAGCTGATTGCGATGCGTTCATTGTCAATATTTGCGACCCCACGCATACACTATTTGATATTTCGATTTAAGGTCGTTAATGACCAACATGTTCCCTTTGTGTTAGTGAAATGTGTAATTTAACTTGAATCATTCTGCGCTTTTTATTGTCGGTTCTGTATCTTGTTTTGTAATCATGGGAGTGAAACAACCTACACCATAGAAAATACCCCAGACATTGATCTGTACTAACTATACAACTCAAAATAAAAGTAGAAATAAATCCTACGACCAAACAATGTATTCAGACATGCAGATTCCTAATCAAACTTAAATAAACATTCAAATTTTCAATTATGCAAATCGAGGTTTACGAATTCTAGAAATTTAGTCGTGCTCAGGTGAAGCCGTCTGGTTTTCTATAACCCAATCTTTGTAATCCGATTTCTTTAATAAGCCAACATTTCAGGTGAAAGGGATAACGCTGTGTTTGACTTTATTTGGAACCGCAATAACAAAGATCGACACATTTCCACTAAATCCATGTCTGTCATTTTTCTGGAGGGAGTTTATTACTGTAGTTAATTCTCTGGTGAAGTGGGTACGGGAATTTTTCATCAATTGTTGGCAAAGAAACACAGGGGAAAAGGTAGTGCCCCTGATTCACACCAATCTGATTGTTGAATGACGGACAGTGAATAACATGTAATACTACATGCCTTGGAAGAGATGTATGTATTAGCGTTCGGGAGATTCTAAATGATAGCATATCTGATTTGTAATATAGTTTATCATTAAACAAGTTTTACAGTTTCAACATTATGGTAATATAAATGTGATGTTTATTCTCCATATTGCGATCATTTCGCGTAAACATCACATGGGTATGTTCTGTCTTTTCAGTTGATTCGGAATCGAGTTAACTGCCCATTTCACAGGTCTAGAGATGAGTTTCAATCCGCTCATCTTGAAGCTGAGGTTCCATACCTTACATTCTCTTGTTCAGTCACCTTGTTATGTGTATTAGCTGTATTTATCACACAAGTCCTTATTGGGATTGAATTTTATTCACACATTCTCTTTCAGTCATACATAAAGTGTGTCACGGACTCAGGTTTTGTGTGCATCTTTGAAAAATGCACAATACAAGAATATTGTATCATGCAATGTAGATCATTCTCTGATATTACCATATACAACTTTAATTAGATTTTATTATGTTGAATACGCTTCACATTTGTCATATGTCCTATGTGTATACCGTGGTACCATTCTGCGACTGCCCGGTTTAAGAGATAAACATCGAGTCACATTAAAAGGCTGGAAGGCCTAAAGTAACACGTATTCAAATTACGTTTGCCGATGTGCGATTACATTAAGATCAGACTACACTAATCGGTAATTAATATGTAATTATGTTGTGGTAGTTTAAAGGTTACCTTTATATGGTACAGTGATCTTGTGTTCTTTCTACGAATTGAAAGCTGTTCCAGGATCCGAACATCATACACGCACTCACTAAATGAATAGAATGAGTGAGTGAGTGAGTGAGCTTAGTTTTACGCTTCTTTCAGCAATACTCCAGCAATATCATGGCGGGGACACCAAAACGGGCTTCACACATTGTACCCATGTGGGGAGTCGAAATCTAGGTCTTAAGCGTGACGAGCGAACACTTTAACCACTAGGCTACCCCATCGCCCCTCATGACTAGAACACTCCAACAGTCAGGTTACCTTCAGCTTTATTCTACACGGGGGGAAGTGATCACTCGTTATGGAAAACTTAACTAGGTTGAAAACACGAATTGAAAATTGAAAGAATTAGGTCAAAAGCACAGATATTTTATCTGTATCAAATACGTCACTATCGAAAAAAACATGTCTTGTTTTTATGTTTCAGTTTTACTCCCTCGAAACAGATATTCGGTTTCTTTTGTCGGGCAGTCTCCATACAGACATATACTTACGAAAACTAATAAGGAACTCATGAAAGTACATGTACATCTGTTCCTTTATTTATTTATAAAGTTTCACCCACAGTGCAATACATACCTTGTTAAGAATTCTGGAAAAGAATATAGGAATACATGTACTTGTTTTTTCATGTGTTCCCTTATTTGTGCTCCTGAGTATAATTTTATGTAATGGTATTTCAAAATGTTTTTAGATAATCAGTATAGTTTTGTTTGGTGATAAAAAAAATTAAAAAATGATTATTTAATACCTTGTAGTGTTAATGCTCTGGGGATTAATTGCTTGAATGTTTACTCTCATTCCTGTGACTCTTATGCTCTTGGCGTTATCAAGTACTTGCGACTACCTGCAAGAACGCACGATGTCCTTGTACCAACTTCCTGGGAGGTAGTGGCGGTATCTTAGAGATTTTTGGTAGATATATCATACACAAACCGAGAGTTAGAAACAAATGACACCAAATAAGAGTTTATGCTTATCTCTATTCGTTGTGTATACATGAGATGAGATTGACGAGTTTTGTTCCCATCACGGTGTCTCTGTCCTCAGTACAGTGCATACATAACTAAGAGGATGACAGCATGGGGTGAATGGATGTGGGATACAGCTCTATATACCTGCTGTTTCTGGTGAATATGATAGTACTACTTTTTCATGCACGGAAAACAGGCATGCAACCCGGAGAAAATACCAAGAATAATGAAAGGCAAATGTCTTTCTATATGAATGAGACACCGTGCATGATACTAGTTTTCACAGCACGAGAAGATGGCAAAGCAATGTACATATATAATATCATTGTAAAGACGTGATTCAAATAGACGAATGATAAATATGATTGATATAATATTTCGTTTGATACTGTTTTTACGGAAAAGTATATTTCGACGCTTTTAAATTCCTTTACAGGAATAATAATGAGAACTAAATGTGCCTCTATATGAATGATACGCTGTGCACGCTATACACATAGATCACATTATGAAAATATGGCAAAGCAATAAACATGTGTAATATCAATGTAAAACTCTTGATACGAAGAAAGAAACGATAAATATAACTCATTCAGTTTTTTCGTTTGATTATATTTTTGCGGAAAAGAATAATTTGCTGCTTTTAAATTCTTTGCTCCAATTGAAAACTGGATAAATAGCTGTTGCTTTAATGCAGAAATTATTCCGAGGGACAAACAGCAAGGATTTTGTTCAGATTGTTATATTATTTTCCTTTTCCAAAGGAGTATGAATGTCTTTTTCGACTAATGGAAGAAAGTACCAAACTTAACCTTAACTTGCTCAGCCACACTAAAAACCAGATTCGTACAATATCAGATTGAATCAATTCCTTTTAGTGATTTTCAAGCATGTCCAGCAAAGCAGCGTTTTTGAATGCTTGCATCCCTAACACTGCTAAATGTGCAATCTATCTGATGTGATAATCTTCACGGTTGTGGAGAATTCTTCCTCGGTTGGGTGAGCGCAGTGTCCTGGGAGTCTACGGATGGCTTGTGTTGTTTGTCAAACTCACGGTCACTGAACATAGTCTGTTACCCAGGCAAATTAATCTACTAGGACGGGAGAGTTTTAAGCGGGCGGATTATCAGATGTCAATGAACTCGTCACTTGAGTATTGTCCAAGGTGGACCCCAAACAAAACCGTTTGTATTGTCCACAGGCATCCATTGCAGGCTTGTTCCTTTATGAAAATGTGTCTGATTAAATCCAATAATTCTGATTGGAACGTGTATGCTATTCTAGCAGTGGTAAGCAGTGGGGGCATTTCAGCTTTGAAAAAATAACGTTTCTGTGCTAGTGAATGGGGTCCGCGTCAACTAATTTTGACACTTTAAAGCAAAATAGTTTGTTTTGTTTTGTTTTGTTTTTTTTTAAAAAAAAAAACCTGCACAGAATCGAAAAAAGAGAATGAAAAGACCCCTCAAGGTATCTCAACACTGACATCTATTACATGTATATACTACAGGATTTCTGTCATCAACATGAACTCTATGAAGAATTGTGGATGCGATAAAAGTATAGTAACCGTTCCATTTTCAGAATTGTCACAATATATTTTGACCTGGTTTATACTGGAAACATTTAGAGCCCCACCCCTCCAACACACACACACACACACACACACACACACACACACACACACACACACACACACACACACACACACACACACACACACACACACACACACACACACACACACACACACACACACACACACACACACACACACAAAACAGTAATGAAAAATATCGAAGCTCAAATGAATTACTTCATTTCAAAACTTCCCCCAGCGTTTTAACAATGGGTAAACGGTAAATGAGTAATGACTAAAATTCTATGCATTATATATACAATAGTGTGACAGGTGATAGAGATCTCGCTGCGATCCCTGTAGATTCCTCTCATGCATGGGGCATGTTCAACTGGAATTTAATTTAATCATACAATGATAGTTTTTCATGGTTTGAAAACTTGCACAAAGACCTGTGTCTGTAATAAAAACAAAACCAACAAACTGCCGAAATACTCCAAGGTTTTGTTGTTTAGATAAACAGAAATCAATCGCGAAAATATTTAATTTATGGTAAAACCACTGCAGTGTATTCTGTATGTGTTAAATGATTTGCATATTTGCAATTTATTTTAAAAGACAAATGTTTGTTTAAGTTAATAAATTATGTAAAAATATTCCCAGTATATTAACAAAACAACCAAAATGATTACGAATTTCGTTTCAAACGTTTCTGCTATTTTGAGAAAATTGTTTCGTTTGAAATTCGGAACCCAGTGAGGCGAGTTATACAGAATGGGGAAAAATAGAAATACCACATAAAGCTTTAAAACAGTTTGTGCCTTATAAATTATCAGTGAATATTACCTGTTGCTCGCGCAAAATCCTGTCATATCATGTCAGTTACAATTGTCCGAAACCATGTTCTATAAATACACATTCACGTACCACCATTTTAGTTGTTTAGTTACTTGAGTAGAGATATTTCATAAACACAAAACATGCAAAAAAGATGAAAAAGAAACGATATCAAGGTTAGTCAATTATTCGGTGACAATTCAATACACTAGATTTCAAGTCGACTTCAAATCAATATTAATATGTATATAAATAAGCAACAATAATAATCATAATCATAACGAGATAATACTAATATACCACAAACGATACACGTAAATAATACACAACATCAAACATTATACAATAGACACATCCGTATGGTATATGTGTCTGTGCGTGCGTGCATACATTGATCCTTCCACCACATATATGTTAAGCTGATAAATACACGTAGTTTCAATCAATTTCCTGTCCAAAGAAAATTTAGTCAAGGATATCAAGTCAAGTCATGTTCAGTTTCAAACGTCGAAACAGTTTGTGCAAACCATTTAAAAGTGACATGTTCTTGAACTCTGTCGCTGAATTTGAAACACATCAACTACCGAGGTACTCTGCACATTCAGGGTGATATATAGCGCAAGGTTAATCAGTTACCTCAGAGAGAGGGAAGAACATCAACACTGACAATTACAGAGGACAGGAGGTCAGAGAATAAGTAAATACTATTTCCCTCAGCCTGACTGTGTTTCCAACATTTCAACACTACCCAACCGAACTTAACAAAGTGCCATCACATGAACGTTTACTCAATCCCCACGTCGATCGCGCGATAAAGCAGAGCAGTTCAAATGACCATTGAAAGAGGTTTGACGTGACTCTGTCGCCAGCCTTCAATTACACCGGTAAACGTTGTTTCTGAGAAGCTCTCAGGAGGTAGTGTGTTGCCACCGTTCGGGTTGAGAACCAGTCTTAACCAATACTATCATCAGATCTGTTTGGTTGTATTAAACATGTACTGTTAAATGTGTTCTTTGAATGACAAATGACTGTATGGATGTATGCAGTTGAAAATGATTTGTGGGATGAATGTATACTAAGAATCAGCAGCAAACGTTACAAAGTGAACGATTCAGAGGTAAATAATAATGCCTTTGATTGGATTATCTGTTAATTTATTTGTTACTTGTTTGTATATTTATTGATAACGTACCATGATTCAATGAAAAAGAATATCTAGATTCGACTATCTTCAGAAACAGATTCCTTTACAGGAAGACTAAATTTTGAATTCAGAAACAATGCTCAAAATCGAATATTCACAAATGCAATGTACAAACATATGTAGAAATAACTGCTGCATCAATGCATACGCAAAACACTCTGCTGGAAATTATGCTCTATTTAGACGTTTGAAACACAAAGCACACAGAGTAAATGTTGTGTTGCTTTCACGGCAATAAGACCCTAATTTAATAATGAAGTATTACGCAAATTTTCTTAAAGAAACATAGGTAATTCAAGAATGATCGCAATATAAAACGTTTCCAAAACATTTAATGCAGCAAGACCAACTTCTATATAATGTGGAACATACACCGTAACTGAGAACTTTACAACCACTGTTGCAGCAGAGGCACTACTACATGTCTCGACCGCCACCACGACTACTGCGACTACTGCTGCAAAAATCAATACATGCAGTTACATGATCTAAAGAAGTCCTCAATACTTGATTATATGTGCCAATATATGAATTGCTATTTACAACCAATCATATATAATCATGTATATCTTGAATTACTAAATACAAGCAATGACATATAATTACATCTGCCTAACATAAGATATAGTGTGTACAAGCACTGATACATAATCATATGTGCCTTTTTATGAGTTACTCTATGCAAACAATCATGTGTAATTATATGTGCTTAAATATTGTGAGTGCCTATATATGATTTACTGCATACAAGCAATTTAGGATATATGAGCAACCATACATAATTATATATGTCTATTTATGAATTACTATATACACGCAATCAACTGTAATTATATGTACCTAAATGAGATTTACTTTATACAAACAATCATATAGAATTATATGAGCCAATATAAGGACTGCAAGCAATCATCTATATATCAGTTCATGTTTCAATATATGAAATAGGACGTACACTTACACATGAGCATACAAAGAACGTTCAATCAATTACTATAAACATATTTGATACACTGTATTTATGTAGGGACGCACGCATATGTATGTATGTATGTATGTATGTATGTATGTATGTATGTATGTATGTATGTATGTATGTATGTATGTATGTATGTATGTATGTATGTATGTATGTATGTATGTATGTATGTATGTATGTATGTATGTATGTATGTATGTATACATGTATGAATGTATTATATGAAATTGGTGTCTGATTTTTACAGGAACTCATAAGCACTCTATATGTCAATTTGAAGTAGGCATTAATCATAATGCATATATCACACAGTAATGACGCTTGTAATCTCTGGCTTTGAGTGATGTATTCCATATAGAAACATTATTTGTTTAAATTTGAAAATTGAAATTTGGGAATGGTTTGACGTCCATATTCATCATCATAATCAAGGCATAATAACCAAAACACATAAAAAGACAAAAACACGTATGAATTTATGAATATATATTTCTATATAATTACATAAACGTCAGTGCAAATAGTCATTTACATGTGTAAAACAATTTTCAAATTAAAAAAAATCGCATTCTGTGATTGGTATAAAGCGCACGTAATCTCTTTAAAAGAGAATCGAGTGTATGAAAAGATCACACGTCAACGTTTTCTTGCCAACATTCTGCGGACAAAGCGAGAACCTATTGTAGATTTCACATTTGCAATTCATATAATTTTCCAAAAGATTAAATCCGCCACGTGTTGCTTGTTATTTGATATGAAAGTCATTAATACACAGGTAAATCATGTGAGGTTTATTCAAGTAAATGGTAATATATTCCACTGAATTCGTATGATAAAATGTGATACAATAATCTCGGAATGACAGAATTTACATATCAAGCATCACGTTTAGTATATAAAAGACGATCTGTTCATGCCGAAACGTATTCAATTCGTCATCTGTTTATCTTGATTGTATTTGTACAAGCTTAAGATCGTGCGATTGGATTCTAGAAATACAGAACGCGTTTTAACAGTGACGACGTATATGGGTCATATTATCATTGTGAATATTTTTTCCGCGGTGTTTGTTCAAGGCTGTGTTCAGGTGCCAAAAGTGTTCTGATCTTAAGGTAGTCTGCGTGATGATAGAGAATTCATTATTCATTGGTGAGATGGTATATTTCAAGAGTGATAGGTATATTATAGACACTGACAACTAGTCTCTGAAATGAACATATTTTACTGGAAAACGTTCATAGTTTTTTTAAAATAAATAAAATATAATGAAATGGAGCCCTGAGACTTTCTTCCTGAAACTAAGGAAATCTAGACTTGCCACATCTTCTAGTCTTGTGTGGGCTCTCTTGCATATATTTGGTTCAGGTCTGCATGGCGGACTATTGATACACATGTATATTCCTATCTGTTTAGCTCAGCAGAGATTGATACGAACATTGTTTCACTTCCAACTATGAAGGACTATTTATTGGTTATTTGTAAAGATTGGATTTACGAAAGTTTGGTTGTTCACAGTTCATGAATATCTAAAATATCTTAATTTCAAAATACCTACAACGAAACAATGCACTGTGGTTTGTCCTTCCTGCATACAACTACTGTCGTTCACTTTGTAGTCACTAAACCAAATATGTAAAGTATATTCATTTCTAAAAAACTTTAAATTGAATGGAAATAATATACTCGCACAGCAGTTAAAAATGACATGCAATCATGCTAAATATTTTTCATTGCTTTTTAACGCGAACACCTGGAGAAATTTAGTTCATTTGATTGAATCAATTTACAATGGAAGAGAAAATCCTAATTCCATTTACGATCACAATCATGTGTTTCAATTATATATTTAATTGGATTATGTCAATTTTACGATAGCTTAAATGAATGTTTCCAAAGTGGAAGTATATTAGGGTTCATCATCTGACAGAGGCATCACTGTGCAATATCACGAACAATTATGATTGCATTAATGAACGAGTGAGTTGGTTTGGTGAGTTGGTCCGTCAGTGAAGGAGTGAGTTTTACTTGGGTTGGTTCGGGAATAAACAAGTGAGGTATCGAAGGAGTGTCAGATGATAAATAATAAATTTAAATGGCGAGAAAAAAATGAATTTGTAATGATGAAGATATGGATTAATAGTGTCGTATATTTAGTTAAGTTTTGCTTTCACTAAATGAAAATTTTGTGCGAAGAGTTAGCAAGCATAATAGATGATAAGAAAGGTAATATTAATTTGTTTTACGTTATTATAGAAAGAAAACAAAACAACTAGTATTGATAACCTACGTACAGTGTGTATGCTGCGATGTTTATTAATAGAACACAGCGAGGAAGCACATTCAGCAGCAAACGAAATTACTATCAGCCTGCAATTGTGTAACATGCATTCAAGCAAACTGTACAGAAAATCTGTTTTACCCAGTATTATCTAGTGAACACTCAGTCCTTGATGCTCAATTGTGAATTCAGCCCCAAACAAATTAAATGCAATGCAGTGCCAGTTTCGGCGTATTTTCTTATAGATAAATCGATTTTGTTATAATACAAATAATACATACATAAATAAATTTTGTAATTACTTAAATTTCGGTTTCGATTTAGGAAATAGCGCGCCCCTCTCGTCTCCACCCTCGTTGGCCCAGCCAGACCCACCCTGAGAAAGGTCGGGGCACCAGAACGAGGTGTTCAGAATTAGAGTCATTGAACCAGCGAGCACTGCCTCTACTCCATCGTCTCGCAGATTGATGGATCGTCAAGTCGCAATCGGAGGCAGTTTGCTAACTAGTTAGGAATAAAAAGTGATAGTCTTTTTATGTCTGGAGCTACGCTTTGACCAAATCATGGCCGTAGTAGACACGTGAAAGTATTAGCATTCCTAGAATTAGAGAGAACGCCGTGTGAAGTGTTTCGCGTGCTTGGAGAGGTGAGAATATAGATTTGGCTGGAATGTTATGATTTGTATGAATGTTTACTTGTATCAAGTTAGTGTTGGACTTGCTATTTTGCTGTTTATTGTTATTCCTGCGTGATGGAAGTTGGTTGTGATTGTTTATTAAAGCAATATTCATCTTTTGCATGAGAACATATTTACATTTAAAACATTTGGTGTTTATGTCAGGCAGTATTCAGATACATACGAGACAGCTGGTCCGCCATGTACAAATACTCTATGAGAAATAAAAGAAAAGGGAACGGTTTGTTACAAAAATACGATGCTATTTAATATTTTCTCTAAACATTACTCTATTTATTAGTAAATTACAAGGTAATTACACCGTTATAATTTTACCGTTGTGCCCAGCTTGGATCCAGTGCAACCAGTGTCGTTATAAAACTATTTGACAGTCTGGTTTATACTAAATTCCTCAACGACTTACATATTGCTGCGGCAAATTCTGAGACATCGCCTACAGCTAAGATCACAGCCTCTTCCGAAATGTGGTTTACATTTGTTTGCGCATGCCCAATCTTCAAATAAGCGCATGTAATCATTGCGATTTCCGGCAGAGGGTGTTAATTGGCAAAAGAGATCGAAAACGTTCCTTAATTAACACAAACACGGATTCAAGGGACTGTAGTGCGCCTTTATTTGTGTTTGATTAGAAACCGAAATAGCCCGTTATGTTCAGTGATGGTTCAACATTCGCGACATGTGTAACGGACAAATATGTTGCTAGATAAATCATGCAATTGAAATCGGAAACAATTTTCAATTTCACGACAGAACAATTGATATATATACCCCTTTGTACACAGTGATAATATCCTTCTTTTGAGCAGAAATGTATATCAATTAGATACTACTTTTTCAAATCCACAAAAATCAGGTAAAATTATTACAAATAAATGTAATTTAAAATATTTACAAATCGATAAAAGAAATATAGTAAATCAATTGGATATGATGAAGAGATACACTAACAAAATGACAACATAAAGGGTATGACTCAATAATAATGTATTGCTAACATTGGGATGTACAAAGACCATTTGGATTATAAATTATTCCACACGTGTAATTTGTCTCGTGATCAACACAAATGTTTAATGACGATATTATGCAACCTGAAATAGTAAATATGTCACAAAACATGCCATTAATAATTCATATTAATCATATCACGTAACACTAATAATACTAGTCTGTTTGGAATATTTTTGTCTGATAATATTTTTTTTGCAGGACTGTCACTGAATTGAAAATTAATTAACATTATAATGCCTGAATACAACCTGAGGACGGATTGATAATGAATTATTATAATTATTTTGATGAAATGGTTCACAAATGTGGATCGGTTCATTATCAGACTAAACACTTTAATCCCGACGTATTTGAGTTATATTTGCACACTTATCAGTTGATCATGGATAACATAGCCATGGCACGTAATAAATATTTATTCGACATGCATTGTTGTGCATAAATGTATTAGTAGTATACCTTTTATCAGCATCATCATCAGCAGCAGTAGTAGTAGTAGTAGAAGAAGAAGAAGAAGAAGAAGAGGTTGAGTAGCTGTTTAAAACAGTTTGTTTAAAACAGCTCTTAACACAGTATTTAATAGAGGACGTACACTATAATGTTTATATTAAGTTCAATTCAATTTTTTATCCGTTCCATTCCGCAGTGACAAATGTAATACTGCAGACATTCTAGAATAGCCGTGGATGTTTTGAGGCAGTCAAATAGGTAACATTCATTTCAATATACAATGTATTTTTTGCAGCAACTGTCATGGTACGGTATAAGCAGGGGTGGTAAAGATCTTATGTAGTTTTCATTTTTCCATTTACTTTAATTTTTATACTGATATTTTGTCTTTTATCCCCAATCTGGTTGCACACATAATCCACAATAATTATTCTCAGGCGATGAAGATCATGCCGTCCTTTTAACGCATTGTTGCTGACAATCAGCACGGAAGGGTCCCGCTGGTGGGGAAAGGAAAATTACATTTATTCTCTTCCCACAATTAGAGACATGAGCACATCTGTTTACGTTGTTCACAGTTAACAGTTAACAGTTAACAGTTAACAGTTAACAGTTAACAGTTAAAAGTTAACGCAGACAATTCCTGTTTTGTAAATATTGCTGCGTAGGAATGAGCTCACGCAACACCCGACGACACAAACAAAACCGTCTTCGTAGGAGTTTGATACCATTATATCTAAAGTCTGTACATGTAGTAGTGTGTTGATATTAAAACTGTGATACTGAATCTCTTGTGGGTTATAATCTATGGTTCGATATGAGAGTTGAAAAACTTAGCAAAACCAGATTATTTCGTCGAAGACAATGGAATCCCGCATTCTTATTCCTTCGTGAAACCGATCGAGAGGACACCGTCAATCTACTTTGCGATGCCGTGTTTTGAAGCGGTAAGTAAACACCAACCCAGCAAATCCCAGTGTGGAGGAGCTCATGTCCCACAAGCCATCCATTAAAAGTTAAAATATTTGGTGGAACCACTCAGTGAATTAATCAAAGGGCAAAGATGCTACCTGGCTACTTGAACATGGGGAGACGAAACGAGGCGCGAACCATCACCCATCAACCATTCCCTTCCCCGCTGCGAAAACAGAAAACCGGGCACCGTGCCGCGATTGCTGGCTTTAAATTTTGGAATTGGTGAGTCTTTGAAATCGGATATTTTACGCATATTTTTCTACAGTTCTGAACATATTTAGACCACATGGACTGAAATATTAAAAGTTTGCTATCTTTTCTCGGGAGGAATTTAGTCTAAAGTAACCTTTTGCACTCACGGATACAAAGTGTATTTGTTAAACCATTACGGAAAGTGTTTCACGAACTGTATATTTTCTCATATGTATAAATACACGCTAAATGATATTTTGTTCAAAAGTTTATAATGCTGCATCTTATCACGTATAATGTCATATTCTATTTTTAAACTGTGGTCAGTGTGAGTGTGACCTTGTCCTTGGATACAAGCCATATATGGTTATATTCTGGTTTACTCGTGCAATAGCATGTGTAATGAGAAACAACTACACAGCTAGTGTCTATGAAAAGCCATGTAAGAGTACAAATTTAATATTCATATATTACGCCAATATATCTACCGAGAGGATATATATGTCTGTATTCATGTAACATGCAGTAGATGTTGCAGGGTAGAACATGACGCTCCTAAACAAAATACACATTACTATCATCCATGGTACATCAAAACAAAGCACAACTTAACACAAACATCAAATATTTACACCCTTTGCTTCTAAACGACCCGCGAGACAATGTCTGAAGATCACAGCACTGTGCTGTTGTTATGTATTGTTTGGTGTATATGAGAACGAATAAATAAAACCAATTATTTCCTGTTGTTAGATCGCCACGTCTAGTTTACATTCAGGCGAATAATCTGAGTGTCTGCGCAGATTCCTGACCTCATACGACTGAAAGGCCGTTGTGGTAACTATTCAAACCCACGGTTCAACAAAGCCTGGCAAGTTCACACAATATACACATCCTATTGAAATAACTTTATTAGCTGAGTATACTCATGTGTTAAAGAAATGAACGATGTGACTTGTGAGATTGATAGTACAAGGGTACAAATATTTCCTTGAAAATGAAAACTTCTGACTGTTTTATTCGTTGATGAAAGAGCGTTGAATGCTCCGTTGTCATAACCAATGACATCATACGTCAAAAAGAAAACAAAAAGCTGGTTTTATAATGATTGCTAATACGCTGTTACGAGCGTTATCACTGGAACACAACTAAAAAGGCTGCCAATCAGCTGCTGTTGAATTCCAGGCCTTTCTTTTATTTTGTCATACCATGTCTTAGAGGATGACAATCACATCACAGCGACAGGGCTATAAGACGGCCTGGAAACACGTGGTTGAAATTGCCGGTAAAATACATAGATTGTTACCATAGATGAAAGGGGATATTCAATGCAAAAAAAGAATTTACGCTCATGTATTTGCTGACAAAATACCCGGCGTGGTTTTAACTCTACACTTAAATAGACATCTAACTTGGCTAAAGTAGAATAGAAACGTTGGTTGAGGGGAAAAAGAGCGACGGTTTGTGACTTTTGTAACCGGGAAATGCATTTTACAGATTCGAAACAAATATGATGTCTTCAACAGTCGGACTGAAAGATAAGAAAGGGTAATGACGCGTGAATTTGCTTTTCAAACTTTATGATCTTTATTCCATAATACTCTTCTGTCTCTTCACCCCCTAGGGTTGTCCCTCTATATGAACCCCGCCGACCTCCAAACTACTCCCCTCCCCCTCCAAGCGTCACCGCCACATCCCCTGGGGACTAGTCCAAACAAACACGCTGTGTTCTGTGAGTTGAACTCAGATCTCCCCACCCCCTGGTGGAGGAGTCTGGTTCCACTGGACCAAACTTGCTGCATCGTTTCTAACAACTTAAATCCCTTACGCAGACAAAACAATCTTCAAAAGATTTCCAGGAAACCTCAAGTATAAATACGATGTCTTGGAAGTATTCTATAGGGGGAAAGGTGCGGGCTGCCTTGCTGTTGAATAGTTTTGCACATTTACTGTGATTAAAAAATGTTAAAATTTGATAAGAGCTGTTAACGTTGAGAGGCTTTAAAGACATTAAACGACGTATCTAACTTTGCCACCCATCCTGACTGTTTCTTGATCTACCTTGGGGAATCCCCTTATCATCTATTGCTTGTGAAGATGAAGCGCGTTATGGCGGCCCTCGTGAACATACATTGTAATCCAGAATGATTTAAGACGAACATGCACTTAATGTCACACAAAATAATGTCAAAGGGATTTCCCAAATCGCCATGATATCAGTATGAGTATAAAGTATTTGTGTTTTAAAGACGTTGTAAAAATGTTACATCAAAGCAACTAAAAGAGAAAATTATAGACAGTGACAAATATTTATAAAAATATATTTATTCAAACTTTTAAGGTGTATTAAAAAACATCAGCATCTACGCCAGGATGCAAACCAGTTTATACAAACTGTTTACAAAGACTTGGTATGTGGTAAAGCGCTATTAAGCGAACGTTCTAAAATTTCCCTTTTGGGGCTTTTTGAAGTGGAGAAATATGACGACATTAATTAACAACACTGATACACTATAACTGCACTCAACTATATATGTTACAGTGAGACTCTAGTAGCCCCAATCCCGTTAATGCGAACACGTCGAATCTTGGAATTAATACTACTCGAACCAGTGACTAGATTACATTTGACTGTTTCACTAGTAAATTCCGTTTTGTAAAACAGAGCTGCAAAATAATGAATGTTAGTATGGTGGTAAAATAATGAATGTTAGTATGGTGATACAATAATGAATGTTAGTGTGGTGGTAAAATAATGAATGTTAGTGTGGTGGTAAAATAATGAATGGTAGTGTGGTGATACAATAATGAATGTTAGTATGGTGATACAATAATGAATGTTAGTGTGGTGATACAATAATGAATGTTAGTGTGGTGGTAAAATAATGAATGTTAGTATGGTGGTAAAATAATGAATGTTAGTGTGGTGATACAATAATGAATGTTAGTATGGTGATACAATAATGAATGTTAGAGTGGTGATACAATAATGAATGTTAGTGTGGTGGTAAAATAATGAATGTTAGTGTGGTGGTAAAATAATGAATGTTAGTATGGTGGTAAAATAATGAATGTTAGTGTGGTGATACAATAATGAATGTTAGTGTGGTGGTAAATTAATGAATGTTAGTGTAGTGGTAAAATAATGAATGTTAGTGTGGTGATAAAATGATGGCACCAAAGATTAGACAGACAAATCGTCAAGTTTGTATGCGAATAGTTTTGGGTTACAACAGACAAAGAAGTATTTTGAAAAAATAGACGAAATGGAAGCCAAGTTTAAGATGTTATGTGGTTGACTGTACTTGAGCTTAGTATGGGAAATGAGACTAGGCATGTGTTGTCCAGGAACAGAGAAGAGTCTTTTCCAAGATGGGAATGCTTCAAGCATCCGTTGTGAGAGGATTTGGAATTTTATCCTCAAACTGTATTTTTACCTCCTGGATTTTCATCATTCAAGTTCACGTATGAAACTCATCAATTCAACATTATTCACGTGTCTGTGTTTAAAAACAGCGGCTTACCTGACCAACCAAGTGTTTACATTATAGAATAGCCTGGACTAAACTAAGATCCTGAACAATCAAACTCACGTTCTGGGATCTGAACAACCACAATAGAGCAGGGAGCTAATTTAGCAGATTGTAAAAAGAGGACAAATTTCTACTTGTGTTTGAGCGGATGGTCCGAGTTGTCATTTTTCTTGTTACAATAAGAAACAAGATCGTTAGAATTCGTCAAAAGCTTTTTGGTTTCAACACATGTTGGCAATTTGAGCCTCACTTCAAGGTTCCCAGCCTTTATGTTGCGGCAACTTTGTCGGGAGTTATCCTGTTTCGTCACGGCCTGTAGGGGGCAGTGTAACCCGAAGCCGGACCTCCGCAGTTTCCAATGGCGTCTTCAATCGTTTGAACGACTCTTTACAAAGTGGTAACTTTCTCTGACAATATTTAGGTGAAGGGACACAGTTTAACAGGTGTGCATCACATAATTAAACCCTTTCTTCTTGTAAACAATCGCATAAACACGAGCCGTAACAAGGTTTCCCGAAACACAGGGGTCTGCTCTGACACCAACACTGGTTTGAATGCAGATGTTTAGAATTAGCCATTCTCTTATATCATTACCAGTTTTCTATGTTTGGGTTTGAACGCTGGGAAAGGCAATAAACAGATTGATTCGGCGGTACTGCGATAACTAAGAACATCAAACTACAATCAATGCCAATTAGCTTTTCATTATCAGTAATTGCCTCCTAGCGATATTGGTCTTCAATTTCCTACCTGAAGTGGCCCTCTGAGGCCCGCGGTCGGCTTTGGTTTCCCAGTGGTGAATTTTGAGTCTCTTACAATGTTTGATAAACAAGGTATTTCTTTACTGTATTGGCTACGGAAATATTAGTTTTTAGTTCACAATTCCAAACGGAACAGTGATAGGAAAATAAATTGGGAAAATACGAGTAGATTGGGACAACACATAAGTCGTTACACTATTTCTTCAAGCCAGTGGCGATTTGAGGCTCTGCACTTCATTATTCATGATGGTACTTTGTCGTACCTGGCGATAGTTCCATTGTCTTTGTTATTTATATTTATGTGAAAGGACCAAATCTGAATGAACTGATCTGTTGCACTTATATTTGTGTTGGGTGCCAACAAAGGGATATTAGCGCTGAGGTTTTTAAGTACAGCACCACCCCCGTCTGCACAAAAGATATGCAAGGTTAAGTACGGTTGTGTCGTAGGGACACACGTAAATCCTTCGAATTATCCTAGTTTCGACACAGGCCACGAAAACTGACTAAGGAAGGAATGGCAGCCTTTCACTTCGAGACAATTTCTTTTCAACTTACGGTCGCCTCATCAAAGTACGCGATAACCGTGTTTGGCTGTAGTTCTATGATAATAGCAAGTCCAACTCGTTACTTAGTCATATATTGGTTTACTTGATGAAGATACCGTCACATTAACTAACGAAGCACTTGGAGACCATGATTCCACGCTACACTGTCACTACAGCCTCTAGACTGTTACAGTATTCAACGATCCCTGGAATAGACCAACATTTAGGGCCAAAATAAAGTTATGCTGCTTAAAACTGTATGGAGGAAATACGCTGAGTTCTGTGACGTTGGCACAGCCGCAAAGTGAGGGATAGATAAATAATACGTAGGGGCGGTTTTACTTCGAGACAAGCATAACTTCGGCACAAGGGCGTTTCATTGTAGCTTAAAACTGCTGAAAAAAGGATGCTCCTTATCTAGTCCCACACGATACCCATTCTCAAGCTAGGCATTACTTGTCTGACAACGGCATTAAAATCTATGTCGAAACTTCACGGAATAAAGAAGTTGTATATCTATAAACACATCATTATTCCTCAGCTGGATTTGTCAAACATTCTTAAAATGAATTGGTTTCGTTTCATATATTCTTTATGGTCTGGACGACCGCAGTAACACGACCCTGTTGTGTATATGAATAATGTGATATTAGTTTCCAGTTATACAGACGCCATTTGTCCACGTGGTCCAAGAGACCATGTTACAAAGCTCTCCGACTGTTACAGGTCAGTGTTAACACATGGCAACAACACTTAGCTTACGTTGTGAAACAGCACCCGGGTCACGGACACTGATTTTGCAAAGAAATAAACATGTACGTACATATTGTAAGGTGATCTCGATATCTGAAATGTATTTTAAAATAAATTTCTCAAAGTAATATTCATACAAACGACCAGTTGTACAGTCAAGGAGTTGCATTCTTCACCTGGATGATATGATGCACTTGTGGTGCAGTGTGTTCCGTGTCTCTACAGTGTTTACATACAGGAACCGACAGACATGGTTCCGGTGTCACGTGACCCCCGTGTGAGACAACCGCCGAGGTAGTTTAGAAGCTAGACACCTGCTTCTATTGTTTAAAATGGACTTTTTGTGTATATATCCAACTATGTGTAATAAAACTACAAGAAAAAACTGAAGTCTGATTATGTTACTGCTTTTGCAGGAATATACAGAACTGTCGGTCCTCAATACGCCGGACTGCCATTCATTAATATACCATATGGCTCAAACTGCCAATCACTACCGCTGCTTTATTCGAGTGTAATTATGGTGAATGTCTGTTCAACCGTTTTACAAGTTACAGTTCTGAAGGCGAACATCGATGGTTAACAATACCACAGACCACCTGTAGCTCGGGCTGGTGGGTGTGACAGTTACAAAAACACTGGAATATTCGTAATGTTCAATGAATCCCTGAATACCTTCTATAATGCTCGAGGCCATTTGGAAACAGCTTGTATGGGATTTTTACAACAAATCAAATTTTATTTGATTGATTGGGATAATTATTCTACAACTGCTCCTAAATCAATTTGAGTGTAATAGATATTTTCATTTCATACATTTCAACACAGAGGCAAATGCAGTTACAGCTATACCACATCCAGTCACGTCAGATGGGTGTCAGCATATCTCAAAATCTCAGTTAAACGTCTGGATGTTTTTCCGGAAGTTTCTGCATTTCGTCTTTCAGTGTGTCCCATCTAACTGTAAACGCTTGCAATGGCCCCGAGCGCTTCACCGGCCACGTGCCATGTTTTCGTACCCCCCGTGCAGTAACAAAGAGTTATGTTGTAAACACCCGTCGAAACATCCCCGCCCTCGCCCAAACGAAACAACACTGTGGCTGTTGAGAAGGAAGTTTATTCCAAGATTACTGATCACTGTGAATTCTTCTTTTTAATATTCCCCATGATAATATAGAAAACTATACGCTCATAAACAAAGTAACTGAAGTATGATTACGTGAGCTGTATTGCCAGGACGGAAGACGGTCTCAAGAAACACCCGTATTGCCCGTAACCTTTAATTCTTTTTGATATTCGAGGTTCTGTGTGTATTACGTTTGACAGATTGATTTCCATACAACCAAATCTAACAAATCTAATCTCATTCGTATTTCACGCTTCCATGTTTTAGAGAAACTAAAACTGTGATATCCGGAATCATGTCTGGTTTAAGGAGACTCTGTGTAAACCAGATATAAAAACCGTCGACACCAGTCCCCTCTATTAACCAGTCTTATCCTGGTCTGGTTGTTCTCTTCACCGTGATTGATGTTCTTCTCAGTCGACAACGGATGTCGGACGTGTTAACTCTGACAGTTTCACTGATCTTGGACCAGCGACAAACCTGGTTCCACTGCTGGTTCGCGCCTTCCGCTACATTCGTCTAACTAGACTGGAACCAAGTCAAGACCGGTACCACTGCAGCCAGCAGATTCTGATCTGGCGGATTCATACACACGATAGTTGATAAACAAACCCGGAAACATACGATGGCGGTATATTAGGTCATGGTTATGTTATAACTGTCGGGAAATTCCTGTAACAATAACAAAAGGTCCTATAAACTCTGTTTTATGATGGAAAGTCTGGTGACCGCCAGCTGTTCGACATCAAGATCTTGTAAGCACAAAGCATATGCCACATTTAAAAATTAAAGAGATTTTCTGCCACTGCAAATGTATTTTATACTTTCACAGGTTATTTATGACGCAGACTGTCAAAAAGTAATTGAATAAATGTTATTCTATGCAGTGTTGTAATAGTAAGGGCATTACTCTATCGCCCATGTTCTACAGATAACAGGGGGTGCAATTTCGTTTATCTCTGCCTTTTCGTTGCCGGTTCAAGAAGTACTTGCATATACCTCTGTATGTGTTCACGGTGTGCCAAGTCTTGCATTAACTATATGCCGATATGAAAGTATAATTGCTAATAAAAGTTTTGGATTTTCCTCCGACCTCTTTGAGCGTGGCGTCATCTCACTGATAATATACTTATCTCGTGCAATTGCTAACGGCGTTAACCAATTTGGGCATGTAGACACTGCGTCCGACGTCGAAGTAGAATAACTGTGGGTCGAACCCCAGCACGGGACTCGGGATATATAAAGCACATACAGCATCTTCATGTCACAGTTGAAATGTCGGAGACGGAACCCAGTTACACCTGCTGACGTCTACTGGGAACAGACCAAAGACTAGTGTTGATACGAGAAGACAGACAACAGCACAGGTGAAACCATACAATGAATGGTATCTGTTAAAGGAATGTGTTTTATGTTTTATTAATACCCATACTTTGGATATCCGACTGGCGTGACCAGGTAAGCTGGTATCGCAGATGGTTTTATTAACATCTTGGCAAAACATTACATTATCCGTGAAAACTTATGACGTTAAGGAATCGACTGATTCTTTGACTGTCCTGTTGGTTACGGTTCGAAATAATACTAGTATTCCGAGCGAGTGACTTTACACTGCTTTAGGAAATATTCGAGAAATATCAATGCAGGCGATTCAGGAAATGGACTTTCTTGGGAATCGAACCTGGACTTCGATATGATGCGGTAACACCGTCAAACATTTATGCATACAATACTGCCTTAGTAGTCATACGTCCAGATACGTGACTGGGAAGTACGTATATCACTATTCGCTTATATCATCTTGATGGAGGAAAACCGGAAGAGCCACAGGCGGCACACATTGGTGCAGTCTTGAGTTCGATTCCCAGTGAGTACGATGTTAGAAACCAACACTCTTTCCAGCACTCACTCACTCACCAGCACTGTCGTATCATCCTCACATCGTTCAGTGCATCAGTTTAATACTGCAGATTTACGATGGAGGATACTAGCAATGGTGTAAAGAGTCTAACCAGGATCTTCTGCGCATCGAGTGAACGTTTTAAATACTAACCTACCTTGTATAAATGCGAAGATAAAGAGCATTTTAGAAAGTTAACAGTGATTTTCGAAAAAGTTATATATGGGATGACACCGAGGATATATTTAAGAAAAAAACGAATACAGACCATTTCTACACGATCACAAATATACTATCCCAACAAGAAACGCATAGGCGATTTGTAAACAATTGTACAAGTAAAAAATCGATTTTACCTGAAAGTGTTGATTTGGATGATGTTTCTTATAAGGATTAGAAAGGCATCGCTACCACGCAATAGAAGTCAGCTTCCAGCTGAAATTGTAGAACAAAAAGCATTCACTGTCTGGCAGTAAAACTCCAGATTACTTTCAGAAATTGGTATTCCTTTTGAAGGAGTTTCAAGGTCAAATCACTACGTCACCTCTTGACTCTGCGACACGGAACATCACCATTGAGAGAATGAATGCTGGAGATTATCAGTCTTCTGTTGCACGACGTCTGAAGGTTACTATGAGCAAGATATCATGCCTTGCAACTCGTTGCAACCAAACAGGTATTACAAATGACCGTCCCCGTTGAGGCAAACCTCGAGTTACCACTGCAGACCAAGGTCAGTATATCCGGGTACTACAGTTGCATTATCGTACTACCACGGGTGAGTGCACAGCAGCCAGGGTGTCTGGACTTCAGAGGATATCCGGCCAAACTGTACGGAACAGGTTGAAAGAGATTGGTGTGAGAGCAAGGAAACCCGACGTCGGGGTCGTGCTACGTCGTCACCATCGCGCTCAGCGTCTCCGTTATCTAAATGCATCCACTTGGTTATATGGACATTGTGTAAAATTTCATAAACTAAAGTCTATTTGTGAACGAGTTATACATGTTTGAAAATACAAGTCTATGCGTTTCCTTTTTTGGAATAGTATAGATATCAAAACGAATACACACAAATCCAAATTTACGTACGAAGCAATATTTTTACACATGGGTTACATATCACTTGAACGGACCTGTCGGAAATTCTCCAAGCTCAAAGAGACATTATTGTTATACTGTGCAACCTTTCTGTTGAGTGAAATACCATTTTACCCAGAGATGCGCCGGTGTCATACTAATCTCTCCAGTCAGCGTCGGAGATATACTATAGCCTATTCAGCCAGAGCGTCCAAGAGATAAGCTTGTTGATAGACACAGCTTTGCTTATTGTACATCAACAATAAGTCTTTGTGATAAGTGCGAGTCCTCTCGCTTATCGCCGCCCAAGATAAGCTCCTGACAGCACTGTGGCCTAGTCACAAGTTGTTGTGTCACTGTGTGCGCAAAAACAACTGTCGTAACCAGTCTTGAACTGCAACAGATGCCCCTGTCTTGTCTTATGGAGGTTCTGGTAGCTCTTCATAAATCAATTGTAAGAAAACAATATTTACTTTTGCAGCATTTCTTCTGGTTTTGATATGCATGAACCTCACCTTTCATTTCACTAGATAAAATGCAATTATATACATGGCGCTTGGTAGCGTAATGTCAAGCTCTCTACTAAATCTTATTTGTCTAGATGCCTCGCACACACCTCTATCCTGCACACACAATCTGAAGCAGTCGTTTGAGGAAACCTACCTATTTATGCGATTTATATGAGTATTATCTGAAAAGGACAGTGTGGCGTACAAACGTTACCTCCTCCCTATTTCAGCAAATCCATATCATACATGTACCCCCTCGTCATTTTGTCAGAGCCTGCAATCATATGTACGACTACTACCATTCTAAAGTAACCCTGCAGTACCGAAGATGTTACAGTCGATGGAAAGCTTACCTGTAGCCGCCCTACAACCACTGGCCTGACTGAAGCATACATAAGTTACCATGCTAGGTAATATCGGCGATAACTCGTTGATACATCTCGTTAGTGTTATATATTAGACATTCACTCTCTAAATGGCTTTGATAGAAAACTTAAAGACAGCGCTTGTTAACCATGACACGATGTATTTTCGTTCAAAACATCTCCAAGTAACAAGAGTAAACCAGATATCTAACGCTGGAAGACTTCTTGTCTCAAAACGTTGGGGAGTTAGTTGGATTTTGTAACACTCAAAGCATATGGCAGAGCAGGACACAAATAGGCACCTTCGATTGTTTAGTGCATTATATTACCATTCTGTTACGATAAATACCGACACCAGTTCGATACCACATCTTCCGTTTGGAAGCGACGTCAGTGTCTCAATCTCACAGTGTGTCTCAATCTCACAATGTGTCTCAATCTCACATTGTGTCTCCTGCTCAGTGAATGGTAGAGTCAAAACGCGGCTAAGTCAGCGAATAGATGCAGGTGGTCCTTGTCGTTTAGTATATAATGCTTTGGATAGTAGAGGACGATGAAGACGTAACTCTACAGATTCAGTCCACGTGGAGAATCGAACCTGGTCTGACACGTTAATACTTTAGGCACCTCTCCCTACGGTGGAAGTAACCGTGTTGACGTTTCCTTACAACAGTGAACAAAAATGGACTTTCTAACTTGTTACAATTTTCGATGAAACACGCACCCTATTCATCCAACTCGATATCTACATCGATGATGCAAAAACACTACCAGGCTTTAAATCGGTTCAGTCGTAGTTTCAGTATAAACATATTTCAAGTCTGATTTAATGGATATATACACATTTATATTCATCTTGACTTCTAAAAATGCTAGATCTTTCCGGTTCTTCCAAACATTGTGAAGCTTGCAACTTTTGAAAAAATGTGTCTCAAAAAACCTTTCGCAGCATTTAATCTAAAGCAGCCATAAATCTCCGTGATGTAAGTTTAACACTACCATGGTACAGTCCATAACGATCTTACATGAACTTTCCACTGCGCTGGGGAATGTCAGCGCCTCCTACAAGAAAGCAGATGCCTTCTGGTGCCGCTTATTGTATACAAGAATTGCTGGAAACAAATTTATTACATCCAAACCTGCGGGGAGATTTACACATTGCGAAAAATCACACCAATGTTGATTTACAATTGTGAGTCTAGCAGACAAGTGAGGATCGCCAGGGGTAGCATTGAGGGCAAACCAAACACAGGTCCATTTGGAAAGCCTTACGATCGTACGAGGAACGTTTAAAACAACAACAGTTTGTCTTTCGTCAGTTTCAATTTACATTTCAAGTATCTATGTACAGGACGAGAGCACGTCCTCCATGTGGTAGGCTTACAAGTTTATCAACATAGTTGAGCAAATCGTTACAGTAACTGTAGTTTTGCTGACACCTTTTGTGAAATGGCCTGCCACTTACCCAGGCACCACAACATGGAAACACGTGCAGCAAAACACGTCATGTACCACAGTTTCAATTGTCCTTCCAGGAGCAAGCTTACACATTGGCGTCATTTCCGCTTCAGTTGTTCAGACAATCTCGTAGTATCAGAACAGTAAACTGATGCGATAATATATGACAATGGGAAAGGTCTTGCTTGAATTCACATGTCAACGATTTGATGGAATCGCTTTCAATTTTAATGATGTTTGCATGTCGATGAGATCACGTTATATAATTACAGCCGGAAAAAGGTCAATGTGTGCAAAATGGAACGCGACAGAAAATATCTTGTACAAACTACCTTTGACTTCAGCTTGTAGATTATGTGATTATCCGTTTATATCGCCCGGCGTCGAATCAGTATCGTTCGGTATATGTCAAACGATTTGCACATTAATGCACTGCGACAAGATCAAAGCACGAATTCCACTATATATGCATGAAACAAGCAGAAGCTAATTACTTCGTAGGTAACAGGTGCGATCGTATCAAGTCGCATTGGACAATGATACGTTGAGTGCATAAACAGTGGTACCAGTCTTTGGTTGAGGCATCTCCATACATATACGAATATACGTTATTTAGATTCCGGAAAACATAGATGAATTATCAATATGATAACAAGGGATTTAATTTAAGTCGGTGTGAAGAAACACCTGTCGCTGAAGCAAAGTGGACATCACTTTCCTGACAACGTCATCACTAGACACGTGGCTCGTTCCTCATATTCACGAGGCAAGTGCCAGTCACAATGATCACATTCATGAGACACGTGGCTTGCACAACTGATCACATTCATGGGCCACGTGGCTCTCACACACACATTCTGGAGACACGGGCCAGTCGCATGATAAACATTCATGAGACACTTGGATCTCACAATCTCCCCTATTCATGAGACATATGGCTTTCACAATCACGTGCCAGTCACAGTCACCACATTCGTGAGACACGTTGTTCTCACAATCACACATTTGTGAGAAAAGTGGTTCTCACAGTCACCACATGCAAGGGATTCGCGCAATCACCGCTATTATTAGACACGTATCTCTCACAATCGCCACTTTCATTAGACATGTATTTCTCACAATCTCCACATTCAAAAGACATGGGCTCTCACAACCACCTCAGTCATGAGACATTTAATTCTCACACAGAGTTACATCTTCACATTGGCGTTCTCCACGCGAAGTCGGCCATTTGTATTCATAAGAATTATGTAACTATAATCAAACAACTATTATCCAAATCCAGCTACGTACATCAATGTGTGTGAGTTCAGTTACAGTAGCATGTGTCGATATGTGGATTTGGTAGTTGTTGCAGAATCCCCTGTGGTTATTCCACGAGACGATCCTAATTGGAATCTGAAGTAGTTGTTCCAAGAGTCACCCTGGCAGGAATCTCCAGTGGTTGTTCCATGAGATGCCCCTGGTAGGAATCGCCAGTGATTGTTGCATGAGATGTACCTGATGGGAAACTCCAGTGTTTGTTCCACGAGATGCCCCTAATAGCAATCTACAGCGTGTGTTCCAAGAGATGTCCCTGATAGCATTCTCCAGTGGTTGTTCCACGAGATGCCCCTGGTAGGAATCGCCAGTGGTTGTTCAATGAGATGGCCCTGATGGGATACTCCAGCTGTTGTTCCAAGAATCTGTGGGGATTATTCCGATAGACACATGTGTACAGTATAAGAGTGTACTATGCACTTGACCTTTGCCGTAGGCACTTCCTCTTGAATGATCAAACGAACTGAAAAAAGTTTATTTCTGTGCAACCCCCTTTACCAATACAATTACATATTTTAAGGCACTGTGAACTCTAGACCTTTTCTTTTTTGTATTAACCATTCATTTCCCCATTACTCACCCATTTGATAACAAGGTTAGTTTTCAAACTGTGTTTGTGCACTTGCCGAATTCAGTAGCTTTTGAAATCAGTATTCAGTGCGGGACTACCGGAAGCTCGCATCACGTATCGTATCAGCTACGTCTAGTCATTTATCGTCACCTAGCGACGGCGGCGGTGGCGGCGGGGTGACAGGTCATAACGTGATGCAAGACGAGGTCACATCGCAGCTCGGCAGCAACATCAGCACAATAGGACCAAGCCCATCTTCAACATCTTTCGTGTCATTTCGTGTTTAAGCGGAACAAAGTCTAGACTAATAGTTACTTTCAGCTTCCTCTGATTCATAATGCTTCAAGGACCTCGACCCCAGTGCCCAGAACTAAATGCTCAAGGTCAGCCCGTTAGTATGCAATGTGGAGTTTCGTTTCTTTTTGTTTCGAACCACAGACTTTGCACAGTCCGGACAGACGCCGTATCCACTAGGCCATGAAGGCAGTGGAGGCCCGCCCCAATCAGTGTGTGTGCGTGTATACGTGCGTGTGTGTCTGTCGTGGGGGTTGAGGGGCTGGGGGTTGAAGAGGGTATGTGTAGAGCTTACTGTCGAATTGCGTGAAGGCTTTTAATGCACAGACTTTCCATGAGAATGCTTTAATGTATTCCAACTTTTATAAAGACTGACAATCGCACGCTGTGATTGTACGGTGTTGAATATCTATGATAGTTTCTGTGTTCACGACATCAGTACATCTACATCGTTCACAGAGACATACCATCCAGCACACTGCTGGGTAACAGATACTTCGGACGATTTAGGAGAAATTATACCATGTGTGATTGAAAGGGACTAAAATAAAAAAACATGTCAACGTTGATTGAATGACGTCTTTCGTGATATTCAATGGCCATGATGTGCGTGAAGCTGAAACAAACTGCCAGGTAACCGATATTTGAGAGATGTGGTGTAGCCCACTCGACACGTGATTGCAGGATACGAGCCAGGTACGACATGGACCAGGGGATGGCCGCGCCGTAAGATCCGGGCGTCAGGACCGAGGTGAGTAGGTACTAGGACGGCAGGGGGCCGGCGGCTACACCCAACACCCGCCCGACCTATTATCAAGACATATCTGCTGTAATTTGGGTATTTCCCCTCCACGGGATATTCCGAAGGGCAATCTATCTCCATGACATTGGATGACGGAGCGAGGTTGCTGGGTACATCCACCAGCTCCAGCTCAGCAGCGCCACAATACAACAAAACTACCTCGTCCACATCCACGCCTTCTCTGAATGGGCACAAACACGGCAAGTGTCAGACGCTAAAACATTGAAATATGAAAAGTCCACGACAAATTCGCTTTTGGTTGACTTAAAGGTACAGGACATTGGCAAGAATATGGGTATTGTTCAACGTTGTTGGCTGACACGCTTTTGATTACATTGGTAACAATAGTTACGAGTTTGGAGAAAGCTGAACCTTAATCTTGTGTGAATGGAGGAGAGGGATCTACATAAAGGGGACTCCTTATCCCAGCTCGTATTGTATAAAGCTCCAATGCCATTGTGTCGAGCTGCTGTATCGTCCTCTACCCCTGATGTCTGAGTTACAAGTGTATTCAAAGTGGTAACAATTGTACATTTTGTTTCCACCCTGACTTTATGTATTGGGCACACGTCAAACAATGGCGCCGTACGCGACCGCGGCACCTCCGTCAAACCTCGCCCCCTCCCAGACCCCAAGACGCCAGACTGTCGAGCGATACAGTTCCAACTGATTTAGTTTGAATCTGAAATGTTGCATGTTTGACTCGTGCGAGTATTTCAGAAAACACTCTTTCAAATCTCCTCTTCCCAGTGTGTATGGCAGGCTGACGAGATGTCTAAACATCCCCTCGGGTATGCATTGTCAGTCGTGTTCAAAAATAAGTCTCAACGGGTATAGTAAAACACCCGGTAACTCTTTCAGAGGAAGGTTACACTCTTTTTAAAGGTGAACTGAATTTTATGTAAAACACAACACATTTTGAAATTATCGATTCGATCGAGTCTCGGGTACGGAAAATGCCACATTTTAATACCCTATAACACAGCATATTTTTTTTCCGTGGCTCTAAAAGATACTACACCTGTTCCTATTTTCATATCGGGCAGGAAACCAGGTAGGCGTGTAGACATAGGTATTTGTTGCAATTGGTGCTCAGCAGCTGTTTCGTATAAGTCAACAACTTGGTTATACAAGCAATTGCATAGATCAACTTATGATCTTGTTCACTGGATTGTCTGATCCAGCCTAAACTATTTACGGAGCGCAGCTATATAGCTCGTATTTCACGGCATTAAACACCGAGCAAAACAAATGTTGGTTGAATCTTGATTCAACAATCCAGTGACTATCATTAAAAGAAACGGCTATTTATACAGTTACCATGTGTGACCACGCAGCCATTATCTACCGGCATGTTTGACCACGCAGCCATTATCTACCGGCATGTGTGACCACGCAGCCATTATCTACCGGCATGTTTGACCACGCAGCCATTATCTACCGGCATGTTTGACCACGCAGCCATTATCTACCGGCATCTGTGACCACCCAACCATTATCCACTTAAATGTCTGACCACCCAGCCATTATCTACCAGCATGTTTGACCACCCAGCCATTATCTACCGGCATGTTTGACCACGCAGCTGTTATATACCGGCATGTGTGACCATGCAGCCATTTATCTACCGGCATGTGTGACCACCCAACCATTATCCACCGACATGTCTGACCGCCCAGCCATTATCTACCGGCATGTTTGACCACGCAGCCATTATCTACCGGCATGTTTGACCACCCAACCATTATCTACCAGCATGTCTGACCACACAGCCATTATCTACCGGCATGTGTGACCACACAGCCAATATCTACCGGCATATGTGACCACACAGCCATTATCTACCGGCATGTCTGACCACGCAGCCATTATCTACCGGCATGTGTGACCACCCAACCATTATCTACCGGCATGTCTGACCACGCAGCCATTATCTACCAGCATGTGTGACCACACAGCCATTATCTACCGGCATGTGTGACCATGCAGCCATTTATCTACCGGCATGTGTGACCACCCAACCATTATCCACCGACATGTCTGACCACCCAGCCATTATCTACCGGCATGTTTGACCACGCAGCCATTATCTACCGGCATGTTTGACCACGCAGCCATTATCTACCGGCATGTTTGACCACCCAGCCATTATCTACCGGCATGTCTGACCATGCAGCCATTATCTACCGAAGGTGTGACCACCCAGCCATTATCTACCAGCATGTGTGACCACACAGCCATTATCTACCGACATGTCTGACCACACAGCCATTATCTACCGGCATGTGTGACCACACAGCCATTATCTACCGGCATGTCTGACCACGCAGCCATTTATCTACCGGCATGTGTGACCACCCAACCATTATCCACCGACATGTCTGACCACCCAGCCATTATCTACCGGCATGTTTGACCACGCACCCATTATCTACCGGTATGTTTGACCATGCAGCCATTATCTACCGGCATGTGTGACCACCCAGCCATTATCTACCGGCATGTCTGACCATGCAGCCATTTATCTACCGGCATGTGTGACCATCCAACCATTATCTACCGACATGTCTGACCACGCAGCCATTATATACCGGCATGTCTGACCATGCAGCCATTTATCTACCGGCATGTGTAGCACCCAACCATTATCTACCGACATGTCTGACCGCCCAGCCATTATCTACCGGCATGTTTCACCACGCAGCCATTATCTACCGGCATGTTTGACCACGCAGCCATTATCTACCGGCATGTTTGACAACACAGCCATTATCTACCGGCATCTGTGACCACCCAACCATTATCCACTTAAATGTCTGACCACCCAGCCATTACCTAGCAGCATGTTTGACCACCCAGCCATTATATACCGGCATGTCTGACCATGCAGCCATTTATCTACCGGCATGTGTAGCACCCAACCATTATCCACCGACATGTCTGACCGCCCAGCCATTATCTACCGGCATGTTTGACCACGCAGCCATTATCTACCGGCATGTTTGACCATGCAGCCATTATCTACCGGCATGTGTGACCACCCAACCATTATCTAACAGCATGTCTGACCACACAGCCATTATCTACCGGCATGTGTGACCACACAGCCATTGTCTACCGGCATGTGTGACCACACAGCCACTATCTACCGGCATGTGTGACCATGCAGCCATTTATCTACCGGCATGTGTAGCACCCAACCATTATCTACCGACATGTCTGACCGCCCAGCCATTATCTACCGGCATGTTTGACCACGCAGCCATTATCTACCGGCATGTTTGACCACGCAGCCATTATCTACCGGCATGTCTGACCACACAGTCATTATCTACCGGCATGTCTGACCACGCAGCCATTATCTACCGGCATGTGTGACCACCCAGCCATTATCTACCGGCATGTGTGACCACCCAGCCATTATCTACCGGCATGTGTGACCATCCAACCATTATCCACCGACATGTCTGACCACCCAGCCATTATCTACCAGCATGTTTGACCACCCAGCCATTATCTACCGGCATGTCTGACCACGCAGCCATTTATCTACCGGCATGTGTGACCATCCAACCATTATCCACCGACATGTCTGACCACACAGCCATTATCTACCGGCATGTGTGACCACACAGCCATTATCTACCGGCATGTTTGACCATGCAGCCATTATCTACCGGCATGTGTGACCACACAGCCATTATCTACCGGCATGTGTGACCATGCAGCCATTTATCTACCGGCATGTGTGACCATCCAACCATTATCCACCGACATGTCTGACCACCCAGCCATTATCTACCGGCATGTTTGACCACACAGCCATTATCTACCGGCATGTCTGACCATGCAGCCATTTATCTACCGGCATGTGTGACCATCCAACCATTATCCACCGACATGTCTGACCACCCAGCCATTATCTACCGGCATGTGTGACCACACAGCCATTATCTACCGGCATGTCTGACCACACAGCCATTATCTACCGGCATGTGTGACCACACAGCCATTATCTACCGGCATGTGTGACCATGCAGCCATTTATCTACCGGCATCTGTGACCATCCAACCATTATCCACCGACATGTCTGACCACCCAGCCATTATCTACCGGCATGTCTGACCACACAGCCATTATCTACCGGCATGTGTGACCACGCAGCCATTATCTACCGGCATGTGTGACCACACAGCCATTATCTACCGGCATGTGTGACCATGCAGCCATTATCTACCGGCATGTCTGACACCCCCACCCCCCCCCCCCCCACCCCCCCCCCCCACCCCCAGTAGCCCCTTATGGCGAGCACCGGTCACTTCTGGTTATTGTGGCCGGAACTCCCAAGAGTGTCGCATGGGTAGTTGCATGACATGTCTCGTACGTCAAAACATGTGATGAGTTACGTCCCTAAGTCGAGCAAAAACCCAGTAAAGGAGGCTTGAATCCAATATATGGGACGACCATCGGTTCGACTATACTTTTATTCTGTTTAAGTAACATATCAAAATCTGTATCAAAACGCCCTAGTCCGTCTCACGGTCGACCGGTTTGTCTCACCAGCTCCAGCATGGCACTTCCTGTCTTTGTATACCCACCTATCTGAAGTGAATAAAAAGATTTTTTTTAAAAATTAAATATATTCTCTGAGACAAAACATTAGTCTACGAAACGTCCCATCATGATCTAATAAAGATAAAACCACCCAAAAAACACCTTGCCTCTACTGGTACTTGAGCATCCCACCAAAGCGGTAACAGATCTTAACTGGCTACCGTTCCATATTTAGCTCACAGGTGACTTACGCTTGATTTAAAGCCAGGCTTATATGTGTATGCGAGTCAGTAGAATAAAATCGGAAAATCTGTTAAATAGATTTTATTAGAGATCATGTGTTTAACAGTCTATGATTTTAGCTAGTTCTCCAAGTCATGTAACAAAAATTAAATTACGACCTTACAATAGTCTGACATTTGGGAGTAAGCTATTTAAACCAGACAAATTTCAGCTGTTACTTTTATTGTTCATTATAGGAATAATTATTATCTAAACTTGCAATTATGTTAACATAAACAGTGTCGTGAAAAAGTCCGAAAATGTGTTTATTATTCGTTTCTTAACATTCTAAATCATTCTTAAGAGTGTAGATATGTTATATCTCCTTATGTTCGCTGTGAGAACAGATCTGACAGCGGAGATACTTCCTTAAATACACTATATCATCTCCAGTGTTGAGATATTTAAGACTCAAGTCATCCATTCAGGGCGTAAGTCAGCCAGCGCTTGGCCCCAAACAGGCGTTTTATCTGCCAGCATTAAGTGTATAGGGTTACAGGAGTTGAGCAATTTACTGCATAACGTGTTACAAGCTTATCTGAAACGGTCTTAGTGCCAAAATGCTATCTTTAACAGTATAGCTCAATCAGCTGTTTATCTTCCATGTAGATAACAGAAAATACTCAATCTATTGATAATGAATATTAATAGTTTTACTCTCGTCTCTCCACCCCGAGTTTCGCGCAGGACACTTGATATTAAACAGGCCAAGATAAAACACGACTTTCCTTTAAAATATTAGAAGATTCTACCGACAAAAATACATTTTGGATAAAAAATTATCGAGGCAACCACCAACAAGCAATGTCTTATATTTTAATTGGCAGAACACAGCGACTTTGGGCATGCAATAGCCCTATCTGACTCGCCATATTACTCAATTTCCAGTTATTTGACCAAGCAACACTTTTTCCTTGATAACAAACTGCTCTAAAAGTCAATAAATCATTTGCCCCTTGTCAGATCGTTTAAATGGTTGCGAAAAGAAAAAGAAAGATTTGTCTCCCTTGGCCCTGTGACCTTAATTTCTCACCTCACACGTAAATACTTTCGCTTTTCTCGATTAGTCTGGCCTTCTTCGTCAAGTAGCGGGTGGAGCCAGGACCTCATGCTAGTTTCGTATAAATCATACTCGACTATCGATAAGAGGGGAAATGACAAATTAGTTGAAAAAAAGGCCATGGACGGGAAAAAAGAAGCGAACAGGGAATTTCTATCGCAGAACATGAGACAAGTTGTATACTGGAGGCCTCCTTGCCTTAACCCCGCACCAATCCATCACTTTTCCGGTCGCTTACGACACCAACAATGTCGTCCCTATAACTAGATCACTGATTCGCAAACACAGACGACTGCGCAAAACTATGCAAAGACGGAACCAAGTTTACTTTTCTGTGGTCTCTCGTTACAACACTTTCGGTATTTTCTGATCACTTCTACCACCAAGATTCACCTTGTAGTTGCACCTTTACACGACTAAAACATCCCAAATCGATAATAAATACGGCACTTCAAAGAAATAAGCTCCATTTGCTGTGGAAGCAAGTGTCTCGCGATGCCTTCTCGACGCGTTAGGGGTCGTTTATTCCTCGTCACGCATCATCATTCATCCCAAACTTCCCCGTCTCGTCTCTCGCATCCAGGAACACCGTTATTCATCCCAGTGTTCAAAGCGAGGGCACGGTCGGGTGAAATTGTCAGGTTCTTGGATATCTACAAATGGACCAAACTTCCTCTTTAGAATATCCCTCAAGGAATCTATCACATTCAGGGAGAATTATTGTTTTGTATTTTAACTAATGTCTTCGGCAAACGACATTTTGTTTAGATTCCACGAATTTCGCAAGTAACATCACATTGAAACATATGTTATGTTATATTAGGGGTTACACTTTCTTTACAGTTCCCAAATATAACAGATGTTGCATTTGACTCCTTAATTGTTCGGTATTGTGCAATAATAAGCTCCTAATGTTTTTGTCTTAACGCCTAGATGTTTGGAAAAGTCAGTGTTACTTCCCTTCCCTGATAAACAAAACGTCATCCAAAGGACAAATGAAACTGTACGGAGCTATTACACACTAACTCGGGAGAGAAATTGTAAATACAAGCGTGAATCCATGTGAAACGAACAACTGTATGCTGAAACTGTTAAACGGGCGAATTATCTGTTTTTGAGTGGACGATAGATAGACTCTCGTGCTGAACAGAGGCAGAACTGTCTTAATGTAAAGCTGGTACATCGGTTCTATAAGGCGCCATGTCTCTTCGTGTCAATATAAAACAGACGGGACACCGTTAATTAACTTACAAATCTCACAAAGTCATAAGCAACTTGTGTTTACAATGTTCACCATGCATGTTTAGTGGAATGAAATAATATTAAGTAACATGATTTATTTAATGTGAAATAGATTATTTGAAAGCAATTGATAATTAATGTACTTTCGGAAACAAAATCTCGATAACATAGGACCGCTGACTGTGGTTCAAGTTATTCCCCCGGTACCGCCAAGTCTGTCCTTTGCATGTTTCCTGGTGTGTTTCACAAGGTAACGCAAAGATGGAGTACTACATGGATGTTTTAAACTACCTTGCCCGACTTTCTGATCACGAAATGAAACAAAGAAACAATGCGTTAATTAATTTCTTAAACCAACATGGGTGAAACAAGATAAATTGTCTGTGTTCACGAATATAGGATGGATGTTAGACTAACATTTTCAGTGTTAAATTCGTACCACCGTCTAAACAACAATACTAATATTTGGGGAAAAATCCGTGTCAAAGACAAATCGGTTGATAAGTTGCCAACCAATCAATCAACCAATCAACCACTCAATCAGTCAATCAATACTATCAGCAACAAATATTATCAGCAACAAATATTATCAGCAATATAATCATGGACATGGATTAGTGGTATTACGTCTGTCCGTAGTCTCATTCGGAACGAAATCCTTCAAGGACGATGCTAGTAATGCAAGTCTCTGATATTAGCCACGACTTTGTATTTTCGAGTTCCAGGTCGCCATGTTTCCTAGTATTTGAAATGAAACAGCCATCTGACTCCGGAGAAAGGATCAACAAAAGGAAAAGTGTGGATTTAAGAGAGACATCTCTTTGAAACGTGATTTGCTCTTTGTTGTCAGTTTGAAAATTACTTAGCACTCCATATTTCATGAATGATTGAAACATACTGATTGTTGTTTCACACAATGATGTGAAATGGTTGATCTCCGTAGTGTTTGTTGTATACATGTATACATTTGTGACAAACTGACCAACCCATTTCAAATCTCTGTCAAACTAACACAGGCATGCTGCCCCAGTAGATTCACATAAAACAAACGTGTGTCTCAACTAACTAAAAATATCAACCGATCAAGGTTAAACAGTCTGATTTCGTTATGTATTTGGGAATGTTCAGTGTTCTATTCGGGAATTGTTTCATTTCTTTGTTTGCTGTTTAGCGCCGCACTGCAATATCCAAGCTATGTGACGATGAAGTCATAGCTGTCAGTAACAATGAGAACATCACAAATATCAATAGAATATAACCTGTTCATTCAGATAATAAAAACCGTTGGGACAAAAAAAGCGATTTTACACAAGGGATTGCGAGCTGTGAGTTGACTATATGTAGTTCACAATGCCGTGTCAGAATGTGGTCAATGTGACAGTATTGAGGTCAATGTGACAGTATTGAGGTCAATGTGACAGTATTGAGGTCAATGTGACAGTATTGGCACGGTATTTATGTGAAGAAGGCCCTGGCATGATACACGACCGGGGTTGTTGTCTCATCTCCGAGCCCGTGTGGAACGCTTGTCATTCCAAAACCCCAACCAAACCCATCACTATGGCAACACCTATCAATCATCCAGATAATCTGGTAATCTTGGTCTAAATGACAAAGAGTGGTCAGTCTCTAATCACGTGCACCAAAGGGACTGGGGATGGCCGTTAGTGTGATGAATAACGCCTTCATTCTGGTATGTGCCAGAGTTGCATCCCTTGGCTGCTTGTCAGATGTGAACGTCAGATTAGGTCAGCTGTTGTCAAAGGGTTACGTTTGGTTTTTAAGGGTGACATATTTGCCAGTGCAGCCTCCAATAAATTGGTGTCAGTCGAAATACACCGGTGGAACGTCACATTCATTACCAGTTTAGTCATATGATAGCGTTGCATCTGAATATGGTATGATAATCACCAGACTGACCCTACTTAGGGGTATTCCTCTGGACAGAATGGTTCAGACATTGGGTGAAGGAACTAGCTCATTCATTGTTTCAGTCCTACACCAAAAGGCATTTACTCAATATACCATTGATTATAGAGACCCATCACAGCCAATCTCCTTACGTTGTTCTCCTAGACGATTTGAACCGTTAGAGACTACACGTCAGTATACTCGCAAACAGACTCACAGAGGGGTCTCTATATGAACTTCCACCCAAGTTTGTTTTGATTCTCAATGCAATTTGCGTTACTATATCGATGACAATATATCAGCACTAATGTTTCTTTTCAAACTGTCTTCGGAGAACTGTGTATGGAGTAACATGAAAATATTTAAAAACAAAACAAAAACAGCCCAAAACAACAAAAACGTGCTAATGAATTATCAATCATGAAACATGATAACAAGGACTCTGATATTGTTTTCTTCAGATTTCAGAAACAAATGAATCTAGACAAGACACATATCCTTGGGTTGCTGCCAATAGCGTCTACTCGCCTTTGTGACAACTTTCAACGCTGAAACGCGTCTTTCTTCATCGTCCGTGCCCATGTACTATCGTGATAAATACCTAAATACTCTCGACCATACATAACAATAGCTTCGATTTCAGACAGATATGTTGGGGATCCTAGAAGGGGCATTGTCACATTGTATCCTCAAAAAAACAAGCAAAATGTGGCAAACTTAAGGAACGCTTGACAGTGCGACAGCGCGACTATGTCCCTACGAACGTTTCGAGAATAGCTATTGCTGTTGGTTGCTAGTTCTGTCATAGGATACAAACGTGTTACCAAGTTGATCAGTTTTTTGGTAACTCGTAAACAAAGTCACGATCAATAATGAAACCCTTCCGGACAATGAACTTGTGTTGTGTATATGACGTCATTGAGAGAGAGTTACCAGCTGCACGTGCAGCAGAAGGCTCAGCCTAAGTAAACATAGGCTCTGCATTATTCGTTAACGCTGCTATGCTTTACCGAGTCTGACATGCAAGTCCTAGCAAAAGGCTAGCTTAGGGCTAGGTTTCACCGTGGAAGATCTACACCCAGTGCCAAGTGACAGTCCAGATGCCCCCATGTACATAAGATGCAGAAGGTGACAAGGATTTGCAGATTTCACATGCCCGACGATGATCTGTTACTGACTCCAACAGTCAGTCATGGAGTCAAGCAGAGAGTCAACCAGTTACAATCATTCAGTCAAGTAGCCCGTGAAAGAGTCAAAGACTCAGCGTAACCGACAGTCAAAGAGTAGATACTGTCAATTCAGTAAAACAGTTAGAAAATGAGCCAGTCCAATAATCGGTCATTGAATCTGATGAAGATTCAGCCAACGAGTCTGAATGAATCTGTTATAGAGCTTGTCAAACAGTCAGTCATACGGTCAGCCAAACTGTCAGCCAAAGTGCGGATTCCGTCAAACACTCAAAAAATGGCAGGACATGTTCATGTTTCAGCATGCAGATGTTTCGTATGAGCAAGAGACGAATCATGACAACAAAATACATGTACATATTTCACCTGTTGGAACACTTGCACTTTGCCCGCTCTCATCAGTCGTACACGCACTGTAGCTGACTTCATAAATGTAGCTGAATCACGCAAACAAACAATGGAGAAATAATACCAATTCTGTATTCGAACCTGGAGTTTATGGGAGTGACAAATGAACGTCGTGGCCATGATAGGAACCACTATTCAACCTACCTCAAATTACTAATCTCCAAGTGTACTCGTGCACTAACACGTCAAATGTGAGAACAATGAGTGAGTAAGGTTTTACCCCGCTTTTCGTCACCGAGAAGGATGTCGTTTTGTGTAAGTGTGTAGCGCTGTTCTTCAACCATATGACTTTCTCTTCGACCATCACACCCGGTAATTGTTTGATGATAGCTTGATAACGGTGTATAAGAATATACATCGAAACGTCGCTCTATGCAATGAGAGCCTATATAATATGTGTATGATATGGTCTCTGATGCAATATACAAGAAGTTGTCACATGTAAAGTTGTATGTTTGATTTATACACCATGCAATGTTAACATAATAAACGAATTAAGTCTGGATTTCCTCGGGTTCAATTTTAAATAAAAATTATTTGTTTTTCTCTAGCTAATGCATTTTCATTTTTTTATTCTAGGTTTGTTGAATTTACCTTGTTCATCGCCCACTGAGCTGTAATCAAGGTTTTTCTCGTCCTGAATATAGCTTTGAGCCAGACAATCCATTGATCGATATCACGAATCCTCATTCACGCTGTTGGAGTTCACTGACCCAACCAATACCCAGAGTCTGACCACCCAATCCACTTGGTACCCTTACGACCTGATAACAAGGTACTCAGACCTCAAGTCTCAGCTGGCGCTCTATCCTTGCATGGCCTGTCTGTATACTCTAACGAAGAGTCTGATCGTAATGATCCACTATGTTTTAATCATTTCTTTAATTATCTAATTATTTCTTTACCTCCGCTGGTTTTGATTTATGTAGGAACACTGGTTAACCCACTTATGACCATTCACCACCAGCTGAAGCGTGCACTTGTAGTGAGTTGCACAGTGTTAATACACGCTCACCTCAAAAACCTACGCGCGTTCAAGCAATAATTTTAATGATCCCAATACATAGTCTTTTGCTCTTACATGACCCTTAGAAGGTCACGGATTGCTAGAAAGAGGTTAATTACTTTTAACATAATTAAAGGAACCTCCGAGATGATGAAGTCATGGAGAGTTCTGCCTGACAGAACCTCGCTTGTTTAACCAGTTCGGATGCAACATCTGGGTTTAAGATAAGCCTATGCACGAACTCAGTTTTCCTTACCAAACCAAGTGGAACGAAATTAATTTGATAATAAGAGACTCTACGAACCGATTTCAGCAGGATAAAACAGGTTTTTAAACCCTATACCGCCTCTTTGGGGGAACGGTGTTTCTTGTACGTTACTGGAAAGTGTAATTGGGACGTTTAAAGTGCAAAAGCAATTGGTTCAACCAGTTATTTATGTGGTACAGACGAACACGCCCACATATTTTATTGTATTTCCCGTGCAGATTTTAGTAGGTGAAAGTAATTTTGCAGGAATGGTTTTACTTATGCATTTTAATTGAGATATTAAAATCTCGGAGGTTTCGGGGATTTATTCTTTCAGCAGTATAGACGCACTGAAGAGAGAATGGAGGGCAGACTTATTGCTATCATTTACAGTTATTTTCAGCTATATTTCATCCTCATATACTTTTTATGAAAAAATATCAGATGTATATTGTGTGAAGCCAGACCTGCATCTGTGAACTGATGGTCTGGTAATTAATGAACGTGTTGCTGAAATAATCCGAAATTCAGTCAAATGGGCTGATTTGGGTGAATTTACGAGAGAGCCGTAAAAGACACATTTTTATGGTGATTAGTGTTTGCATAAGTTATTTAACTCGTCCAGTACTTTACCACATCCTGTGTTTCATATTGAAATTGTTTTCACGTGACCTTCCACTTCCGGTTCAAGTGTAAAGTGTTTTATGACTGAATTTATATTTTCCAAATGAGAAGGAAGATAAAAACCTCAGGTAGTTGTACCTACCAGTCTTAAAGAATATATTTCAGACAAAACGTCCTATCAAGAGTTTCATAATTTACAGATTGTGTAATCTAAAAGATTTTTAAAGATAAAACAAAACTATTTGTGTTGTATAAGACACGTGTAACGTTTGTTCAAGCATGTTAATGTTCGGTATGTCCCGTGAAACCTCGCTAAGACAGACTCTGGAAATACTGCAAAGGAACCTATTCTGGTTGTGGTGGGGTGTTTGTTTTCTTGATATTGTTGCTGTTTTGTTTGGTGTATTTGCGTTTTGCTTTCCATTTTTGTGTGAGAGTTATCTGGAATGTAAGATTGAACATGTTCAGTCAGCAGTGCACGACATGCCATCAAGTACAGTCTACACTGCATTCATGTGTTCAGAATCGTTGTCAATGTACGAAATGTAAGCACACATCAAGTAAATGCTGATATTCCAGCACGGTCGTTACGTTTGTATATTCGTACATGCCATGATAATAAAACAATTTGCTACATTTTAAAGTTGTGTCTTTAGTTGTTTAACTCAAAATTTAGAAATAAAAATGTTAATTTCACACACATGCTCGGTGAATGTTTTGTTAAAACATAAAAAAATGTTCCCCTACGTGGTGTACATGCTGATCATAGCTTAGCGGTACAACGCCAAGCCAAGCTATTAAAATACATAGCGTAAATAAACAAACAATAATGGAAGCAGTTATTCCGCAGATGTTAAAATGGTACCCCAGTAAATTTTACCCCTGTCAAACATTTGTTGTTTTATATACCAAGATTTGCTCAATAATTTACGAAAACACATAAACCTACTGGCCTCGTCGAAATATTACGCTTTTTTCAGCACACTTAGCAAAAAAAGTATCATCTGAAATTTGATTTAACCCATAGCTTATTTGTACATTCAATTAGCTGGAGTGCGAACTTGACGCAATGCGACGTCATAAGTCACAATAAACTTTGTTTTTCCGGCATGCTTTTTGTGAAAATTGGCTATATCCCATAATGAAGGTGATGTTAGGAGCTGTATATATCTTTACTACTGGCATAACACTGTAAGGAGTATCAAAACATAGCTCCATGTGACAGGTGGATACTGTTTTCGTCATCACAAGAACGAAAAATATAGTGAAAAAGAGAAAATAGTAGGTTCCGACTTGCGGCGAAGAAATTCCGCTTTTATGGCAGAACAGTTTTACAACAGCAAGTGACGAACTACAAAGCACATTCGTCAGTAAATCTCTGCGTAGAGGAGCGAGCCTATTCCGGGTGTAGTATCACGCAAGAATATATCTGTGTGGTTTGTAAATAACATAAAAGTACAATTTGAGGTTAATGCAAATTAACTGTCAAATACGCCAGATCTTGTGTTTATTGGACACTTATATTCCCACTTTAAATAACTAAGCCACAACATACATACAGGCCATACAGTGACTGTAATATTAACTAAGCCACAACATACATACAGGCCATGCAGTAACTGTAATATTGACTAAGCCACAACATACATACAGGCCATACAGTAACTGTAATATTAACTAAGCCACAACATACATACAGGCCATACAGTGACTGTAATATTGACTAGGCCACAACATACATACAGGCCATACAGTAACTGTAATATTGACTAAGCCACAACATACATACAGGCCATACAGTGACTGTAATATTGACTAGGCCACAACATACATACAGGCCATACAGTAACTGTAATATTAACTAAGCCACAACATACATACAGGCCATACAGTAACTGTAATATTGACTAAGCCACAACATACATACAGGCCATACAGTAACTGTAATATTGACTAAGCCACAACATACATACAGGCCATACAGTAACTGTAATATTGACTAAGCCACAACATACATACAGGCCATACAGTAACTGTAATATTGACTAAGCCACAACATACATACAGGCCATACAGTAACTGTAATATTGACTAAGCCACAACATACATACAGGCCATACAGTAACTGTAATATTGACATGTATTTGTATATGTGAAGTTATCAAGAAAAAAAACATTTGAAGTAAATTCCAACCTCACTGAGTGTGATTTTGTTTTATGAAAAGGAAATATTCTTTCAAATGTGAATTCGAATGTTATATTCTTCGTGTAAGTGCTATTTGTAGCGGTGATGGTAGTAGTGGTTGTAGCGGTAGTAGCGGTGATGGTAGTAGTGGTTGTAGCGGTAGTAGCGGTGATGGTAGTAGTGGTTGTAGCGGTAGTAGCGGTGATGGTAGTAGTGGTTGTAGCGGTAGTAGCGGTGATGGTAGTAGTGGTTGTAGCGGTAGTAGCGGTGATGGTAGTAGTGGTTGTAGCGGTAGTAGCGGTGATGGTAGTAGTGGTTGTAGCGGTAGTAGCGGTGATGGTAGTAGTGGTTGTAGCGGTAGTAGCGGTGATGGTAGTAGTGGTTGTAGCGGTAGTAGCGGTAGTAGCGGTGATA
This sequence comes from Haliotis asinina, assembly GCF_037392515.1. Lineage (NCBI taxonomy): Eukaryota > Metazoa > Mollusca > Gastropoda > Lepetellida > Haliotidae > Haliotis > Haliotis asinina. Next base: position 102,915,038 of record NC_090280.1, on the reverse strand, counting down.
GTAGTAGTGGTTGTAGCGGTAGAAGTGCCCCGTAACTGGAAAGAGAAAATTGTAAATTACTTCCACATATCAAGTTTTTTTCAAAGCGTAAGTATTATCCTCTGAACGTGTGCCAAATTTATAATACGTATGTACAGGGTTCATATTTTTCAAGGAACCAGTTAATTAATATAGAACTATTCCAGAAACTCATGTTCAAACGTTTAATACATCAAATGAAAACTGATTAATGATCAACCTCTATTAACTATTTTTCGGTCGGCTAAAAGAAAAGACTTTTAGAAGGCAAATTTAAGCAGTTTTAAACAACATCCGACTGCTGACTGTAAGTAAGAAGAAATGTTTCCATGGGGTATGTGCGATATACTGATCATGCATGCAGTTGCCTGATGTATTCATACGCCATTTGATTAAATATACATACTCAACAGGCCGTTACTGTATTCAGCGTGACAAAACCTCGCGGATCAATTACCGTCAATAGTATTTCCCCACTCTGTCAATGCTTAGAATGACTGGTGTACACAGTGAATTGTACCATGACGAATTAAAAGTAGGGAATTCGTTTTCAGGAAATGTTGCATCTCCCAGAAATCATTCACAATCCCGCACCTTAATAAATACCATTCTTATCCAAACGTTCGGAGTAAAATAAGTTTCTCATAAACTGCCACGATCATACAACACCCGGAGGTCCTTCGGCCAATGTGTAGCTGACGACTGACCTCTGTAACCTGGTAATTTCGACACGACAGGGTTAGGGTAGAAATGCCCTGTGGCACTCTTAAGAATAAGCACTCAGTGTGATATGTAGGGGATTCCAGAAATATACCCAATTAGCACCCTTTTGTGCACCTGCTTCTTGGCAGTTTTACACAATTCTGGCCATATTATTGCAGTTAACTAAACGTGTCAGCAACATATTGTTATCTGTCATCTGACTTTTCAGACAAATGCACATGTCTTTAAAACATTAAGTGTTGTCAAAGTTATGGACAAGAAGTGAAACAGTGTGTACAAACTACAGTATAAACAAAGTAAATGACTGTAGAACAGGATGTTTAATACTATTTATTTTTTTACCTATGACTTTTTTTCCTGTCATTGTTACCTATGGCCTTTTTGACGATCACATTCCATCTATCTGCGACATTTGGAATGACGAGATGATTCTGAAGGTAGAACTCAGTGGGATGGGAATCCACGTATCTTGCCAATATTTCACGAAAACATTCACAGAAAAGGTATAAATTTTGCATTTACCATTTCCGATAAACAGTCCAGTAAATAGTCAAGACATGTCGTTTTTTGCGATGTCCCACTAGTAAGTTATCTTTAGTTTGACTTTTCGTCATATGTTTTATTGTGACATTCAAACATTGCAACTATGTTTTAAGAGGAGCTGGGTAGTGTAGGAGTTTGGGGTAAATTTGGACATCATCCCGTAGCCTCCTGGACTTTACAATATTTGATCAATGATACTCCTTCATTTATAAACATAGAAACGTGTCGAGTTTTGAAACAATTTTGATTCTGCCGTTTGAAAAAAGGAGCAAACAAAACATGTGCTCAGTTTTGCTCATTCATTTAATAATTAATTTGCTGTGACTTACATTGCCAGACTGACATATTTTAAAACTGATAAATGGAATATACTAGAATTACATGTTATTATGCTTTATCATTCCGGTTTGCCAGGACGTTTTTGACGACTCTCACAACCCACCTGCCTGCGTGCAGTTGTGACGTTTTTGACGACTCTCACAACCCACCTGCCTGCGTGCAGTTGTGACGTTTTTGACGACTCTCACAACCCACCTGCCTGCGTGCAGTTGTGACGTTTTTGACGGCTCTCACAACCCACCTGCCTGCGTGCAGTTGTGACGTTTTTGACGGCTCTCACAACTCACCTGCCTGCGTGCAGTTGTGACGTTTTTGACGACTCTCACAACCCACCTGCCTGCGTGCAGTTGTGACGGTTTTGACGGCTCTCACAACCCACCTGCCTGCGTGCAGTTGTGACGGTTTTGACGGCTCTCACAACCCACCTGCCTGCGTGCAGTTGTGACGTTTTTGACGACTCTCACAACTCACCTGCCTGCGTGCAGTTGTGACGTTTTTGACGGCTCTCACAACCCACCTGCCTGCGTGCAGTTGTGACGTTTTTGACGGCTCTCACAACCCACCTGCCTGCGTGCAGTTGTGACGTTTTTGACGGCTCTCACAACCCACCTGCCTGCGTGCAGTTGTGACGTTTTTGACGGCTCTCACAACTCACCTGCCTGCGTGCAGTTGTGACGTTTTTGACGGCTCTCACAACTCACCTGCCTGCGTGCAGTTGTGACGTTTTTGACGGCTCTCACAACTCACCTGCCTGCGTGCAGTTGTGACGTTTTTGACGGCTCTCACAACCCACCTGCCTGCGTGCAGTTGTGACGTTTTTGACGGCTCTCACAACTCACCTGCCTGCGTGCAGTTGTGACGTTTTTGACGGCTCTCACAACCCACCTGCCTGCGTGCAGTTGTGACGTTTTTGACGGCTCTCACAACTCACCTGCCTGCGTGCAGTTGTGACGGTTTTGACGACTCTCACAACCCACCTGCCTGCGTGCAGTTGTGACGTTTTTGACGGCTCTCACAACCCACCTGCCTGCGTGCAGTTGTGACGTTTTTGACGACTCTCACAACCCACCTGCCTGCGTGCAGTTGTGACGTTTATGACGACTCTCACAACCCACCTGCCTGCGTGCAGTTGTGACGTTTTTGACGGCTCTCACAACCCACCTGCCTGCGTGCAGTTGTGACGTTTTTGACGGCTCTCACAACCCACCTGCCTGCGTGCAGTTGTGACGGTTTTGACGGCTCTCACAACCCACCTGCCTGCGTGCAGTTGTGACGGTTTTGACGGCTCTCACAACCCACCTGCCTGCGTGCAGTTGTGACGTTTTTGACGACTCTCACAACCCACCTGCCTGCGTGCAGTTGTGACGTTTTTGACGACTCTCACAACCCACCTGCCTGCGTGCAGTTGTGACGTTTTTGACGACTCTCACAACCCACCTGCCTGCGTGCAGTTGTGACGTTTTTGACGACTCTCACAACCCACCTGCCTGCGTGCAGTTGTGACGTTTTTGACGACTCTCACAACCCACCTGCCTGCGTGCAGTTGTGACGTTTTTGACGACTCTCACAACCCACCTGCCTGCGTGCAGTTGTGACGTTTTTGACGACTCTCACAACCCACCTGCCTGCGTGCAGTTGTGACGTTTTTGACGACTCTCACAACTCACCTGCCTGCGTGCAGTTGTGACGTTTTTGACGACTCTCACAACCCACCTGCCTGCGTGCAGTTGTGACGTTTTTGACGACTCTCACAACCCACCTGCCTGCGTGCAGTTGTGACGTTTCGGGGACATCGACATAATATGATTAGTATAAATTGTAAAACGACATATTCTGCCGATGCACGGTGTTATAATTATACATCAGATCATAAACATATATATATATATGTCAATGACATGACAGGTGTACAATACGTAATGTGCGACAAAACAATCGATTTGTGCAAAAAAACGACAAGTTTTATGTTATTAAGCGGACGTTTCACAAGCAGGATATTGATATCACGATGTCACTTTGTTACAAATATTTTATAATGTTTTGTCATGTGTTAGATACAAACAAAGACAAAATTCATTTAATAGTGAAATAATTTTCCATTTTTGCTGAGACGAAAAAAACAAACTCATACTTTTTTTAAAAAAAATAAATATTACATGAAATTAAAAAAAGAAAGTCTGACAATATTCTTTGCTCAACTTAAATTTCAATAGTAGTTGTAAATAGCGGGTTAGGAATCAAATTGTTATCGCAATCATGAAAATCGAGTCGCTCAATAGAACAAGCGATGATGTTGTTGGGTTGAGGTGAAAGACTACACACTCGCGTTTTTCTTTAAGAATGCTCCGTGTATGATGTGCTAAAAGTTTCGTTATTCTGTTAAAAACGCTACATGACACCGACCAGTTGTATTTTAAGGCTAGATGAGTCGGTTATATGTTCACGGACAAGAAAGAATATGAAATGACAAGCATTTTGGATGTATAGTGGCGACTTTGTTGACTCTGAACTAAAAAAAGTTGAGAAACCCTTAGCAGCCACTTGTCGTTTATCAAAACTTCAAAGTAAAATGTCACAATTGACACAAAAAATGATAAATTATTCGACGTGACCCTCCTTCGGGTTTTTTTCACAGCCATAAATCACAAATACCTGAAATTCGGGATGGCGAAAGTCGACAGAAAGCTGGAGGACTCGCCATCGTAAATTTCCATTTTTGCAGCGGAGTGCCAGAGTGCCAGAGTGCCAGAGTGCCAGATGTAGAGAGTTGCCAAGTATCCAGTAAATAAGGCGTGTAGAGACACATTTTAAAAAGTCGGAAAACGACAAAATGATACCAGTGTTTACAATAAGCTTTCTCGGAGTCTTGGCGCTGAAGTCCCATTTTAAAGCATTTAAGCAGAGAACGGTTAGTAAAGGGTCACTTCATTACAGAGATCATTTTGAAACGCTTGTCTCTGTAAAGGAATGTGGTGATGTTTTGCGGAGAATGTACAGTTGGTTTATGGGGATATGTGGCGTCTGACAAGGGATATATATTGTTAATAACGCTGAACGTTCCCAACACTGCGTAACCAACACATATGGGAGATTATGTTCAAAATAAAAACTGGGGATATTGTCTTTCATTTTTTTCTTTGTCTTTTTTGCGGCCCCATTCATTCTTGTGATTGTGTCGATATACCAACTGGATGAAATTAAACATTGTTTTTTTTTCCAAATGCTGATGGATATAAAAAAACACATCCTGGAGTAATAATCAATTCGTTTCTGTTCAGTATATTCTTTTAGATGAATCCCAAATAAATGTTCCCTGCATGAACAGTTCTGGTAATTTCCACCATAGTCTCAGCAATAAGATGTTATCTGTGAAGTTCAAGGTAGTCAGCATTATCACACGGACTTCCACGAAATGTTTAGAATCGAGCAGGTTTACATCAGGGTTTATCTAAATATGATCAGTTACAGTAAAATTGGATTGTCAACACTAATTCTTGATAAAAATAGTGACACTAAATTTGTAATGTAAATAGCAACAATAATGATCGTGATGATGGTGTCGACAATGATACTACTACTACTACTACTACTACTACTACTACTACTACTACAGCAACTACAACTACTACCATAACAACTGCTTCTACCAAGTGAGTGAGTGAGTGAGTGAGTGAGTTTGGTTTTACGCCGCTTTTAGCAATATTCCAGCGATATCACGGCGGGGGACACCAGAAAATGGGCCTCACACATTGTACCCATGTGGGGAATCGAACCCGTGTCTTCGGCGTGACGAGCGAACGCTTTAACCACTAGGCTACCCCACCGCCCTCTTCTACCAAGACTACTAGTCGTCGTCTTCATCATCAGCTGCAGTTGCTGCTGCTGTTGCTGCCGCTGTTGCTGCTGCTGCTGCTGCTGCTACTACTACTACTACTAATAATAATAATAAAAAGAAAAAGAAAAACACCTACCAATAATTAAATGATAATAATAATAGCCGTACAAACGCAATCAGTTTGTCGTCTGGCAATCCACTGACATTACTTGTCAGGTCGATGACAATCTACACGGATAACATTTCGTCCAGTTTAATTACTTCCTCTCAATGACCGGACAAGTCAAGTGTCGAACGTGTTCAGTCATGTGTCAAATATTTTCCCGGAAACGCCTACCGTAAAAATAACAATATATGTTGTTGTCGACATTCCTGGGTCTCTTGCCATGAGGATACATTTGTCAACGAACACAATACACCCATATATGCAGATGAAGGCTCGCCTAAATCGGATTATCCCTTGACTTTGAGCAAGATACTGTGTCCGTCGTCAATATCAGCCAATCAAAAACACACTCTTAAATTAATCATTGACACCGTGAGGTAATTGACCATTTCGTTAACACCATTTTCCCCGACACGCCAATCATGGTCCCTATATGAAAGAACTAAATCGGCCGCTGATATAGAAATCAAGGCGAAATAGACAGAAGGCTCGGGTGACAAGGAGTCTTTATAGAATGACAAATGCAGTCATGGTTTTGACGGATATAATCTTGATGTAAGGGAAATGCCTTCTCCCATGTTTCCCAATAATTACATACGTCTTATACCCCGTGATTGAAGCTGTCATGACGTCATTGTCGTTGAAGTCGACAACAGCTAACGAAGATGTATGGTGCATTTGAAGAGGACGTCATGGTATTTGGCTTCAGAGGCAGAGATCATGTACTAAACGTTGTGACATGCAGCTTTTAGATGCCCTGCCTGACAACACTACAATGCAAGTCATTAATATCCACGTCGGTTTAAACACGTTATCGATTTGGAATGTTGACACAACGGAACGTCGCAGGCTAACGGTAAATATATGACGTATTGAGCTGGCGTCACTTTCCAGGGATGCTAAATGGCCACTCACTCCAAACTTTGACATGGAATTCAGATGGTGCCATTCGTGCCTGACAAAGAAATAACTTGTAGTTGTTAGACCGTGATGTCGGGGTACGGAATATGTGGGTTTTATTATAGTTCAGCAACGTAAATGAACATCAGCGAGGGATAGTGTGATGGAAGGTATAGTGATCACCAGTGGACGGGCGTGTGGGTGTGGGTGTGGGTGTGGGTGTGGGTGTGGGTGTGGGTGTGGGTGTGGGTGTGGGTGTGGGTGTGTGGGTGTGGGTGTGGATGTGTGGGTGTGGGTGTGGGTGTGCGTGTGGGTGTGGATGTGGGTGTCGGTGTGGGTGTTCACCTCCCATCTATTGAGTATGTTGCTGCGCCTATTTAAAGACGATATCGTCACAATATAGGAAAACGCTTGTTAGATATTATATATATAAAAGTTCATGCTAACGAATACATGTACAAGTACAAAGGGAGTTTGGTTGTGGATGCAGTTGCGGATGCATATACCAAAACAATCCGACTCAGTTGTTTTAGACTAAGGTCTGTGTACCTTCCTTGGAACCTGTAAGTAGGAAATGGCCCAACTAAAGTCAGCAGCAGCACTGGGTATGCATTGTACCTGTTAACATCACTACTTACTCTCCTTGTAATATGTTTCATCACTGAAACAGTTTATCTAACATATCTAATTATATGTAGAACAGAGAAAGTGAAAGCTGAAATATTTTTTCACCACACAATATCATTCACGGAAAACGATTCCACGAGTATTCGCCCTAATTCTGTGTAGATACGTTAACATATTTAGCATATTCTTTGAGTGGCATTTAGAAGCTGGTGTGATAAACAACGGAGCAAGTTCTATGGATAATAAGGAAGCGACATTCCCACTTTACTTTCACCGCTGTTCATGTTCACGATGGACCTTATCTTAGCAAGTCCCTAATTGCCGAAAACACTCAATCCAGTGCAGGAACAAAATCGACTCCCAAGGATTCCCATAGAAAAGATGCAATGTATGGTTACGGAATAAACTGATTAATTTTTTGTGACTCAGATGCTGGAAAAGTGTCTCTTGTTTTCAGTACACACCAATGCCTCACCACTACAAGTATGAGAGCCTGTCGGGTGGTCAAACGAGATGACCCCGTTCATTGGAAGTCATTGTACCCCGACGTCTTGGACAGTTGTTTACAATATCAATCACTTTTGGTCGGGTTAAGACGTGAATATTTTCAAGTCGCTATCACATACCTGAAATACTGCTGAATACAACAAACAAACACAGAGGTCTTACTCATTTCTCAAAGAACCAGAAACATGTTGTGGAGTAACATAAATATTTATCAAAATGTAAAGTGAAATAAAAGAGCTTTAAACGGTAAATTCAGGTTGTTGTTTTATTTTCAGAAAACACTTTGGACTGTTTTTCCCACAATCTATAACAAAGGCGACCATTGTACGCGCCATGAACAAATATAAGTGTTATGGAGAAGAATGGGCTACTTAAAATCTGGACCGGTCTCCCACCCAGGCTATCTGCAGCGTCCGACTTCAAAGTAGTTATCTTGTGACGAAAGTGGCGCAATCGCAGAGGTCATGGTATCACCAGTCTACGCCCTTCGTGACTACGGAACTGTAGGGGGCGCACTATCTTTCATCGCGAATGTGCACTACCTCTAGTCGAGTTGTCAAGAGGCCCACCAGGCGGTGAGATACACGAAGATGAGGGCGTTCTACACCACTTTGACCTTTTCCGAGCCGAACTAATATATACCCGGTAGTTGTAGCCGACACTTCAAATAGGGATATAATTGTGAGACGGGCGCCATTTCATCAGCGTTTTAAATGAACTATGCATGCTAGGAGACAAAACAGACATTGTGTCCTACTGCAGAGACACATGAGATTGCTGGGTGAGATATCAATCATCCCGAGTGTGATGGCGTGTTTATATTTTCTAATCTAAAATGTATTTTAGTGAGTCGCTAAAGTTTTAACGCCGATTTGAAGAATATATAGGTGATATATATACAGGGTACTTGATGTTGAAGGAGACCCACTATAGTCAAAACAACAAAACAAAAACAGACACCAAATATGAATCGGAAAAGGATCGATCTGGGATTTGAACCCAGGATCAGTGGATCCTGAAACGTGTGTGCGACAACAGACCGGAATTGTTGGACGAAAATACTGATTTCATCTTCAAAACATTCCTACATATTTCATGATGAACTTTCTTTTATCCAAGAAGAGAAGACAACTCACGAGCTTGTTACGTCCCATGATCCGCGGAATGCTGGTTCTAATCCTAGCTCGACACCTTTCACCATTCTCTGTCTGTCTGAAGCGTTGTTAATTGTCGATCGTCTAAACTCATGTGCATTATAAACGAAGGTCTTAGTGAGGCTCGACCATAAACGATTTCCTTTCGTCCACTTCCTTGTACCTCGCAATTTAACATCATCCCCGAAAGAGCGCCGTCGACATTTTGTGTAAATTTTCACCAACAGAAACCTCATCACCTTCTTTCCTGCAGTCAAAATCTGTCTGACTGTGTATTTGGTTTTACCGTGGAAATTATTTTATTTGTCTGCTAAGGTGTGCTATAATCCTATGTTTCAAGGAAGGAAGTGTTGAGCCACCCAGGTCTAACTCAATTACTAGTATTTTATTGAACACAAAAACACTTTCCTCATACGACTCGCATATCATCACTCATATACTCAATAGTCTCCACAAGCTTCACATTAATCATGTTTTTCAAAGAAATATACCCTTCTATCATACTTGAAAATTGTGAATCTCGCCAGAGCCTGTAACAGAAAAGAAGAGAATAGGTAACCTCACCAGCGGATCCACACTGCCAGCCACCACCAGCATGTAGCTTCCTGGAGACCAATTGTTACGTTGAATCCCCGTTCATTGTTTTTTACCATGATTTCAAGGAGCGTTATACCACTCTTGCGCAGAAATTGTTTGATCAAGGTTACAACATTCAAGGCCTCAGTGAACCTTTGTAACATTTTTATGGCAGGCATGTGGAGGACATTTCCAAATTTGATGCATCAGTGACAAAATGTCCGATGCAATTCCTTTATTTTGACGTATACCATACATTTCCAAATTATTCCAGGTGCACGAAGGAATCACCTGGAATCATCAAGCTATGTACAATTACCGGTGTGTCATAAGAGCCCAGGACAAAAATACATTTATTTAATTTGTTTGGAAATATAAACACTGTCAATGATTAAAGCAGACATGTTTCTTTTATCATATAGACTAAGGAAACACAGAGCTCCCTTTCTGTTGTAACCAACCCCACTGTTAATCCCATACGTCGCTACAGAACACAAACTCACGCAACTACGTTCCATCACGTTTAGTGGGCGGGGAAAAACTAAAAGCTGTAGCTTCGTAAATTCCCCATTCCAGAGGGGGTAGTACCCCATAGTCTGCCTGGGCAAGTACCCCCCACCCCCACCCTCCAATCACTCGTCGTATAACGTTCCTGGCGCCCGGGGGGTCGGGATTCTGCCGTGGTGGTCAGATAAAACCGAGATGCAATCATATCGATGAAAGATGCGCTACATGTTTATGTGAGGTACTTTGTTAAGTAGTATGGATTTAAACCCAGTATTCCGCTGTGAAGCAATTAACGGGAGCTGGGCCGGGGCAGGACGACCCCAAACACCGTGGGATTTCTGGGTCAATGTGATTTGAATAAACGCTAAAAACTGGTTTATACGGCAGAATATTTTCCATGATTAAGACATTTTATTGATTTAAGGAAAAGTCTATTACCATAGCGTGTTACTGCTTTTGTTCCCCTGGATGGCGTTCTTTGCATTGTCAGTGTGAGATATACACATGGTGTCTTGTACCAGTGGCTATAGCTGTGGAAATGTATTAAAAGTGGAAATGTAATATAATAACTTTGAGAAATGTAATGGGATACAAACCACAAAACCATTTCCATAGTCTTTAAAATCTGTGATAAAAACCTAGTCCGTTTTACCATTGGGACTATATTATAATCATGTGTTTATGAATGAATATAGCGTATTGATCGTTCATCTAATATTTTGAAATGTTTTTGTGTAATCCAGTAAATAGTACCACGTGGTCAGGGATATGATGTTCCTGTGTGAACCGACAGGTGGCACAACACGCAACTTTATACTCTACTGACATATTTCAAAGCAGGAACACAATGCAAACTATTTGAAAGAAAAACACCAAGAAAAAAGAGGCAGATTGTACAGCAAATTAGTGAACTTCTCAAAAGTCAGCTACTTTGTGGCGATCCTTATTCCAGTTCCCGTATGTCTTCGTTTCAAAACGAGTTCTAAGAGCTTCGAATGTATCCTGTGTTAAGGGTGCTTGATCAGGGTTACAGAAGTGACAGCTTTAATATGGCTACAAACCGTTTTTTTTTTACATTTGAACATTTTCTAAATTACTTGATAGTGATTCATAAACACATGCTCGGAATCCTACAGTAGAATCATTTGATTGTGGGAATTGTATTAGTATTAGTATTAGTATTAGTAGTAGTAGTAGTATTAGTAGTAGTATTAGTAGTAGTAGAAGAAGAAGTAGTAGTTGTAGTAGTAGCAGCAGCAGCAGTAGTAGTGGCATCAGTAGTAGTAGTAGTGGAATGAGGTACATAGGTTTTTTTTATCATATTCGTATTGTAGTGTCGTGTTGTCGTTATATATTTGTCGGTGCAATAATGAAGTGTGTAGGCTTTAGTTTAAACTGAAATAATTTTGATGGATGCGCAATACGTTGTATATTTGATAAACTATTTCTTTACAGAGCAGGTTAGAGAAATGTATTTGATTTTCTTGTGATCCTTTAAGTCTCAAAGTCCTACAAGAAAATATCATTATAATCACGACTATTATGTGTTTTATGTATGCTATTATTTTTTAAAATACAAATTCTAAAAGGATCGATACTTCATGAATATGAAAGCATATTTGAGATAGCAAAATGAAACATAGTATGTTTTCCCTTCTGTTATTTCATGTTTTTAACAATTTATTTATTGTGTGTGTGTGTGTGTGTGTGTGTGTGTGTGTGTGTGTGTGTGAGAGAGAGAGAGAGAGAGAGAGAGAGAGAGAGTGTGAGTGTGAGAGTGTGTGCATATATCAACCGATGGCGGTGATTATTATTATTATCTTCTTTCAAACACTTTTAATTGTGTAACACTAGGTAATATGCACAGCTTTGTCAATTAACCTTAAGAGTTAAACTGACTCTTTATGTGCTGTATATTGATTGCAAACATACACAAATCTTTTAAAGATGAAGACATATATTTGCTGATTTATATGTAGATCGCTCTAATCCTCCAAGATGGAGTCTGTACGTTTGAGATGTTCTTTATTTTCGAAAGGAGTTCAAATTCTCGTCACCGAAACACATGTTGTTTTTTTTGTTCAGGAAATGAGTACAAAGCCATTTAAAACTACATCTCTACCCCATTTATTCGCCACTTCAATTTTCTGCCATTAGGAAGGTGATATCTTGATATACATAATTTGGCCACTTCGCTTGCGCGCGCAAACTTTAAGAGAGCACTAGAATTTACGAGATGAATGGTCTTGTTGCACGGTGTGATTACCTCCACATGAGAGCCATTAGGAAGGCGATTTTGAATCTGAGATATGATTCAGAACTGTCTCATACAAGAAAATGTACGCTGGAGAATTGGAATTATATACTGTTTTTGTTATTTCGTTACAAGAACAATGAATACAAGCAGTGCTACATGCAATATACATGGAACTTTTACAGAGATTATATATGAAAAAAGGATCTGTAGAATCAGAATTACATACGTAGGATGAGACTGGTCGCCGTAACTCGGCAAACTGCTGGTCCATTTCCATCACCATCAAATCACGGTTTCGTGGTGTTTACATTTTCACCTACCATCAACCCATGGCGTATAGTCACTTTTGCCCTGTCGTTTGTGTTTAGGGTATCGTCTTGCTAAATTACAGATGTGGCAACTTGAAAAATAGAACAACGCACGATTAATCATCTATGTTATATTTCTATCTGCCCCCTTGTATATATTTCTATCTGCCCCCTTGTATATATTTCTATCTGCCCCCTTGTATATATTTTGATGCAATGTCTATCGGATTAAGTTATTTTATATTTAATGGTTTCATAATTCAGCGCCGTGCGTGTGTGGATGTGTTGTTAATAATACACATGAAACGGATAGAAGCAGTTGGAAATATACATATGGAAAGTAAATACAGTTATTATAAAGAGAAAAAGATATGGGTAACTTACATGTCTCCCGAGTGTTTGCTGAAAAGCACATACCACTCTTTTTAAAGGACTTTTAACAATGGTTCCATAATTGTAATAAATAGCATGACTCTCCTTGGTAAATCATATTTATATCTCACTGAGTGATATTCCTAAGTGGATATTTTCATCAGTGAACGAGTTCAATATTCAGCGTTTTGACTTCTTTATTTCCTGTGTAATCAAATAAAACCATTCGTTAATGAACCAACTCATATTTAACATACGTCTATGAAATTTATGCATACATTAAATTATTTAATATATTAGAGTGTTTAATTTAATCTCATCAGCCGGCTTTAATGAAACTATGTTCTCGCGGCATGCACGTGTCACAAGCATATTCGTAAAACCATTACGTAGCAGACTACTTATAATAATTTCTACAAGATGTAGTCAGCATTAGGTTGTGTGTGACAGAGTTCAGTACATGGAGACCTGGTACATGGCCAGAAGACTACTGCCTTGTTTATTGCATCTAATATTAATTTAAACAAATACTATTCCTGGTCCTGACTGCGACCTGTCAGTACTCTTGTCTGGACCTGACAATCCAGTAATGTCGGATCCGGCAACAGTTAACCACGTCACCGGTCCCGTCCACCAGAACCGTCAATCGCCTCGATAAGCATCGGTTCCAAGGGACCAAATCTTACCCCGAATTCTTCCAGGCGGGTCAGTGTCCCGAGGCATTTATCAGAAGATGATGTATCTCCTGAGGTGCAGATTGTCCACCGTATTTGGTCTTATTTCTGATTGTCATTAAGGGAATGAACGATGTCATTTGTAATTATTCTTGCATTATTAATATCCATACAAGTCACGTTTATTTTCCATTATTGCTCACAACTATACTGCATCTCATGCGTTGTTTCAGCTAACAAGCCTCTTACATTGTTTAAACTGACTCTGGTCTTACTGCATTGTTTCCGTTAAGTCAAGTATATCGTATGCACGGGTAACTATTCCATTGTATTGCGTTTTCGTTTTGCACAGGCAACTATTCTATTGCACTGCGTTGTCGTTTTGCACTGGGAACTCTTCCCTTGCAGTTGACACAGGTGTCATAGTCCCTTGTATCAGCTCAGACAGTTCCTCTTGCATTGTTTAAACTGACTCCGTTCTTTCTGTTGCAGAGGCACCTCTCCCTTGCATCATTTCTGTTGGTACAGGTAACATAGTCCCTTCCATAGGTACCGCTGATACCGATAGTAGGCTTGCATTGTTTCAACTAACACAGGTAGGTAACTCTTAACCTGCGTTTTTTTTCTGTTTGAACAGGTAACGCTTCTCTTGTGTTATCACTCACCTGATACAAGTTTCTCTTGTGTGATTTCAGCTTGCCAAGGTAAGGCTTCTCTAGTGTTATCACTCACCTGAACGTGAGTACCTGTGTCATCACATCTTCAGTTACTATTCAGGTCTACGTGTTATACAGCATGAAGAGAACTTATACATTTGCTGGGCATCGCCGATAACGACAACATTTGCCTATGAATATATATTAAACACCAACGCTAGAGGATGTCGAATATCTCAAAGCCAGTCTGAAAACCAATGATGATACTGGAGGTTCTCCAAAAGGATTTGTTGTTCTCCGCCAATATCTCCCGGCACGTCTCTATGTATGCATATATATGTAAGGCGTGCGAGCATGCTCTATATTTTTAAATATATGTAAATGGCATCACCTACTGACATTACAAACTTAGAAATATACATTTAGCAAGGCTTCGCTGATAACGAAAATATGTACACTTATAAATATAGATTAGACACCAACGCAAATGGATAACCAGCCTGGATTATCTGCTGGAAATGGATCACTGGAAATTAATGATTGTGCGTCAGGTTTTCCAGAGGCACCGGGCATCTCTATATGCATGGATATTCATGCATGAGTGCGTGCGTGTGTGCGCATGTTGTAACCCTGCTACTTGGACAGAATATCCACCGGATTCTCTGTTAAAGTAGCAGGGTTACCACATGCGGACATGCGCGCATGCACTATGCATTTCCATCTCTTCTGTTCTATTTTTTGCAATGTCATCACCTGTTGACAAAAACAAATACGAAAAAAAAATCAGCCGCTGCATCATTACTTATACCTGCTGGTCTTTTAATGAAGGGATGGAATACAGGATGAAAGTGGCCACATGAAAATCCATCGAATCTGCCTCTGACCGACCGACGTTCTGACGCAAATGAACACTTCATTTCCATAAATGTGAACCTGAATTTTCTTTGATCTGTGTAATATAGTTGGTCTCAGCTGACACAATATAAAATCCACCCCGACATTAGAGAACGCATCTACGTTTGTTTGGAGAGTGCTGTTGCCGATGTTCACTCAAGAATGATATTTTCCCACTCCAGCATATGAAGGTATCGTGCCCAGTTTCTGCGACCCTGTGAACGTAGGTTCAAAGTTCAGATTCACCCTGGTCCTGGTTCCTGGTTTGCCAGTGGTAACAGTTTGATTCACCTACATCCTTTTAGCTATCACACCTGCATCCTTTTAGCTATCACACCTGTATCCTTTTGGTTATCAGAGCATGATACGATTTAAACAGTATTTTAGACATCCGCTAAAAGCTGGCTCACATCTAGCTTAAACATGTTTACAGTAATTTAGGGTCTGGTGCGTCAGAAAATGAACGTCCCAACCACAAACACAAACCAAAACCAGTCGTTAGAATGCATGAATGTCTTAATCCTCTTAGACAAAGGAATTTGATCACATTTCCTTGCACCATTTCGTCATTAGCTTTACCCCGTGTGTAGGCTTTTCTTTGGTCGACTCATGACACGTTGGGACAGTGTGGTTACAAATTGTACCGCTTTCAAAGCAAGAGCCAATTCTCAAACAGCCATATCAATTTCCATTTCATAAATAAAACAGTGGCACGGTAATTATAATGGAACAACTTGGAGAGGATTGATTGTCCTCCATTTCATTTTCATTTGTGCCACACTGTGAAATTCCAATAACACAGCGGATAACTGTTATTCTGTAAACAGGGACATTAGAGGAAAATTGATGAGGGGAGCAGTGGAGGAGGGGGTTTAGGGGGGTTCTTCACTACGGGTTTCTCAGAAATAATCGAAAAATGCTTTCCCTTATTTCTATATCCTAAATCATATCTTTCATATCTTGACACAGGTCATATAGGTACATAGTCTTGTATGGGAATGAGAAATCTTTCTCACTAACGTTCTCTTGATAACGTGCATTAGTGGACAATTCTCTTCCGATAAAGCGGATCCCGTTATTCTGGATTTCTGGAAGGAACATATTTACTGCGTGGCTTAGCACCTCGATAATCCAACCGGTGAGATAAACGTACCCGGTCCAGTTAAACGAGGTTCCAGAGTATGACACTGATTTCTGGCGTGGTACATACCTGAAATCACCAACGATCAAACTGGAAAGCAACAGTCCATGGTTATGGCTTTATGTGGATGTGGAGGAGGACATGGCATCTGTGATTATTTACGTGAGTGAGTTGACCGGAGTTTCAAGGTAGAGGGCACGAATGGATGGACCGGGCTTTGATGCGTCAGAACACGGGTTGGTGGACCGTGTTTTGGCGAAGCAGGAAACGGGTGGGTGTACCTGGGTTTGACACTACAGGACATGGATGGGCGGGCCGGGCTTTGACGCATTAGGACGTGCACTTGCTACTACAGGGGTTGGCTGGGTTGATGGACCTGAGTTTGACGCATCAGTACACGGATGGGTGGAGCGGGGTTTGACGCAGCAGGACATGGGTGGGTGGACTGGAGTTTGACCTACAGGACACGGGTGGGTCGACCGGGTTCTGACGCAGTAAGTCACGTGTGGGCGGACCGGAGTTTGATGCAGTGGGACAATGGTGGGTGGACCGGTGTTTGAGGCAGTAAGTCATGGGTGGGTGGACCGGGGTTTGATGCAGTAGGACACGTGTGGGTGGACATGGGTTTGGTGCAGTAAGTCACGGATGGTTGAACCAGAATTTGACGCAGTAGGACATGGGTGGGTGGACCGGGGTTTGACGCAGTAGGACACGTGTGGGTGGACATGGGTTTGGTGCAGTAAGTCACGGATGGGTGGAGCGGGGTTTGACGCAGCAGGACATGGGTGGGTGGACTGGAGTTCGACCTACAGGACACGGGTGGGTCGACCGGGTTCTGACGCAGTACGTCACGTGTGGGCGGACCGGAGTTTGATGCAGTGGGACAATGGTGGGTGGACCGGTGTTTGAGGCAGTAAGTCACGGGTGGGTGGACCGGGGTTTGATGCAGTAGGACACGTGTGGGTGGTCCAGGGTTTGACGCTACAGGACACGGATGGTTGAACCAGAATTTGACGCAGTAGGACATGGGTGGGTAGACCGGGGTTTGACGCAGTAGGACACGTGTGGGTGGACATGGGTTTGGTGCAGTAAGTCACGGGTGGGTGGACCGGAGTTTGACGCAGCAGGACGTGCACATAATTACTACCGCAAGGAATCGCACCTGTGTTATCGGCGTGACCCCGACACGTTTCCGTGTACTGTGAGTGACACCCATATCTCTTGTCACCCTTCGTAATCTTACTTCAAATTTGCTGAAAATAGCGCGAACCGACTATCAAAATATTTTTTCACATGAAACTTATTTACCAAATGCTCATTCCAGAACGTGACGGTTCCTTTCTGTCAACACATTAATGCTACTTTAGCAAGAGTGATGATACATAAAGATGATGGTAAGGATGTTAAACGCTCTGCCCAGTTTGCAGTATTGAAACATGGAATCAGTGTTAGCACACCGAAAGTACTTTATGAATATATGGTGCTAACTGTACACCAACGGTTATAATAACCGTTACTGTAATCGCTTAATGTATCCTATACATGTGATTGCTAATTTTTAAACACTTTATTCACTTTCTTCCTGACACTGAATTATCTGGCCCAGACTCACAAAGGCTGAAGTCAGTTTCTCATTTACACTCTGAAACAGACAAATCCGAAAAGTTCCAATACCAGATTTCTTTGGTTTCGTGAAAATAGATATTTTCAATTATAAATTATTGTTTGAATAGGAGACACTTAAAATGTTTTCCTTTCAGGGATTAAACGATCGTCAGTGATGGCGTCAGCGCCCTTTCCAAGCGCCATCTCAGACAGCAGTGTGCATGTTGACGGTATTGATAGTCGCCGTGTACGTTTTGCTCTACACCGCTCTCTAAATGTGTTACAGTTGCACGTCACTAAACCATGTAGTCCCGCTTGGCATCAATACAAGCTAATTGTCCGCGTCTGCTGTGTTGCAGCAGGCTACAGTCCAACACACGAACCCCCGTGGTTCCCCACATTACATTAAGTATGCCCATGATTTGAGGAAGGACTGTATTAGAAATATTAATTACAAATCTCGCCATGTCTCGTGTGCTTTTGAAATCCCGCTGTGCGGTGAAACACGATCCGTTCTCTTTTTCAGATGACCGGCTTTAGCCTGAATAATTTGTGATTTGTATGAAACGTATAATTTTTAGGATAAGTCTTCAAATTGCAATTCTTCCAGTCTGTTCTGGTCCGATAATAACACAATATTACCGTTACGCCGCTCCAAGGTCCCGTGAGCTTACATTCAAGCATGTCATAATCCATCCCTTCACCATCCCCATAGATAAACTCGGAAAGTGAAGCATTATCGTCCATCGGATGTTTCACCACTGTGTTTCTTATGATGTTGTGAAGAAAGATATGTTATAAGATAGCTTACCTTTTACAAATTTTGTTCAAATTCAACTGATACCTATCTCGACATCCCTCTTAGTTTAACATGATTTTCTCTGTTATTTACTCCACGCCCTGGAAATACCGGTTATCTCGAAAAAATTACTTTCATTTCCTTTGAAACGAAATATCTAGTTGACTGAGTGCTGGTACAGATAGACAGGACATGTCCTCACCTCTGAACATCCCGAGTCTCCACACTACATGGGTAACCTTGGTGTGTCGGCACCTGTGTTCGTGGGTTTAACGAAGGCAGCAAATGTAAGATGACTCAGCCTGATATAATTGAAATACAGTTCAAAGCGGCGTTAGAACCAACTCCTTTAATCACCATGTGTCATTAATGCTGAGCGATATCATAAAAGAGGGGAGAGGTAGGGGGTGGAGATGTTAGACGCTTGAAGAATCAGAAACAACGATTGTTCACCATTGCTGCTTAGGGAACAGTTCTATATTTGCCACTTCCATTGTACTTCGAAATATTGATCCAGCAGTACGCCCGTGTGAGTGAGTGAGTGAGTGATTTGCCCTTTTAGAGGCGCACTGGCACTTATTTCAGACATCTCAGGGGGTCAATGTGTTGGAAAACCCAGCCCGGTCTTAGACGGTTACCACTCTGGCGAGAAGTACATGCACCGGTATGCTGATGACTAGAAACTAGGATTCGAACCCGGGTGAGGTTTGGGGAATGCTGAAGGTACGCAGATCTGCACTTGGAATAGCAGGAAGAGATTTCAACGCATAGTCCACAATATCGCTTTGTTAAACCAAACATGGAAGCACGTCTAGTGATAGTGGGTGTGATAGTGGGGTGGAATGAGGTATTTGGGCGTTGGTCAAGTTCCACTCTGCCTTTGATGACATTATACGGTCATATTATGAGTGAATTCTTAATCATTCATAAGCTCAAAGTGCCTTCAGTAGTGTGACAACAATTGGCTAGCAATGTAAAGACCTGTAACTGTTTCACCAACAGGTTCCTTACATGTGCTTCATAACAGGAAGTAATTTAATTATACACGGGAGTACGTGAAATCATATTTGTGGGAATGCCATGGAAACAGTAACAAATTGACTGAATATTTATCTACGTCTTGTGCATTACATATAGGTTCGTTACTGTCTTCGAAGTCTCATAAGGTTCGGGACATGACAAGGACCTGTCGATTCACAGGATTTTTTTTAACTGAACTCTTCCAATTCCGTGGCAAGCAAAGGGAGACAAACAGGCTACTGGGTGGTACCTCACGTCCCCATATATCACATTGATCTGGTATTTCTGTCGCTTTTAATAAACAAAGGGGACTAACTGCAGTGCAGAGGGAATTAATTCACGTTAATGGGGTCTAGTTGGGTCAGGTAAGACGACCAATGAAGCATGTATGCGGCAGCGATTCACTATTATTACCATTGACAAAATAAATTGTCTGATTCGCGATACGACAGCTCCAGCCGGGCATTTCAGCGGGGTAGCCGAGTCGCGGGCAAGTGCGCGGAAACTGACCAATCACAGAACCTGATTTTCGTCTGCTGCAGAGCAGCACTTCCTGTCCATAAGATGGCGGACGACAAGTTGTCATTCGAAGCTGCGGATTCAATTAAACAGAGGATATTGGAAGACAGTCAGAGCGGGATCCCTCCCCCCGCGCCAGATCAATTCCATATACACTATACCCGAGCTCTCTGGAGTTGAACACTTTCCCTTCCACTAAGAGACGAGCAGCACAGTCCTAGAGCACTTTAGGACAGCCGAGTTTCAAATTTCATACGTGCTCAAAGAAATAGCAGGAACATATTTGCAATCGTGAATGTGCACAAATTGCATTTTATTGATAATCTTTAGCACCACCAGATTTCGTGGAAACTGAGCGAGGCTTCCAATAAGGTCTTTTGTTGTCTGGTTTGGTTAACCAGTTATAGTGGAGAAAACGAATGCAATATTTCGGATCTGGACGGAGATAAGATGAGTATATACGTAAAATATCATCCCAGACTTGTTTTATGCTGTTCATCTTTTTTCGTCGTTACGTCCAAGGTTTTATTGTGATAGATGATTATATCTAATAAATTATATTTAACACATTGCGAATATATATAGGGTAGTGTATATATATACTGTAGAATACTTTTATAACGAACACGGATATAACGAACTGACGCCTATAGCGAACTGTTTTGAAAAGGCTTGTGTATATGTCTCCCCCACACATCAGAAATGTGGACAGAAGCTTTTGATACTTGTGAGACTTTTAAAATACGATATATTCAATGACGAGTGCGTAGTGAC
Source organism: Haliotis asinina (assembly GCF_037392515.1). Classification (NCBI taxonomy): domain Eukaryota; kingdom Metazoa; phylum Mollusca; class Gastropoda; order Lepetellida; family Haliotidae; genus Haliotis; species Haliotis asinina. The sequence continues at coordinate 102,894,124 of NC_090280.1, read as the reverse complement.
GAGTGACTTGTGTAAGATTACTGACTTTGTAGTGAAAAGAACGTAATATGAATGAGTGAATGTACGAATAAACTGAGTAGGAATGTGTTGTACTGTATTGTGTGTTTACTGTTCCTTCAATGGATTTTCGTGAATAGCGAAAGACGGATATAACGAACTACTTTCGGTGGTCCCATGTAGTTCGTTATAAAAGTATATATATATATATAATACATGTGTGTATGATGTACATACATACATACATACATACATACATACATACATACATACATACACACACACACACATACATACATACATACATACATACATACATACATACATACATACATACATACATACATACATACATACATACATACATACATACATACATACATACATACATATAAAAGTATATATATGTGTGTGTCTGTCCGTGTGGGTGGTTTCACCGATACTTGACGAAATGTGAGTGTAAAGTTCTAGGCAGATACGTAAGTCGGTTTGCCATGATTTACAATCAGCCGTTTAGATATTCTAACCCGGTCAGTCAGTTTCATTTCCACCTCCCTGAGGAGTATACCAGTGACATTGTGAGGCTTCCAAATGTTAACAGTCAGACACCACCTCCTACCTGGTACCCATAAAAACTATACAATATGATGTACATAGGCAGGGGCGTTAAGTTACTAAGGTCAGAAGTGAATGGTAAGTTATGATGAAAATACTCGTTATTTTTATGTAAGGGCATACGCTGTAAATAGTAGTTTGTTACGTTATTAGCAAGTCATCGTTGCAGTACATAATGCGATATTGCGAAGGAAGTATATGAAAATGTAGACAAAACCGTTGCCACGGAGTAGTGGCAAAATGGTATTTTTAACACGAGTAATATGTAAACAAATTGTTTTCATCAGAAGTATATGATACAGTTTAGGACACTCCGTTTTATTCGATGTATTCCTTCTGATGAGCCTGGCCTGGGATTTGACCAGATGTATGTATGTAGTTGAAGGTGACTTGTCGTAATCCAGGGTCATGTTACAAGAGAGTTATCACCACCGAAATAACAAGCATACTCCAATAGCGCCACTAAATGTATCAAAACCACAAAGTATTGAACTAAGCAATCTGGCTTAAAATCTTAGACGAGTAAATGCAATATATACGCTCAGATTTTGTAGACTTAATACCAAAGAACTAAAATTCAGCAGGTTATATTATTTCACCCGTTATCCATAAATTGAACAAAATGAATCCTGGATATTAGGCAAGTCTAGCTAAATAGTTGAATATTCAGACGGATAAAAGACTAGAATTATATGCATAGTATTACTAGATTATTAGGCTCTATATCAGTCTAGTTTGTGTTCCCCGTAAAGATCCTGGTTATAATTGGTCTTCAATGCTTGCCGTTAGAGGCGATAAACAGGATCGGGTGGTCAGGCCCAGGTGGTCAGACTCGCTGACATACTAGTTGAGGCATGTCATCGTATCCTAACTGCGCAGGTCGATGCTGACGATGTTGAAAGCGGCATTGTCTGGTCTAGACTCGAGTATTTCTAAAATCGCCGTTATATGTCCTGAGTATTGCTGAGGATGGCGTTAAACAACAAACAAACAATCAAACAACAACGTCCAAGACCGAGTCCAATATATATTTTCAGATTGCGGAGACAAATAACATTCATTTTTGTGGTACCCCGCCATGATATATCCTAAACCTTTCTACATGATTTGTATAAAGACTCCTCACTCACTCACCAGTGTATGCGCGGTGAGTACCACCAAAATATAGAAACAGCTTGAAATCATATCCACTCTCTAGCGAAAATACATGGGTAAAAACTGAAGGCCTGTCTCTCACATGACCTGATACTGCTATATATCAAAGCGGCCATTAAGGGGTCAGTTGTTCTCATCAAATATTTGTAAGGTGCTTGTGTTCAGTTTACATTAGTCATGAACGTGTGATATCACACTTTTCCAAAATCACAACTCCGACGACAAAAACGACACTCCCGCTACAACATCCCGACGACGGATGTGGCAACAGTTTGTGTACATACATCGCCATGTATACATCAATACCACTGCCTGTCTCTAAGCCGTGTTGAAAGTCCCAAAACCCGATCAGCGACGGAACTGTCGTTGGCAACTACTCCTGGTCTTAAACCCATGTCAATCAATGCAAATTGATCACTTCAGCGAGTAGTATTGACTTGCAGGAGAGGCAGTCGAGGATAGACTTGTCAGTCCTCTTGAACAAACACACAGAACAGAGTCGTAACATGTTGCATGTGATGTTTAGGTTGTAGCTGACGCTTCTGTGTATGAACCTTGTTCGCGTTTTGTATCGTGGAGGGCGCAACACATTGGACCGTAAGTATATAAGCTGATCCGACCTCCATAGTGGCACGTACGAACAAAGTTTACTTTTCGTAAATCAAACACGGCGGATCATATCACGATAAGGTTTTCATTGTTAGAGATACACGTTAAGAGGCAACAGCTTGAGGGTGAATGTGCCTTACTTTTGATAGTCTTACAGTTTGTTGCACACAGTACTGACGTCGCACCGTGTAACCCGGATGTGCCGCATAGTGGAAGGGAACTGCATTTTTAGACATGTGGAAGTCATGAACGTGTCGAGGTTGATCTTTTCAATGAGGGTCGGTTGAAAGCTTTGCAATGATGACTGCGTGATTTGTACGCCGCTTTGAGTTGTAAGATCTAAATCAGTACCATAGCAGTTAATGGTACTCTTGTTTTTTTGAAGATTGTTTTGTGCAAAATAAACACTAATTGCCTGTCATCAATATTGTTGTAATTTGTCGCACAATTTCAAAAGATCCAAGGTATTATAGAGATAAAGAGATCGACGATCGCAAATGGCAGCCATGCTGGAAAATTATCCCCACTGTTAATCCGGCTTTCTGTCTAAACCGGCATTATAAATAGGTTCCCTAGGATGCCGTTTTAGATAGTTCTCACTGTATACACATTTTAATAGTATGTACTTAAGTGGATGGATTTTCCAATATCAATATTATAAAATAGCATTAAGTTATATTATAAATAGAGGATACTAAACGACCTTCCGTGTAATACCATTTTTATTAAACGAGTTCATGATTTGGCATCAAACGAGCGAAAGCGAGTTTGATACTAAATCTTTGACGAGTTTAATGAAAATGGTATTTTACGGAAGCGAGTTTAGTATTCTGTTTATTACTCGCCAACACTGACAGAAACTGCAGCGAAATTGCCTACAGTGTGAGGACTCTCACCTTTCAAGTCAAGCAAGGTCTAGTAAAATCGCGACATCAACATTAGCATTGTGACGTCACAACTTTGAACCATTTTGACGTCATACGTCAAGCGGTATTACATTAGTGTAATATTGAAGTGAAAATATTACACTGCAGTATCTTCAACGGGCGAGTAATAATTGTAGTTATATTACGGCGCGTCCTCTTGATTTAGAAGAATATCCAAAGTTGGCCTGTCTCTTCAGGTTACGAATCTCACAACATAATTAGAACAGACACTGGTTGAAACCCCTGGTTCCTAACACACCTAAGGGGCACAACTCGTGGAGGCGAATTAGCTCAATAAAATCAATTTTGCACAAATAAATCTGATTCTTGTTACGTTTGATCAATACTGCGAGCCCCTCCGTCATTGTCCCTTCTGGTGCTCTCTATCGCTGCATACAATTTACTCACTCACTCATTCATATAACCACTCAGTTAGAATGACAATCATTGAATATTTGCAATACGACTTATAGCATGTTTTGATATTAATGGGCAATTGCAATGAACAGGGGCATGGTGGCCCAGCGGGATAAAGCGTCAGTTGATGTCCTATTGGTTATGGGTTCGAATCTGAGGCTTAGACAGACGTACCCTTGAGTTACATCACGAATGTACACGATGTGGATGTCACGGTGATCTATCCTGCACCACCGTCATGTAGCAGAAAACGAGTCGATTCTATACCGTACAGTGTCAGACCATTACATCTACTATTGCAGTGCGAAAAAACCTGACAGAATAGAAAAGGCACTTCACATCCACGACCAACACTCATCAAAGCACTCACCGGCTCTTAACGGTAGATAGACACGTAATTTCCCTACATCAAAGAGGATTCACTAAATGAATGATGTCATTAACAAAAACACGGCAATACGATGTGTTGAGTTTATACAGCTTCCTCCCGAACAAGCTAACCCTGTGCTGACGACGGGCGACCAGATTCGCCTGGTACCACATGGGCAATGCCTTTCATGTCAGCCCCTGCTGGTGAAGCAAGACCCCATGCGCTGCTCCCAGTCTAAGACAGGTAATCCCGTTAGTTTAGTGTGTGATAATGGCCCTGTGGACCAGCACTGAGGCAGCAGGCACCGGGTGCTGTACCAATCTTGAGATGCTCTGATGACTTCAAAGCTTAAGCATGGTTTGTCAGTGCAGTTGATGTTGTGTGTAAACATTGCCAGCAGTCTGCATGGGGGTGACGTATATCCCCGGCAGATGATGCTGGGTGGAGAGGTGAAGGATGCCAGACTGGCCATCAGGTCTCGGGATTCATCACTGAGATGATTTATTATGTTTAGGATGGTGGAATTTTTAAAAGAACCAAATTAATGACATTATATCAAATGGGTGTAGTGTTGTGGGGATGGTACATATCAGACTTTCGATGGTAAGAGACGAAATCTTAAGGTTCTTATTTGCTTAAAATCAAAGAAATTTAAGGCAAATCATAAATATATGTCATACGATAATCTACATCGTATTCGAACATATCCATGTCGTCTCCCTGAAGATGGTTCTTCGACTGAGTGAATTTCAATAGTAACAATGTTGAAGTTTTCATTTATTAAAATGTTTTGCAGTGTCTTAGCACAGACCCACAAGTCTATTTAGGAATGAGGTACCTGGGAAACTCAAGTTATATGAGTGTCCAGAAGAGTGGCATTCACATTATGCAAAATAAGAGACTGAGGTGTCAGACCTCGGAAGAAGCTAAAGTTATCATTGCGAGTGTGGTGTTGAGTATAATGGTATATCCAGCACTATTTCGGCCAAGCGGTAACGTTTCGTATCAGTTTTATCTGTTCAATAAGACGGTACTGACTGACATGATCAGTCTTACATGCCGTTAGTAGGAGGAAAACTGGACTATTTAAACTTTTTTTTTGTTTTTTGTATGTATATGAATAGGTTATGAGTATTGAAATCGGACTTTTTAATGCTGCTTTGTTGCCACGCATCCCTTTAGTGGAACCAGTCAGGCCGCAGTTCATCAAAATGCCGACAAACCCAACCAGTCTCATATTCATTGATAGTGTGTATGTAGGATTTGGGCCAGTTCCTTCGATATCACCTTAATATAAAAGGCAGAAGTGCACTGGCATTTGAAAACACTGACAAACGAAACCGAGAACATGCTCTTCAAATCTAACTCATCAATATCAGACTCTCATGGAGAGTAATTTCATGTCGACGCCTGCAATCTATTCACCGTATGTATTCATTTCATTACATATGAAACGGTAATTGAAATATTGTAACAGCGGAACCATATAAAACAGTTCTCCGACTACTTCTTCAGGATCACGTGACCTCTGATTGCACCCATCACCCACATATGTCGTAGGAAATTCAACATGGCCGCTGTTGTCGTCTGTCTGCGCCGTGGTTTCAACATGAAGCTACATGGTGCGTGTGATTGCTTCATCAGATAGGGAGTACCTCTCTCAGATCTCCGCCATTCAAACTGTGACGATTGGGGTCACTACCGAGGACAGTTCTCACCCAGTGCTGAATATCATCTATCGACTAATATTTGCCACATTTGACGCCATTTCAAAGAAGGCTTATGCCTTTTCTTCGCGTACGTTTTTACATAGCACCGTTCGCGTGTCGCTTTAATTATGTGGTGCTCTTGAAATGTGTTTTTGATAAAATCGGATCGGAAAATTTCTTTGAAAAGAGCTTATTAGATTAAGCAAAAACTTTGTTTTCATTGCGCACGTCAGTTTGTTGAAAGCATACATGTGGCATATGAAATATGAAAAGAAAATCTTGGCGAAAAGTAAGTCAGTGTCGTCTCAGCTTGCCTCAGATGTTCCGACGTTGAAACTGATGCAAAGCCCCAACCTCGAATGTTCAGAAAGTGACCTTCATGTTCATAAGAACTGCAATACACCATATTATTACTACGTAAAATGACGTACAAACATGACATTGTCCATTGTGTTTAAAACGAGCATCATGCATTGCCAAGGTTCACACTTTGAATTAATATTCTGAGTCGCTTCACACATTAGACACATCCTGTGACTACAGGAGCAGATCTTTGATATTAATTCGCTGGACCATATATTCATTGTTGCTAATATTTGAGACGCGAACAGTCCCAAGTAAAAATGTATTTTGAGAGAGTGTTTTGTTTCATGGCGAGAGTATTAACTTCTTAATTCATATTTGAGCCGTTTCCTACACGCACTTAAAGCTCACTTAACGCAGTTGCCATTAAATCGAGCGGAAGTCGCAAAGCGTCGTATAGCACCGAGGCATCTGGTCCAGTCATTTGTGTTGATACAGATATACCGAGCTGTGTTTGTTACGCTTCACCTGATTGGTTCTCTAAACACAACAAACTAGATGAAGGGTGCTGGGGTCGTATTGCATGACCGGTGCCAGGCCGAGACGCCATAGGTTGTGTGTTATGGTAAATACAGACATCTACACTGAACATGTTAAACGAATTACTTGTCGCTCCCTGAAGGCGCCCTGTTTCCTTTAACACTTCCCAGATAGATATTGTACGAGGAGGGAGAATTACCGTACGAATATATCCGCTGGGAAAATAACGCTGATCAATAGCGTAATATATTGCAACAAAAGGTGAAACAAATAATAAAGAGTTGATGAGTGATTAAATGTGTCTTTTTTTAACTTCGCTTTGAACAGTATTCGAGTATTTTCACATCTTAGCGAACCGACGTGGGAAGAACGCCGGGCTAACTATTCTCGAAACGTTCGTAGCCACACGATCATGCGTCTTAATTCTTAACAAAATGGCTACGATCCAAGTTAAGAGTTCTTAGGGTTACGAACGTATCGACAATATGGGCCATGAAGACCAGCAACACGTTTGTTGTTTGTTTGTACCACGAAGACGATAATAGTGCAGAGACCCTGCGAACAAAGTCTCCTTAGACGACTGAGCTGTAAAGTGGTCCCATTAACAAGAAAAAGCCTGTTATGGTGGGTTCGAATCTTTCTCCGCTCTGTTCATGTTACAAGGATCGTCAGCACCGTACACATATTACTTGTCTTGCATATGCTACCACACTGTGATGTATGTGAATAACCGTTAAAACTAACTCATTCATTCACTTCCACATCCGGATGAAGATGAACCGTGGTACCTCAGCCCTTGACGAACAGACACGACAGCAAATCTCACTAAAGCAAGTCTTGTAAAATACACTTGACCAAACCGTTCAGTGATGTGTTTTTAAGTATCCTAGTGTATGTTTTACAAATAGCATTACTACCGATATTGTTGAGCTCTTCTACTCCACTATCACTATTGTTCTGTTGGGCTTTGGCGAGTCGGTATCGTCATCTAAGTCTGGCTGTGTATCATTTTCTCATCTGTTTAACATTCGGTACCCTGTCTTTATGTATAGGTGCTTGTATTTGGCTGCGAGATCATTTACATAAAATCCCGCATATAAAAACGACGATCTCTGTGTGTCATGTATCCGGATCTAATGGTATAGGTGGCGGTAGGGTAGCCAATGGTTAAAGTGTTTGCTCGTCACGTCCAAAACCCGTGTTTGAATCCCCGCATTGGTACAATGTATGTGGCTCATTTCTGGTGTCCCCTACCGTGATATGGCCGGGACATTGCCACAAGCCTCGTAAATACTCCCTCACTAACCCAGTCACTGTATGGCATATTTCAGCTGCGTGAATACACAAGTGTACACCAAGTTTTAGTTAAAATCTTGTCGCTCAGTAACACAGCGTACATTACTTTAAATCATGTGACAAGTATCGCCCAAGTGTTGTGTCAGGGTTGTGTTTATTATTACAGATAATTATGTGGGGAGGTGTAACAGTCTTGTTGTGAAGAACAACAAACGCATGCGCATTGCAATAACAATATCGATGCACGTGGCCGGCAAGGAATGCAGCCACGTGACCAACACTGCTTCTTGCACAATCTGGAGAATGACTCAGTTTCAAAATTTGGCAAAGAAGTGCTATAAAATTATTTTTTCAAACAAAGTTTTTAGTCCCTGATTATATTTCTTGTTTATTCAAATTAAACCCGCAAGTGTTCTCGGCGGTTATGTTTTAAAGATGGCAACGTCAGTGTGGTAAAACGAAACAGGAAGAAATATATAAAATAGAAGGTAAAATAGTCCTGTTATCATAATGGCAACACACCGCAGATATGCTGACAGGGAATTAGTTCACCGAATTGCTCCTACTAACGCTGTTCTAGTTAAAACCTGCACAATCTCAGTCCCTCTAGGCCTGTACTTAACCCTATACAATCAAGACGATTGTTTCTAGTACAGTACGTCTTCAACGTTTCAACAGTGTGTGGGAGACACAAGAAAGAACTATTTCCTTGAGAAAATATCCAACTCCCTGTACTTACCCGTCGCCGCTGATATTCTTGTTGTGGTTAGGACTGAAAATTAGCCCAATCCAGCTAATGTGTATAATAAGGCTTTAAAGAGAGCTGGAACTCAGCATACAAGTCGTTGTATATGGTCTGAGCAGGAACAAGTAATTGCCCTAAATCTTAGTCGATTACAAGGTTTACCAACAAAATAGTAGTAAATTGGTGGCAGGCCGACATGAGGGCTTCAGAAGGGCAACAATCTGGGTGCTCCGTAGGGTTCCAATGAAGAGGCCGGGTTGTCAAAGAGTCCGACGGTGCCTCCAGGAACTGCCTGGGTTGGCCTATTACTGGCAGCAGGAAGAGCCATGTGTGTGGTCAGCTCGTCTCCTTGCTGCTGAAACCCTTGATCTTTGGAAATGGCCAGATACCAGTGGCGCATGGGGCTTATAGAGTCGCCTTTGGTTAGAACTAAAAGTTAGACTTGATAATTGACCATTGAATTCTGAAAGGCATATTTTGTTAGATGGATTGAGGTCGAAATGTTCTATAACGCCTCACTTTGTGATGCAATTACAGCATCACGATGGTTAAAAGTGAATATGTAAAGATTACAGTTGCAGGAATTTTGTACCGGGCTTTTGAAGGGCCACTGTGGGTTGCAGCAAGCGAGCCTGGAACACCATACTCAGGGTATCCATTCATTTAGGTTGCGAAATCGACACGGTTCCACTGTGGGAATATTCTGGCATGGTTCCCTTATAGCAGCATAACACAACTGGGCATGGTTTTACCCAATAACATTTTTGCAGGGTTTCATCGTGGGCCCACTGTTACTTGGTTTCTTTGTCAGAGCATTCTTAGTATAGTGAACGTCAAAAGAAAGACGCCACGACACCAGTTCTTCACGAAAACGTAAGCACCATCCTGCCAGTCGTCACAAACACATGCACGGGGATGTCAATCATTCACCAAACACCACGGAGCTCTGGTAAAGACAGAGAATAGAAATCACACTGGACATCTTTTGGAGCTATTTGAGTTCGGATACAATTTTCCCAAACACTGGGCGTACAGAAGGAGTGATAAGTCATGGTCTGGACTTAAGGTCTGGAGACGTGAATGGAATGAGGAATGGTTGCATCTGGCGGCTACGTTTCGACCTCTCTGATGACAAATCACTCAACATAACAAGGTGCAGTATAAGCCTCGCAACGTCGTCCTGAAGAAGCTGAATTAGATTTCATTTTAATGCGATGACGTTACCCGACCAACTTTAAATGTCCTCAAATGGCATCTCCGCGGCACTTGATCATAAAATACACTAAGGACTGTAATAAAGTGAGATAAATTACCATCAATGTTCAGTAATCTGTAACAGACCTACACACCTGTGCGTTATAAACCACAGGTCATAGTGACATTTACCTACATCTCTCTGATCTCAGCAGGTAACCCTAGCTAACTGAGCTTTGAAAGGTCGTGCGATCATTCACTGTAAATCTCCGTAACGCTCTACCCCGTCATTAGGGCACTGAGGAGGGAAGAATCACGTGAAATACCCACCTCCGTCCCCTAAACAACTCGCAGTACCTTGCCCTGGTGACAACTGGGGGATGTGTAAATCCCGCGTATCCCCGTAGATGAAATCTAAATCCATATCCGGATTAGAGAGGTGTAAGTGATAGGGCAGTTCTTCATGTGAAGACCACACTGCACTGATGTCACCCCTGTATTTGAACTGCACCATCGCCTCATCACAGCCAGAGTGAGTGAGTGAGTATGATTGTACGCCGCTTTAGCAATATGAAAGCAAAACCGCGGCTATGGAGGGGTGGGGAAGGGGATGAGGTAAGAACCAGAAGTGGGGAATCGCACATGTTGTCGGGGAGATGGGGTAGTCTTGTGGTGGGAAAGACCTTTTCCCCAGATGAGCACAATGTATGAAACCCTTTTTCTGGTGCCCCCTGAAGTGGTATTGCTGGAATGTTGCTGAACGCGGCACTCATCTACCAGTAGCGTTATTATCATTTTGCTACGTCCGAGCGAGTGGTGAGGTGGAGCAGCTGAAACGTTGTCAAACGTTGCCTTCGTGAGTGTCGCACGTACTTGTATGTTGGCGTGCGTGTGTGCGTGCTTTTGTGTCCTTGTCTATGTGTCTGCTTCCACGAGCCTGAAGTAATGTTGCTTTTTTAAATAATATTAGCCAGATGAGATACAGTACGGCAGTTGTAGCGTAGATACATCCCACAAACTGTACTCAGCCTCTCGAATCGACTGGTCTCGGCTCTAACCAAACTTTCATTTTTCATAACTAGTCTAACGCAGGCAAAACATACATGATGCCATGCACGCAATTGCCACGAGTTTAAAAATGATTCATTGCACAGCAATAGTCATAGCGGACATTTATCAGCTTTGAACTTCCACGTGGAACGCTTTTAGGAATGTGAAACGTACATTCATTGAATGCATGCTGCTCTCTTCAAAACTGCAGAGATACGTATATATGAAGGATGTAATTAACAGTTGAAAGCCTAACCCCAGTGAGATATGCTGAATGCATGTGACGTTGTAAAGACGCTTGTGATCTTGTGTGTGCATTAATGTTTGGAAGTCTGCAGGACGACAGGTGGAGAACAATTTCGTCACAATGACATTCGCCAGGTATACGAGAGCAAAGACATTCTTGCCACATATAGACGTATATATTTGGGTGCGACGGGCAAACCTGAAGGCTATTCTAGGTTTGAGTGAGTGAGTGAAATTGGCTTGACACATTTTACCTCTGTTCGGAATCAACCACATGTTACCTGACCACCACTTCCTATGTATGACAGCACTATTTCCGTGCTAATGGGTCTCCACATCTAAGATCTGCAACCACAACACTCTTATCTCTTGCATCAATCACATTGTGGTAGTCTTGCTACTGCGGTGTGTTTCCAGGCAGAACAGTCACGGAAGAACGCCCAAACACGACTGGTTTCTCGTTATTACAACACTTGTCGTAATTTCCATACACTTACATGGTTTTTTTCAGTGTGGAATAAGCAATTTTCATGAAGTGAGTTTGGGATGGACCTGAGTAAATTTAACAGACAAGTGTGAAATCATCTCTGCTCTACGCATACAATTGCAGTTCAATTTTCCGACCACTATTTAACAAATGACATCACATTTCTCAACTTACAGATGGTTCCTCATTGTACAACACACAGGCCGCAATGTGAGAGTGTTCTCCGTACAGCAATTAAATTGTTGCCATTCGGTAAATGAGCAACGGAATATAAAACAGAAATTATCGTAGATAAGATAATTCCTCACAAATGTGCAAAATGAAACTTGGATCTTACGAAAATTTATTTCATGAAAATGATTTATGCTACACAGAATTAACATGTTAGTGTATGGATTTTATGTCATGTGTCCGAATATAACTGTCACGGTTTTGTATATATACAAAGTGTATTCCGGTGTGGGTGCAAGCATTCCTTTTCTATCTGATTCAACGTACTTTACACAGACTACTAAAGTTGGTGACGAAACTCAGCGACTGGAGTCTAGTGGTAGAATTAATGGCCAAACTCGACCTAATGTTCACTTATTCAAGCAAGACGACCTCAAACTGTCTCAAGTCAACGTTTTGCTTCGGACGACACCTAACATGTTTTGTCACCGGTGTCTTAGCACTGATTACATATTGGTCCTAACTGCACTTAGAGATCGCAATGTCTAACATCATGTGCCAGAACGTGTACTTCATGCCACGAAATCAGGAAAATATTAAGGTAGATTCAGCTACCCCCAAAAATCAAAGTTGACAACTAATATTTTTTCAAACACTAACTAAATATTTTCGTTGCCTGTGTACATTAAGACTTTCCTGAAGAGCATGACATACATAACGACTTCACTACCGGACTGAAACGTACACAATCTGTTCCGGTTGCTTCAGCGAATTCCAAATGATCCGGTTATATCTGCCCCTTTCATTTAATCTCAGAGATTACCTCCGCCCCTAAGAAGTTGGTTTAGATTGACAGGGGCCCCCGTGTGCTGTATTACCCTATACAACATTAAAGCATACTTGATGATATGTAGACCACGTACGGGGCGAGATCTAAGCAAAAAGACGTTCACTTCCTCTTCTACCGTTCGACGGAGATACTGATAAGGACACGTACTCTGCCACGCCAATCACGTTGACTGACACGTCAAATGAAAACGACTCACGTGAAATGTACACGTACCGTACCACCCAAATAGGTGGGCTATGCTAATGATTTACAAGGAGTGGGAGATTACAGTGCCACACAGAGGAGATCATATGTTGTATAGGCTAATATGAGTGAGTAAGTGAATTTGGTTTTACGCTGACCCCAGCAATATTACATATAGACAGCGTCGGTCTTTCAATAATCGAGTTTCGACCAGACAAATCGGCGGTCAGCATGAGCATCGAACTCCGCAACTGAGAACCGACGACATATGTCAACCAAATCAGTCTGTCTGACCACCCGATCCCGTTAGTTGCCTCTTACGACAAGCATGGGATACTGAAGGCCAGTATTTTAACCCAAACAGTGTGTTACGACTAGATACCGCACAGGGTGATGTATACTGAATATATACCACCTTGTGTTGAGGAGTCGTGGTATCCTGACACCCAGAATACGTACGATAACGTGAATAGTTTCTGGTGACCAATGATATCGCATGAGCTAAACGTTTCGTAGCCTTTAACTTCTATCTCTTATTATATGTCTCTGTCCACAGAAATTGTTTGGGATTGTCGACATTGATCTTTGTGGTGTACGTGTGATAGACTGATACAAATCACCAGAATAGTATTTTCAGTGACTGTATATGCCCGTGGTTATTATCTAGACAATTCGTTGCATGTTTCAGTGATACTATATATGTTTCCATATATCTATAACAAATAGCATGGCTTCCATAGTGGTCACGTGACATGCTTCTCACTCATTATGGCCAGAACTGTTTTTGGTTCGATTCCCCACAATCTATCACGTAAAGATTGTTTTACTCACTTTCATACAGTACGACAACGCCAAGCTTGCACATCTACAGAATTGTTGACTGATACAAAAAAAGTTGCTGAATCAAATAGGCAATGTGTTTTGAAATGAAGCAGGTCAGCATCCCCCATCCGTAGAAAATGTTTTATTTTGTACTTGTAAGATATGAATTATTTCAGCCATATTGTGAAAGAAGTATCCACACACACACAGAGACACAGACAGACAGAGTGACAGGCACACACACACACACACCACAGAACGAAAACAAAAAGAAAGCAGACGAAAATACACACACTTATACGCGCACGCGAAACATACACAAATACACACATGGAGACACCACACTGAAACATCCAATTACAAACATACAATCACACGCACAGATACGTCCATGAACGTGCACACAAAGACCTCTGACGAACTACCCTTACCACTACCCTGTTTCTCACCCTCCAAGTCGCGGTGGGGTACCCTAACGGCTAAAGCATCTGCGCGCAATGTTGAATACCCGGGTTCGATTCCCCACATTGGTACAGTGAAGCCATATCCGGTGTGTCCCGCCGTGATACTGCTTGAATATTGCTAACAGCAAACTCACTCACTCACCTCACCCCCACCCCCCACTCACACACTCCCGTCAGCCTTCGCTTCCCACCAAGTCCGGCAAGATGAAGCACCCCTCGCGCCCGACCCTCCTTGATTGTAGTCAGCTCCTCCTGTTCAGCGTGTTATTATTTGATCAATTCTGATTGATGTTTTAGTTTGCCAGCGTTTAACCTCGCTTTAGAGGGTTCCCTCTCGTATGCAAAACCTTACAAATGCAAGCATGTGTATAACAGGGCGTCAAAGGGGATCCGTCACTGACTGACGGTAATGATGGTAAGGGGACGTTGCGGGGTTTCAGGGCGTCCCTGGCGCAGAGCTTAGTCCCCAGAGACAGCGGTAGGGCGGAGAGACGTAATGGGGAAACACTGACATAGGTGGGAACCCTAATTAAGTCTCTTTGTTAATTCCATCAGACAAGTGACGTTGGATCAAATGATTCAAAAAGGTTGACTTCATTAAATGGTGTGTCGTTCCCGTGGCAGCGATAATGGAAAATACGCACATGAAGACACGAAATATGATCAGAATAGAAAACAAAGTGGACATCGTCATTACTTGACTTCCTCAACGTAAAGAACAATACGACCATTGTTCATATGTTCCATTACAAAAGTAGGGGATATTCCACTTTGTGAGTATACCACTAGCCAATGCATGTGAGAACAAGTTATATATATATCCATACATGTCCAAAGGAATGGACTAAATTCTCACATCCTCCCATAACTTCTCTTCTCTGTCTCTTTTCTCCCTGGATTCATCATTTGCATCTCATCAATCTTGTAAATCCATTATCCCATAATTTTATTAATGGTATATATTCTGTCAATGTTGTTTTTAGACATAATTCAAATTTCTTCTAAAACCCTCGACTCGTGTATTTTAGAATTAAAGAATTAAATATAAACTAGTGAATAGATCTATCTATCTATCTATCTATCTATCTATCTATCTATCTATCTATCTATCTATCTGTCTGTCTGTCTGTCTGTCTGTCTGTCTGTCTGTCTGTCTGTCTGTCATGAACACAGTGGCGCCACGTGATGTTCCTGAAAGACACAGAAAATGTGCCTTGTTAAGGAGTCCTCTCACTTAGCCAGACTCTGTAGAAACAGGTCTCTCACATAGCCAGAGTGGGATTTGGCTCACTAGGGTTAGTGTTTTGATAGCACTGTCCAGATGAGTCATAGTCTGTATCCAAAAAATGCTGCTCCAAAGTGTTCAGTTAGTGAGACAATGACATTTGTATTAAAGTGAGGTGCATTCATATAGCATTGTGTGATTTTTTTGAGGATTCAAGGAAGTGTTCAATTGGTGAGATTAACTTGATCTTTAACTTGATCGGCAACTGAGGAGGTATTACCAGTATATATGGTAAACTTTAGTGAAATAAGTTCATCACAATGGCAAATGCATGTGTAGAGATCAGGTTCATAGATAACAACAGGGGAGGCCAGTATCTTGTTCACAACAACTACCAGTTCAGTGTGATATCTAGATGGAGGAATGACACTGTCTACTGGCGTCGACACCGCGTTTTGGGATGCCCTGCGACTCTTAACACAAAGAACAACGTTCAGCCACATAACCATCGAAGTGATAGAAGATCGGTTGCCGTGACAGAGTTTGTCAACAATCTGAAGAAGAGAGGCAGCGAACAGCTTACCCCGATCCCCACTATCTACCAGGAAAAAGTGTCGGGCCTCAGAGATCGTGATTAGACGGACGACGCTGCCGATGTGGTGAGGCGACTTCCCCACTATAACGCATGTGATGCTGCCATGTACCGACAGCGATCCAAGAAGACCCGCGAAGAAATTAACCTCCAAGGTCCATGGAGAGAGACGACAACTGGGGAGAATGTCATCATCAGTGCCGACACCTGGTTCTGCGATGGAACATTCAAATCCTGCCCTAAACTCTTCAAGCAGATCTACACAGTACATGCCCATGTAGATGGAAAGATGTTCTCTCTGGCATACACCCTTCTACCCGACAAGAAGGCATGCCCAAAGACATGTGGTCTGGCCATTCCGTACAAGGACAACCCTGTAGTGTATTCATTTGTTAGACATGCCACAGTGCTTCCCCCTCTACCCATGAACAGAGTTGAGGACTTTGGGTTCTTTGCATTTGAAGAGAGACCATCACAGGTACCAGGTGTTGACAGATTGGCAGATTATCTCACAGTGGATCAACAATCGGTCATTCTGGAACCATTTCGACACAGTTAGGCCTAGGACACAACTAACCACGTTGAAGTGAGTGAGTGAGTGAGTGAGTTAATATTTAACGTCAGGTGGTCAGGCTGACTTGGCTGACTCATGTCGTCGTAGCCCGATTTCCTATATCGATGCTGATGATGAATCACTGGATTGTCTGGCCCAGACTTGATTGTTATCGACTGCCGCCATATAGTTGGACTAGTGCGGCGTTAAGCAACAGAAGGACAATCACAGATTTCTGATTACACCTGACTTAATTAATTTTCTCAAAGGCGAAGAAAAAATTGTCTTATACCGGGGAAATCCCGTCCGGTTATAACGAAATTGGTTTTTGATATCTTCGAGTAAATGATCGAAGGTGATCTCAAAACTGATTGGAGCTGCATTTCAGGTGTGACGGCGTGTCAAACTGATGGTGGAGAGAATCGCGTTACTCCTGAATGTTGGCACGATCATGGCAACGCTGCTTACTAACAAACACACGTGGTCGAGGGGAACCAGGATAGATTATTAAGGTTTGGTAGTCACAGTTTTGCACACAAACCATACAAGTTCGGGTGTTCAGAGACCACTGGTTTAACATTTCACAAATTATTATTTATATTGTAAATCTAACGTTAGTGCTTCTAGATATAGGAATGTTTCCTTTAGATATGTATATCTCTAAAGCATTTCAAGTATACAATGAGATGCTTTATAGTAACTCTGATATCGGTATAGTGAGATTATAACGTATTTTAACTGCATATCTAAAAACTCAATTTCGGGTCACAGTGATTCTTTGAAGCGCTCAAGTGTGTCTCTACAGAAAAAGTGAATACTTAGATACAAACTTTACCTGATCATTAATCATTGAAGTAGCATTTTAACAATTATGAAAATAATGAAAGCCATCTGGAAACAATGACAGTTGAGTTCTGACAGTTACAAGAGACCCTGGCAATTGTGACGTCTTTGACGGTCGGGTCAGTTGTGAGCCCTGAATGTTTATCGTTGAGGAAGGCAGGAGAGCAACAACGTGGTACGCCAATCAGGTATAAAAAGGTATATGGTGTAAAATTATATATGATCGAACATCCATGTATCGCATGTCTTGCTATAAGCAGCCTAGCAGTTTAACCACATCCGTTAAAAAGGAATAGGCGGTGTAGTAAACCAAATGAATGAGCGTACGGCTTTACGCCGCTCCTAGCAATATTCTTGCAATATCGCGGCGGGGGACACCAGAAATGCGCCTGACACATTTTACCCATGTTGGAAATGGAACCCTGGTCTTTGGGGGGACGAGCGAAAGCTTTAATCGGTAGTACCCAAGATTCACTTTTTTACCATAAAAAATTATGTGTTTGTTTGTCTCCCAATGCCGTACCCATTATTGCCCCAAGAACTTCCAATGTAAGCGAGCCTGGATCAAACAATCCCGTGAAGCGACAGTGGACAACCACACAACACACCAATATTTTCATGCTTACATTTGTGAAGACAAAACAAACTTTTTACGTCGCGTGGACATTTTATGTCGTCTTTCTTTCCGCCTTACAATTCCAATTTCATAGTAATTCTGAAAGACCTAAAACATGAAAACCGTTTCAAGGATACGCTGTCTGGAGTTCTAGATCTTTTTACAGTTAGAATTATTCCCCTTTCAGGTTGACCCTGATCTTTGAGACATAACTAAATGTAACTGAGATGCACAGCGACAAAACTCGGAAAGAAATTGATTTCTGCAGTCAGTGTGGTGAAAGTTTGAAAGCGTCACGCCTCGTAGTGTTCGCAGAAACCACTCGACCGTGAAGATACCGTTATCATTTTACGACAATCCAAAACATTTCCAAAGGCCTATGTGGCCTCTGTCTCGGGTCACTACCTCAGATCGAGGCTATGAATGTCACGTGATCTCGTCCACGTCAAGCCGAATTTCCTGTGGCGGCCACAAGGCCGAAAGAACAGCCAGCGCGGGGGCTTATTAGCAAAAGTGATGAATTAACCCTATTTTCACAAAATTCTTTTTGTCGCGTTTTCAAAGTAACTGGAGATGTAGAAAGGAGCCTTTTTGACATTTGAGGGTATTTCTGACGCAGATACGTGTTAACTCCGGGCTCCTGTGGCAGAGCGGGTCGCAGCAAATATTCGGAAACCGGCCTAAGTGGAAAACGCCAAAGAAATTATTTTCGTTGCATTTTTGACTTTCGTTTGTGTTTTCACACTGTTACCGTGGATAAAGCTTTAGCAGACTCAACTTACAGAAGAATTAGATTGTGTGTTTACTTAACGCGGGTACATGGACACAGACAGTAAATTAAGACGAAACATGTAAACACTACAAGATAGCATTCAATAAGCAATGTATTTCTTCAGATTTCCGTTGCTGGTTTTTATGTATGATAGTTGTCGTTTTTAATTTGAAATTAATGTTGCATTCATTACTAGCCCAGTTCTAGATGCATGAGATATACCAAATATGCAGTCATTTAAAAAATATTAATTTTTAACTTGAAATCAAAGATGCTCGGAACAAAAGACTAAAACCTTAAATTTTCCTATCTGATCATATTTTATAGACGGTAAAGTTTATTTAGGCCACAGCTGTGTAGCTGTTTTTTTCTATATAGAGACCCATCTACCTCTAGTGCGCGGATTCCATTCTAAACAGGGACATGCTGAGTCAAAGGGGTGAGCGTTGTTTAGTAGAATAGAGACAGACAAACAGAGGGACATGATTTTATGTTTTCAGAATACATTTCAATTGTCAGCTGATTTTATCTCCGCCTTTACTCAGTAGTATGAGCAGGTGTTCCTATTTTATTTTCTGTCATTGAACAAAAAGTCATTCTGTGCAGTTTCTTCCTAAACTCAAAATTTACTTCAAACTAAATCATTGAGAGCGAAAAAACATATTTTAAAAATCCAATTACGTTCGTTTTGCGTATTTTCTACCCTATATGGAATTAGTGTATTTGTATCTTTGGAACAGTTTAGCTGTTGTTTGTGTGGAAATATAAAACTCAAATATCTACCAGTGTCTGCCAAATCATTCAGATTTTTACTCCAAACCCATTTAAAACACATTTGCCTACATCTCCCACCACAAAGAAAACATGTCGTTATTTTCAGTTGACCTCATCAATTGATCGTACTATTCCTCCTTTTTACAGTGGAGGATATCGGCGGGGAGTGTCATGGGTTGTTGTAATATGACATACCTTCAGAACACCCTGGTGATGCTTCATGTGGCACTCCTGTCGGATCTCCAGATAAGATTGCTGTTGTTTCTTTTTCTCATCAGTAATCGTGTTATCTTGTTGAAAGAAACAAAAAGTGTCATCGTGTATCTAAAAAGTTTTTAAAAATCTGTCATCAAACGCGTTTATCAAAGTATTTTGTTCGGGGATGTCTCAAAAACTCAAAACATTCAAGAAATGGCAGTCCGTCTGTCTGTGGTTGGTAATGCTTCTGAGTTATGAAACACGTTTAACAGACGGAAGTTCCATGAAATGGTCCCTTGATATACATATCTGTCGACAGCGCTGTTATGATTGTTTCTGTTGACAACGGATTCGGCCCACCGTGGATGGTGTTGGCTATAGATCTCCAGTTGAACAAACGTCTCATACTTCGCTCAATGGGTGTTTAGTTGTGTCATTTGAGACCGGTAATAGTGTTAAACGAAAGACAGAATATTCCTAGAATTCTCCGTCTATCGGCACGACTTCAGTTACCCTGAACGCGGCACATTTGTCAATCGAAAAGTTGGTTTAAAATTTCGACATCCGTTCTACGAGTTTCTTTGTTCGGAGGTTTTCAATTAATTCAACGTCAGACTAGAAGCGCGCTTGTGCCGCTCGCACGCTCCGATACCACGGAGCCACGACATCGTTGTCACAACCATTAATAGAAAGGCTCGGACGAAAATTGAATGAAAAATAGTCATGTCAGCCTTTGGGCAGATAATATCAGACTGATAGTGAAATTGGGAAGTTTTACAATTATTGAGTGCTTCACCAAGGGAAAGTTCATCTACTTGTAATAAACTTAAGGCGACACGTTATCTGATGAGTAAAATACTCCTACGGCGCACCTACATGTCAAAAGGCTCATAATTCTTGTCATACTTTCAGTTCGATATTTAATCTAATACGTCATGGTTTCAATATATGTGTTTGTGAAACTGATGTCTGAGTTTGAAAAGGGGAAATTGGGCTTACATTCTTCACTATGACACTATTGATACGCTGGCATTATATGCTATGAATGATTATACTTTCGATTTCTTTCTCTCTTATATTCGTTCTTAAACACAAACCACCACGCTAAAAACAGTGTATACCCATGTTGGACAGTGGCTAAAATGAAACAAATAATTAATGGTTATTTCACAGCTGTCTTTTCGATATAGGGTTCGCAGCGGTTTGGTATTTTCACCATTGAAACGTCTTGATTATTTTTCTGTAATATTTGGAGAAAGCCAGTGTCAGGTAAATCATAGTTCTTTCGTTTGTCCGACAGTACAGTTATGTTGACATTGAGGCCAACAAGCAAGGGTATTGTTTGTTGTTTAACGCTGCTCTTTAACATTCCAGCTAACTGTAAATTAATCGGCTCTGAACACAATATGAATGCCCTGGATCAACCGGACCAAGTCAGTCTGTCCATCCGATTCCGTTCGTTGCCTCATACTACAAGACTATCTTCACTGGTGCACTGAGATTCGAACATAGTGTACGTTCGTAGTTTTTGTGGCTCAAGCATGTCGCGTATTCATGCACCCGCATTCTCGAGGGTATGGGGGTGACTGTTGTGTGGGTGTTACCCCGATATTAGCCATAATCGAGGAGCGTCGAGAAAAGAGTCATTCTTCGTCACGTGACACATTTTAGTCTTGACTTATATTCGACGTGAGGGGCGATCACTCCAACCAATGGGCTTCCAATTGCCTCGGTAACAAACTATATACACAATGTCGTCCTGTGATAACTCGAGGGGCACCTAAAGCTGAGCTTGAACTACCAAAGAATGTCGTTATTCCCTGCTGTCAACAGCGTTGCGGTAGTAACACCACAGCTTGTTACTAATTCCCAGTTCTAGGTGTCACGGGGGCGATGGGGTAGCCAAGTGGTTAAAGTGTCCGCTCGTCACGATGGAAAGCCGGGTTCGATTCCCCACATGACTACAATGTATGAAGCCTATTGCTGGTGTCCATCGCCGGAATATTTCTCAATCACCCACTCACTAGACCAGACAAGCCAGGGACTGGAAATGGAAACAACCACCCCAAACGGAGCCAGCATCACGTGGTTGTAACTCCACCAGTTTCAGGCTGTCATGATTATACATGAAACTGCTGACTGCAGAAGAAAGCAAGCAAGCAAGCAAGCAAGCAAACAAACAAACAAACAAACAAAAAAACAAAAAAAACAAACAAATATCTTCACAGGATTCCACCCAACCCACCCAACTTGTCCGGTAATGAGTTGTCAGCCGGTATGATATTCTTCTATCTTGAAATCGGGTCCCGCTAAAAACAAACAAAAACCAATGCTCATAACGCCACAATATTCGTGGGCCTTGCCGTTTAGCCTGATCGAATAGCGGCCGTACATACTACCACAAAGAAATAAAACAATCACGATTCTTGATTCTTAATCAGTCCAGACAGTAAGTGAGTACGTGTATTATTTAGGCAATTTTAAGCGATACGACACTTACACATATGGGGAATCGAACCCAGGTGAACGCTATAACTACTAGGCTACCCAAGCAAACCCGTGCCTATGGTAACTATGGTCATATGTAGAAGATCGGGTGTTCTGAAACTTGGTTATGACTGATTAAATATAGTCATGTGAATAAAATGCGATCTATAACGTCTTTATGTGTATATCTATTAGTAAAGTTGTTCATATTGTATCTGTCTCTGTAGCGTGGCCATGACATGGATCACCCATTCCACAAAACACGCCCCTCTTCGATGAAACAAGCCTTGTATATAAGGCATGTTACTGACGCACTGCCGATTTTGCAAAGAGGAAAAAGCATGGCCTAGAGACGCAAGATCACTTAAACATTGGGATAAATATGCATAAAGATCGACTACCCTGGACCGTTTATTGGAATAAACCCTCCTGGCATTCTCAAGGGATTCAGATTGCTTGGGTTTCCACGAGGAAATGCGAGACGTCGCCTTTTAGTTGCACATCGACCTGGAAAGCTAATCCGTAACCCATTCGCAGTGAGAAAATAAAACCACTGAAGCGTCCACATTGACAAACTATCATACGGTGAAAGCTTTGATATTCCAAGGGTTATAAACTTACGGAATTCTATTCCTGATCGGGAGGTCGTTTTCAACAGCTATTTTGCAAGAGTTTCTCAGACAATAAAATATCTTCTAACTCCATATAAAACATAACGGGTTTTGAAGGATCGTTGATTTTCTGGAACAGTTTTTCAAGTAGTCTCGAGGAGTCTGTAAAAAAGTAATAAAACGGTTCAGTGGAAACGAAACAGAAAATTACTAAAACACGCCCTCGATGCACGATGTGTGCCGCCATTTTGTTCACCTGTGTGTGACGGGCCTCGGTTTTAAATGTTGACTCCTAAGCATGCGACAAGCCTACAAATACAAATCTAAAGTAAATCTCAAATGTTTCGGCAAGCTGGATGTTCCTCCAGCGATTTCATGACTCGGCTGATATTTGTTCTTTAATTCCTGGCTTGGGGCCCTGCGTGCTGCAGCCAATACGTGACGTCACAGCACGTGACTCTTTGATAATGACGTAGAGCGATATTTTTCTCGGGGATTCTCGTTCACAAATGAGGCAGAAAAGAAACTCTTTTAAAGAGAAAACAAATACTTTTTATGAAAGAAAACGGCAATCAAGCCACAGATATCACGCTGAATAGAGTCGAACCACATCGACCTCTTTCCGACATGAGGAATTATACATGGAATGGCGGAAGAATAACAATGTACCAATTTCCTGAAGAAATTGCATGTTTAAACCTAGATCCCTCATTCTGATACTAAGACATGGCAACGGGGAATGAAAGGACGGTGGTCTTTGAAACCTAGATCAAACTGATCTTTTATTTCATAACATTATTCCCAGAAATTGTCCAAGTAAAGCAAAATTATTTTTCAATAATTGCGCCTTTACGTCCAATTTCCCGGGTCTTTGAAGCCACGTGAACCATCGTGTAACAACGCGAGAACAAAAAGTAATAACTTCTTAGTATGACACACGCCTTGTATTTCTGCTCGTGTTAGAGTGATCAAGTTCGGAAGTAAACTTGGAATTATTCCCATACTATTTTTTACTATTTCTTTTGAAGATATGAGTCGAAACCTTTATGGCACAAACTTGATCGAATGAATCCAATGACTAGTTTGTTTTCCATCAGGACGTTCTTTAACGAAGACCCGTGAGGTCGACCATGATGGTGTTCTGTTCAAGTACTACATAGATATGTCATTAGTAATTATGGATGGGGAATTATTCTAATGATAATCAAAAAGTAATGGTCTTTTTTACATATCATAATCACAGTACGTTGCAGAAAAAACTCATTTGGCATAGGAACCGTCCATCCGGGCGACTTCTGTTATGTAGCGAAGTCATCAGAGTGTGTAGAATAAATCAACACAAGTCGATGAAAGTTTAAAACAAGTATGCATCCCGTGACAACATAAACCTTCAACGACTTGTGTTGAGATATTTGACACCAAGACAAGGGGAGAGTGAGATTCTGTTTACCTTCCAAATCTCATCGTCCGTCTTTCTCGGTTTCTAAACAGTAAAGAGTCTTGATTGTAAATACTGCAGTGGAAGTGAAGTTAGTCATGTCATTTCATTGTCTATAACGACACAACGGTGTTCAAAGCATTGTCTCAATGGAGACACCGCCTTAGTCATCAAAAATTGTAGGAAGCAAGTTGAAGACGACGTATATTTGAAAGTCACACCTACCCATGACCCGAATATGCATTAACTACAATTAATTTTTCTCGGGGCAATTGTTTGCTGGTTCGTCGTTTAGCGGTGCACATAGCAATATTATCTGTTATGAAGCGCCGGTGTGCCAAGACTCGAGTCTGAGTCAGTCGAGTGATAAACAGTATGAACATCGATTCAACCAAGGCAGTGAGCCTGATCACCCGATCCTTTAGTCGCTTCTTAGTACATGCATGGGTTGCTAAAGATCAATTCTAACCCGGATTCATCGAATTATCGCGAAGCAGCCACATAGTAGGGAGTATTCAAATGTGTACATGTGTAGATATCCCAACTATGACTGTCCGGATTAACCAGAGTCCGGATTGACGAGTCCCTTCTTCGTTTAATGTGAGTTGTCCAAACAATAAATACTCCTGCTGCTGACCACTGGATTGCCTGGTCCAGACTCGATTATTTACAGGTATCCGCAAGATAGAATTAATACCGCTGATTGCGGCATAAAATTCAAGTTACTCACTCACCCCAAACAAAATTCTCTCGGAAAGCGGAGTTTTCAACGATGACATTTCGACTGTTAAATATCCCCATGTGTATAAATGCCAAACATCACTCATAATTATATATCCACATGCCTCCCTCGAACTATCATCATAATTATATATCCACATGCCACCTTCAACTATCTTCGTATATCCACATGCCACCTTCAACTGTCATCATAATCATATATCCACATGCCACCTTCACCTATCATCATATATCCACATGCCACCTTCAACTATCTTCATATATCCACATGCCACCTTCAACTATCTTCATATATCCACATGCCACCTTCAACTATCTTCATAATTATATATCCACATGTCACCTTCACCTATCATTATATATCCACATGTCACCTTCAACTGTCATCATAATTATATATCCACATGCCACCTTCAACTATCTTCATATATCCACATGCCACCTTCAACTATCATCATAATTATATATCCACATGTCACCTTCACCTATCATTATATATCCACATGCCACCTTCAACTGTCATCATAATTATATATCCACATGCCACCTTCAACTATCATCATAATCATATATCCACATGCCACCTTCAACTATCTTCATATATCCACATGCCACCTTCAACTATCTTCATATATCCACATGCCACCTTCAACTATCATCATAATTATATATCCACATGCCACCTTCAACTGTCATCATAATTATATATCCACAAGCCACTTTCAACTATCATCATAATATTCACACGCACACCAGCAAACGGGGTCACAGATGCCAAGAATCCGTAGACCTCAGCATATGAATAGAGGCACCAAACAACAAACATTATTAACAAAAACGTCTCATTATGGAGTAAACTCACAAGATTTCCCTGACTTCAACACGAATCACTTCGTCCCCGTAGTTAATCTGTGCTGCCCTTAATACTTGTGCCACTCCATCTAAACTAGCCACCAAAATAAAAACGTTTGACACGAGAACAGAGGGAGATAGAAATCAGTATGCTACAGATGGAAGCAAAACATGGGCATGTGGTCAGCATCATGGGATGCTGCAAACCCACCATCAGAAGACACGTCTACTTTATTTAGTCTGGCAGGACTGCAGACAGCTAGGTTAGTGGTAGACCAAATTTCTAAGTATGCAAAAAGAAGGCCGGTATTTACGGGTACTTCACAATAGAAACCGATGCGTCACTGCACATGACGTCATCAAGCAGACTAAGACATCCAGCCAGCAGACGTGCTGTGGCCGGGCGACTCAGCCATCATGGTATCTGTGAATATAGAACTTTCAAGGGCATGACGTTGACGCGCCAACACCGACGTTCTAGACTGAGATGGACCAGTACTGTGCCACACTGGCCGAAGCGAAACTGACGAAGAATGCTCTATAGTGACGAAAGCAGGTTCCATGTCTTCAAGATCTGTCCCCAATGAAGTACCGTTGGTACCAACTGAGACGTCGTATTAGGGAAACGCCAAAAATTAGCCACTGACGAGGAACGCTTTAGCAGCAAGAGGAATGGCGTCGGATCCGTAATCAGACGTCAGAAGACACACCTACTCAGTTCAGGCCTGCATCACTGCTAGGAGTGGACACACCCAGTATTGAACACTATGCGCTGCCCAGAAAGTTGTAAAGCTCCTAGTCGATTCTGCACTGGTGAAGGAATTCTGAATAATGCACCCAAGGGCCATTCATGTGCCATTAGATCACGACCTGCGTCGTGTTTCTTCTTGTTATCCACTAAATACTCTTGCTGAATGATTGCTTTTTCATACAAAAAATTAATGTTACCATAATTTGCTACTGGTGGCTTTTCTGTTGGACGCTAGTCATTAGTGATCCTGAAACCTTACATGGTAGAGACTGGGTGTTATCTCTTTAAAACAAACCCGAAATTTAGGCCTGGGGTTTCTCACGCATACAGTTCTACCTTGTACCTTGTTTCTGATATAGTTATTATGTTAGTGTCATAGCGTCATAGCGTAATAGCGTAAGCCCGCGATTGTGTGATTGTTAGTCAGTACGTGATCGTACGATAGATGTGAATACATGCTTGCGTGAGTGGGTGAGTGAGTGAGTGCATGCTTCGTGATTGCGTGTGAGTGTGCACACTTGCGTCAATGTGGTGTTGAAAGGTGTGGCTGCGCACGCATTTTCAACTTTTGTGTGATTAAAATGCATTATTAATCTGGTATGTACGTAATGATGCGTTTTATTCGACGGTATTGTCTCATTGTAGATCATCATCGTCCCGTGGCGGTTACCGTTGAGGCGTTACAGCTGACCTGTCAACCAGTCCTCTCCACCCTTCCCTGTCCTCCGCACGTTTGACCGCCTCGCTAATCTTCAATCCTGTCCATTCTGTGATATTGTCTTCCTATCTCTTCTTCTGTCTTCCTCTCTTTCTTCCTCCTCCGACTGTTCCCTGGAGCACTGTCTTGGCAAGCCTCTCTCCTCTTGTTACGTGACCGAACCATTTTAGTTTGCGCCTCTTGATTGTGGTGAGAAGATCTTCATAAGGACCAATGGCTTGCCTTATTCTGTTTTTGACTTACTCATTGGTTATGTGGTCTTTGTAAGACATGCCAAGCAGTCTTCTGAAGCATCTCATTTCTGAGGCCTGAATCCTGTTCCCTAATTCTGCTGTAAGGGTCCATGTTTCACAAGCATACAGGAAAACTGAGTGGACAAGGGAACGCATGAGTCTTATCTTTGAGCTGAGCTTGATTGCCTTGTCCTTCCAAATGATGTTCAACTTGGCTAGTGTTGCAGCTGTCATTGCAATTCTGGCTAGTACTTCAGGTTTGGACCCCTCATCTGAAACTATTGCTCCAAGGTATTTGGAATTCTTCACGGTTTCAAGCTCTTCTCCGTTGGCAGTGATATAATTGTAATATATTACTGTGATAATGTTTGTGATTTTAGTCTCATGTGTCCATTACTTTATATATTTAATCTCCCTCCCTCCCTCTCTCTCTCTCTCATTCGAGAGAGAGGTTTCATTATCACTCATCCATTAAAACAATAAAGCTTGACACATGTGTACAGAAATATGTATTAAACACGCACAATAACATAACAGTGCACAAAGTATTCGAAGCCCCCGACACTGTTGGCCACTTCGCCATGTTCTCCCCGGCTACAACAGTGGCCAACAGCAGGCGACGATACCCATTTCCCCAATAGACTGGACGTCCAAGTTTATTACGGAGATGATGGATTTAGGAGGTGACGGTCAAATTGGTTTATTTGAACCCCACGCCCACACAATCTTTCCCACAGTGAAGGCTAGTGGTCAGTCTACACGGACGGGCTCAGGTGCACGGAGGGATGAAGCAATGAGGCGGGGCAAACATTAACTGGATTGAAACTATAGCGTCTAGTTTACATGGTCGGTCCAAAAGCTAATTTTGTCTTTTAGTTGGTTGGTCGAGTGTTATTTGTTCTACACAGTGCAGTCACAGTGTGGGAAAAAATGGAAACGTTGATACGTGGAATTTACAAACTCTTAAATTTTGGGATTTATTTTTTTTAAAAATCTAATTTGTAAGCAGTTCGTTTTCTAAAGGAGTGACCGTTTGATATTAGGGGTGAATAAAATATTGTTAAAATATTTTCCCGGGATGTTTAAAAATACTAGGATCGCCCTGTTCAAATAGCAAAATATCAGCTACAAACACAGTATTGAAGGGTATTTTCTTAAAAAAGAAACAACTTTGGCTGAAAGACATACATGGTAACAAGCCTCAATCAGGATATTCCCAATATCACGATAGGGGAATCATCGAACGGACTTCACACTTGTGGAATCGAACCCGCTTATTGAGACATTGGGGCAACCACTAGGCTACCCCAGCAGTCCACAAGAGAATGAAATGGCCGTCCCGTATGGGTGAAAACAATACATTACGGCACCAGATGTACAGAAGCGCCAGTACCAACAGCAACAACAAAACAACAAATTCAACGACTGGGTTGTTTTATTCACAATTCTGCATACGTATTTGATCATACACGTACAAATTCGTCATTGTCTGCAAAATAGCTCCCTATGATAGTATAGGGGCATGACTCAGGAAAGACACTTGCTTTGGTAGTGCCAGTGTCAAGTTCACGGAGACTAGATTTGTGAAGGGAGGTCGCTGAAGTCTTCAGTTGGAAGTTCATGTGGAGACAATGTGTTTATTAAATAGCTGACAATAATCTGTGAGATGACGTCCTCGGATGGACAATAATCTGTCTGTGAGGCGAGGTACTAGGTTGGACAATATTCTGTGTTGTGGTGTCCGCATGTGGACAATAATCTATCTGAGAGGTGAAGTCCTCGTGTGGACAATAATCTGTGTGAGAGGTGAAGTCCTCGGGTGGATAATAATCTGTTTGAGAGATGAAGTCCTCGGGTGGACAATAATTTGTCTGAGAGGCGAGGTACTCGGCTGGACAATATTCTGTGTTGTCACGTCCTTACGTGGACAATAATCTGTCTGAGAGGAGACGTCCTCGGCTGGACACTAATCTGTAAGGTGAAGTACTGCGGGTGGACAGTAATCTATCCGAGGGGTGAAGTACTCGGGTGGACAGTAATCTGTCTAAGAGGTGAAGTCCTCGGATGGACAATAATCTATCTGTGATTTGACGTCCTCGGATGGAAAATTAATAATCTGTCCCTTTGGCGTTCTCGGGTGGACCATAATTTGTGAGTTGAAGTCCTCGGGTGGACAATAATGTGTCCATGTTCCTGTATGTGTGGGTAAAAGAGAGAGGGAGGGGGCGTCGGCGCGTCTGATGCTAACCACGATCCAAACAAGGCACACATTCCCACATACGTCACATTTGAATGCGCACAACTGTTTCTTGATGGAGGCGAGACGAGACCTCTGTTTGGATCGTTATCGGTACAATATAAATCATGTCAGTTGATAGAGTTAAGTTAAATCAAGGTATAAAGGTTCCGATCAAACTTTCTGAAACAAGGCATCGTTTCAACCGAAACCAAACTGTCTTCTAAAGATAGGCAGCGTTCCACTATCTAGCCAAAAACAGGCACAACCCATGCGCTTAATAGGCAGGTCTCCTGTAAACTGACAAGAGCGTACGTGTGTACCAAGCTGCCTCGCAATCAATACCTTGCTTTATTCGATGTAAGACTTAAGATAAACCAGCCTCATTCTGGGGGTACTTACAGATCTCGTTTGATTTAGTTTTACATCTGGTCCACAGTCAGATACAATAAATTACCACACACACACACGCCTTACAGTTTATTCATCAGATACGATAAAAATAATCCCCAAAGTCTGATACTGATGTGATCTAGTCCTCTTTTAAAAGCTATAAAATATTAACATGTATAAAGTTGTCGACATTCGATCTGATTTTGTGCAGATACACAACGGAAGACAAGACACATCTCTCCCGGGGCACGAGAGCAGCTGAAATCGTCATCGCGGGTCACGTGACAAAATGAACAATCATAGTGTTGTTGAACAAGAAAGAGTATGTTATTCGTAGCCACGACATTCTCGCTTCTAGTCTATAACCAACAAAAACATTGCCGGGGTGAGAGAGAGAAATCGGATCTGGAGCCATCAGTTAGTTGTCCGTCATGTTGACAGCTTGGCCAACTGGAATAAGAAACAGGCTATGTACACTGATAATGTGTGTGCCACACATGCTGAAAGCACTCCGAGAACAAGCAAAACACTTTTTGTAGGGTAGCTTTAGCCTCCTCCATCCATTATCTGAAAAATCTATCGTTGACGAAAGTGTTTTAGTCGTTAGTAATGTAATGTTGCGATACCAGCCATTTAGCTTGGTTGCCGGCTGATGATTCAAAAACCTCTTCCGAAGCTGAGGTTAGGTAAATATGACGAGACAAAGAGCTAGAAAAGTAGAAATGATACGTCGTACAGAAAGTAAGCCCTCGTCGTTAATACTTGGCGTTACGTTGGCATCAACTCAGAGGAACTGAAGGATGTGTCCGGGGTGCACTCCGTCGTCAGTAGACAGGGTGTCCGGGGTACACTCCGTCGTCAGTAGACAGGGTGTCCGGGGTACTCTCCGTCGTCAGTAGACAGGGTGTCCGGGGTACTCTCCGTCGTCAGTAGACAGGGTGTTCGGGGTACAGTCCATCATCAGTAGACAGGGTGTCCGGGGTACGCTCCGTCGTCAGTAGACAGGGTGTTCGTGGTACACTCCGTTCTCAGTAGACAGGGTGTTCGTGGTACACTCCGTCGACAGTAGACAGGGTGTTCGGGGTACACTCCGTCGTCAGTAGACAGGGTGTTCGGGGTACACTCCGTCGTCAGTAGACAGGGTGTTCGGGGTACAGTCCATCATCAGTAGACAGGGTGTCAACGAGACAGAGTGAGTGAGTGTGTTTGGGCTAACCCTGATATAGGACGGTGTGCCAGCTTCATGCGAGACAAAAACTCAAAATGATTCATGCCTTTAGATGGTTACCAATTTGATGAAACATGGACATGGAGCTTACCAACCTCGGAACAGGTCGACTCTGAGATTCGCACCCTCGAGAGACGGTGGGGTAGCCTAGTGGTTAAAGTCTTCGCTCGCCATGCCAAATACCGATTCGATTTGCCACAAGGATACAATGTGTGAAGTCCATACCCGAGATGTTTCTTGAATACTGTTGAAAACAAATGAATATTCACGCGCACACAGAGGAACACGGACAGATTATTGTCCATCCAAGGTGCGTGACACAAACATACATATTCTGGATAAAAAGGAGGTGTATCATCAGGAAACAATATGATGCCAGAACTGACATGTGGTAAATCTGTAAATGCCCAACAAATTAATTTAGATTGTTTCTGGATACCTGTTAGTAAACATATCCAAAATGGTTCATTTGTAAAACGAGTGCATGTATGGTACACGTGCAAAGTCAGCTGCGAGACTTAGGGGTAGTGACAGCTGAGTCCAAGCAACATCGAGCATTATGACAGGTGCTCAATAACCTCAGTTATTTCTCATTGACTTTTGAAGGCATATCTGTTTGGTTTGAGGGTTATATTTTGAGAAATAAGATAAGATAAGATGAGATAAGATAAGATATTTATTGCACATCATTCCGTCATGTAACAGAAGCAATATTCTATTAATTATATGCATGTCTTTTTGAAAGCATAAACATGAACTCTGGGTGGTAGAGTTAGGTCCTTCCCACCTCAGCCAACCCTACTGCTATTTTGAAGCTTTCACATTCGGACGTTTTGTACCCCCTAGAGTAAACAAATATACATGTGGCACAAGAAAACAACATTTTTTCAAAGCAAAAATTATTTTTCAAAATGTGGTCTGGTAACGAAGCTGGACTGTACATACAAATTCCTATGTATTATTCTGTCAACGAATATTTGTTGTTTTCTGCATCTGCTCGCATACCTATCCGGTGCATTTTGTTGTCCACTTCTTTTACACAGGCATAGTTTGCACGTGCAAGATATGATTTGTGCACTGACAGAATGGCGCTCAGTTGGCATGTGCTATTATTCCAGGTCACGAGCTATGTCGAATGTTTCGTTGATGTTGGCATGGAGCAGAATTCATGGAAATCCAACGATAAGTCAAGTCTATCTCACTCGGTAAAACACAACATCAAAGCAGAGACGTCACGGTGTATTTGTGTACGAAATGTACCGGAATTATCAATATTCAGTCTGTCTACGAGAAAATGTGTATTAAAATGCGTCTGGGCTATCTGGGAGCGTCAGCGACAATCTGATAACACGTTTATTGGTTAAACACACGACTAGCGAACAATATGACCGTCTACTATCACCTCCATACATCACCGGAACGAGGTTGTAGTCTGTGTTGAGGTATGTACGCATGCCTCCAGGTAAAAAGATTATGCTTTGTGGAAGACTGAATGTGTGAAAGAAGATGACAGTGGAGATTATCAGTTCTTAGCAAGTGTTGACAGGCGAATCTTCAAACAGCAGTACAGATTAAGATACATGTTTTATTGTGGAAGTGAACTTACGCATGCGCTTTGAAAGTCGTAAAATCATTTTAGCGTGGAGGGATTGCACAAGCGTCGGGAAATTGCCCACGATAAAATGATGACATATGATACGAGAATTATGAAACTGTTTCTAAACATATAATAACCTTTTAGCAAGAAAAAAATCAAATTTACCAGTTGTCGTTCTGGTTTAAAAGCTTCAAACGCGCATGTCACGGCCAGAATGCGTTACCGAGCGTATAATCATATTATCACGTGCAGCACGAGACGCAAGGTGATCATTAACCAATCAAATCGTTCCAAACCATTTGTTTCAGGACCTAAGTTATTCAAAAGTTTCTTTTAAAGGGATTATGTATATAAGTGTAGCTTTGATTACTCTTTAATAATTTTCACCTTTGACGAAGCCATGCTATAGCCTTTGCTGAAAAAAACCCAAAATAACCATGGTAACGGAATACCATCTGTACTTGCACCGGATGCAAGGAAATGTAAACATAAAATGCACCATTTCTTACCATTTACGATCTCCAACAGGGACGCTGATCATAAATGAGGATTTCATGAAGTCCGGAGTTTTTTCTTCACGATCGGCGTAACACTGGCATCATGTGACTCTAGAAATGGCCATAGCTCACATTTGCGTGCATCGTCTTCTGTTAGAAACAGCTGCATCGGTTTTGAAATGTGAAATATGTAGATTTAATTGTAGGACATTTCACTGTTTCTTGATGAAGATTTCGGAGATAAGACGCGGAGCAGAACTTTGCAGACATCATTTCGGAATGATGTCTTTGAAATCTTTTGAAGTTTAAATACAGCTTATTGACTGTGCTTGCAACTATTTATAGATCGACAAAACAGACGTAGCTGCGGCAAACTGGATACATATTCATCCGTTCTGTCTAGAAATATTCAATGCAGGGGCGGGGAAAAACGAACAAGAAATACACGTCGGTTAGTGTTGGAGCCACATGCAGTGATTATGGCTAGAAGAAAAGGCAGCGTCAGTTCCTTGAAAATGATTATCTGCCGTGAATACTGCCACAACAGGTTATACGAATCATACTAAAGCTGTACGTGTAAACACTTCTGGACATAATCTTTGTATAACACGACGATCTATACCAACATTTCGGGTGGTGGTAGCCGAGTGATTACAGTGTTGTTTCGTCACGCCGAAGACCAGGTTCGATTTCCCACATGGGTAGAATGTGTGCATGAAGTTCACTTCTGGAGCCCCAGAAGTGCTGGAATATTCGTAAAAGCTGCGTAACACCCAACTCACTCACTCACTCTTTATAACAAATCTTGACATGGTTACGCTCTTACGCTCATATATATATTTACATGCACAAAATGGAAGGTAGGTGTAAAGGAATTATACCAGATCTCAACAATGTGTTGCCATTTCTACCACCTTTTAATAATTACAAGGACTATAGAGTTTTAAGAGAAATGTATACCAACCATATCGGCCTTCGGAATGAACACGTACAAGTCCCCCTAGCGCCGTATTCGGCAATTTTCCTGTTATATGACGTCGGTTTATGAAGCATCGAGTCTGGACCAGACAATCCAATGACTAACAGCGGCCACTAAATTGTGAAAAAGGGGACTCTGGCGCTGACTTGAAGCGTCAAGGGGTTATAATTCTGAACCAGTTATGAATGTTCCAATTTTCCGACAATTTGGAACTGAATAATTTTGACAGAGAGAGTAAACACGGTAAACACGGTCTTTATCTCGCACAAACAATCAACTAACTTTTGACAAGTCTTGAAAAAGAACCCGAATTTCTGTCTGTGGTGCGTATTACATCATAACAGACAATACCAAGAACATTCCAATGTTATGCTGTCATTCTAAACCGTTTTATGGGGTTTTTTTGTTTTGTTTTTTTCTAGGACAAGACATAATTACCTTTTTCGTGAACATCTGGCGTCATCGTGGAGTTTCAGTTATCCATCCATTGTTTTCACCGCTGTTAATCCCTTTAAGGCTTAAAGCCGAATCTCCGGGTAATAGCGGCGGGCTATACTCTGGGTTTCGTGTTTCATATGTATGAATTATACATGTGGATGCACTCTGTTTATGAGGATTAGCAATTTCTGTTTACCGAACCGCGGCTCTGGTTTCAAGACGAAATATATTTCACTAGTAGGTTCGATGGAAATATAGCTGAATATAGTGTTTGAATGAAACAGATAGAATGTCCAAATACTCATTCGTTACTACGTATCACAGAATGTTTAATCCCGTCTCAGCGGAAGTACTTATTCGACAGAACACAAAACGAACATGTAGCACAACTCGGTGATGGTGTTCGTATGTTAAGCAAATTGCCCGGGTTCGATTTCTCACAATACGTAATCCGTATCTCCTGTGCTTGCTTGGCTAGAAAATTACTAAAACGGCGTAAAACTATGACAGCTAACAGTCTGGGAGCGAAATAGTCCAGTGAGATTGTAAAGGTTTTTAGTTACCCAGGAAGCTTCATGCCTATGACACCTACCTAATTATAGTTATTACACAGACTTACGAGTTTTGCATTGGCTTTGCTCTCAGGGGTATTTGCAGGAAGTTAAAGAGTTTCCTATCCGTATTTTCAACAGGGTACCTCCCTGGCTGATGTTTTACTGGTCAGTGGTCTCATTTACTTACACTCTCGGCCACCTTCCGTCTCGTATCCCCGGTGTCTGTGCACATACGCGAGTGAATACTGTTTCACGCCGATTGCAGCAACATTCCGACAAAATCACGGCGGGTGGAAATATTAGAAATGGCGTCACACACGTCATTATATGTTGTAGTGTGGAGCATTTCGACTCGGGGGTTTTCTCAAAGGTTCATAAATTTCTAAAAACAAGAATGTTCGCAAAGACACGAGTGCCTGCGTGGCCTGGTCATATATACCTAGGAAACCCATCCTGGGAATCCAATCTTTGACGAGAAGAGATCATTGGTCTATCTACTACTAATGAAACAAGCATTAACTTTTGGACTTCATATGTTTTATATGCTAATGTGCAACACCACCCCCACCTCCAACCGGCCCTGCTTTGACGATATATACCTCCAACCGGCCCTGCTTTGACGATATATACCTCCAACCGGCCCTCCCTTGACGATATATACCTCCAACCGGCCCTGCTTTGACGATATATACCTCCAACCGGCCCTGCTTTGACGATATATACCTCCAACCGGCCCTGCCTTGACGATATATACCTCCAACCGGCCCTGCTTTGACGATATATACCTCCAACCGGCCCTGCCTTGACGATATATACCTCCAACCGGCCCTGCCTTGACGATATATACCTCCAACCGGCCCTGCTTTGACGATATATAACTCCAACCGGCCCTGCCTTGACGATATATACCTCCAACCGGCCCTGCTTTGACGATATATAACTCCAACCGGCCCTGCCTTGACGATATATACCTCCAACCGACCCTGTCTTGACGATCTCATCACTTCAAGAGAGATGTACATTTCTAAAACTGATAAGTATCCTTTTGTGACTCTTTCAGTGTGTCCATTGCATGAAAGTATCAAATGAAAAGGAGTCAGAAGCAGACGACAATGAACTACAAGTGCGTTGAAGGAACTGTAGAGCTTAGGTCTAGCTTATTCGGTTTGTTTTTCATAGAAACATGGACATTACATATACATAATTCATATATACTCACCACATCTGGGACGCGCATTAAGAAATCGCGTTTATCGATCCATTCGTGAATCGACGAAGTGCTGGCTGTACACCTCTCTTTACAGTGTAAGGGAGATAATCCCTCTCGGACTCGCAGAACAACGCCGTTCATAATTACCTGCCCCTTGCCCATTAGCTTGACACCGTAGTATATAGATTTAGAACCTTCACTCACACAACATGCACACATTTTATTTCCGTAGTCATTTTATAAGAGGGAAACTTTTCACCAGGGAACTGGCCAATAATGATTGTACTGTCAACCGTTTAAGAAATTGTTTGAAGCACCTTAGTATCTTCACCGCTGTTTCTTGTTCCACTTGTCAACATGAAAGAATCTTGGAGGAATGTTACGACAGCATTACGAAAAGCTCATTACAACAAGCCCTACATAAAACAACACATATACATGTAACGATCTTTTGTGACATTTTAGAAAGGGTTCCCGTGTGTTTGAAAAACATACACAAATTCCAATAATCTCAATTTTGCAGAAACGACGACAAGAGGACATTTTGTGCGGGGAAGTAAAAAGCATCTTAGAGGCACTATATTTTGGGAATGATTGCTCGAGATTAGAAACACAAATAAATATGTTGACAACCTGATCAAGGGGACGTGTGCCTCTGCTTTCCTTCAAAAATTCCTTTGTTTGTCCTGGGGTATAACAATCTCGACAAAATCCGTCCGAAATCTTCCGAAAACTTTCGGGTGTGACCAACCCTGATCCCTGAAGATTGAGGGAATGTTTGCCCCCCTAATTCCGCCGACTCGACAATTGATCTTTATATTTGAAGGTAAGCACAATGACTGACTGTGAGTAATTTGTAAACAAACACGCAGAGTAAAAACAGCCAACTGTAAATACGTGATTTTATAGGTTGACCAGCTTATGTTGGTTTGGTGAATCTAATTAGGACAAGTCTTTGCATAGTTGTGAGTGACACGTAATGTATCGTGTGAGTGAGTCTTGTTTTATG
Organism: Haliotis asinina; assembly: GCF_037392515.1. Taxonomy (NCBI): domain Eukaryota; kingdom Metazoa; phylum Mollusca; class Gastropoda; order Lepetellida; family Haliotidae; genus Haliotis; species Haliotis asinina. The sequence goes on along the minus strand of NC_090280.1, from coordinate 102,856,430 downwards.
CCAATTTTAAATATTATTAACAATTTTAAGCGGAAGAACCAAAAACATGTTCATACCGATATAAGAAATACAACCCGACGATTAGTCGTGACGAGCTAACAACTTAGCCACTTAGAACTATGGGATAATGACACTGAGATGAAAATTGATAGATCTCAGAAGATTAAAGATTTCGCTTGTAATGGGCACTCGGTATGAAGCCCATTTTTAGAATCCCCCTCCGTGACATTGCTGAAATACTACAGAACACGACCTAAACATAAACTCAGTCATGTGTTGTAGACGAGTGTTCAACGTGTATGAGACGAACGTGTGTGGGCGCAGGTGTATGATTTGTTGGATAACGTTGTACAGCATTCAAGGCATACAGCAGAGATCTTAACGATTCTGGGCCAGAATGCCTGGTGACTAATATTTAGAGCAAGGTTTATTGTCGCCGAGGTATAATGTCATCGCTTCTATCCAGCCAGGTAGTGACTTCAACAATATGGCGAGGTTGATGGGACATATTTTAGTTCGGAGTACCCGATACAGGATCTCAAACCAGTATGAACTAAACGCGACGTAAAATGTGATCAATTCACTCTCTCGGAGATAACAAATTCTGATGAATTCTGGAGCAGAAGCGATTGAAACTACCTGGCCACCGAAGTAAGAGTCGGTTGCCTGTCGAAGAATCGATTTATAACGGTCGCCGTCAGAAGAAACCTTCTCTCACAGAGTTGGTTTCTGAAACCCTCAAGTACGCTCCTAATCGGACCGGAAGTTCAGGCTCGCTGACCAGGATGATGTATGTCATCGTATTAGTAGCAAAGATTGATGCTCATGATGTCAGTCACCGGATTGCCTGGTCCAGTATGTTATTTACAGACCGCGGTCACATGGCTTGAATGTTGCTGCTGACAAAATAACAAGACCTCTTTAAAGGGCTAGTGGGGTAGTCTAGTGGTTAAAGCGCCCACTCGTCACGCCGAACACCAGGGATCGATTCCCCAAATGGGTATATGCGTGAAGTCCATATCCGGTGTCTCCTGCCGTGATATTGCTGGAATTTGCTGAGAGCGGCGGGTACTCACTCACTATTCAGGACAGTGACCTTTACAGAACATTCATTAGATCGATATTACAACCTCAATAGAACAGAAACTTTGTATAACAACCATCGCCGAATCCATTCGTGTTTCCCCCAAGGAACATTGGGCCCATCAGAAAGTCATCAGCATTAGTACTGCGCTAAACCCGTCTCTACAGGTCTCCAATCAGTTAATTATGTACTTAATTAATACCCACAAAACCGCTGATTGCACTGAAGGGCATGATGCGTGAACGCTAAACAAGTCTTGATTAAGGCAGATACGACAGAAAGGTTAGTGAAAGAGATTCACAATGGCAGGAGCAGACCTTGTCCGCCATCATGAGGACTGTGATCTGTGACAAGCGAGTTCTAATCCCTCCAGAGAGGCGACTTGCTGGATGATAATCCACAAAACAAATGCCATCTACACAGACTGTGTCGGTGGTGTTTGACAAGTAAACATCAAATAGCACGCGAGAATCTCGCCAATGTCTGCCTGCCTACCTGGGACCCCTTCCAAAGGGCACGAACGAGCAAGGGCCCCTGCTTTCGACATTCCCAGGTGCAAACCTTTCCGGCTGGAATTCCTGAAGAAACAAAATCAAAATGTCTCTGCTCTACAGGTGGAAGACTAAAGCTTGGAAAAATGCAAACTGTGCTGAGTACATTCCCGTATAGGATACAGCCATGGCTCACGAAGACGGGTTATTTGGTGCGACAGGGTGGGCCGAGAGTCTCGCGCGTAACGTTGCATATATCGGACTGTAGCCACATGCTTGCTGTAGTCGCTTTCAGAAGCCGCACCTAAATGACATTGACAAACACAGGTGAGGGAAATGCAAGGGTTAGTTTTAAAAATAAAGTCTGCTGTTGACACATATTCCCTATAACGGAAGAGAAAGTGGTTGCATTTGATTCCGTGGCTTAATGTTTCGTAAGGGTTAAGTTGTATACCAAATCAGCCAGCCCGTATTGCATCTCGCTAACGTATTAAAGGTCAACGTAAAACACAACTTTTCAGATTCTGATACCTTTAGGTATGCACTTACCGAAACAAATCATCAATAATGTCTATACAACCTATAAAGTTATAAAAAAAACGCAATGAAAAAAAAGCCCGCGAAATCGGAGTTCAAACGATTCACTAAACTTCCCCCAGCGTTGGGGAAAAAAGTGGTTTCAACAGCTATGCTGCCCTGCGCCCATAACGCATGCGCAGTGAATAGATTCGCGGAGCTTGAAACAGTACGCATGCACAGAGTATGAGATCGTGAGCAGTAGTCTAATCTTGGTTGTGTACACAAACAAATAAATAATCTACCCGTTACATAAAAAAAACACTTGTTGACTGTTATAAGCAGCCTCTGTCACAGAGAAAGCTCAATGTCTGGTTTATTGACACCTATAAGTCTACCTGCCTGTCTGTTAAAGACAATATGCAATACACAGCTTCAATCATTGACTATATGCAATTTGGAAAAATAAATCGTGCACCCGAGTTCTGTCTCTGCCGAATTATGCAATTAGGCAGGTGTGATACTTGAACACATGACATGTTTTTATGTCTGTGAGTTGCAAACAAACCACATCAATTTTTGAATGGTGCAAACTGGTGCAAACTCTTGTCAGTTTAAAATCCTGCTTTTGTACTTGGACAAATGACACCATCTCTCCTGAGATGATTTTTTAATTGATCGAACGCAAATTCAGAGACCATATATTTACAAAACCCAACATCTCTGTATACATTCTTTATGGATAACAACTTCTTCTAGTGTATATGGTTTTGTTTGACAATGGTATATGAATCCATACTGAAACTACGCATCAAGTACAATAAAGGTAGTTGTTATCCATAAAGAATGTTACTTTCTTGTGACTCGCCATACTTCTAAAATGCCCATCGAACAGATCATCTCTCTGCACACACAATGAGCCTTCAGCGTATCAGCAAATGAACCAGCCAAAGGGAAGTCGTCGTTACACTTGAGTGCACACCCACCCACTATGACTGGGTTCGGTCCCCCGAGGGCTTCGTTTCGAGGGAAGTAAGCCCAAGTATAAAATATTGCACTTTTGAATCGCGATTGTACGCGTATAATTTTGTTTATTTGTTTTTATAAGCAGCAATGTATATTACACGTCATTAATAAGTGGTACTTGTGTTTAATTATGTTCGATTTTTTGGTTGCATGTGACCTTCAAGTAACGAAATGATGTCCGCGTTAGAATTGATCTAATCCATGCTTGTCGTAAGAGGATGCGGTGGTCAGGCTCGCTGACTAGATGAACACATGTCATCGTGTCAGTCAATATCACTGTCAAAAACAAAATGCATAACCTCTAAAATGTGGCTCTGGGCTAAACTCGTTTACTGACAGGCCTTCGTCGTATGGATTGGAGAGCGAGAAAGAATACTTGCAGGTAAAACAATACACACACACACACACACGCACGCACGCACGCACGCACGCACGCACGCACACACACACACACACGCACACACGCGCGCGCGCACACACACCATTGATTTCTTGTTGCGGAGTTTGGGGGTTGGTTGAAGTTCGGGGACATGTTTGCAGCGTGACGCAATATTCCTTCGCGCTCATAACATCACTCATTGGGTGGGCTGGTTCATCTGGTTCAGACTTGAATACCCACGGGCCAGGTCTCATACACATACGTCTAGGTTATTGCTGCATGTGGCGTTACAGTACGAAACAACTAAACCCAGCAGACCAAGTACAAATATGTATCAGATATTATGGTACATGTGCGACTCTGATAGGTATGTCTATACTCTGTGTCTCCTCGTCAATATACCTGCCAACCAACATCACTTCCTGATTTGTTTACACGCTTGTTTCACATTTCTCCACGAATCACTGATTGGTCTGGTCTGGAAGTATTTAGTATTTTCTGGTTCATTGTTTCAGTGCCTCCAGCAAGCGGACATTTTCTTATTTCATAACCTGTTTCAAAATAAGTTCTGTATTTTTCAGATATTAGGGGAACAGTATCCATCTTTCTCAGCATCCATTCTTCCAAGAATTGCAAACAATCTGATACAACAGTAATGATAGTACATAAGAATACCTGCAGATGTGTATTGTCTGGAGTGAATTGCAAAGATGAGACATATTTTATGTCCGCTTCTAAAGGCCTTCCCGAGGGCCGAAGATAGGTTGTCATGTTCTAAACAGAACACGGTATACACAATGAAGTGTTATTTACTATTCGTTGAATAGCGGGAGCAACGACCGGTTAGGTCCGAAAGAGTCCGAAAGATGGGGTGGGAGGGTCAAGCGGTTAGGGTCGATGACTCGGTGGCCTGTCAACAATCTCCCATGTCGTGGAACTTCACTCGAAATTTTACTCACCGGATTGTCTGGTCCAGACTATATTTATTACAGGTTGATATTTTGTTTGTTATTTTTTCATATTTGCACATTTTTTTCAAAGTACAGGTCACATATTACATGCTGTAATCAACGAACTAGATAACAAATGCATGCTCTTAATATTTTCAAGAGAATATGCAGGGTTCAATTCAAGAGAAGCTATCCTACTTGCACCAGGCGCAACCTGTGACAAGCTGCACCAGCAAAGCTGATCCCTGTTTACATGAATTGTCATAGCCGAGAAGTGTCTATGAACAGCATTGTTTCGGAGCCAGGGTGTAGGCAAAAGAGGAGCTGATGTGTATTTACCGTTAAGTGAAGGTGCTAATATCAGAGTCTATACAGCTATAAACATGATACATGAATATTTCTCTACCGTCTTTGCTTATGTTCAGTGTTAGATTGTTAAGAGAGTGTAATTTCTGTAATATGTATTGTTATTGATTAAGTGACAGTTATTCTTGGGTCACAACGTTCAGTGTTTTCAGTGATAGTTATTATTGGATCACAACGTTCAGTGTTTTCAGTGATAGTTATTCTTGGATCACAACGTTCAGTGTTTTCAGCGATAGTTATTCTTGGGTCACAACGTTCAGTGTTTTCAGTGATAGTTATTCTTGGATCACAACGTTCAGTGTTTTCAGTGATAGTTATTCTTGGGTCACAACGTTCAGTGTTTTCAGTGATAGTTATTCTTGGATCACAACGTTCAGTGTTTTCAGCGATAGTTATTCTTGGGTCACAACGTTCAGTGTTTTCAGTGATAGTTATTCTTGGGTCACAACGTTCAGTGTTTTCAGCGATAGTTATTCTTGGGTCACAACGTTCAGTGTTTTCAGTGATAGTTATTCTTGGGTCACAACGTTCAGTGTTTTCAGTGATAGTTATTCTTGGATCACAACGTTCAGTGTTTTCAGTGATAGTTATTCTTGGGTCACAACGTTCAGTGTTTTCAGTGATAGTTATTCTTGGGTCACAACGTTCAGTGTTTTCAGTGATAGTTATTCTTGGATCACAACGTTCAGTGTTTTCAGTGATAGTTATTCTTGGGTCACAACGTTCAGTGTTTTCAGTGATAGTTATTCTTGGGTCACAACGTTCAGTGTTTTCAGTGATAGTTATTCTTGGGTCACAACGTTCAGTGTTTTCAGTGATAGTTATTCTTGGGTCACAACGTTCAGTGTTTTCAGTGATAGTTATTCTTGGATCACAACGTTCAGTGTTTTCAGCGATAGTTATTCTTGGGTCACAACGTTCAGTGTTTTCAGTGATAGTTATTCTTGGATCACAACGTTCAGTGTTTTCAGCGATAGTTATTCTTGGGTCACAACGTTCAGTGTTTTCAGTGATAGTTATTCTTGGGTCACAACGTTCAGTGTTTTCAGTGATAGTTATTCTTGGGTCACAACGTTCAGTGTTTTCAGTGATAGTTATTCTTGGGTCACAACGTTCAGTGTTTTCAGTGATAGTTATTCTTGGATCACAACGTTCAGTGTTTTCAGTGACAGTTATTCTTGGGTCACAACGTTCAGTGTTTTCAGTGATAGTTATTATTGGGTCACAACGTTCAGTGTTTTCAGTGATAGTTATTCTTGGGTCACAACGTTCAGTGTTTTCAGTGATAGTTATTCTTGGGTCACAACGTTCAGTGTTTTCAGTGACAGTTATTCTTGGGTCACAACGTTCAGTGTTTTCAGTGATAGTTATTCTTGGGTCACAACGTTCAGTGTTTTCAGTGAAAGTTATTCTTGGGTCACAACGTTCAGTGTTTTCAGTGATAGTTATTCTTGGGTCACAACGTTCCGTGTTTTCAGTGATAGTTATTCTTGGGTCACAACGTTCAGTGTTTTCAGTGATAGTTATTCTTGGGTCACAACGTTCAGTGTTTTCAGTGATAGTTATTCTTGGGTCACAACGTTCAGTGTTTTCAGTGATAGTTATTCTTGGGTCACAACGTTCAGTGTTTTCAGTGATAGTTATTCTTGGGTCACAACGTTCAGTGTTTTCAGTGATAGTTATTCTTGGGTCACAACGTTCAGTGTTTTCAGTGATAGTTATTCTTGGGTCACAACGTTCAGTGTTTTCAGTGATAGTTATTCTTGGATCACAACGTTCAGTGTTTTCAGTGATAGTTATTCTTGGGTCACAACGTTCAGTGTTTTCAGTGATAGTTATTCTTGGGTCACAACGTTCAGTGTTTTCAGTGATAGTTATTCTTGGGTCACAACGTTCAGTGTTTTCAGTGATAGTTATTCTTGGGTCACAACGTTCAGTGTTTTCAGTGATAGTTATTCTTGGGTCACAACGTTCAGTGTTTTCAGTGACAGTTATTCTTGGGTCACAACGTTCAGTGTTTTCAGCGATAGTTATTCTTGGGTCACAACGTTCAGTGTTTTCAGTGATAGTTATTCTTGGGTCACAACGTTCAGTGTTTTCAGTGATAGTTATTCTTGGGTCACAACGTTCAGTGTTTTCAGTGATAGTTATTCTTGGGTCACAACGTTCAGTGTTTTCAGTGATAGTTATTCTTGGGTCACAACGTTCAGTGTTTTCAGCGATAGTTATTCTTGGGTCACAACGTTCCGTGTTTTCAGTGATAGTTATTCTTGGGTCACAACGTTCAGTGTTTTCAGTGATAGTTATTCTTGGGTCACAACGTTCAGTGTTTTCAGTGATAGTTATTCTTGGGTCACAACGTTCAGTGTTTTCAGCGATAGTTATTCTTGGATCACAACGTTCAGTGTTTTCAGTGATAGTTATTCTTGGGTCACAACGTTCAGTGTTTTCAGCGATAGTTATTCTTGGGTCACAACGTTCAGTGTTTTCAGCGATAGTTATTCTTGGGTCACAACGTTCAGTGTTTTCAGTGATAGTTATTCTTGGGTCACAACGTTCAGTGTTTTCAGCGATAGTTATTCTTGGGTCACAACGTTCAGTGTTTTCAGTGATAGTTATTCTTGGGTCACAACGTTCAGTGTTTTCAGCGATAGTTATTCTTGGATCACAACGTTCAGTGTTTTCAGTGATAGTTATTCTTGGATCACAAGGTTCAGTGTTTTCAGTGACAGTTATTCTTGGGTCACAACGTTCAGTGTTTTCAGTGATAGTTATTCTTGGGTCACAACGTTCAGTGTTTTCAGTGATAGTTATTCTTGGGTCACAACGTTCAGTGTTTTCAGTGATAGTTATTCTTGGATCACAACGTTCAGTGTTTTCAGTGATAGTTATTCTTGGGTCACAACGTTCAGTGTTTTCAGTGATAGTTATTCTTGGGTCACAACGTTCAGTGTTTTCAGTGATAGTTATTCTTGGGTCACAACGTTCAGTGTTTTCAGTGATAGTTATTCTTGGATCACAACGTTCAGTGTTTTCAGTGATAGTTATTCTTGGGTCACAACGTTCAGTGTTTTCAGTGATAGTTATTCTTGGGTCACAACGTTCAGTGTTTTCAGTGATAGTTATTCTTGGGTCACAACGTTCAGTGTTTTCAGTGATAGTTATTCTTGGATCACAACGTTCAGTGTTTTCAGTGATAGTTATTCTTGGGTCACAACGTTCAGTGTTTTCAGTGATAGTTATTCTTGGGTCACAACGTTCAGTGTTTTCAGCGATAGTTATTCTTGGGTCACAACGTTCAGTGTTTTCAGTGATAGTTATTATTGGGTCACAACGTTCAGTGTTTTCAGTGATAGTTATTCTTGGGTCACAACGTTCAGTGTTTTCAGTGATAGTTATTCTTGGGTCACAACGTTCAGTGTTTTCAGTGACAGTTATTCTTGGGTCACAACGTTCAGTGTTTTCAGCGATAGTTATTCTTGGGTCACAACGTTCAGTGTTTTCAGTGATAGTTATTCTTGGGTCACAACGTTCAGTGTTTTCAGTGATAGTTATTCTTGGGTCACAACGTTCAGTGTTTTCAGTGATAGTTATTCTTGGGTCACAACGTTCAGTGTTTTCAGTGATAGTTATTCTTGGGTCACAACGTTCAGTGTTTTCAGTGATAGTTATTCTTGGGTCACAACGTTCAGTGTTTTCAGTGATAGTTATTCTTGGATCACAACGTTCAGTGTTTTCAGTGACAGTTATTCTTGGGTCACAACGTTCAGTGTTTTCAGTGATAGTTATTACTGGGTCACAACGTTCAGTGTTTTCAGTGATAGTTATTCTTGGGTCACAACGTTCAGTGTTTTCAGTGATAGTTATTCTTGGGTCACAACGTTCAGTGTTTTCAGCGATAGTTATTCTTGGGTCACAACGTTCAGTGTTTTCAGTGATAGTTATTATTGGGTCACAACGTTCAGTGTTTTCAGTGATAGTTATTCTTGGGTCACAACGTTCAGTGTTTTCAGTGATAGTTATTCTTGGGTCACAACGTTCAGTGTTTTCAGTGACAGTTATTCTTGGGTCACAACGTTCAGTGTTTTCAGCGATAGTTATTCTTGGGTCACAACGTTCAGTGTTTTCAGTGATAGTTATTCTTGGGTCACAACGTTCAGTGTTTTCAGTGATAGTTATTCTTGGGTCACAACGTTCAGTGTTTTCAGTGATAGTTATTCTTGGGTCACAACGTTCAGTGTTTTCAGTGATAGTTATTCTTGGGTCACAACGTTCAGTGTTTTCAGTGATAGTTATTCTTGGGTCACAACGTTCAGTGTTTTCAGTGATAGTTATTCTTGGATCACAACGTTCAGTGTTTTCAGTGACAGTTATTCTTGGGTCACAACGTTCAGTGTTTTCAGTGATAGTTATTACTGGGTCACAACGTTCAGTGTTTTCAGTGATAGTTATTCTTGGGTCACAACGTTCCGTGTTTTCAGTGATAGTTATTCTTGGATCACAACGTTCAGTGTTTTCAGTGATAGTTATTCTTGGGTCACAACGTTCAGTGTTTTCAGTGATAGTTATTCTTGGATCACAACGTTCAGTGTTTTCAGTGATAGTTATTCTTGGGTCACAACGTTCAGTGTTTTCAGTGACAGTTTTTCTTGGGTCACAACGTTCAGTGTCACAGGGTCACATTTCGTATCACGATATTTAGCATTTAGCCGCACGCCTTTAAGGTAGCGCTTTAGAGTTAGCTCCCTTTGATGTGTTTCGACTTGCCGATTGCAAGGTTCCACACTTCATTGAATGATCAAGAATCAGTGACTGTGTATATATACGGCTGGTTGTTGTGCTGACACACAACACACACACACACAGACACACACACACGCGCGCGCGCACACACACACACACACTGGAGTTGTCATCATTCTACACCTGTCTACCTCTTCGTTTGATTGTTTGGTTGTCCAACACTGACCTCTTGCCGTGTAACTTTATGTATTTATAACTGTTTCTCACTCTCAAACCAAGACGTTGCTGATTTGCCTCAGCTGCATAGCATTAGAAACCTCTATTGTGAATGGTTGTGTTTTGCTGTCTGGTCAATACATAATATTGAATATTTTTAGACTTGTCTGTGTTATATTTTGCTGATTCTGAGGGGATTTCGCATAACAATTGTCACCGCAAATTATTAACTGTAACAAGATAGGGACTATATCCAAAACAGGTAGTACATTACGAGTCAAATAAGGTATGCAGTGATGACCAAAATTTTGTAAATCTATCATGAGAGCAGGTTGTAAAATCTAAACATTTTGAGACATAATAGTCTTGGTAGCAGATTCTGAAAAAATATTCTTTTGATCTGGATTGTTTGTTTAGTAAAAAGCAAAATTATAAATCAAAGGATCATTTCGATTTTCCCTTTTCCAAATAGTATGGTTTGTGGGGCAAGTTGAATTCTTATTCCAGCATCAGACATGAGCCACTCTTCAATTTTCTTCCAAAGTCATTGGAAGTTTTACAATAGCTACACAGGGATCAGTCACTGGCTTTTATTTTATGTTGACAATAGTTTGTGCCTAAGATATTCTGTACTCTGTGTACATATAAATGAAATAATGTTCTCCAATCTGATTCATCAACATTAGATTCAAGTATGGGTTCCCATTTTAAATCTGACGCTCATTTCTTGAATTGTGACAGCTGAAGATTGATATAAAACAGCTTGCTACCCTTATCAGACTGTAACAGTTTATGAATGTAGTAAGGTGGTATAGGCATTTCTAAGTGGTCTGAGTTAAGGGTAGCAAGATTATGATATTTGTGTAGGTGTTTCACACAACTGATCATACTTTGATAAGATAAGAAATTGGCATTGCAATGAAATTTAGTTACAAATTCATTAAAATCTAAATATTTTCCATCATTATCCAGTATATCTTTGACTGACCTTACTCCTTTCTTGTACCAATCTGAGTAAAAAGGTGTTTGATTACCAATAATTAGTTTGTTGTTGAACCAGAAAGGAAATGTCAGAAATTCCTCAACACATGGTGATTGTTCCAATAAGGTTTCAGTGTAATCTGCCCAAGCCCAATAAGTACATTGCTCCAAAAAGGATTATTCATATTGTCTGCATATTCTCTTATTTGGCTTGAACTGATTTCAAAGAAACTTACTGGTAGTGGACAGAGGAATACAAAAAAAAAAGATTTTGCAGTTTTGAGTCTTTTAACAAGATTCCTTTTATACAAGAAAAATTTTGAGACTGGATTGTTTTAAAGATAGTAGTACTCTAGTTCCTCCATCATTATGAGTACACTACACTTTCTCTCTTTATTTTGTCAGCCTTTTCACCCCAAATATATGGAAGACAGTTTCTTTGCAGTTCATCAACTATACTCTGAGATGGATTTGGTAGCATTGAGAAGAGATGGTACAGTGTAGGCAAGAGAAGTGATTTCAGTATTGTATTTCTTCCTAATGGAGTTATGTCCCGTGTGACCAGATTTTCATTAAATTTGATATGTTTTGTTCTTCATTATAATTTTTTTCTACATCCAAGTCTACGTCAAATTAAAGCTCTCTACCCATTCTCAAGATTCCATTTGTTACATAGTCTATGTTTTGATCTCTTTTTAGATCTGATCCATACAGTTTTACATTTTTCAATGTTAACTTTGTCCTGAAAACCCGGCAAAGAAAGTTAGTTCATAAATTGTTATATATAAAAAATTCTCAGTTCCATCAAGAGTAATAGATTATCATCTGCAAATTGTGAGAGAATATATTCAATGTGTCCAATTTTTACACCCTTAATATTTTTGTTTTTTCTCAGCATAATGGCGAGGATTTCAACACACAAAATAAAAATGTATGGTGATAATGGGTCACCTTGATGACAGCCACGTGATATTAGAGAGAAAGGTGTAGCAAGTCCATTCACAAGTACTGGGTATACAAGATTTGATATCTTTGCAGAGTATATTTATCCATTTTTTTATGACTGGGAAAAAATTGAAACAAGTTACTGATTTATCAATAAATCAATGAACTGTGTAAAAAGGCTTTTTCAAAATCTACTTGAAGAAGAAAGCCTGGAATTTGATAGGTTTCAGTGTAATGCACGATGTCATAAATAAGCTGGGTGGCTTCGCCAGTATAACGGCCTGCCAAAATTGATAATCGATCGATTAGTTAAGGATTATCAGTCTCTGAGGTCCAACTCCAAGCCCGATCTTAATGTGTCTCAGACACTGCAGTTGGCCTGCAGTGTGGCTTCCCCTTGGCGTACCATGAACTTTGAATGCTACATTCCTGATTTACATAGATTATGTTTCAACAGCTGCTTTATGTCCTTGATGCCCAACAGAAGAAAGGGTAACATACCAGGCAGTTTGGTTAAAAGCATCTTCCTTTCAGATTAAAAAGCCATACACATTGTTCAAACTGGCTTGACTATAAAACATGCTTTTCTCTTCTTAACATACAAGAGAGAAAACAACAGTATCGGTTTATTAAACAATTAGAAAAACAAAACATAGAGCATTTATCAATATTATAATTTTCATAAGAACAATATCAATACTGACATGTTCGAATAATAAAATACCTTTATTATCATCACAGCATTAAGTTAAGTCCACCGGATTCACATGATACAGAACATTTGGCTTGACACTGCTGGACATAGGCCATCAGAGTTTCAGAACAGTCATAACTAACACATTCTCATTGGTGTGTACAAACACAGAATCAGTATTAAGATTTGTAAATACATCCAGCAACTTTACATGAGAGACAGATATGGAACTGTCTTGGGACATCTGCTGTCACTTTTTGTAATGATATGACCAGTTTTAGACAGCAGTTTCAGTGCATGAGGTTAGATCAAAATCAAACACTGCCTGATGTTGAAATAATCTGTGGATAAAACTACCACAATTCTGCGATATGTGCTGCAAAAGAAATTTGTGATTGGTGAGTGTAATCTAAGCACTGATTGGTCCGAGCTGTCAGAGGTTTGTCTCTTGTCGCCTCTGTGAACTGCTGATGATGTAGATACGGTTGCAGTGATTGTGATGACAGTTGCAGGAATACAAAATGGGTGTGTATAAAACATTCAATCATAGAGCACTCATTCTTAAGTGAATTAAAGTCTTACCATGCTATATATGCCTATCAGAGCATGTGACCCGTTGAATCATGAATATGATATACATACATAAGAAATAACAGTAGGTATTACAGAAGATCATGGCAATTTTTGTTCCTAATATATATTGTTTTTTTATTTGAAAAAATACTTGTAAGATTGACCTGTAATTGTGTAATGTTTTTCCAGTTCCAGGAGAACAAACAGAAAAATTAAAGTGAGCTGCATCTTAATACTTTACACGGACTAGAAGATACGTAAAAATGATGTTTGGCATGAGTGAGGCAATTGTTGATAAATAGTCAGAAGTATTTCAGCCAGATCTGGAGCTGACTCAGGAAAACAACCAGCGGTTCCGTCCTTCAGGGACGATTATAAGCGATAAGCAAGGTCAACAACCCAGACAACCAAACCATCCTTTAAGAATGTTGCCTGCTGGTGAAAACACATACTGTATGACACTGATTATGATAATGCATGTTCATGATGAATTAAACATCAAGTGAAGATTTAGTGTGATCTAACTGAGTATGTTATAAAGCATGAGAACCTAACTGGAACTGGACAGAATCACAATTACTCAATGTGCAATCCCTGAAGTGGAGGTGGGGCTTGGGTAATTGGCAGCCCAGCTTGATCAGGGCATTAAGCTTACATCTAGTTAATGGGTATCAAAAATATGTGCTGAAAATGTTGCAGTTTCACTAACAGCACTAATTAGAAAGTCTACAGACTAGAACCTTTTCAGAGAATCCACTGAAACAACTTCATTTAAAGATGAAGAAAGTTGACCGACAACTGGTTTTAAGTTTATGTGACCTTGACTCTGGGAATGGCTTTCATTCGGATTCCATTCTCGGCTCTCATCACAATGTCCTCCACTTTCCTCACTGTTTGGTTCTTGTCCAGCTCCAAGCGGAACCTAAATTTGGCATGGAACAGAATTGTTTGACTGAGAAGCATCTCTATGCCTGCAGCTTCTAGTATGCCACTCAAACAAAAAGTGGCAAGATAGCTGGAAACATTAAATGCAGGCATTTAATGAAAGGCAGCTTTGTATTGAGATGTGATAGGTAAAATACTTATACCATCAGGCAAGAAGAGGGTTAAGCAAGTCAATGTTTTAAATTTGACTGACTTGGGTTGGATTTGAACTGCTGTCCTAAGAAGTGAGTGGTGCTATGTGGTATAGGTTTGAGTAATAGCAAATGGAGTTATGTGCCCTTGTTGCAAACTCATGGGTGGGGGTGCATTAATATTACATGAGGAGACAAGGAGTGTATTTGGAGAGTGAGTGGGTATGTATTTTCAGTGTGGGACAGGATTTCTTTTGTGAGAGAGTTCGGCTGTAGTTTGAAAGTGGAGGTCTACATGATTGGATATCTGCTTCCTGTTGATGAATCACCAGTACTGACCTGTGTATCACCCTAGCAAGGGCAATCTTCAGTTCATGCATGGCAAAGTTCTGACCGATACAGTTCCTGAAACATACAACAGCATCAACCCCTGGCTTGGTACACAAGTCACACATTTCTTTCTCCAGGGAATAGTAAACAATCCATATGTTCTTCTTTATCCATAATATTTATGCTAAGATGCTAAATAATGCAGAAGACTCTGTGTTATTGTTGAAACAAATATATATATAGTTGGTAGTAGAAATACAAAGTTTATACTGCCCCATATTGTTTAAGTCAATCACAGATGTAATCCAAAAACGTAAAACATAAACCATCATCAAACTGCATCATTTGTATTTCTTGCAACATTTACCTGAACAGTGCATCAGTTAGCCCTGAGTGATGATTCTTTACTTAGATCACCAACACTGTTGTTTGTTTTCTGGACAAGATTAATCGTAATTATCCCTAGAAAGTATTAAATCTGGCATGACAGAAAAGAAATGCAGTTTGCTTTACCACTATATATAGTGCAACTGTTTTTGCCTGTTTAGCACTGACCATATCTTTGCTGCCAATAAATAATAACTGTTGTGAATAACAGAAGAATTCTACAGTCTTCTACTTTTGAGTTGTGAAGCATATTTTCAAGCATATACCAGTATATAAGCAATGACATTCTGTTCTAGTTAACAAAATCTGGCCTACCTTGGTCCAGCGGAAAAAGGTACGAAGCTGTAGTGGTCTCGACTTTCGGCATTTTCAGGTGCAAACCTCTCAGGCTGGAACTCCTGAGGAAGACAATGTACAGATTCATGGCAACATATAGTGTGCGCAATAGTTTCCAAATTTTGCTAGCCACTTGTACCAGATGTGCTTGAAAGTTACAAACCCGCAAAATAATTCACAAGCTTGAAATCTGTATGTAGTAACAAAGCAAGAGAATACTGTAAAAAAGGTAAAATACCATCAAATGGAAATAAAAATTGTAAACCAAAAGTCACTGTGTTCTGTAATCTGAATGGTTGAAAAACATGATCAAATGGCATTAGATTCCTGGAAACTACAAGACTATTCACGGCGTATTGACACGTAGAAACCTTGCAAACAATTGTTTTGTTGAGTCATCAACAGTGGTGACATCATTCAAATCATATTGTGACGTAAAGTCAGAATGATGTCACAAATGAGCAACTCCAGATGCTACCATGGGCACCAGCTGAAACGAAACAGCTGCTAATATGATGAACATTTTAATCAGGCCATAATCTTGCATGATTTAAAAGTGCATTATAACTTTACAAGTCGGAGAGAGTGATATATACACTAAATGGCCCCATGAAAAGTCTCTAGCCAGTCAGATCAGTGACAGAGGAGATTAACTGTCCCAAGAGGATCTTTGCTTGTCATGGGCTAGTGGGACAGTGGCTATTTCACACACTGATTACATATCTTCATACAGCACACGCTGTTATGTCCATTATGCTTTAACGTTGTACTGGTAACCATGGCAGCTACATGGCATGTGCTTGTAGTGATGTTGCTATGTGACAGTAATGATGGAATGACAGGAATGATAATAATATATGGATGAATAACTTCTTTATTAAAGCGAGAACAACATTTTGGTGTAGATTTTAAAACCAGTATCAAGCAAGTAATGAAAAGAATAATGATTGTGAGGCCCGTTTCCCAGTGTTTTGAATAAATGCTATCCCACATTTGCATATATTTTTATTCTGTCCACCCGTGAAGATCTGGTCTTTGGCAACCTGTACTTGCAATACAAGGTGACTATGCTTGTCAAAAGATGCGACAAACGAGACTGGGAGGTCAGGCTCGCTGACTTGGTTGACACATGCCACTGGTTCTCAGTTGTGCAGATCGATGATCATGCTGTTGATCACTGGGTTGTCTTGTCCATTGCCATCAATAATGTTTATATCATGATTCTAACTAAACTCACCAACGAGTTGGGCCAGATGACTGGGTTGTGGTGCAGATTGTAGAGGACCACACTGACGATAGTACCCTTGGGGACTTCCTGGCCATCCACAAGGATGGGCTGGGTTATCTCCCTTTGTATGAATGGCACTGGAGTGTGGAGTCGGAGACTCTCCTTCAGACACATGGTGAGGTAGGGCAGGTGTGGAAGATCCTCCCTGGGAAAAATTACGTACATGCTACACAGAAACCAGGCCCCAAAGTAAAAGAGGGAAATTTAATCAGCTGCCAGTCAGAAGCTGTAAACGGCAAATCTGAAGCGGTGAAGCCGTAAACATTTCAGACTTGAATCAGTTTGTCAAAGGTACAACAAAAAGCAGATGGAGAGGGAAGTAACTCTCCAGTAAGGGACCGATTGTGATTGTGACCATTGTGATATTATGGTCTGCATGGTGACATGATTTCACCAAACTGTCGAAACTGTGTACTGAAAATCTGGGAAGTTATAACTATGTCTTGGTGTTGAAAAATATTGCAGATAATATCTCCATAAAAAAACAAAAACACACGCACAAGAAAAATGACAAAAACACCAACATTACTGATCATGCATATTCTTCCTTGACCCTGACTTCAAGTTTCTACCAGTTACACGTACATCTCAATATCAGTGTTCTGCTTCCGGGACATGAGGTCCTCGACCTCCCTGTATACAGCTTCCTGACACTCCTGGTGTTCTGCCAGTGAGTACAGAGTCCAGGAGAGGGCACTAGCGGTCGTGTCGTGACCTGAGAAGATACAACATGGCAACATTACAAAATGTTCAACGACTCCTAGTTATTTACACACCAATCCAGCAAAGAGCAGTTTATATGCCACAAGGCCTAAAACCATTAATCCATTGTTCATCCATGTTGGCACTGATGACGATAAGGATGTCTATGAAAGACAACATCTTAATTCAATGAAAGCAACATTCTATAGAGACGATACATTTATCAAGCACACAACCACAGTAGACAAGGGTCATAATGATATGCAGCTTCAAGGGAGTAAGTGAGTTTTTAGCAACATTCCAGCAATATCCTGGCAGAGGACACAAGAAAATGGGCTTCACACACTGTCCCCATATGGCTAAGCTTCAAGAGACTGACAAGGGCAGAGGTGCCAAATGCAAAAGATTACTGTCTCTTCTTTGCAATAAATTTAATAATTAGATGACAACAAATGCATCCCAAATCCTCTTTGATGACACAAGAATTTCACTTCTGTATGTATTGACCATATAATGTCAGTGGTTTCATCGAGAAAAATGTGATATGATGTAATCAATTGTACATGATGTCACAGACTGTTTAAATGACGTCATCAAAACAAGAGTAGGCTGCATTAAGTGAAGTTTCTCTGCAGGGTTGATATTTCATACTTGTTTCATTTTCTCTACTAAAATGTCAACAAGCAACATATGGCGTTACCTTCTTTGAAGTAGAAAAGAATATGTCCCAATGGGCGTCCCTCTCCAAAAGCTTGGAATTGATGCCAGTCATTCACACAGGACAGATACTCTATAATTCTACATGGTACCACATTGCCAAGTTGTACAAGTGTGGGCAGACATCTCTCACCTTCAAACAGGAAGGTGTCTGTTTCATCACGGATCTCCTGCGGGGTCAGTCCCTCCCCGTCATCATCCCGTGCGGTCAGCAGTATGTCCAGGAAGTCCATACAGCGCCGTCTCTTGACCACATCCTGCTCCACTGAATGGGACAGCTGACAATAAGGATGTATCTAGTCAAGGACTGTATCTAGTCAAAGTATCTGTCTACTGAAGGCATGTAACTTGTGAAGGCATGTAGCTAGTCAATAAATGTTTCTTGTGAAGGCATCTACGTAGTCAAGTCATGTGTCTAATCAAGGCATGCATCAGGTCAAGGTGTGTATCTAGTCAAGGCATGCATGTAGTCAAGGCATGTACCAAGGTGTGTATCTAGTCAAGGCATGTATCTAGTCAAGGTGTATCTAGCTGAGGCATGAATCTGAGGCATGCATATAGTCAAGACATGTATCTAGTCATGGCATGTGGCTGTAGTCATGGCATGCATATAGTCAAGGCATTTATCTAGTCAAGGTGTAGGAAATTTAGGACCCGTGAAGGTCCCGAGGTATAATAGGCCTTCAGCAACCCATGCTTGCCATAAAAAGCGACTATGTTTGTCATAAGAGGCGACTAACGGGATCGGGTGGTCAGGCTCTCTGACTTGGTTGACACAGAGACCATATACCGATCGGTATATAGTCCCTGGTCGACACATGTCATCGGTTCCCAAATGCGCAGATTGATGCTTATGTTGTTGATCACTGGATTGTCTGATCCAGACTCAATTATTTGCAGACCGCCGCCATATAGCTGGAATATTGCTGAGTGAGGCGTAAAACTAAACGCAATCACTCATTAGAAAATGTAAGCGCATATATATTTTCGTGAGGTATGTGCTTTTGCTGTGGGGGCAGAAGAGTTGCGTCCCTTGAGGAGCGAGGCGAAGAAAACACAGAAAGCATGGACATAAAGAAAACACATGGACAGCTCATCGCTGAACCTCGAAAGTATCATTGATAATACTGGCATGTTTGAACAGGAAAAACAAACGTATCAACACACTTCATTGTATTTCCTGCAAATAAACTCCTGAAATAATTCTTTTAGTTCTTTCACGAACACAAGGCATGTATGTAGTCATGGCATGCATATAGTCAAGGTGTTTACCTAGTCAAGGTATGTATCTAGTCATGCTATGCATATAGTCAAGGCATGCATCTAGTCATGGCATGCATATAGTCGAGGCATGTATCTAGTCAAGGTGTTTATCTAGTCAAGGCATGTATCTAGTCATGGCATGCATATAGTCAAGGCACTTTTCTAGTCATGGCATGCATAGAGTCAAGGCATGTATCTAGTCATTGCATGCATAGTCAAGCCATGTATCTAGTCAAGGTGCTTGTCTAGTCAAGGTATGTATCTAGTCATGGTGTTTATCTAGTCAAGACATGTATGTAGTCAAGGTGTTTATCTAGTCAAGGCATGTATCTAGTCATGGCATGCATTTAGTCAAGGCATGTATCTAGTCAAGGTGTTTATCTAATCAAGGCATGTATCTAATCAAGGCATGTATCTAGTCATGGCATGCATGTAGTCAAGGAATATATCAAGTCATGGCATGCATATAGTAAAGGCATGTATCTAGTCAAGGTGTTTATCTAGTCAAGACATGTATCTAGTCATGGCATGCATATAGTAAAGGCATGTATCTAGTCTAGGTGTTTATCTTGTCAAGGCATGTATCTAGTCATGGCATGCATATAGTAAAGGCATGTATCTAGTCATGGTATGCATATAGTAAAGGCATGTATCTAGTCAAGGTGTTTATCTATTCAAGGCATGTATCTAGTCAAGGTGTTTATCTTGTCAATCATGTATCTAGTTGTGGCATGCATATAGTAGTATAGGGAATGATAGTCCGAAAACACTTTTCAAAAACCCCTCTACAAAGCCTCATTTACTAAATGAGGCTTTGGTGGGACCCTTAGCTCTTGATACTATTGCCCCTACTACAAAGCCACGCCATCACGTTTACCGTGACTTGGCAGGCGGTAACACTGTGCCGTACGGTACGATCAATAATTCTTCTCTTACAAACCCCCTACCCGGCCCATCCCTCAAGTAGTACAAGTTAGGTTCGTCGGCTTTCATATCCACTTTATCTATGTTGTAAGTTTTGACTGACCATATAGGATCGGTGGCTCGCTTACGGTTATCGCCCCCTATGTTATGTTTATATCGATGAAACAGTTTAACGTGAACCGCCTACGATCTCTTTGGTGTTCATAATAAAGGCTTGCTGGGCTTTTTGTATTCCCTGTGCTATGTACTTTTTTTTCTCATCCTCGCTGATAGCAGACTTACGAGACTTGGATCGAATATCTTGTTTCATTCCGTTATATTTTTTGAGTTCAGAGAGGATTGAACGAAACTCCTCTTCTGAGATCTTACTGTCAGATAGTGCCGTGGAAATTCGCTCACTCACTGTGTTTAGCTTTGCTTCAGCCAGAACCTTTATCTCGTCGTGTTTCAATGCCTTACGATTAAGTCTGCGTGATACTAACTTAAGCGCCAACCCTACCAACCCTGTCACCCCAGCCGTTATTTCAATACCTAGCACTATAGGTGCAGCCACGATGGTGGTTAACAACCCAACGCCTGCCGCCCCTAGTCCCATGCTGGTTGCCATAAGGGTAGTGTCAGCCCCATCCACGATATTGAAAGCTCTATTGTACTTTTTACATAGTGCTTTCCGCGTGTCACGGTCTTGTTCTAGTTGACGTTTTACATCACATAACTGCCTCAAGCGGAACCCATCTACGGTTTCCAACGTCTTCGCTACTTCCTCTACGACTGGGTACAGACCCATCCTATAATATATATTTTGAAAGATATTTTAATTGGGGTTCAGTTAAAAATCTATCAATGTATTTGAAGCCTACAAGATCTAGACCATCAATCAGGGTAATAGGTGAGAGGCTAATAGACTTTTCTGTTGTAATAAAAACCCCACTGAGGCTTATTAAGCGGTTTATAGGGGCCCCGTGGGTATCCTGTTGTATAACAATACGACAATATTGGCCTGTGTGTTCATCAAACCAGTGTATTGACACCCCGGGTAAAATTTGTTGTTCTTTTGAGGTGTTTTCATTACCTAAATAGAAAAAGAAGACTTCTATGATGAGTGTGAAAGGGGGGGATATATCAAGATATACGTTATAATGATTATTGCGAAATGGTAATTTATTTGTTACTATAGTCCTTAACCTATTTTTCCCGGGACCAGCAGTTATCATGATTAATGACCTCTCCGGAATGAAATCCCCGACCCAACTACCGTTGTTCTTAATCTTAGAGATCACCCCATTTTCACCTATTGTGATATAAGGTGAGGCTGGTGTTAAGTTGACCAGCCATTTGGGTTCTTTAAAATCTGATAACGGCACCCGTTTGTACACGTTGTCTTTGAAGTGCAGGATGTATAATTCATCTTCCTCACCAGGCTGATCGAATCCCTCTGTATCTCCCAGGTCGTTAAGTGTAGTGTTGGGATGATGACTAGTCATTATTATACTATTATGATATAATTTCCAACTGGTTTTCTGATAATAATTCAGGGGTTAACTTTATACCCATGAAGTGTATGTTGTCAGGCAGGAAGATATTGATTAGTGATATCTTATTTTCCACGATCACGTTGACCCCCTGCAGACTGGTCTTGGAGTCGACACCCACCCGCACGTAAACGTTGCAAACTTGATACTGGTGTCGTTTCACCCACCCGAGTTTGATCCCCTTCACGATCTCGACATCATTCACCGATGGTTCCCCTAGGTAGACTTTGATGAACAGTGTTGAGTTTGCCGGTAGACTCTCTAGTATCTTGACCACGCCTTCGAATTCAGACACCAACTGCAATTTCACGTTTTGTATGGCTGGTTTACTCGATAGCATGTGGGCTGCTATAGTGTTGACTGGGCTGACGACTATGCTACGTCTCTGAGTTGGGACGTAAGCCACGAGCAGGGTTCCATTGTTCACGACTTTGTTTAGGTGGTTGTCTTTGTTATCCGTGAACACGTAAGGGGAGACGAGTCTAATATTGAGAAACCATTTGTTATCGGGTAACAACACCCACTTGTCATCTTCGGTGAAGACGAGCATATATGGTTTGTTTTTGGCGACTGTAGTGCTCTCAACATCGTCCAAGTCGAACAGTTTACCCCCGAACGATGGGTATATTCTCCAGTTGTCATCACCGGTGTTGACGAGGGCGTACTTAGTGTTGACTGTTGCTCCTGTGGTATCTATCATATCACTTAGGGTTCCACCGGAGGAGACTTCAACGCGTTTGTAAATGTTGTTTTTCAGTTGCAAGGCATACGATTTACCATCTACTCCGGGAGCGTCGAAACCGCGTGTGTCTCCGAGATCGGAGATCCCGATATTGACACATTTTTTCACTCCGGGCCCTTGTGCGCTGGTCATGTTACGTGAAGCGTTAAGCTGAGGTATCCTATATTTACAGGATTATGATTTATATCTAACACCGATATTGTCAGCTCAGGTATGTTGCCCTGGGTTAATCTCTTATACTGCCGTGGTGAAAATGACTCGGTTCTACCGTCGTTGAATTTCTCAGTTTTCACCGGCACTGCTCTCAATATAGTGGAAGGGTGGCCTCCTTGAATGTTATACGTTGTGCTCACCTGACCGAGATGAATGTATAGCTCTCGGTACGGTACTAGGTCGGGTAACTTCGTGCCTGTGACGGTTGTTGTTGGTATTATCTCGTCAGGAGACATACCGAGTATCCTCGCTAATGGTCGGCCTAACCTCAAGGAGGTTCTTCCGTTGTTGATTAACACCACTGTACCGTTCGAGTCGTTCATCTTGAGTTCGGCTCCCAGGGGTTTGAAGACCTCGTCGTTTAGAGAGCACACGCTGTAGTAGCCGTCAGTTATCTGACTGCGAGTTCCACTGACGAACAGCTTATTGTTGCTGATATTAATGTTAGTCCATTGCGGTAGGTAGGTGATATCGCAGAGTGCGACTTCGAGTTGACCTGACGTGTTATCGATCGCGTGCGTCAGTTGAACGGCCTCACCGCTCGTTATTCCTGGAAGTGTTATGTACATATTATAATATATGAATTATAAATTATAATATGGATTTAGCACACTTGAAAATCGTGGTGAATGCAGATGGTACGGGGTTTAAAACAACCTTTATTGATATCTTTGAAAAGTATGTCGTGTCCGTTAATAACGCGCAGGCGGTGGTAAACTGGAATCAAAACCCAATGCAGTTTTGGCAGAACCAACTCAACTTTGCTGTGTGGTGTGCGACGACAGGGTCGGGTGTGAAACCAGACTACGGTATAGACGAACTGAGTAAGGCGGTTATTTTGTTTCATATTTATTATCAAACGAGACGAATATTGAAGGAAATAAGTGCTCCTCTTCCCCAAGATAAAGCGTGGAGTATGACGAATAACCCCTATGATAGACGCGCTTATGAACGTGTTTGTGGGGAGTTTGAGATTCCAACGAATAAAGACTTTCGCCTTCCTGGTGTGAACCATGGTCTCGGTATAGTTCTCGTGTACTTCTACAGGTCCGGAAAATATTATGCCGGTTCTAAAGATGGTTCATACAACCCAAACCGGCATACATTTACAGGCCCCACAACGAATGAAAAGATCCATGTCAGCTGTATAAAGCAAACCAGTCCTGATGCAGCCACAGCCTGGACTAAAATGATCTCAAAAACATCGAAAGGATTCACTCGTGCTGGTACAATACGCTTGAACGACTCGATTCGAACGTACGTGTGGGCGCTGTTGGGTGCGCAGTCGATGACGCGTTCTAACATCCTCGGTAAGGGAACTGCTTACGACGCTCAGACACAATTCGTTTCCAACGTTGAGGATGCTATCAATTCTCCAGTTGATCTCCCGAGGGCTATCGACCGTTACCAAAACGTGTTAGAATACGCCAGATCGAAAGTCAATTACGTGTTCGGCGTGGGGTTGTACATGGCCCCGAGTGATATGCAACTGAGAATAAAAAAAGTGGTGGGTTATAACAACAAAATAGTCATAGCCACGGCGGACCAAAAGTTGGGTATCAACCCCGATATTAACACCCCCTATATCCCACACATCCCACCACGTGAAAAGGGTATAGTGGCGCCACCCCCGGAGCCTAAAGTTCATGTGTCCCCCACACACCCTCATGTGCATGTGGGGGTACAGCAGCATATTGATAATAAAACAGCCCTAGTGGTTGGTGGGGTAGCTTTGGGGCTTATTTGGTTAAAGATTTCTTAGCCGCTACGTACACCAGACCCGCCACGGCGACGATGGCTGCCCACAGGTTTTGACTGAGCCACATGGCAGTTTTAGACAGAGCGCTCAACAACCACGAGACGATGCTACCCAGTATGCCGGGAAGGGCTTCGGCGGCTTTACCAGCCAGTTTAGCTAGGCCTTCCCCGAGTTTTTTAATCCAGTCTTTAACACCCCCACCGCCAGGGGGTGTGGGGGTAACTCCCCCACCGGCAGGCCCCACAGGGGTTCCCCCCGTCAGTGACACCACCAGGGTTGATATAATGAAACCCAATGCAGTCAGAATGCTGGCGATGGTGATCCCTTGCTCCCGGAACAATATCCGAATCCTGTTGGCTAAAGTTGTATCCTCGTTCAGTATTCTATCGATTGTTTCACGAATACGACTGATCTGGGATCGAAGCTGTTCACGATTCAAGGAAGCGGATTCCAATCGTGTACGTCTCTCGTCTTCTAAATCGCGTAGTCGTTCATTGATACGGCGCTTCATATCATCGTTTTCAGTTTCGTTGAGTTTGGTTTTTTCCCTAGCGATGTGCTCGTCGATTTCGTTCAGTTTCCCCATGTTGTTCACGAGTTCTCCACGCACGCGTTTCACGGCTTCGTCTAAGCCGCGCAGTTCCCTTACCGGAAAGTCAAACCCCGGTAACGGTTTGTCCCAGTAGGTGCTCAACAGTTTTTCTATGCTGTCTGAGGCTTCTGTAGCACGCTGTGGTGTC
Organism: Haliotis asinina; assembly: GCF_037392515.1. Taxonomy (NCBI): domain Eukaryota; kingdom Metazoa; phylum Mollusca; class Gastropoda; order Lepetellida; family Haliotidae; genus Haliotis; species Haliotis asinina. The sequence continues at coordinate 102,831,457 of NC_090280.1, read as the reverse complement.
ATTTCATCTCTAGTGGTGAGGTGGGATCTGGTAGCTTGCAGATCTTCTTTAACGGCCTTAGGTATTGCACCACCGTAATCATTCATGTTTAGATTTTTACGGATAAATTCAACACCATAGCGGCTGGCTAGAGTTGACAAGGCCAGTGGTTTTTTATTGCTCTTGTTAAAGAGGTCAACCCCTGGGTCAGACTTAAGGCGTAGAACACCCTTTGTATCAATAAAAAAATCCTTATGGTATCGACCCTGTGGTTCAACGTAGTTTTTATCTCTTCTTAAACTTTCGAAATAATCATTTACCGTTGTTTCCAAGAGTTCTTGGTTCAATGGTGAACTAGTAAATGAGGTCTCCTGCTCATCATCGAATGCCTGGGCACTAGCGCCCGGCATCTCATCCATAGGTATGTCTTCATCCATTAGTATTAAAAATATATTTCTTTTATATAACAATGTACGGTAGAAAATTAGATCCTTTCAGAAAATTGAGAGAGCCATTAGGTGCCAGAGCCGTGCGACAGTCGGTGACCATCACCAACAATCCCAGCAAGATAGACCAGAATCAAACTCTGCTGGTTAGATTTCCAAACCTTGGTGAGAATGACCTCATTGTACCAGGCACTGTTCGACTGGCGTTCAATATCACGTTGGCCTCCGACAACGACAAACGCGAGCTAGTGCGGAACGTGGGTCGAGCTATCATCAAGAAAACGACCGTCAAGATCAGCGGTAACGAGGTACTGAGCATCGACAACAGCGACGTGTTTCACTGCTACAAGGATCTCTGGAAAAGTGAGAGAGAACGAGTCAATGATGTGTACCAGGGTATCAGCAAATCAACCCGGGCGCGCATAGGATACGTCTTCACGACAGACCAGCTAGACAAGCTATCGGACGGTGAAAAGGCCATCGCTCTAGCATACGGGAATCGATTCTGCGTGCCGCTCGACTTCGAGTTGCTCACGGGACACGCGCCGCGCTGGGTGATAGGCTAGAATACGAGCTCACGTTTAACGACTATAGCAAAGTAGTGCGTACGCCGAACGGTGATGAGGCCAGTTATTCCATAGACAACATCTCTCTGGAGTTCGACATGGTCACTAGCCCGGAGCTGGCCAGGCAGGTTCGAAGCCAGTACTCTGGGAAGATGGCTATCCTGTACGATCGCGTACTGAGGCATAGATCAGTCGTGCGTGATAAGAGCGACACTGTGTGGAATATCAACCTGAACGTGCCGGCGCGATCGATGAAAGGTATCCTGGTCGTCCCCGTGGAGGATTACGATCCATTCCGGAGGGACAGCGAGAAGTTTTTCAACCCCGAGATTGAAAAGGTGGAAGTGACCATCGAGGGCGTGCCCAACCAGCTGTTTAGTCATGGCATGAGACCACACCAGCAGTGGGATGAGATAAAAAAGCTACCAGTGGGGGATTACATAACAAAGGACCTGGACCTCGGCTCCGTGCAGATCGGTGAATACCTGACCACCAAGTACGCCCTATGGTTGGACATGCGATCCACGGATGATGATAAACTGCACGGTAGCGGGCGTCGTATAGATAACGGCAGCGAAGGGATAACCATCCAGATTAATAAGAAGGCCCAAACCGCTGGTAAGTTGAAATTATATTTGTACGTAATTATGGACGCGCAACTTAATATAGACAATGGGAGATTTGTGCAAGCCATCTACTGATGGGGGGTACCCCCCCACACCCCCCAACAATAAACTGCCCCACACCCCCCTGGGGTTACCCACTGACCCACACTGCGCTATCATATGCGGGCAGACTGGCTGTGGGAAGACCGTTTTCGTGTTGGATATGTTGGAGGGTTACTACAAGGATGTGTTCGATAACATCGTTATCATGTGCCCTACTCTGGGCATGAATAAAACGTACGCGCGACCTTGGGTGATGACGGACCCGGACGTACACAAAATCAACCCTGGAACACGCCTGCAGGACTGGTTGAAAGCTCTTCACGAGAAATTTAAAGGGGAACCGACGCTGTTTATACTGGACGACTGCAGCGCTAATCGCGAGATAACAAAAAAGAGAGACATGCTATCGTACCTGGCCTTCTCCGGCCGGCATGCAAATCACAGCGTCTGGGTGCTAACGCAGAAGTTCAACTCGGTGTTGAAAGACCTCAGGGAGCAGACGCGATGGGTGGCCTTATTTCACTGCAAGGACAGGGATTCGTTCGAGGAGTGTTTGAGAGAGAACGATGTGATGAGTAAATTAGAACGGGAACGGGTGAAGAAACAGCTCGCTGAAACTAAACACGCTAAGCTCGTACTAAAGACCGACCAACCAGTAGCATATATAGTATGCTAAAGCTAAGCAAAGCTAAGCTAAAGCTAAGCAAAGCTAAGCTAAAGCTAAGCAAAGCTAAGCAAAGCTAAGCAAATGCTAAGCATAGCTATGATATTTGAAGTATTTGTCGTGTGCAACTTAACCTTCATTTCTCTGTGTTTTGTTTGTATCGGGTATTATATAGTTAAAACTAAATCTTACTTGTTATATTATAAGATGGAGTGTGAGGAATTACTCGAACAATTGTCGCCCGCAGGCCCCACTGATGACAAGCGAGAGAAACTGGTGGCGTTGGCTGTTGGTGGCAAAGCCAAACATTACTTTGGAGACTACACCCCGGATAAAATTCACAAAATGTCAGCCGAAGAAATCGATAAGCTGTACGCTAGATACGAGTCCCGGCTCGGAGCAGAAATGACAAAGACAATAGGATCGGCTATGACCCAGATATACACCGGTATTGTATCACACTTCCTTCCCATTCCACCAGAGCGCCGACTTTACCTGTGGGAGGACCTCGAGAAAGACCCTTTTATCGAACACGCCGTGAGCTCTATCAGCTGCGGGCTGTACCACAAATATGGTATGTTGTTGGCTCCAGTGACGGCGGCGATTATCACGGCAAAACATTGTCAATTTGAGAGAAAGAATAATAATAATAGTATAGATGGATGCTGCACAGGAAACCCCAGTGAGTCCCGAGGTGACGGAACCAGTGAGTCCCGAGGTGATACCCCCAACAGTGGAGACCACTTCAACAGTAACCAGACAGAAGAATCCTAAGAGAGTAGCTGCCGGTAAAAAACGGTGGTGTAACCAACATAAAGTGACCAACCCCCGATTGTTGTTGGCTGTAGGTGTAACTGCTGCCGTGGTTATAACATGGTTATACGTGGGGGTACCCTCCCACAGTGAGCCACCACCCCCCACCCACAACAGTGGGGGTGTGGGGGTATCCCCCATGGTAGACCCGCATATCATGTTATAATTTAAAATATTTTATATCATATACATAATGTCTGAGGGGAAAACGTTCGTCAACGACGCATACCACGCCACAGTGGTAGCTAGTCTAGCAGTAGGGTACGCTCGGTTAACTAAAATGGTGCTTAAACAACCAACTATCAAGCTAGATTTCAACCTGCAGGATATGGGTATGCTCATAATGAACCTTGGTATGGCGATGGCCACAAAAGACATCCTAGTAAAACAAGGAATAATACCTGATAATATAATGAAATAAATATAGGGATGGCCACGATAGCTATGATGGTCGGTGGGGCGTTAGTGAATGCCCTGGCATTTTCCGGGAGTAATTTCCTCTTCTCGAAACTACGAGATGATCACGCGGCTGAAATACAGGAAGAAAGGAAGCGACACGATCTCGCTACTGAGAAATTACAAAGAGCACAGGCCGAGTACGCTAAAAAACGCCTCCAGAGGATCGATTTTATTAACGAACAACTCACGCGTGAAAACCATGCCGTTCAAACATTCAACGATGTTGATGAAGCAATGAAAGAATACTATCTACTAACTGGTAAACAATTGGAACCGCTCAATAAACCCACACTCGCTCAGTACTACACACCATCCAAGGGGCAAATGAATCGTGAACTGGGCTTCATAGTGTTGGGTATAGCAGCTACTGCGTTGGTTGCTAAGCAATTAAACTAAAATACCTATATAAGTAAACATGAGACCCGCTCCATACCGATGTGAATATATACTTATGGGGAAGACCGAGGCCTGTGGTAGGAAATGCAGGAATCAGGGGTTCTGTTGTTTCCATATGGGAAGTCCTAACTACACGTGTTCTGTGTGTGGTATCGGGGTTAAAGGACACTACTGTTTATGTAAAGCTCACGGAGCGAACGTAGTCAGACATCAACTCATATACGAGAATAAAAAAGGCTACATAAAAGAACGTAGGCGACTGCTCAAGATAGCCACTTAAGAGTTACCTCCCCTTACTGTGAACCAATTAGACATTAGTTCTCTTAGGTGTACACACGATGTCTACTGTGCGCGAGCTCAAGAGGGTCGCAAAACAGAGAGGTGTTATCGGGTATTCTAGAATGCGGAAGCCAGCATTGTTGAGATTACTAGGTTTAGAAGTCCCTCCTACGGTAAAACAATTAAAAGCTCAAGCAAAACAGCTTGGACACACAGGTTATTCAAACCTGGGGAGAGCCGGGTTAACCGCATTGTTATCACATGCCCCCGTACCCACTGTAAAACAACTGAAAACCGAGGCACACGATTTGGGTTTAGGCGGGTATTCCCGTATGAGGAAACCACAGCTCGTAGAATTATTACAACAGAATAGAGCTGTTGACCTGCAGTTCGTTCGCACTGAGCGCGCTGTAGGCAACTATTTGAGAGGTTGGCGCATGCTCGTCGATAGAAACATAGACATTACAGATATCAAGCCTCTGATAGCTGATAAGGTCAACCAGGAACTAAATAACCTAGGAAGTATCAAGTTTCAGATCACGGTGAAAATGTCGCTCGATAAGGAGGGCACCACAGGGGTCACTGAGTATGTTCAACCTTACTTCCGAGGCAAACAAGAGGTCGTCACACATACAGAGACCATTGACGCATCAATCGATAATAGTTTTCAGCAGATACGAGAATACCTAGAACGCTACACGCACATGGGGTCCGGGTGGGCTGTAGATAAAATCGATAACGTCTATCTAGACATAGCTAACTACGTGCCGTTCAGAGGTGGGTCATACCTAGCCTTGCCTCCCTACTATAAGAACAAACAAGCCATAGTAAACGTTAAGAATAGAGGAAACGATTGCCTGAGGTTAGCTATCAGGTCAGCCTTATTTCCAGCTGCCACTAATCCGAACAGGCCTTCTAATTATCCACAAGACGATGGGCTTAATTGGGATGGTATAGATGAACCCACCCCCATATCCCAGATCACTAAAGTAGAAAAACAGAATAATCTGGCTATAAATGTCTTTGGACACGAAGGTAACACAACAATAGTACACAGGGTCAGCCCGGTGAAGGATCGCCAAGTTATTAATTTATTCATGATCAAGCGAGGTGAAACGTATCACTACACGTGGATAAAAAATCTCAGCCGGTTGTTGCACGACCAGTCGAAACACGTTGGGGAAAAACACTTTTGTGTACGATGCCTACACGGTTTCAGTCGGGCCGATTTATTAGAATCCCACCGGGAGGATTGCCAAGGTGTGGGGCAGACGGCCATACGAGTCGACATGCCTAAGGAAGGCGAAAATATCCTAAAATTCGACAATCACAAGAATCAAATGTCTGTGCCTTATATCATATACGCCGACTTCGAAGCCTTGGTGGTAGGGGAATCATCCCCCAGTGGGAGTTTCACCCACAAGACACAAGAGCATATAGCCTGCGGTTTTGGATACATCGTCGTCCGTTGTGACGGGGAAACGAAAGCTCCGGTAGTGTATAGGGGTCCTGACGCGGCTGAAAGGTTTCTAAAGTGTTTGCAGGAGGAAGAAAAAATTATTAGGAATGCATTGTATAAAATCGCTCCCATGCGTATGACCCGAGCCGACAGGCTAGCTCACGCTAGTAGCACTAAGTGTCACGTGTGTGACTCACCGCTTAATGGTGATTCGGTGAGAGATCACTGTCACATAACTGGTAAGTATAGAGGCGCCGCTCACAACGCGTGCAACCTCAAGCTTAAAATCAACCCTAAGACAATAAACATTCCCGTTGTCTTTCACAACTTGAGAGGGTACGACTCACACTTGATCATGCAGGCCATCGCGAAAATCGATGGTAATATATCGTGCATCCCCAACAACATGGAGAGATACATCTCCTTCAGCTTAAACGGACTTAGGTTCATTGACTCGTTTCAATTCCTCCTGTCGTCACTCGACAGTCTGGTCAAGGCTAACAATACCTTCCCTATCACCGATCGATACACAGACGCCGAGACTAGACCCCTGCTTATGAGGAAGGGTGTGTACCCATATGAGTACATGGATAGTTGGGTCAAGTTCACCGAGACCAGACTACCTCCTATCGACTGCTTTTATAGCAAGCTGAATGAGGCGTCCGTCTCACGAGATGATTACTCGCACGCGACTAACGTATGGAATAAACTGGGTTGTAAGAACCTGGGCGATTATCACGACCTGTACTTGAGGACAGATGTACTGCTGTTAGCCGACGTGTTTGAAACGTTCAGGCGGACCTGTTTAAAGCAGTATAAACTCGACCCCGCATGGTATTACACCAGCCCAGGTCTGTCGTGGGACGCCTTGCTTAGAAAGACCGGAGTTAATTTGGAATTGCTCACAGATTACGACATGCACCTATTCATTGAGAAAGGCTTGCGAGGTGGGATTTCCATGGCATCCAAACGATACGCTAAAGCAAATAATCAATACGTGAAAGGTTACGATCCTAACAAACCAACCAATCACATTCTATACCTCGACGCAAACAACCTGTACGGCTGGGCCATGAGCCAGTATCTACCTACAGGGGGATTCGAATGGGTACCCCACGTTGATGTTATGGAGGTTGCACCAGATTCGAACAAAGGGTATATCCTCGAAGTTGACTTAGAGTATCCCAAGGCATTACACGCATCGCACAACAGCTACCCCCTTGCACCCGAACGTATGAGGGTTAACCCAGACTGGATGTCTGAGTACCAACATAACTTGTCAGGTGGGCGTGTGACAGACGTTGAAAAACTCGTGCCTAACTTAATGAATAAGACCAAGTACATCGTTCACTATCGCAACCTACAGCTGTACCTGTCGTTGGGTATGAGGCTGGCCAAAATACACAGGGTGCTCATGTTTGACCAGAGCCCATGGATGGAGCCCTACATCAGAATGAACACAGACCTACGAAAAAAAGCCACCAGTGATTTCGAGAAAAATCTCTACAAGCTCATGAACAACTCGGTGTTTGGTAAGACTATGGAGAACCTGAGGAAACGCGTGACCGTGAAGCTGGTTAGATCTAGTGAGGAAGACAAGCTCAGGAAATTGATAGCCAGTCCGGCATTCAACCCGTAGCAAGATATTCACAGACGACCTGGCTGCCCTACACATGAAGAAAAGCCACATAAAATTCAACCGACCTGTTTACGTGGGGATGAGCATCCTCGATTTATCCAAACACCTGATGTACGACTTTTACTACAACGAGCTCAAGAAACAGTACGGCGACAGGTGCGAAGTGCTGTACACTGACACGGATTCCCTGCTGATGGAGATTCGAACCGAGGACGTGTACGAGGACATGAAAAAACACATCGATTTATACGACACCAGCGACTACCCTAAGACCCATGCCATGCACAGTACGGTAAATAAAAAGGTCCTAGGTAAGATGAAGGACGAGTGTGCTGGCACGCCCATAGCCGAGTACATAGGTTTGAGGCCTAAGATGTACTCCATACTGAAAGCCGACAATAGCGAGATCCGGAAGGCTAAGGGGGTTAAGAAGTATGTGGTGAAACAACACATCAAACACGCCAGATTCAAGGAAGCCCTGTTCAAGACCCGTACCTTTAGACATAAAATGAACACACTTAGAAGTGATGGACATAAGATATACGGACTGACTATAAACAAGACGTCCCTATCGCCTATGGACACGAAACGTTGGATAGCTATTGATGGTATAAACACATACGCGTATGGACATGAAAAAATTTGAGGCTATTTACTACAGCCCGCGTGGGTACTGGAAAGGAGCTAGCGCAGTAGATAAGCTAGCTAAACTAGCGCGAGTACCCCCGGAGGAAGCCAAAGCGTGGCTTGAAAAACAAGCCCTGTGGCAGATCTATTTGCCGGCACCACGCTACGTGCCTAGAAGGAGGTTCGGTATTAACATACCTAATAGCATTCACCAGGCAGACCTACTGTTCCTACCCCACGATAAGAGGTACAAGTATGCCTTAACCGTAGTGGATGTAGCCAGTCGTTACAAGGAAGCCGAACCCTTGACCACGAAAGATTCGGCCCAGGTAGCCAGAGGATTTGAACGTATATACAAACGCAGCCCACTGACGTGGCCAACAGAGCTGCAAGTTGACCCCGGACGGGAGTTCATGGGTGCCGTGTCACAACTGCTAGCCAAACACGATACAAAGGTCAGGCGTGGCACGGCCGGAGCCCATCGCAGCCAAGCCATAGTTGAGAGATTTAATAGGACTTTGGCTGAGCGCTTGTTCGGCTATCAGTATGCTAGGGAGATGACCACCCCTGGAAAACGATCGACTGAATGGGTCACGAGGTTACCCAAGGTGGTGTCGGCAATCAACCATGAAGTCACCCGTCTCACCGGTAAGAAACCGGCAGACGCTATCAAACTAAAATCAATAGTTGCAGAGTCGGCCGCTCCATTGCGTGGGAAGGAGAAACAGATACCGGATAGGGCCCTAGTGAGGTATCTATACCAGCCGGGGGAACACGAGGGCGATAGCCGTAAGCGAGCCACCGATCCTATATGGTCAGTCAAAACTTACAACATAGATAAAGTGGATATGAAAGCCGACGAACCTAACTTGTACTACTTGAGGGATGGGCCGGGTAGGGGGTTTGTAAGAGAAGAATTATTGATCGTACCGTACGGCACAGTGTTACCGCCTGCCAAGTCACGGTAAACGTGATGGCGTGGCTTTGTAGTAGGGGCAATAGTATCAAGAGCTAAGGGTCCCACCAAAGCCTCATTTAGTAAATGAGGCTTTGTAGAGGGGTTTTTGAAAAGTGTTTTCGGACTGTCATTCCCTATACTACTCATATAATCAAGGCATGTATCTAGTCATGGCATGCACATAGTCAAGACATGTATCTAGATGCAATTCAATTCAACATGATGTAACAGACATAAGAATATTCAAATACATTGACATATACTTTTCAAGCAACACTAGCGCTTGATAATGAAAGGCTGTGTTTGTAAGTCAAGAAAACAAAGGTACCAATGCTCTTCTTCTGTTCTCTATGATGTCCTCTGCCACACTGTGAACCAGATCGCAGCACTTCTGGAACTGGCGTCCGCTCGGAGTCAGCATATACACCCATTTGTTGTGTAGCCATGGCTTGCTGAAACAACACTGTGTTATGTAAATAGTGGCTTGTTTTCGCTCCACATAAAAGTGATGTATACTGTTATATATAGGACATTTATATAGTACTATAGTCCATCCCACATGCATGCTCAGAGCGCTCCTTTGTTTTTCCCCTCGATCACTGGATGTCAATTGCAACTGCATCATATTGCCAGTATTATCAATCTTAATTCTCTACGGATCATACAACTAGGCACTCCGAGTTACTGTGATTTTCCATCATTTCGAGGTACCCATTCACAGCTGGATAGACTGGGACACGTAGTCACACACTGACCATGCTTTCTGCACATTGATGTACCTGCAGTTGGGTGTTTACACATGTTCATGTCACACAGTGTCCATGCTTATGGCACATTGATGAACCCGCAGCTGGGTGTTTGCACATGTTCATGTCACAAAATGTCCATGCTTACGGCACACTGATGAACCCGCAGCTGGGTGTTTGCACATGTTCATGTCACACAGTGTCCATGCTTATGGCACATTGATGAACCCGCAGCTGGGTGTTTGCACATGTTCATGTCACACAGTGTCCATGCTTACGGCACACTGATGAACCTGCAGCTGGGTGTTTGCACATGTTCATGTCACACAGTGTCCATGCTTACGTCACACTGATGAACCCGCAGCTGGGTGTTTGCACATGTTCATCTCACACAGTGTCCATGCTTACGGCACACTGATGAACCCGCAGCTGGGTGTTTGCACATGTTCATGTCACACAGTGTCCATGCTTACGGCACACTGATGAACCCGCAGCTGGGTGTTTGCACATGTTCATGTCACACAGTGTCCATGCTTATGGCACATTGATGAACCCGCAGCTGGGTGTTTGCACATGTTCATGTCGCACAGTGTCCATGCTTATGGCACATTGATGAACCCGCAGCTGGGTGTTTGCACATGTTCATGTCGCACAGTGTCCATGCTTATGGCACATTGATGAACCCGCAGCTGGGTGTTTGCACATGTTCATGTCGCACAGTGTCCATGCTTATGGCACATTGATGAACCCGCAGCTTGGTGTTTGCACATGTTCATGTCGCACAGTGTCCATGCTTATGGCACATTGATGAACCCGCAGCTGGGTGTTTGCACATGTTCATGTCACACAGTGTCCATGCTTATGGCACATTGATGAAGCCGCAGCTGGGTGTTTGCACATGTTCATGTCACACAGTGTCCATGCTTATGGCACATTGATGAAGCCGCAGCTGGGTGTTTGCACATGTTCATGTGGCCACCATCCGGTAATTTATCAATGGATTTATTGGTTCTTTAAAGTGCACAGGGTTGTACACTATGGATTGTGACAACACGAATAGAGCTTGCACACAAAGTTGACTCCAAGGTGTTTACTCCTGGTCACAGGTGGGCTCGATCCTGGTACCTCCACTCTTGATGGATCACTCACCTGGAACCTTAGGTAGCTTGCCCACCATGCCCACATTGGGTATTTTTATGTCATAAATTTGATTCACAGACAGTGTTTAACAGAGCACTCAACAATATTCCAGCTGTCTGACAGCAGTCTGTACATAACATGCCTCATCCAGTTACTCCATATGTGATGTTACGAGCAACAGTTCACACCATGGAGGTACACATGAAATCTGACCACTAGATCCATTTGGTCATCACTTACAGCCAACAAACACTGCTGAACATTTCTAACCTGAAATCACCATAGGAACATTTTTCTCCTGCATGTCATAACCCTAAATCATCCGTTAACAATTTTTCTGCCTCATGCACATATCACCTGTATCTCATATGATCAGGTTTACAACCATGCCGGAAGTGACAAACCAGAATCTACTGGTTCTCAAGTGACAACAGGCCAAAACTGTGTGCTGCCTTCTTTGTTGACATAGATGTTGCACATATTTCTTATAGATGGTTTGCAAAACATTTTCTCATGATTATATACCTAGTCTTGTCATCACTTATCTTAAGACCTGTATCTTTCGGGAAGTTCTCACACAAGCTGATGCACCTCAACATAACTCTTCAACAAGTCATTAAACTCGCATCTGTGCTGCAGTAAATAATGAACAGTTTCACCAAACTGTGAATCGTTAATGTACGATGATGCACACACCTTGTTAAATACAAAAGTTGAAAATATAATGTCTCACACCTTACATTTTATCAACAATGAACACATACATGATACCCAGGAAAAAGTCACTTACAAGAATCTGTCAGTGGCCAGGTGGGAGAGGGTGTTAACAGCATTCACATAGGGGTGTTTTGTTCTGAAGTGGAAATCAAGCATTAGAACTCTATATGGGAAATAAATATCACATTTTGGTAGATACTGTAATACCAGGCTCTGTATGTTTGATCGAAAATGGTATTAGCTGAAGTATACTCTGAGTGCTGTACTTATACTATGGGTACATAATACATATGCTGTACCTTCCAACACAGTACCCCGGTATAATATATTCCTATCTTGCAGTTTACGGGATTTACAGTAATTTGACTGAGTCCTAAGAACCTGTTTATTTTTCTTATTCAACAAACTTCAAAATGTGACATTAACTTTTGACGATTGCACAGTTTTTTACTGTAACTACTTTCCCTGAGATCCGCTGATAAGTTGATATTAGTCACTTTCGAATGCCCCTCTTATTGAACATCTGAGATGACTTTGAGTCTGTTGAAACAGTTGGCAATTCTAGTTTGTGTCAAACATTGAACTGCCAACAAGCAGCTTCATGTAATTCATACACTCACAGAGGCAAATCTGTGACTGCGTACATGCATGTTTGTTTGGGTGTCTGTGTGAGTGCTGGAAAGATTTCCTTGAGGAGAATTGCCCATCCCCAACATCTGGACTACATCATTTATTTGCAGCCAAAATCCTTGATCCACCCTGCATTCAGGGTGTAAAATCAAAGCCCCAGTTAGCGTGTGATTAAGCAGGTGCTCTCGCTGGCGCCATTTGGAATGTTGATCACACTCATGTACGAACGTGCAAAGTTTCTTGTGATTTTCCTTATTACTGACAAATCCAACAATATTTTAACAAGTTACACATGTTTAATTGAAGTCATTTCTGTAAAATTGATAAAATAAATTCATATTAATAAAAATAAGTTTTGTGTGTATTTATTGGAATTGGACATTGTGTCAATTCCAGTGTAACTGTTGGTGATAATTGTCTAAAATGTGCATCACACTCCATTAATATATCATAAGACACTCCTCAAACATACCAGGCACTGACCTGATGTTCCAAACACAAAAAAACACTCACCCGATGTTCTGGCAGTCCGTGTCATATGAGAAGGCACATTTTAAGATGACATCCAGTGTGAACAGACTGACCTCGGTGAATACTTCAAAATAGTTGTCCTGCTGTGAGAACCTGTCCATCTTGCTCTGTCCAACAGATGATGCCTCCGTGAGATTCACTCAAACCAGTGAAATAGTGGTAAAACAACGTATGAAAATCGTAAATCACTGATCCAGATTACATTCTTTCAGAGTGAAAATGCCCAGAATCTTCAATGGACAGTGGGTGATTTAATGCAGCATTGACCATGTGTTGTTGTAACAAGGATAACCTTGTGGGTAAAGCACTTGCTTGTAATGACAGAAACTGGGATTTGATTCTCCATATGGGTACAACATATGAAGCCATCTTCTGTTGTCTGCTTCCATGATATTGCTGGTATATTGCTAAAGACTGCACAAAACCTCACTTACTCATTTGCTCACTTACCAACTCTTTGTTCTATGTTGCCATAAATGTGAGATTATGGTAAATAAGTTGTATCCAGAAAAAGATATGATCACATCAAACAGCCAGATAAGTCTCTTTGACTTGGCTGATAGCCTGTCATCTGAATTCAAATCATTGCACTGTAACAGAATCCCTACTGAATTCTCTGGTCCTTTCTTGACTATTCAGAGGCTGCCATAAAGCTGGTATTTTGTTGATAACAAAATCAAACAACAAAACAAGTTCAGTACCAGAAGGATGTCCACAGCTCTGTTTTTGATGGTGATGTAGGGTCTGAGGATGTCAAAGTGGAAGGCAGGTGTCAACATGCGTCTATTTCTTGCCCACTTGCTTCCCTTGCTCAGCAGCAAACCATCGCCAACCCATGGACGAATCAGGTTGTAGATCTGTGCAGCTTTGGGCTCTGCAATATTTACACAAGAGAAAGTCAGCAATTTGCTGTGCTCAAATTATTCTTTCTTTTACTCACCCATGACCAGGTCTTCCATATTTCAAAATTTGATACACAGACTATGCTTCTCAAAAGATAAGGTTGGTGGTTAACATAAAAGTTCAAGCAGAATTGCAAAACATATTTTTTAATGAAAATTGAAACTGTTGTTATGAGGATAAATATGGTTAAGAAATAACATAAATGACCAGCATGAAATACATTGTATCTAAATCTTAAAAAGCGATGGAAAGAATTGTACACATATAGATTTTAATCACTTAAATGGGCTTTGGTAATGAACATCATCTCAGGATGTAACATATGCCACATCTGGGATTTCACTTTCTTAGTAAAGTACAAATTCTAGTACTTTTTTTGAGTTGAGTCCCATCCGGGATTTGAACCCACACCCTCAAGAGTCAGGCGCCTAATTGCCAACACACAAAGTCAGCCATCTAACCCGCTCAGCAACCATGACTTCCACAAAAATGAAAGTCTAGACTGCTGTCTTTCTGTACCCCTCTGGTAAGTGGTAATAGGCACAGCTCCCATGGCCAAAAGATATGATTACACAATGCCATTTAAAAAGTGGTCAAATGTAACATCAGGTTGTTGTAAATGTACTAACTGAAAAAACACCAACTTCTTTCACTTGAATTATGTTTGCCAAAACATTCATCCATTCCTTATATTCAGTCTTTAATTCACTAAAATATACTGGTACAGCCATGATAAAGAAGACCCATTTCTTCATATGGTCATAGATTATCTGTCATGGCAAATTATTCAAACTGATATCCTAAGACAAAATGAAGTAATCTCTGTATTATGCTGATTACCACAAATGTATGTAAAATTGTATAGATGGCATGTCCTAGCATTATGATACTTGCAAAATGGATATTGTACACATCAGTGTTTTGATCCTGCCAACTGTGTGGGTTTGAACATGAAGTGTTTCATCACAAAATCATCGTCTAATGTAGGTTCGATATCTGCTAGTCATGGCACTGTAAGATAACATAATGATGTTCCATTTGTGTGTTGTCCTTTACATGCTCATGGAAGTGTTCATATCCCCTTGTCCCTTCCTAGATCTCTTATCTTAAACTTACAGTCAACACAGCCTGTCATCATACTAAGAGATACAACTCTGCAAAGTAAAATACAGCACTTCCAAACCTGGGTCATCTGTATTGATCAAGGAAAAGGAGTTATTTGTGACTAAAAGTTCTTGTAGGAAATTATGGTTGGTTAGTTGGTATTAGAGTTTTAGGGCAAAGCATGATAAGAGGCCTATTTGCACCCAGTGTGGGAAATGAACTCTCAAAGTCACTTAACTCCCTTGCCTCAGTTAGAAGAAACTGTCTGTGACAGCAGATTTTGATGAGTGTTCGATGGCTACCTTTCAGTGTCATTTACCCTGTTTCAGGATGTACATCTTGACTTGGTGCATAGATGGAGATAACCAACCTGATGTTTTCAAGATGGTTTTCACAGTATCCGGATGGTTGACCACTAGCATAGAAAGAAATGGACCAAGCCATGCCAATGAGCAATATGGAAAGTTTGTCGTCATCTGTCGCTGGAACTTCAAGCCCTCTTCATTAGGTCCAGGGAACTGGAAACAAGGTTTTAATATAAAACACTCCAGTGTATCATTAAATAAATACTGGAATCGTGTTGTGTGTTGATGCAGAAAGTGCTCACTGACCATGCAACTTCTAGACCAGTCTGTAGGTGACTGTATTACCCAAATTAAATGCTCACTGACTACATAGTAGACGGCAGACGTGATTGTAAATGCTGTATAGATAATGTCACTGACTAGATACTGTGATACCCAAGAGTAATCTGTATGATTTCAGTTTGAGAGCAATGAACACTCAAAATCAGAACAGGTGAGTTTGGTTTTATTCCAGCAACAACACCGTGGGGGACACTAGAAATGGGCTTCAAGCATTGTACCCATATAGCGAATCCAGCCTGGGTCTTTGGGATGACAAACGAAGACTTTAAAAACTAGGCTACAGCAGCACGCCAAACTCTGAATGGAAAGAATTCCTTCTGTTCCCCCATGTTCTTTCTCCCACACAGATTAACAGTGATAACCCTAAGTGTTCAAACCTATATATTGTACTTAATTTGGGTATATATATATATATATCAATTACAAAATATTATTTGGGGTCGGGGAACGGGAGGAACTCTTGCCCCCATGCAGACAAAATATTTAAGCAGTCTACGTATCACTCCATTAATTTAAATTAACTTCTTGATCATGATTTAAGAAATCCATTTACCCGTCCAAGATGCCCCCATATCGGATTTTTCTCATCCTGAGGAAACTTGTTGACAGCTGCGGCGTATCTCCTGAAGCTGAGAATGTTCTGGGCCAGCTTGATGGCAGCGTAGATGATGGCGACGAGGAAGCCGATGGAAACCGTCACCGAGAGGAACGCTGACATTGTCGGTGCTTGAAGTGTATTTAGCTACATCAACATCCTCGGACTTTGAACAAGTTGATTATGGGCTAATCGTAAACATTTCGGGTCGTCTGCTAATACTTCCGGGTTATCTTTGAGTAGATTATCCTCAAAACACATGTTGTAAAGGCGTCATAAAACATTTCAGATTATTATGGATGTCGATAATTACAATTAAATATTAGTTAACGTATAAATTTCTTATTATGTATGATTTTAGTATGTAGAAAAAAATGGTTT
Organism: Haliotis asinina; assembly: GCF_037392515.1. Lineage (NCBI taxonomy): Eukaryota > Metazoa > Mollusca > Gastropoda > Lepetellida > Haliotidae > Haliotis > Haliotis asinina. Next base: position 102,815,110 of record NC_090280.1, on the reverse strand, counting down.
TAGTATGAAAACAGTTAGACAAAGTAATATATGTAGAAACAGTTTTACCAACAGTAGTTTACAAATAATGATTTTTAACCAATCATGGTTACGGAACGTATTCATTCCGAGTGACAGGTGCTCGGAAATCAATTGTGTCTGGTGGAGAAAGTTTGTGTCAAGTAGATCTGTTTCTGTCATTTTGTACGGATCTGTTAAGCCAAAAACTGAATCAAAATGGCAATAGCCAGACCACCAGGAATGGAATTCGACCATAACTGGCCTGAAAGTACAGAGTGCCTGACACTAGATTTCGGGCCATTTGAAACTGTTCACAGATGGAAACAAATGCCCGAGTGTGATGAATTTGTTGGTGCGAGGTAAGTTGGCAAGTTTACTCGAAAACGGTTCCCCATATTTTCAGTGGTTCCCTTCGTCTGATCAGGCAGGAAATTTTATTTTACTAGACAACATTTTAGCGTAAATAACCTACCCAACTACGTTGACCCAAAGTTCTTAAAGTAAGTTAATGCTTCAAAGGATTAGTGGGTGGCAGTCTCAACTATGTTAGAGAATTAAATTGTGTCCGACATGCAAGATAAGACAGATGGCAAACTAACACACTGTCGGAAATAAAACAAAACAAAGCAAAAAGTATGACTAGCTGCTGAAAACAATAGATCAGACTCTTCATGGCAATTAAGTCACTGAGCCTGGTATGACAAAAGACCATCAACTCACCTGGCATGAAATGCATGTGCCGTTTACTGCCACCATGGGCAATTTCCAAAGATGTTTTTTTGCTTTTTCGTGTGTGTTGAATATATCTCTTCTATTCATTAACATCTTACATGTCTATCATTCTTAATGTTTATCATGTTTAGGTTTAGATATATAAAAGAGTATGATACCCACAGGAGAGCATCATATTAAATGTCTCATAATATATATGAGCATGACAACCAGAAGATTGATAGTACTGAATATTATTTGTAAACTGTTGCAACATGCTGAGTACATCTATAGTTTAATTCCCTAAAGGGATTATCACGTATTAGCTGATATCTCTATCACCGAGCGCAACTCCAACCATCGCCTGCTACACCCATCCTGGTTTTGCTTCTGAGATGACCCTTCCTACCTGTCTCTTCTAATAGTGATATTGAGACTCCATGGTGGTTACATGCTTTCTAGTTTCAGCATGAAAGTTATTATTTTTTACATCAGCTTTTGTTTATAATGAAGCTAAGCCTGATTTCAAAACGGGCATTTTAAAAGTGTCCTTTGTGATACAAGATTGTCGCGTACTAATTTGCATAAAGTCATGATTTGTTCCAAAGAAGTTGCTTTGAACTTTGAAAAGTTTTCATTTCTGCACTAATCACTCCTCTGTAAAGTCCACTTATTCTGTTTTTCTATCTCCTTACCACTGGAACTCAGAGCTCCAGATAAAATTTCAAGTGATTGGGTATTTACTGCCATGTCTGTTTATGTATGAGTAATGGCTCTTAAAGGTTACATGCAACCAAGAAATCAAACACAATTGTCACTTATTCATGACATATAATATACCTTGCTGCTTGTAAAAAACAAATAAACAAAATATTAAGCATACAGTCGTGATTCAAAAGTGCAATATTTTATACTTGGGCTTACTTCCCATGAAATGAAGCTCTCGGGAGACCGAACCCAGTCATAGCGGGGGAATGTGCACACAAGTATAACGACGGCTTCCGACTGGCTGGTTCATTTGCTGATACGCTGAAGGCTCATTGTGTGTACAGAAAGATGATTTGTTTGATGGGCATTTTAGAAGTATGGAGAGTCACAACAAAGCAAGATTCTTTCTGGATAACAACTTCTTTTACTGTACTTGATGCGTCGTTTTAGTATGGATTCATATACTGTTGTCAAACAAAATCATATACACTACAAGAAGTTGTTATACATAAAGTAATATATAGAGAGATGTTGGGTTTTGTAAATACATGTTCTCTGAATTTGTGTTCGATCCAGTCAAAAATCATCTCATGGCTGGAAACTGCAATTTTTCCAAGGACAAAAGCAGGACTTGAAACTTAACCTCCTCCCGAGTGAGGTACTCTTCTAGACAGAACTCAGTCATGTCATATTCATTTCTCCACATTGCTTGCATTTGTCAAGTTGAATCTAGGTCGATGTAACACGTGTTCTCATTGGACAGAATAAAGGGAGATAAATCTGCTGCCATTTTTTGCCGCTAGGGGATTTTATGAGAACCTCAAAATATGGCCGTATTAGAACAGAGGTTCATAGGAAGATATGACAAGTAACCTCTGTGGGAAGAGAATGAGGACTTGGGTGCACGAGTCATAAATCAATTTATTTTGTTTATGGCGTATAACCTGATAGGTGTTAAGTTCAAATTGCATGTGGCCAGTGATTGAAGCTGTGAAGCTGTGTGCTGTTTTTAAACACTCAACATGGATGTGACATGACTACTTTAGTAAACTCTGGACAGTTCCTGTGGCTGCATATGTATAAATAAACATTCTTAACATTCGCTAATGCTGTTGTAGAGTCTGGGCGCCTCGATGAATTATCATTCTCAGGTTTAGTTGATTGAGTAAAGTCCGCAAGGTATTGTAGGGTTTTAAGTGGTTCTCATGCGCTTTTTGTTCTCCCAGATTTGTAATTAATTGAGTAAATGTAATTTTTATTGATTAAAACATGCTCTGGGAACTGTAGTTAGGCCGAACTTAGTTAAACAGATTTTTTGCACTTTTACATATCAATTACATAAATTGTAGGGATAATGATGAAAAATCAGTGTCTTCCTATTTATGACAGTACTTTATAAACTGAATCTTCATAATATTATGTAATTCAGGCAGTGTCCATTTCAGGAGGAACTTTTCCACAAATTTATTTTGAATTGTACACATAAGGGCAAAACTGCTGTAAAATTTGTAGCCTCATAAACAGCGCAAGTCAAGTTAGTTTATCAATGGGTGACAGCTTGTAGCAGCATGAACAGTGCTTTCTGACATTGTCAATAAACGTTTGGCTTGTGATTTATGTGATTTACAGGGATGGATAATTCAGACGTTTAACAGTTAAGTGTTTCCATGGTTATTCGTAATGTCAGTATACTTTGTTTTGAACAGGAGAAGCAAACATACTGTTGTTGCCTACAAGGAAGCTCTCTATGTCTTTGGAGGAGACAATGGGTAAGATACAGTCATGAAAAGAAAATATGTCCACATTCCTGAAATGTATCTACAGCATTAAATTTTCACTTTTAAAAACTATTCACTGTTAGGACATGTTCAGTAACTTCAATAATTTCAGTACCTAGGGATTGAAGTGAGATTATGATTGAAATGGTGTTCAGGGTTGGAAGTGTATGGCCTTGGACTTTCCTTGTGTTTTTTCTGACACAAACTTGATGATTTGTTGGAATTTGCTGGACTATTGAGTAACAATTGCATGAATCTATGAACAACTCGTTTAACATGATCATGATGGTTAATGGGAATATCTCTGGTAATACCTACCATTGTGTATCTTGTGTATTTAGTGAACCAATATAGTCATGCCAAGCCCATTGGAAGATGTGAGAAAGTTTGTTTGACTGCCGCCATATAGCTGGAATACTGCAGAGAGTGGTGTTTAACTAAACTTGCTGAGAAATACTCTTTGTTTGACTCACAGATCCACCACGTTCACTTTGTGTCACTTAGCTTTACCGGTCCATTACTGCAGACACCATTCCCTCATTGGTTTCCAGCAGATTGGAATGTTTTCCTCAATGTCTGTTCCCTGTTTATCCATGTCAAACATCAGATGTTAATGTCAGAACTTACACATGTTAAAAATGTGATTTTTATGTTTGCTTTTCACTGCAGGAAAAATATGCTGAATGATCTGCTGAGATTTGATGTGAAGGATAAATCCTGGGGAAGGTTGGTATTAATTATATTCTCAATCTTTGTTTATTCTTTTGAGGCACCTGGGAAGGCCCAGGTTAGATTCAACACTGAGAAACCCATACTGGTCATAGCATGTGACTAACGGTATCATGTGCTCAGGCTTAACTGATTTATGTCATCCCAGTTGCGCAGAATGATGCACATTATGCCAGTCACTGGATTGTCTGCTCCAAGCTCAATATAATTATTTATTTCCAGACTACTGTCATATGGCTGGAGTATTGTTGAGTGTGATAGTAAACAGTAAAAAAATCAAAGCAAATTATTCGATTTTAAAGGGAAAGTTCTCATTTGTTGGTAAATTTCATACACATCCTATAAACAATTCTGGAATTATTTGTACATTGATTGTGGTAAATATGATGATCATAGAGTGACCAGTATCTGTTTGCTATTTGTAGGTTCAATTCCATTCTGCTTGCAACATTTGGTCTGTCTGAGAAAGAATACAATCCCAAATACTGTCAGCAATAATTTTTTATTTAGTTTGCTGTAGACATATTATTGAAGTTATTGATGATTGAAATAGAGATGGTGATGCCACATTCATGATGAAAATGAGGCCATGAGAGGTTGTGAAAAGGTCAAGGGTATAACAGTGGATATACAATACACAGGATTTTCAAGGATTTGTACAAAAACAAAGCCCAGAAAACCGATCTTATTTAGTGTCGGTATAGTAGTCTTTTTACCACATCATCCGAGACATGATTAGGGGTGGTGGGTTAGCCTAGCAGTTAAAGTGTCCACTCATCACGCTTGAGACCTTTGTTCAATTCCCACATGAGTATAATGTGTGAACAGTGATTGAAATAATTTTTCAGCTCAATAATTTTTCAACTCAAATATAAACGTTGCCTGCCCACATTTAAGTAACCCTTTCTTTTGATTGGTTCTTATTGAACCATGCGACTACAGATATCCAATCATAGCGTAGCTTACTAAGCCAGCCAGTTTTTGTGTTCTATTGCTATCTTTACTGGCTGAAGAGTTGTCCATGACATGACAGTTAAAATGGAATGATCGTCCTGAGAGTGAACTGAAAGTAGGTCATAAATATTTCAGCCAGACAATTGGGCTGGTGGAGGGAATTTCCAGGCAGCCTGACTCAAAATTTACCGGCCATGGGCAGTCAGGCAGGCTGTTATTTCGATCACTGTGTGTGAAGTCTTGTGTATCCTCATCACTGCTCATTGATGGAATATTGCTAAGAATAGCGTAAAACTCACTAAGAGATGGTGACAAATATTCTCAATTCAGACACACGAGAAAATCTCAACATATCTCCTTTTCTTCCAGGGCGTTCACCACAGGCAAGCCTCCTGCCCCACGATACCACCACTCAGCTGTTGTACATGAGAGCAGCATGTTTGTGTTTGGTGAGTACACTGTAACAGTGCATACTACACATACAGGAGACCCTGCAGGGGTAAGATCAAGACTGTACCTTTGCCGATTTTCTCGCCCAGAGTTACACATTTCTGGATAAGCAGATTCTCAGTTCAGAGGATGTGTTTTAGATATAATGGGGAGTGTGTTTATCTGGAGCTGGGTTTATGGAACAACAGGTTCTGGTTCAGTACAGCAGACAGTACATCTAATTGGAAGAATCTCCATTATTTAGGACTCTAGGAGAGTTTCCAGTATATCAGTCCAGATTAGAAGGGTTTCTAGTGTTACTGTAACCTAGTTCAGATCAGAAGGGTTTCTGATATAACAGAGTCCAGAATAGAAGAGTTTCCATTATTAAGGACTCTATAACAGTCCAGATCAGAAGGGTTTCCTTAATAAAATAGTCCAGATTAGAATGGTTTCTGGTATTATATAGCCTAGATAACAAAGGTTTCTAGTATAATATTGTCCTGATTAGAATAGGTTTCCAGTATAAAATAGTTTTGATTAGAAGGGTTTCTAGTAAAACTCTCCAGATAGGAAGGGTCTCTAGTACAATATAGTCCAGATTTGAAGGGTTTCTAGTGTAACATATTCCAGATTAGATGGGTTTCCAGTGTAATATATTCCAGATATGAAGGGTTTACAGTATGACATAGTCCAGATAAGAAGGGTTTCAAATATAAATTGTCCATATTAGAAGGGTTTCCATTATTAAGGACTCTAAGACTTAGAGTTGCCATTATAACAGTCCAGATTAGAAGGGTTTCTAGTATTAGCATAACAGTCTAGATGAGAAGGATTTCAAGAATTATATAGTCCAGACTGAAAGGGATTCCAGTGTATCATGGTCCAGTATGGAAGGGTCTTCAACATAACATGGTTCAGTTAAGGTGTCCAGTGTAACATGGTCCAGATTGGAAGGGTTTCCAGTATAGTATAGTATAGATAAGAAGGGTTTCCAGTTTAACATGGTCCAGACAAGAAGGTTTCCAATACAACATGGTCCAGATAAGAAGGGTTTCCAAATTAGCATGGTCCAGATAAGAAGGGTTTCCTGTGTAACATTGTTCAGATAAGGTTTCCTATATAACATAGTCTAGAATGGAGGAGTTTCCAATACAACATGGTCCAGATAAGAATGGTTTCCAATATAACATGGTCCAGATAAGAAGGGTTTCCTGTGTAACATGATTCAGATAAGGTTTCCTATATAACATAGTCTAGAATAGAAGGGTTTCCAATATAACGTGGTCCAGATAAGAAGGGTTTCCAATATAACATGATTCAGATAAGGTTGCCAGTCTAACATAGTCTAGAATAGAATGGTTTCCACTACATCATGCTCCAGTCTTGAAGGGTTTCCAATATAACATGGTCCAGATAAGAAGGGTTTCCAATATAACATGATTCAGATAAGGTTGCCAGTCTAACATAGTCTAGAATAGAATGGTTTCCACTACATCATGCTCCAGTCTTGAAGGGTTTCCAATATAACATGGTCCAGATTAGAAGGGTTTCCAATATAACATGGTTCAGATCAGGTTTGAAGTCTAACATAGTCGAGGTAAAAGGGTTTCCACTATAACATGCTCCAGTTTGGAAATGTTTCCAGAAAAGCATGGTCCAGATTAGAAGGGTTTAATGAATTTCATGTGTAGCCAAGTAGATATTGCCTGCTTGTCAGTCCCGAGACCTGAGTTTGACTCCTCACATGGCTATTATACATGCAACTCTTCACCATGTTCACCTTGTTTAGTAGTAACAACATCCATGTTTCCCAGGCGGCTACACTGGTGACATTCACTCCAACTGCAACCTCACCAACAAGAATGATCTGTTTGAGTACCGCTTCAACAACGGACAGTGGGTGGAGTGGAAATTTGACTTGAAGTAAGTCCCCATGATAACATATCATCTTAACTCATCTTCCCTTGATGTAACAGTTATGCTCTAAAATAAAAAGTTAGAGCTGTTCGTAATGTACATGATAATGATCAGCAAACCCCCAAAATAAGAGAAAAATATTGAAGTGCAGATATTTTGCTTGTTTTAAGTCTTGTCCATAATACCTGTATTATTTTTCGGTAAATTTGGAAATTTGTCCCTGCTGGGCTTAGATGTATATTTCACATTTCACCAGGACTCCAGTTGCCCGTGCAGCCCATGGTGCTGCAGTGTATGATGGGAAACTGTGGATATTTGCTGGGTATGACGGGAATGCTAGACTGAATGACATGTGGACCATCGCTCTGCATGGAGACAAGCGCTGCTGGGAAGAGGTGGGTACAAGTCACAGAGGTCTCCACCACAGACACAGATTCAGTGGCAATATCAGTGGTAAATGTCACAGACATGCATGGCCTTGGGCTTGAACAGTGAGATAATAAGAACATCTACTCAAAGTGGAGCTCCCCCTGACTCAATACTCTCTGGCTTCCTGCCTTAGACCCGAGAAGGTCCCAGGGTAGAATAGGCCTTCAGCAACCCATGCTTGCCATAAAAGGTGACTATGCTTGTCATAAGAGGCAACTAACAGGATCTGGTGGTCAGGCTCGCAGACTTGGCTGACACATGTCATCGGTTCCCCATTGAGCAGACCGATGCTCCTGTTGTTGGTCACTGGATTGTCTGATCCAGACTCGATTATTTGCAGACTGCCGCAATATAGCTGGAATATTGCTGAGTGCTGTGTAAAACTAAACTCACTCACTCACTTCCTTCCTTATATGATACCCACCTGATCAGTGCAAATCTGGGTTAAAATTGATCTTTAGCAACCCATGCTTGTTGTAGCACTAGACTAGGGGCTCGTATGATAAGGCTCGCTGACTTGGTTGACTCATGATGTTGATCACCTGATTGATTGTCCAAACTGAATTATTTATGCACTACTGCCACATATATGTGCCCTGTATGATGATTGCAGGTGAACCAGAGTGGAGACATCCCACCTACTTGCTGCAACTTTGCCTTGGCAGTGGCGCGGGACAGAATGTACGTCTTCTCAGGACAGAGTGGAGCCAAGATCACAAACAACCTCTTTGAGTTCAACTTTAAAGAGAAGCTGTAAGAACACTTATACTGTTTTACAAAATAGAAAGATGATTAACAGTAATTCCTATGACCTTTTTTAATTTGTAGGATATGATATCTGAAGCAGATATAGTGCAGATGCTCTTATGTTAACTTTTCAGAAGTTTAGTAACTTGATCTGTGATCCATGATTGCAAGATTTCCAGACCTTCTATGTACGGTTTTGAATTCACAAAAATATAAAGCACTTAAAATAAAGGCATAGTTTCATTTGATGCCCAGAGAAATGATTAAGTGGAGTTAACACAAACAGGATGTGAACATCTGCTAACTGAGACTGAAGGAAGTGGCTGCTGTTGTCCAGAGGACTACATTTGTTGTAAATCTGTTTTATGATCACCATGGCTTTAAGATTGCTTATATGACAGTATCCTGGTGTGTAGATTATTAAGAAATGCTTTGATAATACCATTGCTGTATTTTCAGGTGGACCCGAATCTCTACTGAACACATCCTTCGCGGTGCCCCGCCTCCCCCAGAGAAGAGATACGGCCACACCATGGTGGCATTTGACCGTCACCTGTATGTGTTTGGTGGAGCTACTGGTCAAACACTACCCAATGAGCTCCACTGGTCAGTGTGTACATCATGCTCGTATCTAGTCTGTGATAATAAATTGACATTGTTCCTGAATTGTTTCCTCCTTAGTTTCCATGTTTCAACTGTGATTTCTTTCATGCAGGAAAATGATGTTCAAAAGGCTTAAAAGCTGCATATGGTTTTATGGTGGAATTGGTTTTATGACTTTGATCTTTTTTGTTCAAATCAATGCAGATTGTATGGGTCATATCAATCACTAGAGTGTAAGTTAAGTTTTTTTAATTTTTCATACATTTTGTCTTCAAACAACTCATAACTAGTTTTGAAATGGTGATAATGTTTTGCAGCTTTGATCTAGACTCCCAGACCTGGTCGATCACAGACCCGTCATGTGACAGCCAGATTCCAGCCGGGCGCTTGTTCCACGCTGCTGCAGTTGTTGGGGATGCCATGTACATATTTGGGGGGACAGTTGACAACAACGTCAGGAGTGGAGAAATATACAGATTCCAGGTAGGACCAGTTTCACACCTGTGATCTGTTGTAACAGAAGTATGATAAATGTTAACAAAGATTCCTACTTCTAATCTGAAGATTTGGGCTTTGAGTCCCATCTCAAGACCAAAACATTTTGTGCTTTCTACAAAGTCCCGTAGTGTATAATCCTTCTGTTGGCTTTTAGTGAGACAAAGATGAACACATAGTACAAGATTCCAGAAATATGTTTCCTAAATAACCCTTTCTGTTTCCAGTTTTCCAGTTACCCCAAGTGTACATTACACGAAGATTATGGCCGACTTCTGGAGAGCAGACAGTTCTGTGATGTAGAGTTCATTGTAGGGCCAGTAAGTTCCCAGTTTCTCTGGGGAGAATTTACACTCTGTCAAGTCTGTTGGCAAACAACCACTTTTTACTTGGTTTGTGCTTCACTCAGCTTACTGTGTTGAGAGTATGTGTGTGTAAATAACGTAATGAGTCCATCTTGCTTTAACCGACGAAATATAGCTTGTACAGCAGTACAGCCATTTTGGAAGACTTATTTTCTCTTGGCATATCAAAGTTAGGCATGCACTTTGATTTGAAGACGAGACACAATCAGTCTCAAGTGTTACATGTATAATGTCTGTGCTGCAGCCATGTGATAGTCATGTGACAGTCAATGTGGATGCCCTGCAGTGCTGGCCCAGTGAATGACTGCCCTAAACCAAAACCACATGAAGCATCATAAAATCTCCCTCCTTGTCTCTGCATTGTCAGACTGCTTACACATAGTGGAAGATTGTGACGTTGTGACACCTACTAGTGCTTAGTTTTATGTCATGCATGAAGTGACATCACTTCTGAAAAGAATAGTGAGTGAGTATTGTTCTGGTGCTGATATTAGGGATATTCCAGCATATTAAACTCATGTGGGTCAAAAGAGAATATAGCAATAGACAATACTGAGTACTATTACTTAGGTGTGAATCAAATGTTCAGCATGGCCAGAGCATGGCAATTTATGTGAAGGGATGCTCAGACATTGGTTGGGTAGTTAAGGTAACTGGTATGGAATGAGAGGATGTCTCAATAGCAAGGATATTGACGACAGCGCCACACAAGTTCTACTAGTGCTGTGTAACATGGCTTTATGTCTTGCAGGAAAATGAGAGAATAGCAGCTCACATCGCTCTGATAGCAGCACGGTCGGGCTGGCTTCGTGACAAGACGAGAAGTGCTGGTTGTCTGGTAATGTCCTTTTTGAAATAACAAACATGCTTTGGAAAACAGAAGATGTCCCTACTATGTAATGTGTCAGATTGACATGTCAGCACTTTTACAGTTAGTTAGCAGAGAGTGTGCTTTAAGGTAATTGGTGAGATTTTCTGCTGCTATCTCCCTTAACAAGATCAAGCAATGAATAAAGAAATGAAGATGAAACTGTACACTTGCATCAATGTTTACTGTAGTGTATACTACGCATGATACCATGTTGTGAAATCTGTACATCATCCCATATCGTCCAAGCAGCAGTACGGGGAGAACAACCGTCTTGAAGTGGCACTCCCAGACGCAAGCCCCAAAGCCTTTGAAATGGTGCTGTCCTACATCTACACTGACCGAATCCACCCCACAAAGAAAGGTACGTCAAGGCTGTTCAGATGATCACTATGTGCATGTAAGTTTTAATGTTGATAATATAGAGGTTAACAACTAGTTTCTCACAGTTGTATATTCACTGATATATTTAAGGGGAGGAACATGCCTTTAGAGAGGGTAACTGTCTTCTACCTACGATTGACTTTCTAGTGATGTTTGGTAGTGGCATGTACCATTGTTTTTCCCACAGGTCAGGAGCCACACAGTAATGAAGTGATTCTCAGCATGATGGACGTGTACAGACTCGCACTGCAGGTGAGTCATCGTATATCAGACATGTGTCTGATGGGTGCATGTGTCTGTGGGTGAGTGAGTCTCTGTGTGTTCCAGGCTCAGGGACTGTCAGTTCATGTGGGTGGGAAGAGGGGTCTATCTCTAGGGGTGTGTCTACGGCTCTCAGCGTATGGGGGTGGGTGGATGGGCAGATGGGTAGATGGGTTTGTGTCTGGGGCTGGGTGTGTCAGGGTCGGTGGGTGTGGATGTCAGTCTTCTGGCTTGGCTTGGACCTGTGGGTGAGTGTGTCTGTAGGTATGTGTGCCTGTGAGTCTGGGACTGTCTCTGGTTCTGTGCTGTCTGTGTCTGGGTAAATATGCCTGTGTGCCAGTTGTGTCTGTCTGCGTCTGGTTGAATTATTTCATGTGTCAATGGACACTAGTCCAGCTACATCACGATATAAGGTGATGAGATTCAGTTAGTTGTGTGTCATATGCTCCTGTAATTGTTCATGAACTCGTCTACTGAGTTGTTCTGTCTAGAGTTGCCAGTTGCCAGTTGCCAGTTGCCAGGTGCCATGACACTGAAGACAGTTGTGTGACAACAGTGTTGTTTTTATGTCCCCAGTTCCACATGAGTCGTCTGGAGCAGCTGTGTGTCCACTATCTGGAAGCATGTATCGGACACAGGAATGTTCTGGTAGCCCTGAGGAATGCTGCCAAACTTAATCTGGATTTTCTCAAGGTAATTCACAGAGATAGGCAGGTCACATAAACTTGAGATTAGTTATAATCTAGTGTGTCTAGTTGTATTATCCTAAAATCACGTTAAAGGACTGTACTTCCAGTGTAAGCTTGTCATTTGTGTCTCATAAGCACTGTCAGAGGTTTATCATGGAGGTGTCTCTGTCTGATGTTGGTCGTTGTGCTACAGGAATACTTTGTAAGGCTCACGTTTAAGTTGTCTGTAACAGATGAGCTGTCTGATGTTATTGTTGAGTTGTCTCTATTCTAAGATAGCTGTCTGAGGTTCTTTGCTGAGCTGTCTGCAACAGATGAACTGCTTGATGTTATTTTTGAGTTGACTGAGTAACAAGGAGCTGTTTAATGTTTATTGCATTTCAATATCTGATGCTGATTATGGATCTCTTCATGTTCCAGGAATATTGTCTGAGATTCATTGTTAAGGAGAGCAACTACAACCAGATCGTGATGAGCAAGGAGTTCGAGACCCTGGACCAGCCTCTGATGGTGGAGATCATACGTCGACGTCAACAGCCGCATCAGCGGATGCTCGAGACCTACCAGGATCCTGTCATCAGTGAGTTCTTCCTGAACACATAATGTATTGTGATTTCTGGTTTCCACAGTGCTTGATCCTAGCCAGGGGATGCATTCTGTGTCTTGTCTACAGAATGTGGTGTATGCTTTTCTTCACTAGCTGTCTGCCAACTTCTCCAGTGACACCACTGGATCAGTGAGGTTGTAACTTCACATGTCCCATCCAGCCATTAATTTATCACTAATAGTTTGCATAAATTCTATCTCATTATATGGAAATGCCTGCCACAGCCACAATACTGGGAGAGTTATTTATCACCATTACTCAGTCACTTGTTCAGATTGTGATGAAATTCAGTGTTTGTTTGGTGAGTTTGAGTGGGGTTTATCATGGATCGTTTGTTTTTGATGCTCTAATGTTTTTATTCACAATACACCTTTGACCATATAAGCTGGCCAGGCCAAAGAAAGTGATATATCTTACTCTGTACTTCACTCATGCTCCTTCAGCACTCCCTCCCTCCCTCACTAACCCTCACTCTCCCTCCCCTCTACCCTCCTTTCCTCTGCCCCTCTTTCCTTCCCGTCCCCCCGCACCCACCCACCCAGTGACCCACTCACTCCCTCCTTCACTCGCTTATTCCGTTGTTACTATGACTGTTTCAGCCAACTCCCTAGAGAAGGACATGGACGTGTTCCTCAAGTCTGCAGGCCAGGAGTTCTGTGACATCACCCTGATGCTGGACGGCACACCCATCAGGTCACACAAGGCCATCCTGGCAGCACGCTGCAGCTACTTTGAGGCCATGTTCCGCTCCTTCATGCCGGAGAACAACACAGTCACAGTAAGTGCAGACGTTACAGTCAAATACTGTTGCCACTGTGTGGAGATCATGTCAGACTAATGCTGAATGTTGACACATACTTCACTACTGCATAGGTGTAGCACTTTCTGCTTTAGGATATCAGCCTGTAAATACTGTAAATAGAGGATTTGGGCAAGATGGACCAGTAAGTCATATTTAAGAACAACATTTAATATCCAGTTAATTAGCAGACCAGTAAATAAGGTTTATGAAAAGCGATCTGTGCCGTGAGGTTTCGGTGACATACTTTCAAACTAGCCTGACCTCCCAATCATTTCGTAATTTCTGAAGGTCAGATCAGGTTGAGGAGAGGAACTCCGACCTGGAGTGACCTGAACAGGTGGTAGTTATTGCAGTATTCAAGAACATATGGCTGGATGGGCCTTGGCTTGAAATATCCTCTGAAGGCATCGGGGACAGACTGGGTGGTAATTTCTTCCTAGAAAAAGCCTATGACACTTGTCATCATATCCTAGCAGATTGATGCTCATGATGTTGATCACTGGATTGTCTGGTTCAAACTCGATTGTTTCTTGATTGTCTGTGCAGATCATCATCGGTGAGATGGTACCATCCCGCCAGGCATTTGACAGCCTCCTCCGCTACATCTACTACGGCGAGGTGTCCATGCCACCAGAAGACTCACTGTACCTCTTCCCGGCACCTTACTTCTATGGCTTCACAAACAACAGGTTACAGGTAAGTCTACTATACCACAGTTCTTGCTGTTAGAGATGGCAGCTAAACTGTTGTTGAAGATTGACTTTTGACTTTCTAAGGTACACATTTATAAAATTCCAATGATTGAATTCGGGTTGAAAAAGGGCACAGAATCTAGTTGCAGAAGGTATATTAATTAACCACTTCAGCCATCGGACACTTTAGGGATGAGGTGCCACATAGTGAAATCACTTACTACGTTTGTATGAAAGTGTGATTGACAGTAGCCAGGACTTAGTTAATGGGAATTGTAAGGTGGGCTGTCTCAGCATGTGGGACATGAATGTTGTTTTGTGTTGCCTGCAATGGCCGAAATATTCATCAGAGTTGAGTGAAATAATGCTGTGTATTCACTCTTTTTGTAAAAAATTATAGACTTTGTGACCTTTGTCAAGTATTATGAAATATTGTTCATGATTAAGCTAAATTATAATTACAATCATCATGGTGACATTTTTGCTTGCAGGCATTTTGCAAACACAACTTAGAGATGAATGTCTCCTTCCAAAATGTCATCCAGGTAAGTCCTGTCACTAATTACTAAATATGATCGCTCTAGTTAAGATTCTTACTCAGGTGACAAAGGTGTTCAGATGGGGACTCCATGTTCCTTGTTTTATCAAGTGACTTTATGGATAGATGCTCATTCACTCAGTTGAAAATCAAAAGGTTTAGTAAATTCTCTTCAGTAGCCATCTTGTTTAAGGCTAAAAGGATATGGTTGTCTGACTCGCTGATTTCGGTCATTGTATTTTGCCTGAGTAGATAGATGATCATGTTGTCAGTCACTGGATTGCCTGATCCAGATTTTAGAAAAGTATAATACTTTTTTTATAACAAGTTCTTTATTTCTATGGTGCGACATTTCAGTGCAGCTTCTTATACCGTTATCAAGCAAGATTAAAGCAGTACAGCACAGAACTGGCTTTTATACATACAACAGGGATTAAGTAGGACAACCTAAAGGAATGCATCAAAGTGATTAACAATAACAACAATGGGGTAGGTAATAATACAATAACAAAGGGAAGAGGCCAATGTTAGGCGGAACAAGGTATACATAGCAGATGGAGTAGGTAATAATGCAATAACAACAGGGAGGAAGCCAGAGTAGAACAAGGTTACATAGCAGATGGAGTAGGTAATAATGCAATAACAACAGGGAGGAAGCCAGAGTAGAACAAGGTATACATAGGAGATGGGGTGGTCAGTAATACGATACTGTAAATCACGAAATTTTTGTATCATGATATTTTTGCAAGTGGCGACCAAGACATTTTTGTGTCATGATATTTTTGCGACTTGCCTAATTCTCAAAACATAGCTTAGTTTGACAGTTTCAAAGCTTACTTGCATCTTAAAGTTCTAACTGAAATAAATCCAATCAAATCAGGCTTACACGGCATGTGGGGTGAAGCCAAGGTATACATAGCATGTGGGGTGAAGCCAAGGTATACATAGCATGTGGGGGTGAAGCCAATCTATACATAGCATGTGGGGTGAAGCCAAGGTATAGATATCATGTGGGGTGAAGCCAATGTATACATAGCATGTAGGGTGAAGCCAAGGTATACATAGCATGTAGGGTGAAGCCAAGGTATACATAGCATGTAGGGTGAAGCCACGGTATAGATAGCATATGGGGTGAAGCCAAGGTATAGATAGCATGTAGGGTGAAGCCAAGGTATACATAGCATGTAGGGTGAAGCCAAGGTATACATAGCATGTAGGGTGAAGCCAAGGTATAGATAGCATGTGGAGTGAAGCCAAGGTATACATAGCATGTGGGGGTGAAGCCAAGGTATAGATAGCATATGTGGAGAAGCCAAGGTATACGTAGCATGTAGGGTGAAGCCAAGGTATAGATAGCATATGGGGTGAAGCCAAGGTTTACATAGCATGTGGGGGTGAAGCCAAGGTATAGATAGCATGTAGGGTGAAGCCAAGGTATAGATAGCATATGGGGTAAAGCCAAGGTATACATAGCATATGTGGAGAAGCCAAGGTATACGTAGCATGTAGGGTGAAGCCAAGGTATAGATAGCATATGGGGTGAAGCCAAGGTATACATAGCATGTGGGGGTGAAGCCAAGGTATAGATAGCATGTAGGGTGAAGCCAAGGTATACATAGCATGTGGGGTGAAGCCAAGGTATACATAGCATGTAGGGTGAAGCCAAGGTATACATAGCATGTAGGGTGAAGCCAAGGTATACATAGCATGTGGGGTGAAGCCAAGGTATAGATAGCATGTGGGGAGAAGCCAAGGTATACATAGCATGTAGGGTGAAGCCAAGGTATACATAGCATGTAGGGGTGAAGCCAAGGTATAGATAGCATGTAGGGTGAAGCCACGGTATAGCTAGCATGTGGGGGTGAAGCCAAGGTATACATAGCATGTGGGGAGAAGCCAAGGTATAGATAGCATGTAGGGTGAAGCCAAGGTATACATAGCATGTGGGGAGAAGCCAAGGTATAGATAGCATATAGGGTGAAGCCAAGGTATACATAGCATGTAGGGTGAAGCCAAGGTATAGATAGCATGTAGGGTGAAGCCAAGGTATAGATAGCATGTAGGGTGAAGCCAAGGTATACATAGCATGTAGGGTGAAGCCAAGGTATACATAGCATGTAGGGTGAAGCCAAGGTATACATAGCATGTGGGGGTGAAGCCAAGGTATAGATAGCATGTGTGGTGAAGCCAAGGTATAGATATCATGTAGGGTGAAGCCAATGTATACATAGCATGTAGGGTGAAGCCAAGGTATACATAGCATGTAGGGTGGAGCCAAGGTATACATAGCATGTAGGGTGAAGCCACGGTATAGATAGCATAT
Source organism: Haliotis asinina (assembly GCF_037392515.1). NCBI lineage: Eukaryota > Metazoa > Mollusca > Gastropoda > Lepetellida > Haliotidae > Haliotis > Haliotis asinina. Next base: position 102,798,078 of record NC_090280.1, on the reverse strand, counting down.
GGGGTGAAGCCAAGGTATAGATAGCATGTAGGGTGAAGCCAAGGTATACATAGCATGTAGGGTGAAGCCAAGGTATACATAGCATGTAGGGTGAAGCCAAGGTATAGATAGCATATGGGGTGAAGCCAAGGTATAGATAGCATGTAGGGTGAAGCCAAGGTATACATAGCATGTGGGGGTGAAGCCAAGGTATACATAGCATGTGGGGTGAAGCCAAGGTATAGATAGCATGTGGAGTGAAGCCAAGGTATACATAGCATGTGGGGGTGAAGCCAAGGTATAGATAGCATATGGGGTAAAGCCAAGGTATACATAGCATATGTGGAGAAGCCAAGGTATACGTAGCATGTAGGGTGAAGCCAAGGTATAGATAGCATATGGGGTGAAGCCAAGGTATACATAGCATGTGGGGGTGAAGCCAAGGTATAGATAGCATGTAGGGTGAAGCCAAGGTATACATAGCATGTGGGGTGAAGCCAAGGTATACATAGCATGTAGGGTGAAGCCAAGGTATACATAGCATGTAGGGTGAAGCCAAGGTATACATAGCATGTGGGGTGAAGCCAAGGTATACATAGCATGTGGGGGTGAAGCCAAGGTATACATAGCATGTAGGGTGAAGCCAAGGTATAGATAGCATGTGGGGAGAAGCCAAGGTATACATAGCATGTAGGGTGAAGCCAAGGTATACATAGCATGTAGGGGTGAAGCCAAGGTATACATAGCATGTAGGGTGAAGCCACGGTATAGCTAGCATGTGGGGGTGAAGCCAAGGTATACATAGCATGTGGGGAGAAGCCAAGGTATAGATAGCATGTAGGGTGAAGCCAAGGTATACATAGCATGTGGGGAGAAGCCAAGGTATAGATAGCATGTGGGGGTGAAGCCAAGGTATACATAGCATGTGGGGGTGAAGCCAAGGTATACATAGCATGTGGGATTAATTGGCAATTGTGGCTGGAGTGCCCTATTCCGTTGTTTTTATCAGTTCATTGTAGGGGCAGGGAATGAGGTATCCTTGGTCTCTGTTGATTGAGGGCTTGTGTTGGTGGATTTGGCCTGCTTCTGTTAGTTTTCTTTTGGTAAAGTCCTCGAGGTGTTTTGAATATATTTCCACATTGTCCCATTCAATGTTGTGACCAGGACAGTTGATTATGTGTGCAGAGATAGCTGATGTTTTGGTCTGATTTCTGGGTTCATGCCTGGTGTTCCTTAATTCTGAGGTTTACTGGGCAGGAAGTTTCACCAACATAGGCCTCACCACAGTCACAGTTGATCTTGTATATAACTCCTTTGGGCTTTTGATGTTTGGAACTGTTCCAGTCACCGGCTTGGAGTAGAGTTTTTAGTGAAAAGGGTTCCAACAGATGACCCAGATTTGATTATTTACAGATGGCTGTTATGTAGCTGGAATACTGCTGATTTTAGTGTTAAAAAATGAACAAGCTGACTGTGTGATTGTACCGAGATAGTGTGATATGTTGGAAGTATCAGAATTCATAGTTAAGTGATCCAGTGGAGACTTCAGCAGTGACTGAAACAGAATGATACTGTATCTAACGTTTGGGGAATTAATACCAGTTCTTCCTGGTTCCAGATCTTAGAAGCAGCAGACAAAATCCAGGCAATGGATATGAGGAAGCACGCCCTCAATATCATAGTGCATTACTTTCCAAAGGTAAGCAGCTCTCAAAACACACTTCAGTACTTCCGTAAAGTATGTTACCCATACTTCTCTCAGGTGTGCTTCAGGCTCATGCCTTTCTTCGTTGTTCTTCATATTTTCTATTGAGACGGCAACCCTCTATTCCGGTTTTTGCTGGCGTTTATCTGAACTAGTGTGTGTTGGTTTCAGGTTGCTCGTCTCCCACAGATGCGCCGGCTTAGCAAAGAATTATTACTGGACATCGTTGATGCCCTAGCAGACGACATGAGCGAATCTCGACTCTGCCAGGATATGTCAAGTGCCAGTCTTAGTGAATCCAGCAGTACTTTATGACTATGGTAGGATTATGGAGCACAATGACAGAAGCTGACAGTGTCTGGTTTGGTCCCAGACGTTTCCCAGCACATCCGGTATCACAGTGTGACTGTTGTAATGATGGTGGAACTGATCAGTTTCAGACATTTCTAGTCTCAGTGTCCAGAAGCAGTCACCGACTGTTATGATGGTGGAACTGACTGGTTCACACATTTCTGTCCTCCTTTCAGCTGGATTGTTACTCACAGTAGCTGAAATCAGCAGCATGCGCATGCTCACATCTGACAATTCAGCACAGGTTTCTCAAGTACTGGACCAGTCAATACAGGTCTTGCATTTCTAGACAGTAGTGATAAACTGCTGCTGCTGTGTGGAGTGACGAACTGATGTGACTTATGGTGAGAAACGTGTTGAATACACGTATACAGGATGCACAAAAAGTGATGTGGTATTAAATACTGCGAGATAAAGATGACATACAGGAATTGACGCGGTACTCAATGGTACTAGATAAGAATGACCTACAAGAACTGGTATACTGAGTCCTGCAATATCAGGATGACATAGAGGAAGTGATGTTTTACTGAGTATTGCAAGATGAGGATGTGTGAACAAGGAGTGTTTATATAGGATGTACAGGAAGAGGTATACGGAGTGCAAGGTAAGGAGGAATTTGTCATGTGTTTGTACCGGACAAACAGGAGGTGACATTGTACTTAGTATTAGAAGATATGGACCAGCTACATGAACAGGCATGTAATCATTTTTGTGATTTTGTGGACTTCATCTTATTCACTTCCCCTTCAGTATGAGAGAGCAAACACTGAAGTCAAGACACTTTTGTATCTTTCATAACTTACATCAGTAGAGAAAGACAAAGATGTTGGAAGCCGACTTTATTTCATCTTTCACAGAAATTGTTTTTTTGAAGAAGATATGAGAATTATCGTGTTGTTCAAACTGATGGAATGAATAAAGTGCTATTCAAGGATCTCGGAAACTCTTGAGGGGAAAGTTTCAATTACTGCATCCACTGTTGCCAGAAACCAGTGTATTTATCTTCGTCAGTATGGGAGGGTATTTAATCGTCTGCTTTGGTCTAAGTCAGTTTTTTGCTGCTAGTCTTGTGGAATGTGGCTACACTTTCTGTGGCTAGTGAGAGACAATATTCCCCTGCTGACTGTTAACAAGGGAGTGGTTCGAGTCACACGACTGTAGACTCACCCTATTGTGTATTAGATGACTCACCATGGGTTTGATCTCACCTCCATCCAGAGGAAACACTGTATGGTTAATGTTTCATTGGTGAACAGTCACAGGGAACACTGTTGTAGCTGTGCCTTGGATGTCTTAAGTACCTCGGGTGAGGAAGTTATTTCAGTACAATGATGAAGCCAAGGTATACATAATGATTTCTGATCATCACAGCGAATATGTTAATGTTGGTTTCAAAGAGTATAATACAAACACTGCCAAACTTTGATGTGTCAAAGTTCTCAGACTTACTTGACTTTGTTATTTCCATGTTATGTCAGCATTTGCAGTCATGTCAAACCTTGGAAAAAGTGTTTTTTGAGTAGGCACACCGTTTCGCTGAACTTAGAATCTCATGGTTTATTTACACCAGTTTTGTTATTTGCACTGATTTTCTTTCCTCGGTGGAAGAAATAGTGCCCATGTGATGTAAAATTTGGACAAAAATGATTGGAGGCTGTTAGGCCAATCTTGTCACTTCTGTATATTCATCATTTAGTGTTTGCAGTATCTTCCAAGACACTTTGAAAAATTCTAGCATTTGATGGCAAGAACTGCTTATTGCTGGATGTTTTTCTGAGATATGCATTGCCATGGTAATGTAATTATCCTCATGTTCTTAGATGTTTTACAGCCACTTGTTCATACATTTCACAAATACATACATGTGTGTTACCACGGTTACTGAGAAAATGACATGTTGAAATACTGGATATCTGTGATATTTGTGTTATACTTCAATGTCTTGAGAAGTTTGCATGATAAATGGGAGGGTTTTATGTGCTAGATACTGCATTTCTTGGTACGGTTAAATTATTTTGAGACAATAGTTATTAGATTCACCCTGTACCAAAAGCATATGTATGATGAAGAGTTTATCTTCAGTTAGATGATTTGGCTGATGGAGGATAATGGGGGTTTGCAAGACTTATTATCAGATTATGTGTTAAACTGAGAGGACCACCATAAACAGCACATATTTCTCATCACTTTATAAATAGAAAGTGTTAGATACATTTTCAGAATCCAAGGGAGTTAAGAGTATGTGAATATTCTGAGAATCATAATGACATCCCTAAATGACAAAAATGTGAATAATTACCATCAATGGTGACATCATGCAAGTAGTATGTTGACAAACTTGGATAACAACTTCTTGTATTTTGTAAGTGCAGTGTTTCAATACCGATTCCTGTACTGATGTCAAGCAGCAATGACAACAATACAAGAATTGGTATCAAAACTTCTCGCTCACAAAATATATTTAGTTGTTATCCATAATATATGTCTATATTGTATGTGTAAACTTCTAGAATGCCACTCAGTGATGACGTGCACATCTTTAACCTCATGAAGGCTTGGTGGGATAGCCTAGTGATGTAAGCATTTCCTCATCACGCCGAAGACCCACGTTCCCGATATGGGTACAATGAGTGAAGCCTATTTCTGGTGTCCCCTGCTGTGACAAATGTTGCTAGAACTCAACTCACTCAGCTTCATGTAAGAATGCAATAATGGTTCACAGTCCAGGCTGTTCCTTGACTTAACAGTATGAGGTATCTAAGTGCACATTAGAAGTTGACTTGTACCCAGCATGTAACTATGTTCAAGATGCAGTATTACTATTATCACACTGATACAGCTGTTAACACCCAGCATTTATTGTTGGTCAATAAAATGATGTATACTTCAGTGTTTTATGTGTTTTTATTCTAACATCTGGGTTTATCATACATGACACTTTGACCATCTTGACGGAAGAGCCAAGAAATGGTGTAGTTTGTACATGCAGCGTTCACGTTGACACAAAAACCTGAGTGTTTCACACAAGTATATCTACTTTTCAAGAATTGGAAATTTTAACTATAAATTGTATATTTATATACTTATCCTATCTCACGATTTGCACTTCTCTCTTTTGCTTCGACGCTGAGTGGAACGAATTAGTACTTTTCTGTAGGCCTCTCTTGTCCATATGCCTGTGTTCCCCAGGCTGCTCTCCTTATAGGACGTGTCCCTTAGCCCATGCAGAGCATGCCGCATGCCGCATGCCGCATGCTCCTCTATCTACCTACTTGACTACCTCAGAGAGATCATTCTTTTCTTTTCTGGGGAGGCTGGGTGGGCATACATCGCGTGAGATAGGATAAGTATATAAATATACAATTTATAGTTAAAATTTCCAAATTTTTAAACTTATCCTATCTCAAGATTTGCACTTATCCCATGGTTGGATGGCGGGTAGCAGATTACCCTATGTCTCAAAGTACTGACAGTATTACTGTATAGGCTAATGACAACCGTAGGTAGCAATGAACAAGAGAGGTCACATTCAACTAGCATAGAACCTATACTAGTGGTGGGTTCTCCTGAACCCCTTGGCTTACAAGGCGCCATCGCTCCCAAGGAGTGGGTACTCCTGAGCAATGTGGTGTTCGGCCGCAACCCTCGCATGTGCAAGGAGACGCAACTAGGCGAGTCATCTCACTTTGGCGCGATTTATCAGAGTACCCCCGTAGATAAAGTCTTATGACTAGTAATTGGGCCCGTACCTGCTTCGAGACGGCCCCCCAGACCCCATCACAAAGAGGGGAAAAGGAAACTGAATCGGAAACCTCACAAGTTTAACGTTCAGTACCAAAACACCACCACATGGCTTCCACTACTTACCACAGTATGACCACAAAGGTGTGCTAAGGAACTTAGGAGCTATGAATGCTACAAAATCCGTAAAGGAAATTGGGAAGGACTCACTACACTGACGTGATTGCTCCAATGAGTAGAGGTCAGCAAGCAAGATTGTTGAACTCTTCCACATCGCAAAAACTACTGTAGATCCGTATAGACACTAATAGTAATCACCCAATAAATTGAGTACAGAGTTCAATTCCCAGAAGAATCCAGAACAAAACTCAGAAACAAAGTTCAAAATTTTATTCAGTATGTACACGAGAAAGAAAGCATAAACGCAATCTTCCTCATCTGCGTTGATGGGCCGATGACAGCTGCTGGGCCAAGACAAGGGGTCCGAACTGGGTGGCAGTCCCGCAAAAGCATACGCCTTCAGTATAGCAGCACGCATCCAAAAGGATAAGGTTGTCTGTGAGACCTCAGCCTTGGATGTAGATGACAGCGGGATGAATAGCCTCTTACGAAGACGGCTGCGATCTTGGGAGGCAGCTAGGAAGATCCGTAGAGCTCTGACAGGGCAGAGAGATAAATCTTCCACATTATCAGGCCCAAGAATTGTTGACAAAGGAGGGATAGTAAAAAGTCTATCTGGTTGTCCTGGTAACTGTTGTTTTGCGACAAAGTCGCAACGCAATCTCAGAAATACTCTGCCATGCCGTTTTGTTCAAATTGCACATGATTCATGTCAAGTGCATGTAACTCTGAAATACTAAAAAGAAAGTTTAGAACGTTATCTGTTCAGACTCCTTATCATGTAGTGGTTCATAGTCAGTGGACACTAAATGACGGAGGACAACTGACAAATCCCATGCAGGAGGTTTGAACTTCCTGGACTGGTCAGCAAGTCTGACTGGAGCTCAGGAGTAGTAGACACTTTGTTCCTTTGTTTTGGCAAGAACCGAATTAATGGCAGCCAAATACGCTGGCAATGTAGTACCTCTAAGCTTCCTCATAGTTCATAAATGCTTTAGAAATTCTGCAACGACTTGAGGTGATGCAGTTGTGGGAGAAATAATTCCTCTAATACCACAATAATGTTCAAATTTCTTCCATTTATTGTCATACAATGATCGAGTTGAAGTCCTGTGTGCAGAAGTTACAGCTACAGCAACGGCATCCACTGCCGAAATAGCACAATTGATAAAGGGTAGTGTGCGATGAATAGTCATATCCATATGTGCCAATTCCCCATCTTCCACAAAGAAAGGTGAAGCAGCGCATTTGCCACATAGGGTAGAAATATCCTCGTCAACTGATGGAGACGAAGCCAACACAGAAAACCCATGGCCGTGAGCAATGGATGGCATAAACTTGGGTGAAGACAAACCATCCTTCACGCGTTTCAATTTCTTAAACGCATCATCTAATGAACTTTTCATTTGCAGAATGGACGGTCGTGGTGGCAAGGTAATGGTCGATAGGTCTTTATTCTTCAGAGCATAAGAAACATTAAGGTCATCCAGAGATCTGCTCACCGACTGTTGAAGCTTTTCAACAATCCAGGCAAGTACATGTGAAGGTTCTACTAAATCGAAACTACCCTCTGGGATAGAAATATCGGAATTATTTGGAGAGCCGGATGAGGGTTGATGAGACACACCAGTGGAAGACAGGTTACCAGTTGATGCAACTGGAACTGAACTTGACGTAGTCGAAGCTTGACATTGATTCCAAGCTACTGTAATAGCCAGAAGCATTGCATTTAAATCTGGCCCTTGAGAGGAATCCTGATTAGGGTTCCATGATTCAGGTAGAATTGTCGCCCCCGTAATATGATCCAAATCAGTTTGACGTGAAGGAGAGCGATGGTCCCTGGAACTATACCGGCATCTGGATGGGGAGCGAACTGGTGAAATCAAACGAACCGTAGCATGTTGACTAGTCAGGGAGACAGAAGGATGGGGTGACCTAACTCGATCTGGCGATCTTGATCGATTAGTACAGCCTGACCTACCATCCCGATGGGATGACCTTGAGCGAGCAGGTGAACCTGAACACTGAGAGAATCGGGATGAGCCGACGAATCAAATTGATGAGGCAAACCAGTTCGTGTACCTGAATCAATTTGATCCCATGACTCACTTTGTCTAGAACCCATGGTTCGAGAAACTGCCACAGTATGATTAAGTGAAGACGAACGGTGTACTGAACTGGTTCGGTGATGTGAAACATCATGGAAAGGTGAACCAACCCGTTCACACAAACCTGTACATGGTGAATTGAAACGGCCATGAGAATTGATTCTATCTGGTGAATTGATTTGGCCATGTGAACTGATTCGATCTGGTGAATTGATTCGGCCTGGTGAATTGATTTGGTCTGGTGAATTGATTCGGCCTGGTGAATCAGTCCGGCGACGTGAATCCAAACGGGAGGAAGAGCCGATGAAACCATTTGAATCAATACCTGTTTTGGTACGATCAATAGAAACAGACTGACGACCAACACCACTCTGCTGGGGTGAACAAGACCGCTCAGTCGATCTACGACATGGATTCGAGACAAACCGGTCAGGCGATCTAGACCGACTAGAACTTGAACGTTCCGACAAAACAGATCAATGAATCGAACGTGATCGCCTTGAATGACTTTTTGGTAATGCAGGTGATGCAGATTGGTGAACCGAAGCGACTGTTGTCACGTTTTGAGACGAGAGGCCCTAGAAACCAAGAGAGTAGACTGCAGATCAGGGGAGACAGTAGATACTAAAGGTTTATCCATAACAACTACCCTAGAGCCGGCCTGAGACGTTGAGCCGGCCTGAGACGTTGGTGAAGAATGCGTCACCAAAAGCTTCCGAACATCTTCCGAAAGGTAACAATCTGAAGAAGAGTCCAAAAAATCCTCCGCCTCGGAGAGCGCCTCGTGAGGGTAGGACGATCCAGGCATGGTGTCTTGGTAGGAGTGGGGCCTTTGTCAACAGATCCATTCCTAGCTCTATCTGCAATCTTCCAAGCACAACCCCGCTTATAAGCCTTTAAATCTTCAGTTGATAAACCTGCACACTTCTCACAACGTTTCTCCCAAGAACAATGACCCACACAATCAACACACGATATGTGTGGGTCCAAAGTCGAAAAAATAGTTTACACTGAGCGCAAAACTTACGCTTCTTGTTTGGAGGATCTGTATTCCTCATAATACAAAACAACTCAAACTCTATACAAGAACTATGATACGTCCACTCTGTCGTGCAACAAGAAGAATGATCTCTCTGAGGTAGTCACGTGGGTAGATAGGGGAGCATGCGGCATGCTCTGCATGGGCTAAGGGACACGTCCTATAAGGAGAGCAGCCTGGGGAACACGGGCATATGGACAAGAGAGGCCTACAGGAAAGTTCTAATTCATTTCACTTAGCGTTGAAGCAAGCCAGAGAAGTGCAAATCGTGAGATAGGATAAGTTTAAAAATTGATATTTTCTATGTATGCAAAGCATTTTGTGTTCTGGGAACACTGAGAATCATGTATTTTGAGCAAGGTGCATGCACATGCAAGATTCTGGGGGTTATGTGTTTTAGGAATGCAAGTCTGTTTTTTTTCCTACCACAAACACCGACGTGAAAGGGTAGATGATGGTTGATTGGTTGTTTAACGTCGCACTCAGCAATATTCCAGCAGTATGGCAGTAGTCTGTAAATAATAGAATCTGGACCAGACAATCCAGCGAACACCTGCACATGCACTGATCTATGCATTTGGGATACAATGTGTCAACCTAGCCTAGTCCACCCCATGCCATTGGCTGCTAGTTACAAGAAGCATGGGTTGCTGAAGACCAATTCTAATCAGGATCTTCGCAAGTTGAAAGGGTAAGACGCCAAAGACACTGTGTTTGATTTGAATGTGCAAACTTTGTGTGAATTCCCTTCTGGTGAAACTCTCAATGCTGCACAGAGCGAAAGAGCATAGCCCGTAGCCTGATCTGCGACCCTGTACCCAGTTTGTGACACATGAGTGTGAAACCTTGGTTTACCTTCACAGAGATCCTTGGTCCATCAACTCCACACCATCATTATGGGCTCTACCACAATAACGGCTCACGTCAATGTGTATATCCTGCTTCATTTTGCAGGTACACTTTGAACAAACAACAAAATACTAAATGATGATGCTTCTGGTACGCAAACAGGAACTGGTAGCATAAGATCAGCAGTATTCCAGCTACATCATAGTGGCTTGTACGTACATCTGCACCAGACAATCCAGTGATTGACATACACGATGACCCTCGTTATCAGGGTATGAGGACACATGAACCAGGACACCATTTCTGTCATGCTAACCAATTAAGTGACCACTTTCTACCAGCATTGTAAGTTATCACATTGCGTAAAGGGAAATACAGGGTCTTACCAGTCCCGAGTAAGGTTGTATTCCCCGGGCCGAAGGAATGTGATAACGCATTTATCTAGCCGAATGTTTTTTACTAAATCAAAAGATAAGTGATTAAGTGACCATTTTCAACCAGCACAGGTTGTACACACCTGTGAAGAGAATTAGTTTTCAGGAATCTTTGCATGTCCTCTGTGAAGATCTGCTTTGGAACTGGCCCCAGCTACCATAAGAGGCAATCAGCTGGAGTGGCGGTCAGGCTTGCTGACATGGTTGATACATGTCATTGTACCTCAGTTGGGAAGACTGATGCTTATACTGTCAATTACTGTATTGTCTGGTCCAGACTTATCCTGTACTGTGTTATAGCCTGAGTATTGTTGAATGCAGCGTTAAACAATACACATACAACATTTAGTCGCCTCCACAACACCCAGGTAGTTAAAGGCCAAACCAAACATCCCCACGGACGCCCAGCATACACCATCAGAGGCTCGAGGAACAGTCACAAGACAAACTGTATAACTACTTTTACAACAGAACATGAATACCAAGCCATGACAGTATATATGACAAGATATTTAATCTATATATTCTGGAAGAAGAGTGAACATAATGAAATATCATGACAAGTGTAAATACAAAACCAGTTGAGTACAAATACCTGGTGACGTAAAGAAAATTATACTTTGTGTTCTAAACTTATATGCCATGTATATGAAACTAAATACAATACATGGTTGAAGAAAGATATATCTGACAAAAATATATGGTTGCAGGAATCAGTTTCTGGTTGTGATGACAAACAGCTCCATTCATATTATCATGATATTCAGAGAGATAAGTACACTCACCTATAATGCTGTACCTAAACTGTACAGAACTTTAAGTAAAATTGCCGATTGAAAAATCTCAATTTTACCCAACAGTACCTATTTTAAGTTGGTTGAATGTTATTAAAGGAAAAATGTAAGAATAAGTTATGGGAGGCATTATTTAAATCTTCAAAACATAATTCTTAGGGCCATATTACTGCTATCCTACAAACAAACTACATGCATGTCATAACCACTTCAAAATATTCAAAGATGACATCCCACCCAAACTGTTGCAAACAGTACTTTCAAGGATCACAAGTAGTGATGTATCTAAATACAGTCAAGTCTTGTTAATCCCACCTCGGTTTATCTGACAACTGGCCTATCCAACATTTTTGTTTGTAACAAACTGAATAAGTGTAATTTAGTCTCATTAATGCGACAGTTCCACCTTCCAACTCCTACAGCCCCAATTAATACTGATTGTCATATTTCAGTCTTCACTCGCTTGCTTTCTTTACCATTTGTATTAATTAATGTGTGCCTTGTCATGCTCCAACGCACACAGTGACTTAGCTTGCTCCAAGTGCAACTTCAGTTGTGTTTAAGCAGGGAGACCATACAGAGTATATATGTAGACTATCCCTGGTTTAACAGAGCTTCAGCCAGTTTATTGTATCAGTCGGAATTTTACAAATGAGTGAATGAATTATAGTAAGAATTTAAGAGCAAGAATTATGGGAATGAAAGAATGAAATAAAGAAAAAGAATAAAAGAAATAAATACATATGTGAATGAATGAAAGAATAAATGATACACCGCGGCCTTCCCTCCCAAAACATTTTAAAGAACGCAAAAGTATCGCGAGAACACATGTTAACATCAGATGTCCTTTTAAAAAATCGACTTTCAAACATTTTTGTTTACATTAATAATTAATTCAGATATCTTATTGTATGTGGGGAATGGAATGGACATTAACAAAATGTTAACTGACACTGTCACACTGCCCTCACAAATAAAGTGTTAAAACTCTGACAAAGCATTCTAAAACACCTGTTCAGTTTTGTCAAATAATAAGATCAACAAGAAAGAAAGAAGCTAAGGAACTATAACCCTCAGGCATCAATGGTGATCAGATCGGCAATATGTCACATTTTTCACACACATCAATACACCCTAACATTCTTTTTTAGATTATGAAACTATCACTATTACTTGCAAACACATTTCACCTGATAGTGTATTCCCCTCATATGAATTAAAGGTGTATGTGAAAGATCTTTTTGGGAAGTAACTAGGAATACTCAAACAATGGCGTATAGCATTTCACTGGCGAAATGTCATATTTTTCACAAACCTCAATTACATCCTAACAATTTTTAAGTCACAAAATGTCACTATTACTTGCAAATACCTTTCAACTAAAGGTATGTTCTCCTTCTAAAAATTAAAAGAATGTGTGAAAGAAGTTTTTATCTGCACAATTTAGTCTATATTTGCGGTGAATAGAGAATAGAAGCCAGTGAGCTATAACATACAGACTTGAAACTTTACTACAAATCTACTGTCCTAATACGGACACTAATACCAATTATTTGACTTAACCTGAAGTGTCAAAATAGGTAACCTTTCTTCAACATGTTGAGTTTCAGTTGTTACACTTACACTCACCAAACTTCTTCGGCTGTTGAAAATAAACCGGGCTCAATCTTAGATACTACGCTGTCACCATATTGGCTACACTGGTTACGTAAGGACCCGAGACATATGTTCAGCGACTTTTCGAGGAGTTTCTTCTCCCCCTCTATATAGGCTCCCTGATTTAACCGACTGTCATAATTACCCTTGAATACACTGTCATGCGTCACTCAAGATGTTATATGTTGGGAGCAATGAGGATTATGAACACAAAGAGTTCTACTTTTTCAGTTTTCACACACAGAGATATTTTGCATATGTATCATTTAACAGTAAAAGGTGTGATCTAAATTTGATATGAATCATGATTGTCCTGTTTTTGACTATGAACGTGATCTGAACTCAGAATTTGACAATCCGACATCCTCGTTAATCCAACAATATGCTGTGTAATGGATGATGTTGGATTAATGAGATTTGACTGTACACTTATCATATTGTTGGCTTCAATTTTGTGTATTATGAAAAGATAGAAAGTATCTAGGCTATCAAAGAAAAGTTGTCTATTGTACATTTACCAGCAACCTCTTTCTATTGACAGGAAATGTTTGTAATTCTCCATGTGACAAAACAAGAACACATGTTATAGTTCTATGGATATTCAACTTGTCTGTTACAATACATGTGACCTGTCGGTGTAGATGCTGACACCATTGTCAAGCAGGTTATAGTTACTTGGCAATTATGTATCCTGCGTAAGCTGCTGTCTGCTCTACATCCTAGAATCATAGAATGGGCTGTGCTTCTAGTTAAATAAGGTGCTTGATCACATGTCTAGTGTCTTTGCTAGGAATAAAGATTAAAAACACAAGGACATAAATCCTAGACTTGAAATGTTTCACAGTACATAAATCATGATTTACATAGTCAAGGGCCCTCTCAGTTTGCTTCTTTAAATCTTTAATCCTGTGTGCTTAACATATGAAACATGAGAGGAGAGAACCATTCTGAACACATGTAGCCACATGCTTGTTCTCATGTTTGTGTCCATATATTTACATATATAAAATACAAATTTTCTGTTGTAAACCATTGACAAACAATTATCCCCAACTGGTCAGGAATGAATATATACAGCATCACCATTGATTCAGTAGTCATGGAAACAGATGACAGCACTGCATGCCACACGGATGGCTCGTCAATGTCATCATGTTTCCTATGTCTACCTGTCCTCACTGTGGAATATCCTTTGGTAATTGCAGTAACTAGGAAGACTAATATTTACAAAACATGTGACAATGTTCGGTCGTTGCAGCATGCACAATGTTACATCTTAGATATCCATCACCAGACAGAGGATAGCTCAATTATAGAGGAGTTTGGGGAATAAGGGGAGACTCACTCAAAAATATAATGTTTTCTTGGAGAGAAGGGTTGGGAATTGGGAGATTCACCAAAACATATAGCGCTACCTAGATGACGGGGTAGGGAATAAAAAAACGCTACCTAGCACAGGGATGTAGGGAATCTGGCGATTCTGAGCTTTTAGAATTAAGAATAATTCATATACAATTCTTTTGCAAATCATTATGAAATAAAATTAACAAAATCCATTCATACTTATAAAAACCCAACAACACAACTATCACAATGGAAAGGAAACATGATAAAATATACACATACAATTTTTCAAAGGACTTTTTTCAACACTTAAAGCACAGGACTTCCATAAAATGTTGAAAATAAATATCTACAACCTTTCTCACTCTTAGGTTTTCTGCAAACATTGTTTACAACACACCTATATAATTAATTTCCTTAACTCAGTTTAGGAAAGTATAATCGAAACCAATGAAGTGGACATTTATTACACCACTCCATACCCTATGACCACTTTTTTCACACCCTCTATGATGTATGCACATACCGTAGACACTGAACAATGTTGTGTGATACAAGACACAGATTCAAGCTTGTAACCAACTCATTTTTACTATTGATATTAATCCCACTGATCTCTGCAGAGTACATCACCAAGACTAGCTACAATTTTATAATTCACACAACACATTTACCAATACATTGAATTCAAATATGGACAAGAAATCAAACTGGTTGTCGGCATAAAAAAGCCACAAGATTGCTGATACAGCACCACTGGCCAGGTGACTGGCCAGGTGACATGGAAGGTAGGACATTCACAGCTACAACACCTAGTAGACCTCAGCACTCCTGCCTACACCGTGTTACAAATACACCACATATCCAGCACTGGTTAGTGTACATGGATACCATACACATTGTACTGTACATTACAGACACATGTGCTGATGCATATAATTGAGTATGTACAAATATACCACAATGAAACAGAGAAAAAACACGCACGCACGCACGCACGCACGCACGCACGCACGCACGCACGCACGCACTCACGCACTGTACTAATGAACAGGAAATCATTGAATTTGTACAGATGCATGTACTGACATGTGCTGTACTGACATGACATTGAGATGAAACATGCACAAATACACATGCAGAGAGATTGACATATGGATGGATTACAAGGTCCGTATGTCTTCATGACTTCATTACAGATGATGTCAGACAGTTCAAATATCTCCTACACTAACAACCACTTCTGCTGCAAATGGCTACATGGGTGTTTCTAGAAGATCATCTGTTGGGCCGTCACAATGCACGTACGTTGTGACCTTCTTCACCACGAGAACGAAGAAATTCATGACAACATCAATGCCCTTTAAAGGGTTTACTTGTTTCTGTAACTTGGATGTTAGTCATAGATGTGTTTCACAGAAATCTTCCTCAGATGCAAGAAACCTTCTAAACTGCTAATAAGGCAACCAGAGTCACGTGATTATTCTCCATCAAAGGAGACAGCTGATCTTACACTTCTGCTGATGTTGACCATTGCCCTGCAGGTCCACAGGTCCATCTGTCAGGTCCTCCTCTACCTTTGTTCAGGTCTTACGACATCACATTTGTTTTATTCCTTCAAAGCCTTATTTCAAGCATCCTTTGTTTCCAGAATGGTTATACTTATACAGATCTGTCAATCACTGACAGAGATGTGAAATCCCATATATCCCAATGGAATACTTGACTGATGTTTCCCCACAAAGTTAACTAATTTTCCAGACAGTTTACAATTTTTGCTGGTCATAAAATAATGAAAAGTGGACACATTCAGAAAACTTACTTCCTGATTCCACAAAAATGTGTACCACTGTTACACTTCGCAGCCAAAATAAAAAATGTGCTTCTGAAAATCATTTTTTCTCTTTTCATAAATAAACATTTGACTGGCAGGAAAATACATTACACAAGGTTTGATGACGACACAAAATCACTTATACTGCTAACACTACCACAGAATCCTTAAACATTTTGAAGAACACCCAGTTTCACATACCTTTTTCCATCTACTTATAAAATCAAGTCACAAAAACAGTGTAAACCAAAAGATGTAAACATCTGGTGGACTTGAGATATCTGAGAAACAGTAAGTAACATCACACAGAGGAACTCAACATATGAATGAGAAGGAATCAAGGAATCTTTCATCTTCATCTGAGCTGCGGCCACCCAGCTGTCAGGAGAACACTTTCAGGAACTACTTAACACAAAATCATCATCTGCCCTGAATTACTTAACACTAAATCATCATCTGCCCTGAACTACTTAACACTAAATCATCATCTGCCCTGAATTACTTAACACTAAATCATCATCTGCCCTGAATTACTTAACACTAAATCATCATCTGCCCTGAATTACTTAACACTAAATCATCATCTGCCCTGAATTACTTAACACTAAATCATCATCTGCCCTGAACTACTTAACACAAAATCATCATCTGCCCTGAATTACTTAACACTAAATCATCATCTGCCCTGAACTACTTAACACTAAATCATCATCTGCCCTGAATTACTTAACACTAAATCATCATCTGCCCTGAATTACTTAACACTAAATCATCATCTGCCCTGAACTACTTAACACTAAATCATCATCTGCCCTGAATTACTTAACACTAAATCATCATCTGCCCTGAATTACTTAACACAAAGTCATCATCTGCCCTGAATTACTTAACACTAAATCATCATCTGCCCTGAACTACTTAACACTAAATCATCATCTGCCCTGAATTACTTAACACTAATCATCATCTGCCCTGAATTACTTAACACTAAATCATCATCTGCCCTGAATTACTTAACACAAAATCATCATCTGCCCTGAACTACTTAACACTAAATCATCATCTGCCCTGAATTACTTAACACAAAATCATCATCTGCCCTGAATTACTTAACACTAAATCATCATCTGCCCTGAATTACTTAACACTAAATCATCATCTGCCCTGAATTACTTAACACAAAATCATCATCTGCCCTGAATGACCTCTATAATACTCACGGCATATAATTACATGATGGCCGATGCAAGTTTCAGAACAGGCCATCTACAGTAGGTAAACTCTGGGTAGATATTTAGGTACCCTGTACTGGAGTGGTCCAGTCACCCATGATGGTAAATAAAGTACCCTGGTACAATGGGCATACACAGGTATTCTGATTCAACTTGACTTATCACAGACTGATGACTACATATTAAATACATATAGATTTCAATTATCATATTTAATGTTAAACATAAACATGGTATACAAATAAATAAGGTTGTGTTGAGTCACTATCTGACATCATTGCTATAGTTACCACCTAGATCTAAACCAGTTGTCATCACTATTCTGCTGTCAACTGTCGGATCTCATCGGCCAGGACGGAAGTTACATGCATTGCTTTGTCCACCTCAGTCCCGCCAATCTGTTGCAGTGCCACAGATGCCGCTTCTCTCACGTGGGAAATGACGTCGTTCCGCCTGGAGGTGAGAACATCTGTTGTAAAACACTACACTAACAAAGTCACCTCTATTTCACAATTGTGAAACCTTACAAGGGGTGAAAGTGCTCTTGAAAATTACTCCTGTAATTCATGAGTCAAACGTTTACAATGGAAAAGACAGACAAGATGACTGGTTATGAAACACTCCATAACACACTGAAGTCTGAAACACGTCATGCTGGTCTCCTAAAATAATTAATTCTTGTGCCATTTTATCCCACAACGATCCTGTACATCCAGGTAAAGATAATTCCTGTACACCCTTGCATAAGAAAAGGGGTGGGATGGTACTATTTAAATATCTCCACAGAGCAAATCTGTGGTTGCCCTGTGCAGTGAGTTTTCTGTACTTTTGTGTTTTCTCCCACAATGCATGTTGTCTCTGTTGTTATGACACCTGGTCTGGTATTCTACCAACTCACCACATATGCAGCAGTTTCTTCACCGCGGACTTTGCCTGTAGGTGTCCGAGAGCAAGGCACCCGGCTTCCCTCACCAGCCGGTCCTTGTCATTGAGGATCTTCAGCAAGTGCTTCACAGTGTGACTGTCACTGGCCTCTGTCCTTGCCAGTGACACAGCAGCGACAGCTCGCACATTGGCGTCAGGGTCCGTCAATAGATCTCTCAGAGCATCAATGACAGCGTTACTTCTGAATCGGCCTTGAAATATGCAGGGATGAGAATATGAGTGAAAAAGCAGAGGGAAATGAGCTGTGGTCTTGCGGGCCACAATTTAGATGACTGACAACAATGATCCCAGCCCAATCAAATCTGCAGAATTCCGTGGAATATTCTCATCCCTGACCATGTCATGGCAGTATAACTTGTCTTCTCCTGTTCAAGAGGTGGTTCAAGTCTTAAGACGAGCCATATATATGTACCAAAACAATCAAAGATCTCAGTTCCAACTACTGTCATAACAAACCTAGTGCACTCAAACTTGTGAACATGACCTTCAAACTCCTGTATAAGCTGAACAGAAATTTGAAAACCGAAAGCATATGTACTCTTTCCATAGTAAAACTTACTGTACACACTACCAAACTGATATTGTGATATACATGTACTTCACAAGTGATGTGATGAAGAACCTTGCCCCTTAACATATCTCTCTTTGACGATACAGTTTCCGGAGAGCATGACTTTGTCTGATTACTTTTTACAGGTCACTTAATAAGTGAATGACCTTCAAATAGACCTTGACTTTTGACACAACCATGACATGTGACACATGGAACTAATAACTAATCAAAACAAAATGTTTGATTCTTGCTATATCAACCAGAAATGTCACTAATCCGACCACTAGTGGTGATCACAAGATAAGTGGTAGAGCTAAGATGTATAAATAGTTTTAAGTCCCAGCTACTCAACTATACACATCTTAAGCACATGACTGAGAAAACAAACAACAGCAGAAGTAGGCATCTAACTTGAGCTACCACTACAAGCGGTTCACCATAAGTGGTTCACCAACAGGAACAAACTTAACACGTCAATGATGTCAATTCCCACATACCCCGTGTATTCTTCTGATGTACAGTGTGACCAAACTTACAAGATTCACAGAAACTTCCACTCTAACCAAAGACACTTACCCAAATTTTTCAGGGTTTCCAAGCTTACCACAGACAAAGTAATATTCCAAATCATCCCCAACCAAGGACTAACAGAGATTCAATACATGGCCTCGCTTGCTCAGGACTTGCCGAAATTCCCAATGGTGTTATCTCCTACCAAGGACTAACAGAGATTCAATACATGGCCTCGCTTGCTCAGGACTTGCCGAAATTCCCAATGGCGTTATTTCCAGCCAGGTACTCTTCCAGATTCCATCACTTCTACTCTATGAAGGTTTAACTTGTATTGCTCATGACATACCCTCTAACAAAGGACTCACCCAGATTCTCAATGGCTTCCACTCTGACCGAGGAGTCCATGTCAAACACTTCCTTCATGGCATAGCTCTCCCTCGCCTGTTGCTCCACTCGCTTCCACAGGGGGCACTCCTCCCCATCCACAGTACAGAACTCTGTCAACATGTCGATCAGGACAAATTTCTGAATTCCAGATAGACATTAAATCACCAAAGAACACTTTAAAATTCCCTAAAGCAAATTATATGTGTATGAACCCGATTATACATTTTTCCAGAAATTATGGAGAAACTTTGGCAATGTACCTAGTTGCATTCAGTCATGTATTGCAGGGTAAGGAGGTCTCACAAAGTACTGAAAAAACTGTCAGAGAATCATATCTAAAAATATTCGTTTAAGTAAAACTTCTATAGTTTAAATACATGTATTAGATATTTGCTGAAATAACTTTCTCAATAATTTCTGGGAATACTATAACAATGGCCTCCAACATGATTCCACTGTGTCAGTGTGAGATGATCTGATGTCCACCATGTTTACTGACATCACAAACTTCATGACCATTCACCAGCATGACTTCGAGTATTCACAACATTCATGACTTTATGGCTAATATTTGACCAATAACATAGGAAAAAGTAACCTGCATGCAGATCATTTTTACAAACGCATGAAAATACCATTTCAAATCTGATTAGGCTGGAAAACAAAAAGCTTATAGAATCAAATGTCATAATAATTCAAATAGACCAGATGTTGTTAACAATTGTGTTACAAATGATGTGAGGTATTTAAAGTGTACTGATACTTGGTGTTACTCTGATGCTTCCTCAGTCCCATGTTCTCTACCACATCTTCCCTACCTTTGAAGGAGGTTTTGGTGAGCATGCCGTCGTCATCAACTTCCATCTCACGTCTCAGGATGCTGACCAGCCATGTCTGGTCGTCAGAGCTGAAAGTCTGCTCTAGGGGGCGCTTGTACAGTGACATGAAGGTATCCACAAATCTAGCAGAATATGTATAACATTCAGTAGTGCTTACATTTTGTTTTGAACTTGAACTAGAAATGTTTTTCAGGAACCCATGCTTGAAGACACAGTCATCAATATCACCCGCATTACCTCCAATTTCCATCTAAGTCACACTTGTTGCCATGGAAACGTGAAAAATACTTCTTAGGAATACCCAAACTACCAAAAGGCACTAATACACCACCGGATCTATGTATGTGCCAAGTGTGGTGAGGAAATATTGAATGGTGTTAAAGTTCTGGTCCGGAAAAGATAAATGTGCACTGACGGACGGAAAAAGTACATTTTAAAAAGGATAAAAAGTGAGTAACGGTATCAGGGGGTCAGACTTGATGACTTGATTGAGATGTCATCGTATTCAAAATTGCATATGCCGATGCTTGTGCCGTCGATAACTGGATTGTCTGGTCCAGAAGGCTGCTATATGAGTGCAGCAATTAAAAACAACCACAACACTGAACTCCTGACATGATGATGGTCTGTGGATAAACAAACCTGGAGCAGTGAGGGAATGAGTTTAGTTTCATGCCGCACTCTGCAATGTTCCAGCTATATGGCGGCGGTCTGTAAATAATCGAGTCTGGACCAGACAATCCAGTAATCAACAGAATGAGCATTGATCTGCGCAAGCGGGAACCGATGACATATGTCAAACAAGTCAGCAAGCCTGACCACCCGATCTCATGTGTTGCCTTGTACAACAAGCATAATTGACAGATCTTCATGAGTCAAAACCTGGAATAGACAATCGTGTGATTCATTATCAGACTGATAAACAGGGAATTCCTGCATACGCATAATACGCATAAAAATTGACAATGGATGCAACATAATTGATTACCGCATCCTCAGTGACACAGAAAAATCCACATCCTTTATGTAAGTATTTCTATCAAGTAACAATATGCTATCACTGCGCTAGCTACTAGCTGGGTTATGGTATTATTTGCAATTAAATTACTGTAACAATGTGATGATCATGATATGCAAGACAATAACAGCAAGTGAATTACAATGATACTACAACATAGTAATGATAATAATATTAATGGTTGGGACCCCCTTCTGGGAGTTGAAGACCCCTGAAAATTAACAGCATGAGTCCCAGGGACCCTCAAACCAGGACTCCAGGTAAATCCCTGGATAAAGTAGTTGGTCAGGTGATGCTTACTGCAGCAGGAAGACGATACTCCAAATATAAGTCACTGAAACATTTGGAGCAGGATTTGCACTGGTTCTTGGGTGGTGGGGTAGCCTAATGGTTAAGGTGTTCGCTTATCACACTGACAATCCTGCTTCTATTTCTCACATGGGCACAGTATGTGATATTGCTGGAGTATTGCTAAAAGCAGTGTAAGACCAAACTCACTCACTGATTGAATGTAAAGGTAATAATAAGATGTGACTGCCTCATGAAGAACCCAACAAGCAGGGAGACGATATGGCAAATAAGATGTGACTGCCTCACGAAGAACCCAACAAGCAGGGAGACGATATGGCAAATAAGATGTGACTGCCTCACGAAGAACCCAACAAGCAGGGAGATGATATGGCAAATAAGATGTGACTGCCTCACGAAGAACCCAACAAGCAGGGAGACGATATGGCAAATAAGATGTGACTGCCTCACGAAGAACCCAACAAGCAGGAAGACGATATGGCAAATAAGATGTGACTGCCTCACGAAGAACCCAACAAGCAGGGAGACGATATGGCAAATAAGATGTGACTGCCTCATGAAGAACCCAACAAGCAGGGAGACGATAGATGAGACTGCCTCAAGAAGAACCCAACAAGCAGGGAGATGATATGGCAAATAAGATGTGACTGCCTCATGAAGAACCCAACAAGCAGGGAGACGATAGATGTGACTGCCTCACGAAGAACCCAACAAGCAGGGAGACGATATGGCAAATAAGATGTGACTGCCTCATGAAGAACCCAACAAGCAGGGAGACGATATGGCAAATAAGATGTGACTGCCTCATGAAGAACCCAACAAGCAGGGAGACGATAGATGAGACTGCCTCAAGAAGAACCCAACAAGCAGGGAGATGATATGGCAAATAAGATGTGACTGCCTCATGAAGAACCCAACAAGCAGGGAGACGATAGATGTGACTGCCTCACGAAGAACCCAACAAGCAGGGAGACGATATGGCAAATAAGATGTGACTGTCTCATGAAGAACCCAACAAGCAGGGAGACGATCGATGAGACTGCCTCAAGAAGAACCCAACAAGCAGGGAGATGATATGGCAAATAAAGTAAGTTTGAGATGCAGCTGTCAGGTGTATGAACTTACTTGTTCCAAACTACAGAGTCGCCAACAAAGAACTTCTTCCAGTATTCATCAGGCATCAAACTCAGTTCCTCATCGGACCTTTTGACACGCTCATTCTTTGCTTTCTTTCGGTTAAGATTCTGGCGAGTCTGTTGTCGTTCCAACTTGGGTCGACCTTCTGTAAGAGAGAGAAACTTCACTGTGTGTTAGTTGGAAGAAGAGAAGTGAGCTTGCCAGTGAATTAGGTTTCAGGATGGTGCTTACAAACCAAGAGACATTAGCTGTAATAACACTGGATTCAAACCTGGAAAAACCTGAAGAAATGTAGGCAACTTTAGTTAGGTAAGAAGAGGGTCACATGAACTCAGAATTTAGTCATGGAAATTGATGGAAAACAGATTAAGAAGAAAGAACACTGAAATATAGTAATAGGAATTGTCTGTTGTAAAGGAAATCGGTTTACTGGTTACACTAAACACAACAAAAGTGTCAAATATGATACATGACACCAAAATACAATTTTCAAGATGTTTAACAAGCATGCACATGAAAAATATTGGATTCACTACTACAGAGGTGACATTTAGGGAAGCCAAGTGAAGAACACTGGAAAATATGAGTAAATGGTATACTCTTAAAAAAAGTAGAGAAACTTCATTTTTTGTATTTACGATTAATAATATTAAGGAGATTTATAGGTTGATGTGATAGTACTGAATGTTTGAGAGTGCATCACCATCTGCACTTCCTTACAACCATAGCTATCTGGAATGTAGTTGCTTTTGAAAGATGATTGGTGTATGGCATGTAAGGCAAGAAACCAACACTAACAAATGTGTGATGCAAAATGAGTGTCAAAATTAATATTCTAAGTGATTTCTCGACCTTCTTGAAAAACGTCAAAATCAAGAATGGGACCCGGGAATGATGGTGCACGTGTACTGTGCTGTGCACATGCATATCAAGCGTTGTGCATAGGGGTGGTAATAGAGGGAAATGGTGGTGCAATCATAAGATCTGTGTCCTTGAAATGTTTGTTAATGTTTACACTGCCTATCCAAATTGAAAGTTCAGGTTCCCCTACATTTTTTTAAGAGTATTATATCTGAGAGAGTCATGAAGAAATGAACATTATCTAACAGAATCTAGTTTTCATTTGCATTTGTCTTTGAAGGGACAGACATGAAAAAATGTGCAAGGACATGGGGAAGGTCGTTCAAAAATATGACCTGATCAACTGAAGGTCACATCTGTCAATGCTTAAGCGCATCAGAAACATCTGCAACTACCCCTACTCACTACCCTGACCCTGACCCTGTCTGGTCTCTTAAAGTATGTCTGTTCATAAACACAAAACACAGTCACAAAACTTACACGCATTTTAACAACAATTCACTTGATGCTGATCATAGTCAAGTGTTTTTCTTTTATCACCTGTATTCCACGGTTTTCCAAAACATCAGAACAATTGTAGAGAAGACAACATATTTTATCTTACCTCAGACATTACTTTCTGATTGGGAATGCTGAACTCATTTGGTACTTCGTGGTAATGTTTACAGATCTGCTCAAAAAAGGAGCACTACCACCAAATTAGGTCAAAGTCAAACTTGTTGCCATGGAAATGCAGAAATATATTTTATTCAGAATTTCCAAACTACCAATATGCACCAGTACACCACCAGACCAAACTATGTGTGAAGTTTGAGGAAGAAATATTGAAAGGTTTTATAAACAGTTCTGCTCCAGAAAAGAACACTACCACCAAATTCAGTCAAAGTCAAAATTGTTGCCTTGGAAACGGAGAAATATATTTTATTCGAGAACCCCTAACTACCACAAGGTACCAGTACACCACAAGATCTTCTGTGTGCCAACTTTGTTTAAAAATAGTGAACAGTTTTAAAGATCTCCTCCGGAAAAGGGCAAAAAAATTCAGTCAACGTCAAACCTGTTGCCATGTATGCGCAAAAAATACTTCATTCAGAATTTAAAAACAGCCAAAAGGCACCATTATACTACCAGACCAATATATGTGTCAAGTTTTAAAAGGAAATATTGAAAGATTTCACAGTTCTCTGGAGGAAAAGAACACTACCAACAAATTCAGCCAAAGTAAAAATTGTTGCCATGGAAACGCAGAAATATATTTTATTAAAACATTCAAAACTACCACAAGATCTATCTATGTGCCAAGTCTGGATTAGAAACAGGGAACGGTTTGGAAGGTCTGGGCCAGAAAAGAGCACACCCACCATATTCAGTCAAAGTCAAACTTGTTGTCATGGAAATGCAAAAGAATATCTTAGACAGAATTCTAAATCTATCCAAAGACACCAGTACTCCACCAGATCTACTTACTTACCAAGTTTGGTGAAGAAATAGTGAATGATTTTGAAGTTCTGTGCCAGAAAAGACAAATGTGTACGGATGCAGAGATTGAGTGCATTTTAATATCCCCCTCCTGAAAACGTGTTGTGGGGGATAGTTAACATTGAGGTGGTCAGTAACATAAACACATTGTTCACTAGTCACTGGGGGCCTGTGGGCCCTCAATGTTTGTTTAGGATCCCTTTACCCTTCATTGAGGGTACATCAGCCCATGTCCCCCTCGTGACCACTGAACAACTTAAAACAGTAAATAAGAAACAGTAATGTACAATTCATATTAATTTCTACACTGAGTTAAGAGCACGCAACACTCACACACGAACCAGTTTTTAACCTCAGGGAACATGTTAACATGAAAATAACAACAAGAAATACTAATTTCAACACTTGTGAGTAAGCCAGTTGGACAATAAAACTTGTTATATCTGACACCAACATAACACTTGTTATGGATACATACCTGGCAACAAACCATATTCAGATTATTGATCATTCATGAATTAATAGATTTTGAAACTTTCAACCATGGTAACTTTACACACTTACTAACAGTCAATCCCAAGGTGTGATCATATTGCACCACTTCACCATATCCTCTTTCCATTACTTGGCCTAGATGTAAAAGCTGTCTCTATTATCTCAAAGTCAAAAGGCAAATTGGAGAATGGCCTGTATGTTTTGAAAGAAGACAACATTAAGTTGTGGTTTCTTGATCCTCAGTGATACCAGTGTGAACTCAAAAGTACCTGGCACAGCAGGCTCTCTGAGGGAGATCCTTTGACTGGTTAACATGGTCTTTTCAGATTCTATGAGACAGATTTCATGATACTTAATAACTTACTGTTCTCCATTCTAACAAGAGAACGGAAACTGAGAAACATGTCCTAGAGTACGAGGGTGACAGTGTCAATAAGTTTTGAGCCTTACATAGAAAAACACAAAATATTGGTATGAACCACATTTATTTTTCAACATAGACCCCTTGTGAGTCAAGAGTTCCATCTTTTCTGCCAGTGGCTGATGCCATCTCTGTTGAAGGCACCATTTTGGTCCTCAAACCAAGCCTCAGTAGCAGCAATAAGCTCATTATCATCCTGAAATCTACGACCACGCAAGTGTTTCTTGAGATTTGGGAACAGATGGTAATCACTTGGTGCCAGGTCTGGAGAGTAGGGGGGATGCGGCAAGATTTCGTACCCGCTTTCCTGGACAGCAGCGGCTGCAACACGAGAGGTGTGTACTGGAGCATTGTCTTGATGTAGAAGAATACCATGTCTGATCTTGCCTCGGTGCTTCTCCTTGATTGACTGTCGCACTTGCCTCAACAAGTCAGCGTAATATTCCCCATTCATTGTTCTTCCTTTTGGTAAGTAATCTATGTGGATGACGCCTTTGCTATCCCAGAAGACTGTCACCATTACCTTCTGCACTGATCTGGAGGCTTTTAACTTTTTGGTCCTAGGAGAAGTGACATGTTTCCATTCCATGTTTGCTCTCAGGATCATAGTGGTGGATCCAGGTTTCATCACAGGTTACTAGCCTAAAGTGAAAATCTTCTGGATTCTTGTTGTATCTGGTTAGCATGGAGTTGCTTATGGTGACCCTTGTTTGCTTCATTTCATCTGTAAGCATTCTTGGCACCCATCTTGCGCACACCTTAGACATGACGAGATGTTCATGAAGAATTGTCTCGATGGATCCGTGTGAAATGCCTCTCCTCTAACTCGTGGCGTGTGATTCGACAATTTTCCAGCACAAGTCTATGCACTCTGTCAATGTTTTCCTGACTCGTGGTTGTTGTTGGGCAACCTGGATGGGGGTCATCTTCAAGACTCTCTCTACCATGCTTAAATTCATTGACCCATCGTTTGATGGTAGCAGATGAAGGGGAAGACTCTCCCATAAACTGCTGAAAGCCTTTCTTCAATGTTCTTCACCAAGTTTCCTTCAAGAACTAAAAACTTAATTACTGCTCTATACTCAATTTTTAGGGGGGTCTCTTTCTGTCAATGTGAGCTGTTCAATAACTTCTGAGAGTAGGATACCAAAACTTATATATCACATCAGCTACACCCCAAGGTTCAATGTCGTACCATAGGCTGTGACACCTGGGTATGAAAAATGCTCAAGGCTCAAAACTTATTGACATCCCCTCGTACGTCTTCAAACTGTGGTCCTGATTCTCAAAATCACCGAATGCTTTAGCCATTATATCATCAGCATGAATACTTTGCCTTGGACATGCATCTGTTGACTTCTGAAAGATTGAGTTTTCATCGTCTATACTTTCACTGGCCACAATGAGCTACTTCCTTTCAGGTTGTAAGACAAGAGCTGTGATGATACTTCTTGATAATCAAATGTTCAGCCACTAGGTGGCATTTATCATTCGCAGCTTCTCCACAACTATTCAGCTCCAAAATATACATCAATATGAACAACACCTAACTCTCTTGTCTGAAATTTCTAGTCAATGACTAGTTGTGATCCTGAGCTGGCATCTTAATATCATTTTCAGAACACATCATATTCACTATTACCAGCTGTTGATCAACCAGTATGTTTCTACACACTGGCTTCTGATTTACAGTTGAGGTTGCTATCTGCCAAGATATATATAAACAGTGTATTCTCACGCAACAAAGGTTATTGCCACGCAAAATGTTAGCATCAAGCTACCAAACAATCAACTCAGAACATCTTACGCTTTGTCTTCTTTTCTGAAACCAAATGCAACATATAAACAAAGTACAGAGGTGAGATGTGAGTAAATTAATGAAAACACCCCGGAAATACCCAGTTATCAGTCATAAAGAAGTCATACATAATAGTATATCATTAACGACACCTACCATAATGAATAGACACACTTTCATACCTTACTATAGAGTTACCAATGACCTCGCTCTAATGGGGGTTTGCTGGGCTTAATGATGCTTGGACAATATTTTAGTTATACCATATCTGGCCATCACGAAATGTGAGCCCTTGCATCATAATCATGAAGTTGCCATAGAAATATGATCTCTTTGTTTGTTTATGGGTACAGTCACCAAAACCCTGTTCCAAATACAGCTGCATGTAAATAATTAAGCTCCATAATGGACAAATCAGACTGATGTTATCAGTAATGGCTCATCCAAGAGCATGCCATAAACGAGTCTCAGACCTGTTATATCTTGTTACAAACATTGGATTATGATGCATTATTCCACTCCAATGTCCGGAAAGATACAGCCTCCTGAAATATTTACTGATAGCTCAGCTGAAATATCACTATTGATGCCACAATCAGTGTAACAATATTACATCATGGTGCAGAACAGGTAGTTATCTTGACATGATTACATCCCAGAAACTGACAGCCTTACAATATGTCATTTAGCATGCAAACAAAAACACACACATGCACAAACACAGAGGCATCAACATTGTCACACGGTTGCCACTATAGTGACACAGTCACCGACATTGTGACACTGTCACCCTTGCTTCAACAGTCATCCAAACTACCAAACTGTCGCCATTGCTTCAACAGTCACCAATATAGTAGCAATGTTGCCATTACTGCAACAGTCATCAACACTGTCACACTGTCACCATACTGCAACAAAGTCATCAACACTGTCACACTGTCACCATACTGCAACAAAGTCATCAACACTGTCACATTGTGAATCACAACACAATCAGCAGTTTTGGACTAAACATTAAAGTCACACACTGAAATGAACTGGTTAAATATTACAATATGTGCATTAGACACATGCAATTAAAAAATCTGTACACATGCAAAAACTGTGCTGATGGTTTCACAGGCCTTTTTAGACCACCTCGAAACATCGCCTAGCAACATGGACACCACATACAAGGTGAAGGTCATACCGACACTTGGCTTGGCTTTGGGGTTGTATCTGACAATGTGCTGCAACTTAGCTGCAACCAATAATACCATCTCCATGACAACTAAAAACTGTGAGCGTGTGAATATGTTACTGTGTTCAATGTCTAAAGCAGCGCTAAAAGGGGGATTCTGTCCAGGTGTAGACTTTGTTTTGAGCAGAGACGAATGACATCATAATAACGTCTACCTGTTACATGTACATACATACACGCAATGCCAGTCTTCTGGGTATAGTTCCTGAATTAAACTGAGCATGGTCCAGCCAAACGAATGGTCAACAAATTTTTGCAAATCTTGTCAGACAGTATCTTGCAATACACAGGTGTCATGTTAAGGGGCACTAATGCAGATTAATTTTCAATACTTAGATAATATTTTGGTAACTTTTCAAAGCACTCTAAACAAACACCACTGTATACCCGCTACGTTGTAGCAATAGTACATGTTTCTATGAAGTCTTTGTAAGACCTGAACAAATCATCAGAATTAACAATATTATCACATATTTGGGAAACATCTGTATCGAACCATTGTTTGTGAATGAAGGACTTTCTATTCATCTTAATATTTGGGTTAAGGAATAAAGCTTTGGAAAAGAAATCATTAAATGAGTCTACACAAATTATACTTCCAGACTCACCAAAGTATTAGAGGCACTCTTTCCCAAATACATTTCCAACTTATTGTGACAATGTTATTATGAAATCAAAACCAAAATTAAAAAAATCTTCTGTTTTGTACTAGCAAAGACACTATGTTTTATTGACAATATGTTTAAGTTCATTCTCAGCATAAATGGCAAAACCAGATTGTTTCAGATGTTTGAAGGGTAAAAACCTTTCAGGCCACGTTAAAGAAACAAAACTCTATTGGTTTAATACAGACTATTGCACACTATTCTTTACAGCAACTTCTTCCTCTAGAAAATAAACAAAGAGAGAATAATGACTGCACTTTTGGTTCTTATGCAAAGAATTCACTTGTTTTGGCATTTGTACATTTACTTCATTTATAACTTCCATGGATGGTCACCATATATATGAACCATGTACTCAATCTGAAGCTCTCTGCTTTCATGTGCTTGTGACTCAAATACTGTCACAGATACTGCTTTCGACTTCTTACTACTGATCTCTAAATTCTCAGTGTATAAATGTTGGTGTCAAGGGGTAAACAACACATTGACGGTTTCAATAAAGTGAGTGAATAGAGATGTGCTTTTGAGACAGTTAGTTTCTCATGCAGAAATAAACTGTTAAACTAAATTTATTCCGCAAAGTGGGCATTGGATCATCCACTTTTGAGTTAGTCTAGCCTAAGTCTAGTCTAAGTCTAGTCTAAGTCTAGTCTAAGTGAAAAGCAGACACATAGAAGAAGCTAGCAGCTTATATTAAGCTTATATCAGTATCAGTATGAATGTGACAGTGAACCAGTTTTTTTCTTTTCGAAAATGTCAGAATTTATGTCAGCAAGCTTTCATACTATATACAAATGAGAGTCACCCTTTCCCTGGAGGTTATCCTCAGTCTTGTAGGAGGAACTTTCTGACAATGAAAGCATTGGAATAAATATAATAATTTATCAATGATGTTAGCAAACTATTGATAGCTAGAATAAGCAAACCACAGACAGATGGTCATAGGTTTAAGCTGCCCATCAGCGTAGTGAATTACCCATTGGTCAGTAGTGAGAACAAACCAAAGACAGGTGGCCTGAACATAGCACTGATCAACAATGTGTGCTTACCATTTGTCAGAGCCATGGTAACAGAAATACATTTGCAAAGACATCCAACTTAAATGATGCAACTTGCTACTTAAAACTGATGACAAATATATCATAAACATAAACCTCCAGAGTCCTCCAGAAATCCTCTAAAAAATATACATATTCTTAGGCTCAGACAACTTCTAAACAGTTTGCCGTAGTAACTTCAATGCTCTTTTCAAATTTCCAACTGACTGTTACCATGTTAGCTCATTTTAGTGTTGTACATATATCATTTGATATAATACAGTAATCTTACTTATCTGAAGATTACAAGATTGTCAGTCAATGATCACTAACCTAAACCTGCAACATACCTTCTTATTTCAATAATTTGTATAGTAATTATTTTTAATATATCAAATTTCACAGATTTTAAAATATGTTTATCTAGCTGGTGAAGGAATGTTTATTCATTGACAATCATTCTGTAAGACTGCAATACCTTTAGAGTCGTCCTTCTTCTCTGTCTCTGAATCCTTGTCCTTCTCATCGAGTGCTTCCTTCAACATTGGGATCATTTCTGCCATCTTGGCATCAAACATGCCTTCCTCCCATATCTCCACCCACTGATAGCCAGCCAGCTGGAGCTTCCTGTAATTCAGCAGTCACCACAAGTCAACACAGTCACCTCTAGTGCAACACAGTCACCACTGTTGCAGTCACCATTGTTGCAACACAAGTCACCATTATTGCAACAAAGTAACTATTACTGCAACACAGTCACCATTATTACAACAGTCACTATCATTGCAACACACTCAGCATTACTGCAACACAGTCACTATCATTGCAACACACTCAGCATTACTGCAACACAGTCACTATCATTGCAACACAGATTCCATTACTGCAACACAGTCACCATTATTGCAATACAGATTCCATTACTGTAACACAGTCACTATCATTGCAACACAGTCACCATTATTGCAACACAATCATGGACGATGACGTACTGCATCAGTCCAAAAGTAACAAATAATACATGAGTCACCACTGCTATATATTTAAAATTATTACACTATGGTCACAACTATTTCCAAACAGACAACATGACTGCAACATTAACTAGCAACACAGTTATCAACTATGCACTGTGTGTTGTTTAACGTCCCTGGTATGCAAATAAGTCTGAGGCAGACAATCCAATGATCATCAGCATGAGTACTGATCTATTCAACTGGTACACAATGACATATGTTATTCGAGTCGGTGAGCCTCACCACCTGATACTGTAAATCGTCTTTTGCAACAAGCATGAGTCGCTGAAACCAGGATCTAACGGATATAACAACCATGGAACAGACTGAACTAGTCCAAGTCTGTTAATTACACATGACAATACATGATAACCTACATGCCGGTGTCCATGTGCGGGTACAGCTCCTTGGGTCTAGTGAGTGTGATGGGGAATATGGCTGTGTTGGAGACGTAGGCCAGTGCTAGCTCATCCTGACAGTACTTTGAACTGACACAGTTCTTGCTGAGCAGCTGGATGAACAGCTGAAATAGAATATTGTCTGGTTTACTTAATCGGACACTAAATTCAGGAATGTGCAAAAAACATCAAACCAAACACATCGACAACTTTATTATCATTTAGAGAAACGCAAGCTGAGTCAGCAGAAAACTAGTGAAATAAAAAATCATGATATTGTGTTGAAAGCATGAATGCTGGCTTGTTTACCTTGGCATCGATAATTGCTTGTCCTATCTTGCTGAGGAAGTCGACACCAGCATTGAGGCCAACAACGTCCACCCACACAGAGATACCATTAGATTCCAGCACATCTGGATGACCAGTGAAACCATTACACACATGGACAACATATCAACCAATGAATTCCTAATTATTAGAGGACAGGGTAGAATACTGGGACTTATTGGCCCAGTAGAGACCCTGCAAAGGTACTAGAAAAAAGAAACCATTTTCTTGAACTAAAAAAGTAACCCAATATGTAACTTCCAGATATTACATTGTAAATGGGCCAATATGACCTTGACCTTCCAATCCGTATCTACACTCTCCTGTGGTCAAATACCACGATGTCTACCCAGGAAGTATATCAACTGGAAAGACACTTTTTTCTGGTTTCGAACTTGAAAATGTCCTACCTTTGACCTTGGCCATCATCTCCTTGTCAGCATGGCTGTAGCTGATCATGACGTCTTTGGCTGCCTGGCTGTCTTGGGAGGTCACCACAGGTCGGTTTGGACTGGTGGCTTGGGACCTCCCACCCCTTCCTCCTGCATCCTCTCGTCCTGAGGCTGGGCGAGGACTGCTGACACTGCTGCCAGTTCCCATCTTCTCAGAGGACTTATACTGACAAGTACAGGAAGTATGTTCTACAAACTGTCAATACAGTCAGTACAATCTAATCTTGTAATCTCAAAAAAGATTTGGCTGTAAATCTCTTTGCAAAAGAAATGATTATGATTTGAGTATGTGAGTTTGCATAAGAACAGATTGAACAAACGTGATTTCTACCACAGTGTCAACTTGATGTTGGAGCAGGATGCTGTTACAGGAGTAATAAGCAGAGATATGGTCCTGAGAGTTGAAGGATCTTAATATGGGCAGGTTCACTCCCTGAACTAATGGATCCTGTCATAGCTAAGGGAAAATACTTTGCACAGGAAATTGTTGTACCTTCACTATGTTAAATCAACATGTACATGTTTATTTCAGTACCTTGTTGTTTAGGAGTTTCCATGAATGCCAGTTACACTTTCAAAGTAATCGGTAATAACAGTCGGTAACCATGGCTACAACAGAGATTCCTGATGGATCAGATCAATATCTTCTGCGGCATGGTTTCAGCATGGATGTACATACATTGTAAGTAGATATTCAGACCATGGTCTGGATGTGCATACATTGTAAGTAGATATTCAGACCATGGTCTGGATGTGCATACATGGTAAGTAGATATTCAGACCATAGTCTGGATGTACATACATTGTAAGTAGATATTCAGACCATAGTCTGGATGTACATACATTGTAAGTAGATATTCAGACCATAGTCTGGATGTACATACATTGTAAGTAGATATTCAGACCATAGTCAGGATGTACATACATTGTAAGTAGATATTCAGACCATAGTCTGGATGTACATACATTGTAAGTAGATATTCAGACCATAGTCTGGATGTACATACATTGTAAGTAGATATTCAGACCATAGTCTGGATGTACATACATTGTAAGTAGATATTCAGACCATAGTCTGGATGTACATACATTGTAAGTAGATATTCAGACCATAGTCTGGATGTACATACATTATAAGTAGATATTCAGACCATAGTCTTCAGCAAATGATAGTAACATTTCTAAATGGAATTAATAAACTGTTTGACTCTATACTTTGTTCAATACTGTTATAGGTAATTTTATGGGTAAACAAGGTTGTGAGAAGTATCAGACTGTTAAAAGGAACAGCAGAGGAATTTGAAGGCACATTGTATTATACTTAACAGTACATTACTGCGTCTAAAGCACCAAGAAATTTGGAAAATACAAACTTGAAAAAGAATGCCAATTTTGAACAAAATTACCTTATGTTCCCAATTTGGAAATGATTCCTTTGACAGCTACTGTAATTGGCATTTACATCTTCTACCAACATGCATGCAAGTGTCAACTGGAGGCAGTGTTCTAGAGTTTTATATATTCCATAGCATGACTTATTTCTTTAGAACATTTTTGTCAGGATTGCCAAGCTGCCCAGTCTCAGCTTCCCTGTGACCATGTTAATATGCCAGTAATTTGGCTATTGTATTCGCCAAGACCTTGGAAGCAATAAAATGGCATAACAAATCACACTTAAATTTTGTAGTGTTTGTCATTCATTGTCAGAAGAATATATAATAAATATCCATTAAAAATAAACAAGATGAACATGATAAACAATATTTCATTGATGACAAATATGGCCTTCCTTATGGTTGTAACAGAATACATATCTTCAGTTCCGGTTTCGTAGCAAATCCTCATAAGCATCTTAATGTTGCTTGAAGTGCAACTCTGCAGCAGATCCACCCATGAAGACCCTGTTTAACCCATGCTTGTCATAACAAGTGACTTGCAGAATCAGATGGTTAAGGCTTGCTGACTTAGTTGATACATGTCATCGTATTCCAACTTCATAGATGCCAACGCTGTTGATCACTGGATTGTCTGGTTCAGACGTGATTATTTACAGACTGCGGGCATATAGCTGGAGTATTGCTGTATGTGGCATTAGCACATTGTTTATAGCCCCTGAATATTTAGAATATGGAAGAAATTATGTTTGAATGAAAATGAAAATATAACTTGATAATCTGACCCTGCTTTCTGAACAGTTGAGAGAAAAACTGACAATGAAACAAACAAAAAATAATAAAGTGAGACTGAATATGTCTCAAATGGTTTATACATACTTGTCCATCTATGTAACGATATGTTCAAATTCAGTATTGAGCTAAACAATGTTTAAACTTTAAGTTCATTGCTACATAGATCAAACTCTTATTGGTTAACTTTTCTTAAGCAGTTTAGTACAATAACAGGCTAAATTTAAAATAAAATCTGACACACTGAATTTGTTTGAAATTGATATAATTAAATATAAAGATACAAATTTCCTTCTATAAGAATAATTATCATTTTGAAAGCATGTCATTGATAAAACCGAAATACATTAACCATTGTGATCAAATGCAGTCTAAATTTATTAAAGCAGACTTCTTACAGACGCTCATGTAAATTACTTAAAACTGGAAAGCTTATTTTGTTGTCTTAATGTTTCTTCAAAGTAACCCGTGAAGGTCCCGGGGTAGAATAGGCCTTCAGCAACCCATGCTTGCCATAAAAGGTGACTATGCTTGTCGTAAGAGGCAACTAACGGGATCGGGTGGTCAGACTAGCTGACTTGGTTGACACATGTCATCGGTTCCCCATTGCGCAGATCGA
Source organism: Haliotis asinina (assembly GCF_037392515.1). Classification (NCBI taxonomy): domain Eukaryota; kingdom Metazoa; phylum Mollusca; class Gastropoda; order Lepetellida; family Haliotidae; genus Haliotis; species Haliotis asinina. Next base: position 102,762,194 of record NC_090280.1, on the reverse strand, counting down.
TGCTCATGTTATTGATCACTGGATTGTCTGGTCCAGACTCGATTATTTACAGACCGTCGCCATATAGCTGGAATATTGCTAAGTGCGACGTAAAACTAAACTCACTCACTCACTCTTCAAAGTAACCCATACATAGCAGTGGAACAATTAACCAACAATGTGAAATATACTGACATATTTCTGACATGTCTTCATGTCTGTCCACCATTACTCTCCTCATGTTTACTGATAACTGATCAATGTCATGTTAATGATTACTGATTGCATTGATCTGCATCGATGACCAGACCAGCAGAGCAAACAGCAACAGAACCGAGATACAATGACACACATTCCAGCGAGTCACTGAAGTTTAACAGAAGATCTCTTTCAACAAGCATAATAAGCTGGAGATCATTCTCCTTACCTGGGAGTCCTCACAGGGTTATCCTAAAGAATGTTCATTATTCTGACATTCCAGGTGTAATTTCTGATTAAATTCAGAGGAGGAAATCCTCATATATTAAAGACATAAAGTGTCACATTCATTTTTAAATTGTTTGCTGCCATGACTTTTGTCATGAACCCCTACAATGCATTACAAGATGTCAAATATGGAGACCGGGGTAAAATGTGGTCCTATTGTTGTAGAACTGTCAAGATCTGGGTTAAAATTGATCTTCAGCAACCATGCATGTTGCCATGGGTGACTAATGAGATCGAGTAGTCAGGCTTGGCGTCTTGGTTGACAGGTCATTGTATTCCATTTGTGCATATTGATGCACATGCTGTTGATCACTTGATTGTTTTGGATCAGATTTGATTATTTACAGACCACCATATATATATAGCTGGAATATTACTGAGTGCCTGATCAAACAAACAACCCTATTACTGAGTGCCCCTTCAAACAAACAACCCTACTGATGAGTGCCCCATCAAACAAACAACCCTATTACTGAGTGCCCCTTCAAACAAACAACCCTACTGATGAGTGCCCCATCAAACAAACAACCCTATGGATGTGTGAGTACAAATGATCCCAAATAATTTTAACCACACAGCAACAGGTTGTCAGACAGTAAAACCTTGGTGATTAGAAAACTCGCACAAAACAAAACTGTCACTCAGATAAAACTGTGAAATTAGTGTAAAATCATCATTAATCAAGATACATATTTCAGTGACTGAACACGACTCATTCACAGTCTTATCTATGTTAATTCAATGCAGATAACACCCTTTCAAAACCAGTTACATACCAAGTTTCTTTATTGCTGTACTGATACCTGAAAATAAGTCACTTTGACAGGTTATCCTATGGAGAAAGAAAATGAAATTCATGACCTGAGCAGGTAACTTAGACTACCTACTGATCACAATGATATAGTGCTGGCAAGGACAGACAGGGAATCTGGTGATGAATCATGGTAAAGTTCTACCTTTCCATTCTTAAACAGGGTGGTGGGGTTGTTTGGTGGTTAAAACGTTTGCTTGTCATGCCAGAGGACGTGGTTTAATTCTCCAGTCATGATTACAATATGTGAAGCCCATATCTGGTGTCTCCCATTGCTTGAATATTGCTACATGCAACGTCACACTGAACTCACTCATTCACTCATTCTCAACTATATGTTTTCTTAAATCAAGACACACAATAACAAATATCATGCATGGTACATGTTTGGCTGGAAGGTAAAATATCTCTCTTGATCAAATAGATAGGGTTTCTTGACAACTAGTTTCAAGTGTGCTAATCATAGCTGTCAGGTGACTTATGGGTGACCTGAATTACCTCCCATCTCATCTAGTGTATTCCTCATATCAACCTCAACAACAACAACAACAACAACAACAACAACAACAACTGAGGACAAAGCTTCAATAAGAACACTTAGTTTAGCCAAGAAATAGATCTATCTGAACGTACTATCTTGATGTTTGCTTTTGTAACAGATGTACTACATACAAGATTTAGATATATTGTTGAGCAGACTGCACCTTTGTTACTGAAAACAACATACTAAGAGTATATAACTGCTGAGTAACAATGAAAATATTTTTGTTTGATCAACATTTGAACATTTTGACTGCTTGATGATCTCTATGTGAAATTAATTCACACAAACAGTTCCAAATGCATTCTATAAAGTCTGGCTATAACATAACTTTTCCTTTAAGCGTCACATGCAACCAAAACATAAAAAATAATTAAAACACGGTTATCACTTATTCATGATACATAAAATGCATTGCTGATTAAGTAAAACAAATAAACAGAATCATAAGTGTATAATCTTAAATCAAAAGTGCAATATTCTGTACTTAGGTTTACTTCCCTTGCAATGAAGTGGCCACAATACCGAACCCAGTCAGAGCCAGTGGGTGTGCACTCAAGCGTAGCAAAGCCTTTTCAGTGGCCACTGGTTCATTGGCCGATACGCTTAATTGGCGCTTTGTTTATGGCGTATAAACCCCATAGACGTTAATTTCCAACTGGATGTGGTCAATAATTGAAGTTGTGCATTGCATATTTACATCAGCAGCCAGGCAGGCAGACATATAGGTGTCAAACCAGACATTAAGATTTCTCAGTGACACAGTCTGCTTATCACAATCAAGATGGTAATTTTTTATGCAACGAGTAGATTATTTACTTGTTGATGTACACAACCACGATTTGCTCACAACCTCATACTCCAGGCAGGCATACTGTTTCAAGCACAAACCTATTCACTGTGCATGTTATGAGCACAGCACATCATATCTGTTGAAACCACTTTTTGCCCCAAAGCTGGGGGAAAATTAGTGAATCATTTAAACTCTGATTTCACAGGCTTTTTTTGCATCACGTTTTTCTTCAACTTTATAGGTTAAACTGGCATTTATGATGATCTGTTTCAATAAGTGCATACCCTAAGGTATCAGAATCTGCAAAGTTGTGTTTTACATTGCATGTGACCTTTAAAGGTTTTATTGTCTCTGATCAGTGACACTGACACCCTGAAGGGATTACAACAGAAAATATATGATATCAGAATGTGTGCAGGGTTTTCATTTGGCGGAATCATCATTTTGGAAACGATTAGGATGTGTCAGATTACTGACCCATGCATTATTCCCCTGTGATTGTATCATGTGTATTGTGAGAGTTCTCTCAGCTCATACGTTGTGACCTTCTCAACAGGCATTCTCTGATCTTCTTGAAGGTATTGTATCAGGTAAAGGTCTGAGGCCCATAACAAGATTTGGCCTGGGTGCTTTATTGACCGGAACACTATATTGGTGTTTAAGACGAGCGAGTGAGTATAGTTTTACGCCACTTTTAATGTATATTCCGGCAGCATCACATCAGGGGACATTAGAAAGGGTGTACACACATTGTTACTAGTAGTAGTAACCCGCGACTTGAACATAAGGCAGTCAAACCCTGGTCTTTGGCATGATGAGTAAACACCTTAACCACCAGGCTACCCTACCACACACTGCTGACTGTGATTTAATCGATGTGATCAGTCTTAAATACAGGTTTAAATTCACAGTGAAACCTTTAAACATGTTTAATACAAACAGAATCCTTTCCAGATATTGCTTCAGAAATTCCCTGGGTAATGGATTATAAGTTAATGTTCCTATATCTGTATAATGCCTATGCTTAAACAAGGGCATCCTGAAGGAGTGTTTTCTGGACTAACATGGTTTCAATTTGTAAGGTTTCTCAATATACAATTCAGTGTCCGAACATGAAAAAGATGCTCTATTATACTAATTTATAATTACTGAACTCTCCATACACAATGTATGTCTGGTGTCCTTCATATCCAGATCACAATGAAACAATCCTTGATTTTTCATCACACCTCCCTGGGAATAATACAGCCCATGATGCTTGTCAAGTGCAAGGAGGGTGACAGGTCTATTACAGTATCCCATCTGGACCCATTCAGGAAGTTTTTAAACAGCCTCTTGCCTAAAGAAACACTACAGTCTGTTGGATTCCATTTAAGCCGATGGATTGCTCACTGTCACAAAATATAAGAATTGCAACAAAACCAAATTTTGCACAGGCACATTAAATCGACAGACCAATTCTGATGATTTGTCTCATAATTTTAGACACCTGAAGAAAAATGTTGTTGAACAAACGATCCTCATGTTGTTGTCACTTGTTGCAAAATTTTATAAAGAGGACGACTTGCTGGTAGAACAGCCAGGTAACCAACAAGCATGTGTAGTGAAAATGGGGGTCATCTCAAAAGTCATTATATATCTGGTTACCACTTTGGACGTTCATTCAGAGTCACTGTTGGGGCTTTCTTAAGCCGTGTTTGTATGTTTGGAATCAGTGTTGCTGTCATCCGAATCAGTGTTGCTGTAATCAGCGTCTAGCCTGATGATGACTGGCTTGATGGTGGCATGGTCCAATCCACCTTTTTCCCAATAATGTCTTTCGCTTTCATTCTCAACTTTCTGCATGCATTTTCCCTTGTTTCCTGCTGGGTGTCTATTGATTGCTGAATAATCTTGTGGACATCCCGAAGTCTGAATGTTATATTGTTCCTGCCTACATCTGATTTCATTATTCATCATGAGTCCTACAGGGTTTAAATTGCAATGATAGGGTGGCAATCACAAAACTGAATGGCCATGTTTTGTAGGATACTCATCAACCTGAAAGACAGGTGTAGTTTGAACTGACTTTATAATGTCATGCAGAACTGGTTTGGTTGCTTTTTCTGGATACAGTATTACCTTGTTTTGCAACCACCGTATCACATCTCCCTTTGTACTGTTAGATGTTTGTGTTTGCTTCTTGAATGCCATGATATGGAGCGTTATCCATGACAATCAGAGTTTTAGGAGGCAGAGCTGGTACCAGTTGATTTTTATCAATTCATTTCAGTATGATTGTATTGGCAGCCCTTGGATTTTGCCTTGAAAACTAGGGAGCAGCCAGGTAGGATTCCCCGACTCTTGCAACCAGTGCGGAGCACAAAAAGTTGCTCTCCCTTGTAATTTTCTGGCACAATGACTCTGAAGGGGAGCTAACAAACCATTGTGTCCCTGTTGTATGGGAATCATTCACCCATGTTTCGTCTAAGTATACAGGCTTGTAACTAGGAGTGGGCGTTGCAGAGAATTTTCACATTGCGATATATTGTGATGCAGAAGCATATATTGCGATATGTATTGCGATATGTATTGCAATATTTTGCAAGAAGATTTTTTAACAAACAACTACTTATAATAGTCTTAATGCTTGATTTCTTCAACAAAATCACAACAACATCACTATGTTTGATTCACTCTCCCCACAAAAGGGCCATGAAAGTTTAGACAGCAGATCAGAGTAAATATTCAAAACATTCAGATCTGAAACACTGCGAAACACTTGAACAAAAGTGAAGAACACAACTTCAAACCAAACTTAACTTGTCTTGTGGTGTGAAGAACGGAAATATCCAAAGATTTCAGAGAGTGAGAAAGTTTTCTGAATGCATCTCAAAATTCCGGTTTTCGACGTATCGCAGTACCTATCGTTTTCATGTCTGAACCAGTATATGCCTGTAAACCATATTGCATAGACCTACTCATAACCCTTTATATATTGTTTCGAATTGTGCGTAAGAATTGGCTTCTAAGTCGAACAATGGCAGACCTCTCGCACAGTGCATGCATATTTTCTGAGCCTACTTTTTTGTAACAGCAACCAAATTTGCTAAGCAATTTCCATAAATGACATTTTGAAATGATCAAAGAATGATATGTCTCCTCCACATGCAGTTATTTTGTTTATACAGAGATTTCATGTCATTTCTCACCAGCTGTTGAAATACATCGACTTTCTCACATCGCATGGGTTTTGAGACGGTCCCCTTCGTTGTGTCTGAGCAGGTTGAATCGGTGCGGTTTTGCAAGAAAGTTTTTAACTTCCTTCCTGTAATTCCAACTGCATATGCAGTTCGTAAACAATACTTGGCCAAAGCATATTTGGGCCTACCCCTTTCACTTTCTTTTTCAAATAAATTAAATACTTTGCACGTAACTGACTTAGCATTGTGTGATAATCTCACTGTTTCAGGTTACAGTCACGCATGTATGGTTTGCCCAGCAAATCGTTTGTCCATTTCACATGTGCAACTTGAACATCTGGCTGCTCTACCAGCAAGTTGTCCCCTTGTAAAATTTAGTGAAAGGTGACAACAACATGATGATCATTTGTTAAACAACATTTTTATACAAGTGTCTGAAATTATGAGACAAATCATCTGAACTGGTCTGTCGATTTAATGTGCCTGTGCACATTGTTGCAATTCTTTGATTTTGTGTTAGTGAGCAATGCATCGGTCTCAAATGGAATCAAACACACTTCTAAAATATTCGGTGTCAAGTACAACACAAATAGTATGTATAAAAACAAGGATAACAACTTGTATATTTGTTTACCGGAATGGTTCTGGGCTAGATCTTGCTCCTTCCTCATGTTATCCACCTGAACTCTAGCCCAGAAATGCTGTGGTAAACAAACAAACGAGTTGTTATTGATAATACTTACAAGTCCGGAATCAATTCACCAACTTGTAAATGCCTTTAAAGAATTTCATAACTGTCAAGTTAGAAGCCTTGAAGAGTATGATAAAAGAAATATATATAAAAAAAAAATAATTAAATTTACATGCATGACACTTTTCATAACAACAGTTTTGACTAAGGTTCACCAGAGACCATATAATAGATATGGTCTCTGGGTTCACTGATGAGGCCAGTAATATACACTACATGACTTACCTTCTTGTACATGGACCGAGTTACAAGATCACCGGGTCACAGTCGGGTGTATTTGGCAATAGCTTCAGCAATTTGGAAATTCCAAGTTGCGCAGTTGGCAACAGGACATGCTGTTTCTGTTATAAAGCTGGATCGTTCCTTGATCACATTTTCATTGATAACGAGTACCCAATACAATGACACTAATAACAGCTTTATATTTCACCACAGTGCGACTGAAGGAAAATGATCCAAAACTCCAACACAACACACGGGTATGTCGTAATTGTGTCACCAGTTCAATCGATCACTGCATGACTGGTTTGGTGAGCTTTCCGTGTGATCGATGTCAAGCAAAATTTACAACTCCAATTCAACGAAAAACACGTCTGTTACATTAACAACACACAAAGTCACCCCCAGTTATGACTGTCCGTCAACACGTACTGTCAGCTTCGAATGAAATTGTCTGATTATCAGCGCACATCTGTCAAAAAACATTCCGTGGCGTGCTTGGATACGAATCCATTGGCGCTCACTCATGTGGGGAAATGTAAACCGGATCACGTTAACCGAGCCAATGCTTATGTATCTGCACAATACGAAATGCAAGATTTATGGATGGAAAATTGTTTATGGATTGTTTATGAATAACACGACGTTTCTGAGTGTATGCTTTCTCCTTCATCAGGTGAATGGTGGGGGTATAAAGAGAACACATACATACATACATACATACATACATACATACATACATACATACATACATACATACATACATACATACATACATACATACATACATACACACATACACACATACATACACACACATATATATACACATACATACATATACATACATACATACACATACATACATATACACACATACATATACACACGCATACACATACACACATATATATATACACACATATATATACACATACATATACACACACATATATATACACACATACATATACACACACACACATATACCAACATACATCTATACACACATACATACACACATATACATATACACACATACATACACACACATACTTATACACAAATACATATACACACATACATATACACACACATACATATACACACACATATATATATACACACATACATATACACACATATATACACATACATATACACACACATATATATACACACATACATATACACACATATATGCACACATACAGATACACACACATACATATATACACACTTACGTATATACACACATACATATATACACACTTACAAATACACGCACATACATATATACACACATACAGATACACGCATATACATATACACACACATACATATATACACACATACATATATACACACATACATATACACACACATATATATACACACTTACAAATACACGCATATACAAGAGGCACAAAAAGAAAACATGTATGACTAGTTTAACAATGATCCCGAAAGGTTGTGTTGGAAAGAATAAAAACGCCATGAAATATCATGGCCAGCTAAACAAGTTCTAAATGCCGCTAAAAGACATCAAGTGGAACAATGTTAATTAGCGAGTGAAGTTTTCAGTGTGATACTGACCTTCCTGTGCCTGTATTGTATGTCCTCACGTCTACTGCCATGTTGTATTACACATTCATTCCTCAACATTGTTAAACTTAATGATCATGTCTTCTTGAAGTGCCTCGTGCGTGTATAGTCAATACCCCCTCATACTCCCTACCATTCACTTGACGAAGGGGAATGAAATATGTCGTGTTATTCACCAAAAAGAAGTTGCATGACATCCATAAATCTTGCATTCCACTTCTAAATGCCCTTCAAAGATTTTATCCGTGCAATGTAATATGTCAACCAAAAATTTGCAGAATGTTTCGAGACACGAAGAGGGTAGTATATGAAAAAGTCACTGTCGCCGTGGACACTGCAAAGGGTTTCGTTAGTTTGGTATAGGTTAATTGTTACGTTTATATGGAGTCGTTTCGGATATTTTCATACTGAACCTGAAACTATCATTTCTGTTTTTTATCAGCAATGGGGTAGTGGTGAGGGGAAAATAATGTCGCATTTGCATTTTGTACAGTGCAGATCGTTGCAAGGGGAAACATGTTTTGAACTAAAATGGCCAAACTTATGTGAGAATAAAACCCGGTGGTTTTGGCACGCTGCAGTTGAGGAAAGGCACACTGTCATGCATGGCCATTCTGCAGTTCGGGTGATGAGTTTGCTTATTTTACGTACGTTTCATAAATGTACTTTTCCGTATTTTAACGGATTGGTAAAGGGATGTGACGTAATGGTTTCTTTGAAAGTGCTATTCCATACTTAATACGGATAATGAATTGTAACAAATATGAAACAATGTTTAAAACAGGTAATTACTATTGTTAATGTTGAGATAATTACGGCTAGGGCTCAACCAATATTGTATAAATACAGGAAAAGTATGCATCGCTCACTGTTTTAATGCCGAACACGGATTGACAAGCCTCTCAATTCCCAACTTTGTATAAACTGATTAACAGCCATTGTTAGCTTTTTACAAAGTAAACTTTCAATAATTTTTCTTTTGAATTTTCAATTAATTCAGATCAGATGTCTAATATTCAACAGGTCGTGGAAGAAAAGCTCAAGAAAGAACTTGCAACGACACATTTGGTAAGTGTATCAATTAACTTGATGCCGTTTTTTCACCAAACAAGTGACAGTAACGAAACCTAGCGGCAAAACCTTTAGCTTTGAACGGGCACCTGTCACCACCGAATCATTTGCGTGCATCAGACAAGCGCGTTTCAGCAATACCCACGATGCTTCTTACTGCTATTTCGACGATCGGCATTTTCATGCATGTTTTGAAATTAATTTAAATGGGAAAACAATCTATAACGTATAACACTCGGCGCAAGTACATTTATTGCATGTTCGAAACGGCAACGATCAATATCGGCACCTCTCAAGGCATTCTGTCATAACATTCACAATATATTATCTTTCATGATTGCTATATTCAACCATTCAGGAAACTCTGTTGTCAGTATTAATGAGGTATTCACATATATATTTCTCTGAATTCACTGTCACATTCTCTGAGAAACACCACCACAATCCAGCAATGATGGTAAACATGGGCTCCCAAGGCCAAACCTGACATTCTGTGCGCTCCTTGTCTTGTTTGTTGTCCAAAGATGCACAGAGGAATATTGGAGATATAATGACAAAGCATATGTGAAATTCATTAGTGTAATGGAGGATGCTACTGATTAAAGTGGTTTTAAGTCTCACATTCATTCTACTGGTTGGGCCTACCGTAGCACGTGCGACAGCATTGCATGCTAAAATCATGTTTCCATTTGCAACAAGTCATGTGACCTATTGCTACACGTGCAGTTGATCTCATGGTAGAGCATCATCTCAGAAAAACAGGGTTTTATGGTTAATTATTCGTTAATTTGCAATGCCATGACTGTCAAACATTCAGCGGGAACATGCCATTGGCATGCTGAATACGGGAACGTCCATCACTGATGTTGCGAGCATTATGGGAGGCAGTTGACAGACCATCCATAATCTCCAGACACATGTCCATCAAACTGGCACCACAGCTGAAAGTCCCCGTCCTGGTTGACCACATGTGATGTCACACGCAGAAGACCGACAGATTGTCTTACGTCATTTGCGTAATCGGTTTGTCACTGCCACATCTACAGGGAATGTATTGTTTGGAGGTCAAGTGACTGCCCAAACCATTCGAAATCATCTGCACTCTGCTCGTTTTCATGCACGATGACCATATCATGGAGCAATTCTAACCCGTGTCCATCAATGCCAACGTCTTCTCTGGGCACGACAGCACCTAAGATGGACCCAGCAAGATTGGAATAGGGTTGTGTTTAGTGATGAATCAAGGTTCACTTTAACCTTTGCTGATGGAAGAGTTACGAGTTTGGAGAAGACGAGGAGAACGCAATGCCCAGTCTTGCGTACAGGAAGTCCATTGATTTAGGGGAGGTAGCAATATTTTTGGGGGTTCTATCAACAGTCATGCTCGATCCCAACTCATTGACCTCCAGGGAAACCTTAATGCAGTGGCATACAGGGATAAGGTGCTCGTTCCAGAGCTTTTGCCATTCATGGCAGCTCATGGCCCAGGTCTGACTTTCCAACAGGATAACGCTAGACCCAATACGGCCAATTTAACTACAAATTTCCTGAGGAACGCTGGCATCAATATCATGGAGTGGCCCTCAAGATCTCCCGACGTCAACCCCATAGAGCATGTGTGGGATGTGTTAGACAGGCGGCTCCGTCAAGTAAGGAACCCTCCACAGAACTTGCAGGAGCTTGGTGCCATGTTGGTACAAATGTGGTGTTGCATTCCTAAAGCTGTGTTCAGACGCATCATCCAATCCATGAGGAGACGTTGTATCGCAGTTGTGAACACCCATGGAGGACACACCCGATATTGACATGATTTCATTAAGTTGTGACTCACAGTTTTTGGTCATGGACATTGTAGTCGCATTTACGGGGGAACCGATTCCATGACAAACACGATCCATATTCTATGGCGTCTTTAATGACAAGAGAATTGAATACAGTCGTTATTTCAAACCCATTTTCCAGAGTGTTCAAATTATTGACTTTGAAACGAGTGTCAAGTTTTTATTTTTTCTTGAGGTTTTTCCTATGATGATGAGTTAGGACAGAGATACACAATATATATCACAAAATATAGATCACTTGCAATAAATACCATGATATATTTATATCAAAACATGTTGAAACCTCTTGACTATAAATAATTTAAAGCAGGTTTAAATGAAAAGCTGTCTGAAAATACATGTTCATGGCAAATTCTTTTAGTAGCAAACGTGTTGCAACTTACAATACATCAATATCTGACTGACAGCTTCACAGCCAAGTTGGGTGAAGACTGAAAGAGGAGCAAGTTGATTCTTTTAGCAAGTGAATTGCCTCCTATCATAATTGCAAAAAACATTTTGCTTGTCATTTTGTCATGTGAAAAGTCATGGCACACTGTTGTATTGTACTCTTACTATTTCCTGGCTCACTCTGTGCTACCCTTGATAATTTGATGTTGGATAAAAATCTGAATTGCTTAGTTCAAAGACCTGCAAGTTATTCTGGAAAAATAAACGTATATTATTTTTTCAAGTATTCTGTTTTACCACAATATTGCTAACAAAACTGTGATATTTGCAACACTCACTTGTCATTTTTCATGTTTATTGTGAAAACATTGCAGCATATATTGTTCCTATTAAATCAGAAGAAGTGGCATGGTACCAACTTTGTCTTTGCTTATCTTGAAGACAGTATTTGTTTGACGATGTTAAACTTTTCAGGGAGGGGTATGTGAAAAAGTTTGGACTTGTGATGTTTTGAAGTGATCCCCACTCAACATTGTTTTCCTTTCAGGATTTGGTAGATGAATCAGATGGGTGTGGTGCTAAGTTCCAGGCTGTTATTGTCTCACCACAGTTTGAGGGGAAACCTCTCCTTCAGCGGCACAGGTGAGACAGACCTTTCTTTGCACTGGCATGATAATATTTCAAATATTATTTTTCTACCAATTTCTTTTGCAGTTTGAGTGAAATTGATATTGTTCTGTGAGTTAGGTTATTGAAAACCTTTTGAAGTCAACTAGTAAATATAATGTACATAGCAAAAAACATTCTCCAGAGATCATGTTTAGCTATGGAGTATTAAGTGTGTTATCACTTATATGTGGTGTTTATATTTTTCATTAGGTAGTCTATATGTTGTACTCCCATGGGCATAATGTATCATTGAGTGGACATGTCAAAAAGTAATGTTTCTGCAGGTTATCTTTGATTTATAATTTCATCAGCTGACATGAGTGTGTCGCACTTTGCAAAGACTCAAATTATCTGTTTGTAAATCTACTTAACAATACACAAGTAGTTGTGCCTTCATTATTAATTATGTATCTTTGTGCAAGTTGATAAAGATACAGTTGGTTATTAACCATAATACTGAAGTACTATTTGAGTATTGAACTTCTTCAAGCCCATTTGTACATTAGCCACTGAACATGAATTGGGTAACAGTGATTAATTATTCTTGTCTTATGCAAGTATGCAGGTTGTATATGTGTCTGTCGCAATCTCAGCCTCTCTGGTCTGGTGGCTTGGTGGCCTAGTGGGTGTCAAGGACCTGAGTTAATTCCCTACAGGATTGAAATGTTTGGGCCATTTCAGGCGTCCCTGGTGATAAACTAGGACTAGTGCTACAAGAAGCGTAAGACCTAACTCACTCACTCTCTTGATCTGATACGACTGTAATAAGTTTCATTTCTCTTTTCCAGACTTGTGAATACAGTGATAGCTGAAGAAATGAAAACCATACATGCCTTCCAAATGAAAACTTTAACACCAGAGCAATGGGCAAAGCGACAAGAACAGAATTAAGTAACAGTTCCTGAACTCAAGACTTCTGCTGCTTGACATCTTGACCTGATTGTTGGATGTTTCATCGCCAATTACTTCTTCCTGCCTGTCCATGGATCTGGCTCTAGCTAGTCGATCACTTTCATTATGTCCTCTGCTTTGACTTGACTTCAACCATCAGTTTGATTAATACCTTTGACTTTGATCTGCACTAGCTTTTCGTTCTGCAAAACAATTTGGTGGTTCTCACCAGATAGGATGAGGAAAAAACAGTTTTAGCAAACTTTCAGAGCTATGAAGTCTTCACTTTATGAAGTCTGATGATTTTTGCTGCAGCCAAACTAATAATGAATTAGCAAATTAAATATTTCATACAGACAGTTGATTTTTGTCATTCCTCATTTGAAAGTTATTTTTATATACATATGCTATTTAAAAATGAATATGCAGAAGAGAAAAGATTTAACTTTAGCTGATAAGGTCCGGGTTCTGGAAGCGCTGAGTCAGAAAAAGTCCCAGACTTCCTTGGCGGCAGAGTTTGGTGTGTCCCAGTCTCAGATATCCAGGATTGGCAAGAACAGGGATCTCATAATGGCAAGGTACTTGCAGAGTGACAATTCTGACCGGAAGCGAAACCGAGATGGAAAGAATGTGGATGTAGAAACAGCATTGCTTCGATGGTATGGACAAACTCAGGCCAGTTCAGCTCCCCTGAGTGGACCCATTTTGATGGACAAAGCCAATGAACTTGCTGTGAAGCTGGATGCTCGGGATTTCATCCCGACTGCTGACTGGTTACAGAGGTGGAAGGAACGTCATAAGATTGGCCTAAGGAGGAGTGAAGTGAACTGTGAATCCGATGCAGACTGGGTGAATCAGATGCTGCCAGCAATCCTTAAGGAGTTCCACCCCGATGATATATACTGCTGCAAGGAAACGCTGCTGTACTACAAGACCCTGCCCCAGTCTGACTATGCAGACTCCTCAAACCCAAGGATGACTGTCCTCCTCTGCTGCAACATGTCGGGGAAGGACAGAATGGTCCCTTACATCATCGGCGTGAGGAAGGAGTATGAGAAAAGTGTGATGCCACCGTGTATTGTAAACAGCGACAATGCCCTTATGACCAGTCATCTGTTTACAAGGTGGCTGATGGACCTGGACAAGACTCTGGAAAGGGAAAAAAGAACTATATGTTTGGTGTTGGAGAGGTATGTGGTGCATGCTATAGACTTTCCTCTGAACAACATCAAGTGGTACTACACACCTACATCTCAAGTGTTCCAGCTTCATCCTCTAAGCCTAGGCATTATCCGAAACTTCAAGTGTCACTATCGCAAGGAACTGTTGACTGTATTTGGTCTCCTTCAGGGCAACATTAACACCACGACCAGTGAGAACTTCTTTCATAACTTCAATATGACAGCAGCAGTTGGTCTGATAGGTGATGCATGGAGAAAGGTAACCACCTCGACCATTGTCACATGTTTCAATATGGCTATGTTTACGTCGGAGGAAGTTGATCCTGCAGGGGTGGAATATGTCACAGCACCGGAGAATATGACAGAGGAACAGTTCTCCGCCTATGTTGATATAGATTCTCAGCTTCCTTGCTTTGAGGAGCCAGAGTATATGGACAATCTTCCTATTTTATCTTGGAATGAATATGAGCATCCAGACCAGGCAGCTTCTCAGTCTCTAATTGCTAGTCTTGCCGACTCAGATCGAACACTATATGCAAGGCCAGCCCAAGCAATAAAACTTGATACTGATTCTAAACCTTCCATCAGGGCCAGTCTCCTTCAAGAAGTCCCCGAGACTCGTCTATCCAACGGTGTGGAGCAGAGTTTGAAGAGGCATCATGAGGTAACAACTCCTACATCCGATGCTGTTCCAAGTGCCAGTGAAGCATTAGAGGCATGTCGAGTTCTCCGACAGTTCCTTGAACACCACGGGGTGGAAGACTTCAGTCCATTTTATGAAATTGATCTGCAGGTTCGCTCAGTCATGGCTGCAGCAAAGAGACTGAAGCTGAAATCTAGCCACTCACTCAAGTCCTGAGTGTGTCATTATTCATCGCACTGTTGTCGTTCATTGCACCTAGCACAGGGAGGCAGGATTTGGGGGTACAGGTGTAGGAAACACAGTGTCTCATGATCTGGTTGTTAGAGATATAACTGCTCGGGAGTATCTAGCCAGCTCCATCAGAAAAGTGAGACTAAGTCAGGGTAATACATTGCCATTCAAAAGTAGCATATTGATTACATTAATGCAAAGTTGTTCTCGAAAGTTAAGAAAAAGGTGAATGGAGAGCAACAATTTGTTTTTATTTCAAAATATAACAGGGTTGTTTTTTTTTAACCTGAGGCTGTGAAGGATTTGTTATTGGTAAGTCCAGCAGTTAGACAGAAAGTACGTTTAGTCCTGTTGTCAGAACCTGGTGAAGTACAGATATTTTTCCATGGACTGCAGGTTTTTGCCATCAGAAAATCATAATTGTAATTGATCACTTTGCAGATTACAAAAAAACAAGACAAATCTCCACACAGGGCGCATGTTACACCTTGTGCTACTATTTCCTGCCTCTCACTGTGCCACCCGTGCTAAAGTCATTGTAAATAATCAGTGAACTAATATTTTTGCACTGTCATGGTTTGTTACCAAGAGGCAAAGTCACTTAAAACAACATTTTAGAATTATTCAACTTTGTTTACTATGTACTTATTTCCATATCAAAATCCTTTTTGTGTTTCCTGTTAGTGTGAAATCAAAAGTTACTGATCAGTGAACTGTGGTTTTCAGATGTATTTTTCTGCTGTTTTTGGTGTGAACGTATACACTGAAGTGTCATGTCAAACTTCCAGACATTGAACGTACATACATAAGACCATGAGGTGTCATTCTGCCTGCAAGAAATGGCATTTGTCATTATTACGTTGTTAATGATTAATGTAAGATGAGGGACCACGGCAGGGCTGGTTTGAAGAAGAACTTGGTTTATGAATATTCAAAGTGACTGCTTTTGCAAAATGGGATAAGTTCAAACCTTTATTATTTTTCTGGGACAACGATGGCCCACTTGCAATTTGCTTTGCAAAGAGTAGGTAAAATGTACCTATAGACCTGAATTTCTTAAGAAATGATGAATCACTTAAAATGGTTAATCCTTAAAATTGAATGTCAGTGCAGCTTGTACACAATGAAAGTTGCACAGAAGCAAAGAAGTATTGATAAAGCTATTTCTTGTTGTACAAATTTTTGTCGTCAGAAATCTTTCAGGCTGGAGGGAAAAAACTTTATCTGTCTAAAGCAATATTCCTTTTAAATACTAAAAGTATTTTATTGTTGGTAATTTATGATGTGTATGTGAGGCAAAGAAAACAATCTAAAAAACATTTCAGTTTATGCCAATGAAAACGTCAGGATGTCCTTTTTGAGCAGGAAAAATTATTCTATTATTATTATTGAAGAGATACAGAATCGTAAAACAAGAAATGAAGCTGACCTGTCCCCAGAAATCGTATATAGGGAGCACTTGAATCTTACCACAGACCACATCCTGCCATTTTTGATCAAAATCTTATTTTTGCAAATTTTTAGAATAAAAAAACAAAATACCAAAATATTTATTACAAGCTGTTTTAATGATGGCTGGATGAGGTCATGTCCCACATGCCTCTGTGCTTTTTGGTAAGGTCACTGGAAATGGTAGTGGAAATTCCTAAGTTTACTTGCCATTATTTGGATTCTAGCTGAGGCATGTTTTTTCTTAAGCACTTACTAAAAGCAGTTATATTCTTGCCATAAGGAAAAAGGATATAGTTGTTTGACCTGCCATGCCAAAAAATATCTTGGTAGACTTGTGATTCTTTTTTCTTGTTGTTCTTAAAGGTGGTTTTAATGGTTTGCATTTGTATTTTCGTAGAACAAGTGATGAAGAATTCATTTATCCATTTGCTATGTGTATGTAAACATAGAGAATGTTTGCTGATGTAAAGCTGGGACCAGGGATAGCATGATATCTGTACATTACATCTTGATACATCAAAACTATTTTGATGTACAAAAACAGTTGTATGTTGAAAGTATTTAGTTGGAGTTGGAAAATTAGCCACAGTGATGTTTTTGTCCTGCCTAACTCGTTTTACAAAATCTTTAGGAAGCTGAGTAAGAATTGCCCATTAATTGTTACGTTCCTCCCTGCAGTTCAGCTGTTCAAATCCATACCTTAAGATGTAAATTGCTTTACAATGTTGGTATAATTATTATGTTTCTTGTAGTCTGTATGAAATACTTTAGTGTGTTTCATCTTTAATGTCATTTTGTCTAGGTTTTCAAACAAGTGCCAGTTTGTCAACAAATTTGGAAAAAAACCAAACTTTAATATGTTCAAAATTGGGATTCTTTCAGTACTTATTTAAACATTACATTCAGTGCAAACAGACCGCTGAACCCTATAGGTATGGGGTGTTAGTAAGATACTAGACATCTCTTGAAGTCTATATCGTATGTCATATGTATTTATGTATCTCAAGATTTGGAATTGGGGAATTTTTCCTGACATTTTTTCTGCAGACATAGGAATGCAGGCATTTGACAAGGTCAACATATCCCTACCTTGCGTGTGAAATAGGTGGTGTTTACACACAAGGTGCAAGTGAGCAGGATTAAAGATATGTTGTTTGATACAGACATGGGACCATGGTGTGTATATTCATGTTATTGGTTGATCCCAGGACCACCATTATTTTGAATGGTCACGAATGAGTTAAATATGCTTTACCATTAAGAAACGTGAGTTTTTTAAAGTGTATATTTCTCAGAATTCCTGATTTTTATTCTTTGCTGACCAAACAATGTGTTAAATTATTGTAGTTATTTGGAAGCACACTCACTACCTCCATGTTATGTATGAAACTAGTGTTTAGTCTAGCTTGTTCGAGTAGAAATGAATGTTGTGGAGTTATCTCCCTTTGTTGTGATGGGGCCAAACATGATCAAGAGTTATCTCCCCTTTTCGGCTGGTAAGGCCAAGAGAGGCCACATGCGAGGGATTTTATTTAAGTACAATTGTATACAGTTGTATTATCCTGCATGTTGTACATTGGACAAGGGTGGATGTTTATATACCTATGTTTATGCTTTTATTACTTGGGTGTTGGTAAACAGTGTAGGAAAATGTCTCTGTTTATGTTTCAGTATTGCTTGTCGGGTGTTTTGAAATCCATGCTGTCATTGTTGAGCTACGTGCCCTTGGCTCTGAGTTTTTTATATGAAAGGGTAACTGGTTGTTGCAGTCAGTTTAATTGTGCATATAATCTTTTACCATTTAGGCATGAAAATGATTTACGTGGAACAGACTTCCATCCATATCACTGGAATTCTATCACCTAAGACAGATACAACTAGTTCGCCTGCCCCTAAATAAACATAATCCTAGTTTTTATTCAGTAGATCAACTAGTATTCACTAAATCGGAGTTCCTCCTGCATCGTTAGTATTGATTTTGATGAGAACAGGTGTTTGTTCTAAAAGGACATATCATGATTTATTAGAGGACAAAACATGTCTAAAACTGAACATATGCTTTAACATAGTTTTTAGGGAAATGTTTTTGCATAAAAACTATCAACATAATCAGCTACTAATTCTTTGAGTTACGACAATTTACGAGCACCCATTGATGGAGGTAAGTTTATTCTTGATACCAGTAAGAAATATCTCCATTGTCTCCATCTTGAACCCTAGTCAGTCACAAGGATGGAGCACTGTATTGTACCTGATAACTGTGCCATACTCATTGCAATAATGCCCTGTTCTTACCACTTGCTAGAGGACCAAGTTCTTGGTGTGTCATTTCCAGCAACATGTGGGGTCACAGTGCAGTTGTAATGCTAATGATACTTGTGTTCAACTGGAGAGTCATCAGGCTGATGTATTGTGTTGTGTCAATAATGCTGATGGGAAAACTTCTTTTTATTCCAGATACACTAGATATTCAGTTCTTGGAAACAAACAATGTGGCTTCAAGTTTTGCATACTCGAAATATATTTGTCGCTGGACGTGGTAGATGTTATGGAAAGGAATGTTGTGAATCAGAAAGTAATGGTTAGTTTTAATCTCTCCAACATCCTGCAGTGACTGCAGGTGCTGACAGAAGTATATATTTGTCATGGTCATAGAATTCCACAAATTCATCTTCTGTAGATTGGTCATTTGAAGAAACAACTTCAATAGTTGCCTCTCCCTGTCCACACTACCCGAGGAGTTTCTTGCTCTGTTGTTTCAGTGTAATGTCACAAACTTCTGGAAATACATGAATGGCCACCGTACACTGCCCTTGCACAACAAAACAATCATGATGGAGGGATGGAGAATGTTAATATAATGTCTAGTTTTGTTTGCTTTTTAGAGACTATGTGCTCCACCTTTCACAAGGTATACTTCATGACAGTAAATCAAAATATGTATTGCTTTTGATAATGTTTGTTGATCTGAGAGAGGATTAGATATATAATAAGTATTCATCAGTGTCCGATTATGACATTCTAGGAATAGCCCACCCATAGTGATGTATTATTGTGGACTGGATTGAAATGTTATTTGTACACTTCTCAAGGTAGTTTTTGTATGTATAAGAATTTCTGTATAAGAGCCTCAAGAAATATGGACTACCTGTACATAGTTTCTTTGCTTGCATCTACAAATCACAGAACCAAAAGGATAAGGGTTGTTATTTTCCATGTCATCCAGAGAAATTATACCATGATTTTTTGTTATTGTTAGGATAATGACAGCGTCCAGCACAATCAGTGAGACTTTATTCGAGTAAGTAAAGCTTCAGGTGAATTGTCTTTTTCCTATATTTCAGTATTATTCTAGAACAACTGCTTGAAAGAAAAAATCCCACATCATGAATATTGAATTCTACAACTGAGAAATGTTGAATGGAGTTTGATTCAATATTTGTTCACAGTATTTTTTGCTGAGTAAGCAATAGACAGTTTCAAGTATTGTGTTACATGTCCGCATTGTCATTCTGCTGTGCCATATCTACTGCTAGAAGAGTTATTGCTCTTGTGTTTACTGTCAGATTAGACTAGGAAGGAGAGATCTGTGTATTGTTGTCAGTCCGTCCAAACTATTTAGATCGTGTAGATGCCATTTTATTGTATCACATAGTGTTGTGGGTGTATGTGTATCAGAAATTTACAGACAGTTCTGTTCTCTCTTGAGGCATTATGTGGTTGATCAAATCAAAATATTAATCAAAATTTACTGTTTTTTTATACTAGTGATATTAAAAATAAAATGTATAGTGTATTAGTTATTTTGTAAAGCTGAAAGTTTTTCTCAAGCTGAAACAGAATAATTGAGGATGTAAAATCATCTGTTAGTTTGATATAATATCTCTGTGAGTGAAGATCTGATGGCCAATCCATAGTTGCGAAAATCCATAGACATGAACATGGTAATGAACATGAACATACGGAAATTGTCTTAATTCATTTTTGAGATACAGAAATTAAACAGGTCGGAATGCTTCAGAACCTTGATTCCGATTGGGTGCTTTTATGTGTACTGGACACCATGTCCAGCTTAGAGGTTGTCGGGTGATCAGGCAGAGAGATGTCATATCAGAGTAGAAGATCTGATTGTACATCGAGTGATATGATTTTTTTTACATAACAGTGTTATGAAAGGTCCATGCATGTCCATGTGGTTCTAGGTCATTTCTGCTGTCCACTGATGTCTCTAGTCTGACTTTTTAGTACCATGATAGCAGTGTGCAAAATAGTTTCAGGCCTTCTAGCCCATGGCTGGTAAAAATCCAATCAGACCAGTAAATCTCCACAATGGCCTGCCTGTCTAGTGAATTGTCATGGGGTCATTTTGTAAATACATTGTACATGACTTGCTCCTACCTAATAAGTTATATTTTCACATCTTGCAGGATCCTGGCGTGATAGAAATCATACTTGCAGCTTATGACAACCCTTGCTGACTATATCTTACTCTTTTGTAATCATTGTGTTACATTTTTGTGTTCACATTTCTGGCTAGTGATTTATTTTGTGGGCTAGTAACTTTCAGGCATAGCAAAATTTTGAAACTATTTTGCACTCTGCATAACCGCCAGCATTAGTTATCAATATGAGATGTTGTTAGTTCATTTATGCTGGGAGCACTTGAAATATTGTGGATTTTGGTAACTACGAAACATCTATCTAGACTACTGGTGCAGTATTTGCTGCAGGACTATTAAAACACTACTATTGCATTTGGACAGTATTGTTGCTGTGGATTCACAGTATTGCTGACAGCTTGCGACCTTCTTGCTGTTTCACAGCAGTATTACCAAAGTGTATTGACACACACATCAAATACAAACATTTGCAGATGTGTAGTATGTTATATTCAACTTCTCTGCCCTCCAAGTTTCTATTGCATATAACTCACTTTCTTGGCACCCATTGCCTTTACTGAATTAAGTGATTGTCAGTATTGTTTTGGTTGTCCTTGGAAATGTTCAGTCAGGTATGAGTTGCTGAGTTATGTCCCTTGGGCAGGGAACAACTCAACTCTATAATAATTCTTTTTTTTAGTGGGGGATAACATCAGAGTAATAAAAATCACACATTAAACTGCCATTACATAGAAATACTTGTAAAAGCAATGTCCATCCCATCTCACTTTCTTTATGATGCTACCCTATGTATTACTTCCCTCCTTTCTGTCTGATAAAGGGATGGGGTGCTTAGGCTTTGCTGACTTAGTTGACACATTTCATTGTATTCATATTGTGTAGACCAGTGCTCATGCTGTGGATCACTGGATTGTCTGGTCCGGACTCAAATGTTTACAGACCGCTGTCATATAGTTGAACAACTGCAGTGTGTCAGGCTTTAACCAACCAACAACCTTTCAGTTTTGATTATGGGAGACAAAGATATTGTCATCAGATACATGGATAGTGAGACAAAGAGTGCAGTTCTCTAATATATGTAGTTAAGTCACCCTTTTAGGTGCTTGCTTTTTCAGTGGTCACAAACCATCATATATTAGTGTGGGTCACATAATACCAGTTGTACTCAGAGTCACACGGACATATTAGTGACCACTTAACAATCAGACGTACTTGTGAGCAAACTAATCATAAACTGTGCAGGTCAGATGTGATTTTCATTGGTTGTTGCTTTGTTGTTCGTTGAGACCGTGTGCAACAGTGTAGAGTACATTCCTGTGTATCGCTTGTATACAAGCTCACTCTTCCACGGCTGGCTCGTGTCATGGGACTTACCTTGTTACTATGAATTCTGATGGTTATCATTATGTATTTTACAAAGTTGTTACTGTTTGGAAACACGTTTTCATCTGATCATCTATCTGAACATTTCAATAAGTGGTTGTCATTAAACGGCACTGTGAAATCAAGGATTTTACTCATAAAAATACATTGTAAGTGTTTAAGGGTTTTTTTTAGGTATATCCAGATTCACAGTACAGACACTTGTGCCCTACTCATAGTATTGATAGCTCAACCTATTACTTGCTATGGAAGATTTGTCAGAACTGTATTATCTATATGTCACACAACTGAAAGTGGTCTGACATGAGTTATGTCCCTTTGTTGTCAGTATCCATGTCTGTGGAACAGATCCAGCTGCCAGCAGCTGTTGTCTTTGTGTCAGGGTGTCACTTGTGGCTGACCAATTTCCTCACACAACAGGTTTACACTCCATGATACTGAGAATCTTTTGGTGAAAAAATACTGTTGAGAAATTATTTTGACTTGGACATATTTGAAGCCCATTTGACATGTGTACTGATGTGAATGAAGCAGTGACATTGTGACAGTTTCAGCACTGCTTCTGTAAAGCCAGCATTCAGTATTCTGTAAGGTGGGAGTGCAAACTTTTGAAACAAATCTTCAATATTTACATCATTATGGGGATGTTTGAGCACATTTAAAGCCCCACAGATAAAGCTTCTTGTTTTTCATTAACAGGAACAAATGACTGCTGGTGTTTCATTAAGTGTAAATGTAATGAGAGCTTTCATACATGGCCAAATCCTAAGATACTTAACTTTCATTTGGAAATGGAGTTAAAATAGTTAACATTTTCCCATGCCTAATTTCTTGCTGATCACATTTGGTGCTGTTCCAGGTGAAAATCAAACTGTTTTGTTCCGTTCTTTGTGAAGAGCAAGTCTTTTAACTAGTCATTTATTTGTCATTTGTTACACAATGCATGTTTTCTATGTACACAACATCTTAAAGCTATATCTGCATGGCACACTAATGTACCAGACATTACTTGTGACCAATAAAATCTACTTAACAGTTTTGCTTCTGGTTGTACACTGGACAAGAGTAGAGTCTTCATTTTGTCATCATCAGATTTACACCACCTCAAACCTAATTGTATTGTTTAATTGTTTAAGAAAAGAAAGATTTATGGATGCCAGCTTCTTTGTAGTGAATAACAGTTTCATGTAGATTTAGGTTTTGCCCACAGTGTTATTCTCTTTAAAAAGTTTGACATCCATAAGTCTTGCTTTTCTTATGCATTCCACTTCTAAATGCCCTTCAAAGATTTGAGTTCTTTGCTTTGACGCTCAAAATCCTTTCTTTGAATATAAATGAGAGTTTTGTCGCTAAAGATGTTTACATTCTTACAAAATGTCTGTCAAATAATTGCGATGTCCGATTTTTTTATATGAGAGCGTATAACATGTCCGTTTTCCAAAGACTACTGGAGTATGTGCCTACTGTGCCAAATCGGAAATTTGGTATTGCACCTTAATAAAAAAAGTATGTTTTCCCACCCGAAATCATGCCCACAAAAGCGGAAATCTGACAACTTTTATTCAGGTCATGCACTTTGTGTACCCGTCTGACAATCGTAACTTCCCACGACTGATAGTTATCATGGATACACAATGTCATTGAGAAAGTGCTCAAATGGAGCATTGGCTATAGCTGAGATTATGTTTTTTCAGCTAAGTACATGTTCCTGTACTTTATCGGCCACACACTAATCGGATGTTGGTACGTCGCACAGGCGTTTCCTCGCAGTACAATGATACAGTGTTCACCGATTTTTGGGATGTTTAATAAACATCTTAATTCGATCTGATTTACATCATGTTCTGGGATCATAATCGTTCTATACACAAAATAAGTGCGATCAGGACATGTATTTATGTAAATGATAAAAAGTTACAAGGCATTTTAATATTTTGTGTAATACACTTAATCCACATCCTAAGCAGGGCCCAGTTGGTAGCGTTAGGAACTGTGTGGAGGCCGACCGTGAAGTGATTGTTTTGGGTGAGATGATGAGTGCTGGACCTGCACCAAATGGACCTACGTCAAATGGAATATGACGGGTCTTAGGTACAGGCACCATCTTATTAATCCAGTCGTCGTACCGTGTCCAGCAGGACAACGCCAGACAACACTGGTTCAATAGTACTGGGCGCAGAACATTATTAACTTTCCCCGGCCAGCTAAATCTCCAGATGAAATGGGGAGGAGACTGACACCCTAGGCGAATCCCCAAGTCACGCTTCGGAAACTCCGCAAGGTGCTTGCACAGATATGGAATGCCATTCCACTTCTTGCAACGATTGGTTTGGCTATGTAAGGCTCGGATGTCAAACACACATCAATGCTCATGATGGACATACACTTTATTGACAGAGTGTCATTTTGACTGTTCTCTCATTGTGCCCTAATTAGCAAGTGTCCTCCAGTAAAGTCTAAAATGTGCCATTTGACCTTTTGTGTTAATAACTTTAACTTTAACAGACCGTATTTTACCAAAGAAAAATGAACGAGTTGATTGTCAAGGATGAGGTAGGTTACACTGTACGTTTTAAATATATAAATCATTGACTCTCTCAACTAAAGATGTCAAATCAGAGTGAATTCGTTTCATTGTAAAATAGAGTGCAAAAGAAAGGGAACATCCTTAGTAAAGATAAAAAAAATCAATGCACAATAGACAGTCATTATGGAACGTGGTAAATCGAATTTGTCCACTAATCTACGACGGCGATGTTCCTGGGTCATTACGACGTTCCTGGTTTCCACGCAGTGACACCTGCTGCAAGTAGACGTCGTTGCACAGTACGTCGACTAATGACATGTCCTAGAGCCGTTTCCGCCGTTTCCTTTGCCGTGATATACCGTGATGACGAGTATGCAGATGGCGGTCTTCTTGAGGGGTTGTCCCACGTGGTCTGTCGGTGGACTGTCTTGGGTACTGCCAGTCTGCCTGTAACGTAAGAACAACCTGATGATGGTACGGCGTGTACAGTTCAGGGTCCAGGCTATATGGCTGTTGTTGGCTCCCATCTGCCTCATACCTAAGGCACTCTCTCTCTACCGTCGGACTTGAAGAGACGGTAAATTGCTATCTGGCTGTAAGGTAGCCACAAGTTTATAGGTGCTGGAACCTCTTCTGGCATGGATGACACACAGATGATTCCAATGCGCAGAGCATAAAAAGGTCCCAATCACCGAAGATCTGTGTGTTTCTGGTGTCTGTAGGACGACCTGTTGGTCCGGTATCTCACCGTTAATTTTTTCGATCCATTTTCCATGAAGGTCAGGGCTATGTGGTGACTCACGGCCGGAACGCTGGTATTAAAATTCAGCGATGCCTAAAGCGCTCCTAGAGCCGTGTTATTCTATAAATGTCTGCAGCTGAACACTGAGATATCTGCTTGCAACTATCATCTAAATGAATCTTACTTCTCAACGAGAGTCATACTGCCATACCAAATTCACATAGGAAGGGTATTGACAGGAACATTTTCACTTAAATCGCCACCGTAATTGCAAAATGGGCGTTTCTCCACAGATCTGATTATACACGATTTCCATTGGTTGTGGAATGAAAAATTCATGATTATTACACACAAGAACTGATCGTGATCCTTGAAGATTAAAGGGATATCTGATTTGTTTGCTTGTTTGTTGTCTTACGCCACACTCGCCAGTATTCCAGCTATTTAGGCGTGGTCCATAAATACTGTAAATATTCGAGACCAGACAAACCAGTGATGACCATCATGCACATCTATCTACGCCACTGTGATGACGTGTCAAACAAGTCTGCGAGATTGACCACCCGATCCTATATACCCAGTGTGTAACACTGAACAGCAGGATGACAGAGGTGAGACACCCCATACTTCAGCAGTACATACAGTTCGCAGTTTAGACTACCCGTTTTCCCACTTTCATTTTGTGGAAGTCGCGGTGGCTGAGCGGGCTGGGCGACTGACTTGGTGTGCTGGCGATCAGGTGCCTGACTCTGAGGGTGCGGGTTCGAATCCCGGATGGGACTGAACCCCCCAAACGTACTTTACTAAGAAAGTGAAAACTCAGATGTGACATATGTTGCATTTGACCACTTTCTAAATGCCATTGTGTAATCATAGCTTTTGGCCCAAGATAGCCAGGTTTTGGATGCCACCTGCCGTATAGATTTCCAATTCCATTGGAGTGTGACGTCACACAACAAACCAACAATCAACTGGGCGCGTAACTGATTCCATTGGCAGTGAAGCACATGTAAAATCTCTTATATATGAAGATACAACAATCTGCGTAAGAGAACAAAACATATGTTTCAAGAGACAGTCACGAGGTCTCGCGTTGTTATTGCTGAGCTTTCTGAACAGAGGAGCTAATTGGAATCCTGTTTGAAGTTTATTATTAACAACCTTAAGTTGCTACTAGTCTACATTAAGTCGTATATCAATATTCGGGACGCGTGCGTGTGTGCGTATGTGACTGATGGTCGTTTGCACTGAGGCCGGTATTATAATGCTGATTTATCAGAGAATACATAACTGATGCACAACCAATGTCCTCTGTACATCGCATAGATCTAAATATCTGATTATTTTGTCACACTCGTTCTAAATTTCAACATTGAAATGCAGGTGCTCATGATGAAAATATCGCGGCAGGTAGCGAATCTGGAATACCGCTTAGTTGTCTCGTACAGACGACTGAAATTAAGTGTGCACCCCTGCTTTCTCAAGAGTGCAGGAGCGTCCAGTGTTCCCATGCTTTCTGTTAATGTCACAAACGTTTTCAACACACTTTGCTATAAAACGGAAGCTGTCATTGTTTTCATATCAAATCGATTGTACTGAACTGAATTCTTAGGGTCTCTCATAAACCTTGCGTGAAGCGTGACTCGCAAGGTAATATTTTGAGAGTCTTGGTGCGTCAAATAAGCAGGAATCGCGCGTCGTGTGAACCCTGCTTGGAATATTGCTGAAAGCGTGGTTAAACTAAGAAAAGCGCGCACGCACGGACGCACGCACACATACACATTTATACAGTAACGCACAATAATTCATGCAAGGGAGCAGCCGGTTTATTTTTCCACATGCTGGTGTATGGGAGGGTTGATTTAGTCGGTTAAGGTACAGAACACCTGATAAGGGAGTAACAGCGAATTGAAAATCTCAGTTCCTTTAGAGGAACACAAAGTATTTATTCTTCTGACTTACATACAAAAGCGATGTTGAAATATTGAGACTGATTTTTCACTTTACAAAATATGGTTGTACAGCTGCAGACATTTCTACCTGTCTCTATTTAAAAGAGTTCGAGTCTCATCACTACAACATCCGACTATCAAAGGGATAACTCTGGTACAAAACCCAAATTCCAGAATAGCAAAACCTTCTAGATGTGCGTATAAACAGCTTCATGTAAATAACATAAATTATTTTTAAAAAGATTTTCGGGTAGCAAGCCCAGTTGTAAATGGTCTCAAAGTCAATGTTTAATAATAAATTCGGAGGAATTTGCTTGTCAAGACATTTAACTGAAAGAAAATGTTGAACATAAACAAAAACGTTGCGCACGTATTTTTACGAAGGTTTATACGTGTGAGATGTAAAGAACGCCTCTAGTGGACACTAGAAGGGAAAGTGAAATGGTGTCTCCAGAGGATTGTGCTGTGGTGTATTAGACGATTTGACCATTCATGAGAATATATGCTAAAGGCTGACACTGAGTCAACAAATGCACTGTCGGTTGTGGTTGATCAGCCACGCCCTTCAACCGACGACAATCCACGACTGCAAATTGGCCTTAGCCTTGAAGTCACCATCCTCCGGCAAAGCAGCAAAAAGCTCACAGGTTCCGTCTTGCTTGTTGTCGTTGATGCTTTGACATCCTTGGATTTCGTGGCATGCTTCAATGCAGCGGATGATGTCGGCAGCAGCAAAGGAGTGGAACACGTCCAGGTCGTCGATCATACCCTCCAGAGGTTGCACTGTGCGTTGGTACAAGTGGCGCACACTGTTTGAGACCTCAGTTTCTGAAAACGAGACACCATTATGGTTGCAGTGTTGCTGAGTGGGACGTTAACGGAAAAAAGCAACAACAAATACTGAGAATGAAATACACCATGGAATTCTCACATGTCTACACGTGTAGATTATGAACTGCCCACAAATGGATCTCTGACGGCGAGCTTCAATCCAATGCAGGGGACTTTGATATAGTTAGTATACTGTTTTGTGTGTCATTAAAACACACACACACACACACACACACACACACACACACACACACACACACACACACACACACACACACAAAGTAAAATGTCGTGGGGGATCAATAGAATGGCATACCAATGATCCAGTTAGCAACGCCCGAGAGGACCAGGAGGTTGACTTTGTAGGATTTGGTTGATGTCGCTGAGAGAATTTTATGCATCCCCACATCATCGTGTCACAGACAACAATGATTCCAAGTAGAGAAACCTGTTTTGATGCGATTTTGACGTGCGCTCCGTGAGACAGGGGCTTTCCCCCAAACAGATCTCAACAACACAATGTCTTACAAAATCATGAGACTAAATGACGCGCAACACAGTCATTGTGCTATTGTTGCTTTTTATTCATGTCTTATTTATCCACAACAGGGCAAGACTAAAGAAAACGACATGGGTCTGTTTATTTCAAATGGCAAACAGAAGGTGAAATATAGAGAATGAAAGAGACGGAAAGTTGGCGGTCTATTTAATCCCAAAGTCAGACAGTGTTTGCCACATTGTCAATCTCGAAGCCAGACAATGTTTGACAGTGTTTACGACACTGTTAATCTCGAAGTCAGACAGTGTTTGCCACACTGTTAATCTCGATTTCAGAAAGTGTTTACCACACTGTTAATCTCGGAGTCAGACAGTGTTTGCCACACTGTTAATCTCGAAGTCAGTGATGGTCCAGAAGAAATTTCTGTCAGTGTGAGTCACACTGTTAGCTGACAGAATGAGTAACGATGCTTGTCATGATAATGACGCACAAAATCAAACGACATATGTTTGTCATTAGATCAGTGGTGGTGCTAATGTGTGCTCTCGGGAAACGCACGGAATATTTGACACACGATACGATATATGTAGCCCATCTCCTTTGATCCCCGTCGCGATATTGTCAGATTGAATCGCCTGTAAATAGTCAATGCAATGAGAAGCAAAAAGAGAGTTACATGTGCACAAGAGAAGAATACGATAATGTATGACCTCGTCTACTGTAAAATGGATGTCGCAGAAACCTGATTTTCTGCAAACTTCAAACACTGTTCAGGATTAGAGAACAGGTGCGTACTCTCTGAAGACATTCGGCAGCTGTCAGTTACTTGTATGACGACTATTACTGATTGTAAGGGGGTTGTAAGAACATGCCCACAGCACAATAATGAGTGTCAAGTTTAGAAACGTAGTTCCAAATCTCACAAAGGAAACATTTTAAACAACTTGGTCGGGCCATGGCAACGAACAAGTTTGAAATTGGCTGTTGCGGAAACCAGAATATGATTCTTGAACAAAGTTTGGTGTTGTCATGAGAACAAGTATGTACAGCTTCAGCTTCACTAGCCCAGCTATTTCTAAAGAAATGGCGTTTAACGGGTAGAAATGGGACTTTAACAGTATCGTCAACACGCAAAGAACACATTAAGACCAAGTTCACATACATGTATATCATAGAGCATCTATCGAACCCACGTTAAAATGCCAACCTATTATTAATGAACGAGGGTCTTAAACAAATTAGAGTTTGATCACAAGAAGATGCAACTAGCTGGTGTCTTAGATTTTAGGGTGTCATTGCCAAGCCAGGGTGCTACTGTCTGGTTAAGAAAAACTTCATTGCTGGCCACCATGACGGGCCTGAAGTACTGCAGACAACGGCATGAGACAACATTCACAAACTGCTATTCACGGCAGATGGAAACATGTTTTTCATGCCAAACAATTGGAGATATTTTTTGTTACTTGTGTATTTGGCATGAAGGCCCCCTTTTTGATCTCCCCAATTCCATTAATCGTGTGTGACAAAGGAATTCATTCCCCATCGTGTGACTGGGTTGTTTGTTTCATCTGTAGAACCTCTGGACCATTTGTGCTGAGTGGTGATGACGACGTCCACGCCAGACCAATGAATCTCCTTTAAACTAAAAACAAATACCCTTGAAATATCAATTACCGTTTATTTGCTTGGAGGACACGTTTTATGAATAATTGATGTAGCATTAAGAAAAATCGTTGACACGAGCTAGGTCGAGTGGAAGTTACTTTGTTTTCAATGTCATGCGTCACTGTCAGTCGTGACAAACCAAGTTCAAGATTGTTGGTCCAGTCAGGATTTAATAGTAAGTTACAAAGGCGTAGCTAAAAGCCAAGTTGAACCATACTAGTCTAAACCCCATGAAATCATATGCTGTCATGAATCAAGTGAAAACTATAGCACAAACACCTCTGCTTCAGGAGCTCTTTAAACCCCAGTATGGACAATCAAATGCTAAATGTGAGATCGCAAGAACCTAATGTTGTTTACTCGCCATCACAAATATTGGTGTTGAAGAAACACCAAGAAAACGTACCAGATCATATATATTTAAGGTAAATTAATCTAAAGAGGATGTTATACGACACGTCATTGTTAGAGTTTGCAGATGAAGATTTGCAGTAGATAATCATTCCAAACAAAACCTGACAAAAATATTGATTACTTACATTGTTAGGTGGACTAGTAGGTGGCCCATCAGTGTGGGTTGTATTGTCCCGTAGGTCTAACTGAAAACTGGGTCGTCTGCTTGCACAAGGGCAGCTGTTTATGATCTGGATTAGGCTCTGTTCGTTAGCAGACCTTTCTTTTAATTTGAAATTGAAGGAAATGCAAGGATAACTAACGCAGTTACCTGTTTCAGAGTTATAGTTTATAAAGGTTATAGTGAACTTTTCGTCTGCTCGTAATGTTGGCTATCACTTCGTTGCACTGAATGAGATGTTTTCAGCTTAGGCAATTTGTGACTGAATCCTTTAGTATAGTTCTAAAACATTGCGAGAAGATAAGAGACAACTGGCCTATAGTGGTACCTCATCAAATAGAGTCCAAATGGGATAACAAAGTAGGTATTAATCCATCTAAACAACACGATTGTAAAGTTCCGAAAGCTACGAATAAAAAGTGCTATTCAGAAAGTGGTCAAACATATCTTACACGCTAGGACTGTGTGACTACCACTCATCAGACTTCCTTTTTGTTGCTAATTCGAGTGTTGGCGGCAAAGTTCCCCAATATAACTGTATGGGTACGAATCCATAATGGGGTTCAGTCCTCTCCAAACGTATGTCTCGTATTACTTCAGTGGACATCTGATGTCTGAAGTAAAGGCAAATAATAGCTCGCAGTAAATATTCTACTCGGTACAGTGGTGT
This sequence comes from Haliotis asinina, assembly GCF_037392515.1. Taxonomy (NCBI): domain Eukaryota; kingdom Metazoa; phylum Mollusca; class Gastropoda; order Lepetellida; family Haliotidae; genus Haliotis; species Haliotis asinina. Next base: position 102,730,215 of record NC_090280.1, on the reverse strand, counting down.
TACTCATGCTGCACTATCCGGTTTACCACACACACACGAGCGCGCGCGCGCACGGAAACACGGACATGCGCTCACGCACACGGACACAAACGCACGCACATGGACACACACAGGCACACATACAACTCACACAGGCATGCAACACTCACAGACAACACACGCTCAGACACACATACACACATACACAACACACTGAGACATCCAAACAAACCCATGAACCCATGAATAAATATACCTTTGTGAGCAGAGTGTTTCTCCGAGTCATCACGTTCTATGAATAAATGATGACGCCAGTATAGAGGCTTAAGTGTTTCATGTTTGGCTCTTGTAATGTTTTCCTTGAGTCCCATCCAGGAATCGAGTCCACACTGCCAGCACACAAAATGTGACAGAATCCATCCTTTACCGAGAACGTGTAATCCCTGACATGCCATGTTGCATTTAACTGCATTCTTATTCATTGTATATTCATATCTTTCAACAGAAGGAGTCGTACTAACATAAAGTTTTCAGAGGGTACACAAAGTACGTGATCGAGATTATCAGTAACCAGACGGTTCCTCTTTTTAGAAGCCAGGGTATGATCGCAGACTTTGTGTGCTGGCGATTAGCTACCTGGCTATGAGAGTGTGCTAATCTACATTTGATATTTAATAGCTGGCGTCACCCAGGGATCAGTATTGGGACCCTTTTGAATTGCGATCTACGTTAACGATATTGCTCATATATTAGACTGCATAACAAGGCTTTTCTGTTGATAACACCCCCCTCGGAAACGTACAAAAAAGTACTAAAGAAATCGAAATTTCTCTTAAGACCAGTTTTGACATAGTATACTGCTGGAGCACAAACTGACTGGTCTCATATTTTCCTGAAACCTATCCCTACCCACCAACTCCCCAAACAGAAGCAGTGTTGTTTTCCATGATTGATGTTACTGAAGAATTTAAATTATTCTTCGACGGAAAGCAAATCAATTTGGTAAACGGTCATAAACATCTCGGAATAACATTTGAAGGAAACAGCAAAAGGTGCTCAAAATTATCACAGACCCTAGTTATTGCCTAACTTTCCAGTGCAATGTTTTGCCTTCGGGACGACTTATCCACCTGCCGCTGTTGAGATTGAACCGCGCTCGACAGTCCTTCATACCAAAGAACATAAGATTTTACAACGAAGGTGATAATGATTTATTTCAAAATATTTGTCCATCCTCTTAGTGATTGTCAGTTATAGGTCTGCCATTCACAGTGTGTGTTAAATGTAAATGTGTGTTGTATATGTTTAATAGATGTTTTAATTAACTTATTTTTTAGATTACTGTTATGTGTTATCTTAGCCATGTATCTTATGTTTCATCTGAACAAAACGGGAAGGTATGCTACAAGCCAAGATTAGGCCTGTCTAGAATTGTGGGAAGGGAACTATACTGTAATATGGTCTGTGATAGTTCAGTACAGTCAATCTCACCTGGGAACATTGCCTGACATGTAGACTGCCACACTGACTAACTTTATTCTTTCCTGAAACACTTACTAGAATTGCTTTTTATTTTCATTCCTGGCCTGGAACCTGTCAAGACGAAATAAGATAGACACCGTCAACACCAGAGTGTGGTTACACAGATTCCACAAAATATACCCCAAACGGCGAAATACCGAAACTCTGCAAACTACCATCAGGGTGATGAAACGTCGTCCGTGTCGTCGTTAAAACTGTTCCTTTATAATTGATGTGGAAACTCGTTGAAGTCATAGATCTTTGAGCGAATCCCTTGTAACAATTGAAACAGATGCATTAGAAAACAGTCCGAAGTAATGAGTTATACTATCAGAGACACCTTGTACCAGCAAATCATTAATGACTGTCAGCCATTTTGAAATCTTAACTGAGGCCTTGAATGTTGTGACCTTGACAAACACCCTCTGAGCTAGAGTGGTTTTGCTCTACATCAAAAACCTTCTTCTTATCATAACGTTTCATCCGTAGATTTTGCAAGGTGTTATGAAGGAGAAAGTCCAGCATTTTATGTAATGCTTCCTCTGTATACTTCAAATTATGACATTTGCTTATTTTTTGCTATTCACGTGTACCCATGTTCACCGAGTTTGTTAGGATCAAAGAAAGAAGCTTTTCCTGATGTTTGTCAGTCGGAATACATGAAATGAATTGAGCAAATATGTGTTGTTTATTCACTTCAAAGGAACATAAATACATCACATTATTTGAAAGGGAATGTTTATGTGGATGCATTAAGTTAACTATTAGTTATACATAAAGCATTCTTTTAGAAATTATACCACTGTCATTAAAATAAAATCTGAATTTTACACACAGAAAGTAACAGATCAGAAAAATACACTGAATATTTGATAATCCATTTGGTATTAACGTCAGTTCACTAGAATCTATAATGTGAATATGATAACTGCAACATTAGACAATACAGAAAGTCCTTCATTGGAAATATTACTACATTTGGAGAATGGACATACAGAATATGTCAAGAACAAGCAACAGCCCACATACTGATATGATTGATTGTGTGTTCAAATGAATCAGTGTTCTCACAGTACAATGTGTAAAAGTGAACCATCCGGCCGACATGGCGTTCACATTCCCTTGTTTCTTCCAACATAGGCTCACAAAAGGTCTGGTTCTGCATCGACTCCTCCAACACCAGACTGTACGAAAAGAAGCTTTAACTCCGAAATAGACTGAGACGATCGGTAATGTTGGCATCACAATGATTGATCCAATACCCACTCTAAACTTTGAAACGAGGGCTCATTGGACAGAGCCCTCGTCAATACAGGTGTATTTTCCATCTCTTAAATCTCCCTGTTAAAGAACGACTAAACTCAATTTTTTGGTACTCTTTTTACCACTGCACATGAAAGGATTGTGGTTGGTCATAAACGGAACACCATTCTGTTCTTAAAAGAACTTGTGGTTAATTAATACCAAGCGCTTAAAAGTTTCTAAAAAAACCGCCTGCTTCTCTCTCGCCCGCAGACGAAACCACAGACGTAACTCTGTCGCCAGAGCCCTGCAGTCACGTCAGAGAAGGAACGATTTTCAGTTAGTTGTATAGAAAATGTGTAGAAAGCTCGTCATTTTGCTTATTTCTCGACGTCACCAAAGACATGCCGAATTGTGTTGCCGTCAATTTCTCCTTGGGGTCGTGTGATGGTGTCACTATGCACAGATTTCCGCCGGACGCCCGTAGTTTGTGCTTAAATTGGTTGTTTGTGTGTGCGAAGCGGGCGTTGTGGAAGCCTGTGGTATATGCTAAATCGGATGGTTCGCCCCCTACCACGCTTCCGGGATAGAAAATGGAGTTCAAGTTTCATCGACTTTATAAAATAAAGACTGCTTACTACGTAGTTCTAACCAAAAAGATTTTGCATGAATCTAACGCGAGGTTGTGGTCGAAGTGCCAATATTATCGTAAGTAATATTATATCGACCCCCGCCTCGATTCCAAGTGTAAAATCGTTATGTTATAAGCAATGTCATGTAAAATCCTAATGCCTATCAATAAAATGCATATTTTACTACCAATGAAAAGATTTTGTAAGTCGGTGGAAAGAAACTTACATAGCATTTGGCTTCAGACAGGGTGCCGCCATTTTTTTAAAATGGTGAAGTCACGGCTAAAAGTCCGTTGTTTTTATCAAGTTAGAAAATCAAAACTACATTCTACTAGTAGTTAAATATGTATTTGATTCGTGACCAAAAGGGGTTTGCATGACACAATTTGTAAGCGATCTGCGAATGTATAACAAGAATGTAATATTTGGACATTTTATAATTTGCCTATATGAATCATAATTCGCACGCCCAGGTGTATGTCGTCTGTATCATTGCAACTTCACGACGAAAACAATGATTTTGTTGAAAGATACGACAACTTAATAAAAAGAAGATGCAAATATTAAAATTTAAACAAATTAAAGCTATAGGAGCAATGCCAGGCTCTTACCTTGTTCGAGGAATGTATCCATCAATATCCACAAAATCGAGCGATATATAATTCATCTGAGGATTTCCGAAGTGATGTGTCTTTCAACAGTCTAATATACGAAATGTATCGTTTTAGGTTTTTCGCATTGCTGTTTAGTCTCATTAGCCACCCAAGGTAGCACACCGGGCAATTAATTACATAATGTGCGATATTTTCTTTTTAAAAAAGTGATTAGTTAGCCAATAATGAGCAATCAATCAATGTATTGGCGGTTAATCCTTTGAAAGAAGGGTGCTGTTTTTACATAGACACATACACGACAGAGTGTATTCAGTATAGATTAGTAATTGTACATGCATAAACACAAACTTTTGACAAATCCCCCAAATCCGCATAAAAGTAATTAATCAATCAGCGTGTTATCGGTTAATCCTTTGATCGATCCAGACACAAGAAATGCCAAATGGAGGCTTTTGACGGGTAATCTAAGTGGCGTTACCAGTAATTATACCTGTTATAAATTCATTAACTGAGCATCAAGTGAATGATGACAAATAACGTGTAGGTTTATACCACCTAACACGGATTACAACCTAGCGACACCGAGTGATTTTGACAAAATCGTCTATGAAAACAAGGGTTGTAACTCGGAAACTAGGCAAAGCAGGAGACAAAACTAAATGATAGTAGATTGTGAGAACATAGAGCTTTCAGTTTTCACAACAGCTTTCGCGATTTCAGGTTTGTACAAACCTGTAAAGGAAATAGTATACTCCCTGATATGTAGATGAATTCTGCATAGACCCTCATATCTGCACCTACTATTACGTCACGGAGACGCGCCGCTCTGATTGGTTGAAATTTCGTTTGCGGCTGAGAATGTCACAAAGGTCAATTTAAGGTAATCGGATTGAGCAGTTTTAATGACGGGGTTTCATTTATAACGATGTCAATTAGTGATTTATGCATTTGCACCCCCTGGAGTATATGTGATCGTTAAAACTCACTTGAAAATTTTGAGTTTCGAGTATATCATATTCTAGCTCTTCTATGTCCTGATGCAACTGTAAAAGCGCTGGGTATAACTGTATATCACTGATGGAGGGGTTTGGGTATATTTTCCAAGACGCAAGTCACCGACCTTCAAGCGCTTTTGTATATAATGTATAACATTATTATCACTATACCATGATATATGTATGTGTTGTTAAACCATACCACTACTGGTTATGAACCATTTTTCATGCTTTGTAACGGGTACTATTTCATATGGTCTGCTATATCCTGTGGGATTCCAGCCTTTCCCTTAACGTTTTTGTATCTATATCGGATAATCCTGTAATGTACACTTATGCATCATTGACCGTGGAGTGTCTGGATATACATGTATAAACAATTCTGCAAAATCGATTCTGTCGTCACATAGCCTTGTTGCACATGCATCAGTTCTCGTATAATGTATGAACCATGCTGAGCAATGGGTTCTGTTTTGAAACTTTTGTATATTTACTATGTAGTGTAACTTTTTGTAATCATGTAATGTAAAATTATGCGTCACTGACCGTGAAGTGTTGATCTCTCATGCCTGGATACACATGTATAAATATTCAGCCAAATCGATTGTATCGTCACATAGACTTGCTGTAGTGACATAGGTTCCTGTATAATGTATGGACCATTTTGTACGTAGGTCCGATGTCTCACACCACGGTACTGAATAAAGAGAATGAATGGACAACAATGCACTGTTTGGTCTCGCATTCTCGTCATTAACGTCTTGTCATTAACGAGTTGACATCCACTATCATTTCTTTGATACCTTCATTATTTTCAAATCAGACAAGAAACTAATACCTTTCGAAATTGTGGAACTTTAACGTAGTTTTCAAGTATCGCCTTATAATATACATTGACTCTAAGGGGCGGTGAGGTAGACTAGTGATATCTCCCGTCGTTCGTCGTGATATTGCTGAAACACACGTGTGTTTTGTTCAAAATTGCCTCTGTTCACCAAGCAGACAATGGGTACCCGGTGAGATGAAGTCATGCGACCATAACCTTCTAGCGCGTAACAGGCAGATGGGTTATCCGGGGTAATAATGCTGATGTTCAGTATGTTAGAGCATGTCCCTTAGTGATGTGGATGAGGCGCCGTATAAGTACTCTTCTTCTTATTATTATTGTTAAATATTTTTAAAAGCCGCGTAAAACTAAAGTCACTCAGTGTCACCTCAAACGGATTTTTGGCTGTTGTAAGAAGTGAATGAATTACTCTGAAATTGGAATTGCATTTTAGGTATTCATCAAAATGAACATGATGAAATTCGAACATGAATATTAAATGTGCACACACTATTTCCACACAGCACAAATGAATAGGAAAAGTGATGACTAACTCTAACGCCACTGAAAAATATGAGTGACTACGTGCATTACGAGTTGCTATAAACTTCTTGACGACCCATGGGAGTATGTCAGTCTGCCGGTCAGTCTATGGCAGTGCATAAGTCAGTCAACGACAATCCACGATTGCCAGTTGACCTTGACCTTGAAGTCACCATCTCCCGGCAAAGCAGCAAAAAGCTCACACGTGCCGTCTTGCTTGTTGTAGTTGATGCTTTGACATCCTTGGATTTCGTGGCATGCTTCAATGCAGCGGATGATGTCGGCAGAAGCAAAGGAGTGGAACACGTCCAGGTCGTCGATCATGCCTTCCAGAGGTTGGACAGTGCGTTGGTACAAATGACGGACACTCTTCGGGACCTCAGTTTCTGAAAACGAGACAACACATAACAGGAATGTTATTGAGTGTGGCGTTACGAAAAAAAATGAAAAAACTACATAAACACTAGGAATACTCGGCACGAACGTACCCGGAATCCTCACTGAGACAGATCTACATGTGCAGATTATGAATTGCTCCTTACAGATGATTACGTTCGCTATCAGTATCAGCAGCCAACTCTGGATATCAGCCTTGATCTAATATTGGACCTTAATATAGCTTAAATGCTGTCATGTGTGACACACAAATACAAAACTGGGCCATGAAATGTCTTACCAATGATCCAGTTAGCAAAGCCATTGAGGACCAGAAAGTTGACTTTGTAGGACTTGGTTGATGTTGTTGACAGAATTTCTTGCATCCCGACATCATGACCGCGACCAATCTTTACCGTCAGTCCCGTCCATGTTATCCAAAAGGGCTTAAAGGTTGTGCAGTCGAGATATGCTGACGAGGCACCATATTTCTCTGTGCAGGTGAAGCATGGCTTTATCATAATCCCATTATTGGAAAATATTCCAATTCCGATAGCTGCTTCATCGCCGCCCACTTTCTCACGGAGTCCAACGAAGAGGTCACTGCAGCCTTTCACTTGCAGTAGCAGCGACTCCTTCTGGCTGAGATCAATGTTCGTCGTCACCTGGCCCTTTGTGTCTATGAAGGCTTTCCCTACTGTTTCTTTCAAAATACCTAGAGGTTAAAAAATATTTTGAGGTAGTATTGAAAAACACTGCAGCTATCTCAGACTGATCTAATAGTGTACTCGCACCTTCTCAGTCACCTCATTACAGGATCCAGCACCTACCGTGACACCTTCAAAACCAAACGTTAAACCTACCGACTCACAGACATTTGAATCGATACCAAAGCGAGAAACAGAAAATGTGCGACTGACAAAGAAAGAAAACTACTAAGGCGAAAGCATCACGAGAAACTGCCACCCCTAACAATAAAGGTTACCTCTCCTTTAGAGGCACCCCTCGAGGTCAATAACTCCTTTGGTACTCTGGATGGGGAGGTCACTCCATGTCCACCTAATACCAATAGGAGCACTACAAATGCAACCTCATATTCACGTGATCTATCATCAGTGGAAGCCCCATTAATCCACAAAACATGTGGAATTGCAGAGGAATTAAGAATAATTTTAATGCATGACAGTTATTGATTCAAGATCTTAAGTCATCCGCATTTTCTTTCCAATCAACCTACCTAGAAAGGACTCATCAACATGAAATTCGTGGGTACAGTTCCTACCACTTCTTTTCTCTTCCCAGCGTTAAAGCTACATGAGGCACTTAAGTAGTGTTTATTGTGGGGTGCGATTACCGGGTACCCTAATTGTTCAGTTTGTCACTAACTCCATTGCCTCACGGGGATATGAATAACAGGATAATGTGCGTTTTTAAAATTGTCTTATTCTGAGTCGTCGGTTACGTTCCTTGAAATAATCTGTTTCCTTTTCATAAGTAATTTGGTTTCAGACCGTGTCTGCTTCCATGGGCTTTGCGAAATAGTGACATTGTACTCCAGTATCGCATATTGAAAAAGTGCAGTTCACAAAACCCCCTTGGATAGATATTATGCGTATACGACAGTATTCAGCCCTGCATTTTTACCACAAGTCTAAGCTTTTCCCAGACGCATGTATTTGCAGTGATATGGAGTTGATCACACCTTCACCTTATTCACTTATGCATACTTTAGTTGATTGACGATCAACATGAACTCATAATCTTTTTGTTCTGGGGAGGGTGTGTAATACTGCTAGATGACTGGTTCATCGTTGAGAGGTTTCTGGTGATGAGGTAATACATGTGCATGGCTTTGTCTACGTCCTTGAACCTCCGAACATTCTGACCTTCTCGCTGGACTTGGTCATGGACGTTTTTAGGGTAGTAATTGTGTGGCTTGTAATTTCCCAGTGGCTAAATCATGACTTTTCTGTTCTGCTTCAATTTCAACTGCATTCGGTGTTTGTAGAAAAGTCAAAAGGATAATTGTTACCGGAAAAAGGCTAGGACACTGACTGAAGCCACACCGACCATCAAGGCAATCGTAGCCATAACTGTCAGATGTATCATTACTTTAATATGTTTTTTTGAATGATGCCTTTGTTGATGAGCATAGCTTTGGTAGCCATTGCTGTTCCCAAATGTGGGATGAGCATGCCCATATCGGGAGCATTGAAATCGAAAGTTGATTGTTTTGAGACAATTTTACTTAAACTTGAGTAGCTGATGTCTAGACCACTAACTATGGTGGAATGATATTCATCGTTTGACAAATGTTTTTCCATCAGTGGTAGACATGGTGATAACATAACATGGAGTTTTGCCTTCATTTGTTTTCTTAAGGGATTGAGCATCACCGGTGGTGCTTTTCGTCCTTTCGGTTTGTTGATAGAAGCATACAGTTGTGGTGATAGCCACTAAAAGGGCTGCTAGCGCATACATCCACTGTGTGGTAGTCATCGATTTATGATGTCTAGCTAACCCTCCTTTTTTCTGATGGCTACATTTTTCAGATCCTTGGACTTCTTCTTTATGGTATCAATCACTTTGGGGGTCTTCTCTGCAGGTGTTTAGGTCGTGTTGAATTCCGTCATCTTGTATATCAATATTCAAGCATTTATATTCAAACTGACAATGCTTCGTCATTTTGATCACCACAGTGACAAAAGCTATGAACATAACATCAGTGATACAATTCACAACTGAGAGTGTTCAAGGCATGACCAATACACGGATCAGCGTCAATAAATCAGGTACAAATAAAGTCGACCGTCCAGTGTAGTTGGGAAGCAGAGACAGAGCTATAACGTAAAAATATTGCATAATTGTATGGATACAGGGTTTTTTCAGCATCGAACCTGACTTCCTATCTTACATACTCTTTATTGATGTCTCCATCTTGTATGTTATATATTTTATCGGTGGTGATGCTTTTACCCAGGTATTGTTTCCCCTTTCCAACTATAACAAGGGCCACGAGACGTTTTCGTTTATCACCCTCTTCCCCGAATATTATTTGTTCGAGCATGCTGTCCAACTCCATCTTATAATACACTAATTGGATTTGAAATATAATGTAACAAAATCCGACATAACCCATACAGAACAATAATATCAGGTAAAACAACACACGAATTTCAAAAGTCGTCATACTTTTTACATGAAGGTTATACATTTAATTTGATAAGCAGGTTGCTTGATATTTGCTACAGCTAGCATGCCACATAAGCCTTGGCCTAGTCTGTTTCAGCATGAGTTTCACATGTTCCATTTTGGCTAACAACGTTCTCAAGCGTTCTCAACACATCAACATTTTCCAATCGTCCGTGTGTCCCTGTTTAAACTTCTAAGTGCAGTAGTATCAGTTGTCATTAAAATCTTTGCTATATCTGACGTCCCACTCGTTCGTCGTGATGCAATGATATTGCTTGTAACTCCAATCTTTCACCAGTTGTTTGCTGGGTTCAACGAGAGGCATGTTATGAATGATAGGAATGCCCAATCCATGGTTCGGATGCGACAGATGCCAACCCGTTCTTGGACTGGCGTTGAAATCACCATAAATCCGTTAGGTTGTTTACTGCATTCCACACTTTGTCCGGAAAAGTTAAATTGATTATGACTGAATTGCATGTTTTTTTAAAATGAAGCGTGTACCTTGTATATATTCGTGACTGTAAACCCGTAATTTTGAAAAAAAAATGGATAAACTGGGGTTTGGAAATATGAGCCATCCTTGACATCCACCACAATATTCATCTGCGTGAGATCAGTAGTATGTACGGGGCGGTGGGGTAGCATAGTGGTTAAAGCGTTCGCTCGTCACGCCGAAGACCAGGGTTCGACTCCCCGCATGGGTACAATGTGTAAGGCCCATTTTCTGGTGTCCCCCGCCGTGTTATCGCTGGAATATTGCTAAAAGCGGCGTAAATCCAAACTCACTCACTCAGTAGCGTGTGCTATTTTGCTTCTATAATAAATCATTCCCGGTGTGTATATTGTAGTGTCTTGTATATATGCACGTCACCATGCTGGAACCCAGGAGAGGCGAACCCTTTCAGCTGCTTCACCAGATCGATAACACTTCAGAGGAACTCGAAGTCTACCCGCCCGCGATGATCAAATATTACTCAACGCGATGATCAAATATTACTCAATAGGCAACAATAGGCTATTCATCACGATTTGTCCGACGGTTATTAAGTCCCTTCTATGCTGAACGATGCCATTTTTAAACCTATTGAAGCCAATCTCAAACTAAACTAGTTGAATGGAACGCTAACGTTAACAGTTGGGGAAAACCCATCAGACTCGGTAGAGCCTTGTTCAGAACTCTTGATTGCCGTCGAATGAAATACATCCCTGAGACACTGTCACGGGTTCGAGATTACCGAGTATGGTCATCTATCACCTGTTCATTCATCTCAGTTGGGTAGACATGACTGATAACATTGAAGACGATTGCCCTTTACTCTGCTGAGAGCCCTAGTGGTGAAACAGAAAATGTGCAACAACGATCAAACGGAATTGTTCCCGTTCTTACGGGTACAAAATGTAACCACAGTGCAAGATCTTGGAACTTAACATATCCGTTTTAGATATAAGACATAAACCGGTGTATATTAAATATCTATGTGTGATGCTGCACATCAAATCATGAATGTTTCTGGTCCCGGAATGCAGCCCCAAAGACAATGTGTTATGAGAGTGTATTTTCTGTAATTTGTATTATCATTGATTAAGTGTGTATTGTGGGTCACGTTACTTTTATTCTCAAATATATTCAATGGCAGCAACAATATGTTTAGCGGCAGACCTTTTTGATAGCACTCCAGTTACCTGTCCTGACAGTCTACTGTATACTTTCTGTTGAGAATGTTCACGGTGAATGGCAAATTAGCCACGCTTTGCTTGAATGTTCCCAACAGTGCCAGTATATAAAGGCTGGTTGCTGTGTTGAGGGACACACACACACTTACACACGGAATTACGGAGGTTGTGTGCATGTGCCTACTATCGACTGTCTGTCAGCAACATCATCATCTGACCGAGAAGACTGCCACCTCGTGCCTGACCGCTCTCTCAGTGGAAACAAGTTTCTGTTAACATATCTGATCTCACAGTAAAATACCAAGATTCTGGTGAGTTGATATTTCATACTGTGACCCATTACCTTAGACTTGTGACTCAATGCCACTGTACTAGAAATCTGTCTTGTGTGTCATTGCAACTTGCTTATTGTTTGTTCAATATATTCTTGAATAGTTTAGACTTATAGTGTTATATTTTGCTGGTTCAAAGGGGATCTCTTATACCTTTTCCACAACGGTTTATTAACCGTAATACATACCCTCCAATCGCGATCACCAGTCTTTGTGACATGCGAGGATTCGGTGAACTGGTGTCAAAGGCAAAGTATATGCCTTAGAAATAAGAATCTTTGTTTACAGGCGAACAGAAGTGATGTAGATGATGTCGAGACCGGAGGTCTCTTGAAAACAACGCAGTGTAATCTCTTCTGCCATGACAACAACAAATGGTGATGGTACCGGCATTTGATTGCAATCTATCTGGTTGCGATAGACCGAGATGGGCCTCTGGTGAAGAAGAACGAAGTAATTTGCCATTCAAGCTGTGTGCGTCTTTTTGAATTCCAGTCATAACTGATTTCTTCATTTATCTTGTGCTGTGATATTTAATAGCAACTGGGAATGGTGTACATCTGGTTTCTAGGTTGATGATTTGTTGCTATGAAGCAAAAACGAAACTTCACATTCTTTCTTCAGGGCACTATAAAAGAACAAGAGATGTTAAGAAGGATATATTGGTATTATTTCATTGCTGAGATCCGTGTGATGTAGTCGATACACTGACAGTGGTACAATCAGTTCCATTAGGCAACACCACCGTTCCAAAATTTGGGTATACAGAATGTCAAGTCACAAGAATAAAAATTCGAAATTTCTCAACGTGGTTGGGGATGCTGTTCTTGCAAGGCAGCGCCAAGTTCCAGCAAATTCTGAGATTAGTTCCTAAGACCACGAAGCCTTCTCCCAAGTGCATCTCAAACGTACTCTATTCGATTAAGGTCAGGGCACCTCGATAGCCAGTCCATGACGTTGATTCCAACGTTTTGAAGGACATTTCGTGTTCAACATCGCGGTGTGCGGCCGAGCATTATCGTGTTGGAACTATAGGCCTGGGCCATAAGCAACCATGAGCTGCCATGAAAGGAACGTGTTCACGAGTGAGCACCTGATCGATTCCAATCTCTCTGGGTCCATCGGAGGTGACGTTGGGCCCACAGCAGACGTTGACGTTGATGAAACGGCGTCAATATAGGCCCACGATATGGACGTCGAGAATGGAGATTGGCAGCACGCTACCGATTTCGAATGGCCCGTGAGGACAGTCGACCTCTAAACATCTCAGCCCTCGTCCGTGTAGCCGGCACAAATCTGTCACGTAGGTGACGCAGGACGATTTGACGGTCTTCTGCGCGTGACATCACAGGTGGACGACCCGACCTTGGGCGATCAGAAGTGGTGTCAGTTTGTTGTAGACGACCTCGCAAGTTAAACACAGTACGACGGCTACATCCCATTGCTCTTGCGACGTCAATAACTGATCTTCCCGCTTGCAACATGCCAAAGGCACGTTCACTTTGCACACTTGACAATCGTGGCATTTAAAGTACCTTCAGAACTGTGGTTTAAACGTGTTTTTTCAATTTCTGAGGCCAGTGCAGACACGTGCAAATGAAGGAAACTTAGATGCGAAGAACACGTGATCGACTGCACATGCAAAACCTGATTTGGCACTAACGTCATTTTGCACGACGAATGGATGGGTTTGAGTAGCGTCGGAAGATAAGGATCCTATTTCGGATACATAGATGTATCATCGGAGAAATATTATTCATTATTTTTAAAAATTACATTTTGTGAAGTTTCTATTTTGACTCAGTATATTACATTTTTCAGTTAAATGTAGTTTTTGTTCTCATTTCTTAGACTATACCAATTAAGTACAAAGGTTCACTACAGACAAAGCAAGTGCAATCAACCATAAAATGTGTTGTTTTTAGCGTTGTGGGTGGCACCCTTGTGATAGGTGTTAATTAGAGAATGTACGCCTCTTCAACGGCCCTATCACTTCCTGGCAAGAGTTCAGTTTTATTAAATGTAATAAACCCAGTTCAGTCAGTCAGTAGTTCTTGAACAACTTTAGTGCAACTTATGGTGTAGTGTTATCCATGTGAGATAGCTGCACGTAATTTGTATTTATTAAAGCATTGACTGGGAAAAAAACATAGTTGCACTTTAGAGGATGAGAGTTAAACATACACTTAAAACTGAGTTTCGGAAAATACCTGTCATACTAGCTGTAAATGCAACGTTGTCGTCTGGTCAACATCAATATTGATGATACGATGCCAGGATTGTGTAAAATCTTACAAACGTGTGGAACTGCTTCCTAGTTGATCACAGATGACTATGAATAGAAGAAAACTAACATGAAATATCATCCCAAATTACCAAAATGTATCGATAGACAATATTGATGCCATTTTTTCATGCATCAGTATGATGTCACCACGTCATACAAGTCGATATCAACACCATTCAGCACAGTTCCATCTGCAAAGCATCTTTCCGACATTGGTGTCACTACGATGTGGCAATAAGATGATCATTCGTCTTTGTCAGAAGTCAGATCTGCTGTAATCCACAGGTCCACCCGTTAGCGTGATCGTATTTATAAAAAAGAAATTGCTACAGGCTATTCGGGCGTTAGCCGCGCTAGTCATTGCCCTAATTTTTTTCAAAAACTGAGTCTGATTTTTCTTCACAGTGATAAAATGGACTAAAGTAAAACGTTCAAAATATCATTCCATGGCTACTTTTGATAAAGCGATGTCACGAAGTTAAAAGTAAAGAAAAACAGGTATTTATAGTAACCTTTGGATGCTTAGTAGCAATTGACAGGAACACACGTGAAGACATTCCTACCTGTAGTTACAATCAGGCGCCACAGGAGGTTGAGTCTGTTCATCGTGGTGTCGCAGATAACAATGACTACAAGTGGAGAAACTGTTAATACTCTGTGGTGCGTACGCTCTCTAAGGGATATGTTTCATAAAGTTGTGACTAAATGATGTGTGACAGATTACCCGTGACTGATATTGATCAATATATAGGAATTAAATAGGCCTCTTGTGTACGAAACTATTGAGCTATTGTTTGTTTATTGTTTTTTTATAATATAGAGGACTTAAATACAGTATGTCTTTTGTGTACGGAACTATTGAACTATTGTTGCTTTATTGCTTTTACGTTTTATCTATTTCCTGTTTATCCACAAAAGAACAAAACGGATGAACATAATTTTTCGTTGATTGTATTGTTTAACTCTGCACACAGCGATATTCCCGTTCTATGAAGGGGAACTGAATGTAATCAAATCCGGACAATATCCAGTGATCAAGAGCATGAAACTCGATCCACGCATCTGGTATCATCTGCACTATCTGCACTATCAACAAAATCAGTGAACCTGATCACCCGACCCGTTACTCGTCTTTCACAACAGGCATGAGCTGCTGAGGACCAATGTCACTGGTAACAGAGGAAGTGAGCGAGTGAGTGAGTTAATATTTATCGCCATATCGCAATATTTGAATAATATCGTAACGAGAAAAATAAATAATTAAATTATTGATGAAGACAATGAGAAAATATAAGCCTGTTAAAACTACTAGTTTGTCATGTGTCACTTCGGCAGTATTTCACGCATCTCGTGACTAAGAGAGTTGTAAATTTATATATGAATGAAAAAAAATTTAGATAATATTCTTCCTTCCTTCTTCTTATTAATTCCCCATCGTGTGACTGGGTTGTTTAATCAGTGCTGTCGCATAGCAAGGATACTATGAACCGACATTCACTGTTCAGGTACCTGTCTGAAACCATAGCTTAAAATAAGACGATTATTGACACTTGCTTTAAAGGGGTCAGGCTAATAGACCTCTTAGAATGTAGTCAAACAACAGCGACAGGTTGCTGTCCGCTTTAATGTGAGTCAGAGCGCCATTGGTAGACTGTGGCAGCCAATGGTTGCCCAGAATCACAACAGATTCCTAAGGCAGCACATCTTCAGACAATACACTTCAATGATACCAAGGTAAATATATCCACGAGCACCGTTCGTCGACGTCGGCATAGACATCATGGCCACTAGAATGAATGTCAGTGGTCTTAACATATGACAGCAGATTCAATTTATCTTTCCATCATTGTCGGCAGAAGACTTATCGTAGCTATGGAGAGCGAATCACAGATGCGATTCATGGTTTTGGCAGGGATGACTCCTACTGGACTACGCTATTGCACGGGGTCGACGATAATCGTAACGGACAGCTTTACCGGGACGAGATTCTGGCTCTGTAGCAGTACCATTCTTGCAAGCTATTGGCTTTTGTGGTCGAACCTTTTTGCTTGGAATGACAACGCTTGGCCTCATAGGGCCAGAATCGCTACTTCGGCGACAGGTTGAAGTGGCCTGCATGCTAGCCAGACCTCAGCCCAATGCTTGAGATGAACTCGGTCGATGAGCGTACACAAGTCTTCCATCACCAGTGGATCTTCCAGGACTCCGCAGAAGATATTGAATGACCGATTGCTTCATGTTCGTCATTTCCGTTCACGTTTGCTAGTGCTTTTTGTCAATGCATTTTGTCTGTATATCAAGATGTGTCACGTTTGCTAGAGCTGTTTGTCAAGACATTTTTCTGTATGTCAAGATGTGTCACGTTTGTCAACATATTTAACTTATTGATAACGCTCAAAAGTCGATTATTTCTCAGAAACATTTCTTTACGCGTGCTGTATGTCATTTGACCTTACCCACAATTCTAAACACGCTTTCTCTAATTTTGGCCTGTATCATATGTTCCCTATTTTGCTCAGATGAAACGTTAACATGTCACTTCAAATGTTTGTGATGTGTGCCGCTTATTTGCTCAGATATATTTCCTCTCTGGTGAACACCGGAGGTCATCATTGTTTGATAGTGATTCGCTGGTGTATACTTCAATTAACATAGATGCAACATTTAACTTTAATCCATTGACAGATGGACACAATTTTACAATAAAACAGTATACATGTATTGTTCTCTATGAACTGCGTCTGCTGTCATTCGCCAACCTCTTAGAAGTCCTTTCAAACATTCAGTCATACATCATTCATGAATGCTAGGAATATTATTTCTGTAAATGTAAGTAAGTAGATTTCTACTCTGTCGTAAGCACATAAATCACCAGTAATTATGACACCCAGTGTTTAAGGAAAGGTGAATGTGTCACTCGCTAATGCATGCCATTTGTCCACTTGAAAAAACCTGGGTATTCCCAATCCCAATATATAGTGGTACTTGAAATTGATCGAATGAACGTGTCATGTTTGAGATTACATATTCTCGGTTTAATACAGATTCTAGTAGTTTTTATGTGTGTACTCGATTCCCGAGATCCGAGCAGGAAGATGACAAGAGTCAAACATGACACACTTAACTATCTGTACTCACGACATCATTTATTCATAAAACGCGAGAATCAGCAGAACCACCCTATCAGGAACACAATGTTATTTATGTATGGGGTCGAGTACACAGCCCTACCCGTCGTATTCCTATAGGGGTAGTCTAGTGGTAAAAGCATTCGCTTGCCACATAAAAGCCACAGGGGTGCAATATATGGGTACACTCACTCACGCACCCAGTCTTGTCCTTTCATATCCACCAGATTCAGATTATAAGAAAGGTGCGCTAAGGAACAGACTTTAGGAAAGCTATCCTGGTTTAAGCCGACGGTCCAATGGGGACATGGGCATTTTGTTAGTTACAAACCCTTTACAATATGGCAAACTGATGTGGTAGACTTCCAACCAATGGAGGTAATCAGTATTATGATTATCTACAGCAAATCTGCAACTGCTATAGTTAGTATAGCCACAGCGTTCGAATTCATCGCCGACCCGGTTGTTACTGTATTGGGCCCGCAATTTCAAATATTTGTAGGTCCTTAAATTATCTGTCTTGTTTTCATTAAAAGTGGAATAGTTTCCCATAATTATTTTCTTTAGTTTTATTTATTAACGTTTTGGATCTATGATAACGCTAATTATATCAGGTTTGGCTATAAGAATGTATCAGAAAGCAGAAGTGTGCTCGGTATACTATACTGTTTATCTCCACCAGATTTTGGTAATCGGGTATGCCAATGGACTTAATTCTTCATTCAATCATACATACACACACGCGCACGCACGCACGCACGCACGCACGCACACATACATACATACACACACACATACATACATACATACATACATACATACATACATACATACATACACATTCTGACGGAATACTGATATAGCCAGTATATGTATAAAGACTGGTTGTTCAGTTGACGAACACAGACGAACTTACACTCGGAATTACACTAGTTTGTGTGCCTCTGCCTACCGACATCGCCTGTCTGATAGTCAAAGCATCTGTACCTAGAAGATTGATCATGACGCTTCATGCCTAACCACTGGCTTTGTAAACTACCTTCAGTTACTGTATCTGATCTCACTGTAAATGCCAAGATTCTAGTGAGTTGATATTTTATATTGTGACCCATTACCTTAGATTTGTGACTCAACTGCATTGTACTAGAAATCTGTATTGTGACGCATTGTAACATGCTCATTGTTTGCTCTATATTATTGAATATTTTAGACTTGTATTTATATTTTAGAGTCTGTGTTATATTTGGCTGGTTCAAAGGGGATTTCTTACACCCTTTGTCACGGCATTTTACTACCCGTAACATTAATACGTTAAAATTAAGAGCTTTCTTTTCTTGCTGTATTTGGTATTTTTCAATCTTTTCCAAACTTTCACCAAGTTTATCATCTTTAAGACAATGAATGTTAGATTTGGTGTCATTACCTTTGATATTTTAGATCGTATTCCATTTGCAGATTCAGATACCTTTCGATATGCACTCACTGAATCAAATCATCAAAAATGCCAATTCAACCTATCAAGTTGAAAAAAATAGGATAAAAAAGTCCTCGAAATCGTTCAAAGGATTGACTAATTCAAGAGCTATGCTGTGACGAGTTTGAAACAGTGTGCCTGCCTGGAGCTTGCAGTCGCCTAATCTTGATTGTGTACAAAAACAAGTAAATGATCTACTTTTTGCAGCTTCAGATACCTTTTGATATGCACTCACTGAATCAAATCATCAAAAATGCCAATTCAACCTATCAAGTTGAAAAAAATAGGATAAAAAAGTCCTCGAAATCGTTCAAAGGATTGACTAATTCAAGAGCTATGCTGTGCCGAGTTTGAAACAGTGTGCCTGCCTGGAGCTTGCAGTCGCCTAATCTTGATTGTGTACAAAAACAAGTAAATGATCTACTTTTTACATAAAAAAAACATGTCAGTTGTGATAAGAAAACTCAATGTCTGGTTTATTGACACTTATAAATACGTCTGCCAGCTTGTCTGCGAAGGGCAACATGCAATGCACAACTTCGATTACTGCAATTTGAAATTAACACCTATCGGGCTTATAAGCCATAAACAAAGCGACGGCTAAGCGTATCGGCAAATGAACCAGTGGCCAATGACGCGATACTCATGAGTGCACACACACCGGTCCTGAGTGGGTTGGGTATGGCGGCTGCTTTGTTTCGAGTTAGGTAAACCCAAGTACAAAATATTCCACTTTTGATTTGCGATTACACGCTCATAATTTTGTTAATTGTTTTTTCACAATCACCAATGCATTTTTTTATATCTTGAACAAGTGATAACTGTGTTTTAAATATGTTTGATTTTTTGTGATTTCATGTGACCTGTAAGATTTGTAATCTTTTATATACAATGGTGTGTGGACTGAAATAGTGCTTTTACTTTTTCTTGCATTTATCATTGAACCACATTTAGCTCTGGTATACACTCGTCAGCCACGAGATTCAGGTTTAAGCTTGTCAACACACATCATTTCACATAAAGGCCAGTTAGCCTTTCGAAAAATATAGCTTGATGGAGAAATGGAGCAGACAGAATCACTACCACAGAGGTCACCTTGGACTGACCATTCATTCAGACATAAAAAAACAAGTGCTCAATACGATCCTGTGCCAGGATGTAAATATGTGCTTGAATCATAGTTTTAAACACATAAGTCACATTTCAAACTGAAATCCTCTCGTATTTGCTTGTTATTTTTGTAGCTGAACCACCCCAGAATGGGTTGTGACCATTTATATCACCCATAATAATACAGGGTAGTTCTGGAGGCTATTCAGTTAACTTCTCGCATACATGTTGACTATCACTCAGTTGTATTTAATTTAATTCAGCTAACTGTAGGTAGTGAGATGCTGAAACCTTGAGTATTGTTCCTAGCCATTGTGGAAAAGTTTGAGACAACTAGCCAACAGTGGTATAATAGTACCTGAGGTTTCATGTACAATGCAACTGAGTCAAATCTAAAGTAATGGGTCACAAATACAATATCAACTCACCAACATGTTGGTTTGTGAGTGAGAAACAGTTATACTGAAAGTAACACGGCGAGCGGTTAGGCAGCGGTAATGTAGGTCAAGCGTTGACAAAAGCAGACAGGTTGATGCACTCCAGTTAGTCCACGTGTGTCCGTGTCCTCAACACAATAACCAGCCTTTACATACAAAGTCACTGATTCTTGATCATTCGAACATGATACGACCATCGCCATTAACTTGGAACTCTCTCGTTTTCCCGTATTTACCTCAAAACATTCTCAAAGGGAGGTACCTCTAGAGAACTACCCTAAAGGCCTGCCGCTAATATACTAATAGCACTTTACATGTATGATACGAATCACTCAAAACTTTAAACATTGTCACCCAAATAAGTAATACTACTTATAATAATATGATGGGTCACATTTCATTTTAACAGATGGTCAAAACGTTTAGAATTCTGGTTTTCCGGAATTTATCTGCTCCTAGTTTTATATGTGTTTACTTTCGGGAGACTTAATTGAGGGCATTCTACAGTGTTGACGATGTTCGTAAGTGAAATGACTTTCGGGAAATGACTTAGTATATATAAAAAGGATGGCTGCCGTGTTGAGGGGAACACTCATTCATATTAACTGGAGGATAAAAATCAGTGCCAACGCTTGATCATCAAAACCCGTCAACGCCTGAATCTACATTATCTGCTGTCAAACCGATCACTGTGTTTACATTTTGCATAGTTGATTCTCTCTCGCACAAAGACTTTGGTGAGTTTGCTATATTGTATTTTGTGACCCATTGACTTAGATTTTGTCTCCCTTGAATTGTATTTGTAATCAGCATTGTGAAATTGTCTTGTGACTTTGTATACCTTGCTCTCGTTGCATATTAGTACATAATTTGAACGTTTATGACTTGTCTTTGTTCTGTTTTGCTGGTTCACAAGGGGATTTCTTACATCGTTTGTCACCGTAAATTCTTAACCGTAACAATTTCGACAAATGACAATTGAGCAAGAAAGGTAATGAATAACTCTGATGCCACTGGCAGATTAAAGTGAGTGACCAACCACGTGCATTACGAACTCAGCTTCTTTAAACTGCTTGACGACTTACTGCCAGTCAGCGGGGACATTCAACAACGACAATCCACAACTGCAAGTTGACCTTGGCCTTGAAATCACCATCCTCCGGCAAAGCAGCAAAGAGCTCACAAGTTCCGTCTTGCTTGTTGTAGTTGATGCTTTGACATCCTTGGATTTCGTGGCATGCTTCAATGCAGCGGATGATGTCGGCAGCAGCAAAGGAGTGGAACACGTCCAGGTCGTCGATCATGCCTTCCAGAGGTTGCACTATGTGTTTGTAAAGATGACGGCCACACTTCAATACCTCAGTTTCTGAAAACCAGACAAAATATAGTTGGAATGTTACTAAATTTGGCGTTAGAGAAAGAAACAAATATTGATCATGAAATATGCTTTGAAATCCTAATGGAAACAATATACATGTCTGCAGGTGCAGATTATGGATTGCTGTGATGATTTTTTGGCACCAGTTTGTGCAACCTAGTCTCATAGTCAGTTTCGATCCTATGCCGATAGGATGATAAAGTAGAGAAAAAGTCTTGTGCGTCATTAAGAAAAAGTAAAAGCCAAGAAAATGCAATAGAATAAAATACCAATGATCCAGTTAGCAACGAGATCTAGGACCATGAAGCTGACTTTGAAGGACTTGGTTGATATCGTTGATAGAATTTCTTGCATCCCCACAGTGTGGTCGTGGCCAATCTTCACAGTCGATCCCACCCATGTTACCCAAAAGGGCTTAAAGGTTGTTCGGTAGAGATATTCAGTTCAGTTCAGTTCTGCGCAGGCGTGGCATGGCTTCATCATAATCAAACTACTGAAAATTATTCCGATATCTGCTTCGTCCCCGCCCTCTATCTCACGGAGCACAACGTAGAGGTCATTACAGCCCTTAACTTACACAAGCAATGACTCCTTCTGGCTGAGATTTATGTTTGTCGTCTCACCCGTAAGTTTGGTTTGTATAAAGGCTTTTCCTATTGTTTCTTTCAAAATACCCGGCGGTTAAAACATGAATAATTTTCAATATTTGTCGTCATCAGACCCTTTGTTTGTATGAAGGTTTTACCTATTGTTTCTTTGAAAATACCTGTAGGTTACAAAAGTAATATTATTTTTTGGGATTATGAGCAGTATTAGAGGAAGACATAATGTGTGTAGCTCACTAAGACTCGCTAAATGGAAAGTGTAATCCTGAAGCTGCATTTCTCACAAGGTAGCCTCATGATTAAAGCGAATGCTCGTCACATGAAAGGTCCGGCTGCGATTCCCAAGAGTGCAATATGTGCAGTGTAACTTTGTGTCCGATGCGATGTTGCTAAAAGCGGAATAAAACTCAGCTCACTCATTTTTGAAACTGTTGTATCTTATAACAGGCATAAGAAATAATGTTATTCTAATCTTAATTCAAGAAAAATGAGCATTTTGAAGAATAAAACCTGTAACGATGGACAGTAAAAATAGTAGGGTATCAAAGATATGGATATATAAACTAGCGTGGAAAAGTAAAACTTTCTAGTAAGTAAAGTAGACAACACAATATTAAACACGGGCTATAGATCGGCAAAACCTAAAGGTAGATCACCATAATAGGGACAATGGCGACTTACAGTACCTTTGCTACCTGCATGAACCCTAGTTTGGTTTACACCATCCCTTCAGCCGCTGGCTTGTGTAAGAAATGCTAGCCAAAATTAAGATAACAAGAATATTTTAGATTTCAAATACAAACAGCTATAAGCTATCCCAGTGTTAGACTCAACAGTCATAACCTAAGGTTTTTGAAGCACAGACTGATTTTTCTCCACACTGATAGAATAATCCAAAGTAAAACGTTCGAAAATATTTACCCATTTATGCATAGGGTCTTAGAATTTCTTCATATGTTGTGAGCTGGTCTCATTTTGCAAGCAATGAAAGAAATGAGGTCCCATTTTCCAGTAAACCAAATTTGCCGAACGTTTTACGCTGCAAAAGTGCGTGCCCAAAATGGGACGATCTGCAGATGAGTGAACATAAATGAAGTAATGTATTAGGCTTAGGCGACAGGAGATCAATTACTTAAATCTTAACAATATTTTAACGGCTTTCATGGAAGAGAACCAAACTGGCTTTTATATTAGTCAATGTGTATTATTAAACTGAAACCTGAATATTTCAAGGACATTCTCGATCCCAGTAAATGTTGTTTGATGAACCAAACATCATTGTTGATGAATGTATCCGTAAGGCCTCTCTTGTTCCTCACATATGAAAACTATGGGTCCAGGATTGTTTTGCAGTGTTATGTAGGTGCATTGACACACACACGTGGAGGAAGTGAGGGGCCTTGGGTAAATATTCCCTAGTATGTCATACTAACTCATGTAAATCTTTACTTCTGTTTCTTTCACAAACCACATATAGTATGCCGGTAAGAAGATTATCGGTTTGTGAGTGCTTAACTAATCAATTACTGGTCATGCCTTCCATGGATTTGCAAACGCAGCTTGTCAGTGAGATTTGTCGATAATTTTAAGGATCGGTATGGCCGCGTACATGCTGAAGAATTGGAACAATGATAGCATCACGCCCTGAAGAAGGAAATTCCACTGACGTCCAAATACTATCAAAACTTTTTAAAAGGGTCTCTAAACTCGATTCCGTAAATGCCTCTGGAGTTGATACTATATGGCATCTGGTCCCGCATCAGTATCGTGGGCATCTTTCAGAGCTTTTTGAAGTTCATAAATAGAAAACATTCCATTATAATTTTCCCCAGCAGAGGACGTTCATCAACTATGATGGTTTGTTCATCAAAGAACATTTTATGGGATCGAGAATGCTCAGGAAATGTTCAGGTTTCAATTTGTCTATACACATAGTTGCATATAAAAGCTTTTGAAGTAAAGGAGTTAATTTCAAGATTTAAGAGGTTGATCTCCCAAGCCTAATATATTACTAAATTTAAGTTCACTCATCTGCATCGTCCCATTTTATAGAACGGTACTTCAGTGGAAAATTGAGTGTGAAAAAATGTAAACCATTTTCATTTTATTTTTCTATTCAAACAACGAAAGTTTGAAACGTTTTAGCAATAGGAGAAAACGATTTTTTGAAGTACCCGTCCCAAAGTGGGAATAAATGGGTTAATTAGTGGTAATAAAGGAATGTCAACGCATGCCAATGTCAGGAAATCACTTAAATAAAAGAGAAATAATAGTATTGAAGGTAACTTTTGGATATTTAATAGCATTTTGACAGGAATACACACCAATGACTCCAAGTGATGCTGATATGCGCGTTCGGTAAGGGATATGTTTTCCTGGAAACAGATCTCAACAAATCATTAGTTTCCATATTCGTGTCACTAATTGAAGCGTGACACTGTCTTATTAATCTTCTTTCCTCATTACGAGTGACTGACACTGTTCAATATGAGGAATGAAATGAGTCTGTTGTGCAATCGTTGTGCAATCGTTGTTCTGCGCTGTTTCGTTTCAGTCATAGCCAGTTCTATTTTATCCATAGCATGGCGATTTCTAAGAGAGTGGTGGGGGTGGAGTTGGGACAGCATTACCAATTATATTCTGGGGAGTTTGAGGGCGTAACAATTGTGTCCACGTGTACGAGGGACTGTTTTACTTGGTTGTAAGTCTATGACCAAAACACAGTAGTCAATGTCCATAACTCACACAGAAAACAACACAGTCGAAACATGGCTACGGAAAGGTTTCACAAATGACTGAAGTAGAAACCTTCAGGAAATGTGACTGGAAGCTCTTGAGCAATATTTGGTGTCATCGGGAGAACAAACATCTTCAGCTTCAGCTTAACTAGTCTGGCTATTTCTGAACTCTTTACTGGGTGACACATGAACAGCACCGTCAAGATGTTAGGTGCACACTAAGGACAAAAAGAGTGCACTGGTACATATATTTTGATATTTTCGATACTAATATCTACGTTAAAATGAATGAAAGGGGTCTAGACTTTGCACCGATTATTAAAATGGGTGAGTGAGTTAACAGTCAAAGTCACATCAGCAAGATTTCCGCCATATCCTAACTAGAAATAATTATTTAGAATAAAGGTGCATTTTAAGAAAACTCCCACGGAAGGAGAGTAAGTCTATTAGGATATAGATACGACTATAATACTAAAGATTTTACACTGAAATACGTGTCCCTCGTGGTGGAAAGAGACATGCTTGACCGTGATTCTCTCCTCACAAGGGATGCAAAACGGAGGATCCTCACCTTTTGATAGGTATTTATATGTATGACGTGTATGACCAATGCGACATCGTCGCATTATAACCTCCTCAAGTCTGGACTGACAATACACAGAGGTTTAATCGAAAGTTGATTGAAATAGATGTACTTTATTGAAACCTGCATGGGTGTCTCACATTTTGGCATCAGATAACGGATGTACAATGTCAGCTTTGTAATCAGAGGAGGAAACAACATGTGCTGTCACAGATGTGTTGAGCGCTGCCTTAGTGCCCTAATCAGCCATTGTGTTATCAGAAGTTTAAACGTGACTTCAATAATTTCTGACAAAAGTGGACGTTTACAAGATAATTTTAGGACGTCTTTGAACATATTTTAGAACTGCTGGTATTGCTATTACTTCTGCTGTGAATATTGAGCTGTCATTTCCTTGTCTAAAGTACTGTCGCAAATGGAAAAAAATAATTGTTTTTTTTTATGCTGTTACTCTGTATCCATCAAATTTACACAAATGAAAATATGATATGTCGAAATAACTCACTTCGGCAAACTGGGCATTCAGTGGGATGCGTAAGAGGATATCCAGAAAGGCATGTTTACTTGTAAAATCGGGCAAAACATACGAATGAAATATTTCGTAAAAAATCGATCAGCTGCCGAAAACAATAGATTAGACTGTAGATGGCAATTAGGCCGCTCAGCCATTTATGACGATGGATAGTCGAGTCACTTGACATGGCACGCATGCGCTGCTTACTGGCACAAGGGGTTATTCCATGAATATATTCGCTATTTTTTCACGTATGGTGAACACGTCTCATCTAGTGATGAACTTCTTACGTGTCTTTCCTTCATAAAGTTTATGTTAAGACATGTAAAAGAGTATGAGAGCTCATACCCACAGAAAACCATCGTATATGTCAAATATCAAAATATGTCGTATGAAAACCCGAATATCGCCAGGACTGGATATTGTTATATATGTTAAGACATGCCGTGTACTTGCCTACTTCCCTATCTTACCTGATATCTGGTTCCTCCAGCCCCACCGCAACCATAATTAGCTTCACCATCCTGATTTTGCTTTTGAGACGCCCCCTCCTATCTGTTTCTTTCTATGGAGATAATGTGGCTCTGTGGT
Source organism: Haliotis asinina (assembly GCF_037392515.1). Classification (NCBI taxonomy): domain Eukaryota; kingdom Metazoa; phylum Mollusca; class Gastropoda; order Lepetellida; family Haliotidae; genus Haliotis; species Haliotis asinina. The sequence continues at coordinate 102,703,442 of NC_090280.1, read as the reverse complement.
AGTTATATCTTTAATAGCTTCAGCATGAAAGCTATTACTTTTTACGCCAGCTATCGTTTATAATGAAGTTAAGTCTAATTTCAAAATGGACATTTAAAGAGTGCCCTTCGCAATACAATATCATTGCACACTAATTTGCATAAAGCCATAGTCTGTTCCATAAAAGTCGCCTTGGACTTGGGAAAAAAATCTGTATTGCTTATTCCTGCACTCGTCTCTCCTTAGTAAAGTCCTTTTTGCACCATTAATATCGTCCCACCTCTGGAACTGTAGTTAGGCGGAACTTATTTCAACGGATAGTTCACACTTTCGCATATCTGCTACATAAATTGTTGAGATAAACGTAAATACGTACTATAGAGGATATTTTTGTCGGATCCAAATGCTGCGCCATGCTCCTTGCACCCATCTAGTAATAAGGATTTGTATATGTATATTATATTTATGCTTTAATATATTACATTCTTGTTTATATTGTAATTAATCACCTCCTGAATGTTTAAATATGGTCATCCATTTTACCACCCACACATATACTGTACGGTAAAACAAAGGCAAAAGGGACATTGTGACGTACTCACGATGAACCTATTTTGAGTTAAGAGCGGACCACCTACAGCAGTTACACCTACCACTAAGCACAAGGTTACACACCATGGAGAGTGACCTGGAAATTCACCGAAGCCAAGTGAGTGTGTCGTAGTCCTCGGTTCTGTTGCACCCTGAAACCCGTATTATCTTGATAACCTATTCAGCTATAAAGGCAAATTCTTTTAACGACAATACAAGAAATGGTCCTCACAGATTGTACTCCCGACGGCAATCGAACCCAGGACTCAAGCGTGACGAGGGAATACTTTAACTGCATGGCTAAATATATGTTACAGTCAAGTTGTGAAAATCACTCATTCCGTTAAAAGACTAAAATATTCAGCCATTTCGTGAAATGACTAAAAGGGCTAGGCATTTGCTTAATATTGTGTACAACAATCAATGTACTAAAGTCATTTCATGGAATTTCGTTTCATCCATATGTGGTGGACAGGTAATTGTGGGGTGTGGGCACTCTGGACACAACAAGTGTCAAACAAACAGGTGTAAATGCTTCAGAGCCAAGATAAAGCGCAACAGTCACTGTCACAACTGTTTTAACTGTTAGTGACAGTACGTTGTGTTGAAATTGTGGTTCACATAGATTAAGTTATTAAGTGTGAAATTTCATGGACTGAGTGACGTGTATTAATTGTTCTGACACATTATGACGCGAAATGCGTGACACAGTTAGTCATTACATGAACTGACTGAAATGTTTAGTCATGAAATGACTGTATTTTTTCTGGGAGCATGTAATCCCAAATATAGCACGTGCATTTGGCCACTTTCAGATGCCTTGTATACTGATAGCTTTCGGCCGTGGGATCCGTGCACATTACGTTTGTCAGAGGGGTATTCAAGGTAACTGAAGTCGCACTTACCAATTGGCAGCATTTTGTGGAGGCCTTGGTGGCTGAGTGGAGTAGCATTTATAAATGATCTGTGAGTGAATTGCTTGCTGGTATTTCTTGAATGTTGGCGAATGACATACGGATGCAATTTATGGGGAACAATTTCTTTCTGTTTTAGAACAGGAGATAACTTTCTTTCAATGATAAACACTTGGATAATTAAAAATAAACTCTCAGCCAATGATACTGAAGTCTTAGTCTCTTATATTTTGGCAATCTTAAGTGACCAATGAACATAGCTATAGCAAATTAGGATCTCGCTTTACTTCATAGTTACGGTGGAAATTTCTATAAATCTCTATGAATCTCTAAGTTTCTATAAATCGCTATTTGAAACACATTTTGATTTTTTTACTGATCAAAAACGTTAGTTGACAATTCAAAACAATGTTTGCATTTAATACAACACACACATACTAGTTCAGAACCTAATTTCGAAAAAATCGGAAAATCCATTCCATTGTAGAAGCACTCATTAGCTTTTCCTGGAATTTAGCAAAACGTCTGACTGGTTGCCTAGAATCGGAACCAGAAGCGTATATAGTAACAGTACCGTGATTGGTGAGTGCTGGGCGTACACGTTATACGGTCTTAGTAACCATTGTGCAAACCCACGCTCGCCTTTGTTCATTACCCCTGCAGTGGCACTTGTGAACAAGTTGGATTTGGATTGAGTATTGGGATGGGTGAATTTCTTGACTTGAGTGCACTTTTCCGGGTCCATTTTGTCTGATGTAGCGATAATTGCTCCGTCTACTGTCTGTAGGGTTAGAGTTTGGTTATGGATTCGGGATGGGATTTAAGGTTTAGTTTTAGGGTATGGCATCCTTTCTGATCCTCAGGGAGGATGATTACACAATGCCATTCAGGGAGGATATAGCGCTATTCCGCGATAATTGCTCCGTTTGCCTTCGCTGCTAACCCACGATCTGTAGGGTTAGGGTTAGAGTTTAGGGTTGAGGGTTTAGGCTTAGTGGCATCTTTGGAGGCAAACAACCCATTGAAACGTCTCCTTGAAGACAAAGAATTCACAGGACGTTTGCAAATAATAGCGGGCGGTGGATATCTTGTTTTGCTAACCCGTTGAAGAAATAGAACAAACAGCAAATTATTGGTAATAATTTATACAGATGCGATAGGAAAACAAAAACTAGAAGTGACATCATATATACGTCGTGTTGACATTAATAGTTTGTTTGCTTTCCAAGCCATTACATGTAATCCGACAACTTTATCCATGCACCACAACCAGGCAAAATATGTGAGAAAGATGTTCCAAACCGTTATATCAGGATAGCTACTTAGGACTTGATATAACTGGCAGTCTTAAGTGGATAATGCAGGAATAAATTGAGAAAGAGCATGATTACACCATGCCATCTAGAAAGTGGTCAAATGCAACACGTCATATTTGGGATTTCACTTTCTTAGTAAAGTACTAGTACTTCTTGGTTGAGTGGAAGGCACAAGTGGAAATCGCGGTGGCTGAGCGGGCTAGGCGGCTGACTTTGTGTGCTGGCGATTAGGTGCCTGACTCTAAGGGTGAGGGTTCAAAACCCGGATGGGACTCAACCAAAGCAGTACTAAAATTTGTACTTTACTAATAAAGTGAAATCCCAAATACAACATAATATGTTGAGAAAGAATATGTTAAAATATTTATTCACTTCAAAGAAACACTAACATGTCTATTTTCGGTAATAAAACGCCACAGGTCTGTAGGACAACACATTAGTTAAATCATATTCACACACATGAAACATACATGAAGGAGAAAGTAGTCAAAAGTAGGATACATTGTGTTCTGAGATACATTCTGTCCTAAACAACATGGCATAGTAAACGAACATGAATACGTTTTGAAGCATAGTATGCCTTTTGTTATTTAATAATGCGTGGAATTTATAAAGGTTTGAGTAGGCACAATAATATTTCTTAAAATACAACTTTCTCAGAGAATTATAAGAAGAACACATTATTATAAGACACTGATATTCACTTTCTGTTAGGTGAAGATCACATAGTTTTCAGCGTAGGTTTTCTTTTTTTTGACATTTTAAAATCTTCTTCAATTTCGATAAATAAATCACGCGAAGAACGTCTCAATCTACTTAACGCTATTCTACACCTTTTTACGTTTAGACATGAAAGATAAATTTCGGCATCAAAAGTGCATTTATACATCTTATAATACAAACATTTACTGAAAAGTGATATCTTTTTGGGCCATTCTTATAAATAGTTATCTTTTAATGTTCGTCTTAGTTCTAAAGTAAACATACCCTCAGAATCAACATACTGATCATTCCATACAAAAGCAAACCCTTTCGAGAATAGCACATTTCTAACAGAAAAAACCCAGTTTGTATCAACTAGCATCATGTTGTAACATTTTGTTTGGTAGCCTATGAGAAGGCATCTTCAGTAATTTTAACCAGTATTTTACAGAGATTAGTAAATAAGTGCATCGGATATTTACCACCTTCTCAATACACCATTGTATGTATTGTATTGGATTTTACACTAAGAAATCGTTTACATGCTCAATTGAACTCAATGTACTAATTCAAACCCCATATTTCGGGGTTTTACACGCGAATGAAAATGTGAATGCCAGTAATAAATAGAGCAGTCCCCTTAGAAATTATAACACTGTAATTATCATCAAGTCTGGATTCACGTGCATAATGAAAGTGATCAGAAAATTCCATCGAGGGTTGGATAATCCTCATGGTATTAAAGTATCCTCACTTAATTTCATATTGTGAATATGTTAACAACAACATCAGACAATACGTGAAGTGCTTCACTGGATAAATAAGTACATTTGGTCAGTGGACATGCAGGATATGTTTGAAAAATTAGAAACTGTCCACACACTGACACAATCAAAGGCATGTTTAACCAAACCTGAATTACTGTCCTCACAACACTCTGAGTGAACTATCATGCAGGTCATGGTGACCATATTCCTTATGTCTTCAAACATAGGTTGACGAAAGGTGTGCTTCAGGATAGACTTCTCCCGAATCAGACTTTACGAGATGGAGGTGAAACGTCTTATGAATTAAGACGATCAATAATGACTATGACTAATCGAATCCCTATTATATTCTTTCCAACGGCGGCCATTGCATGGCAATCTTTGTACTAATACACAATTTGGTGTTACGTTCGTGTCAATGTGTTGACTTAAAGAGACATACTATCACCTTGGTTGTAATCTGTTTCGAACTCCTTCGTCATTCTCACATCAAATATTAATTACAGCACTATATCATATGATCACCAAGAAGTCACAAAACTATAACGTAAACATATATAATAAATTTGCACGCAATATTTCTGCTGTTATGAGTATGGTATTATCTTATATATTATCACATAAAAATGCATATATATATTTATAAATCTGAAGTCATTCTAAATTACTTTAATTGTCTGTTCACCATGAAGCTAAGAAGCTATGCTTACCACTGACTACTTCCCATTGTCTGTAAATAATTTGTGGTAAAGAAAATGCGATGAGGTTACATAATTGGAGTTTGGGTTTTTGACTCGTAGCTCATGCTTAGGTCGGGTGTAAACAGAACTGATTGGCCTTGTCGGCAAATTTAACCTGTCTGCTTGAAAATGTCATATCGGCATAGAGTGAATTTCAATTAATGGATTTATGTGATCGTATTCCAAGGAAGGAGTTCTATAACAATTGTATTGTTGTGTGATTATCAAAGCAGGACATTTTAGTCATATTCAGTGATACTTCTTTTGCACTATTGTACATATGTATGGACTGCCAGTATTAAAACTATTTTTAATAAAGTTGTGTGACCTCTCCACTCGTATCACTAAAAATGACAAATGATTAGCAAAAGTGATGAATAATTCCAATGCCACTGACAGATTAGAGTGTATGAGAGACTGTATGCATTATGGATTGAGTTAGCGTTACGACCTATTTCCAGTCAGTGGTGAACTCAACCAACGACAATCCACGACTGCCAGTTGGCCTTGACCTTGAAGTCACCATCCTCCGGCAAAGCAGCAAAGAGCTCACAGGTTCCGTCTTGCTTGTTGTAGTTGATGCTTTGACATCCTTGGATTTCGTGGCATGCTTCAATGCAGCGGATGATGTCGGCAGCAGCAAAGGAGTGGAACACGTCCAGGTCGTCGATCATGCCTTCCAGAGGTTGGACAGTGCGCTGGAACCGGTGACGGCTACACAACAAGACCTCAGTTTCTGAAAACGAGAAAAACATTTGAGATTAGTAGATGTGACACCATCATGTGCTGTACAGTGCTACGCTACATCTGAAGACAAAGCATTGAGTTTCCCCAACTACTGATAGCTGTCTCATCTGTATTATGGATAGAACTCCCAGTCCTCATTGATGTTAAGTAAAAGTGACTAGTATTAACCATCTATACTTTGTCATTTCTGAAATATTGGCTGGGCCAACGGCTTTGTAGAACCTAAATGTAGGGAAAACAACACAGCTGTAAAACAACATAGAAGACCGTTACTACTACTATTACTACTACTGCTGCTACTACTACTAGTAGTAGTAGTAGTAGCAGTAGTAGTAGTAGTAGCAGCAGTCCATTTGTAATCCGCATTTCACCACGCATAATGCATGCTCGAAGCGTCCAATGTTCAAAGTCACACAGCACAGGATTAAAATAAGTTCAACTGATACACATCAGCATGAAGGGTAGGCCTTTTGGAAAAGATAAGTTTTCAGATATGACGGGAATACAGTTCTAAGAGTGTAGGAAAGGCTGTTCCACTCCGTGCCTGCAGAGAACACATAGGATCTTTGGCCAAACCTGACTTTGGGTACCCATAGGAGGTTCTGTGAGGCAGATCTGAGAGGTCTTGCTGGTGTGTACAACTGAAGTAGTTCACAGAGATAAGTGGGAGCAGCGCCTGTTACACATTTATAGCTTCTGCACAGAACTTTAAAAGACATTCTCTGAAGGACAGGTAGCCAGTGCAATCACTGAAGAACAGGTGTGATATGACTAGACTGTTGACAGTAAACTAGTAACTATTCTGGCACAATTATTATAGATCCAATGAAGTTTTGAAACAAACACTTCCGGATAATCCGGAAAGTAAACTGTTGCACTGTTTCAATAGTCTAATCTAGACATTCCAAGGGATAAAACAGGGATTAATGTTCATTCTGTTGTCACATAATTTATCATTGCTCCTATTTTTCTCAGCTGAAGGGACTGACGTGATCTTCAAGATAAAGCTCAGGATCAAGGATGACTCCTAAGTCTTTCACTAGTGATGAAAGCCCTAAGACTGCTTCCAAACTGAAGAGAGTGTAGATTACATCGTGACTGGTTGGGTTTTGAACTCACAAGCATCCATTCAGAAGTGTCGTCATTGAGCTTTAAATTGTTTTGGAGCATCCATGTCTTAATATCCTGGCAACATTGTGTTGTCTTGGTAGCTGCGGATCTTGACTTGATGGATCAGGGTCAAAGATGTTAATTAACTGTGAATCATCTGCATATTGATGCCACTTTAGTCCGCCACATGTCAAATGGACCGGATCAGACAGTGAGCCATCACCAAGCACATGCTGGTATCGTTGTGAGAGGTAGGACTTGATCCACATCAAATGAATTCCAGAGATACCAAAATCGCATTTCAGTCGCGACAATAGGAGACTATGGACAATTGTGTCGAAAGCGATACTGAGGTCAAGAAGCACAGACAAGGCTCTTCTCGCTATCCAAACCTAGTCGCAGGTCGTTCGGGACTCTGAGAAGTGCTGTTTCAGTGTTGTGGCCTTGACGATAGGCAGACTGGAAGAAGTTATGTAGATGATGGGACCCAAGATGCTCTGAGAGTCTCTCAGTAACTGCTCGCTCAATGGATTTAGAAACAAATGACAAATTGGAAGGTTTGGCCTTCTTGATCAATTCCAAGAGTACATCTTCGGTGAGAGGTTTGAATACAGTGAGATGTTCCTCTGCGGGTAACATATTCTTACCCTCATCACTAACAGCATCAAAGGTGACATCTGTGAAGGTTTCTCTGATCTGCTCGATACTATGTATATTATGCACGTATTTAAGGGCTATCGTGATGTCTATTGACCACAACTGGCAAGTGTAACATTAGTAAGGCAGACTAGCATGTAGGCGCTCTTTATCAAACGGTAGTTTTCCTTGTTTTGGGATAAAAGCATTGTTTTTCCCTTTACAAATCCAGTGTAAAACGTAACTCCAATAATTATAGAGACATCTCTCTTATTGAGTCTTTGTGCAAGATATTTCCTTCCATTCTCAATAGTAGGGTAACCCTTGTGGGAGAAGAATATCATTCACGAATCACAGAAATACTAGGAAGAAAGGAAGAAAGGAAGGTTGTCAGTTCATGGCATTTTCAAAGGCCTTCGATACAGCTAATCAAACATTCTTCTGTCAAAGAGAGTATGTGTTTGTGGTAAATCATGTAACATTCTTACATCAATGTATGGTGGGTAGTACAAGCAAGAATCAAGTTCAAAGTGTTATCACTGACCTACAGTTGCACAATGATGTTGCATCAGGACATCTGAAAGAAATTCCCCAAAAACTGAATTCATGCCATCCCCAAGATCAGTCTCAAATCCTTCAACCAGAGATCTGTGGTCCGTCTCTCTAGAATTGTTTTCTTTTTGATATCAAAACCTCAGCATCTTTAGCTGTTTTCATGTCCAAACCTAAAACCCATCTCCTCTCCATGTACTATCCTCGATAGCTGCGCTTTGGGTAACCGCAACAGATGGATAATTGCGCAATATGAATGCACATTACTCCCCACTGTATGCTCAAATGTTCGCGGATAATATTTCCTCAGTCTTGGATACTGCTTCCCCGCTTCGGATTAAGATTCACGGTCTTCTTGATAAAAAAACTGAAGTTCTTGTTATCAGGAATAATGAACCTCTTAGACAATATGAAAAGTGGTTTCTTTATGGTCAGTGGATAGGAGTTGTTTCATAATATAGGCATTTGGGAATAGTGTTCTCGCCGCGGCTAGTACAGACTGAAGCTCTGACTGCTCTTCTAAAGCCCATAAAAGCCTTGGGGTCATCTATAGATATAAAGACCGGGTAGGCTATTTGTTATGTTCAGATCTCTTCAAAATGCTTCTTGCTCGGGTTAAACCTATTCTTTGTTCAGAAATTGTGGGTGCCACGCGTTGTAAAATCATTGAACAAATCCAGATGAAAACATGTGGATATTTCTTAAAAGCTGACAATATTACTTGTAACAATATGACTCCTGGTGAATGTGGCAGACTCCCTCTTCAACTTCATTATATGTCAAGGACCGTTACAGATTGCTGTGGATTTTAAAGCTATCTAAACAGATGTAGACATTTAAGCCTTCCATGCTGTAGATTGCCCCATCAGTTTTATATAATATTAGTCTATGGATGAATCTGGCCGCACGACATGGGCATCTCACATCAAGAACATCGTATTTACATTTGTCTTTGGTTTGGTTCGGATTTCACAGGATTTTGTGTCTTAGGTTTTGTTTGGATTTTACTGGATTTTGTGATGACTCGTTGTGATGTGGTTAAACACCACTAACCAAGGCCGAATCGTACAGCCAAAGTTTTTGGAGTCATGTTTTGCCGAGTTAAGCATCAAACAAAAACAATTAAAGATCTATGAAATGACAAACCTATGATCCAGTTAGCAACGCCCGAGAGGACCAGAAAGTTGACTTTGTAGGGCTTGGTTGATGTCGCTGAGAGAATTTCTTGCATTCCCACATCATGGCCGCGACCAATCTTTACCGTCAGTCCCGCCCATGTTATCCAAAAGGGCTTAAAGGCTTCGCAATCGAGATATGCCGTCCTGGCACCATATGTCTCTCCACACCGGATGCATGGTTTCATTATGATGCCATCATTGGAGTAAATCCCAATTCCAATAGCTGCGTCTTCCCCGCCCTCTTTCTCACGGAGCACAACATAGAGGTCATTACAGCCCTTCACCTGCAGCAGCAGCGACTCCTTCTGGCTGAGATCTATGTTTGTCGTCTCACCCGTAAGTTTGGTTTGTATGAAGGCTTTTCCTATTGTTTCTTTCAAAATACCTGGAGGTTAAAACATGAATATCTTTCAGTGATACAACAGACAGTAATATTACTCTATCTTAGATTGCCCCTTAGGTAGTGACCTATCTAGATTTAGAACTGCGAGTGAGTAATGATGTTTAATGACACATGCCTCAGCGATATCGAGACGAAGACAATGTTTATGAACATATTTTGAAGAGGTAAACCTGTTGACGATGGACAATACAAATACTAGAGTGAGTGAGTGAGGTTAGTTTTACGCCACCTTCAGCAATATTCCAACTGTATGGTGGTGGTCTGAAAATATTGGAATCTGAACCAGACAATCCATTGATCAACAGCATGAACGCTGATCAGCGCCATTAGGAACCGAAGACACGTGTCAGCCAAGTCAGCGAGCCTGACCACCCGATCCCGATAGTCTCTTCTTTCGACTGACAGAGGTTACTGAAGGTCAGATATGAATATAAAACTAATACATTTCAACCAAAGAAGAAAATACAACAACAAACACGGCCCAAAGATCGCCAATACGTAATACTAGATCAGCATACCAGGGACCATGGGGACCCTAGTTGGATTTACATCATCCCTTCAGACGTTAGCTGTTGTAGACAAGTGTAACCATAAGTTAAAATGACACACATACCGCAGGTAAAATAATAGTAAGTTTGAATTTACTTTGAAAGTTTTGGGAAAGTAACTGACGTAGTGGAGATGACACATGTTGATGTCTGATCTTTATGTGTGGACCACCTGCTACAGTATAAAAAGGGCCAGTGTTATAGGGTGTGTAAGTGTGACTGTCCTCTTACAATCTTTGGTCATGGGGACAGTGAGAGGAGTGAGTAAGTCAGTTGGGTTTTATGTCTCTTTTGGCAATGTTCCGGCAATAAGACAGCGGGGTACACAAAAAACGGGCATATACTGTACCCATATGAGTAACTGAAACTGGTACCCATGTGGAAAACGAGCAAATGCTTCCACCGCCGTGCTACCCCATCGACCCAGTCACAAAATACATACAATGAAACTACCAACACATCTGGACCGATTCTAGCATTTTGTTTCTCGGAAAATGATCCCAAGCTGATGTCTGCAAGGACAAACATAGGAACCAGTATTACTCACATCCTCGTTAAGATATACACAATTTATGTCTCCATAATTGCCAAAACGTTTATCGTCTTCATCTTGTAGACTGTCAAAGCACACTCACCAATTCCGAGTCGCTGATAGACAAAGGCACCAACACGTTCGTGTTTTAATATTAATCTGATATTAAAGCAAAGAACCAAGTAAGGTTGATTTAAGATTCCATAGCAATATTTTATTTAATCTTCAGATATATTCTCCTCTCTCTAGAGTACCTCCTGTTTTTCTTAATGAGAGACCACCATATAGCTGGAATATTGCAGAGTGTGGCGTTACAAACCAGACCATACTTAATGCGACACTCGTGAAGATCCGAGTCAAAATTAGTCTTCAGCAGCCCAGGCTTGCCGTAAGAGGCCACTAACGGAATGGGGTGGTCGGGTGATAATGATATTATGTCATTGCTGGGCGATGTATTGTCTGGCTTAGACTCGATTATTCACAGACTACCGCCATGTAACGGGAATATTGCTAAGTTCGGCGTAAAACCATATTTAATCAATCGTAAGGAGAAAGGCATGTACTTTCAGTCTGGAGGGCGGAGGGCAGCCCAATGGTTTAAGTGTTCGCTCATCACGCCGAAGATCCGGATTCGATTGCGCACATGGATACGCAGTTTGAAGCCTATATCTGGTGTCTCTCGCCGTGATATTACTGGAATATTGCTACAAGCAGCGTGAAACTAAACCCACTCACTCACTCACGCTAAGACGTGTGACACCCACGATGTCTCGCTCACGTATTGTGACATATTGTTACCAATCTTTCGTGGACATCGTGTACCCAGTGACCTTGGCTTCGGACCTCATGACATGCGACTTCCTTTGTCCTATCATTCACACAGTTTCCAGTCTGATGGAAACATAATTGTTTACCTGTTGAACTAAAGGATTGTAGCATTCGATAAATATATGTACTATTAGCAGCTAGGAACAATTGAATTCAAGCCTGTGACTTAGTTAAATACGCATTTGACGAACACCAAATCCTCATTTTATCATCAAATCAGGAAAGGAATAAAAAAAATTAAGCATCGCTGGATACTGAAAAGCATTTTGACAGGAACAGAAAAGTAGATTTGTACTTACCTGACGTCACCACCAGTCGCCACAAGAAGGTCATCCTGTTCATCTTGGAACCGAACCTTTCACCACAATGACGGAAACTGAATTGAGAGGTGTTGATACGTGTGCTATTACTGAGCCATAGAAAGTTGAATTGATCCACTTTCCTACTTACCTCCACCAACCAACGTGAGGAATATTAAATGGCTGTTGTCGTCACCTGAGCGTGTCAACACCACCTCGGACCTATCGCTACTCTGTTTTGTTTTTCATTCTTGTTATATGGAAGTTCTTCTGCAAAGGTCGGTAATTTCAAATGACAAACAAAATTGACATTTGTAATTGAAAACATAACTACAAGAGGTAGTAAGGGAGTCAATGAATTTTTATCCCACAAGACAATAACCAGTGTCCAAATTAGAAACGTAATTCCACAACTCACTAAAGAAACATTTTGGAAGAACCTGGTCGAGAAGTGGCTATGAAAGGGTTTGGAAATGGCTATAGTGAAAATCTGTTTAAAATATGATTGAAGGTTCTTGAACAAAATTATTTGTCATGGATACTGCTGAAAAGGTCGTTGTTGGCACAGGTGCTATAGATACCAAGTCTTTGAAGGGCATGTAGAAGTGAAATACACACGAATGAAGATTTTGTATGGATATCAACTTCTTTATGTGAGAACACAACGTTTCGGCGTTAATGCTTACTCTTTCATCTGGTGACCTGATGAAAGAGTAAGCATCAGGTGACCTGATGAAAGAGTAAGCATTAACTCCGAAACGTTGTGTTCTCACATAAAGAAGTTGATATCCATAAAAAATCTTCATGCTATAGATAGGTCCCCCAGGTACGTTTCTCTTCACAGTAATGTATGTCACATGCGCAAGCATGCTTGCCATTCTTACCCCGAGATACCTGCGCTGGCTTGGTCACGTGTGCAGAATGAACGACGGTCGCATTCCAAAAAACATTATCTATGGCGAGCTCGCCACCGGAACGGTCGTTCCATGCTGCGCTACAAGGACACCTGGAAGTGCGACTTGAAAGCTTGCAACACCAACACGGCAAACCGGGAAGCAGCGAATGAACTCAAAATGCTGGAGATCCACCGTTAACGCTGGTTTTCAGCTAGCTGAGGACAGGATTAAGACACAGTCGGAGGACCCACCAGCGACAGAGTCTCCAGCAATCCCCCGCCGCTCCCACCACAGAGCCACAGCAAGCGCTGCAACACAACCACGAACTGACCTGGGTGCAGATTCACCATTGCCTCACGGGACAAATGGATGCCAGCAATGTATCCTAAACAAGGTCAAAATACAGAAACGACGAGTCCATCTCACTGCGGAATGGAATGGTCCTAGGCAACGTTTCTTTATTCCGATTTTGGCGAGGTTACTTTCCTGTACACAGAAACGCACCTGGGGTAGACCTGTGGCGACAACGGCCCCTTCAGACAAAATAATGCTCCAGGCTCTTCAACAATCTGGAATTTCACCATTAGTTGATGCTCTGTCTTTTCCTTGTTCACGCCAAGGTTGGTCTGGTCAAAGAAAAACGCGGCCATGAACATGACTGAAGAACTGCTTACAGCGGCACAAAACAACATTCACCCACACTTTTGTGTTCTGGCAGATCAAATCATGTTTTACTTGCCAAACAGCTGAAGATACCTTTCTCTTGCTTGTGTATTTGACATGAAAACCCCGTTTCTGATCACCCATTTTGGTAATAAGGTGTGCTGAAGGAATTAATTCACTAATGCGTGACTGGGTTGTTTGTTGAATCACAGGCAAACTGTAGCGCAAATGGGGTTGTGCAGCGCAGTGAATATGACAAGACTTCATATATGTGAGCGAAGCGAGCAAAGGTTGGCAACGTACTTTCCTCGGTTCGATCGAGGAAATATTTTTCATCTCAAAATAAAATATCGCCACCATCAAAGGTACCCTCCCATCTCCTCACTTGGTTGTGCTCTCACATATCCTACCTCACGTTTAATAATTACTCACTTGAAATGTGTTTTAGTCAACATTTTAAGCGCCACTCGTGGTATTCAGATGGTTATTCGCCTCCACTACCCCTGCCAGCTTCCGGTTGAACGGAGTGACGGAACAAGAATAAGCAGAAATTGAAAAGAAATACCATATTGCCTAATTTTATCATAAACCTGTTGGGGTTTATTTGTTTTGTCTGTCGTCGCTATTGTTAGAATATTCGAAACATTTATTCTACATGAAAACACTTCTGGCGTAATAGGCGAATGAAGCAAGGGAGGTAACTGTAAGTGATACCCTCCTGTTCCTTCACTCCTTTGAACCGGAAGCTGGAGGGGGGAATGGAGGTGAAGAACGGTCTGATCTACCACGAGTTGCGCTTAAAATGTTGAATAAAATATGTTTCACGTGAGTAATTATTCAACATGGGGTTGGAAATGTGAGCGCACAACCAAGTGAAGAAATAGGTGCATACTTTTGATGGTGGCGATATTTTATTTCGACATGAAAAATATTTTTCGAACTGAAGCGAGGAAAGTACGTTGCCAACCTTTGCTCGCTTCGCTCGCACGTAAGAAAACATTTTCTTGGTCATTTTCTCTATGCTGCACAACCCACTTGCGCTACACTTTGCCTGTGGTTGAATCACTTCTGTCGAAAGGCAAGAACCAACAGGAACAATGAATTTAAAAATAAATTATGTTTAAAATTCATTCCCCTTTTGTAGAAAATATGTAATTCATAATTATATAATCTATTCCTATTTTAAGGATAATTAATTAACGATCTATTCTTAACCCTAATGAGCTGACATGTTTACCCAACACTGGCTTTTAACCACCCATTAGTGGTGAGCGATATCAATAATTGGTGCAGCACTGAGAAATAATTCATGATCTGAGTGGAAGGTATTTTGTTTTCACTGTCCGTCGTGACAAACCAAATACAAGAATGGTGACCGAGTCACGAATTACATTCAAGCTGTAAAAGGGTAAAATATATAAAAAAGTCTAAAATATTCAATAATATAGAGGAAACAATGAGCAGGTTACAGTGAATCACAATACAGATTTGTATGTATGTATGTGTGTATGTATGTGTGTATGTATGTATGTATGTATGTATGTATGTATGTATGTATGTATGTATGTATGTATGTATGTATGTATGTATGTATGTATGTATGTATGTATGTAATGTATGTATGTATGTATGTATGTATGTATGTATGTAATGTATGTATGTATGTATGTATGTATGTATGTTTGTATGTATGTATGTATGTATGTATGTATGTATGTATGTATGTATGATAATCGTTTATTTGCACTTGAAAAGACCATAGGCGTATAGTGCATTAAATTATGTCACATTTGACAGGAATTTTGATTGGGTAATCATAGCATAGTCAATGAAAATTGAAATATTTAAAGAAGAACTGGAGTTTCACTACTCAACAGGGAGGTGAATTTTATCGGATTTGGATGGACAAAGTAATATCGGTTAATATATCTGCTTCGCAAACAGCCACAAAATGGACATATTAGGAGGAAACGTAATTCGTCCTCCATATTGTTTAAATTACAAAGTGTACATAATCTATTTTCTCTGTTTACATCCATATATCTGCCTCATTCGATCAACAAATCAACAACAAATCATCAACAAATCACTCAGAACAGAATCGTGCCAGTACTATTCTGAACGTTTTTACATGAACACAGTTAGATAAGTCTCAGTGACTATGGCATTTTTAAACAATGAATAATGCATGCATTATTTGATAAGGATATCCTTTCAGACCGTATGTGAAAAGACAATTTTTTTAATCTAGATAGGCATTGCTAATGACTATGGCATTTTTGGACAATGAATTATACATGCATCCATTCGATCAGGATATCTTTTCAGACCGTGTTTGAATATACATATTGTTACGAGAGTGTATTTTCTGTGATTTAAGTTGTTATTAATTATTATTGTGGTAGCTGTAATTGGGTCACAATATTAAAGGTTTTAGTGTTAGTTATTATGGGTCACATTTCCTACAGAGAATTATTTAAGCGGCACGCCTCTAAGGCAGTATTTAGAGTTACCTCCCTTTGAAAAAACACATAAACACGAGTTCTGGAGCTTTGGTTATCATCGATGGTCTTATGTGCTCGAACTTTGGGGAAATGACTGAATGTACATATACATGCTACTTGCCGTGTTGGACACGGACACATATCACTGGAGTATACATCATCAATCGCTGCCAACGCTTGATCTTCATAGCCACCGTCAGACCGATCACCCTGTTACATTCTGCTTGACTGTTTCTCTCTCGCACTAAGACTTTGGTGAGTTTGCTATATATTTATGACCCATTGCCGTAGATTTTGTCTGGATTGTATTGTATTTGAAATCGGTATTGTGAAACTGACTTGTGACCTTGTATAACTTGCTCTCTTGCTTCATAATACAGCATTTGAATGTTTTAGACTTGTCTTTGTTCTGTTTTGCTGGTTCACAGGGGATTTCTTACACCTTTTGTCACGGTAAATAACAACATGTTACAGTCTTGTCGTTAAGGATTGTATGAATAATGTAGGTGATTCGACATATTGTGCATTCCATATGATTCCAAAACTAATAGCATATAGAAAGTTTTCTTACATCAGTTGCCCAGTATGTTTGTCCATTTTTATCATATAACAACATAATACCATAATACGTCTTGGGTAAACGATTTGAAGGCATACTCAACAGTTTTAGGCTATATTTAATAACTTTAGTGCTTGTAATCTGCCATAAATCGCTGCATTCATAGTGTTAACTGTAACGCTGAGAAATCTTTTGCATGCATGCAAATGAATGTTTTTCAAATTTCGTCAAATGTTTTTATTCCCGAAATTTCGACTCCATATGACAGAATTGGACTTACTTTTGGATCAAATATTTTACAGAATGGAGAGTAGTTAATACTGCCAAGGACGTTCACCAGTTTTAATGCTTTTTGTCCATGTAACGCTGCATTTTACATGCATCGTCTATGATAGGCCATTACACAATTAGCCGTGTCTTACACAAAGTTGCAAGTCAAATGTTTCTGAGAAATTATGATTAATACAGGCCACAACATGTTCATTCATGTTGCATAAAAGTTTACTCATTTTACCAAAGTTACCATCGAAGCCAAATATTTTTGTCGATGTACAGACTCAAAAGCTTTTGAAACATTTACAAATAATGCATAGAATAACCCCCTTTAGAGTTTAAATGCCTTTTAAACAAAGCGCCTGGGTCATATAGCTTATACTATCATCAATATTAACGAAAGGACAATCAATCGATTTTTTTCAAATAATTCTTGTACGTTACCTGTCAAACTATTTTCTCTAAACTGTTATAATTTATCGATATCCCAGATAAACTTGAACGACTCCCTTCTACATTTGTTTTTATATTTCTTCTTCTCTATTTCAGTACTTGAAAGGCCGCAGGCCTGTAGTACCTTTGGTGTTTACAATATTTTTTCTTAGTCTCACAGCGAAGTAGATGTACATTGCCAGATTATGTAATAGTGATGTGGTAGTATCTGTTAATAGTGAAATTGATGTTCTTACACTTGGGTGCTTCAAAAAGTATGGTGTTAGGCAGTTTGTACGTTGAGTCGTATAAACAGGACATACTAGGAGGAAATGTAGTTCATCCTCAACACTATTCACATTACATAATTGACATAAGCTGTGTTGTCTTTGTATACCTGTATACTTGCCAGTTTCAATAAATAATTCATGGGAAGAGCAACGGAAACGAGAGAGCTGTACGAAAGCATTTTTACACTGAGTTTTGATAAATAGTCTTCAAAACGTATGTCCGATTACCATAGCATAATCAATTTGTGGATAGCAGTAGTGATTCCGACCAAGATTAAAAATACATATCTTTCATTCTGTATTTCATCATATTTCATCATTTTTATCGGAAACCTATGGCATGACATATGTAATACTCTTACCCAATACTTTATGGCTTTAATGGAAGAGTATATAAACAGAAGGAATCTACATAATTCTCCGTAGAGCGTCATATTACACGTGTTCGGTTTTACCCCAAGAGATTCTTTGCATGCATATATATGGAATCTTTCAATACCGGCATATTGTTGTAGTCCCCATATTTACAGAGTCATATAGAAGTATTGGACGTATCTTCATATCGAATATTTTTAAAAATGTGGTAAAGGGCATTTCACCCAAAGATCTCATATTTTCACAAACACTGATGAAGAGTTTCAAGGCTTGTTCTGACGCTTGTTTTGTGTATTTAGCTCAGGAAAGGCTATTAGAGAAATGCAGACCAAGGTCGTTATAAATGCTGATAGTTTGGAGTAGTTGCCCTTTATAAAATCATTTTTGGAGTTTACCACCTTTCTTAAAGACGACGATTTTGTTTTTGTCTCTGCTTACACACAATTAATATTTGTCAGAAAATTTGTCTAATTAGTCTATTTGTTTCTGTAAAACGTTAACAGTACTACAGAATAATACAATATCATCGGCAAAGAGTAGCAGAAATAGTTGTATTATATCTGGGTGTAGATGGATCCGATTTGTACACGTGTCCCATATTTGTACTGCTTGTTCATTAATGAAATACCTAAAAAGGAGAGGGCATAGATTGGAACTAGAATGTCGACTGACCAAGATTAATGAAAAGTCCCTACGTCGAAAATAATGTTGAAAATAAGCGAAAGATATGGAAGTAGAAGATCAGATTAATGTTTGAAACATTCCTGGGGGCTGTTGTCTATTCCTGGTGACCTAGTACACTTTAGGTGTTGTATACTTTTAAGATTTCATCTCTACTTATCCACATGTCGGGGGCGACACCTGATATAAGAGCAGACTATGTGTCGTTCAGATTGTCTTGTCTATATGCATCTGGGTTATCAGAAGTATAGAATAATGACGGAAAGTAATTGAGCCATTCGGAGATTTCAGTGTTGCTATTTTGACTATTCCTAGGATTTAGTGTTTAGATTTACGTGAAATAGCACTAACTAAAACATCCAATGACTATGAATGGTAAATCTAAATCCATGGTTAATGGGAGGTGGGAGGTGGAAGGTGGAAGGTGGAAAGAATGGGAGGTGGGAATAAATGTGCAGAAGCTAGAACACAGTCTATGACGTTTGTGCCATTTGTACCTATAAGTTGAAACCTAAGTTGAAATCTTTACCATTCATAGGTATATTTAATATGATGGAATAATCTAAAAGGCATCTACCGAAATAATTGACGACTTTGTCACAGGAGAAGCGGTCTAGATTTTAAAAATCCAATATGAAATCGCACATAGAATGATCTATACTTTCCGTACGATACATTATGTCATCATTAAGAAAGTCGGGCAGTGCAGCTGTCCGCTCATTAAAATCACCTCCACAAAGCAAGTGTACATCTGGTAGATCAGATATTACCTCTAACAGTTTCTCCTGGAAAAGTGAGATACCATTTTCACAATGTCCACTAAAGTTCTCACACCAATAGGGCCCCTCTGGCTGTATGTATTCACAACTATATAAAAGATCTCTGTCAGTGTCAAACAGTCACTTCTCAAATAATATAAAAATTGCATTTTTGTGATCTCAGGAGTTTTGATGTATTTAGTTTGTGAATTTCTTACCATTACAGTTATACCTCTAGAGAGTCTCCCAGATGAGGTTATCATATCTCCATCTTTATTCAAACAGTAAAAATCCGTAAATACTAGCACATAATTTGCACGAATGATCAGTAGTCCAAGTCTCTGTTAAACCAATAATATCAAATGAATTGATAAGGTTAACAAAGTCGATGTCCTGAAGTTTCTGCTTAAAACCTGAGATGTTCCACACTATGAAGCTTATGCTCTTACTACAGTCTTTCGCGTTGTTTGCAGTGGCATTCTCGTCCCCTTGAAGTGTCTTACAAACACACACCTAGATTGCGCCATAGATTGCACATTAGGTCGGCCAGTGCGACACTCGCGTCGCGACTGGCCCCGGTTCCCAGGGCGGGAGGTAGATCTTGATGGTCGCGACCTACGTTGAGAAGGGTTTTGTCCTCGAACCTCGGTTGGGTCGACAATACGCGAGTTATCTATTTTCACAGTTTCGGCACAACCTGGTCCCCACTGAAGTAGAATCTGGTTTCCGAGTGCTCGGTTCGAAGCCTGCAGAGCTCAGTTCTCTGGGATTTCCTCAGATCGTTTGCAATTCCATAGCCTCGCCCCTTTAGGACAGTTCTCAGTTTGGTGGAGTGCCATTTGTCATCTCTGTGACACATTCTGACAATGACAGGCTTTGTCTTCTTGGGGTCGAAAGACGATAACCTGTTGATTACATCCTGTACTTCATATTCGTTGTCTGTGTAGTTTATGTTCCTGCTGTCGGATATACCATATAGTATCATATTGTATCTACGACTTTGTCTCTCTTGATCCTCTAGTCTATCCTCGATCTTCGTCACATGGTGTTCTATTATATCTGTCTTTTCATTGATAGAATCGATATCCAGCCGCAATATTTTCTTCTCCTGCTTGTTTATCAAAACGTCATTCCGCATGTCCGATATCTCTATCTTATTCACTTAACACCACCATCTCTGCTTTTTTATATTCATTCTCATTTATCTTTTAATCTGCTGTGTATTGTGAAATCATCACTCTGGCTTCATGCACAATACTATATATACAGTTACCTCACAGCTAAACAGTACACACACACACACACACACACACACACACACACACACACACACAATGTTTAACTGTAAGGTAGCACTGACCTGACAATATTTTATCTCTCTCTCTCTCTCTCTCTCTGTGTATGGTTACATCTCTCTCTCTATCTTTCTCTCTGTGTGTGTGTGTGTGTGTGTGTGTATGGTTACATCGAGGATGAATTACTCCACTTACTAGGGGTACCCAACTGCAAGTCTTCTGCATATGAAATGACGAGGATCAAGCATGAAATTAATGTAAAGCAAGTGCAAATATCGTATGCGTGAACAACTGTGTTTTGGTGTAAATGTTGTTTGAGAATACATCAATTATCAATGATTTTCTTTATCAGTTATTGAACTCATGACAATATATTTTTCAACGTTAAGAGTTTGTTTTACAATACATCAGTTCATAGTAAACAGTACCTGTAAACAGTATGGAATATTTTGCAAAATTTAGTTTAGAACGGATGACTGAAGAAAGAGGCTACATGCATTTACACTTGTGAGTCTAAACTTTTGCTGGGTAGTATACGTTGCAATGTCGCCAGCGTCATTTGTACCCCTGTCCAGACAGGGAAAATGCAACTCTGACCTACTTCTTTCCCGAAAGACTCTGTCTCATTTAATCCCGGCCAGTCAGTACCGATAAGGATATATGCTGCCAACTCTAGAGAGTGCTTAAACAGATTTTCCTCCGTACATAAAAAGGCCAAATAATGAAACGCTGTGAAATTAGATTTGGTGTTCGTGAAGGAGCTGATAAAAGGTCGTCCTTGTCGGTTCGGGACAAACATCGTCATAGTTACTCCTCTGCATGGAGTCAAAATAACTCGTTGAAGAAACAGGACAAGAACAAATTGTTTATAATAATTAAAACAGATGCATGAGGAAAGTAACAATCTGAAGTAATAAGTTCTAGCATAGTTTCGTCGTGGCAACAATAGTAATCTGTTTGCTTCTAAGTCATTCCATATAATATGGCAACTTTATCCACGAAGGGCCCTCCACTAGACAACACGACGCTAGTGACAGTGATGCTCAAGATGGCACACAGATGAATACCTGCTATATCCGGTAGTCTAAAGAATAGAGAACGAACATGCTCACTATTTTATTCACTTCAAAGAAACAATTTTAATAAGTCCTATGGTTTGAAATATGAATTAAAATGTGAATACCTTTATTACTGGTAATAAATAGAGAAATCTTCTTAGAAATTATAATATGTTATTATCCTCAAATCTGGATTCACATATGTCGTAGGTATTGGTTGGTGTCCAATTTGTGTATTTGCTATTTGCCGTCCATACTGTGGATATGGCAACAACAACACCGGGCAATACATGAAGTCTTTCATTGGATATATTAGTCCATTTGGTCATAGGACATGCGGGGTATGTTTGAAGAACTATCAGCTGTGTAAACACTCACACAAGCAACATAGGTTGACGAAAGATCTGGGTTAGGGTGGACTTTACGAAATAAAGGAGAAACGTCTTATGAAATTAGGGGATCAATAATGACCATGACTGATCGAATGCCCATTCTGTATACATCAGCAAATACACAGTTTGATGTCACGTTGGGTCACTGTGGTGACTTGAAGACATACACTATCACTTCTCTCTGCCGGTTGTAATCTGTTTCACATTCTCAATCAGATGAGAAACTAATTCCAACATTGTGGGATACCCTCATGAAGTTGGAGATGCAAAATATGAAATCTGAACATAAATAATACATTTGCACACACTAATTATACAAATGCGTAAGAAAGTGAATAACTCCAATGCCACTGACGGATTAGAGTGGATGAGAGACTGCATGGAATATGAATCGGGATAGCTTGACGACATATTTCCAGTCAGTGGAGATCTCAACCAGCGACAATCCACGACTGCCAGTTGGCCTTGACCTTGAAGTCACCATCTCCCGGCAAAGCAGCAAAGAGCTCACAGGTTCTGTCTTGCTTGTTGTAGTTGATGCTTTGACATCCTTGGATTTCGTGGCATGCTTCAATGCAGCGGATGATGTCGGCAGCAGCAAAGGAGTGGAACACGTCCAGGTCGTCGATCATGCCTTCCAGAGGTTGCACTGTGCGTTGGTACAAGTGACGGTCACTCTTTGAGACATCAGTTTCTGAAAACGAGACAACATTTGAGATTAGTAAATGTGACACCATTATGTACTGTACAGTGCTACGCTACATCTGAAGACAAAGCATTGGATTTACCCAACTACTGATAGCCGTCTCATCTGTATTATGGATAGAACTAGCAGTCCTGATTTATGTATGGTAAAAGTGACCAGTATTAACCTTCTACACTTTGTCATTTCTGAAATATAGGCTGGGCCAACGGCTTTGTGGAACCTAGTCGTAGGGAAAACAACACAGCTGTAAAACAACATGGTGGGCCTCTTAGACAGTATGAAAAGTGGTTTCTTTATAGTCAGTGGATGGGAATTGTGTCATACTATAGGTATTTGGGTATAGTGTTCACCCCAGTCTAGTACGGACTAAGGCTCAGGCTGCTCTAAAACCCTCACGGCTATCTGAACTGGTTGAGACGTTTAAGTCCTCCAAACTGTGGCTTACCTCATCAGTTCTTTTTATGGATGAAGTCTGTATATGAATCTGGAGGTACGACATGGGCATAGCATAGTTTATTTAGATTTGGATTTGGTTTTGCTTGCATTTCACAGGATTTTGGAGACAATGGTGGTTCCATACCTCTTTATAAGCAGAGACTGACTTTATTCGTTTCAAATCCTTCGTAAGTGTTGAAAGTTATCTCAGCATAGATATTGCCCAATATTTAAGAAATTGCTTGACACGATTTTGATGTGGTGAGGGAGTTTTACGCCGCACTCAGCAGTATTCAAACTGTATGACGGCGGTCTGTAAATAATCGAGTCTGGACCAGACAATCAACTGGTCAACAACATGAGCATCGATCTGCGCAACTGGGAACCTATGACATGTGTCAACTAAGTCAGCAAGCCTGACCACTTGATCCCGTTAGTCGCTTCTTGCAACAAGCATAGTCACCTTTCACAGCAAGCATGGGTTACTAGGCCTAATCTACCCCGGACCTTCACGGCTCATGATGCGGTAATTTTAAACTATGGTCTGAGACCGGTAGATATAACAATGTCCCTTATGAATCAAATTTTGTTTTTCCTTATTGCACAAAGACAAACCTAACATATCAATGGAAGATAAAATACATGTTGTCTTTTATTGTAACGCCTACCTAGATATAGGAAATATATATGTTTATAGATATTTGAAACACCCTCTATCATAACACAATTTTGTCAACATAACGTACTCAACAAACATAAATGTTATAAATACTATATGCCTATTTCTGTGTAATGTTGGGAAAATACACCTCCACCCCACCCCCAAATCTGATGTTTTTGCTCTGAAACGTATTTAATTTCATGCAAAATGAATACTAGTATCTATGAATGTGTTTTGGGTCAGGGGATTATTACTGCAAAAATAGTCTGCCTGCTGGGGCCCACATGGAAACCAAGTCCTTCTTCAGGGTTAGATTATGTGATGACATTTTAAGATCTATGAAATGACAAACCTATGATCCAGTTAGCAACGCCTGCGAGCCGCAGCAAGTTGACTTTGTAGGACTTGGTTGATGTAGTTGAGAGAATTTCTTGCATCCCCACATCATGGCCGCGACCAATCTTTACTGTCAGTCCCGCCCATGTTATCCAAAAGGGCTTAAAGGCAGTGCAGTCGAGATATGCCGACCTGGCACCATATGTCTCTACACACTGGATGCACGCTTTCATTATAATTCCATTATTGGAATCAATCCCAATTCCAATAGCTGCTTCTTCCCCGCCCTCTTTCTCACGGAGCACAACATAGAGGTCATTACAGCCCTTCACCTGCAGCAGCAGCGACTCCTTCTGGCTGAGATCTATGTTTGTCGTCTCACCCGTAAGTTTGGTTTGTATGAAGGCTTTTCCTATTGTTTCTTTCAAAATACCTGGAGGTTAAAACATGAATATCTTTCAGTGATACAGCAGACAGTGATAATACTCTAGATACATGTAGTTTCATACTCAGCTTGGCCCTTAGACAGTGACCTATATATGATGTAGTTTAGAACAGTGAGTGAGTTAGCTGATGTTTAATGCCACACGTCTCAGTCATATGGAGACAAAGACAATGTATATGAAAACATTTTGAAGAGTAAATCTTGTTGACGATGGATTGTACAAATGTTAGAGTGAGTTATTGAGGTTAGTTTAACGCCACCTTCAGCAACATTCCAACTGTATGGTGGTGGTCTGTAAATAATCGAGTCTGCACCAAACAATCCAGTGATCAACTGCATGACCACCAATCTGCGCAAACAGGAACCGAAGACATGTGTCAACCACGTCAGCAAGCCTGACCACCCGATCCCGTTAGTCGCCTCTTTCGACTAGCAAAGGTTACTGAAGGTCAATTCTAACCCGGACCTTCACGGGTCTACAATTACTAGAATGTAACAGATATGAATCTAAAACTAGCATGCAAAACTAAAACATTTCAACTAAAGGAGAAAATACAATTACAAACGCGACCCAAAGATCGCCAACACGAAATACTGGATCAGCATACCAGGGACCACGGGGGCCCTAGTTGGATTTAAACCATCCCTTCAGATGTTAGCTATCGTAGACAATTGAAATGACACATATACCGCAGGTAAAACAATAGTAAGTTTGAATTTACTTTGAAAGTTTTGGGAAAGTAACGGACATAGTGGAGAAGATACATGTTGATCTTTATGTCTGATCTTTATGTGTTGACCACCTGCTAGAGTATAAAAAAGGACCAGTGCTATAGGGTCTTTGAATGACATTTAGAAGTGATAGAAGTGATAAAGAAACTCGTGTCTTTATGTGTGTGACTCTTCACAATAAAGAAGTTGTCATCCATAAAAAACTCGTGTCGTTAAGTGCTATAGGGTGTGTAAGTGTGACTGCTCTGTTACAATCTTTGCTTATGGAGACAGTGAGAGGAGTGATTGAGTGAGTTGGGTGTTATGATGGCTGCGGAAACCAAAAACGGGCACGCACAGTAGCTAGATGAGGAGCTGAAACTTGTACCTATGTGGGAAACGAGCAAATGCTTTAACCGCCGAGCTACCCCATCGATCAAGAGACTGAATAAATACAATGAAACTACCAACACATTTGGACCGATTTTAGCATTTTGTTTGTCAGAAAATGATCCCAAGTAGATGTCTGCAAGGACAGAGATGGGAACCAATACTATTCCCATCCTCATTAAGATATTCACAATTTATATGTCCACCATTGCCTAAACGTTTATCATCTTCATCTTTTAGCGGACAAAACACACTTGCCAATTCAAAGTCGCTGATAGACAAATGCAAAGTCACGTTCGTGTTTTAATATTAATCTTATATTAAAACAAAGAACCAAGTAAAGTTTATGTGAAATTCCAAAGCAATATTTATTTTAATCTTTAAAAAATGTTTGACGTGCAAATATTCTCCTCTCTCTCTAGAGTACCTGCTGTTTTTCTTAATGAGAGACCACCATATAGCTGGACTATTGCAGAGTGTGGCGTTACATAAAGTTTGAAAAGTGAACGTTGTGCGAGATTTGCGCTCGCGTGGTCCTGGATCTGCGTACGGCTATGAAATTGCACAGACATGTAGAATATTTGATTTCCTGTCCGTTGGTATAAATATAATTGCGGCTACCTAAGGGGTTGGAGAAATAGACACTGCTAAAAGTTGTCCAAAACTTTTGTGTGTGTTCAAAAACAGTAAATTTCTCAGTTTTTTATCGTGCACCAATAAAAGCACTCTGCTACGATTTTTAAATAAATGTTAAAAATCGATTTTCTACTATGACGTCAAACGTCGACAGAGAGGTCATGCGCGTATAAAGATAAGGGGGCATAACTCAGCTATGGTTTACATTAGGTCAATGTAACTCCGATCACATGGAGAGAATTTGCTGTGGATATGGACAGTATATTTTCGTGATGTTTTGTTCACAGTGAACCAAACTATTCCAATACAAATTTCCCTAATGTGAGAGGATACCTTTTGGTAGTTTCACAATTTGTAAGAAAAGATGCAAGTGTACTACATCAAAAATCTGGCAATAGCGATTTGGATGTCCCTATCCGATACATATTTTAGTTCTTAGATTCCCATATTCTCCTGTTTGTGTATATGTATTTTTATTAATTTTCCGTCATTATTAACGGAGTAACAGCCACATTTTCAAACGTTATGAAATAACTGAAAATAATGCGACATTTTAGTTGACGTCACGGCATGTTTTGTGCATTTTGTGACGTCGGAAAAAGACTACTCTGGTTGCTGATTAGTATATATCTAACCTAATTTCCACTCAATGTGTAACAGATCTCGGCTTCTGTGTCAGAATTCAACACGTTTTAGCCAAAATATAAAATGAATGGTTTTATCACTGAAATAGTTTCCTGAACTTATCAACAATTACACGGTTTTACTACATATCTTATTGTGAGCAACACGCGCACCTGCCTAGCATCAATTTAGCATAAATGAAAATTTCACAACACCTGAATATTCATTGAGTATTCATTTAGGAAAAAGACTTTTCTTCTCATGATTATGAAATCAATTCCCTTCATAAATATGCAACGAAAGGTACAAAGAGATCGCTTTTTCAGTAAAGAAGTATTAGAAAATGGACGTAATGCTTGTCCAAATTAAGACTTGACCTGATGTATATATTTTTAACAATTTCCGTATGAATATTGTTTGAGTTAGACATTCTGCCATCAGATATATTTTAATCGCATTTGAATTGACTTTATTATCGAAAAACAATGATAATGAATCATGAAACGTTTTTGACAAAATCGCACTTGGCAATCAATATTCATAATAGTTTTGTCTATAAAAGCGACACAAACCAATACAATGAACAAGACAATTCCTTTAAACAGTAGTATGTGTGCCCCTACATTTGATAAAATGTACAAATCATTTTCATTAATATTATCCGTCCTACTTATAAGTTGGAATTAAATCGCCGTTTATTAACCTGTTCGTATGAAACTGCAATATTTGTCCCAACGTATTGAACATTGTACATCAAAGTTGAGTTAACTAAAGCACATGTTGCAGTAATGGCTACGTGTGATCTTCCAACACTTGTGTAGAGGCTTAAAAGTGTATAATACACTTACTGAGTCAATGTCCCATATAAATATTATTCAAACAATCAAAAGCTTTCAAAGAATAAAAACGGATACCTTATATCCACACATGCTATGGTGTTGAACATGGATATATGTAGATGCTGAAATCAATTTCATGAAAAAATATCTGAACGATGCCCAAAATATACACCACAATACTAAAAGTGCAATCGGAATGGTATGGGCATTGTGTTTGCTCTTGTTCAACCGACCTTCACCTCAAAGAAATTGCCTAATATGTGCAACAATGTTGACGTGTGACATCACTACCGATGACCGATTTCTTTCAAAATGGCGGCTTCGCTGAGAAGGGTGCACAGGATTTTGCGACTACTTTTTGCTTGATTCAGGGATCTTTTGCATATAAATGTGAGATGTAAGTAATCAGAATTATTCTGACTATCTGTGTATTGTGATATGTTCTTATCGTTTACATTGTAAATGACGGAACAAGCCAGAAATGCCGATAAGTACCGTTGTCGTTCTGCGTGATTTTGCGTCAGTCATGGCGTCACGCTGCACTAAAAGTTTGACAGTTTCTTATGAATTACCAAATTATTTCATTGTATCTATTTTCAATTTGCTATTTTTTGCCACGATACTCTTCCCCTGAACATACTAAGCGTATTGAGCCATTGTAAGCAATGATTAGAGGGCTGGATGTTGGAAAATTTCCGAAAATGCTACGCAGTGTAAAATTGGAATTTTTCTTTGTTTACATTTCAGTCAAGCGCTGTCTTCCGAGCTCAGCGTTCGTTTTCATACAAAGTATATTTCGTTTCGTTTTGTCTAGACAGTTGGTATTGGTGACAAAGACCATTTGTAATTTGATTCTAAGATGCTTTGGGAATTCAATGATGCATTTGTCGCAGCTAACAATGAAGTATACATGATGTAATAGGCTTCTCAATACCGGCCTTCTCGAAAGGTGATTTTGTAAACACTATCCAATATGGCGGAAAGCGCACTTTGGCGTTCGTGTAAGTGTATTTTCGAAAACATCCCAACCGATTCTGGGTACATCGGTGACGTTTCAGAATTATCATTCCTGGTTACATGAAAACTTGATATCAGTGATCATTAATATGCTATTTTTGAAATTCATTACTCCCAGTAATTATCCGATTTTCACATTTCAAAACATACTGCAAATAATGCTGTGAATCTCGATTTTGTACAGTTTGAAAAATGGCGACATTTACGATGAAGCCTATTTTGAAAGGCGATTTTTAAGCACTTTAGCTTGGTCTAAGATAATAGTGGATGGTATCAAGAAACTGGGAATTTTCCGCAGAATTCAAAACTGTGAAGTATTTATATATGCGTGGTATATTTAGAATTTTATTGGACTTCCAAGTGAGGTATGTAGAGGAAGGACATATATGTCCCTGTGGCATCCAGGGGGTTAATCAATCGTAATGAGAAAGACATGTACTTTCAGTCTGGAGGACGGAGGGCAGCCTGGTGGTTTAAGTGTTCGCTCATCACACTGAAGATCCGGATTCGATTGCGCACATGGATACACAGTTTGAAGCCTATTTCTGGGGTCTCTCGCCGTGATATTACTGGAGTATTGCTACAAGCGGCGTGAAACTAAACCCACTCACACACTCACGCTAATGCGTGTGACACCCACGATGTCTCGCTCACGTATTGTGAGATTTTGTTACCAATCTTTCGTGGACATCGTCTACCCAGTGACCTTGGATTCTGATCTAATGACATGCGACTTCCTATGTCCTATCATTCACACAGTTTCCAGTCAGAAGGAAACATAATTTTGTTTACTTCTTGAACTAAAGGATTGTAGCATTCGATAAATATATGTACTATTAGCAGCTAGGAACAATTGAATTCAAGCCTGTGACTTAGCTTAATACGCATTTAACGAACACCAAATCCTCATTTTATCATGAAATCAGGAAAGGAATAAAAAAAATTAAGCATCGCTGGATACTGAAAAGCATTTTGACAGGAACACAAAAGTAGATTTATACTTACCTGACGTCACCACCAGTCGCCACAAGAAGGTCATCCTGTTCATCTTGGAACCGAACCTTACACCACAATGACGGAAACCTAATTGAGAGGTATTGATACGTGTGCTTTTACTGAGCCATAGAAAGTTGAATTGATCCACTTTCCTACTTACCTCCACCAACCAACGTGAGGAATATTAAATGCCTGGCGTCGTCACCTGAGCGTGTCAACACCACTGTGGACCTATCGCTACTCTGTTTTGTTTTTCATCCTTGTTAGATGGAAGTTCTTCTGCAAAGGTCGGTAATTTCAAATAACAAACAAAATTGACATTTGTAATTGAAAACATAAATACAAGAGGTGGTAAGGGAGTCAATGAATTTTTATCCCACAAGACAATAACCAGTGTCCAAATTAGAAACGTAATTCCACAACTCACTCAGGAAACATTCGGAAGAACCTGGTCGAGCAACGGTTATGAAAGGGTTTGGTAATGGCTATAGTGAAAATCTGTTAAAAATATGATTGAAGGTTCTTGAACAAAATTATTTGTCATGGATACTGCTGAAAAGATCGTTGTTGGCACAGGTGCTATAGATATGTCCTCCAGGTACGTTTCTTTATACAGTAAAAGTGCGCTCTATACACATGCGCTGAATGGGGCACTAGCTGGCAGGACCACGTCACAAGCCCAAGCGCATTGTCCAAGGCAAGTATACCAAGCATGCTCGCCATTCTCACCGCGAGATACCTGCGCTGGCTTGGTCACGTGTGCAGAATGAACGACGGTCGCATTCCAAAAACCATTCTCTATGGCGAGCTCGCCACCGGAACGCGCCTATCTGGTCGTCCCATGCTGCGCTACAATACACCTGGAAGTGCGACGTGAAAGCTTGCAACATCAACACTGCAAACCGGGAAGCAGCGAATGAACCCGAAATGCTGGAGATCCACCGTTAACGCTGGTTTTCAGCTAGCTGAGGACAGGATTAAGACACAGTCGGAGGAGAAGACGACCCACCAGCGACAGAGGCTCCAGCAATACCCCGCCGCTCCCACCACAGACTACATCTGCAAGAGCCACAGCAAGCGCTGCAACACAACCACGAACTGACCTGGGTGCAGATTCACCATTGTCTCACGGGACAAATGGATGCCAGCAATGTATCCTAAACAAGGTCAAAATACAGAAACGACGAGTCCATCTCACTGCGGAATGGAATGGTCCTAGGCAACGTTTCTTTATTCCGATTTTGGCGAGGTTACTTTCCTGTACACAGAAACGCACCTGGGGTAGACCTGTGGCGACAACGGCCCCTTCAGACAAAATAATGCTCCAGGCTCTTCAACAATCTGGAATTTCACCATTAGTTGATGCTCTGTCTTTTCCTTGTTCACGCCAAGGTTGGTCTGGTCAAAGAAAAACGCGGCCATGAACATGACTGAAGAACTGCTTACAGCGGCACAAAACAACATTCACCCACACTTTTGTGTTCTGGCAGATTAAATCATGTTTTACTTGCCAAACAGCTGGAGATACCTTTCTTTTGCTTGTGTATTTGACATGAAAACCCCTTTTCTGATCACCCATTTTGGTAATCAGGCGTGCTGATGGAATTAATTCACTAATGCGTGACTGGGTTGTTTGTTGAATCACAGGCAAACTGTAGCGCAAATGGGGTTGTGCAGCACAGAGAATATGACAAGACTTCATATATGTGAACGAAGCGAGCAAAGGTTGGCAACGTACTTTCCTCGCTTCGATCGAGGAAATATTTTTCATCTCAAAATAAAATATCGCCACCATCAAAGGTACCCTCCCATCTCCTCACTTGGTTGTGCTCTCACATATCCTACCTCACGTTTAATAATTACTCACTTGATATGTGTTTTATTCAACATTTTAAGCGCCACTCGTGGTATTCAGATGGTTATTCGCCTCCACTACCCCTGTCAGCTTCCGGTTGAACGGAGTGACGGAACAAGAATAAGCAGACATTGAAAAGAAATACCATATTGCCTAATTTTATCATGAACCTGTTGGGGTTTATTTGTTTTGTCTGTCGTCGCTGTTGTTAGAATATTCGAAACATTTATTCTACATGAAAACACTTCTGGCGTGGTGGGCGAATGAAGCAGGGGAGGTAACTGTAAGTATTCTAGGTGGAATAATACCCCCCTGTTCCTTCACTCCTTTGAACCTGAAGCTGGAGGGGGGAATGGAGGCGAAGAACGGTCTGATCTACCACGAGTTGCGCTTAAAATGTTGAATAAAATATGTTTCACGTGAGTAATTGTTCAACATGGGGTTGGAAATGTGAGCGCACAACCAAGTGAAGAAATAGGTGCGATGGTGGCGATATTTTATTTCGACATGAAAAATATTTTTCGAACTGAAGCGAGGAAAGTACGTTGCCAACCTTTGCTCGCTTCGCTCGCACGTAAGAAGACATGTTTTGGTCATTTTCTCTATGCTGCACAACCCATTTGCGCTACACTTTGCCTGTGGTTGAATCACTTCTGTCGAAAGGCAAGAACCAACAGGAACAATGAATTTAAAAATAAATAAATGAATTAATAAATAAATTATGTTTAAAATTCATTGCCCTTTTGTAGAAAATATGTAATTCATAATTATATAATCTATTCC
This sequence comes from Haliotis asinina, assembly GCF_037392515.1. Lineage (NCBI taxonomy): Eukaryota > Metazoa > Mollusca > Gastropoda > Lepetellida > Haliotidae > Haliotis > Haliotis asinina. The sequence continues at coordinate 102,670,990 of NC_090280.1, read as the reverse complement.
TATTTTAAGGATAATTGTATTTCTATCACATGTAATTTGGGGACCAATAATTAACGATCTATTCTTAATCCTAATGAGCTGGCATGTTTAGCCAACATTGGCTTTGAACCACCCATTAGTGGTGAGCGATATCAATAATTGGTGCAGCACTGAGAAATAATTCATGATCTGAGTGGAAGGTATTTTGTTTTCACTGTCCGTCGTGACAAACCAAATACAAGAATGGTGACAGAGTCACGAATTACATTCAAGCTGTAAAAGTGTAAAATATAAATAAAAGTCTAAAATATTCAATAATATAGAGCAAACAATGAGCAGGTTACAATGAATCACAATACAGAAAAGAATCTCACTGGTTTAGGAACCACCTGTGTCGTCCACCTGAACTAGGTATGTATGTATGTATGTATGTATGTATGTATGTATGTATGTATGTATGTATGTATGTATGTATGTATGTATGTATGTATGTATGTATGTATGTATGTATGTATGTATGATAATCGTTTATTTGCACTTCTAAAAACCATAGGTGTATAGTATATTAAATTATGTCACATTTGGCAGGAATTCTGATAGGGTAATCATAGCACAGTCAATGAAAATTGAAATATTTAAAGAAGAACTGTGAGGTGAATTTTAGAGTTACCTCCCTTTGAAGAAACACATAAACACAAGTTCTGGAGCTTTCGTCGTTATTATTGATGGTCGTATGTGCTCGAACTTTGGGGAAATGATTGAATGTACACATACCTGCTACTTGCCGTGTTGGACACGGGCACACATTACTGGAGTATACATCATCAATCGCTGCCAACGCTTGATCTTCATAGCCGCCGTCAGACCGCTCACCCTGTTACATTCTGCTTGACTGTTTCGCTCTCACACTAAGACTTTGGTGAGTTTGCTATGTATTTATGACCCGTTGCCGTAGATTTTGTCTGGATTGTATTGTATTTGAAATCGGTATTGTGAAATTGACTTGTGACCTTGTATAACTTGCTCTCTTGCTTAATAATACAGCATTTGAATGTTTTAGACTTGTCTTTGTTCTGTATTGCTGGTTCACAGGGGATTTCTTACAGCTTTTGTCGCGTAAATTCTTAACCGTAACAATATTTTTAGTCTTGTCGTTAAGGATTGTATGAATAATGTAGGTGATTCGACATGTTGTGCATTCCATATGATTCCAAAACTAACAGAATATAGAAAGTTTTCTTACATCAGTTGCCCAGTATGTTTGTCCATTTTTATCATATAACAACATAATACCATAATACGTCTTGGGTAAACGATTTAAAGGCATACTCAACAGGCTATATTTAATAACTTTAGTGCTTGTAATCTGCCATAAATCGCTGCATTCATAGTGTTATCTTTAACGCTGAGAAATCCTTTGCATGCATGCAAATGAATGTTTTTCAAATTTCGTCAAATGTTTTAATTCCCGAAATTTCGACTCCATATGACAGAATTGGACTTACTTTTGGATCAAATATTTTATAGAATGGAGAGTAGTTAATATTGTCAAGTACGTTCACCAGTTTTAATGCTTTTTGTCCATGTAACGCTGCATTTTACATGCACCGTCTATGATAGGTCAGGTACACAATTAGCCGTGTCTTACACAAAGTTGCAAGTCAAATGTTTCTGAGAAATTATGATTAATACAGGCCACAACATGTTCATTCATGTTGCATATGAGTTTACTCATTTTACCAAAGTTACCATCGAAGCCAAATATTTTGTCGATGTACAGACTCAAAAGCTTTTGAAACATCTACAAATAATGCATAGAATAACCCCCTTTAGAGTTTAAATGCCTTTTTCAACAAAGCGCCTGGGTCATATAGCTTATACTATCATCAATATTAACGAAAGGACAATCAATCGATTTTTTTCAAATAATTCTTGTACGTTACTTGTCAAACTATTTTCTGTAAACTGTTATAATTTATCGTTATCCCAGATAAACTTGAACGACTCCCTTCTACATTTGCTAGATATGTTTTTATATTTCTTCTTCTCTATTTCAGTACTTGAAAGGCCGCAGGTCTGTAGTACCTTTGGTGTTTACAATACATTTTCTTAGTCTCACAGCGAAGTAGATGTACATTGCCAGATTATGTAATAGTGATGTGGTAGTATCTGTTAATAGTGAAATTGATATTCTTACACTTGGGTGCTTCAAAAAGTATGGTGTTAGGCAGTTTGTACGTAGAGTCGTATAAACAGGACATACTAGGAGGAAATGTAGTTCATCCTCAACACTATTCACATTACATAATTGACATAAGCTGTGTTCTCTTTGTATACCTGTATACTTGCCAGTTTCAATAAATAATTCATGGGAAGAGCAACGGAAACGAGAGAGCTATACGAAAACATTTTTACATTGAGTTTTGATAAATAGTCTTCAAAACGTATGTCCGATTACCATAGCATAATCAATTTGTGGATAGCAGTAGTGATTCCGACCAAGATTGAAAATACATATCTTTCATTCTGTATTTCATCATATCATAACATTTTTTTCGGAAACCTATGGCATGACATATGCAATACCCTTACCCAATACTTTATGGCTTTAATGGAAGAGTATATAAACAGAAGGAATCTACATAATTCTCCGTAGAGCGTCATATTACACGTGTTCGGTTTTACCCCAAGAGATTCTTTGCATGCATATATATGGAATATTTCAATACCGGCATATTGTTGTAGTCCCCATATTTCAGAGTCATATAGAAGTATTGGACGTATCTTCATATCGAATATTTTTAAAAATGTGGTAAAGGACATTTCACCCAAAGATCTCATATTTTCACAAACACTGATGAAGAGTTTCAAGGCTTGTTCTGACGCTTGTTTTGTGTATTTAGCTCAGGAAAGGCTATTTGAGAAATGCAGACCAAGGTCGTTATAAATGCTGATAGTTTGGAGTAGTTGCCCTTTATAAAATCATTTTTTCTAATTGAGAGAGTTTACCACCTTTCTTAAAGACGACGATTTTGTTTTTGTCTCTGCTTACACACAATTAATATTTGTCAGAAAATTTGTCTAATTCGTCTATTTGTTTCTGTAAACCGTTAACAGTACTACAGAATAATACAATATCATCGGCAAAGAGTAGCAGAAATAGTTGTATTATATCTGGGTGTAGATGGATCCGATTTGTACACGTGTCACATATTTGTACTGCTTGTTCATTAATGAAATACCTAAAAAGGAGATGGCTTAAAGTACAACCTTTTCTAACCCCTAACGCCCTGTTTATAGATTGGAACTAGAATGTCAACTGACCAAGATTAATGAAAAGTCCCTACGTCGAAAATAATGTTGAAAATAAGCGAAAGATATGGAAGTAGAAGATCAGATTAATGTTTGAAACATTCCTGGAGGATGTTGTCTATTCTTGGTGACCTAGTACACTTTAGGTGTTGTATACTTTTAAGATTTCATCTCTACTTATTGCATCATCCAGCATGTCGGAGGCTACACCTGATATAAGAGCAGACTATGTGTCGTTCAGATTGTGTCGTCTATATGCATCTGGGTTGTTATCAGAAGTATAGAATAATGACGGAAAGTAACTGAGCCATTCGGAGATTTCAGTGTTGCTATTTTGACTATTCCTAGGATTTAGTGTTTAGATTTACGTGAAATATCACTAACTATAACATCCAATGACTATGAATGGTAAACCTAAATCCATGGTTAATGGGAGGTGGGAGGTGGGAATAAATGTGCAGAAGCTAGAACACAGTCTATGACCTTTGTGCCATTTGTACCTATAAGTTGAAACCTAAGTTGAAATCTTTACCATTCATATGTATATTTAACATGATGCAATAATCTAAAAGGCATCTACCGAAATAATTGACGACTAAGTCTTTGTCACAGGAGAAACGGTCTAGATTTTAAAAATCCAATATGAAATCGCACATAGAATGATCTATACTTTCCGTACGATACATCATGTCATCATTAAGAGAGTCGGGCAGTGCAGCTGTCCGCTCATTAAAATCACCTCCACAAAGCAAGTGTACATCTGGTAGATCAGATATTACCCCTAACAGTTTCTCCTGGAAAAGTGAGATACCATTTTTACAATGTCCACTAAATTTCTCACACCAATAGGGCCCCTCTGGCTGTATGTATTCACAACTATATAAAAGATCTCTGTCAGTGTCAAACAGTCACTTCTCAAATAATATAAAAATTGCATTTTTGTGATCTCAGGAGTTTTGATGTATTTAGTTTGTGAATTTCTTACCATTACAGTTATACCTCTAGAGAGTCTCCCAGATGAGGTTATCATATCTTCATCTTTATTCAAACAGTAAAAATCTGTAAATACTAGCACATAATTTGAACGAATGATCATTACTCCAAGTCTCTGTTAAACCAATGATATCAAGTGAATTGATAAAGTTAACAAAGTCGATGTCCTGAAGTTTCTGCTTAAAACCTGAGATGTTCCACACTATGAAGTTTATGCTCTTACTACAGTTTTTCGCGTTGTTTGCAGTTGTATTCTCGTCCCCTTGAAGTGTCTTACAATCACACACCTAGATTGCGCCATAGATTGCACATTAGGTCGGCCCGTGACACACCCGTATCAGTAGTATAGGGAATGACAGTTCTGGACCACTTTCAAGAAATGTCTCTACAAAGCCTTATTTACTAAATAAGGCTTTGGTTGGGCCCTTAGCTCTTGCTACTATTACCCTTACTACAAAAAAGTTGGCGTGCCTACTTGCTACTATTACCGTGTGTTGGTAGGAGGTAACACTGTGCGGTAACACTCTTACAAACCCCCTACCCGGCCCATCCCTCAAGTAGTACAAGTTAGGTTCGTCGGCTTTCATATCCACTTTATCTATGTTGTAAGTTTTGACTGACCATATAGGATCGGTGGCCCGCTTACGGTTATCACCCTCGTGTTCCCCCGGCTGGTATAGATACCTCACTAGGGCCCTATCTGGTATCTGTTTCTCCTTCCCACGCAATGGAGCGGCCGACTCTGCAACTATTGATTTTAGTTTGATAGCGTCTGCCGGTTTCTTACCGGTGAGACGGGTGACTTCATGGTTGATTGCCGACACCACCTTGGGTAACCTAGTGACCCATTCAGTCGATCGTTTTCCAGGGGTGGCCATCTCCCTAGCATACTGATATCCGAACAAGCGCTCAGCCAAAGTCCTATTAAATCTCTCAACTATGGCTTGGCTGCGATGGGCTACGGCCGTGCCACGCCTGACCTTTGTATCGTGTTTGGCTAGCAGTTGTGACACGGCACCCATGAACTCCCGTCCGGGGTCAACTTGCAGCTCTGTTGGCCACGTCAGCGGGCTGCATTTGTATATGCGTTCGAATCCTCTGGCTACCTGGGCCGAATCTTTCGTGGTCAAGGGTTCGGCTTCCTTGTAACGACTGGCTACGTCCACTACGGTTAAGGCATACTTGTACCTCTTGTCGTGGGGTAGGAACAGTAGGTCTGCCTGGTGAACGCTATTAGGTATGTTAATACCGAACCTCCTTCTAGGCACGTAGCGTGGTGCCGGCAAATAGATCTGCCACAGGGCTTGTTTTTCAAGCCACGCTTTGGCTTCCTCCGGGGGTACTCGCGCAATTTTAGCTAGCTTATCTACTGCGCTAGCTCCTTTCCAGTACCCACGCGGGCTGTAGTAAATAGCCTCAAATTTTTTCATGTCCATACGCGTATGTGTTTATCCCATCAATAGCTATCCAACGTTTCGTGTCCATAGGCGACAGGGACGTCTTGTTTATAGTCAGTCCGTATATCTTATGTCCATCACTTCTAAGTGTGTTCATTTTATGCCTAAAGGTACGGGTCTTGAACAGGGCTTCCTTGAATCTGGCGTGTTTGATGTGTTGTTTCACCACATACTTCTTAACCCCCTTAGCCTTCCGGATCTCACTATTGTCGGCTTTCAGTATGGAGTACATCTTAGGTCTCAAACCTATGTACTCGGCTATGGGCGTGCCAGCACACTCGTCCTTCATCTTACCTAGGACCTTTTTATTTACCGTACTGTGTATGGTATGGGTCTTAGGGTAGTCACTGGTGTCGTATAAATCGAGGTGTTTTTTCATGTCCTCGTACACGTCCTCGGTTCGAATCTCCATCAGCAGGGAATCCGTGTCAGTGTACAGCACTTCACTTCCGTTTAAGCTGAAGGAGATGTATCTCTCCATGTTGTTGGGGATGCACGTTATATTACCATCGATTTTCGCGATGGCCTGCATGATCAAGTGTGAGTCGTACCCTCTCAAGTTGTGAAAGACAACGGGGATGTTTATTGTCTTAGGGTTGATTTTAAGCTTGAGGTTGCACGCGCTGTGAGCGGCGCCTCTATACTTACCAGTTATGTGGCAGTGATCTCTCACCGAATCACCGTTAAGTGGTGAGTCACACACGTGACAGTTAGTGCTACTAGCGTGAGCTAGCCTGTCGACTCGGGTCATACGCATGGGAGCGATTCTATACAATGCATTCCTAATAATTTTTTCTTCCTCCTGCAAACACTTTAGAAACCTTTCAGCCGCGTCAGGACCCCTATACACTACCGGAGCTTTCGTTTCCCCGTCACAACGGACGACAATGTATCCAAACGAACAGGCTTTATGCTCTTGTGTCTTGTGGGTGAAGCTACCACTGGGGGAATCCCCACCCACAACTAAGGCTTCGAAGTCGGCGTATATGATATAAGGCACAGACATTTGGTTCTTGTGGTTAGTGAATTTTAGGATTTTATTATCTTCCTTAGGCATGTCGACTCGTATGGCCGTCTGCCCCACACCTTGACAATCATCCCGGTGGGATTCTAATAAATCAGCTCGACTGAAACCATGTAGGCATCGTACACAAAAGTGTTTTTCCCCATCGTGTTTCGACTGGTCGTGCAACAACCGGCTGAGATGTTTTATCCACGTGTAGTGATACTTTTCACCTCGTTGGATCATGAATATATTAATAACTTGGCGATCCTTCACCGGGCTGACCCTGTGTACTATTGTTGTGTTACCTTCGTGCCCAAAGACATTTATAGCCAGATTATTCTGTTTTTCTACCTTAGTGATCTGGGATATGGGGGTGGGTTCATCTATACCATCCCAGTTGAGCCCATCGTCTTGGGGATAGCTAGAAAGCCTATCTGAATGAGTGTCAGCTGGAAATAGGGCTGACCTGATAGCTAACCTCAGGCAATCGTTTCCTCTATTCTTAACGTTTACTATGGCATGTTTGTTCCTATAGTAGGGAGGCAAGGCTAGGTATGACCCGCCTCTGAACGGCACGTAGTTAGCTATGTCTAGTAGACATTATCGATTTTATCTACAACCCACCCGGACCCCAAGTGTGTGTAGCGTTCTAGGTTTTCTCGTATCTGCTGAAAACTGGTATCAATTGATGCGTCAATGGTCTCTGTATGTGTGACGACCTCTTGTTTACCTCGGAAGTAAGGCTGAACATATTCAGTGGTACTCCCAACCTGCTTATCAAGCGACATTTTCACTGTGATCTGAAACTTGATACTTCCTAGGTTATTTAGTTCCTGGTTGACCTTATCAGCTATCAGAGGCTTGATATCTGTAATGTCTATGTTTCTATCAACGTGCATGCGCCAACCTCTCAAATAGTTGCCTACAGCGCGCTCAGTGCGCACGAACTGTAGGTCAATAGCTCTATTCTGTCGTAATAATTCTACAACCTGTGGTTCTCATACGGGAATACCCGCCTAAACCCAAATCGTGTGCCTCGGCTTTCAGTTGTTTTACAGTGGGAGGTTTTGCTACAGGGGCATGTGATAACAATGCGGTTAACCCGGCTCTCCCCAGGTTTGAATAACCCGTGTATCCAAGCTGTTTTGCTTGAGCTTTTAATTGTGTTACCGTAGGAGGGGCTTCTAAACCTAGTAATCTCAACAATGCTGACTTCCGCATTCGAGAATACCCGATCACACCTCTCTGTTTTGCGACCCGCTTCAGCTCGCGTACAGTAGCCATAGTGTTTACACCTAAGAGAACCAATGTCTAATTGGTTCACAGTAAAGGGAGGTAACCCTTTCACGCACTGTAATTGGAGTCTATCTTGAGCAGTCGCCTACGTTCTTTTATGTAGCCTTTTTTATTCTCGTAGATGAGTTGATGTCTGACTACGTTCGCTCCGTGAGCTTTACATAGACAGTAGTGCCCTTTAACCCCGATACCACACACATAACACGTGTAGTTAGGACTTCCCATATGGAAACAACAGAACCCCTGATTCCTGCATTTCCTACCACAGGCCTCGGTCTTCCCCATAAGTATGTATTCACATCGGTATGGAGCGGGTCTCATGTTTACTTATATAGGTATTTTAATTTAATTGCTTCGCAACCAACGCAGTAGCTGCTATACCCAACACTATGAAGACCAGTTCACGATTCATTTGTCCCTTGGATGGTGTGTAGTACTGAGCGAGTGTGGGTTTATTGAGCGGTTCCAATTGTTTACCAGTTAGTAGGTAGTATTCTTTCATTGCTTCATCGACATCGTTGAATGTTTGAACGGCATGGTTTTCACGCTGGAGTTGTTCGTTAATAAAATCGATCCTCTGGAGACGTTTTTTAGCGTACTCGGCCTGTGCCCTTTGTAATTTCTCAGTAGCGAGATCGTGCCGCTTCCTTTCTTCCTGTATTTCAGCCACGTGATCATCTCGTAGTTTCGAGAAGAGGAAATTACTCCCGGAAAATGCCAGGGCATTCACTACCGCCCCACCGACCATCATAGCTATCGTGGCCATCCCTATACTTATTTCATTATATTTTCAGGTATTATTCCTTGTTTTACTAGGATGTCTTTTGTAGCCATCGCCATACCAAGGTTCATTATGAGCATACCCATATCCTGCAGGGTGAAATCTAAGCTTGATAGTTGGTTGTTTAAGTACCATTTTAGTCAACCGAACGTACCCTACGGCTAGACTGGCGACCACTGTGGCGTGGTATGTGTCGTTGACGAACGTTTTCCCCTCAGACATTATGTATATGATATAAAATATTAAAATTATAACATGATATGCGGGTCTACCGTGGGGGTGGGGGGCTCACTGTTGGATGGTGGCTCACTGTGGGAGGGTACCCCCACATATAACCACGAGATAGCCAAGGCAGCAGTTACGCCTACAGCCAACAACAGTCGGGTTGGGTTGGTCACTTTATGTTGGTTACACCACCGTTTTTTACCGGCAGCTACTCTCTTAGGATTCTTCTGCCTGGTTACTGTTGGGGGTACCCCCACTGGGGTCACTTCCCTCACTGGTTCCTGTGAAGGGGTCTCCTCCACTGTTGGGGGTACCACCACTGGGGTTTCCCTCACCTCAGGAGGGGTCTCCCTCAGTACCTCCACTGGTTCCTGTGCAGCATCCATCTATACTATTATTATTATTCTTTCTCTCAAATTGACAATGTTTTGCCGTGATAATCGCCGCCGTCACTGGAGCCAACAACATACCATATTTGTGGTACAGCTCGCAGCTGATAGAGCTCACGGCGTGTTCGATAAAAGGGTCTTTATCTAGGTCCTCCCACAGGTAAAGTCGGCGCTCTGGTGGAATGGGAAGGAAGTATGACACAATACCGGTGTATATCTGGGTCATAGCCGATCCTATTGTCTTTGTCATTTCTGCTCCGAGCCGGGACTCGTATCTAGCGTACAGCTTATCGATTTCTTCGGCAGACATTTTGTGAATTTTATCCGGAGTGTAGTCTCCAAAGTAATGTTTGGCTTTGCCGCCAACAGCCAACGCCACCAGTTTCTCTCGCTTATCATCAGTGGGGCCTGCCGTACCCCCAGGTACCAACTGTTCGAGCAATTCCTCACACTCCATCTTATAATATAACAAGTAAGATTTAGTTTTAACTATATAATACCCGATGCAGACAAAACACAGAGAAATGAAGGTTAAGTTGCACACGACAAACACTTCGAATATCATAGCTATATGCTCAGCTTTGCTTAGCTTTAGCTTAGCTTTGCTTAGCTTTGCTTAGCTTTGCTTAGCTTTAGCATACTATATATGCTACTGGTTGGTCGGTCTTTAGCACGAGCTTAGCGTGTTTAGTTTCAGCGAGCTGTTTCTTCACCCGTTCCCGTTCTAATTTACTCATCACATCGTTCTCTCTCAAACACTCCTCGAACGAATCCCTGTCCTTGCAGTGAAACAAGGCCACCCATCGCGTCTGCTCCCTGAGGTCTTTCAACACCGAGTTGAACTTCTGCGTTAGCACCCAGACGCTGTGATTTGCATGCCGGCCGGAGAAGGCCAGGTACGATAGCATGTCTCTCTTTTTTGTTATCTCACGATTAGCGCTGCAGTCGTCCAGTATGAACAGCGTCGGTTCCCCTTTAAATTTCTCGTGAAGAGCTTTCAACCAGTCCTGCAGGCGTGTTCCAGGGTCGATTTTGTGTACGTCTGGGTCCGTCATCACCCAAGGTCGCGCGTACGTTTTATTCATGCTCAGAGTAGGGCACATGATAACGATGTTATCGAACACATCCTTGTAGTAACCCTCCAACATATCCAACACGAAAACGGTCTTCCCACAGCCAGTCTGCCCGCACACTATGGCGCAGTGTGGGTCAGTGGGTAGTTGTGGGTACCCCAGGGGGGTGTGGGGGTCTCCCCCACTAGTAGATGGCTTGCACGAATCTCCCATTGTCTATATTAAGTTGCGCGTCCATAATAACGTACAGATATAATTTCAACTTACCAGCGGTTTGAGCCTTCTTAGTAATCTGGATGGTTATCCCTTTGCTGCCGTTATCTATACGACGCCCGCTACCGTGCAGTTTATCATCATCCGTGGATCGCATGTCCAACCATAGGGCGTACTTGGTGGTCAGGTATTCACCAATCTGCACGGAGCCGAGGTCCAGGTCCTTTGTTATGTAATCCCCCACTGGTAGCTTTTTTATCTCATCCCACTGCTGGTGTGGTCTCATACCATGACTGAACAGCTGGTTGGGCACGCCCTCGATGGTCACTTCCACCTTTTCAATCTCGGGGTTGAAAAACTTCTCGTTGTCCCTCCGGAATGGATCGTAATACTCCACGGGGACGACCAGGATACCTTTCATCGATCGCGCCGGCACGTTCAGGTTGATATTCCACACAGTGTCGCTCTTATCTCGTACGACTGATCTATGCCTCAGTACGCGATCGTACAGTATAGCCATCTTCCCAGAGTACTGACTTCGAACCTGCCGGGCTAGTGACCATGTCGAACTCCAGAGAGATGTTGTCTATGGCATAACTGGCCTCATCACCGTTCGGCGTACGCACTACTTTGAGAGCTCGTATTCGAGCCTATCACCCAGCGCGGCCTGGTAAAACGGCGCGTGTCCCGTGAGCAACTCGAAGTCGAGCGGCACGCAGAATCGATTCCCGTATGCTCGAGCGATGGCCTTTTCACCGTCCGATAGCTTGTCTTGCTGTTCTTGCGTGAAGACGTACCCTATGCGCGCCCGGGTTGATTTGCTGATACCCTGGTACACATCATTGACTCGTTCTCTCTCGCTTTTCCAGAGATCCCTGTAGCAGTGAAACACGTCGCTGTCGTCGATGCTCAGCACCTCGTTACCACTGATCTTGACGGTCGTTTTCTTGATGATGGCTCGCCCCACGTTCCGCACTAGCTCGCGTTTGTCGTTGTCGGAGGTCAACGTGATATTGAACGCCAGTCGAACAGTGCCTGGTACAATGAGGTCATTCTCACCAAGGTTTGGAAATCTAACCAGCAGAGTTTGATTCTGGTCTATCTTGCTGGGATTATTGGTGATGGTCACCAACTGACGCACGGCTCTGGCTCCTAATGGCTCTCTCAATCTTCTGAAAGGATCTAATTTTCTGCCGTACATTATTATATATAAACGAAATATATTTTTAATACTAAATAATGGATGAAGACATACCTATGAGGGAGATGTGGGACGATAGTGCCCAGGCATTCAATGATGACCAGGAGACCTCATTCAGTACTAGCCTACAGCCGGCTGTCGAGCAGGAGACCTCATTCTCACCAAGGACCAAACTCGTGAAGGACGCCGTCGACAGATTTTATGATGGTTTAAAAAAAGATAAAAATTATGTAGAGCCGTTGGGGCGAGACTATACCAAGTTTTTTGTTGATAACGAGGGCACGCTGCGTTTGAAGGATTACCAGGGGATCGATCTCTTTCATCAAAAAACGAGAAAACCGCTTGCTTTATCAAGATTGGTCGGTAAAACTAATACTGAATTTGTCCAAGATGAACTAGGTTTCACAAATTACGGTGGCGCGCGACGTAAGATTCCCCCGAAGGCCCGTCAAGATCTGGAAGGCATCAGGGACGCCACATCGGTTCAAAACATGACTTATGATATTGAAAAGGTGTTGGACGACTACAAGAACAAGCCCTTCCCGGGCCTCGAAATTACCTTTCGGGAACTGAAGGGGTTGGACCTGTTGATGCAAACCATTCGTGGTCAGCTCTGGAAAAGCACGGCCAAAATGAGTGAGATAGACGACCGCATCACCTATGAAAAGAAAAAACTCGGTGAAACTGAGGACGAGTCTATGAAAGCCACCATCGAGGAACGAATACGTAATTTGGAAGATGAAAGGCAGACCTGGTTGGAGACAGCGTCCGGCTACAAAGAAAAGCTTCGATCCCAGACCAACCGTGTGCGGGAAACCATCAATCAAGTCCTCTACCGAGACACCACGTTAGCAGACAGGATTCGGATATTGTTCCGGGAGCAAGGGATCACCATCGCCAGCATTCTGACTGCATTGGGTTTCATCATATCAACCCTGGTGGTGTCACTGACAGGGGGTACCCCTGTGGGGCCTGCCGGCGGCGGAACCCCAAGTGGCGGTGGTGTTAAAGACTGGATAAAAAAACTCGGGGAAGGCTTAGCTAAACTGGCTGGTAAAGCCGCCGAAGCCCTTCCCGGCATCCTGGGTAGCATCGTCTCGTGGTTGTTGAGCGCTCTGTCTAAAACTGCCATGTGGCTCAGTCAAAACCTGTGGGCAGCCATCGTCGCCGTGGCGGGTCTGGTGTACGTAGCGGCTAAAAAATCTTTAACCAAATAAGTCCCAAAGCTACCCCACCAACCACCAGGGCAGTTTTACTATCAATATGCTGCTGATAGGGGGGTACCCCCACATGAATAGACTCCGGGGGTGGCGCCACTATACCCGTTTCACGTGGTGGGATGTGTGGGATATAGGTGGTGTTAATATCGGGGTTGATACCCAACTTTTGATCCTTCGTGGCTATGACTATTTTGTTGTTATAACCTACCACTTTTTTTACTCTCAGTTGCATATCACTCGGAGCCATGTAAAACCCCACGCCGAACACGTAATTGACTTTCGATCTGGCGTATTCTAACACGTTTTGGTAGCGTTCGATGGCCCGCGGGAGATCAACTGGAGAATTGATAGCATCCTCAACGTTGGAAACGAACTGTTTCTGAGCGTCGTAAGCAGTTCCCTTACCGAGGATGTTGGAACGCGTCATCGACTGCGCACCCAACAGCGCCCACACGTACGTTCGAATCGAGTCGTTCAAGCGTATTGTACCAGCACGAGTGAATTCTTTCGATGTTTTTGAGATCATTTTAGTCCAGGCTGTGGCTGCATCAGGATTGGTTTGTTTTATACAGCTGACATGGATCTGTTCATTCGTTGTGGGGCCTGTAAATGTATGACGGTGTGGGTTGTATGAACCATCTTTAGAACCGGACTGATATGTTCCGGACCTGTAGAAGTACACGAGAACTATACAGAGACCATGGTTCACACCAGGAAGGCGAAAGTCTTTATTCGTTGGAATCTCAAACTCCCCACAAACACGTTCATAAGCGCGTTTATCATAGGGGTTATTCGTCATACTCCACGCTTTATCTTGGGGAAGAGGAGCACTTATTTCCTTCAATATTCGTCTCGTTTGATAATAAATATGAAACAAAATGACTGCCTTACTCAGTTCGTCTATACCGTAGTCTAGTGTCACACCCGACCCTGTCGTCGCACACCACACAGCAAAGTTGAGTTGGTTCTGCCAAAACTACATTGGGTTTTGATTCCAGTTTACCACCGCCTGCGCGTTATTAACGGACACGACATAGTTTTCAAAGATATTAATAAAGGTTGTTTTAAACCCCGTACTACCTACCACCACGATTTTCAAGTGTGCTAAGTCCATATTATAATATATAATTTATATATTATAATATGTACATAACACTTCCAGGAATAACGAGCGGTGAGGCCGTTCAGTTGACGCACGCGATCGATAACATGTCAGGCCAACTCGAAGTCGCACTCTGCGATATCACCTACCTACCGCAATGGACTAACATCAACGTCAGCAACAATAAGCTGTTCGTCAGTGGAACTCGCAGCCAGATAACTGACGGCTACTACAGCGTGTGCTCTCTAAACGACGAGGTCTTCAAACCCCTGGGAGCCGAACTCAAGATGAACGACTCAAACGGTACAGTGGTGTTAATCAACAACGGAAGAACCTCATTGAGACTCGGCCGACCATTAGCGAGGATACTCGGTATGTCTCCTGACGAGATAAAACCAACAACAACCGTCACAGGCACGAAGTTACCCGATCTAGTACCGTACCGAGAGCTGTACATTCATCTCGGTCAGGTTAGCACAATGTACAACATTCAAGGAGGTCACCCTTCCACTATACTGAGAGCAGTGCCGGTGAAAACTGAGAAATTCAACGACGGTAGAACCGAGTCGTTTTCACCACGGCAGTATAAGAGATTAACCCAGGGCAACATACCTGAGCTGACAATATCGGTGTTAGATATAAATCATAATCCTGTAAATATAGGATACCTCAGCTTAACGCTTCATGTAAAATGACCAGCGCACAAGGGCCCGGAGTTAAAAAATGCGTCAATATCGGGATCTCCGACCTCGGAGACACGCGCGGTTTCAACGCTCCCGGAGTAGATGGTACATCGTACGCCTTTCAACTGAAAAACAACATTTACAAACGCGTTGAAGTCCCCTCCGGTGGAGCCCTAAGTGATATAATAGATACCACAAGAGCAAATGCCAACATACACTTCATGGGTATGAAGTTCACCCCTGAACTATTATCAAAAAACCAGTTGGAAATTATATCGTAATAGTATAATAATGACCAGTCATCATCCCAACACTACGCTTAACGACCTAGGAGATACGGAGGGATTCGATCAGCCTGGTGAGGAAGACACCTTATATATCCTGCACTTCAAAGACAACGTGTACAGACGGGTGTCGTTATCAGATTTTAAAGAGCCCAAATGGCTGATCACCTTATATCACATTAGGCGCAGATTTGTGGGTCTCTAAGATTAGGAACAACGGTATCTGGGTCGGGGATTTCATTCCGGAGAGTGAATTAGCACCCACGATAACTACTGGTACCGAAAAAAGTAGGTTAAGGTCTAACGCAAGAAAAAATAAATTAACATTTATCAATAATACTTATGGAGATATTGTTTATAACATATTCCCCCCTTTCACACTCATCATAGAAGTCTTTTTGTTAAACAATAAAAACACCTCAAGAGTACACCAATTTTTACCCGGGGTGTTTATACACTGGTATGACGAACACATAAACAAATATTGTCGTATTGTTATACAACAGGAAACCCCCACGGGTCCTATAAACAGCTTAATAAGCCTCAGTGGGGTTTTTATTACAACAGGAAATATTAACTTCTCACCTATTACCCTGAATACTAGTCTAGAACTTGTAGACTTCAAATTCATTGATAGACTATTAACTGAACCCCAATTAAAATATCTTTCATAATATATATCATAGTATGGGTCTGTACCCAGTCGTAGAGGAAGTAGCTAAGACGCTGGAAACCGTAGATGGGTTCCGCTTGAGGCAGTTATGTGATGTGAAACGCCAACTAGAACAAGACCGTGACACGCGGAAAGCACTATGTAAGAAGTACAATAGAGCTTTCAATATCGTGGACGGGGCTGACACTACCCTTATGGCAACCAGCATGGGACTAGGGGCTGCAGGTGTTGGGTTGTTAACCACCATCGTGGCTGCACCTATAGTGCTAGGTTTTGAAATAACAGCTGGGATAGCAGGGTGTTAGGGTTGGCGCTTAAGTTGGTATCACGCAGACTGCATCGTAAGGCATTGAAACACGACGAGATCAGGGTTCTGGCCGAAGCAAAGCTCAACACAGTAAGTGGGCGTATTTCCACGGCACTCTCTGATAGTAAGATCTCAGAAGAGGAGTTTCGTTCAATCCTCTCTGAACTCACAAAATATAACGGAATGAAACAAGATATTCGGTCCAAGTCTCGTAAGTCTGCTATCAGCGAGGACGAGAAAAAAAGTACATAGAACAGGGGATACAAAAAGCCCAACAAGCCTTTATTATGAACACCAAAGAGATCATAGGCGGTTCACGTTAAACTGTTTCATCGAGGTAAACGTGACATAGGCCGGGTAAGAGAATCGTACCGTACGGCACAGTGTTACCTCCTACCAACACACGGTAATAGTAGCAAGTAGGCACGCCAACTTTTTTGCAGTAGGGGTAATAGTAGCAAGAGCTAAGGTCCCAACCAAAGCCTTATTTAGTAAATAAGGCTTTGTAGAGACTTTTCTTGAAAGTGGTCCAGAACTGTCATTCCCTATACTACTGTATCGGACCGGCCCCGGTTCCCAGGGCGGGAGGTAGATCTTGGTGGTCGCGACGTACGTTGATAAGGGTTTTGTCCTCGATCCTCGGTTGGGTCGACAATACGCGAGTTATCTATTTTCACAGTTTTGGCACAACCTGGTTCCCACTGAAGTAGAATCTGGTTTCCGAGTGCTCGGTTCGAAGCCTGCAGATCTCAGTTCTCTGGGATTTCCTCAGATCGTTTGCAATTCCATAGCCTCGCCCCTTTAGGACAGTTCTCAGTTTGGTGAAGTACCATTTGTCTTCCCTGACATTGACAGGCTTTGTCTTCTTGGGGTCGAAAAACGTTAACCTATGGGCTCGTTCTACATCTCATCTCAAGGGACTAGACAGGGTAGGTTCTTTGTCTCCCGTGCACTTTTGATTACATCCTGTACTTCATATTCACTGTCTGTGTAGGTTTTGTTCCTGCTGTCGGATATACCATATAGTATCATATTGTATCTACGACTTTGTCTCTCTTGATCCTCTAGTCTATCCTCGATCTTCGTCACATGGTGTTCTATTATATCTGTCTTTTCATTGATAGAATCGATATCCAGCCGCAATACTTTCTTCTCCTGCTTGTTTATCAAAACGTCATTCCACATGTCCGATATCTCTATCTTACTCACTTAACACCACCATCTCTGCTTTTGTATTTTCATTCTCTTTAATCTTTTATCTGCTGTGTATTGTAAAATCGTCAATCTGGCTTCATGCACAATACTATTATATATACAGTTACCTCACAGCTAAAACAGTACACACACACACACACACACACACACACACACAAACACACACAATGTTTATCTGTAAGGAAGCACTGACCTGACAATAATTTCTCTCTCTCTCTCTCTCTCTCTCTCTCTGTGTGTGTGTGTGTGTGTGTGTGTGTGTGTTTGTGTGTGTGTATAGTTACATCGAGGATGACTTACTCCACTTACTAGGGGTACCATCTGCAAGTCTTCTGCATATGAAATGACGAGGATCAAGCATGAAATTAATGTAAAGCAAGTGCAAATATCGTAATGTGAGAACAGCTGTGTTTTGGTGTAAATGTTGTTTGAGAATACATAACTTTATCAGTTATTGACAATATATTTTTCAACGTTAAGAGTTTGTTTTACAATACATCAGTTCATAGTAAACAGTACCTGTTTGCAAAATTTAGTTTAGAACAGATGACTGAAGAATTTACATTTACACTTGTGAGTCTAAACTTTTGCTGGGTAGTATATGTTGCAATGTCGCCAGCGTCATTTGTACCCCTGTCCAGACAGGGAAAATGCAACTCTGACCTATTTCTTTCCCGAAAGACTCTGTCTCATTTAATTCCGGGCCCGTCAGTACCGATAAGGATATATGTTGCCAACTCTAGCGAGTGCTTAAACAGATTTTCCTCAGTACATAAAAAGTCCAAACAATGAAACGCTGTGAAATTAGATTTGGTGTTCGTGAAGGAGCTGATAAAACGTCGTCCTTGTCGGTTCGGGACTGAAACATTGTCATAGTTACTCCTCTGCATGGAATCAAAATAACTCGTTGAAGAATCAGGACAAGAGCAAATTGTTTATAACAATTAAAACAGATGCATGAGGAAAGTAACAATCTGAAGTAATAAGTTCTAGCATAGTTTCGTTGTGGCAACAATAATAATCTGTTTGCTTTTAAGTCATTCCATATAATATGGCAACTTTATCCACGAAGGGCCCTTCACTAGACAACACGACGCTAGTGACAGTGATGCTCCAACCCTTTACATTAAGATGGCACACAGATGAATACCTGCTATATCCGGTAGTCGAAAGAATAGAGAACGAACATGCTCACTATTTTATTCACTTCAAAGAAACAATTTTAATAAGTCCTATGGTTTGAAATGTGAATTAAAATGTGAATACCTTTATTACTGGTAATAAATAGAGAAATCTTCTTAGAAATTATAATATGTTATTATCCTCAAATCTGGATTCACATATGTCGTAGGTATTGGTTGGTGTCCAATTTGTGTATTTGCTATTTGCCGTCCATACTGTGGATATGGCAACATCAACACCAGGCAATACATGAAGTCTTTCATTGGATATATTAGTACATTTGGTCAGTGGACATGCAGGGTATGTTTGAAGAACTATCAGCTGTGTAAACACTCACACAAGCAACATAAGTTGACGAAAGATCTGGGTTAGGGTAGACTTTACGAAATAAAGGAGAAACGTCTTATGAAATTAGGGGATCAATAATGACCATGACTGATCGAATCCCCACTCTGTATGCATTAGCAAATACACAGTTTGATGTCACGTTGGGTCACTGTGGTGACTTGAAGACATACACTATCACTTCTCTCTGCCGGTTGTAATCTGTTTCACATTCTTTCGCCATTCTCAATCAGACGAAAAACTAATTCCAACATTGTGGGATACCCTCATGAAGTTGGAGATGCAAAATATGAAATCTGAACATAAATAATACATTTGCACACACTAATTCTACAAATGCGTAAGAAAGTGAATAACTCCAATGCCACTGACGGATTAGAGTGGATGAGAGACTGCATGCAATATGAATCGGGCTAGCTTGACGACATATTTCCAGTCAGTGGAGATCTCAACCAGCGACAATCCACGACTGCCAGTTGGCCTTGACCTTGAAGTCACCATCCCCCGGCAAAGCAGCAAAGAGCTCACAGGTTCTGTCTTGCTTGTTGTAGTTGATGCTTTGACATCCTTGGATTTCGTGGCATGCTTCAATGCAGCGGATGATGTCGGCAGCAGCAAAGGAGTGGAACACGTCCAGGTCGTCGATCATGCCTTCCAGAGGTTGCACTGTGCGCTGGTACAAGTGGCGCACACTGTTTGAGACCTCAGTTTCTGAAAACGAGACAACATTTGAGATTAGTAAATGTGGCACCAGTATGTACTGTACAGTGCTACGCGTCTACTGAAGACAAAGCATTGGATTTATTCAAATACTGATAGCCGTCTCATTTGTATTACGGATATAACTCGCACGTATTTGGGTATAGTGTTCACCCCAGTCTAGTAAGGACTAAGGCTCAGGCTGCTCTAAAACCCTCACGGCTATCTATACTGGTGGAGACGTTTAAGTCTTCCAAACTGTAGCTTACCTCATCAGTTTTATTTATGGAAGAAGTCTGTATATGAATCTGGAGGTACGACATGGGCATAGCATAGTTTATTTAGATTTGGATTTGGTTTTGCTTGCATTTCACAGGATTTTGGAGACAATGATGGTTCCATATCTCTTTATAAGCAGAGACTGACTTCGTAAGTGTTGACACTTATCTCAGTATAGATATTGCCCAATATTTAAGAAATTGCTTGACAAGATTTTGATGTGGTGAGGGTGTTTTACGCCGCACTCAGCAGTATTCCAGTTGTATGACGGCGGTCTGTAAATAATCGAGTCTGGACCAGACAATCAACTGGTCAACAACATGAGTATCGATCTGCGCAACTGGGAACCTATGACATGTGTCAACTAAGTCAGCAAGCCTGACCACTCGATCCCGTTAGTCGCTTCTTGCAACAAGCATAGTCACCTTTTACAGCAAGCATGGGTTGTAGGCCTATTCTACCCCGGACCTTCACGGCTCATGATGTGGTAATTTTAAACTATGGTCTGAGACCGGTAGATATAACAATGTCCCTTATGAATCAAATATTGTTTTTCCCTAGTGCAAAAACCCCCAAACAAACAAAAAGAACCAACATATCAATGGAGGATAAAATACATGTTGTCTTTTATTGTAATGCCTACCTAGATATAGGAAATATATATGTTTATAGATACTTGAAACACCCTCTATCATAACACAATTTTGTCAACATAACGTACTCAACAAACATAAATGTTATAAATACTTTATGCCTATTTCTGTGTAATGTTGGGAAAATACACCCCCACCCCACCCCAAATCTGATGTTTTTGCTCTGAAACGTATTTAATTTCATGCAAAATGAATACTAGTATCTATGAATGTGTTTTGGGTCAGGGGATTATTACTGCAGAAAAAGTCTGCCTGCTGGGGCCCACATGGAAACCAAGTCCTTCTTTAGGGTTAGATTATGTGATGACATTTTAAGATCTATGAAATGACAAACCTATGATCCAGTTAGCAACGCCTGCGAGCCGCAGCAAGTTGACTTTGTAGGACTTGGTTGATGTAGTTGAGAGAATTTCTTGCATCCCCACATCATGGCCGCGACCAATCTTTACCGTCAGTCCCGCCCATGTTATCCAAAAGGGCTTAAAGGCAGTGCAGTCGAGATATACCGACCTGGCACCATATGTCTCTACACACTGGATGCATGCCTTCATTATAATTCCATTATTGGAATCAATCCCAATGCCAATAGCTGCTTCTTCCCCGCCCTCTTTCTCACGGAGCACAACATAGAGGTCACTACAGCCCTTCACCTGCAGCAGCAGCGACTCCTTCTGGCTGAGATCTATGTTTGTCGTCTCACCCGTAAGTTTGGTTTGTATGAAGGCTTTTCCTATTGTTTCTTTCAAAATACCTGGAGGTTAAAACATGAATACCTTTCAGTGATACAGCAGACAGTGATAATACTCTAGATACATATAGTTTCATACTCAGCTTGGTCCTTAGACAGTGACCTATATATGATGTAGTTTAGAACAGTGAGTGAGTTAGCTGATGTT
The DNA here is from genome assembly GCF_037392515.1 of Haliotis asinina. Classification (NCBI taxonomy): domain Eukaryota; kingdom Metazoa; phylum Mollusca; class Gastropoda; order Lepetellida; family Haliotidae; genus Haliotis; species Haliotis asinina. The sequence continues at coordinate 102,649,527 of NC_090280.1, read as the reverse complement.
TAATGCCACATGTCTCAGTCATATCGAGACAAAGACAATGTATATGAAAACATTTTGAAGAGTAAAATTTGTTGACGATGGATTGTACAAATGTTAGAGTGAGTTATTGAGGTTAGTTTAATGCCACCTTCAGCAATATTCCAACTGTATGGTGGTGGTCTGTAAATAATCGAGTCTGGACCAGACAATCCAGTGATCAACTGCATGACCACCAATCTGCGCAAACAGGAACCGAAGACATGTGTCAACCACATCAGCAAGCCTGACCACCCGATCCCGTTAGTCGCCTCTTTCGACTAGCAAAGGTTTCTGAAGGTCAATTCTAACCCGGACCTTCACGGGCCTACAATTACTAGAATGTAACAGATATGAATCTAAAACTAGCATGCAAAACTAAAACATTTCAACCAAAGGAGAAAATACAATAACAAACGCGACCCAAAGATCGCCAACACGAAATACTGGATCAGCATACCAGGGACCTAGCTGGATTTACACCATCCCCTCAGACGTTAGCTATCGTAGACAAGTGTAACCATAAGTTAAAATGAAACAGGTAAAACAATAGTAAGTTTTGAAAGTTTTGGGAAAGTAACGGACGTAGTGAAGAAGATATATGTTGATCTTTATGTCTGATCTTTATGTGTTGACCACCTGCTAGAGTATAAAAAAGGACCAGTGCTATAGGGTCTTTGAATGACATTTAGAAGTGATAGAAGTGATAAAAAAACTCGTGCCTTTATGTGTGTGACTCTTCACAATAAAGAAGTTGTCGTCCATAAAAAACTCGTATCTTTAAGTGCTATAGGGTGTGTAAGTGTGACTGTCCTGTTACAATCTTTGCTTATGGAGACAGTAAGAGGAGTGATTGAGTGAGTTGGGTGTTATGATGGCGGGGGAAACCAAAAACGGGCACGCACTGTATGTAGCTAGATGAGGAGCTGAAACTTGTACCTATGTGGGAAACGAGCAAATGTTTTAACCGCCGAGCTACCCCATCGATCAAGAGACTAAATAAATACAATGAAACTACCAACACATTTGGATCGATTCTAGCATTTTGTTTGTCAGAAAATGATCCCAAGTAGATGTCTGCAAGGACAGAGATGGAAACCAATATTATTCCCATCCTCATTAAGATATTCACAATTTATATCTCCACCATTGCCAAAACGTTTATCATCTTCATCTTTTAGCGGGCAAAACGCACTCGCCAACTCAAAGTCGCCGATAGACAAAGGCACAATCACGTTCGTGTTTTAATTTTAATCTTATATTAAAACAAAGAACCAAGTAAAGTTTATGTAAAATTCCAAAGCAATATTTATTTTAATCTTTCAAAATGTTTGACGTGCAAATATTCTCCTCTCTCTAGAGTACCTCCTGTCTTTCTTAATGAGAAACCGCCATATAGCTGGAATATTGCAGAGTGTGGCGTTACAAACCAGACCATACTTAATGGGACATCCGTGAAGATCCGAGTAAGAATTAGTCTTCAGCAGCCCAGGCTTGCCGTAAGAGGCCACTAACGGGATGGAGTGGTCAGCTGATCATGATATTATGTCATAGTACCCCAGTTGCGGAGATCGATGTTCATGTTGTTGATCACTGGATTGTCTGGTTCCATGTCTGTGACACCTTTGAGACAACCTTTGTAACCAACCTTTGGTGGACATCGTCTACCCCTAGACCTTGGCCTCTGAGCACATGACAAACTACTTTCAATACCCCATCACTGATACTGTTTCCAGTCTGATGAAAACATAATTTTGTTTCCTCTTTGAACTAAAGGATGTTGGAAACTGATGTATCTGTCTGTAGCTACATACAATTAAATTGCAGATGACCTATATAACGCATTTGACAAACACATATCCTCATTTTAGCATAAAACAGCAAAGGGGGAAAGTAGAATGTTCTAAACAGTGCTGGACACCGAAAAGCATTAATTGACAACAGCACTAAAGTGGATCTATACTAACCTGACGTCACCACCAGTCGCCACAAGAAGGCCGTCCGGCTCATCTTGGAACCGAACCTTTCATCAGAATGACGGAAACCGGAATCACAGGTGTTGATACCTGTGCTCTCACTGAGCCACAGAAAGTTGAATTGATCTACGTTCTTACGTTTTTACCTCCACCAACCAACGTGAGGAATATTAAATGCCTGGTGTCGTCACCTGAGCGTGTCAACACCACTGCGACCCTATCGCTGCTCTGTTTTGTTTTTTATCCTTTTAGATTGAAATGTCTTTTGCAAAGGTCGGTGATTTCATATGAGAAACATAATTAGCATTTGTAAGTGAAACCATCATAGCTACACAGGGTAATAAGGTATATACTTTTGGACCACAACACAGTAATCAGTGTCACAATTAGAAATGTAATTCCACAACTGACCAAGGAAACATTTGGAAGAACCTGGTCGAGCAATGGTTATGAAAAGGTTTGGGAACGGTTATAGTAGAAACCCGTTGAAAACATGATTGAAGGTGCTTGAACAAATATGTGCAGCATCAGATTCACTAGCCTATTTCTAAGGAAACTATATCCACTACCTAGGTGAGAATTTAAGAGCTTTGAATTCAAAAGACACACCAAGACATGTAAACAGAAATCCAATGTTAAGATCTGTGAAACGTAAAAAAGCCCTATATTTTCATTATGTTCAGCATGTGTTGAAAGTAATGCTGAAAGGGGTCGTTGCCAGCTCAGACACTTCCGATATGAATCCAAGGTACGTTTCTGTATACAGTAATGTACCTTAAACCCTAAACGTTCCCAGCACCTTTACAGAACGACGAATCCACATTTCACAATCCAAAAACGAAACCGTTTGTAATTGTTGCCGTTCAATTGATAGCAAGTGGTATTCGTTACCGTTATGGTCGTTTCTTACAGAACACAATCAAATGCATCTAATACAGCTGTATTGCAGGTCCATTCAGGAAAACATCTCACTGCGGAATGGAATGGTCCAAGGCAACGTTTCTGTATTCCGATTTTGGCTAGGGTAGTTTCCAGTATACATCAACGCTCCTGGGCTAGACATCATTCTGTAGTACGCGTGCCGACAACGACCCCTTCAGATAAAAAAAAATAATGTTCAGGCTCTTCCACAAACTGGATTTTCATCACTAGTTGACGCTCTACCTTTTAGGGATTCGTTGTACACGCCAAGGTTGGGTATTCTGGTCAAAGTAAAACTCGGCCATGACATGATTGTAGTACTGCTGACAGCCGCACAAAACAACATTCACCCACACTTCTGTGTTCTGGCAGATCGAATCATGTTTTACTTGATAAACAGTTGGAGATACTTTTTGTTGCATGTGTATTTGACATGGAAAGTCCCTTTCTGATCCCCTATTCTGGTAATCAGGTGTGTTGAAGGAATTAATTCACTATTGCGTGACTGGGTTGTTTGTTGAATCACTACTGTCGAAAGGCATGAACCATCAGGAACAAAAGATCTGAAAATAAATTGTGATTAAGATTAATTTCCCTCATGTAAAAAATATGTAACAATTGTGTAATTCATAATTATATAACCTATTCCTGTTTTAAGGATAATTGCATTTCTATCACATGTAATTTGGGGACCAATAATTAACGATCTATTCTTAACCCGAATGAGATCACATGTAATTTGGGGACCAATAATTAGCGATCTATTCTTAACCCGAATGAGATGACATGTTTACCCAACACTGGCTTTGAACCACCCATTAGTGCTGAGCGATTATGACTTAATCTACCCCAGACAAAAGAATCTACTTTTCCTGAAAAAATCCTTGAAATATCAATTACCTGTTATTTATGTGCACGGCACATTCTATCAATAATTGATGCAGTACTGAGAAATAATTCTGACATGATCTGAGTGGAAGGTATTTTGCTTTCATGTTATGCTTCACTGTCAGTCGTGACAAACCAAATACAAGATTGTTGGCCGAGTCACGATTTACATTCAAGCTGCAAGTAGGTACACAAAGTACAAGTTGAAGCAACAATCAAAACCCTGTCAAACGATATGGCGCCTTTTGTCATGTTAAGAATAGTATGGCGAATACACCTCTGCTACAGAAAATCCTTATACCTCATTATGGGCAAACCAAACCAGGTGATAAAAACAACGATTTGCTAAATCTACATCACAACAGTCCACTCTCCCAATCGTGAACGGTGTACAATACGGTGACATCAACAACTGAAAGAGCATGAGTGTTACGGGACACTGAAGGTTATTTATAGTTTGGCATGAAATGCACGTGGACCCGGTTTTTTTGTAAATAACTCTTCATCCAATGATCCAATCGATCTCAAACTTTGAAAGTGGATGTTTTGTCAGACAACCTAATGACATTGTAAATCACCGTTTTTATGCATTTTGTATGGAAGAATCTGTCTCTGTAACACTCAACGAAATAAACAGCAGACCGCACACTGTCTGCATAGTGTGGGGGGCCAATGATCTGTAACAGTGGCAGTGTTGTTTCAGAAAGGTAAATGCACGTGCAGTTCATGATAGTTACCTGTTCACTGCACAGTGAATTATCGTTTTGATCATGCATAATGACTACTTCTAGCTGTCATCATGAAAGCTTATTCAGATGCTGGGAAACGTTTAATTAGAAAAGATTTATAAGATGTCGGATTACATGAAACGTACAACTTTTGCTCTTGCCATGAAAAAGACCATCGTGCTAAAAATTGTGAGAAATAAACCAACAACCAGTAAACAAAACCTTTTCGAAAAAGGTAGGCATCCAAGGTTAGATTTTGACATCAGGGTCATCAGAGATGTCATTCGCCGGCTATTTGCTAGAAATGAACACCTGTCCACAAGAAATTTTAAACACATCCTTACAAAGCATCACGACATTAATGTTTGTTGGTTTATGCTACGTCAACACGGCCATAAGGTCTTGTGATTACCACCGTACCACTGTGATCTCAACCCAGTCGAACTTATCTGGGGAGACCTTAAAAGTACAGTGGCCCGGAAAAATCAAGCATTCAAGTTGAACGAAGTCAAGCACGTTGTCAACAATGCTATATGTGACACTGACATTGCACACTGGCATGCATGTGTTGAACATGTCAAGAAGGTGGAGAAAGAGTAGTGACTCAAAGATGGCTTGAAGGAAGCTTAAACAAGTTGAAATTCGTCTGGACACTAATGACGGCTCTGTGGAAGAATGGAACTTGATGAAGTTTAATTCTGTTATTATAATTACCAATAATAATTGTACCCAGCCAGATATGCTCAAGGAAATATAAATTCTTGAAACATTGACAGCACTGACCAATTCCAACGACTTATAGTGTAACATGAAACACTCATTTTACACAAAATTATAACGAATATAATATTAACTACCTATATGCTTAAAGCTATTAGAAATGCATTGCATCATCTGGAATGTGAACGACACCAAAACGTAACACTTTTGTCTTCATTATATCTTTTCTTCAATGAGTGTGCATGATTGTGTGTGTGTCCAAGGGAACGTGGCTTTAAAAGTTGTTGAGTTCTAAGCATAAGTGGTCCGATTAATGATTTAGTATAAATATACTTTCTGTGCTCTTTAAATGCATTTCCACTTAGGTACTGCATAAACAAAACATGACATTAACATTACAGATTGAAAGATTTTAACCTAAATTAATTCTCTCTAATGGGTTTTGTGGTTCATGTTGAACAACTCAGAGAAACGCACTCCGTATGATGGTTAACAGTTGGAACCCACCTTACCCTATTCTCGACCTGTGACACATCTGCATACCTGTCACGTACAGAACTGACCTACATTGACAAAAGTTGACCTGTCTGACCCAACACTGCCGCTGTTACAGATCATTGGCCCCCTCCCTCTACAAGCAATCTGCGTTCTGCTGTTTACTTTGTTGATAGTGCAATTCATTCATACAAATGCATGAAATCGGTGATTTATAATGTGATTAATTTGTCTGATAAAACATTCTCTTGCAAAGTTGACTGTGGCATGTCTACATAGCTTTTGGGTCGTGACAGTCATATTTTTTGTAGACGTCACGGTGCCTAAGTGGGTTAGATCAAAGACTTTCTGTGCTGACTATGGCAGGGAGTGGATTACCACTGTATCTCCAGGTAGGCATTTGGCTTGCATTAGTGTCAAAGACAAACAAAAGACAGAACTCAGCACAGATATAATTTCTTCAATTCGTTTCACACGATCAGTGTGATCATCATGAGAATGACGTTATAATGGGCTTCATGTACATTACATGACAAGCATAATTATACATGCTCACGACAGTGTAGAATTACTTCAGCAGAGACCTCACATCAAAATAGAACTAATGTTGCAGCATGATCTTCTGTGAGTGAATTGCTTAGTGGGATTTCGCAGAGGTCGCCGGATGACAATTATATATTTGTGAAGGACACTTTCTCTCTCCTTTATAGTAATGGATGTCAACGTCTTCTTAATCTATTGTTTCTGGACTATTCCTTGCCCATTCGCCAGGCGAATGCTGCCTAACAGTTGAGCGTTGCATACATCCATGCATGCATGCGTGCATCCATCCATCCGTGCATCATCCGTACATACATCCATCCATCCATCTATGCAGACAAACAGGCAAACATACATACATACATACATACATACATACATACACACATACATACATACATACATACATACATACATACATACATACATACATACATACATACATACATACATACATACATACATACATACATACATACATACATACATGCATACATGCAGCATTCCTAGTTCAGGTGGACGACACAGGTGGTGCCTAAACCAGTGAGATCTTTTCCGGGATAACATTTGACAGATCAGTGTGATAGTCCACCTAATAATGTAGGTAGTTGATATGTTTAGTTATGATCCGCCAGGAATGGTAATCTACATACACACACACATACACACACACACACACACACACACACACACACACACACACACACACACACACACACACACACACACACACACACACACACACACACACACACACATACATACATACATACTGTCCTCGGTATTCTTATCACCTCCTTTATATATATATATATCGCTATATGTCATGTACATATATGTGTTTACAGTGAAGTACATATATGTGTTTACAGTGAAGATGAATTACTCCTCTAACTAGGGGAAACCAACTGTAAGTCTTATGCAAATGCAATGACGAGGAGCATGCATCAAATGGCTGTAAGCACGTGCAAACATCGTACATGTGAATAACTACGTTCTGGTGTAAATGTTTGTTGAGACTTCGTCAATTTTCAATAATTTTCATCATTTATTGAACTCATGACAATTAACTTTTCATCTTTATGAATTTGTTTTATTAATAAACATTATCTTAAGCAGTATCGAATATTTTGCAAAATGTAGTTTAGAAGTATCGAATATTGTGCAAAATTTAGTTTAGAACTGATGACTGAAGAACGTGGCTACAATTACACTTGTGAGTCTAAACTTTTACTGGGTAGTATATGTTGCAATATTGCCAGCCTCACCAGCAGCCCTGCCCAGAACAATTAAACAAATATTGCCTGAGACGAAAATTGCAAACTGACCTGCTTTATTCTTTCCCGAACGACTCCCTTAAAAGTCATTTAATTTCGGGCCAGTCAGTACGAATATAGACATAAACTGCCAACTCCAGAGAATGCTTAAACAGATTCCTCAGTACATAAAAAAGCGAAATATAATACTGAAACGCTGTGGAATTACATGCGGTGTTCGAGAAGGGATTGATGAAACGTCGTCCTTGTCAGGAAACGTCAGTGCAGGACAAGAACAAAATATTTGTAATAATTTAAACAGATGCATGAGAAAAGTAACTATCTGAAGTAATACGTTCTAGCATAGTTTCGTTGTGGCAACAATAATTATCTGCTTGCCTTTTAAGTCCTTCCATGTAGTATGGCAACTTTATACACGAAGGCCCCTCCACTAGACAACACGTGCCGGCACCAGTGACAGTGATGCTCCAACCCTTTGCATTAAGATGGCACACAGATGAATACATGCTATATCCGGTAGTCTAAAGTGGAATAAATAGAGAACGAACATGCTCACTATTTCATTCACTTCAAAGAAGCATTAATATATCCTATGGTTTGAAACGTGAATGAAAAATGTGAATACCCAAAGTCCTACTGGTTAGAGATAGAGAAATCTTCTTCGAAATTATAACACTATTACTATCATCAAGTCTGGACTGGCACACATAAGGAAACAGATCTGCGTGAGTTCACTGGATATATTAGTATATTTGGTCAATGAATATACAGGATATGTTTGAAGAACTAACAACTGTCAACACACTGACACAGTTTATTGTGGATTATAACCTGTAACCTGGATTGAATCACAGTTCTCACAGTACAGTAAATACAAGTGAACCCTCAGGACATGGCGATTGCATTCTAATTTATCTCCCAACACAATTACTGGTCGAATCACGATTCTACACTTTGCATGGAGGGATCAATGGACAGTACCCTTTCGATATAGACAGGGTTTGGTGTCACCTTCTTAGTTGTCTTACAAAGGATAAATGAGTGAGAAAAGTGATGAAAATGCCTAATGCCACTGAGCAATTAGAGTACGTGAATGACTACATGCAGCTTTAAACTGTTTGACGGTCTATGGAAAACTGAGCCAACGACAACCTACGACTGCCATCTGGCCTTGATCTTGGCCTTGAAGTCACCAGCCCCCGGCAGCAAAGAGCTTCAATGCAGAGGATGATGTCGGCAGCAGCAAAGGATATCTTCCTCAGGTTACACAGTGCGTTGGTACGAATCAAGGTCACACTTCAATACCTCAGTGGCAACATTTCAGATTGCTAGGTGTGGCATCTTTTGTGCTGCAGACTGTGCTACGCTTCACCTGAAGACAAAGTATGGGATTTACCATAATACTGATAGCTGTCTGTTTCAAGGATCACACTACCAGTCCTGATTTATGTACAGCAATAGTGGTTACTGTTGACCTATTTTGACATTTATACGATATAATTTGGGCCAGTGGCTGTGTGGAAGCTATATGTACAGAAAACAACACAACTGTAAAACAACATGGAATACCTTTACTATGTATATCACCATACAGCAAAGTATTTGACGTTACTGACAACTGCTAAATCTCATCCGTGATGCCATGACAATTTGAGTATGATTGGAACTCTCACACATGTAACCTTGAAATGCTGTCTGAAAAAGTTTCAGCATGAAAGTTATTAGTTCTTACGACAGCAATCCTCTAAAATGAAGATAAGTCTAATTTGAAAATGGGCATTTCATAATTATCCTTTGTAATACAATATTATCGCACACTATTTTGAATAAGACCATGTCATGTTCCAGATAAGTCTCTTTGGACTTGGAAAAAAACCGCATTGCTCATTCACGCACTAATGTCTCCTCTGTACAATCCTTTTTTAACGTTTTCTATCTCCCTACCACTGGAACAGTAGTTAGGCCGCAGTTATTTTAACAGATATTTCACATATCAGCTACATAAATTGTAGGCATAAACGTGAAGTAACTTTGTCAGATGGGTACATGCATGAAATCGAGAAAAACCTTTGTCAACCCTTACAGTTATCAGCATGAGGAACCACGGCAAGTAAGCCTGTCTATTGCGTAGATTACGATAGGACTAGTATTGACTTCGTTAGGCACAAATAACCAATCCTATGGTTAGTCTTTGTGGACTTATATATTTCCGTGTTAAGCATTAAACAACAACAATTTGCCTATGAAATGGCAAACCTATGATCCACCCAGCAAGGCCTTTGAGGCGCATAAAGTTGACTTTGTAGGACTTCGGTCATGGAATTGATCGAGTTTCATGTCCGTAACCAGTCTTCACAGTAAATCTCGCCTATGTTTCCCAAAAATTGCTTACAGACTGCCCAGCAGAGATATTCTCACGAGGCACCGTTTCGTTCTGAACTGGTGGAAAAGCTTCATTACAAAATGCCGTTTTTCTATTTTTGCCCATGTTATCCTTTGTCTTGGCTCAGGAGACGAGGTCACATGACTGGCACAGCCAGCATGGAGAAAACAAGTATTTGACCCTTTCCACGGGAAAAGGTTCTCTCTGGTAATCAGTGATGCATTAACGATGTGCTGAGGTTCTCCCCGGTAACCATTGATGCCTCAACGATGTGCTGAGGTTCTCTCTGGTAACCACTGATGCCTCAACGATGTGCTGAGGTTCTCCCTGGTAACCATTGATGCCTCAACGATGTGCTGAGGTTCTCTCTGGTAAGCAGTGATGCCTCAGCGATGTGCTGAGGTTCTCCCTGGTAACCAGTGATGCATTAACGATGTGTTGAGGTTCTCTCTGGTAACCATTGATGCCTCAGCGATGTGCTGAGGTTCTCTCTGGTAACCACTGATGCCTCAACGATGTGCTGAGGTTCTCCCTGGTAACCATTGATGCCTCAACGATGTGCTGAGGTTCTCTCTGGTAAGCAGTGATGCCTCAGCGATGTGCTGAGGTTCTCTCTGGTAACCACTGATGCACTAACGATGTGCTGAGGTTCTCTCTGGTAACCACTGATGCACTCACGATCTGCTGAGGTTCTCTCTGGTAACCATTGATGCATTATAGATATACTGAGGTTCTCTCTGGTAACCAGTGATGCATTAACGATGTGCTGAGGTTCTCTCTGGTAACCATTGATGCATTATAAATATGCTGAGGTTCTCTGGTAACCACTGATGCATTAACGATATGCTGAGGTTCTCTCTGGTAACCACTGATGCATTAACGATGGGTTGAGGTTCTCTCTGGTAACCGCTGATGCACCAACGATGTGCTGAGGTTCTCTCTGGTAACCAGTGATGCATTAACGATGTGTTGAGGTTGTCTCTGGTAACCATTGATGCATTATAGATATGCTGAGGTTCTCTCTGGTAACCACTGATGCCTCAACGATGTGCTGAGGTTCTCTCTGGTAACCACTGATGCACCAACGATGTGTTTAGGTTCTCTCTGGTAACCAGTGATGCATTAACGATGTGTTGAGGTTCTCTCTGGTAACCATTGATGCCTCAGCGATGTGCTGAGGTTCTCTCTGGTAACCACTGATGCATTATAGATATGCTGAGGATCTCTCTGGTAACCACTGATGCCTCAACGATGTGCTGAGGTTCTCTCTGGTAACCACTGATGCACCAACGATGTGTTTAGGTTCTCTCTGGTAACCAGTGATGCATTAACGATGTGTTGAGGTTCTCTCTGGTAACCATTGATGCCTCAGCGATGTGCTGAGGTTCTCTCTGGTAACCATTGATGCATTATAGATATGCTGAGGTTCTCTCTGGTAACCACTGATGCCTCAACGATGTGCTGAGGTTCTCTCTGGTAACCACTGATGCACCAACGATGTGCTGAGGTTCTCTCTGGTAACCAGTGATGCATTAACGATGTGCTGAGGTTCCAAGAATGGCACCTATCAAGTCTCCATGATGCCCAGTTCTGTCATAATGTTGTCTTACGGAGTCTATGAGGTCTTGGTAGATCTTAACATCATTGTTAAGTGTCTTAAAATGATCGAAGGATCTGCCCAACTTGATGTCGATATGTCTGAGAAACATTCCTGTATTTCCCAGGGCGAAAAAGTGTCACCTTGCAGCCTCTGGCAATTTACGACGTGCCATGATAATTATGGTACCGAATATTCATTTCAACAAAGAATTGGGTGTGACATGTTATGAGTAATAAATTCAATTCAACAATGCTAGGTCTATAAATCATACACAGAATTCCTGCGTTATCTTTATGGACAGAATAAAATATCTATTAGTTACGTGTTGCGTAAATACTTTCCATGTGTATATAATGTAGCTAAGAGTGTAAATCCTATTCTCGAGCTAGACAAACAGTCTGAGAAACATGAAAATACAAATTGCAGGGTTGTTTATTTCCTCCTATAATCAGACCCTACGACCAGGGCATAGTTCCCAGTCAGTTACGTTCTATCAATAAATGATGTATTTAGTAAAGCTGAAGTGTTTCGTTTCAGGCTCCAGGTAACGTGCGTTCAAACGTGCGGCCAGTAACTAGTTTGGAGCATAACACTTCACTTCGGCGTGAAACCAACAAACATCAAAGAAATGTGGTATAAATACAGTCTTATTCTAGTGTTAACTGTGAGTACAAATCACCCCGAATTAGACTGGTTGAACATATTAATAAAAACAGTGCCAGTAATATTCACAAGCAGCATTGCTAAAACAATCAAGGCTCCGTCCCTGCGTTGTAATGTGATCTTCAAATAATAATCCTACGAACAGAAACAGATATTCCCATTTGTACATAAGAGGACAGCGTTCTAACCCAAGTTGAGCATAATCAGAAAAAAAAACTTCAAAGTGTTGTTGTTTGGGACTTGTGATATTGGTTGAATTAAAAAAAACAAGGAATTTACATAGCCATGAAAATATTCTTAAGAACAATATTCTGTTTTGCCTCAGGATTATTCAGTATTATATGCAGACACACTGAGCATAAGCTCCAGTAGTGGCAAGTAACCGCTTGGAGACAGAGTACTGACAATGCATTCGACTTTGTTCTCAGTGGTTTTGATTTCATAACTACTTTTCCAGCCTTGATTCCCCAATCTTTTGACTGCATACACAACCATCAAACACACTTGGAGAATACGAAAGTAGCTGGTGTAGATGGTGGTCCTGTTTCTGACCATGCCTGGCAGTTCCAGAGTATATCCTAGATTATGCTGATTTATTAGAAGACAAAAAGATTATTGGTACTAATGCTAAGAGCACGACCCTTTGACGAGCGCGCATGACTGCTTCAATAAGTACGAAATAACGTTACGACTTCAGTATATTTCCTTCTTGGGAATTCCACACGATCTATGAATAAATTACAGTGCACTGGCTGCTACGACGAGGGGTTTTTATGTGTCTATATAAAGTTTGGCATCATCTTCACAGAACAGATACGTTCCTTCTCAACTGGATCGATAGAATACGTCGTTACTGTATTGATTCTTGTGTCACTATCATCAGCTTATATAAATGCAGGGGCGATAGGATAGCCTGTTGGTTCAAGTGTTCGCTTTTCATGCCTAAGGCTCGGGTTCGATTCCAAATGTATAAAGTCCATTTGTTGTGCCCCTAACGTGAAATATTGCTAAAACCGGCGTAAAAGTAAACTCATTCACACTTATGTAAGTGGAATACGGTTAAAATGTTTTGGCATTTAATATATCAAGAGAACAAAACGTCTTGTATCAGTATTTTAACATCCCCCAAATAACATACAAGAACACATCACGAGGATATCATGTGACTTGACCAGATCCTTGAGAGCAGAGCACTAGTGACAGCTACTGGTCACAAATACAGCGAAGGTCACGGGGTAGGATAGGCCTTCAGCAATCCATGCTTGTCACAAAAGGCCACTATGCTTGTAAGAGGCGATTAACGGGATCGGGTGGTCAGGCTCGCTGACTTCGTTGACAAATGTCATCGGTTCCCAATTGCGCAGATCGATGCTCATGTTGTTGATCACTGGATTGTCTGGTCCAGGCTCGATTATTTACAGACAGCCACCATAAAGCTGGAATATTGCTGAGTGCGGCGTAAAACTAAACTCACTCACTCACTCGCTCACAAACACAGCCATAGGAGACAAAGCACGTTCAGATGCAGCTACTGCTCCGAAAAATCAAAATCGGAAGAGTTGAACAAATATATATTTATTTGAAACTTTGTGCATTTAAGGTTATTCAAATATTGCATTATTGCATGAGTGTGTATTTCATCAGTTCATTCGGGTGTGACACGTAAAACGATATACGAACTGTTTTGCAAATTAAGACAGACAGAAATTACTAGAGTGACAGACATTGCCAACAAAGGAGTGCACACTGCGACGTGACGTCATAGTCATAATTTATGAACAATGCAGCAAGTACGGTCCGTTTGATCAAGGACTTAGCTCACATCCAATACCATTCAAACACCACATTTGACGAACACAAACAAAATGAAAAATGCATGCGTCTGTTGAATAAAAAATCTATAAGAATGCGGTCAGTGTGTGGCTTAAACACAGGCAACGTAGAGAATATGACCAGTCTTCTTATATGCGAGCGAAGCGAGCTAAGGTTTGCAACGCACTTCCCTCGCTTCGTTTCAAAAAATATTTTTCATGTCAAAATAAAATATCGCTACTATCAAAGGTAGACTCCCATTTCCTCACTAGGTTGTGCCCTCAGATTTCCAACCCCATATTTAATAACTACTCACGTGAAATATGTTTTATTCAACATTTTGAGAAATAGTTCACATCCACAAGTAGAACTTGGGATATAACACGTTTCCATAGGTTAGTTCTCATAGTGGGATAAAAACCCTATCGGTGAACATCCGACGCATATAGGGAGTACATGACTTTGGAAGTTGTCTTAACAGGATGACCTAGCTCGACATGTTGAACTTCCATGTGATGCGAACAAAACTCTTGAATATTTTTTTATAGTTTTATAATGCTTTGGCCAAGTTTGAATGTTGGGTTTAAGTATCTGTTTTGCTCTCTGCTGAATATTAGGGAACAGCCTTTGTTGGGGTTATAAACGAGGCGTAATTTGTGGGCATGTTCGTAGAGTGATTCATTTAGAGATTGCATACCGTCAGAAATAGAGTCTAGAGAATCGTTTCATCGGATCACATTAGCCATGTTTATGCAATATGTTGTAGTCAGCAATTCGTTCATGAGGTCATCAATATAACCCCAATACAATAGACAAAGCCATGTATGCACAACTCCTCCATGGCCATGTGAGGTTTCCTAGATACGTCTGGCGAACACCCTTGCGAGACAACATATGTTTGTGCTGTCCTGTACGTATGACGGGCAAGTCGCCAGCACTATTAGTTTATGCCTAGGTCAGTTGATACAGATGTAAATGGCAGCCATGTTGGAAAATGGTCGTTACTGTGTAATCTGGTACCCCGTGTGATTATATTGCGATGTCGTGGGATGCCGGTTTTAGACAATGATCCAGCAATAGCACTTCTGTGGACATCAGAAATGGTTTCACATTGCAATCATTAGGAAATACGAGAGTAAGAAGATTTCTCGTTCTATTACTGAATGACTTAATGGGCACAACGCTTACATTTGCATAAAGGGCGTTCTAATGTTATATTTTGTTTACAATAGGTAAGTTATTAATCGACGAAACTGAAACTGAACAGCGGGTATCTGAAAACGCATTATACGTTCGCTTCCTTCTGGTGAGATGAGGTGACATGGGGTTTAACGTTGTACTGAAGAATATTTCGCTCATATGAGGACGTGCTTGTGTATACATGTGGGTACTTGTACTAGCCCAGAGTTAAGCTTATTTTATAGTGCTAGCTCACTGAGACACCATACTGCAGGTAAGCTTGAATATCCCACTCAGACACATTAATACCCACTGATGCCGAGCACCACACAAGGACCAACACCTACCATATTTTAGCGTTTTGGTACGATACAACCGGGAATCGAATCCGCGACCACTACACTAACAGACCTACCAGATCTACCACATCAAGCACATCCACCACACCCACCAATTCAACCATACCCACCCCACCACCCATACCTATCTCACCCACGATACAGACCACATCAACCACACCCACCCCATCTACAATACCCACAGACCACATCAACCACACCCACCCCATCTACAATACCCACAGACCACATCAAACAGACTACACTCATTACATCAACATTCACAAAACCACCCCATTAAGAACAACCACCGTGCCTATCACACCCACCACATCCACTACATCCACACCGTCAACAACACACACCTTATCCATCACATCCACTACATCCACGACACCACACCGTCAACCACACAACCTTACCCATCACATCCACCCAACCAACCAACCAACCAACCAACCAACCAACCAACCAACCAACCAACCAACCAACCAACCAATCGATCGATCAATCAATCGATCAATCGATCAATCGATCAATCGATCAATCAATCAGTCTTCATTTATTTATTTACAGTACTGAAGTCTGGTGCTTGTACGTTTTGTATAGTGTCATAGATTTCTTGGCCCCATACCTCTGCACCATAGAGTAGAATAGGACTGATCCTAGTGTCAAATATTTTTAAAAAGGTGTCAAAGTTAATATTTGGAAGAGAGATTCCTAAAATGCCTATTAAAATCTTTTTAGCTTGCAGTGCGGCTTTGTTGCAGTGCAATGACCAGGTTAGTCGACTTGTAAGAAGTACACCCAAGTATTTGCAATTTCTTACAACCTCTAATCGTTCACCTTTATAAAACCAGTTTTCCCGTTTTGATAATTTTCCTCCATTTATTAAAGCAATGACCGTTGTCTTTTCGATATTGATATTCAGTTTCCATTGTTGACAGTAGTACTCAAGTTGATTTATGAGATTTTGAAGTCCAGATACTGTGCTCGCGAACATAACAATATCATCAGCAAAAAGGATAAGAAAAAGCTTAATAGTTTCTGGATGTAACTGGGTGCCCTCATTGCAGTTTTCATACACTTGTAGCGATAGTTCGTTGATGTAGAATGACAACAGAAATGGACTTAGTATACATCATTGCCTTAAACCAGTGTTACAGCAGAAGGAATCAGAGGTTATTATTGTTTCGAACACAAGCCTTTACGTTGTGATATATGCAGCAAAGTATTTTAGCAATTTCAGTACTGATACCTTGGGATTTACATCGGGACCACAGCAAGTTTCTGTTAACCGAGTCGAACGCTTTTGCAAAATCTATAAATTTGGCATAAATATTTTCTCCCTTTCGGGCTAAAGATTTCTGCGCGATTGTCTGTAAAATACAGATATTATCAGTTGTAGAGTACACGTGCCTGAAACCGGCTAGTGCTTCATCTATCCTATAAAAAGAATCAGCCCAAAATACAAAACGTCTAGGAATAATACTGGTAAAAATCGTACAGAAAACACTTAAAAGAATTATACCCCTACAATTGTTGGTGTCATTAGTTGATCCTTTTTTGTGTGCAAGGGAATTACAATCCCAAAGTCCATTGTTCTGGAAAGAGAGACTTTTCAAGCATAGCGTTGAAAAGGATTTCAAGGTATGGGAGGAGGATTTCGGATGAATATTTAGAGAACTCTGGAATCAAATTATCTTCTCCGGCAGATTTATCAATTTTTTCGTTTGCAATGCTTTCTGATATTTCATTTCTTGTTATGGGTGAATCAAGAATCTCTGAAGTTAACTGGCAGAACGCCTTGTCGAACTCATTCGATTCATAGGCATCACAAAAACTCACTTCATTCCTTGTAGAAGTGGAAAATAGTTCCATGAAATGGGAAAACCATTCCTCGATTGGTGTATTATTTTGTAAACGGCAATTAGTGTTCAGCCCTTTAAGAGTGGCCCAAAACTGCTCAGAATCGCGTATACAATATTCGAGTTTTTCTCTTTGAGAAAGTTCACTTTCTTTTCTCTGCATACGCTGTTATATTTATTTGTACTGTTGTATTCGTGTAGAGCGTTATTATCCCTTTTTCTCCTAAAATTGTTTAAATATTTGCATCGTTCTTTTTATAGTAGCTCACATTCGTTGTCAAACCACTGTTGGCTAAGCTTACTGGGTGAACACAATGTTTTCATATCACTTGCTGCCGTACACAAGGCCTCTGACATGTAATTAACGCTTTTGTCTATATTGTGTAGCACTTCGTCCACAGCTTTATCTAATAAAGATACATAATCGCTGATCAGCTATATCTCTGGCCCAAAAAAATTTGAAAGCAATCTTGTTACAATGGGGTTGCACGGGCTCTTTCTGTGCAGAGGTGCGTAGTTTCTCCATGACGGGGAGAGGTGGCGATTCAGAGTGTGACACTATGTTGAAATTACAGTATACCTCAGACAATCTAGCTGAACAGATTATGTAATCTACGACGCTTGCACCTTGATTACCAATAAACGTGTAGTCACCAACTTCTGAGTCTTGCCCATATCTTCCATTCAAAAAAATGTATATTTAGGACACTACATAAACTTATCAAACATTTTCCAAAATTGTTTGACACTTTATCTGATGAAGTACGTACCAAGGTAAGTGGTCAAGCAGAAATCATACAGTTATCATTATCTAAGTCTTCAAGGTTATCATCTTGAACAAAGTACCGTCCACGCATGACAGTCTCCACCTAACATGACATAGATTTCGTCGCAGTGCGAGAGAACATCCAGTAGCTGCTCCTCTTGTAACAACAACACACCGTTACTACAGTCAGGCGATAACGTATTATGCCAGTTTGGAGATTCTGGGTGGATATACAGGAAAACATTACACCTTTACATAGGTTGAACATTCATTCATCAAGTAGGACAAATATTCCATTTTCCAATGGCGATTCTGACAATACAATAATATCACATTACATATGAATTCTATAAAGTCACGATCCTGAAGCTTAGACATCAGACCCGATACATTCCAAAATACAAAGTGTACATCATCGTTAGTCTGGGGTATATGTGTTTGAAGCACCCGTAAACTACCTATCACGTCCACTACATTCACATCCACGACACCACACCGTCTACCACACACACCGTACCTGTCACACCCACTACATTCACATCAACGACACCACACCGTCTCCCACACACACCGTACCTGTCACACCCACTACATTCACATCCAGCCACACACACCGTATCCATCACACAAACACACACACACCCACTACATCAACATCCACACCATCAACCACACACACCGTATCCATCACACCCACTACATTCACATCGACGGCACCATCAACCACACACCGTACCTGTCACACCCACTACATTCAAATCCACGACACCACACCGTCTACCACACACACCGTACCTGTCACACCCACTACAATCACATCCACGACACCACACCGTCTACCACACACACTGTACCTGTCACACCCACTACATTCACATCCACGACACCACACCGTCTACCACACACACTGTACCTGTCACACCCACTACATTCACATCCAGCCACACACACCGTATCCATCACACACACACACACACCCCCACTACATCAACATCCACACCATCAACCACACACCGTATCCATCACACCCACTACATTCACATCGACGGCACCATCAACCACACACACCGTACCTGTCACACCCACTACATTCACATCCACGACACCACACCATCAACCACACACACCGTATCCATCACACCCACTACATTCACATCGACGGCACCATCAACCACACACACCGTACCTGTCACACCCACTACATTCACATCCACGACACCACACCATCAACCACACACACCGTATCCATCACACCCACTACATTCACATCGACGGCACCATCAACCACACACACCGTACCTGTCACACCCACTACATTCACATCCACGACACCACACCGTCAACCACACACACCGTATCCATCACACCCACTACATTCACATCCACAACACCACACCATCAACCACACACACCGTACCTGTCACACCCACTACATTCACATCCACGACACCACACCATCAACCACACACACCGTTCCTGTCACACCCACTACATTCACATCCACGACACCGCACCGTCAACCACACACACTGTATCCATCACACCCACTACATTCACATCCACGACACCACACCATCAACCACACACACCGTACCTGTCACACCCACTACATTCACATCCACGACACCACACCATCAACCACACACACCGTACCTGTCACACCCACTACATTCACATCCACGACACCGCACTGTCAACCACACACACCGTATCCATCACACCCACTACATTCACATCCACGACACCACACCATCAACCACACACACCGTACCTGTCACACCCACTACATTCACATCCACGACACCACACCGTCAACCACACACACCGTATCCATCACACCCACTACATTCACATCCACGACACCACACCGTCTACCACACACACCGTACCTGTCACACCCACTACATTCACATCCACGACACCACACCATCAACCACACACACCGTACCTGTCACACCCACTACATTCACATCCACGACACCGCACCGTCTACCACACACACCGTATCCATCACACCCACTACATTCACATCCACGACACCACACCATCAACCACACACACCGTACCTGTCACACCCACTACATTCACATCCACGACACCACACCATCAACCACACACACCGTACCTGTCACACCCACTACATTCACATCCACGACACCACACCGTCAACCACACACACCGTATCCATCACACCCACTACATTCACATCCACGACACCACACAGTCAACCACACACACCGTACCTGTCACACCCACTACATTCACATCCACGACACCGCACCGTCAACCACACACACCGTACCTGTCACACCCACTACATTCACATCCACGACACCACACCGTCTACCACACACACCGTACCTGTCACACCCACTACATTCACATCCAGCCACACACACCGTCTACGACACACACCGCACCTGTCACACCCACTACATTCACATCCACGACACCACACCGTCTACCACACACACCGTACCTGTCACACCCACTACATTCACATCCAGCCACACACACCGTCTACCACACACACCGTACCTGTCACACCCACTACATTCACATCCACGACACCACACCGTCTACCACACACACCGTACCTGTCACACCCACTACATTCACATCCACGACACCACACCGTCAACCACACACACCGTACCTGTCACACCCACTACATTCACATCCACGACACCACACCATCTACCACACACACCGTACCTGTCACACCCACTACATTCACATCCACGACACCACACCATCAACCACACACACCGTACCTGTCACACCCACTACATTCACATCCACGACACCACACCGTCAACCACACACACCGCATCCATCACACCCACTACATTCACATCCACGACACCACACCATCAACCACACACACCGTACCTGTCACACCCACTACATTCACATCCACGACACCACACCATCAACCACACACACCGTACCTGTCACACCCACTACATTCACATCCACGACACCGCACCGTCAACCACACACACCGTATCCATCACACCCACTACATTCACATCCACGACACCACACCATCAACCACACACACCGTACCTGTCACACCCACTACATTCACATCCACGACACCACACCATCAACCACACACACCGTACCTGTCACACCCACTACATTCACATCCACGACACCACACCATCAACCACACACACCGTACCTGTCACACCCACTACATTCACATCCACGACACCGCACCGTCAACCACACACACCGTATCCATCACACCCACTACATTCACATTCACGACACCACACCATCAACCACACACACCGTACCTGTCACACCCACTACATTCACATCCACGACACCACACCATCAACCACACACACCGTACCTGTCACACCCACTACATTCACATCCACGACACCACACCATCAACCACACACACCGTACCTGTCACACCCACTACATTCACATCCACGACACCACACCATCAACCACACACACCGTACCTGTCACACCCACTACATTCACATCCACGACACCACACCATCAACCACACACACCGTACCTGTCACACCCACTACATTCACATCCACGACACCACACCATCAACCACACACACCGTACCTGTCACACCCACTACATTCACATCCACGACACCACACCATCAACCACACACACCGTACCTGTCACACCCACTACATTCACATCCACGACACCACACCATCAACCACACACACCGTACCTGTCACACCCACTACATTCACATCCACGACACCACACCATCTACCACACACACCGTATCCATCACACCCACTACATTCACATCCACGACACCACACCATCAACCACACACACCGTACCTGTCACACCCACTACATTCACATCCACGACACCGCACCGTCAACCACACACACTGTACCTGTCACACCCACTACATCCACGACACCACACCATCAACCACACACACCGTACCTGTCACACCCACTACATCCACGACAACACACCATCAACCACACACACCGTACCTGTCACACCCACTACATTCACATCCACGACACCACACCATCAACCACACACACCGTACCTGTCACACCCACTACATTCACATCCACGACACCACACCATCAACCACACACACCGTACCTGTCACACCCACTACATTCACATCCACGACACCACACCATCAACCACACACACCGTACCTGTCACACCCACTACATTCACATCCACGACACCACACCATCAACCACACACACCGTACCTGTCACACCCACTACATTCACATCCACGACACCACACCATCAACCACACACACCGTACCTGTCACACCCACTACATTCACATCCACGACACCACACCATCAACCACACACACCGTACCTGTCACACCCACTACATTCACATCCACGACACCACACCATCAACCACACACACCGTACCTGTCACACCCACTTCATTCACATCCACGACACCACACCATCTACCACACACACCGTATTCATCACACCCACTACATTCACATCCACGACACCACACCATCAACCACACACACCGTACCTGTCACACCCACTACATTCACATCCACGACACCGCACCGTCAACCACACACACTGTACCTGTCACACCCACTACATCCACGACACCACACCATCAACCACACACACCGTACCTGTCACACCCACTACATCCACGACAACACACCATCAACCACACACACCGTACCTGTCACACCCACTACATTCACATCCACGACACCACACCATCAACCACACACACCGTACCTGTCACACCCACTACATTCACATCCACGACACCACACCATCAACCACACACACCGTACCTGTCACACCCACTACATTCACATCCACGACACCACACCATCAACCACACACACCGTACCTGTCACACCCACTACATTCACATCCACGACACCACACCATCAACCACACACACCGTACCTGTCACACCCACTACATTCACATCCACGACACCACACCATCAACCACACACACCGTACCTGTCACACCCACTACATTCACATCCACGACACCACACCGTCTACCACACACACCGTATCCATCACACCCACTACATTCACATCCACGACACCACACCATCAACCACACACACCGTACCTGTCACACCCACTACATCCACGACACCACACCATCAACCACACACACCGTACCTGTCACACCCACTACATCCACGACACCACACCATCAACCACACACACCGTACCTGTCACACCCACTACATCCACGACACCACACCATCAACCACACACACCGTACCTGTCACACCCACTACATCCACGACACCACACCATCAACCACACACACCGTACCTGTCACACCCACTACATCCACGACACCACACCATCAACCACACACACCGTACCTGTCACACCCACTACATTCACATCCACGACACCACACCATCAACCACACACACCGTACCTGTCACACCCACTACATTCACATCCACGACACCACACCATCTACCACACACACCGTACCTGTCACACCCACTACATTCACATCCACGACACCACACCATCAACCACACACACCGTACCTGTCACACCCACTACATTCACATCCACGACACCACACCATCAACCACACACACCGTACCTGTCACACCCACTACATTCACATCCACGACACCACACCGTCTACCACACACACCGTGTCCATCACACCCACTACATTCACATCCACGACACCACACCATCAACCACACACACCGTACCTGTCACACCCACTACATTCACATCCACGACACCGCACCATCAACCACACACACTGTACCTGTCACACCCACTACATCCACGACACCACACCATCAACCACACACACCGTACCTGTCACACCCACTACATCCACGACAACACACCATCAACCACACACACCGTACCTGTCACACCCACTACATTCACATCCACGACACCACACCATCAACCACACACACCGTACCTGTCACACCCACTACATTCACATCCACGACACCACACCATCAACCACACACACCGTACCTGTCACACCCACTACATTCACATCCACGACACCACACCATCAACCACACACACCGTACCTGTCACACCCACTACATTCACATCCACGACACCACACCATCAACCACACACACCGTACCTGTCACACCCACTACATTCACATCCACGACACCACACCGTCTACCACACACACCGTGTCCATCACACCCACTACATTCACATCCACGACACCACACCATCAACCACACACACCGTACCTGTCACACCCACTACATTCACATCCACGACACCGCACCATCAACCACACACACTGTACCTGTCACACCCACTACATCCACGACACCACACCATCAACCACACACACCGTACCTGTCACACCCACTACATCCACGACAACACACCATCAACCACACACACCGTACCTGTCACACCCACTACATTCACATCCACGACACCACACCATCAACCACACACACCGTACCTGTCACACCCACTACATTCACATCCACGACACCACACCATCAACCACACACACCGTACCTGTCACACCCACTACATTCACATCCACGACACAACACCATCAACCACACACACCGTACCTGTCACACCCACTACATTCACATCCACGACACCACACCATCAACCACACACACCGTACCTGTCACACCCACTACATTCACATCCACAACACCACACCGTCTACCACACACACCGTATCCATCACACCCACTACATTCACATCCACGACACTACACCATCAACCACACACACCGTACCTGTCACACCCACTACATCCACGACACCACACCATCAACCACACACACCGTACCTGTCACACCCACTACATCCACGACACCACACCATCAACCACACACACCGTACCTGTGACACCCACTACATCCACGACACCACACCATCAACCACACACACCGTACCTGTCACACCCACTACATCCACGACACCACACCATCAACCACACACACCGTACCTGTCACACCCACTACATCCACGACACCACACCATCAACCACACACACCGTACCTGTCACACCCACTACATTCACATCCACGACACCACACCATCAACCACACACATCGTACCTGTCACACCCACTACATTCACATCCACGACACCACACCATCAACCACACACACCGTACCTGTCACACCCACTACATTCACATCCACGACACCACACCGTCTACCACACACACCGTGTCCATCACACCCACTACATTCACATCCACGACACCACACCATCAACCACACACACCGTACCTGTCACACCCACTACATTCACATCCACGACACCGCACCATCAACCACACACACTGTACCTGTCACACCCACTACATCCACGACACCACACCATCAACCACACACACCGTACCTGTCACACCCACTACATCCACGACAACACACCATCAACCACACACACCGTACCTGTCACACCCACTACATTCACATCCACGACACCACACCATCAACCACACACACCGTACCTGTCACACCCACTACATTCACATCCACGACACCACACCATCAACCACACACACCGTACCTGTCACACCCACTACATTCACATCCACGACACCACACCATCAACCACACACACCGTACCTGTCACACCCACTACATTCACATCCACGACACCACACCATCAACCACACACACCGTACCTGTCACACCCACTACATTCACATCCACGACACCACACCGTCTACCACACACACCGTGTCCATCACACCCACTACATTCACATCCACGACACCACACCATCAACCACACACACCGTACCTGTCACACCCACTACATTCACATCCACGACACCGCACCATCAACCACACACACTGTACCTGTCACACCCACTACATCCACGACACCACACCATCAACCACACACACCGTACCTGTCACACCCACTACATCCACGACAACACACCATCAACCACACACACCGTACCTGTCACACCCACTACATTCACATCCACGACACCACACCATCAACCACACACACCGTACCTGTCACACCCACTACATTCACATCCACGACACCACACCATCAACCACACACACCGTACCTGTCACACCCACTACATTCACATCCACGACACAACACCATCAACCACACACACCGTACCTGTCACACCCACTACATTCACATCCACGACACCACACCATCAACCACACACACCGTACCTGTCACACCCACTACATTCACATCCACAACACCACACCGTCTACCACACACACCGTATCCATCACACCCACTACATTCACATCCACGACACTACACCATCAACCACACACACCGTACCTGTCACACCCACTACATCCACGACACCACACCATCAACCACACACACCGTACCTGTCACACCCACTACATCCACGACACCACACCATCAACCACACACACCGTACCTGTGACACCCACTACATCCACGACACCACACCATCAACCACACACACCGTACCTGTCACACCCACTACATCCACGACACCACACCATCAACCACACACACCGTACCTGTCACACCCACTACATCCACGACACCACACCATCAACCACACACACCGTACCTGTCACACCCACTACATTCACATCCACGACACCACACCATCAACCACACACATCGTACCTGTCACACCCACTACATTCACATCCACGACACCACACCATCTACCACACACACCGTACCTGTCACACCCACTACATTCACATCCACGACACCACACCATCAACCACACACACCGTACCTGTCACACCCACTACATTCACATCCACGACACCACACCATCTACCACACACACCGCACCCATTACATCCAGTATTTCCACTACACCTACCACGTCGACTACACCCAGCGTATCCGTCACCCCCACTACATCCACATCTACACCGTCCACAACCAGGAACTTAACCACAAACGCCACACTGACCATGTCCACAGCAGTGACCTTGTGTTGACCAAGGAAATTGGTCAGTGTACTGAACGTGTGAGAAGTAATAACGACTCACTGTGCTTCATGTGTGTCCACATCTTCAGAAGAGAGTTCATTGCTATATAGTCAACCTTGGATAACACAGATGGGTCCACTGTTGGTGTTCCTTCCAATTTGGGCTGAAAACATACCCCATGTACACCTAAAACTAATACAGTTTCACGGCAGACTGGTGGTTAACATTGCATGCTTGTGGTATGACTCTTTCCCCCTCAGTATTATGAATGTTTTTTTATCATTATTATAGGACATATATATATATATATATATATATATATATATATATATATATATATATATATATATATATATATATATATATATATATATATAGCGCGACTAGTACATGCTCAAGCCGCTGTTTTTGTTTTTTGTTGTTGCTTGTTTTGGGGCTTTTTCTTATTACAACAAACATATTCCTGACAAAAAACCCAAGAAAGTTAGTATCTTGTCCTACGTATACGTTGTACCCATTCTAGACCAGTGGAGATGATGCGCCCTGTTAATACAGAAATACTGAGATGACTGTGTTCCGATGATGCTACACGGATTGTGGGAGTATAAACATATTCACTTTCCTTCTGAAACTAAAGATCACCAAAGCACATCTTAAACGCTCGTTTTTTTTCTACTGAGCTCCAAAACAAATGCATAATTTACGATATCAGATAATAAAAGCGCAGTCTTTATGCAAACGCCCACCACAGCCCATCACGCGGAAGAGGCTTCCTCTTATCTGTTCCTGTTCAGCTTGACTAATACGTTTACTGAAATCTACATGCCATGAATCACACTTTCAGATAAATACGTCTCGTTACATTCACCGGATACTTACACTAAATGTGATATTAGCATCAATATACATCAACAACCCTCCTTATCGTATTAGGCGCAGGAAGGAATTCCATGACGTCAGAGCGCATGGAGTCAGGACCGTTCAAGGGAACAGTATACTGTTCAACAACAAAGTCGTGGGATATTGGCGGAGTATTAGCGGTAAGACTTGCTCCATATCCTTTATTATAACCTTTGTTATAATAATTTATAACCTTTGTCAGTGGTGAAACAACCGTTGTTGTTTACATCAGGGCAGATATGTACATATGAAGTAACATTTGCACGAGTCGCAGTGGCTATCTATCTTCTGATGTTTCGTCATTAGGATGGACAAAGTACATATCATAGTAAATTTAAATCTACATTGATGGAAGGATGCTGGTCTGCATACGGATCCTGTATCCTGGATATCTGCAGTCCCGGCTTCCCGACCAGTAACAATTTCGCCATATGTCTTCCAAACAGTTGTATACTGAAAGAGAAAGGCGTACTGAAGGACACGTGAAGGTGGTTTTCACATGATAGAATTGTGTGCGAACAGCGGGTGTGTAGCATACAGGTTAAAGTGTTCGTTCGTGCAGCGACAGGTCTGTGACTAAGTCCCCACATTCCAGTCGTGCAGTCACTAAAAACCTGTTAAAGTGTTCTTTCGTCTAGCGACAGGCCGTGTTCCCCTCTGCTGATATTCCTTGAACGCATATACAGTATATAGAGCGACTGAATATAAATGTTTTCACTTTGATGAATGGTATAAATGACAAGTGGATATAGCTTAATAAAACGAGCGCGGGTACTCCTTCATAACGTTTCCTCACTTGACATTTACAACATATCGGTCTCACTGAGTA